>NC_086124.1:9235148-11635148 GCF_963921235.1 Mobula hypostoma
GGTACGGCCCAGATCCAGGTCAGGATCCGTTCAGCAGTCTTATCACAGTTGGAAAGAAGCTGTTCCCAAATCACATAATATACTGAACTATATAATGTATATATATTATATATCACATAGTAAAAATATAATAATGCTAATTGTACCAAACTCCTGTGATTCACTAGATAAAATCATTAAGATCACTTTGGCTAATGATCTTGAAGCACTTTACACACCCTACATGGTTTACAGAAACGAGATACATCTTGTAACCTGACTGTGAACCTGCCCAAGTCTCTTCATGGTGAAAATGAAGTCACCACCAAGGCAATCAGACGTAGATTGTGGTTTCTCAGTATCTCTGGACTTTACACATTATCCCTTCATGGTAAACTCATTATATGTGCCAGACGAGTGTTAAGGTGGAGAGGGTCTAAATTGCAGTTCATTAGAGTTAAAACTCTTCCAAATGTGCCGAAAGGCTTAAATAAAATCAAAGCTTTCTCTCCCTCGTACTTTAACTAACTCTTCCTTTATGTTGTCAGTTGTATGAATGTCACTAATGTCCCTCACCCATGTCAAGTCATAGAGAGTCATCGAAACATAGAAAAGTACAGCACACAAACAGACCCTTCGGCCCATCTAGTCTATGCGAAAACCATTGACATTGCCTACTCCCAATGACCTGCACCGGGGCTATACCCTCCACACGCCTCCTATCCATGAACCTATCCAAACTTCTCTTAATCATATTTCCAAAAGCACTGCAGTCTAAATGTAGCAGTTGGATGTTAAAGACTTTTTGATAGATTTTGTTTTCAAGAGTTGGGTGAGGTTACTGTTGTGTATTTAATTTTTCATTAGTGTTTTAGTAACCTTGCATATATATTGTTTAAGCATTCAGAATCAGAATGAGGTTTAATATCACCGGCATATGTCGTGAAATTTGTTAACTCTGTGGCAGCAGTACAATGCAATCATGATAATATAAAAGGAAAAAGTGTAGATTGCAGTCAGCATATGCTGTATGTGTATATCGGATAACTAAATGAAATAATTTCTAGAACAGAAATAAAAAAGTAGTGAGGTCGTGTTCATGGATTCAATGCCCATTCAGAAATCAGATGGCAGAGGGGAAGAAGCTGTTCCTGAATCACTGAGTGTGTGTCTTCAGGCTCCTGTACCTCCTCCCTGATGGTAACAATGAGAAATATTCTTGTTCATTTAAATAATTAATTGCGTGTTATATATGTAAAAATATGTTAACTGAATCTGTCATCAGGGCCACCACGTACGTGCCTTGTTTAAAGTAAACTCGAAGCTACTCCTACATTTTCCAACTTCCAATGTTTCTTTGAATTAAATTCATGTTTTGAAATTAACAGTTACGACTGAGGTTTAGTGGTTTGTTCACTTGGTCCAAGCGACTGGAGATTTGCCCGAAACACTATCATTAGACCATAAGTCACAGGAATTGAATTAGGCCATTCAGCCCATCATGTCCGCTTCTATTTTCAATCATGGTGTCTTTATTTTACCTCTCACTACCGTTCTGCTGTCTTCTCCCTGTAACCTTAAACGTCATAATGCGGAGGCTGACCATCGTGTCTGACGATACAGGAAACCCGTACGGGAGAGTTTTTAAAGTGGAAAAGCCGTCGCACTGGGGCAGTTCCATTCTCTTGACCTCGGAAGTCCAGATCCAGTGGTACGAACAAGTATCACAAACTGGGGTCTTCCTTGTTTGCAGTGGATGGCCGTGATGCCTTCCGTGCCTGGTCATGCCCCTCGCTCTCCACGGAGCGTTGCAGAACCACCTTCCTGACCGTTGATCTCTTCTGCCCCGTCTGCCGGAGCTGACTTCGCCTGCTGGGACAGGCACGTCCCTACCTCACCGGGGTGTGAATCCCACTGGCTACCCTCCCCTGGTTTAGCCCTCCTGTATGGGGTGTGGCCGCAGTCACTTGCAAACAGTTACTTGGAGCCACAGGTGAGAGCTGGGTGTCCAGTGGGGACCAAAGGTGAGTGAACTGTCCCGGAATGGACATGACAAGCCCTCTCACCCGAGATGTTACCCCTTCTTGGGCATTTATTTATTTACCTACTTCCTTAAGCCCATCACCCCTACTGGGGCAAAGGCCGCCAACAGCATTTCGCCAGAGTTCTCCATCTTTTAAAGTGTCCCCAGTTGTAGCCCATCTTTGAAGATCCTTCCTCTCCCACGGACGAGGTCTTTGGAGCTCCTGTTGCCATTTCTGTAGCCCTGGGTTTTTACACGAAGGGGTTGCTAGCCCCATGCCTAATCATCCTCCTTTCACTGCCAGGCCTGGGACTGTCCATGGCGGAGTTTCCTCCGGCATCATTGTTCATCAATCAATAAAAGACAAAAATGTTGTCCATCCAATCTTTAATCGCAAGATTCAGTAAGATCAAAGTTGGTTTAATCTTATGAGATCAAAAGACATACAATAGAAAGAGAATTAGGCCATTTGAAACATCGAGTCTGCACCATCTTTCGATCATGGCTAATTTATTTTACCTCACAACTCCATTCTCATGCCTTTTCCTCATATCTCTTCGTGCCCTAACTAATCAAGAACCTATCAACATCTGCTTTAAATATTTTCAATGACTTGGCCTCCACAGCCGTCTGCAGCAATGAATTCCACAGATTCACCACTCCCTGACTAAAGAAATTCCTCTGCATCTCTGTTATAAAGGGACAGCATTATATTCTGAGCACAAAAGATTCTGCAGATGGCTGGAAATCCAAAGTAAATAGACAAAATGCTGGAGAAACTCTATTCTGAGGCTGTGCCCTCCCATCCTAGACTCTCCCGCTACTGGAAATATCCTCTCCACATCCAATATATGTAAGCCTTTCAATGTTCGATCGATTTCAATGAGATACCCCCCCTCATTCTTCTAAACTCCAATGACTACAGGCCAAGAGCCATCAAATGGTCCTCATATGTTAACCCTTTCATCCCTGGGATCATTCTCGTAAACCTCCTCTGGACCCTCTCCCACGCCAGCACATCCTTTCTTAGATATGGGGCCCAAAGCTGCTCACAATACTCCAGACTGAGTCTGACCAAGGCTCTATAAAGCCTCATCATTGGCAGCTTATTTCCCTTCATAGACGCTGACTGGCTTGCTGTATTTTTCAAGTCAAGACAAGTCAGATCCGGCTAAGTTTGTTGTCAATTAACTATATACACGTGTAGCACCCCGGCCAGCCTCAGGGTCGCTCGGCTGGCTGTCATCTAGGGAAACGGTCCTCGGCCCCAGCAAACTGGGTAATTAGTTTGTGTGGATGCTGTGTGATGTACCCCACCCCGCCCAAATAACAGACAATACACCAGATATGATTAAATGATTTACAGTTTATAGATATTACTGGAACTATATAATTAATAGAGAATAAAATATAAAAGGAAAATAAAAGGCGCCACACTTATCAAAGTTCAATCTCTTCGTGCACAAACAGTTGGAGCTCAGGACCCTTCTTCTTCACCCTGCGACCCCTCAGACCACCTCAACCAGCTGCCTGGGACCAACAACGGTGGTCGACCAGACGCTCCACACAAATCCATCTCCGTCTCCTCTCCTCACCGAACGCCCTCCTCAGGGTCCGACCCTGTTAGCGGACTCACAGCACCTGGTCCGTCCTCTGTCTCTCTCTCCTGCCTTCTGCCTCCAAAACCCCACGCATACCAATCTTCCAGATACACCAAAATCATAACAACTATCCCAATTGGTTCGTAGCATCTTCTTATCACTGCCTAACCCAAAACAAACTGCTAGCACAAAAACTTTCTCAGCGTTTAACATAACAAAGAAGCATTCCCAAGTATAACATAATAAAGAAGCCATTTTAATTAGCCTACGCAGTAACATAAGAGACGAAACCCCCTTATGCACGTATACTGTCAAACGAGACAATGTGCCTCCAGACCAGGGTGTGAAGCACAGTAGTATACACATATATGACATACAATAACTTAGGAAAGTAAGGATAAAATCTACAGATGAATTGCACATCAGTAATGTAAAGTGCATAAATTAAAATTTGTAGGGTACAGTACAAATTATCTGGTGACACTTCAAATCGGATGCGGCAGAGAGTTCAGAAGCCTAATGGCCTGATCGTGCGTTGCTCAAATTATCTCTAATGGTTTAGAACCCTTGGTGGATGATAGAGGTTATTCTTCGCCCCAGTGTTTATGACGTGCCTAATTGTGTCATCAGCCTTGCTACTCATCGTCTGCAGTGCACGGCTTCCTGATTCACCCCAGCCCAGTAGAAAACTGCTCAGTCAGCAAGCAACATCTATGGTGAAGGTTTTGGATCAGATTAAGGTTTCAATCCAAAACAGCCGACATCCCTTTCCCTCCACAGATGCTGCTCAGCCCTCTGAGTTCCTCCAGCAATTCCAAAGATTCAGATAATAATAATAAATAATAATTAAATATTAATTATTAAAGATTCAAAGGTCCAATTTAATGTCAGAGAAATGTATAAAATATACATCCTGAAATGCTTTTTCTTCACAAACATCCACAAAAACAGAGGAGTGCCCCAAAGAATGAATGACAGTTAAATGTTAGAACCCCAAAGTCCCCCCCAGCTCCCCCCACCGGTGGCAAGCAACAATCCCCCCTCCCCCCACCGGCAAAAACAAGCAAGCTTTGCACTCAAGCGTGAGCAAAGACACAAACTTGCTGTTACCCCAAAGACTTTGCGTTTCACACCGGCATTTGACATACCACAGGTTCTCTCGCTCTCTAATAAGGGGGAGAGGGGTGTCTCCATTTTCCCAGCGAGCGGGGAGACGTATCAGATAACTCACTGGTTTACAATGTGAGAAATCTGTTATGTCGCTTTTTTTCTAGCTCTGTGCCTGAACGTCGCAAAGATCCCGGGTCTTTGGGCCCACAGCAGATATCCCGACTCCCCCGCGACTCACGGGTCTCCTGCCATGACACCGACCTTCGATCCGCCCGTCTCCAGAGCCCCGAGGTCTTAGTCTTCCAAATATGAGTCAGCCACTCAGGCCGAATCCTTGGCGTGCCAAACAACGGCCAGTCCTGAAACCCCGAGAACAGGTCCCATTCCCACAATGAACCAAAGCCTTTTCACTCCCCATTTCAGCATCTGCAGTCTGTTGTGTCTCCACACCAGGCCAGCCATTTGATTCGGGGACAGATTCTTCCCTCTGCCGTCCGATTTCCGAATGGACATTGAACCCGTGAACCCTACCTCACTGCTTTATCTCTCTTTTTGCACTACCTGTTTAATTTGGCGGCGTAGTGGTTAGCATGACACTTTACAGTACCAGCGACTCGGGTTCAATTCCTGCCACTGCCTGTAAGGAGTTTGTACGTTCTCCCCGAGACTGCGTGGGTTTCCTCCGGGCGCTCCGGTTTCCTCCCACAGTCCAAAGACCTGTCGGTTGGTAGGTGAATTGGTTATTGTAAATTGTCCTGTGATTAGGCTAGGGTTAAATCAGGGGATTGCTAGGCAGCACGGCTCAAAGGGCAAGAAGGGCCTAGTCCTCACCGCATCTCAGTAATACAAAGAAGGCACAACAGCGGCTATATTTTATCAGGTGTTTGAAGAGATTTGGTATATCAGTAAGACACTCACAAATTTCTGCAGATGTACTGTGGAGAACATTCTAAATGGGTCTGGTATGGGGGCGAAGTTGGCGGGGGGTGGGGGGCTACTGCATTGGATTGAAATAAGCTGCAGAGAGTTGTAAATTCAGTCAGCTCCATCATGGGCCCTCGTCTCTGTGGGATCCAGGACACCTTCAAAGATAGGCAGCATCCATTAAGGGCCACCATCAAAATCTCCCCTGACATATCTGGAATTCTTTGAAGAAGTAACAAGCAGTATAAACAAAAGAGAATCAGCTGATATTGTGTACTTGGATTTACAGAAGGCCTTTGTCAAAGTCAACACTCACAACACGCTGGAGGAACTCAGCAGGTCGGGCAGCATCTGTGGAAAGGATGTCAACGTTTCGGGCTGGAACCCTTCATCAGGACTGAAGAGGGGAGGGGCAGAGGCCCTATAAAGAAGGTGGGGGAGGGTGGGAAGGAGAAGGCTGGTAGGTTCAGTTGGAAAACCAGTAATTTGAAAGACAAAGTGGTGGGGGAGGGGAAGCGGGGAGGTGATAGGCAGGAAAACAATGGGTAGTAGAAGGAGGCGGAACCATGAGGGAGGTGATAGGCAGCTGGGGGAGGGGGTAGAGTGAAATAGGGATAGAGGAAGGGAGGGGGAGGGAATTACCGGAAGTTGGAGAATTCTATTTTCATACCATGGGGCTGGAGACTACCTGGACGGTATATGAGGTTTTGCTCCTCCAACCTGAGTTTAGCCTCATCATGGCAGTAGAGGAGGCCATGTATGGACATATCTGAATGGGAGCGGGAAGCAGAGTTGAAGTGGGTGGCTACTGGGAGATCCTGTCTGTTGTGGCGGACGGAGCGGAGGTGCTCGACGAAGCGGTCCCCCAATCTGCGTCGGGTTTCACCGATGTAGAGGAGGCCGCACCGGGAGCACCGGATGCAATAGATGACCCCCAACAGACTCACAACTGAAGTGTTGCCTCACCTGGAAGGACTGTTTGGGGCCCTGAATGGTGGCAAGAGAGGAGGTGTAGGGACAGGTGTAGCACTTACGCTTACAGGGATAAGTGCCTGGTGGGAGATCCATGGAGAGAGACGTGTGGATAAGGGAGTCACGGAGGGACTGATCCCTGCAGAAAGCGAAGAGGGCTGTCAAGGTGCCACACAAGAGGCTGCTTAACAAGGTACGAGCCCTTAGTATTACAGGAAAGATTCTAGCATGGATAAAGCAGTGGCTGGTTGGCAGGAGGCAGAGAGTGGGAATAAAGGGAGCCTTTTCTGTCTTGCTGTCGGTGACTTAGTGGTGTTCCACAGGGGTCTGTGTTGGGACCAGTTCTTTTTATGTTATATGTCAATGATTTGGAAGATGGAATTGATGGCTTTGCTGCAAAGTTTGCAGATGATATGAAGGTAGGTGGAAGGACAGGTAGTTCTGAGGAAGTAGATTGGCTACAGAAAGTCTTAGACAGATAAGGAGAATGGGCAAAGAAGTGGCAGATGGAATACAGTGTCAGCAAGTGCACTTTAATAGAAGAAATGAAAGGGTTGACTATCTTTGAAAAGGAGGAAAAATACAAAAAACTAAGATGCTAAGGGACTTGGGAGTCTTTGTGCAGGATTCCCTAAAGGTTAATTTGCAGGTTGAACCTGTAGTGAGGAAGCCAAATGTAATGTTAGCATTTTATGTCAAGAGGACTAGAATATAAAAGCAAGGATGTAATGTTGAAACTTTATAAAGCACTGGTGAGGCCTCACTTGGAGCACTGTGAGCCACTTATCTTAGAAAGGATGTGCTGAGACTGCAGAGGGTTCAAAGAAGGTTCATGAAAATGATTCCAGGACTGAATGGCTTGTCATATGCAGAGCGCCTGTTGACCAGAGAATGGTGAATCTGTGGAATTCGTTGCCACAAAGTCTTTATGTCCATTTTAGGCGGAGATTGATTGATTCTTGATTGGTCGGGGCATGAAAGGATACGGAGGGAAGGCAGGAGATTGGGGCTGAGAGGAAAATTGGATCGGCCATGATAAAATGGTGGCGCAGACTCGATGGGCCAAATGGCCTAATTCTGCTCCTGTATCTTATGGTCTTATCACCCAGGTTATGCCTTGTTCTCATTGCTACCATCAGGAGCCTAAAGGCACACACTAAACAATTCCAGAACAGCTTCTTTCCCTCTGCCTTCCAATTTCTGAATGGATATTGAACCCATGAACGCTATCTCACTACTTTTAAAAAAAATATATATATACTTCTTACTGTAATTTACAATTTTTATTATTATGCATTGCAATGTACTGCTGCCACAAAGACAAAATAATTTCATGAGATATGCCAGCGATATTAAACCTAATTCTGATTCTGAATTCTCCTGGCATTCTGGGGAAACAAAAGATTTTCTTAAACCCTCACCGCTCCCCCCCGCAAAAAGAGAAACACCCTCTTCAGTGCAGTTTGGAAAAGAGCGATGTGAAAAACACGCTAAAATCAAGGAAGTGCAGGAGTGTCTAAATATAGTTAGCTCAATTAAAACAAAGCTCCCAGCTATAACGTATTATGGGATGAGGTGAGCCATTGGTTCTGTAGGGCTCAGAAGGCTAACGAGAAAATTTCTCTGCATCAACTCAATTTTCAGTGTGTGAACTCAGCTTAGGAAGTATAATTTTGCATTGCTCCAAGACATGATTAAGTATCAAAGGAGAATGTCCGAAGTGATGGAACTGCTAATACTTCTAATGGGCCTCTGCACGCTTGAGAAAGGATTTATTCTGAGGATTTTCCTCCAGCACCTATTCGTCTTCCCCTTCTGTTTTTGTTTAAGAATGCTATGATCTATGATTGGGTGGCGGGGAGGAGATACGGCTCTAACAAAGGGGGTATAATGAGCTCCTTCCCTCCAGGAGCCTGCAGGTCACCCTTGGGCAAGGTGTAGCACCTGCTTAGCCCCTCCGATCAGGGTCACGTGCAGCCACGGGACCGGGTGGTGGCTGGTGCACATCACAAGTCCTGGTTTGGCGTCCACTGACGCCGGGCAGACAGAGTATTGATAATGGCTGGGAGGGTCACCCATCCTGTAAAGGCACTGCCCAGAAGGCGGCAATGGCAAACCACCTCCGTAGAAAAAAATTGCCAAGGGCAATCATGATCGTGGAAAGACCATGATCACCCAAGTCATTCAAGATGGCGCATAACAATGATGTCATCGACACAGCACATAATGATGATGTCACAGCACATAATGACGATGATGATGATGATGAAGAAGTATTATTAGCCTTTAAGGTTTAGATTATTATTGGGAGCAGAATGGGTTTAATTTTAGTGTGATTGATGATAGATGATGCAAATAAGGAATCTGAACATCCACAAGTTTACCAATTGGTCAAAGTCTGTATCCGACTAGGTGATTTCTGGATAAAAATGTTGTTTCTTTTTCAAACTTTAGGACAGTTTCCTTGTGCACAAGTAAATAAAGAATCGTTGAGGAATGAGTGCAAGATGTTAGAGTCCAGTTAATCTGTAGCGACACTGGTAGCTGTTAATGACTGCCAATCAATCTATTCAACACTAAAAATTAAATCTATTCAGTCTGCAGTCTCATTGTGTTTTAAATTGTTGGAGATATTTTATCGATTCAGATTTCCTTAAGAGTCATGGGGTCATAGAAAACTACAGCACAGAGAAAGGCCCTTTGGCCCATCTAGTCCGTGCCAAACCATTTAAACTGCCTACTCCCATCGACCTGCACCAGGACCAAAACCCTACCATCCATGTACCTATCCAAACATCTCTTAAATACTGAAATCAAAATCGCACCCATCACTTGCGCTGGCAGTTCATTCCACACTCCCACCACCCTCTCTGTGAAGAAGTTTCTCCTCATGTTGCCCCTAAACTTTTCACCTTTCACCCTTAACCCGTGACCTCTGGTTGTTGTCCCACCCAACCCAACCTCAGTGGAAAAAGCCTGCTTGCATTTATCCTATCTATACCCCTCATAATTTTGTATACTTCTATCAAATCTCCCCTCAATCTTCAATGTTCCAAGGAATAAAGTCCTAACCTACTCAATAATACAGATTCTCCAGTCCCGACTACATCCTTGTAAATTTTCTCTGTAATTTTTCAAACTTACTTACCTCTTTCCTGCAGGTAGCTGGCCAAAACTGTACACAATACTCCTAATTAGGCCTCACCAACAGCTTATACAACTTCAACATAACATCCCATCTCCTGTACTCAATTCTTTGATCTATGAAGGCCAACTGGGGTGAGGTTGGTGTGTGTGCAAACACACCCAGCTCTGAGACGCCAGGCAAGGTCATTTGATTCCAAAGAATTGGTTTACTGATCATTACAGAATGTCTCTCTGGTGCTTTCTGCTCCCTCCCCTCTCCCTTCCCCTTTTCCCAACCATGATTCCCCTCTCTCTGCCCCCTTCCCACTCTCCGTCCACAATAGAGACCCATATCAGAATCAGATTTATCATCACTCACATATGTCATGAAATTTGTTTTGTTTTTGCGACAGCAGTACAGTGTAATACATAAAATTACTACAGTACTGTCCAAAAGTCTTAGGCACTCTGGCTATATATATGCACCTCAGACTTTTGAACAGTACTGTGTACACATACACAGGCACACATGAGCATGCAAACACACACAGACAGACAACCATAAGCACACACATATGAACACACACACACACACACACACACACACACACACACACATGCACACACACACACACACACACACACGCACACACACACAAACACACACAAACACACACACACACACACACACACACACACACACGCACACACACGCACACATGTGTAACTCTCTACGTTTATGTCTCTTCTTTCTTGAAGATGATGTTTGGATTAAATGTCCCACATGTACTGACTGCCACCTGTGCTCTGTAGTTTGCTGTCACAGACTACGGATGATCAGGTAGTTTTTAATTGAAACTCTTTAATAGGTTTCAATAGGTACATTTAACGTCAGAGAAATATATACAATATACATCTTGAAATTCTTTTTCTTCACAAACATCCATGAAAACAGAGGAGTGCCCCCAAAGAATGAATGACAATTAAACATTAGAATCCCAAAGCCCCCCCAGCTCCCCCCACCCACGCATAAGCAGCAGAAGGCAACGACCCCCCCCACCAGCAAAAAAGCATCAGCACCCCCCACCGAGCACTCAAGCATGCAGCAAAACATCAATAAAGACACAGACTTGTAGTACCCCAAAGACTAATCATTCACCCGGTAATTCGACATACCACGGGCTCTCTCGTTCCCTAATAAGGGAGAAAGGGGTGTCTCCATTTCACAGCGAGAGGGGGGACATAACAAACAACTCGCTGATTGACAATGTTAAACTTCTGTTGCGTCACTTTTTCCAAGCTCTACACCCAGAGAGTTGGCACCAGAACGCAGCTCTCCAGACACACAACCCCCAGCAGCTAACCCGCTGCTCTCGATGTTCCGTGTTCTCCCGTAACATCTTAGTCTGTGGCACTGCCCTCGAACCAGCACATCTCCAAAGCCTCGAAAATCCGGAACCCTGAAGGCATGCTAGGCTTCTCGGCCGCTTTAGTGCCTTAAATAAAAATATACTTGTGCATAAGATAAGCTAGTTTGTCTTTAAGATAATAAGCAACACATTGATCTATGGAAGTCAGGTTACCTGTTTTGCCGCTGGAGTTTAGGGCAGCAATGAAGGTCCTCCTTCTCTGGCGGTGTTCAGGGCTTCCTTCATCGTGTCAGTAGCTCCCTCTCTGTTTTCACTACTGTCAGACATGCAAGTCCCGGGTGGAGACTCAAGGCTGTTTTATACTTGTGCGTCAAATGGACGCCGTAATCTACGCAAGAGGCCTACGCGCGTTGTGAGCATTTATCCTTGTGCGTTGGTGTGTCTGTGTCGCTCTGCAATTCGGGCACATCGCGCATGCGCACACACCTGCCCATGCAAGGCTTCATGGTCATGGTAGTCTTTCTCGGGGTAAACAAGTTTAAAGCGAGCATCTTTTATCGTAAAAGCAAAATGTGTCCTCCTTAATTTCGGAGGTCTGTAAAGCTTTATGGAAAGCATTGCAGCCAGAGTTCCTTCCCTGCTCTTCAGTCGTCCAATGGAAGGCTATCGCAGCGCAGGTGCAAATGCGATGCTACAAAGCGGACCAATCACAGTTGTTGCGGACTGCATTTCCACGACATATAGTTACATTTTGGGAGTGGTGTGCGTCAGGCTACGGCGTAGGGATCCGCGTCGGCTCTGCGGAGGGTTCACAGCTATGCCGTACTTATGGCGTTGATTTGATGCAGAAGTGTAAGTCAGCCTTCAGGAATACCATCGCACTCAGATGTAGAAGGATTCTTCACTGCTGTTTCCGTAACAGTTTTGTCTTACCAGTCAGGGTTGTTAGCCCTGAGCTGTACCCCTGAACCTGGAGGACCGGTGGACCACTCTTAGTCTGGCCTCTACCCTTTGACCTGTTTGGCATGGGTGACCCTACCAAGAGCCAAAGCATAAAGCCCTGACTCCAGCCAGCACAGCTCTCTGGGTCACTGAGGCACGCAAACCTCCAAACCCTACAACCAGGTTGTAGTCCTCTTGGAGGGAGTCCATGGAAGAAATGCTGCAATATCGTTTACAACCTAAACTTGAAACCAACTTCGCCAGAGAGGATCAGAGTCAGGTTTATTATCAGTAACACGTCATGGAATGCGCTATTTTTCAGCAGAAATACAGTGCATTGCTTAAAATCTACTTTAAATCAGAATATAAAATATGGAGGCCTCCAACAGTCAGGGTCGACCATAGAGGTTGAGTCTTTGCTGTCCAGAATCCCAAGACAGGGCATTACGTTATTGAGAGCGAGCTGTTACCCATGTAGCAAGCTCCCCCTCTCCACACATCTGATCAACCCAAAGGAACAGCGGAGACCAACACAGTTTGGCATCAGTAGCATTGCTGGAGTTTGCCAGTTGGCGTTGAACTCAATGTAGGACTGCCTCCGGGACCCCAGCTCCAGATCTTCCCCTCGGGGTTTACTCCCAATGAGGGGGTATAGTCAGAAGGTTTGAGATCAGAGTTTTCCTTTTCCTTGATGAGCTGCCAAACACAGCTGAAGTGAATGGTTCCCACCTTTTCCCTTCTCCTGTCAATAAAAAAGGTTCCATCAGGCCTAGTAGCTAAGGCACACATGAAAGCCAGGAGCTGGACTTGGATCTCAGAGGCTATTTGAGGTGCACATCATTAGGAGCATTTAATAGGTAGTGAAAGCTTGTCCCCATTACCACCCGAGGCTAAAACAACTTTAAGGAGCCTAATGTATATTATAGGCATCCGTTAGTCTCATGAGACCATGGATTTGCGCCTTGGAAGGTTTCCAGGGCACAGGCCTGAGCAAGGTTGTATGGAAGACCAGCAGTTGCCCATGCTGCAAGTCTCCCCTCTCCACGCCACCAATGTCGTCCAAGGGAAGGGCATTAGGACCCACACAGCTTGGTACCGGTGTCATCGCAGAGCAATGTGTGGTTAAGTGCCTTGCTCAAGGACACAATACGCTGCCTCAGCCAAGGCTCGAACTAGCGACCTTCAGATCACTAGATGAACGCCTTAACCACTTGGCCACGCGCCAACACTACCTAATATATATATGTAGTTCAAAAAGAGAACAAAAATAGTGAGGTAGTGTTCATGGGTTCATAGACCTTTCAGAAATCTGTTTCTGAATCATTGTGTGTGTGTGTCTTCAGGCTCCTGTACCTCCTCCCTGATGGTAGCAATGAGAAGAGGGCATGTCCTGGATATCAGTGGTCCTGAACGATGGATGCCACACTTTTGAGGCATTGTCCTTTGAAGATGTCCTCGATGGTGGTGAAGCTGGAACCCGTGATGGAGCTGGCTGTGTTTACACCGTCTGCAGCGTTCTCTGCAGTTATCTGTGTCTTTCCTGCACAATGGTCCCTCCATCCTAGATGGTGACACAAACAGTTAGAATGCTCTTCATAGTCCTTCTGTGGAAATTTGCTATAGTCTCCTCGCAGAGCTGCTGCCTGACCTCCAGTACTTGTACTCTATTTCAACTTTCTAGCATCTTCATTTGATTTACGTTTCATTTCCGGGAGAGTATTAAAGCTGATCATTAGTCATGTGTTTTTCTAGCCAATGAAACAGCCTCAATTGAATCAAAATCAGGTTTAATATGACTGGCTGTCAACCGTTCATTCATTCCCATAGATGCTGTCCGACCTGCTGAGTTCCTCCAGCATTTTGGAACATAGAAGAGAACAGCATCAGAACCGGCCGTTCGGCCACAATGTTGTGTCGAACCAACTAAAAAGCAAATCAAAGCCACCTAAGCACTAATCCCTCCTACCTACATATGTCCCTATTCCTCCATTTTCCTTACTTCCAAGTGCCTATCCAAACATCTCTTAAAAGTCTTCAACGCATTTGCCTCTGTCACCGTACCAGGCAGTGCATTCCAAGCATCCACACCTTTCTGAGTAAAATTCTCCCAGGGTTTGTGTGTGTTGCTTTTTGGATTTCCAGCATCTGCAGACTTTCTGGTGTTTATGTTGTGAAATTTGTTATTTTGCAACAGCAATACTTACTGTGGGGTGTATGGGGTGTCTGGGGAGGGGTAGCGCCTCTGGTGGCGGGACCTGCCGTGCCCTTTTTCAGGGCAGCTCGTCCACCTTTGGTCCCCACCTGGCGCTCAGCTCTCACCTGTGGCTCCAAGTAACTGTAACACACGCGGCGGCCACACCCCCGGTAAACCGTCTCGGCAGACAGGCCAAACCAGGTGAGGGTAGCCAACGGGTGTTCGACCCTTGGTGAGGTAGGGGATCTGCCTGACCCCAGTGTGTGAAGTCTGGCCCTGGCAGACTGAGCAGAGGAGACCGATTAATGGTCCAACGGTCCAGAAGGCAGGCCCGGCAGGTGTTATGGAGCGCGAAGAGCTCGACAAGACACTTAGACGTCCTGGTCATCCACTGCAGCAGGAGAGGTCTCCAGCCGTAACGGTTGTCCGTGCCACTGGATCAAGGCCTCTTCTGCCAACTGAACAGCTGAACGGCTGTTCCACTTAAAACTCCATCAAACACAGGTTTCTAAAGTGTCTTCTTCGAATCTGAAGGACTACCACTACATAATAATGAAAAAAACTCTAAATCACAATAAGAAATATAAATTTAAATAACTAAATCAAATAAGCAGTGTAAAAAGAGAGCAGAAAAGATTTTTTTAAATAGTAAGGTACTATATATAAGACCATAAAACCATAAAACCATAAGACAAAGGAGCAGAAGTCGGCCATTTGGCCCATCGAGTCTGCTCCGCCATTTTATCATGAGCTGATCCATTCTCCCATTTAGTCCCACTGCCCCGCCTTCTCACCATGACCTTTGATGCCCTGGCTACTCAGATATATGGGTTCATTGTAAGGATGGTTCAGATTAATATCAGAGAATGAATACAGTATACAACCTGTAATTCCTACTCTTCACAGAGAGATAGTTTCAAAATATCTCTACGATGTTTAGAAGTACTGTTAAAATTACATCTTCATTTGCATATGTATTTCAGTCAGCTCCATTGAAGTTCGGCGAGCTGCTAATGGGAATTTGATTCAATAACTAATTGTGAAAACAGAGACTTCCTTGTTTGAAAAGGTAAACGAACACAAAGGTGACCTTGCACTAAATTGCCACCAAGAAACAATCAAATGCTCGAGGCGAGCCATCATTAAGTCATAAATTACAATTAATACAATAGCTGCATTAATCATACCTAACGAGTGTATAATCACCTGGATCAATATTTCATTCAGGATAAATGATAAGCCCAGCACTAAATAACTGTACAGATTCACGATACATCTTGAAATAAAACTAAATCCAAGCTGGCTGGAATTAAAACCACATCATTCAGCTTTGAAGTTACAAATCAGACACATAAAATAACTTGCAATCAATCATGCACTTGATAAGGCAGGAATGTTTCTAAAGAAGGGCTTCAAGCCATCGATTGGTTCTCATTTTTCTACCCATGTGGCTGAAGAGGTCTGGCTTTAAAAGGCTGACTAATCGGAAGGTCTGCAGACAGATTGATTAAAACATATACGTAAATAAAAAGGATGCTCTGTTCTCGAGTTTTTGTTCATTAAGATAACTGTCTTAATTGAAAGCATCCTTTGGAGGAAGGCTTCTTCTGAATGTTCCTCTCCTCCAGCTTTAAACGCATTAAAATTTGTCATAGGGTTCGGAGGTTTGAATGTCTCAGTGACCCGGAGAGCTATGTTGGCTGGAGTCAGGGCTTTCCGCTTTGGCTCTTGGTAGGGTCACCCATGCCAAACAGGTCAAAGGGCAGAGGCCAGACTAAGAGTGGTCCAGGTTCAGAGGTTCATCTCAGGGCTAACAACCCCGACTGGTCAAACAAAATTGTGACTGAAACAGGAATGAAGAATCCTTCTACATCTGAGTGCGATGGTACTCGTGAGTCTCCGCCCGATACTTGCGTGACTGACAGTGGTGGAAATCGTGCGGAAGCTATTGACACGATGAAGGAAGACCTGAGCATGCCAGAGATGTAGAACCTTCATTGCTGCCCAACACGTCAGCAGCGTAACGAGCAGAGACTGGAAATAGAAGATAACTGAACATTAATGTTAAGATCCAACGGGAGTGCTGAGCTTCCTAACACAAGTAAGCAACCATTCTTAGGGTGGCACGGTGGCATAGTGGGCAGGACAACACTTTACAGTAGCGGTGACCCAAGTTCCAACCCCACTGCTGCCTGTAAGGAGTTTGTACGTTCTCCCCGTGACCGCGTGGGTTTCCTCCCACAGCCCAAAGACGTACCGGTTGGAAGGTTAATTGGTCATTGTAAATCGTCCCATGATTAGGCTAGGGTTAGCAACACACACATAAAAAACTGCTGGTGGACGCAGCAGGCCAGGCAGCATCTACAGGAGGAGGTACAGTCGACGTTTCGGGCTGAGACCCTTCGTCAGGACTAACTGAAAGAAGAGATAGTAAGAGATTTGGAAGTGGGAGGGGGAGGGGGAGATCCGAAATGATTGGAGGTGGACGGCGTGGCTCGAAGGGCCGGAAGGGTCTATTCTGCGCGGTATCTCAATAAATATATACCCAGGCCAGTGATCTACCAAACTTGAGAGCGGGTTCAGTGTGCACTTATGGATGACTGCCCAGCTCCCTGCGGCAGTCGACCGGTTAAGAGCTGCAGTAAGATTAAAGACTAAAGATTGGCTTTTATTTGATAAGCTTCTGTAAGTGTGTAGTGGAGAGTATATTGACTGGTTGCTTCAGAGCCTGGTGAATGGAAAATCCTACCAAATGTCGTGGATACGGCCCGGTCCTTCACGGTAAGCCTCCCCTCCTCCATTGAGCACGTCTACATGAAACATTGCAGGAAAGCAGCATGATTCATCAGGGACCCCGTCACCCAGGACATGCCATCAGGGAGAAGGTATCGGGGCCTCAAGACTCACACCATCAGGTTCAGGAACAGTCACGACCCCTCAACCATCAGGCTCCTGAACCAAAGGGATAACTTCACTTGCTCCGTCATTGAAACACTCCCACAACCTATGGACTCACTTTTAAGGACTCTTCATCTTAGGTTCTCACTATCTACTGTTTATTTATTTTATTTTTGCATTTGCATAGTTGGTGTCTTCTGCACTCTGGTTGACCAGGCAAGCTTCATAGATCCTGTTATGGTTATAGATTTATCGAGTATGCCCACAAGAAAATGAATCTCATGGCTTGAATATGGTGACCTATATGTACTTTGATAATAAATTTACTCTGAGCTTTGTATCAAAACATAGAAACATACAGTGAAATGTATCACTGATCAACAGAGTCCAAGGATGTGCTGGGGGCAGCCCACAAGTGTCGTGGTCGTGAACCCCTTACAGGCAGCGGTAGGAATTGAACCCTGATCACCAACGTTGTAAACGTCCCCTTGATCTCCCAACAACTTGACCATGGCCTATGGATGGTTCTGGACTTTGTTGAAGGCAACTTCTGAGGCTGAAAATGCCTGAAATGGGGCGTTTCATGCATTTGATTGATGGGCACCAAAATAAGATATTTCCTAATAAAATGCATCTGTTCTGCCCTTCAGGCAATTGATTTATGTTTTGTTTTTCTACGTGATTCATCACAGTCATCTTTCCATTTTGAAATGAGTGGTTTTATATTGGCATTCGGCCACTTTCTGTGCAGCCGGGAAGTAGGAAGTAGGAAGTAGGAAAGCACTTTGGCTGGCAGAAATCCAGAGGTTTATGTCAGGAGCAAAAGAAGTTTCTATCTACAGTCATCTAGAAGCATTGCTTGTAAATTGATGTTATCTTGCTTGGAAGTTAATCTAAAGCTATCAATAGGATCTTGCTGAAATAAAATGTTATTTTTGAGTTCATTAGACACTAATGGTTTACAAGTAATACTTACCTGCAGGAAACTTAACTGAGTTCTTACTTATCTGTGTATATTTACTTGTACGAACGGAACAACACTGTGGTTGTATGGTATTTTGTTGTTTTTCGGATTAACTCCGTATTCACTATGTCTTGGCATTGAGTTTGAAATAAGCCCAAGGAGCTGGGAGACTACATCCTAACTCCTATGTCATTTGAATGGAGTTTGGCTGACTGTCCAGTCGATTTTACACCTCTCATCAGCATCTAACCCTGATGTTTTCCCTCACCCATATTTTCCCTTTATCACCGACTGTACACGGTTTTGCAGCCACATTCCTGTGCCTAGACAGTGAGGCTTGCAGAGAACAGAGATCCACTCACACATGAACGGTTATATTATAGAAGACACAGGAGATTGGAGAAGCTGGAATCTTGAGCAACCCAAATTCAGCTGGAAGGACGAGCTTGGCTGCAAGAGATTCAGAAGGTGCTGGAAATCTTGCACAACACACACAAAATGCTGGAGGAACTCAGCAGGCCAGGCAGCATCTGAGGAGGAAAATGCTCTTGGAGTGTTGTGAGCAGTATTAGGCCCTTTTTCCAAAAAAGGATTATTAGATTATTAGATTATGAGAACACGCAGTCCTCTTTTATTGTCATTTAGTAATGCATGCATTAAGAAATGATACAATATTCCTCCAGTGTGATATCACAGAAACATAGGACAGACCAAGACTGAAAAACTGACAAAAACCACATAATTATAACGTATAGTTACAACAGTGCAACAATACCATAACTTGATGAAGAACAGGCTGTGAGCACGGTAAAAAAAAATTTCAAAGTCTCTCGAAAGTCCCACATCTCACGCAGATGGGAGAAGGAAGTAAACTCTCCTTGCCGTGCCCGACCACAGTCCGACTCTGAGTCGTCTGAAAACTTTGAGCCTCTGATCAGCCCTCTGACACCAAGTACCAAGCACCATCTCTGCCGAACGCTTTGACCCCAGCCTCAGTCGCCAGCAGCAGGCAAAGCCGGGGATTTTGAGGCCTTCCCTCCAGAGATTCTCGATCGCACAGTAGCAGCAGCAGCGAACCGGGCTTTTCAGAAGTTTCTCCAGATGTTCCTCTAGGCTTCTCACGTCTGTCTCCATCAAATCAGAATTGTGCACGGCATCCTACTTACAAATACGATATCATATCACCGGAGAGCTGCGCGCGCGCATCGCGCCGCCATCTTCTCCTCCCACGTCCTGTGCTGGCATTGAAGAGGAACCAGAGAAGGTTCACGAGAATGATTCCAAGAGTGAAAGGCTTAACATATGAGGAGCGTTTGATGGCTCTGAGCCTGTACTCGCTGGAGATTAGAAGAATGAGGGGGGACTCTCATTGAAGCCTATGGAATATTGAAAAGCCTGGATGGAGAGGATGTTTCCTATAGTGCCAGAGTCCAGGTGCAGAGGGTGCAGCCTCAGAATTGAGGGGATTCCATTTAGAAGAGAGATGAGGAAAAATGTCTTTAGCCAGAGAGTGGTGAATCTGTGGAATTCGTTGCCACAGCTAGCTGTGTGGGCCAAGTCATTGGGTATTTAAAGCAGAGGTTGACAGGTTCTTGATTAATTGGGGTGTCAAAGGCAGAAGAACGGGGTTGAGAGGGATAATAGGTCAGCCAAGGTGAAGTGGCGCAGCAGACTCGATGGGCCGAAAGGCTCCTATATCTTACAGTCTTATACCTAAACAAAGACTGATGAACAGCCTTCTGATAGGATGGCGGGACACTCAGACGCAGCGGCCATTCAGGGTCCCATCAAATCTGAATTTGTTCATCCTGTACATCTTTTTTACGGTTGCAAGTCACTGAGGTCACCAAGTACTGCAGGACTGTCCCATCAACGAGTTGCTAGATGGCAATAGAACTGGATTCATCGTGCTCGTTGTTGTGTTGTTGCCTTGACTTGTTGCGCACCATTGGGCCGAGACGGTGTGTCCAAAAAATGCAGTGAGGGATAATCTTGGTCATTTTTATTGCAAATTGCAAGACCCTGTTGGACATTGGTAAACTAGAATACCACAGGTCCGCTCGTTGGCAAGGCTGATGGCAGGGGAGATGCGTTGCCTCAGTTGTAGCAAGGATTAGGCCTTAGCTGCGGGGTCACCTTGGAGGCAGTGGCCTGTTGCAGCTGCCCAGGGGAGAGAGCAGTGGTCTCGACTGGGCGTGCTGGAATTGTGCTCGGTTGGAGGCCAGCCCCCACTCCTCTCAGTGCTGCCCCCTGGTGCTCGCTAGGTGCTGCTCCCCAGTGTTCGCTCGGTGCTGCCCTCGAGTGTTCGCTCAGTGGAAGAACACAGACCATCTACAGCCATGCTACTCAGGGACCTGGACTATATTTGTTTTCTTTGTGACTGTATTTTTTTTCTGAATTCGTAATAATATGTGTGCTATGTGCTGTGTGCTGTGTTCTGATGGTACTGTGTTTTGTACCTTGGCCCTGGTGATACACGCTTTCATTTAGCTATATTCATGCATGGTTGAGCAACAATTAAACTTGAACCTGAACTTGAAATGAAGACAAATTATGCAATTTTTAAGAAATAATACTGACAACATGAGCTGTGGAGTCCTTGAAAGTGAGTCTATAAGTTGCAGATTCAGTTTAGAGTTGAGGAACCTAGTTCAGGAGCCTGATGAATGCAGGGTAACAAGTGGTCCTGAACCTGGTAGTGTGGGACCCAGGGTTTCTGTACCTCCTGCCCAGTGGGTAGTAGTGAGAGGAAAGCATCACATAGATGGCGGGAGCCTTTGACGGTGGATGCTGCTTTCTTGTGGCGGCGTTCCTTGTGAGTGTGCTCGGTGGTGGGGAAGACTTTGGCTGTGATAGACTGAGCTGCATCCACCTCTTTCCTGTACACTTCTCTGATCCTGGGAACTGGTTTTTCCATACCGGGGTGTGACGCATCCAGTCAGGATACTCGCCACTGTGCATCTACAGAAGTTTGTCAAAGTTTCGATAGCTCGCCAAATCTAAAGATTCAAAGATTCAAGATTCAAAAAACGTTATTGTCATTCTAACCGTACATCAGCTCTGCAGGGCAGAATGAGACAGCGTTTCCCAGGAGCAGTGCAATCATAACATAACCAACGCAACACTAAATAATAAACATAACAATAAATAGTAAAACACAATAGCCACGTCAGTTAAAATCAGTTATAAGTGTCCAGTGCAAGTTAAAAGTGTCCAAAGCAGAGTCAGGTGGAGCAGCTATTTAGCAGTCTGACTGCCTGTGGGAGGAAGCTGTTTAGTAGCCTCGTGGTTTTAGTTTTGATGCTCCTGTAACGTTTGCCTGATGGCAGAAGAACAAACAGTTCATGGAGAGGGTGTGAGGGGTCTTTAATGACGTACTGTGTCTTCTGGAGGCATCGACTCTGAAAGAGGTCTTGGACAGAAGGTAGGGAGACCCCAATAACCTTCTCTGCTCCCCTAAACACCTTAATCTACGCAAACTTCTAAGAAAGTAGAGGCACCATTGTGCCTTGTTTGTGATGGCACTTGTCCCCAGGCAGATCCTCTGATACGATAACACCAAGGAATTTAAAGCTACTGAAAATCTCCAGCTCTGATCCCCTGATGAGGTCTGGCCTATGGACCTCCAGACCCTTCCTCCTGTGGTCAGCAATCATCTCTTTGGTTATGCTGACGTTGAATGGGAGGTGGTTGTTGTGGCGCCAGATTTTCAATCTCCCTCCATCTCCTCCCTCAAGCAATGTGTGAGCTAGTTCTGGTCTCATTCAGGGGAGTGGGGAAGTGTCTGTCCCTGAGGAATCCTGTATAATGAATGTAAGGGGTGTTATGGGTTGAAGTAGGCTTGGTACAAACTCTTGGAAAGCATGATTACAATTAAGTAATATTATAATATGTCGGCCCTTTGCTGATTGACTCTAACAATAAGGTGGGTTGCTCGGAACCCACAATAGGTGCCCAGGAGCTTCAACAAGATCAGAGATTAGAAGTGATGACCCTTGCATGGGGAGTTTGGTTGATAGGGGGTTAAGGTGTGCTCGAATCAATGTATGTGCAGGATCAATAACTTCCAGCATTCTTTTGTTCTAAAGCTTTAACGTTTCAACGTCCTCACGAAGTTTTTATGGCTGTTTGTATTTTTGCTGCACTGTCCCTTTAACCCTTGAGAGAAAGCCAAAACTTACATTCCGACGTCTCCGTGAGTTATGCGAGTTATGCAAGAGGCCTGGGTCTCGTTGATTTGCAGAGGGAGAGAGACTGTGAGAAAGCGAGAGTGAGGGAGGGAGATTGAGGGAGAGGGTGATTGAGAAAGAGAGTGAGTGAGAGAGAGAGGGAGAGTGAGACTGAGTGAGAGAGGGTGAGGGAGGGGGTGAGTCAGTGTGAGGGAGTGAGGAAGAGAGAGTGAGAGAGGGAGAAAGTGAGTGAGAAAAGAGAGAGAGAGTGAATGTGTGAGTGAGTGAGGGAGAAAGAGTGAGGGGGTGAGTGAGAGAGAGAGAGGGTGAGTGAATGAGAAAGAGAGTGAGTGAGCAAAAAGAGAGAGTGAGTGGGAAAGAGAGGGGGTGACCAAGTGAGGGAGAGAGAGAGTGAGATAGGGAGAGAGAGAGGAGGAGAGATAGTCTGCTGAGTCTTTCAAATGCAGAGGAGCTGGAGTATGCTTTATGAACAACTTTTTCTGCTGCTGCAAAAACTACAAATTTTACAACATAAGCCGGTGATATTAAACTCGACTCTGATTCTGAGAGAGAGAGAGAGAGATTTAGAACAGAGGTAAGGAGGAATTATTTTGGCCAGAGAGTAGTGAATCTGTGGAATGCTCTGCCACAGACTGCAGCGGAGGCCAAGTCTGTGTGTATATTTAAGACGAAAGTTAATCGTAGCCAGGGCATCAAAGGTTATGGTGAGAAGGCGGGGGGAGTGGGACTAAATGGGAGAATGGATCAACTCGTGATAAAATGGCGGAGCAGACTCGATGGGCTGAATGGCCGACTTCTGCTCCTTTGTCTTATGGTCTTATGGTCTTGTCTTATGACCAATCAGGGCGTCAAAGGATATGGTGAGAAGGCAGGTGTATGGGGTTGAGTGGGATCCGGGATCAGCCATGATGGAATGGCAGAGCAGACTCGATGGGCTGAATGGCCTAATTCTGCTCCTATGTCTTATGGTCTTATGGAGAGATAGATAGATAGAGAGAGAGAGAGATTGAGATCGATAGATATATATAGAGAGAGAGAGTGAGAGAATGGAAAACTATTTTCTGCATTAAAAGGAGTTTAAATTCTAGGCAATATGATGGAATCAAAAGGAAAATTTCTATGTTACTTAATCTAAAATAGAGTTGTGGAATCTCTTTCAAGAGGTATTGTTTCTTTAAGAAGCTGTGTGACTCTGAGAACTATCTGAGGTACCACCTGCTTTTGTCTTTTCTCCTTTGTTCTTTGTCGGATGTGAGAATTCCATTTCGCTTTATTTAAGTTTTGCAGCTAATTGTAAAAGTGCCTCCAGAAGGAAAGAGCAAGCAAGTATATTCTGTTTCTTATCTCAGTTTATAAGAACACCGTAATTCTTTCTTTTATTTACCTCTATCTGTTGTCTAAATTAATACTGGAAGAGATCATGATCTGCAAGCCACCATAGTCATTTGCAGTTCCAATTTATATGCAATTCCTATTTTTGTGCTCCCGAAGACAACTCACTGGAAAGACCGTAACGTATAATTGGTTGTTAGGAGAATATATGTGTCCTGGAAAGGAAGACAATAAGTATTGTAGCACAGAGTCCTGTATCACCAATAAAGAACTCAAACTAATGGCAGAGACACATTTTTTGCGTGCGTTTTACACGAACCACCCACAAAGCCAATGGGTATTGAAGAGTTATGGTGTGGGAGGATAGAGAAACACTGGAGATTTTATTGGGATTTGCAGTCCATTTTTATAGGGAGGTAGGAATGGAAGTATGACTGGTGACCTCTCGTTATATTATTACAGGAAATATCAATGATGAACGCCTATTTCGTACCTCTTGCCCCTATTAATGCTGACTCAACTGCACATCAAGCTGTCTTGAGCAACACACACAAAAAGCTGGAGGAACTCAGCAAGTCATCTGTGGAAAAGAATAAAGAGTCACCGTTTCGGGCCAAAACCCTCCGTTATTAGAGACCCAATGAACCGTCTCAACCCAAAACGTTCACTGCTTATTCCCCTCCATAAATGCTGCCTGACCTGCTAAGTTCCTCAATTTTGTGTGTGTGTGTGTGTGTGTGTGTGTGTGTGTTGCTCAAGATTTCCAACACCTGCAGAATCTCTTCCATTTATTGAGATACAGCTTCTGGCCCTTTGAGCCATGCTACCCAGCAATCCCCTGATTTAATTCGAGCCTAATCACAGGACAATTTACAATGACCAATTACCTACCAATCGGTACGTCTTTGGACTGTGGGAGGAAACCAGAGCACCCGGAGGAAACCCACGCGGTCACGAGGAGAACGTACACACTCCTTACAGGCAGCGGCAGGAATTGAACCCTCTACAGCATTAAACAAGCAGCATTCTCAAGAAATAAAGCATAAATTATACATAATTTTTTGAGCGCCAGGCCAGATTGAAAAGGTCAGGATGTCGGGGCCGGAGGCGAGGGACGGGTTGGTTCAGCTCGCTGCTCCGCGAGGTTAATTCGCCCTCATGCAGTGGCCTGCAACCAACAGGCTCCTGAGTCAGCTGCAGCGACGCCTGGCTTCGTACCTGTTTCATGAGCCAGTTCTGAATGCTATTTGCTTAATTTTATGTCTGCGCGATTTGTCTTTTTATCCCCCCTCTTCACCTTGGGTGTTCGACGGTCTTTTTTTGAATGGGTTCTGCAGGGTTTCTTTGTTTTGTGGCTGCCTGTAAGGAGATGAATCACAAGGCTGTATAAAGTATGCATACTTAAATAAAAAATGTACTTTGAACTTTGAACAAGTAGAACAAAAAAGAGAACTGTGGGTCACCCACTGCGATAACTAACAATAGGTTTTACGGAAGCAGGGGAAAACCACTAGACCGACCTGCAGAGGTTCTCCAGTATTGTGGGTGTTTCACTAGAAAGGAAAATGCATGAGGTGTAAGAATTGGCCAAGATGTGTTTTGGTAACCGTAATGTCTAATCTTTCTCCGATTTCTTTTGCTTCTACGTTTTACATTCATAACTGGATGGGACCCATTTCAAAGAACCAGGACCTGGCTTTAATTGTCTTTCAGGAGATAATATCAGGCAAGCCGTACTCTGGAGCTTGTATGGTCAGTTTGACAACCAGTCTCTCATTCAAACAATTCGCCGGCTCGTTCAAGCTGTGTATCCTTATTCCTTGACATCTTAATGTTCCCCTTCACAGAAATCTAACTTTCAAATTAAACATTGTCCAGCACAGCGTATTGGCATGAGGAGATATAATTCTCAAAAAAAAAGCATCCTCTTTCCATTTGTGCCACTCTTAATTACTTTTGACACTTTAATTTGCCCCTGACTTCCAACCATTACTTGGATAACTACTTGTAAAAATATTTCGGCAACAGTGTTAAATTTGAGTCTTCTGCGTGTTTTGTATAACCTTAGACAGGAGTAAATGTCTGTCATTTTTTGTTAAATTGAAGGATGCTAAATGCTCATTCAAGTTTTGGAGATGCATCCATTATTGTCAGCATAATGACTTTAGTATTTATTTACAGGCACGGAAAGCTAATGTGCAGGTAAAAGCGGGCAATTAGGAAGGCAAATTGAATGAATTCCAAGGGAAATGGAGTAGAAAAGAAGGCAAGTCTTGTATAACAAATACATGAGGTGCTGGGTGAGGCTACATTTAGAGTATTGCTACAGTTATGGTCTCCTGATTTAAGGAGATGTGTACGTCACTCGAGGCAGTTCAGAATTCTGGCACCGGCATTGGAGAGAGTGCTCAGTTTCGCGAGGAAGGTTCAAGAAAATGATCTCGGGAATGAAAGGGCATGAGGAGTGTTTGATGGCTCTGGGCCTGTACTCACTGGAGCTTCGAAAAATGAGGTGGAATCTCACTGAAACCTATCAAATATTGAAAGGCCTAGATAGAGTGGATCTGGAGAGGGTGCTTCAAATAGCGGGAGACTCTAGAACCCGAATACAAGGACATCGCTTCAGGAAAGAGATGAGGGGGTATTTCTTTAGCCAGGAGGTGGAGAACCTGTTGGAATTCATTACCACAGACAGCTGTGGAGGCTGAGTCATTGGACATACGGTATTTAACAGGGGGGTTCTTGATTGGCGTGGTGTCAAGGGTTACAGGGAGAAGGCAGAAGAACGGGGTTGAGACGGATAATAAATCAGCCATGATGGAATAGTGAAGAAGACTTGATGGGCTGAATGGCCTAATTTTGCTCCTAGGTCTTATGGTCAAAGTAGTGACAGAGGGCTGCCTCTGAAATTCAGTCTTACGGTCTTACTAAGTCGGTTTCTGGGATTAAAGCATTGATTTATGTGGAAATATTGAGGAAGTTATGCTTAAAGATATTTATTGGCATTCCAGAGAATGTGAGTGTTGTGTATTTAATATTTCAGTAATATTTGAGTAGTATTGTAAATATATTGTTTGATTAAGCATTTTTGTTCATTTAAATAATTCATTACATGTGATGTATAAAAGTATGTGAATGGCATACGTCATCATGCCACCATGTCACATGTATGCGCTTCCTTTAAAGTAAAAACGAAACTAAAGTAGGCATGCATTATCTCCCAGCTCCTTGTTTTTCTTTCAATTAGTTTAATGTTTTTGGAGTTACAAAGCATAACAGTGGTGATGAGGAAGTTTTAAACGAATCCAAGACAATTACCTACCTGTTGAAGAGCAGCAAGGCGTTTGAGTTATAAAAATAAGCAACACAGCATGTGTCTCTTAGGAAGGTGAAAGAGAAATGGTTAAGTTAAAAAAAAAACATGAAATTGACAAATTCACAAGTTACAAAATATTGAGTATCAGGTGATAATCATAAATTTAAAAAAACAGAAATGACTGGCTATATCTAAAAGATAGATGTGTTTGATTGCACAACGGATGACTGGCTCATGTATAGTGAGGTTGGGAAACTGCGTAGCCAGGTTGCGGTTAAAGCACTCCACCAACCTATCACTTTGAGGGTGAAAGGGGTTGGTCTACGTTTTGGTGATTCCCAGCCTCCTGCTGACCTCGCCAAGCACCAGTGACTCAAAGCTGCGCTCTTGGTCGCTGTGGCTTTCCTCTGGAGCGCTGAGATGTCGGAAGAACTTCTCCACAAGTCTCTCGACAGTGGTGGTGGCACTCTGGTCCGGGACGTCGTCCACCTCTGGCCATTTCATGGAGTAATCCATGGCCAGGAGAACGTAGTGGTTCCCGGCGTCAGTGCAGGGGATGGGTCCTAGAATGTCCACCTCTATGCGCTGCATTGGGACCCTCACCAGGTCCAGCCACACTGGCACTCTAGACTGGTGGCCTGGGCCCTTCTGGGACGTGCAAACGTGGCAGCAGAGCACCAACAGCTCCTTGTCCTGACTGTACCTAGGTCAATAGAAGCGTTTACGCGGCTTGCCCAATGTCTTGGCCCACCAGCCTCTGCACTGACCACAGCACCGTGGCACGGAGCCCCCGGCGGACCACCAGCTGCAGAAGGTGTCTGTTGCCGTCAGGAAACCACCGCTACCGGAGCAGCGACCCGGCACGCGCCCCGGGCTGCCCAACTGAGCGTATAGGGCTTTGGTTTCTGGACGCAGGGCGGAGACCTCCCCCCACACTGGGGGCCGTCCCATGTTCAGCCGAACCCTCAGCCCGGGATCGCACACCGGCTCGCTGCGCAGAGGTCAAACTCGCCGCCGGCTGTCACCCGAAGAACCGCCACCGCCATTCACCCCTGGCGGCGGCAGTGACAACATTCGCTGGCCTCACTGGGATGGCGAGAGAGGGCACCCCCATTGCCATGGTGCCTTCTGGCATGGAGCTGTATCTCGAAATGGTCATCCTGCGGACACTCCAGCCACCACGCCAGCTGCCCCTCAGGGCCGCAGAAGCTCAACACCGCGTGGTCCGCGTGAAGCAGGAACCATTGGCCGAAGAAGTAGGGGCGGGAGGGGCGGAGGTCCTGGATCACGGTCAATACCCAACCTCCCCCCCCGGGCTGGTGACACATTCGTTCTGTTCAGTGCAGCTAAGTTACGCCACGATGTTCCCCTTCCTGCGCCAAGCCACCCCACTATTGCTGGCATCTGTGTCAATAATAAAGCGGCCTGCTGGACTGGGATATGCCACCACAGGGGCCTGGGAGAGCACAGCTCGGAGCTGATCGAAGGCGGGCAGCACAAGTGCCAGTCCAGGCGAAAGGCCTCCCCTTCTTGGTGAGCTGACGCGGGGAACTGGTGATGGTGGCAAAGTCGTCAATAAACCGGCGGTAGTGCGATGCCAGCCCCAGGAAGCTGAGAAGCTCGGAGACGTCATGGGAGAGGGGCATTCCCTGACCGCTGCCACCTTCTCAGGGTACGTTGCCGCTCCTTCCGCACTCACCGCGTGCCACAGGAGCTTCGCCTGGCGGTGTGGAAGGCAGCATTTTGCGGGGCTGAGGCTTCGGCTTGCCCGGTGGATGGTGGCGAAGACCTCATCCAGGTTCCACAGGGCATCATTAAAATCGGCGGCGTGCGCCAGGAGATCGTCCAAACAAATGACCCGGCGACTCTGCGGAACGTGAGCCAGCACCCTCTCCAACAATCTCTCGAATGCGGCCGGGGCGTTACACGGGCCAGACGGCATTACCCGGGCGTGCCACAGCCCTTGACCAATGGTGAAGACCGTCTTGAGCTGGGCCTCTGGAGCCAGTAGCCACTGCGGAGATCGAGAGAGCTGAACCAGGTCAAGCCTGTGATATAGTCCAGGGCATCATCAATTGGAGGCAGCGGGCAGGAGACCTTCTGGGTCACGGCATTGAGGAGGCAGGAGTCTACACAGAACTGCCACAACCTGTCTTTCTTTCTGACCAACACCGCCGGGGCAGCCCACAGGCCATGGGAGGGTTCGATGATGCCAGCTGCTGCCATCTCTTTGGTCTGCGTTTGGCGAGGGCCAGGCAATGGGTGGGCCGGGCGTCACTGGTGTTAACGCGGCGTCCTCGGCCCTGGCTGCTAAGATGTCCAGATGCTGGTCCAGGAGGTTTTGCAGCTGCTGCCGCCACTGGTCCTGATCCAAGCCCTCGCTTCCCCGCTGCCGCAGCCCCTGCACTGCCTGGATGTTCTCACTGGAGGGCGCTGCAGCAGCGCTGCTGATGTCATCACCCTGCGCCGGCGCGGTTGCTGGTGATAGGGGCATGGAGGTCTGTGCTGGGGTGCCCAGTCGAGCCTGGTCCGCTTTCTGGAGCTGCTCTGCCGGAGAGCCGCAGCTTCAGCGCCCAAGTAGAGTGTTCCCCACCCCACCCGGCACATCCACACGGGACCCCCCAGCTGGATAGCAGGTCCAGGCCAATGACGCAGGACTCCTGGATGTCGGCTAGCCACGCCTCGTGCTCCACTGTGTTTTTGCCCCATTGCGATGCGCAGCCACCCCTTCTGTCTCATCTCTGCGCAGTCGCCAGTGACTACAGCCTGCTGGACCGGCATCTAAGTCCACCCAGGCAGCGATGGCTGGTTCATTTTGGGGAAAACACCAAGCCAATGATGGTGATGGTTGACCCTGTGTCCACCACACAGTCCACATATAAGCCTTATTCTTCACCCAAACAGCCCACCCGAGGAGGCGACAACAGAGGGGTTCTGCTGGAGGTCTCGGGCGAGGCTGAAAGGGGACCTTCAGAGATTGATTCACACATGAAGGAGGATGTCCAGATCTAGGGGAGATAGTTCCGTTCATGATGGATGTTAGGGCGACTTTCTTCTCTCAGGGTGTTGTGAATATTTGGAATTCTCAAAACCTAGAGAGACCACAGGAGGTTTTCCTCACCTCGGTGGATTTCGGAACGTACGGGAGTGCAGGATAAGTAAGAACAGATTGGAAAGGAGAGATGAGGTTAACATCTGTTAATCCATATTTTTATTGACTGGTGATGCATGTAAAAAAACCACCTCCAATTTCTTAAATAGCGAACATGAGGTATGAGTAATTTTAGCAGGAAGTATGCACCAGTTACCTTTACCCTTAAGGTCTTAGAATATGTCAGTAAGTTATTTCTTGTTCAGTTTTGTGCAAAGGTCTTAGACACACATCTACAGTTAGGCTGCCTAAAACTTCTGCACAGTACTGTAGTGACTTTATGTATTGCATTGTACTGCTGCCGGAAAAAAAAACAGATTTCATGATATATGTGAGTGATGATAAACCTGACTCTGATCTGGGTCTCTGTTATGGACTGAGAGTGAGAAGGGGGCAGGGAGAGGGGAATCATGGTTGGGAAAAGGGGAAGGGAGAGGGGAGGGAGAGGGAAGCACCAGAGAGACTTCCTGTAATGATCAATAAACTAATTGTTTGGAATCTAATGACCTTGCTGTATCAGGGCTGGGTGTGTCTGCACCCGCATCACCCCCACCCCCTGCCCCTGGCAGTCCTTCTCCGCCACCTGTCCCACACCCCTCCCGTGGCGATTAGCCCTCACCATTCCCAAAATACTTTACTCCTGCCAGATTTACAAACTTATTCTCCATTCCACTTTGACAAATACAGCACTGTGCAAAACTCTGAGGTATCCTCGCTATATATGTGTGCCTGAGACTTTTGCACAGTACTGTATTTTCTTACAATATTGAAGGAGGCCATTTGGCCCATCAAATTTATGCCTATGAGGTCCATTCTTTCCCTTGTTTGCCTGTAACCTATTCTCTCCCACCTACAACAGTGATGAGAATTTTATAATTAACACGTGGTTTAATGGGATATTGTTTGCACCATCTGCACAGATATACAAGATGCATTTTTAATTTGAAACTAATAACTAAATCGAGCCGGCTGGTGGTGTAGTGGCATCAGTGCCGGACTTCGGAGCGAAGGCTCCCGAGTTCGAATCCAGCCGGCTCCCTTGCACGCTTTCCATCCGTGCTGGGTCGAGCGTCGAGCTAGCAACTGGGCCTCATAAAAATAGGAAAGCCTGCTAAAAAACGCCGTCATGACGGCGTCCCGATGACTCCACTCGGAGTTAAGGGCTTTCTTCTTCTTCTTCAATAACTAAATCACAGTATTTGATCATGAGGCTGGATATCATAATGATAACATGATTGAATTCATACTGCAATTCGAGAGGGAGAAGCATAACTCACATATATCAGTTTCACAATGGAATAAAAGGGATTGCAGAGGCATGAGAGGGGAGCTTGCCCAGGTGGCTTGGAGGGGGATAGCGGCAAAGCAGAGATGGCTGAAGTTTCTGGGAATAGTTCACAAGGCACAGGATAGATATGCCCCACAGAGGAAGAAGTTCTCAAATGGCAGGGGTAGGCATTCATGGTTGACAAAGGAATTTAAGGACAGCATAAAAGCCAAGGAAAGGGCATATAAGGTAGCAAAAGTGAGTGGGAAGTTGGATGATTGGGAAGCTTTTAAAATACAAAAAAGCAACTAAAAAAGCTATAAAAGGGAAAATATGAAATATGAGGGCAATCTAGCCATTAATATAAAGCAATATGCTAACAGTTTTTTCAGTTACATAAAGAGTAAAAGGGAGGTGAGAGGTGATATTGAACCACCGGAAAATGATGCTGGTGAGGTAGTAATGGGGGATAAAAAAATGGCAAATGAACTTTGTATCTGTCTTCACTGTGGAAGACACGAGCAGTGTGCAGGTCCATAAGTGTCAGGGGGCAGGAGTGAGTACTATTGCTATTACAAAGGGAAAAAGTGCTAGGCAGACTCAAAGGTGTTAAGGTAAATAAGTCACCTGGACCAGATGGACTACATCCCAGAGTCCTGGAAGAGGTTGCTGAAAAGATAACAGATGCATTGGTCATGATCTTTCAAGAATCACGCAATTCTGACATGGTTTCGAAGGACTGGAAGATTGCAAATGTCATTCCACCCTTTAAGAAGGGAGGAAGGCAAAAGAAAGGAAATTATATGCCAGTTTACCTAACCTCAGTGGTTGGGAAAGTGTTGGAGTCTATTATTAAGCATGAGGTTTCGAGGTATTTGGAGACTGATAAAATAAGTCAAAGTCTGCATAGTTTCTGTAAAGGGAAATCTTGCCTGACAAATCCGTTAGAGTTCTTCAAGGAATTAACAAACAGGGTGGATAAAGGAGAGGCAGTGGATGTCATTTACTTGAATTTTCAGAAGGTGTTTGATAAGATGCCACACATGAGGCTATTTATAAGGCTTTATAAGATACCAGTCAGGCCGCACTTGGAATATTGTCAACAGTTTTGGGCCCCATATCTCAGAAGGGATGTATTGCCATTGGAGAGGGTCCAGAGGAGGCTCACAAGAATGATTCCGGGAATGAAGTGGTTGACATAAGAGGAGCATTTGGCAGTTTTGGGCCTGTACTCACTGGAATTTGGAAGAATGTGGGAGGATCTCATTGAAATCTAGAAAATGTTGAAAGGGCTAGTTAGGGTTGATGTGGAGAGGATGTCTCCTGTGGTAGGAGTATCCAGATCTAGAGGGCACAGAGGTAAGGAGGATTTATTTTTTTAGCCAGAGAGTAGTGAATCTGAGAAATGCTCTGTCACACACTGTGGTGCAGGCCAAGTCCTTAGATATATTTAAGGTGGAAGTTGATCCTTTCCTGATCGGTCAGAATGCCAAAGGACAAGGCGAGAAGGCAAGTGTATGAGGTTGAGTGGGATCCGGGATCAGCCATGATCGAAAGACAGAACATTCTCAATGGGCTGAATGCCCTAATTCTGCTCCTATGTCTTTTGGTCTTATAAGAGACACAAGGAAGAATGATTATTTCTTACTTGTTTATTATTATTTTTTGCTTTTTGTATTTGCAGTTTGTTGACTTTTGCACATTGGTTGAACATCCAAGTTGGGTGGTCTTTCATTGATTCTGTTATGGTTACTATTCTAAGATTTATTGAATACGCCCACAAGAAAATGAATCTCAGGGCTGTGTATGGTGACCTTATGTACTTTGATCATAAATTCACCTCGAACTTTGAAGCAGCTGGAGGAAGACTCAGATTCAGATTTATTGATCACATATCCATTAAAACATGGGGCAGCACGGTAGAGTTCTGGTTAGCACAACCCTTTACAATACAGGTGACCCAGGTTCAATTCCCACCCCTGCCTGTAAGGAGTTTGTATGTTCTCCCTGTGACTGCATGGGTTTCCTCTGGGTGTTTGGTTTCCTCCTACAATCCAAAGTTGTACCATTTAGTAGGTTAATTCATCATTGACCTTGCTTGGTGTTTCTGCTGGACTGCTGGGCATCACAGCCCAAAGGGCCAGAAGGGCCTATTCTGTATCTCAATAAATAAATAAAACTTACGGTGAAATGCGTCGTTAACAATTAACACAACCATGACAACCAAAGGATGATGTTTGGGTGACCCGTAAGTATCGCCACATATTGCATGCCCACGATGCTCAGCAAAGCCACACAAAATCACAACAAAATTGAACATAACGAGCAACAAAGCAACCACAGCAAACTTATCCTTCCTCCCCAAGATTAAACTTTCTCAGCCCCTGGCTACCGAAGTTTGTTTTGCAGTAAAATAATTCACTGCTGACTTCACTGTGTCTCACGAAGCATCAGCAACTTGAAATTCCTCAGTGTTAGCATTTTGTAGAACCTGTCCTGGGCCTAGTACACGAGTGCAATTACAAAGAAAGCGTGACAGCTCCTCTTCCTCCTCAGGAACTTGCAAAGATTCGGCATGACATTTAAACTTGTAAAGATGTGCAGTGGAGAGTATATTGACTGGTTGCATCACAGCCTGGTATGGAAACATCAATGCCCTTGAACATAGTGGATACATCACGGGTAAAGCCCTTCCCACCACTGAGCACATCTACATGGAGTGTTGTTGCAGGAAAGCAGCATCCAACATCAGGGACCTCCCACCACTCAAGTCACGCTCTCTTCTTGCCACTGCCTTCAGGAAGAAGGTACAGGCGCCTCGGGACTCTCACCCCAGGTTCAGGAACAGATATTACCCCCCAGTCATCAGCCTCAACACTTCAGGTCAGCGACCCTATCCACCTCCAACACTCCCAATCCACCTGAACCAAAGGGGATAACTTCACTCAACTTCACTGGCCCCATCATTGAAATGTTCCCACAACCTATGGACTCACTTTCAAGGACTTTTCATCTCATGTTCTCAATATTTATTGCTTATTTATTTATTATTATTATTTCTTTCATTTTGTATTTGCATAATTTGTTGTCTTTTGCACACTGGTTGAACGCCCAAGTTTGCAGTCTTTGATTATAGTAAGGCTATTATTCTATTACAGGTTAAATTATTTATTTATTTATTTGTTCTTCTTCTTCTTCTATATTCAGGCAGTGAAGAAAGCTAATGGCATGCTGGCCTTCTTAACAAGGGGAATTGAGTATAAGAGCAAAGAGGTCCTTCTGCAGCTGTACAGGGCCCTGGTGAGACCACACCTGGAGTACTGTGTGCAGTTTTGGTCTCCAAATTTGGACATTCTTACTATTGAGGGAGTGCAGCGGAGGTTCACAAGGTTTATTCCCGGGATGGCGGGACTGTCATATGTCAAAAGATTGGAGCAACTGGGCTTGTATACTCTGGAATTTAGAAGGCTGAGAGGGGATCTTATTGAAACATATAAGATTATTAAGGGATTGGACACGCTGCAGGCAGGAAGCATGTTCCCGCTGATGGGTGAGTCCAGAATCAGAGGCCACAGTTTAGAATTAGGGGTAGGCCATTTAGAACGGAGTTGAGGAAAAACTTTTTCACCCAGAGAGTGGTGGATATATGGAATGCTCTGCCCCAGAAGGCTGTGGAGGCCAAGTCTCTGGATGCTTTCAAAAAAGAGATGGATAGAGCTCTTAAAGATAGCGGAATCAAAGGTTATGGAGATAAGGCGGAAACTGGATACTGATTGTGGATGATCAGCCATGATCGCAGTGAATGGCGGTGCTGGCTCGAAGGGCCGAATGGCCTACTCCTGCACCTATTGTCTATTGTCTATTGTCTATTATGTATGGCGTTGAACTGCTGCTGCTAAAGTAACAAATTTCATGACACAGGCCGGTGCTAATAAATCTGATTCTGCAAGAAAGTGAATGTCAGGGTTGTATCTGGTGACGTACATGTACTCTGATGATAAATTTACTTTGAAACCCGCTTTGAAGTTTGAAAACTTTGGTGTCTAACGAACACTTATCCTCATCGGCCCAGTCAGTTAATCGTATGAAATTAAATGTATGGGAAGCTCATCGTTTTCTTTGACCTGCTTTATAACTGTAGCAGCAACAGGGAACAGCAGTAGAAACCATAGCTCGATGCCATCTTATAAGTCAGGGATGGAACTGAAGAGTCGACATTTGGAGATCAGGACCCTTCATCACAACGGTTGGGGTGGGACAATGCCCTGAATTCTTTACTGTTTTTTTTAGATTAGATTATGAGGACACGCAGTCCTCTTTTATTGCCATTTAGTAATGTATGCATTAAGAAATGATACAATTTGTTCCTCCATGAATGATATCACAGAAACACAAGACAAACCAAGACTAAAAAAACTGACAAAACGCACATAATTATAACGTATTGTTACAACAGTGCAAAGCAATACCGTTATTTGATGAAGAACAGACCATGGGCACGATAAAAAAAAGTCTCAAAGTCTCTCGAAAGTCCCATCATCTCACACAGACGGTAGAAGGAAGAGAAACTCTCTTACTGCCATGAGCTTCCAGCGCCGCAAACTTGCCAATGCAGCATCCTGGAAGCACCTGACCACAGCCAACTCCTGAGTCCGTTCGAAAACTTCGAGCCTCCGACCAGCCCTCCGACACTGAGCACCGAGCACCATCTCTGCCGAGCGCTTCGACTCCGGCCCCGGCAACAGGCAATAGGCAAAGCCGAGGATCTGGGGCCTTCGCCTCCGGAGGTTCTCGATTGCACAGTAGCAGCGGCAGTGAAGCGGGCATTTCAGAAGTTTCTCCAGATGATCCTCCGTGCTTCTCACGGCTGTCTCCATCAAATCAGGATTGTGCACAGCATCCTACTTACAAATACGATATCATTTCGGAGTGGCCGCGCGTACTGCGTCACGCTGCCATCTTCTCCTCCCCTCCCATCTGCCAACCCTTCCAACCCTTCCGCCACTTTGGGAACTCAAGTTAGCATACCAACAAATTCTGTGCCCAACCCGGAGCAGTTCATTTCACTGGTCCTCCAGGGATACTGCCTTGATCCTGCCACAACCAGCAGTCGTTTTTTAAAAAAACAGATTTTTTTTCCAGTTAGTATGTGGACTGTATTTTCTCAGTGTCACCTCGTGGGTATGCAGTGTTCAAAGGTTCAAAGATTCATTTATTGTCAAAGCATGTATCCACACACAACTCCGAAATTTGAATTTCCGCAGGTGGTCACTAAACAAAGAAAGAGCATGGAAGTTGTTCAGAGAGAAAAACATCAAACCCATCCACCCCCCAGCACAAAAAATATCGGCGTCCCGATCATCAAACCCTCCCTCCCCACCCCTCACACACACACACACAAAACGGAACAGGAACATTGACTCTCAAAATAACATCCCTTCCCCTGCACAAAAAGCTAACAGAACATCATCCTCCAAGACCTCTCCCCTCAGACAACAAAATGGAAAAGGAACAGATCATAAAAATACACAGATTATAAAAACCATAAGTCTGTAAAAGTCCACAATCCATAAACGCAATAGTCCAATCCAATAAATGCAGAACCACAATACCATTCTCCAATATCACCAGCATTCATTGAAAGAGAGGAACTCTACACAAGACAGAGGCCTACCCGCCTGCCAAAGTGAGCCACACAGCGGATGGCTGCTCATAGCTTCCTTCTCTGGCGGCGACCAAAAGGAAGACATTCGGCGCTAAACTCTCACTCGCCTTCTAGATCCGCCACAAGGCCTCAATCTTCCTTGATGTTTTAGTCGGTGATTAATGAATACTTTAAGTGGTGAAATGGAGTCAAACATCGGCTCACGCCCTATCTCGAAGTTTCTTTGCATTTAGGTGTCTGAGTAAGCACTCGCTTCCTCGAATCTTCTCAGCGCCAGCAAAGGGCTAGATCGCTCGATCGATCTTCAAGCTGTAAATTGCAAGTTCTAAAAGTTCCAGAAACATAATTAAGGTGAAAAACAGGCGTAAAAGAAGTGAAAAAGCTATTTTCGTTTGCTATCTGGAAGTTGTCGTCTAAGTTGTACGCTGGCGCCATTTTTTTTCCAGTGTTCCTTGGATTGTTCTTCTTTTATGCCTAATTGTTTGTCCTTGGGCTAGCTCTGGTTTTCACTCTGCTTTGCAGGTATCACATTTTGTACTATGGGAATTTTTAAGTTCTCTGTATTTGTCACTTTTCTTCAGTTTGGGATAATTAGCACATTATTTTCAATGTCTTGTATTGTAGTTGTTGGCTTTGGAGATTATTGTTTCGTCTGGACATTGGGACTGTCTGATTGATCCTGAATTCCTAATTCGTCTAGGTGTATTTGGGGGGGGGGAGACGGGGTGTCCATACCAACCCCTGTTTGCTGGGTCGTTGTGGTTCTTTGTCTGGCAAAACTCAGACCGAGTTCTTCTGTTTATTGTGAGTTATTTCACTTCAAGATTCTGTATAGATTTTCTAAGTTCTTGTCAATTTTGCCGGTTAATTTCTGTAACCGATCTTGGTTTGCTTGAGCTGTCAAAGTCTCTGCGATTCCGGCACTTAAGTTCACTATTGACCCTCACAGACCTGCTGAGTTTCTATAGCATTTTGTGTGTGCGTGTGTTTTGCTCTGGATTTCTAGCATCACTAGTCCTGTGTGTCATCGGCCCTGTGGGCCTCTGTGGCTTGCTGTAGAGCATTGGGCTTCTAGGTTTTTCAAGCACCTAGATGTTGTTTTAACTCGAGTTGTTAAGCTCCTGTGCCTTCTGTTCAATCTTGTCAAGTTAATTGTGACTGGCATGGATTTTCTGCATTCTGTGTTTATTTAAAGCAGACTCCTGATCAGCACTTATTGCGGGGTCCTTGTGTTGAGAATGGCTCGTTTGGCGGTGTCGTTTGCTTGTGCCACCAATATTCTGTTGGAATTCCTATGTATAAGCTCTGGCTTCCGTCTCTACATGGGAGTCTGTCGTTCCTCTGCACCTGGATTTCGTTGTTGTCAGCATATACTGTCACACTGTGCGTGAAGCACTTACATGAAAATCTTCCAGACGTACTCTGTCAGAATATGAAGGAAACGCTGGTGGTCCTGTAGCCATGGTAACCACAGCACTCCCTTGGCTGTGGGAAAGGTCACCAGTGATTTCTGACAATGAACACTTTCAAAATTACCCTTCAAGGAAATCCACTCTTTGCAGCCAAAGAAAATTTTAAACAATTTAAATTAAGAGCAGCAATGACGGCTTTCAGAGGATCATGATTTTCCACTCGGTGGAGCTTCCCATAACCCTTGAAGGAAATTGTTACCCAGTGAGGTGTAGCTCTTTGTTTTTTCTCTATGCTGCAGCAATTAACGAAACCCTCCGCCTTTGCAATAGACTTTTTAGTATCCGTCACTTTTAAGACATAGATCAGATACCATAAGTAAATCAGATGGCGGGCTTTTTAACCCCACCCACCTAAGAGCCAACACCAAAGTGCACAAGGCTGTAATCAGAGATGTGTTGTTTGCTGTTGACACAATAGTCACAACCCACACTCCACAGCACCTCCAGAAGCTGATGGGTGGCTTCTCGCAGGCCTGCAAGTAACTTGGTCCATCAGCCTGAAAAAGACAAATGTATTTGGACAACACATGGAGGCACCACCAGTCATTACTACTGCTAACTACAAACGGGGTAGAAACATAGAAACATAGAAAACCTACAGCACAATACAGGCCCTTCAGCCCACAAAGTTGTGCCGAACATGTCCCTACCTTAGAAATTACTAGGCTTACCCATAGCCCTCTATTTTTCTAAGCTCCATAAGACCATAAGACCATAGGACAAAGGAGCAGAAGTCAGCCATTCGGCCCATCGAGCCTGCTCCGTCATTTTATCATGAGCTGATCCATTCTCCCATTTAGTCCCACTCCCCCACCTTCTCACTATATCCTTTGATGCCCTGGCTACTCAGATACCGATCAATCTCTGCCTTAAATACACCCAATGACTTGGCCTCCACTGCCACCCATGGCAACAAGTTCCATAGATTCACCACCCTCTGGCCAAAAAAATTTCTTCGCATCTCTGTTCTGAATGGGCGCCTTTCAATCCTTAAGTCATGCCCTCTCGTACTAGACTCCCCCATCATGGGAAACAACTTTGCCACATCCACTCTGTCCATGCCTTTCAACGTTCGAAATGTTTCTATGAGGTCCCCCCTCATTCTTCTAAACTCCAAGGAATATAGTCCAAAAGCGGACAAATGTTCCTCATATGTTAACCCTCTCATTCCCGGAATCATTCTAGTGAATCTTCTCTGTACCCTCTCCAACGTCAGCACATCCTTTCTTAAATAAGGAACCCAAAACTGCCCACAGTACTCCAAGTGAGGCCTTACCAGTGCCTTATAGAGCCTCAACATCACATCCCTGCTCCTATACTCTATTCCTCTAGAAATGAATACCAACATTGCATTCACCTTCTTCACCACTGACTCAACCTGGAGGTTAACCTCAAGGGTATCCTGCACAAGGACTCCCAAGTCCCATTGCATCTCAGAACTTTGAATTCTCTCCCCACTTAAATAATAGTCTGCCCATGTACCTATCCATAATTTTTCTTCCCTCCCCCCCCCACCTCCTGATGATGATGTTGATCATCAGTTCACATACCTGGGGTCCATCATCAGTGACAGCCTCTCCTTGAATGCAGAAATTGACAAGCTCATCAAGAAGGCTGCAAAAACTCTTGCCTGCCTCACTACACGGGTCTGGGAGACCCTCTCAGTCGAAATAAAGATCGCAGTGTACGACACTTGTTTCACCAGCACAGCAGTGAGATCTGGACCACATAATGCTAAGCAGGAGAGAAGGCTCACCATCTTCCACTTTATGTGCCTTTGCCACATCTTGGGCATGTCCCCAAGAGACAGAATATCCAATGCTGAGGTTCTTCCTCGTGCAGGATGGTCAAATTCTAACAGACATACGGTGAGCTGGCTTCAAGCAAGGGAAACGCTGGCCGTGTGCAACTACACTACAAGGATGTCGGCAAGAGGGACATGAAGGTGCTGGACTTCAAAGTTGAAAGTTCAAAGTAAATTTTATTATCTAAGTACATATATGTCACCATATACAACCTTGAGCTTCATTTTCCTGTGGGCATACTCAGTAAATCTATAGAATAGGAACCATAACAGGATCAATGAAAGATCAACCAGAGTGCAGAGTGCAATTTATTATCAAAGTACATATATGTCGCCACATACAACCCTGATATCCATTTTCTTATGGACATACTCAATAAATTTATAGAATAGTAACTATAACAGGATCAATGAAAGATCAACCAGAGTGCAGAAGACAACAAACTGTGCAAATACAAATATAAATAAACAGCAATAAAAAATGAGAACATGAGATAATGAGATAAAGAGTCCTTAAAGTGAGACAATTGATTGTGAGAACATCTCAATGGATGGGCAAGTGAGAGTAGTTATCCCCTATTATTCAAGAGCCTGATGGTTGAGGGGTAGGAACTGTTCTTGAACCTGGTGGTGTGAGTTCTGAGGCTCTTGTACCTTCTATCCGATGGCAACAATGAGAAGAGAGCATGACCTGGGTGGTGGAGACTTCTGATGTTGAACACTGTTTTCCTACAACAGCATTCCATGCAGATACATTGAGTTCGAGGAGGTGACCGCACCAGGTGGAGAAACACCCTGAAACAACACCTTAAGTCAGGCAAAGAAAAGTACCTGAAAGGAGCAGAACTTGGTCCTCACACTCAACAATCTCTCCATCGGCTCCTTCCACTTTCTCCAAACACAAGGAGTAGCCTTTGGCATCCGCATGGGCCCCATGTATACCTGCCTTTTCAATGGCTACATGGAACCAGTCATGTTCCAAGCCTTCCATGGTCGTGCTCTCCAACTCTTTCTGCTCTACACTGATGACTGCATTGGTGCTGCTTCATGTACCCGCGCTAAGCTCATCAATTTCCTCAACTTTGTCTCCAACTTCCACCCTCCCCTTACATCCCCTTGGTCCATTTCTGACACCCCTCTCCCCTTTCTTGATCTATCTCCATCTCAGCAGAAAAAATGTCCACTGATATCTGTTATAAACTGACCGATGCCCACGACTATCTTGACTGCACCTCTTCCACCCTGTCTCCTGCAGAAATGCTATTCCCTTTTCTCCGTTCCTTCCTTTCTGCAGCTTCTCTTCCCAAGACGAGGCTTTCCTTTCCAAGACTTTAGAGGTGACCCCTTCTTCAAAGGACAGGATTTCCCCTCTTCGACAATTGATGCTGCCCTCACTCACACCTCCTCTTGTCCTGACATCTCAGTTCAAGGCCTCCGCTTCTGCCACAATGAAGCCACCCCCAGGGTGGAGGAGCAACACTTTATATTCCGCCTGAGTAGCCTCCAACCTGATGGCATGAACATTGATTTCTCCTTCTGGTAACCTTTTTTTCCTTTCTCCTTGCCCTTTTCTTTAATTCCTCATTCTGGCCTCTTACCTTTTCTCCTCACCTGTCTATCACCTCCTTCTGGTGCCCCTCCTGTTTCCCTTTTTCCTATAGGCTCCTTCCTTCTGCTATCAGAGTCTTTCTTCTTCAGACCTTTACCTTTTCCACCTATCACCACCCAGCTTCTTACTCCACCCTCCCCCCCGCCCCACCCACCTGGCTTCACCTATCACCCTCTAGCTTGTCCTCCTTCCTCTCCTCCCACCTTTTTGGTTCTGGCGTCTTCCCGCTTCATTTTCAGTCCAAATGAAGGATCTCAACCTGAAACGTCTACCGTTTATTCATTTCCATAGATGCTGCCCGACCGCTGGTGTTTTACGTGTGTTGCTCTGAATTTCCAGCATCAGCAGAATCTCTTCTGTTTGGGAAAAGAAGGTGGAGCATGGAAGTAAATGGGGGGAGGGGATGAAGGGTGGCTGGTAAAAAAGGGTGGAGGGCAACCAGTGGGAGGAAGATGTGGATGTTGGGCAGTGAGAGTGGGTGGGAGAGGGGAAAGAAATTTGTTGGTAAGGGTCTGGTGGTGAGAATTGAGCTTTTGCATATGAGGACCAGGTAGACCAGAAGGAGAAGAAACAAGATGGAAGATCCTGGATGGTGTGAACGAAGAGGGGATATTTCCGAATAATGTGAAAATCTAGGACTAGAGGGCGAATCTCAGAAAAGAAGGACGTGTCTTTTGGAACAGAAAGCAGGAGGAATTTCTTCAGCCAGACGGTAGTGAATCTGTAGAATTCATTGCCACAGACGGCTGTGGAGGCCGAGTCATTGGGTACATTTAAAAGAAGAGGTTGATAGATTCTTGATTAGTGAGAGTGTCAAAGGCTACGGGGAGAAGGCAGGAGAATGGGGTGGAGAGGGGAAACAATCCAGCCATGATTGAACGTCAGGGCGGACATGATGGGATGAATGGCTGATTCTGCACCTCTGTCTTATAGTAATGACCTCTTCGGGCCAGTGTGGGGAACCAGCGAGCCTACGGCTCTGAGTTCTCTCAAACACTTGAATTTGTTAATTGGTATCTTAACGAGAGTCATTAATTGTTGGTGCTTTCTGTTGAGTCTTTTTTAATTTATTTTGAGTGGCACGGGTTTTCCGCATTCTGTGATTATCTAAGTAGACTCCTTCTTAGCGCTTATCACGGTGTCCTAGTTTTGAGAATGTCACATCTTGCGTCTTATTGAAACATATAAGATTATTAAGGGATTGGACACGCTGGAGGTAGGAAGCATGTTCCCGCTGATGGGTGATTCCAGAACCAGAGGCCACAGTTTAAGGATTAGGGGTAGGCCATTCAGAACGGAGTTGAGGAAAAACTTTTTCACCCAGAGAGTGGTGGATGTATGGAATGCTCTGCCCCAGAAGGCTGTGGAGGCCAAGTTTCTGGATGCTTTCAAGAAAGAGATGGATAGAGCTCTTAAAGATAGCGGAATCAAAGTTTATGGGGATAAGGCAGGAACTGGATTCTGATTGTGGATGATCAGCCATGATCACAGTGAATGGCGGTGCTGGCTCGAAGGGCCGAACGGCCTACTCCTGCACCTATTGTCTATTGTCTATTGTCACTCTGCTGAGACACTAATGTTTTATTGGAACTCTTATGAATAAACCTTGGGTTGTCATCTCCACGTGGGAATCTGCCTTTCTTCTGCACTCAGGCTCAGTCTTTGCAGCACACATCGGGATAAAGCAGGCTACTTGAAGAAAGTGAATCATTTGGCTCGAGGAAATCCTCCGTAGTCCCACAGGGAGTCTCTTCCTTACATCCTTCAGACCCTATTCACCGTGTCCACGTTTTGTGTCCCGATCAACATATTCATCCTCAAGTCTTTATCAACTAAGCCCAGAAGAGCTCAAATCTTTAGTGAGGGTGTGGGAGCTGAGGGGAAATGACAGAAAAGTTCTACCTGCAGAAATGTTGCCATCAGTCAGCTGATCCTGCTTTCAAAAGTGTCATAAATCCTTCTATGTGTCCTGAAGATTGAATATTATTTGAGCTGGTAAAAATATTATTGCAAATTTCTGCTCTATACAAATTTAAAAGTGCTTACAACATTCTGAAGGGTTTTTTTAGACCTAATTTATGTTAAAAAATATAAATTACCTTATACTTAAGTTCAAAGTTCAAAAGTTCAAAGTACATTTATTATCAATATATGTAGACTTTATCCAACTTTGAGATTCATCTCCTTACAGGTAGCCACAAAACAAAGAGGCCCAATAGATCCCATTAAAAAAAGATGACCATCAAACACACTATGTGCAGAAAAAAAAACAAATCATGCTAACAATATAAGTAAGCAAATAGCATTCAGAACTGAACTTTATCAAAGTGAGTCCATAGAAATGAAGCCAGGCATCCCTGCAGCTGATTCAGGAGCAGGCCAGAGCCTCAGTTCACAACAGAACCCAGTAAACATCACAGAGCAACGAGCTGAACAGGCCCATCCCACCTCCAGTCCCAACATCCTGTCCTTTTCAATCAGGCCCAGCACTTAAAGCATGGTTCCTTGCTGCTTCAATGTGCTCATGGTCCAGTGTCACATCACCTCAATTCAGCTGCTCCCTGACCTTCCAATTCGGTCCTGCACTTATAAGATTCCCTTCACTGTACTAGGTCTAACCAGTACCAGGGAGCTGTAGACAAAGCTCCAGTAAGGTCATATGAGGAAACGTGGAACTTTGACATTCATACCAGAGCTTTGAAATTCCCAACACCTAGCAGAAATCCTAGCAGTTTCTTTCGGAGCAGAGGCATTCCTCTGAAAATTCCAGATCACTGTAGACCTTTTTAAAAAATGTGTTCATAAGGCAAACTTGAAGGCTTTAAAAACCGTTAGATGTTGTATTGGAATTCAAAAGATCATATTTTAAAACCAAACTACATCCCAAAAATTAAAATTCAGCTGTCGTGAGTGATGTTGGCTTTTTTAAAGATGACATTTGTCAATCAGAAAGGGATAATAATAAATCGTAAGGTTTTCCGGAGAGCTTCCTTTCAAACTGCACATAATGAAATGTGACAAGGTTGTTTCTTGGATTTTAACATTTCTTAAAAAAGGTTAAAGAGACCTTATCACATTTTGAAATATAGCACACAGAACAAAACAATTCCAACGCTTTTAAGTACATTTGAACTGACCTTCAATTGGAATAATTTAACTTTTCAAAGAATATCCTTGGTTGTTTGAAATTACAGAGAAGTAATGTAGAGGGCTAAGGAACGCTATGATATCCAATTAATGTATTTGCATAAATATGCAGATTATGTGCTGGATAAAATAAAACCCTTTAGTGCGTTAAAATCAGTAAGTAATTACGCACTGCCATAAACGTCAGGTTGGATTGATAAATATGTTTTCATACAATATATCCTTCAGATGGAAATTCTATCAGATGTTTCTTATAGCGCAACAATTTGCCCCGCTATATGACGGAGAGACCAAGTCTTTGTGCCGCGGCTGCTCCAAGCCCCGGGTCTATGGACTCATTTTGATTCGTGATGCTGTTGCTTGCTTTTACTGTTTACATGATTTGTATTTTTTTCCCTCTTTGTCTGTGCATTGGGTGTTGGTCTTTTTAAATCGGGTTCTTTTGGGTTTCTCGGTGGCTGCCTGTAAGCAGACGAATCTCAAGATTGTCTAATTCATGCACTCTTTGATAACAAATGCACTTTGAAGCCCATCAAGTGTACTGGGATGTAGGCCTCCGACTGCGAGTTGGGCTGCAGATCGATTGGCCTTGCTTCTGGTTTCGCCACATGGCTTCATAGGTCTTCTAGGCGAAGATCCTCCCTCGCCCAGGGATGAGGTCTTTGGAACTTCTGTAGCAACACACACACAAAACACTGGAGGAGCTCAGCAGGTCAAGCAGCATCTAGGGAAACTAATAAACAGTCCGCGTTTCAGGCCGAGACCCTTCTTCAGGACTGAGGAGGAAGGGGGAAGACATCAGAATAAAAAAAGTAGAGAGAGAGGAAGGAGACTAGCTGGAAAAGATAAGTAAAGCCAAGTGGGCGGGAAAGGTCAAGGACTGGAGAAGAAGTAATCTGATAGGAGAGGAGAGTGGACCATAGGAGAAAGGGAAGGAGGAGGGGGACCAGGGGAAGTAATAGGCAGGTGAGAAGAAGTAAAAGGTCAGTGTGGGGAATAGAGGCCATGGGGAAGTCCCAATTGTAGCAGATAGCGAGAAGGTACTCAACGAAGCAGTCCCCCAATTTACGACTGGTATCACCAATTATAGAGGAGGCCCGCCGATATACAATAGACGACCCCAGCAGATTCGCAGGTGAAATATTGCTTCACCTGGAAGGACTGTCTGGGCTCCTGAAAGGAGGTGTATAAGCACTTTGGCTGCTTGCAGGGTTAAGTGTCTGGTGGGAGATTAATGGGGAGAGACGAATGGACAAGGGAATGGTGGAGGGAGCTATCCCTGTGGAAAGCATGTCCAAACCTCCTCCTTTAGTAGCCAGGCTTCGGACCGTCCATGGCAGAGTTATCAGATGCTTCTAATAGGAAAGTAAAGGCATGTATAGTCATATATGAGTCAATATGGGTCAATATCTGAGTGTGCACATTATGCAAAAAAAGATCCCATTTCTTTCAGAATCAGAATCAGGTTGAATATCACGGGCATATGTCATGATATTTGTTGCCTTTGCAGCAACAGTAGAATGCAATACAGAATAATAGAGAAAGAAGAGCATGAATTACAGTAAGTAAATATATATATAGTTAAATTAAATCAGTAGTACAAAAATAGAAATAAAAAAGTTGTGAGGTAGTGTTCATGGGTTCAATGTCCATTCAGAAATCGGATGGCAGAGGGGAAGAAGCTGTTCCTGAATCACTGAGTGTGTGTCTTCAGCTTTTTTCCACCTCCTCCCTGATGGTAGCAACGAGAACAAGGCGTGGCCTGGGTAATGGGAATCCTTAATGATGGATGCCACCTTTCTGAGGCATGGCATCTTGAGGATGTCCTAGGTGCTGTGGACACTAGTGCCCATGATAGAGCTGGACTAAGCTTACAACTCTCTGCAGCTTTTTTCATGCAGTAGTACCCTCCCCCTCCATACCAGGCTGTGATGCAGCCAGTCAGAATGCTCCCCACGGTACATCTGTAGAAATTTGCGAGTGTCTTTGGCGACATACCAATTCTCAAACTCCAAATGGGATATAGCCGTTGTCGTGCCTTCTTTGTAGCTGCATTGATATGTTGGGCCCAGAACAGATCCTCAGAGATATTGACACACAGGAACTTGAAGTTGTTCACTCGTTCCACTTTCGATCCCTCTGTGAAGACTGGTGTGTGTTCCTTCACCTCACCCTTTCTGAAGTCCACAATCAGGTCTTTGGTCCTACTGACTTTGAGTGCAAGGTTGTTACTGCGACACCACTCAACTGGCTGATATACCTCACTCATGAAACAGATAAAAACATTTGGCAGAAGAATTTACTTCTTCTGCAAAAGTTAAGCCCTTCTTCTATCAAAGTAATCACCTTCATTTGTTGCTTTGAATTAATTTTAAAAATATAGTCAAAACCTGCTTTAGAACATGAAGTACATATCAAAGTCCTGGCACAAATAATCTTTTGATATAACACCTTTGTGGTAAGCTTTATTATAGTTCTTTGACCAACAATTGGTGTGGCACCGGGATCAGGTGTCAGTTCAGAAAAAGAACCTAACGTTTCATTTACTTGTTTCGAAATGACCCCATTGAGCGTTGGTGTTATTAGCTTTCGGGTGGAAAGATTGCTTGGAACGAACTTGACTCAGCAAACAAAAAGCCAACGCAGTGGAGACTACAAGTCTGAGGAGTTTGCAATGAAGAATTGTGGTGGTCTGATTGCTTGACATTTTGACCCACTCTGTCCAGTCTAGTCACTCAAGCCACAAAGGATACCCTGCACTCATGTAGCGAAGACAAGAGGTGATTTGGGTGATCTCCCTCACAAAGAAAGGGTACATCGGTGCTTTTTCACCTTGACTTGAGCTGTCAAAATAGCTTTTTTATTCACTTATTTGTTCACCAGTCCTGGATGGCACACAGTCGCAGAGAAACACAGCATCTGTAGATAATTCTACAGATGTACCGTGGAGAACATTCTGACAGACTGCATCACCGTCTGGCATGGGGGGAGACGGGCTACTGTACAGGACCGATAAAAGCTACAGTAAGTTGTAAAATTAGCCAGCTCCATCATGCTCACTGGCCTCCGTAGTATCCAGGACACCTTCAAAGAGCGGTGCCTCAGAAAGACAGCATCCATTATTCAGGACCCACATCACCCAGGACATGCCCTCTTCTCACTGTTGCTGTCAGGAAGGAGGTACAGAAGCCGAAAACACACACCTTCATAAATAGCTTCTTCCCCTCTGCCATCAGATTTCTGAATGGACACTACCTCGCTTTTTTTAATATTATCTTAGTTTTGTGCTATTTTAATTTTAACTATTTAATATACATATATATATATATATATATACTTACTTACTGTCATTGCCTTACTTAATTTCATTTTTCTTTCTATATTACCGTGTACTGCATTGTACTGCTGCTGCTAAGTTAACAAATTTCACGATACGTGCTGGTGATAATAAACCTGATTCTGATTGAAACAGGCCCTTCAGCCCATTGAGACCATGCTGACCATCAAACATCCCTTTTGAAAAACTCTTCCCTCTCACGTAGGCCTCCATTTTCTTCCATCCATGCAACTAGGAGTCTATTAAATGTCCCTAAAGTAGGCACCACTTCCACCGCCCCAGCAGTGTGTTGCACACACTCACCACTCTGTATAAAAAACCTAGCTCTGACGAACCCCTTATACTTTCCTCCAATCACCTTAAAATTGTATTAGCCATTCCCGCCATGGGACCAAGTCACTGGCTCTGCATTCTATCTATGTGTCTTATCTTACTTCAAATCAATTTGTATTTTGAAATAACTTTAGGTAGTGCTTATGATGGTAGAAATGGGGGTACCTTCAAGAAATTTTGAGACTTCATTGTACGAGACACTGCTATTTACGGAGAATCTGTAATCTTCTCCAAGGAACATGGATGAGAGAAAGCTGGAGGGCTATGTCAAAGGGAAAGGTTACAACCTGGTATGGAAGTTGTCCTGTCCAAGACCGGAAGAAGCTGCAGAAGATCGTGAACACGGCACAGCACATCACACAAACCAATCTTCCATCTGTGGACTCACTTTACACCGCACGCTGTCGGAGCAGTGCTGCCAGGATAATCAAGGACACGACCCACCCAGCCAACATACTTTTCATCCCTCTTCCCTGCAGGAGAAGGCTGAGGAGCTTGAAGACTCATACGGCCGGATTTGGGAACAGCTTCTTTCCAACTGTGATAAGACTGCTGAATGGATCCTGACCCGGATCTGGGCCATACCCTCCAAATATCCGGATCTGCCTCTCGGTTTTTTTGCACTACCTTACTTTCCATTTTTCTATTTTCTATTTATGATTTATAATTTAAATTTTTAATATTTACTATCGATTTGTAATCCAGGGAGCGGGAAGCGCAGAATCAAATGTCGCTGTGATGATTGTACGTTCTAGTATCAATTGTTTGGTGACAATAAAGTATAAAGTATAAAAGTATGAAGTATCTTAGAGCAGGTCAAAGTAGTGCTGTAGTGTTCTATACTTAGTGGCCACTTTATTCCGTACCTCCTGTACCAAATAAAGTGGCCACTGAGTGTATGTTCATGATCTTCTGCTGCTGTAGCCCATCCACTTCAAGGTTCAACTTTTGCTGTGCTCAGAGATGTACTTCTGCACACCGCTGTTGTAACGTGAGGTTATATGAGTTCCTGTCACCTTGAACTTGTCTGGCCATCCTCCTCCAACCTCTCTCATTAACAAGTCGTTTTCATCCACAGAACACCCGTCCATTGTTTCTTTTTCACTTATCGCACCATTTTCTGTAAACTCTAGAGACTGTTGTGCATGAACATCCCAGGAGATCAGCAGTTTCTGAGATACTCAAACCACCCACATCAGATTGTCTGGCACCAACAATCATTCCGTGGTCAAAGTCCCTTCCCCATTCTGATGTTTGGTCTGAACAGCAACTGAACCTCTTGACCATGTCTGCATGCTTTTATGCATTGAGTTGCTGACACATGATTGGCTGGTTAGATATTTGCATTAACGAGCAGGCGTACAGGTGTACCTAATATAGTGGCCACTGAGTGTTTTTTTCTCTTCGATATCCATCAACTTTCCCACATCCTGGGTACCCACGGGGTAATTGACAGCAGCCAATTAATCTACTAACCCATATGTCGAAGGAATATGGGAGGGTCCTCCACACAGACAGTATCTGAGGATGGCTCTGATATTACCTAATGCTCCATTTTGCTGCTTACTATGGTCACAGAAAAGCCAGGATCACATTCATTCACCTCAGACTCAAGGGGTGAAAGCTCTCCACATGATTAGCTAATTAGATATTTGATTTAACGAGCAAGTAAACCTAACAAGATGTAAGATAGAGTCTAGACCATAAGATATAGGAGCAGAATTAGGCCTTTTGGCTGCCCCACCCATTTCATCATGGCTGATCTATTTTCCCTCTCAGCCCCAATCTCCTGCCTTCTCCCTTTAACCCTTCATGCTCTGACTAATTAAGAATCTATCAACCTTTGCCTTAGATACACCCAGTGACTTGGCCTCCACAGCCACCTGTGGCAAGAAATTCCACAGATTCACCACTCTCCGGCTAAAGAAATTGCTCTTCATCTCTGTTCTAGAAAGCCACCCCTCTATTTTGAGGCTGTGCCCTCTGGTCTTAGATCCCCCCAACCATAGGGAACATCCTGTCCACATCCACTTCGCCAAGGCCTTTCAACATTCGATGGGTTTCAATGAGGTCACCCCTCATTTTTCTGCATTCCAATGAATACAGGCCCAGAGTTACCAAATGCTCCTCAAATTACAAGCCTTTCAATCCCGGAATAAAGTGGTCACTGAGTGTAATTATACCAGACACTGTTGTTGATGGTGAATCTGTAAGGAATGTGGATGACAGGAAAATGGAAGGCAGTGTGGGAGGAAAGGGTTAGATTGATCTTACTGCTCATTACCATGTTGGCTTTTAGGGCAGCAATGAAAGTCCTCCATCTCTACCTGCCCTTGGCCACTCAGCTGTAGAAAGATTTGTCATTGCTGTTTCCGTAACAGTTTTGTTTGACCAGTCAGGGCTAGAATCATAGATTCATGGAGACAGAGAAAAGTACAACACAGAAATAGTCCCTTTGGCCCATCCACTTTTATTTTACTTTACTTTATTGCCGCCAAGCAATTGATACTGCAGCGTACAATCATCACAGCGATATTTGATTCTGCGTTTAGCACTCCCTGGAGTACAAATTGATAGTAAATATTAAAAATTTAAATTATAAATCATAAATAGAAAATAGAAAAATGGAAAGTAAGGTAGTGCAAAAAAACCGAGAGGCAGGTTCGGATATTTGGAGGGTATGGCCCAGATCCGCGTCGGGATCCGTTCAGCAGTCTTATCACAGTTGGAAAGAAGCTGTTCCCAAATCTGGCCGTACGAGTCTTCAAGCTCCTGAGCCTTCTCCCCGAGGGAAGAGGGACGAAAAGTGTGTTGGCTGGGTGGGTCATGTCCTTGATTATCCTGGCGGCACTGCTCCGACAGCATGCGGTGTAAAGTGAGTCCAAGGACGGAAGATCGGTTTGTGTGATGTGCTGGGCTATGTTCACGATCTTCTGCAGCTTCTTCCAGTCTTGGACAGGACAGCTTCCATACCAGGTTGTGATGCACCCTAGAAGAATGCTTTCTACAGGGCATCTATAAAAATTAGTGAGGGTTTTAGGGGACAGGCCAAATTTCTTTAGCTTTCTCAGGAAGTAAAGGCGCTGGTGGGCCTTCTTGGCAGTGGACTCTGCTTGGGTGGACCAAGTCAGGTCATTTGTGATATTGACCCCAACGAACTTAAAGCTAGTCTGTGCTGAACCATTTAAACTGCCTACTCCCACTGACCTGCACCAGGACCATAGCCCTCCATAACCCTACCATTCATGTATCTATCCAAACTTCTCTTAATTGAGCTTGCATGCACCACCTGCACGGGCAGCTCATTCCACCCTCTGAGTGAAGAAGTTTCCCTCATGATGCCCTTACACTTTTCACCTTTCACCCTTAACTCATGACCTCTAGTTGTGGTCCCACCCAACCTCAGTGACAAAAAGCCTGCTTGCATTTACCTTACCTATAACCCTCATAATCTTGTATACCTCTATCAGGGCTGTTATCCCTGAGCTGAATCCCTGAACCTGGAGGACCGGTAGACTACTCATAGTCCGACCTCTGCCCTTTGACCTGTTTGGTATGGGTGACCCTACCAAATGTGAAAACGTAAGGCCTTGATTCCAGCCAACATGGCTCTCCAGGTCATTGAAGCACACGAGCCTCCAAATCACAACAAGGTTGAGGTCCTCTTGGAGGAATTGATCTTAGTGTCGGTTAAAAGGTTGGCACAACATTGTGGGCCAAAGGTCCTGTACAGTGCTGTTGTATTCTACGAGTGCTGTTTTGTGCTTTGTATTTGCAAGCAACAGTAAAGAGCTGGGGCTTTGTTTATTGACAGAGCAGCAGGACAGTGATCCAGTGCAGAGCCAAATCCAGTTTCATGTCATTCATCAATGTTTATAAACTATCTCGACTAGAAGACTTCAATATTTCCAAATCTCCAAATCTGTCAGAGATAATCCTGTTCTCAACACCCACTAGCCTCTGAATTTGCATGAAGGCACTGAATTGGGATTTGCTCAAAAAATCCCCGCAGAGTTCATTGCTCTATTGAGAAAGATTGAACTTCGGATCGACAGTATCTGGCTATTGCTTCCTCCTGTCCAGGTAGACTCAGTGGCTCATTTGGTGGAAATTTGGAGCGAAAGCTTGGGGTACCTGTCAAAATTCAAGGACTCGGGTTCAGTTTTCAGGCCAGAGCTGAAAGAGGTTCGTACTGTCAAAGGACCTGGCCTATGTAGGTATTTCTGACACTAAAATTAAAATGCATAGTCCTATCTCAAAGGAGAATGCCTTGAGTCACCAATAATATCAATATTTCTAAAAAATATGATGGACTTCATATCACCCTTTGTGGGAGCTTCTGCGTGCAAATTTTGAGATGAATTCAATTCATTTTAAGACAAAGGTATCTGCCAACAAGCCATATGACCATAAGACATAAAAGCAGAATTAATCCATTCAGCCCATCAAGTCTACTCTGCCATTCGCTCATGGCTGATTTATTTTCCCTCTCAACCCCATTCTCTCTGAAATCTTTGACGCCCTTAATGATCAAGAAATTTTCAAGATTCAAGATTCAAAGATTCAGAAAACTTTATTGTCATTCTAACCATACATCAGCTCTGCAGGGCAGAATGAGACAGCGTTTCTCAGGAGCAGTGCAATCATAACATAACCAACGCAACACTAAATAATAAACATAACAATAAATAGTAAAACACAACAGCCACATGTCAGTTAAAATCAGTTATAAGTGTCCAGTGCAAGTTAAAAGTGTCCAAAGCAGAGTCAAGTAGAGCAGCTATATAGCAGTCTGACTGCCTGTGGGAGGAAGCTGTTTAGTAGCCTTGTGGTTTTAGTTTTGATGCTCCTGTAACGTTTGCCTGATGGCAGAAGAACAAACAGTTCATGGAGAGGGTGTGAGGGGTCTTTAATGATGTACTGTGTCTTCTGGAGGCATCGACTCTGAAAGAGGTCTTGGACAGAAGGTAGGGAGACCCCAATAACCTTCTCTGCTCCCCTAACCACCCTCTGCAAGGCTTTTTTGTCGACCACACTACAGCTGGAGTACCAGGTTGTGATGCAAAAGGTCAGCACACTCTCAACCACGCCTCTGTAGAATGTAGTTAAGATGTTAGTGGGGAGTGATGCTTGTTTAAGCTTCCTCAGAAAGTGCAATCTCTGCTGGGCCCGTTTCAATTCCAGTGGTGTTCCTGGTCCAGGTGAGATTGTCTGAGATCTGCACCCCAAGGAACTTGATGTTTTCCGCTCTCTGCACTGTGGAGCCGCTGATGCTGAGGGGTGTGTGCTCAGGCTGAGACCGTCTGAAATCGACGATCATCTCCTTGCTTTTGGTGACATTAAACATCAAGCTGTTATCACTGCACCAGCTCCCCAGGTGTTTGACCAATTTCCACTTTAAATATGCACGATGACTTGGCCTCCACAGTCACCTGTGCCAATAAATTCCACGGATTCACCACCCTCTGGCTAAAGAAATTCCTCCTCACCTCTGTTCGAAAGGGACGTCCTTTTATTCGGAGGCTGTGCCCTCTGGCCTTAGACTTCCTCACAATAGGAGACGTTCTCTCCATGTCCCATCTAGGCCTTTTCCACATTTGGTTGGCTTCAATGAGATCCCCCCCCCCAAACCCCCCAGCCACCCCACCATTCTTCTAAGCTACAGTGAGGTACAGGACCAGAGGCAATGAACACTCCTCATATATTATCCCTTTTACTCCCGAGATCATCCTCATGAACCTCCTCTGAACTCTCTCCAGTGCCACCATGTCCTTTCATAGATGTGGGACACAAAACTGCTCACACAGTACAATCTGGCTAATACCTTATAAAGCCTTAGCATTACGTCCTTGCTTTTTATATTCTAGTCCACTGGAAATTAGTGCTATGAAGCCCTATCAACTACCAACAGGTTGTGGGGAGAGAGGTGAGATGTCTGCACTAGTCTCATCCTACAATGTTGGAGACTGTAATCCCTGCTAGGCTGATGAGCTTCTTATAGTAAAATCACTTAAGCCTTGAGGACTCTAATTAATTTAGCTTTTGGACAGTTATACAGACGAGGAGGTGAACCAGGAAGTACAGGCAAGTGCTCCACCTGTGTCTCCCGTCTGACATGACTGCCTGAAGCGAGTCGCGTTGTTTCCAACCAAGCAAAGGAAGTCGGTGGATTCCTAATAGTTTGTTTTGCAAAGACAATTAGGCTTGATTGCTCACTAAATTGCAGCTCATAACCGATTTTTCTTTTTTGTTCATTTAATGACACAGGCTGACGCAGCGCGAATCCCAATCAGTTACTTGTTCACATCAATAATTGTGTTAGCACTGACTCGGGAGGTAGAGTAAATTGGGACACAAAGCTTTCCACAAAGTGAGTAAGATCTCAGCTTAACCGAGATGCTCGTTGCAGAAGGAACGTAGAACAGCACCGGTGTAATGCGAAGGGTTAGTTTATTTGTCAGTTGAAAGCCACTTCTGCGAAGCCAGCCATCAATTGGCCCACTCAAAGGGTGCAGCAGCTCTTTCCCATTGGTTGCCATGGGCACCTCGGCACGGGTGTCTGATTTCAGGCACCTCAGGATATGAGAATAGCACGTGCAAGAGACTGGCAGGCTTTCCTTTGTCTCCAGGGGCTCATCTTCACACTGAGGTTGTGACCAGTACTGAAGAACCGTTGGGAAAGTGTGGGGCAGATACAGGAGGGCCCACATGCACACTTAGCAAAGTATCTGTTCACTGAATGTTCCTTATATTCTGTCTGGGTAGCCTTCAACCTGATGGCATGAACATTGACTTCTCTAACTTCCGTTAATGCCCCTCCTCCCCTTCTTACCCCATCCCTTATTTAGTTATGTATTTATTATTTTTTTTCCTTTTTTCTGTCTCTGTCCCTCTCACAATAACTCCTTGCCTGCTCTCCATCTTCCTCTGGTGCTCCTCTCCCCCTTTCTTTCTCCCTTGGCCTCCCGTCCCATGATCCCCTCCCTTCTCCAGCCTTGAATCCCTTTTGCCAATCAACTTTCCAGCTCTTGGCTCCATCCCTCCCCCTCCTGTCTTCTCCTATCATTTCGGATCTCCCCCTCCCCCTACCACTTTCAAGTCTCTTACTAGCTCTTCCTTCAGTTAGTCCTGACGAAGGGTCTCGGCCCGAAACGTCGACTGTACCTCTTCCTCGAGATGCTGCCTGGCCTGCTGCGTCCACCAGGATTTTGTGTGTGTTGTCTGAATTTCCAGCATCTGCAGATTTCCTCGTGTCTATGTTTACTGAATGTTCAGTTTTGTAGTTGTGTAATTTGGGGAGACTTAATGAGGTACCTGTTGAGTTTGAAGTGTTACTGAATGTTTAGTGTTGTAGCTTTTGTTTCGTAGGCTGGCTTAAGTGATTAGTCAAAAGATTTACTGTTCACCTGTAAATAAATGATTAACGTGCTTATTCGTAATCAGTGTCTTCTGTCTCACTTGCCAAACCTGTGGACCTGCTTCCTCACAGCAGCTGGGATGTTCTATATGGCACAGTAGCATAGTGGTTTAGCATAACGCTTTACGGCGAGAGTGAGCTGTCAATTTCCTCCATCGTCCGCAAGGAGTTTGTACTTTCCCCCTGTAGGTTTCCTCCGGGTGCTCTGGTTTCTTCCCACATTCCAAAGACGTAGTGGCTGGGGTTGGGGTTAGTGGGATGTGGGCATGCTATGTTGGTGCCAGAATCGTGGAGACACTTGTGGGCTGCCCCCCAGTACACCCTTAGACTGTGTTGGTCTTTGACGCAAAGAACACACTTCACAGTACGTTTTGAAGGTTCGATATACGTGTGACAAATAAAGTTCATTTTTACCTTTAAAGGCTGTTCAGCCCATGATGTCTGCCCCAAACATGATGTCAAGCTGAACTAAAGCTACCCTCCTGCACGTGATGCATATCACTCCATTCCCAGAACGCTCATGTTGCCTGTCTAAGCACCGGGCCAGATCGAAAAGGCAGGGTGGCGGGACCAGAGGTGAAGGTGGGGCTGGTTCTGCTTGCGGATCCACGACGTTTACTCGGCTGTGCACTGAACTGAGACTGCGGCCTGCGGCTTCGTGACTGAGGATTCACTTTCATTCTGAATGCTATTTGCTTACTTTCATTGTTTGCACGATTTGTTTATCTTTTTCTCTCTCTCTCCGCACATTGGTCGCTTGAAGGTTTTTTTAATAGGTTTCTCCAGATTGTATAATGTGTATATACTTTGATAATAAATGTACTTTTTGAACTTCTTGAACACTAATGTTGTGAAGAGGGGAGCCATGGAGTCATAAGTAGCTAGCCATCTGGACACAAGCTGAGGTCTGATCAGCCCTGGCTGGGTCACCTGGGGGAGGGTGTATGATGTTGAAGGACCCGAAACACCCGATGATTCCAGGAACATCACTGAAGACGTGTCCAGAAGCATCAGTAGATGTATGTACACAGTGTCTGCTTCCACAGCAACATTTTCTAATCGCTTGCAAATCTCTGTTTTAAAAATCTACCTCACACATCTCCTTCAAACCTTCATCCTAAATCTATGTCCTCTGGCACTTCACAGTTCAAAAAGACTAATCATCCACTCTACCTATGTAGAAACATAGAAAACCTACAGCACAATACAGGCCCTTCGGCCCACAAAGCTGTGCCAAACATGCCCTCACCTTAGAAATTACCTAGGGTTACCCATAGCCCTCTATTTTTCTAAGCTCCACATACCTATCCAGGAGTCTCTTAAAAGACCCTATCGTTTCCACCTCCATCACCATCACCGACAGCCCATTCCACGCACTCACCACTCTCTGTGTAAAAAACTTACCACTGACATCTCCTCTGTACCTACTTCCACGCACCTTAAAACAGTGCCCTCTCGTGCTAACCATTTCTGCCCTGGGAAAAGGCCTTTGACTATCCACACGATCAATGGCTCTCATCATCTTGTACAAATTTATCAGGTCACCTCTCACCCTCCATCATTCCAAGGAGAAAAGGCCGAGTTCACTCAACCTATTCTCATAAGGCATGCTCCCCAATCCAGGCAACATCCTTGTAAATCCCCTCTTCACCCTTTCTATAGTTTCCACATCTTTCCTGTGGTGAGAACTGAGCACAGTACTACAATGGGGTCTGACCAGGGTTCTATACAGCTGCAACATTACCTCTCAGCTCTTAAACTCAATCCCATGATTGATGAATTAACATTTCCTATAAACATATGTCCTATTAACATTTCTTCAATTATTCTCAGGATTTTCCATCGGATTCTGGCATCTCGGTGGTCCGCTGTGTTGGAGCTCCCGTCGATGCAGTTTGGCTTCCTGCAACAGGACGGCACGTTCGAGGCTGTCACCCTTCTGGACAGTGTTCTGAAGAGGGCCAGGGAGCGTTACTTCAACGCGGCGATGGCCAGTATCGACGTTTCCAAGGCTTTTGACTCGGTATCGATGGACACCATCCTTCGTTCTGCCCAAGCGTTCAGAGCGCCTCCGCCTTTGGTAAGGTACATTCGATCTATTTATACCGGGGCGACCGTTCAATTGGGGGATATTTCCATTTCTGCCAGACGCGGGGTGCGGCAGGGTGATCCCCTCTCTCCGCTACTGTTTATCATGGCGGTGGATGAGGTGGTAGCCCTGGCTGATCCTTCTACAGGCATCCCCTTTGCAGATCGAACCTTGGACTCAATGAAGGCCAATGCACCGTATGCCTTCTTAACCACAGAGTCAACCTGTGCAGCAGCTTTGAGTGTCCTATGGACTCGGACCCCAAAATCCCTCTGATCCTCCACACTGCCAAGAGTCTTACCATTAATACTATATTCTGCCATCATATTTGACCTACCAAAATGAACCACTTCACACTTATCTGGGTTGAACTCCATCTGCCACTTCTCAGCCCAGTTTTGCATCCTATCAATGTCCCGCTGTAACCTCTGACAGCGCTCCACACTATCCACAAGTTTGAGAAGATTCGGCATGACATCTAAAACTTCGACAAACTTCTATAGATGTGTAGTGGAGAGTATATCGACTGGCTGCATCACAGCCTGGTATGGAAACACCAATGCTCTTGAATGGAAAACCCTACAAAAAGTAGTGGATACGGCCCAGTCCCACCTTGGGTAAAACCCTCCCCACCATTGGATACGTCTACACGAATCACTGATGCAGGGAAGCAGCATCCATCATCAGGGACGACCATCACCCAGGTCATTCAAAGTAAATTTATTATCTAAATATTGCCAAGAATGACCCTGAGATTCATCTTCTCTTGCTGCTGCCGTCAGGAAGGAGGTACAGGAGCCTCAGGGCTCACACCACCAGGTTCAGGAACAGTTACCACCCTTCAACCAACAGGCTCTTGAACCAAAGGGGATAACTTCACTCAACTTCACTTGCCCCATCAATGAAATATTCCCACAACCTATGGACTCACCTTCAATGTGCCTTCACGTTCTTGATATTTATTGCTAACTTATTTATTATTATTATTATTATTATTATTATTATTATTATTTCTTTCCTTTTGTATTTGAACAGTTTGTTGTCTTAGGCACACTGCTTCAACATCCAAGTTGGCGCGGTCTTTCATTGATTCTATTAAGGTTATTATTCTATAATGAATTTATTGAGAATCCCTGCAATAAAACGAATTTCGGGGTTGTACTGTATATGGTCACTTTGATAAGAAACTTACATTGATCTTTGAACTTCGATATTTTTAGGAGTAGGAAACAGACTTCTGGAGTTGATAAAGAAAAAAGGGTGGTGAAGAAACTATCTTTTCCACAACAATTGTGACTTGGAATTCACTTCAACTAGAGATGTGAACAGAACCAAATTAGAAAGGAACTTGCAAGGAATGATTTATGGAGTTCTGGGGAATAAGTGGGGAAGTGGGACCAATGCTCCAATTCTAAGCCCCGTTCTCTTCCACTCAATCTGCTGAGGTTAGTCCAGCTCAGTAAGAAATTGTCTAAATCTTCTCTTGGCTTCTGAAGAAACCGTTTTCTCAATATTCCCTCTTTGAGATGATTCCCTTTCTTTCCTCAGCCTATCCATTAACATTGTTCAAGTTGAAGTTTAATTGATGTTCAGCCATTCCTGAATATCCATGAATACAGCCAAATAAAAGATCAGTACTCTGAAGCCAAGGTGCAAATCACAGTGCTAACAGTCACACACAGCACAAGGCACATAACACGTGTAAGGTATCAGTAAAGTACAGTTGCACAAAAAAACATAGTCCAAGACCCCGAGTCCATAAATGCCGGAGAAATCTGCAGTCAACCACAATACAGCTTGTCTTCTGCCAAGCAAACACTGGGGGGCAGCACTGACTGCAGTCTGGACACCGCACCTCTCTTCTGGGTGGCTGTAAGCATGCAACCCCGCAGCTTGAGGCCCAGTCTGCACTACAATCGATGGCACGCAGCTCCGCCCGCTGTCCGCCCCTGCCGTCTGCCACCAAATCAATGAATCGGCTTTGCGGCATTCCACATTAACAATGACCAACAGGATCTTACGGTCACAAGAAAAGCGACTAGGAAGGTCACTTGCTGTTAGAATGCACACCTCCTTCATGCCCCACCTCCTCCATTGCTTGTCTGACGCAGGCGCCAGGCACAATTCGGACCAAGTCCAGATCCTTCACTTTCACCACGATTGAGCAACTTGTGGATGGGATAGACCTGCAGTATTTTAAGTTCTTAATGTCCAGCAGGGTCTTGCAATCGGGAAAGAAAATATATTTATAAAGGACAATAACACCTTTGGTTGACCCTGTAGATGCTGCTGCAATCGAATGTGTAGCCATTTTACCAGAAGAGAGTTTGCTACTTCCTTTCATGTGTCTGCCACTTCAGTGACAAAGGTCTTTATTTGAACAAACATTTTATTATCTCACAGCTCCCACCCAGCCTTCCCAAGGTATCTGCAAAGCTGGAGTGATTCAATAACTGTTGAAGAAAAGGTTTGATAATGAATTGGAATTGCTTTGTCTTTGTCAGATGTACACCGAAAAAATTGTCTCAAAGCGAGTCACACAGATCAAATCATCGCACAGTGCTTTGAGGGAAAACAATAACAGATTGAAGAATGAAGTGTCACATCATCTTTATTATATGCTGCGTCATGGCCTTTTCTACAGAAATGATTTGCTATTGCCTTCTTTTGGGCAGTGTCTTTACAAGACGGGTGACCCCAGCCATTATCGATACTCTTCAGAGATTGTCTGCCTGGCGTCAGTGGTCGCATAACCAGGACTTGTGATGTGCACCGGCTGCTCACATGGCTTCATGTGACCCTAATCAGGAGGGTGGGGTGCTAAGCAGGTGCTACACCTTGCCCAAGCAGAGGGAGGGAGTGCCTTACACCTCCCCTGGTAGAGACATATCTCCACCCCACCACCTAAATCAAGTATAACAGCTACGGAGAAGGCGCAGTGCAGGTAGACAATAAGGTTTAAGGTCATAATAAGTTAGATTGTGAGGTCAAGGAGATGCCTTTTCATACTAGGGAACATTCAATGGCACAATCCTCACTAATTTGATTTGACACCAAACAACACATTTTCCAATGTATCAACGTACATGTGATGAATAAAGCTAATCATTATCTCTTTATATCGGTGGGTCGAAGCTCCCTCAACCCTTGCTCTTACTGAGTGGTAGAACAGGGTTAAGAGATGATATAGCCTCCTTCTCCCAAACATCAACTTCTCAAATGCATTAGAACGTAAGGTACAGAAGAAGTTGATGTTTGGGGTCATGATCCTTCATCCGGACAACTTATTTTTAACTGCCCACTTGAGTCTTGATGAAGACTCTCGATCCAGAACATTGACTCTCCACAGATGCTGACTGACTTGCTGAGTTCCTCCAGCATTCTGTGTGTGTTTCTTGATGATTTCCTTTTTAATCAACTGGATTCCAAGTATCTCCCTGCTTCTGAGCCTCTCATCTCACCGTTGTTTCCACACGTTTTGGACGATTTGAAAAGGCAGGGTGTCAGGACAAGAGGCAAATGTCAGGCCGGATCTGCCCACTGCTCTGCAACATTTACTCAGCTCTGCGCTGAACTGAACTGAGGCTAAGGCTGTGGCCTGCTCTAGGCTCCGTGTCTGAGCGCTCCGTGACACCTACTCAGCTCTGTGCTGAACTGAGACTGAGGCTGTGGCCTGGTCCAGTCTTACTCTTACTGTCTGTGCGATTTGTTTATTTTTCCTTTCTCTCTCAATCTGCACGTGGGGTGTTTCTTGGTCTTCTATTTTTTTAATGGGTCCTTTTGGGTTTCTTTGTTTTGTGGAGACAAATCTCAAGGTGTATAATGTATAGATACTTTGATAATATAATAGATACCCTCTTCCAGGTTAAACCACTCTAAAAAGGATTAATAGCTACAATTTATAAATGGTTATTGAATTTACGAATGATGTCTAACGATAAAATTAAAGCTACCTGGAAACTGGAATTTCAAGAGTTACTTTCAGGTAATCAATGCAGTAAAATTTTTCATCTGGTAAATACTTCATCATTTGTACCCATCATTCCTTGATACAGTTCAGGGTAGTGCATTGGGCATATACGTCAAAGGATAAATTAGCCTGTATTTTTCCGAATATTAATCCTATTTGTGATAGACATAATACTCAGGTGGCCACTTTAACTCACAAGTTTTGGTCTGGCATAAAGTTGGAGAATTTTTGGAAAGATATTTTTAAGACCTTATCAAAAGTGCTGGATCTGGATTTACAACCAAACTTATTTACAGCTATTTTGGGGATTATTCCATCGGAAGCAGAATATACTCCTGCTTCCGCTCAGCAGATGATAGCCTTTTCAACCTTATTGGGTAGGAAAACCATTTTATGTAAATGGAAGGACCCTAACCCTCCTACCACCTTTTATTGGCTTTCCTCTATCATGTCCTGTTTAAGTCTAGAGAAAATAAGCAGTCAGACATTGGATACATCCTCTAAATTTGAAGAAATCTGGCGACCTTTTATTCAATATTTTCATATGATCTGATTTTTGTATTGATTCTCTTTCAGCTATTTTTTCAGAACCTTGGATTTGATTAGAGAGTCTCTCTTCTCTTGCTTTTTCTCTCAGGATGGACTGTCCAGTCTTTTTTTTTCTTGTTTAGAATAATGATTTTTTTTCTTTTTTTTATATAAAAATTCTAATAGTTCTTCCTTTCTTCATAGAAACATAGAAAATAGGTGCAGGAGTAGGCCATTTGGCCCTTTGAGCCTGCACCGCCATTCAGTACGATCATGGCTGATCATTCAACTCAGAACCCTGTACCTGCCTTCTCTCCATACCCCCTGATCCCTTTAGCCACAAGGGCCATATGTATCTCCCTCTTAAATATAGCCAATGAACTGGCCTCAACTGTTTCCTGTGGCAGAGAATTCCACAGATTCATCTCTCTCTGTGTGAAGAAGTTTTCCCTCATCTCGGTCCTAAAAGGCTTCCCCTTTATCCTCAAACTGTGACCCCTCGTTCTTGGACTTCCCCAACATCGGGAACAATCTTCCTGCATCTAGCCTGTCCAATCCCTTTAGAATTTTATACATTTCAATAAGATCCCCCCTCAATCTTCTAAATTCCAGTGAGTACAAGCTTAGTCGATCCAGTCTTTCATCATATGAAAGTCCTGCCCTCCCAGGAATCAATCTGGTGAACCTTCTTTGTACTCCCTCTGTGGTAAGAATGTCTTTCCTCAGATTAGGGGACCAAAACTGCACACAATACTCCAGGTGTGGTCTCACCAAGGCCTTGTACAACTGCAGTAGTACCTCCCTGCTCCTGTACTCGAATCCTCTTGCTATGAATGCCAGCATACCATTCGCCTTTTTCACCGCCTGCTGTACCTGCATGCCCACTTTCAATGACTGGTGTATAATGACACCCAGGACCCGTTGCACCTCCCCTTTTCCAAATCGGCCACCATTCAGATAATAATCTATTTTCCTGTTTTTGCCACCAAAGTGGATAACCTCACATTTATAAATCAATTCATAAATTGATAAGAGGAGAATAAATCACATTTTTTTTCTGTATTATTCATTCTATATCAAATTTATACTTTGTAGATCAACACTATGTGTGATTCTGATAGTTTATTTTACCTTCTGTATGTACTGTTATTGACATATATACCAGAGATATTCTCCCCCTGTTTGTATACACACTTTTTTAAAAAAATCAATAAAAAGATTGAAAAAAAATTAATGAACTTTGAACTTACTGCCAAACACAGCTCAATCCAATCTTTTGCCACAGCCATTGGCTTCTATCATGTCTCCAGGAGCTGCCTCACTCTCTCCTTCCCAGAGCAGCGTGCAATGTGCGATGTGGGTGTAGGGGAGGATTGGAGCAAAAATGCCTCAATTGAATGGTTCCCAGTACATTAAGATGGACTCTTAACCTTGCAGGCTAACCTGTTACAACCTTATTATCTACTTTCTCTTTGGCTGCTATACTTCATTCTGCATTCTGCTATGGAAAATGGAATGTTGGCCAGAGGGATTGAATTTAAGAGCGGGGAGGTTATGCTGCAACTGTACAGGGTACTGGTGAGTCCACACCTGGAGTACTGCGTGCAGTTCTGGTCTCCTTACTTGAGGAAGGATGTTCTGGCTTTGGAGGCAGTGCAGAGGAGGTTCACCTGGTTAATTCCAGAGATGACGGGGTTAGACTATGAGGAGAGATTGAGTCACCAGGGACTGTACTCACTGGAATTCAGAAGAATGAGAGGAGATCTTATAGAAACATATAAAAGTATGAAAGGGATAGATAAGATAGAGGCAGGAAAGTTGTTTCCACTGGTAGGTGAGACTAGAACTAGGGGACAGAGCCTCAAGATTCAGGGGAGTAGATTTAGGACAGAGATGAGAAGGAATTGCTTTTCCCCCAGGAGTGGTGAATCTATGGGATTCTCTGCCTTATGAAGCAATGGCTACCTCAGTAAATATATTTAAGACAAGATTTTTTGATAGATTTTTGCATAATAGTGGAATTAAAGGTTATGGGGAAAAGGCAGGTGGGTGGAGATGAGTCCGTGACCAGATCAGCTATGATCATATTGAATGGTGGAGCAGGCTTGATGGGCCAGATGGCCTACTCCTGCTCCTATTTCTTACATTTCGTATTGTTTAACCTTCTAGTATGTCAATGCATTGTGTCATGGTCCAGTAAACATGCAACATGTTAAGTCCACATTGTTCACAGGTGTAATATGCACTGGCTTAGTGTGCCCTCCAGAGCTCTTGTTTTATATCCCCTCAACTTTCACTGTTTCTATTCAATCAACCTCAAGTCACAGGTAGATAAGGTCATAAAGAAAGCTTTTGGCACAATGGCCTTCATAAATCAGAGTATTGAGTACAGGAGTTGGGTCAGTCCAGATAGGACTGGGCAGCGTAACAGTTCGGAATGGACTAGATAGGCCGAAGGGCCTGTTTCTGTGCTGTGCTCTATGACTTTGTGAACTTCCTCCCATTCTTCCTGCTGCAATATTGAACAGTTCCATTTTCTTTTTAGTTTGAAGACACAAGAGTCTACAGATGCTGGTATCTAGAGCCTGAAATAAAAGCTCAAAGCTCAAAGTTAATTTATTATCAAAGTAAGTGCAATGCTACACTGAGATTAACAGAACGAAGAAATACAATAGAATCAATGAAAAACTACACACAAACAACGACCGACTAACAACCAACGTACAGAAGAAGTCAAACTGCAAATACAAAAAAAAATCAAAAATAAATGAATAAATGGACAGATAATGAATAGGTATATAAATAAATAAATATTACTGAGATCATGAGAGATAGTCATTGAAAGTGCGTCCATCGGCTGCGGAATCAGTTCCGTGTTGAGGTGAGTGAAGCTATCCACACTGGTTCAGGAGCCTGATGGTTGAAGAGTAATAACTGTTCATGAACCTGGTGGTGAGGGACCCAAGGCTACTGTAGGTGGCAGCAGTGAGAAGAGAGCATGGCCTGAACAGTGAGGGTTCTTGATGATGGATGCTGCTTTCTTGAACCAGTGCTTCTTGTACATGTGCTCAATGTTGAGGACGGTTTTGCCTGTGATGTACTGGGCCATATCCGTTACTTCTTGTAGACTTTTCCATCCCTGGGTATTGGTGTTTCCGTACCAGGCCATGATGCAACCAACTGTGCATCTAGAGAAGTTTTTGCAAACTTTAAATAACGTTCCAAGTCTGCGCAAACTTGCAAGAAAGTAACAGATTTGGCAAATTATTTATAACTTTGAGCTTTGAACATATCTAAGAAAGGATGTGCAAGCATTGAGGAGGGTCCAGAGGAGGTTTATGAGAATGATCTTGAGAATGGACATACATGGTAAATGGTAGGGCATTGAAGAATGCTGTACAGAGGGATCTAGGAATAATGGTGCATAGTTCCCTGAAGGTGGAATCTCATGTGGATAGGGTTTTGAAGAAAGCTTTTGGTATGCTGGCCTTTATAAATCAGAGCATTGAGTATAGGAGTTGGGATGTAATGTTGAAATTGTACAAGGCAATGGTGAGGCCAGATTTGGAGTATTGTGTACAGTTTTGGTCACCAAATTATAGGAAATATGTCAACAAACTAGAGAGAGTACAGGGAAAATTTACTAGAATGTTACCTGGGTTTCATCACCTAAGTTACAGAGAAAAGTTGAACAAGTTGGGATTTTATTCTTTGGAACGTAGAAGGTTGAGTGGGGACTTGATAGAGGTGTTTAGAATTATGAGGGGGATAGATAGAGTTGACGTGGATAGGCTTTTTCCATTGAGAGTGGGGGAGATTCAAACAAGAGGACATGAGTTGAGAGTTAAAGGGCAAAAGTTTAGGGGTAACATGAGGGGGAACTTCTTTACGCAGAGAGTGGTAGCTGTGTGGAACGAGCTTCCAGCAGAAGTGGTTGAGGCAGGTTCTATGTTGTCGTTTAAAGTTCAATTGGATTGCTATATGGACAGGAAAGGAATGGAGGGTTATGGGCTGAGTGCAGGTAGGTGGGACTAGGTGAGAGTAAAAGTTCAGCATAGACTAGAAAGGCCGAGATGGCCTGTTTTCCATGCTGTAATTGTTATATGGTTATATGGTTATAATGAAAGAGTCAACGTGTGAGGAGCATTTGCTGGCTCAGGGTCTGTACTCACTAGAGTTTAGAAGAATGAGGGGGGAATCTCATTGAAACTTATCAAATATTGAAACGCCTAGATAGAGTGGACATGGAGAGGACGTTTCCAATAGAGGGAGAGTCTGGGACCAGAAGGAACAGCCTCAGAATAGAAAATTGTCCCTTTAGAACAGAGGTGAGGAGGGTGGAGAATGTCTGGAATTTATTGCAATAGACGGCTAAGGAGACCAGGTCACTGGGTACTTAAAGCAGAGGTTATAGTTTCTTGATTATTAAGGGTGTCAAAGGTCACTGGGAAAAATGCAAGAGGGTTGGGGTTGTGAGGGAAAACGGTAGCATTCTGGAGGGAAACGTAGACTTGACCTTCCAGGCCGGGACTCTTCGTCTGGACTATTTGCTTTTTTTTTTCTCTTCTCACGGCAGCTGGCTGGCCTGCCGAGTGTTTCTAGGATTGTCTGCTTTTGTTTCCGATTTCCGGCAGTAGTTTTGCCGCTGTTTCTCCAGCTCCCCGTATCAAGCACTTTGCATCTTAAATTCCCTGAGGTGATTGCAGCACTGCCCTTGTTCATTCACTTGCAACCTGTGAATCCTTCTCAGAGGATATTGACAAATGGCTCCTCGCAGTCTTTGCTCCATTTCCTTTCTGGTTCCATGGAATTCAATCTCCTCTTCAGAAAAAAATTCACGCTGGTAAGATATTGTACTTAAAAAATAAATATGATAATTAAAAATTCTAACAGGAAAATATTGAACAAGTAGATAGTTCAGTGTATTCAATGGGTAATTGACCTTCAGAAATCCACTTGGGAGGTTTCATTGTTTGAAAATCTGAGCTTACATAAATCAAAGTTTTGTGAAGAATTACAATCTTATTTGACAATGCTATTGAATTTTTCACAAACAACTTCCCAAGGGCAATTGAGAACTAGCAATAAATTCTGGCCTTGCCTGTCTTGTCCGTCTGCCATAAAGTTCAAAGTTAAAAGTACATTTATTATCAAAGTATGTATACATTATACAACTTTGAAATTCATCTCGTTACAGGCAGCTACAGAACAAAGAAACCCTGGACCCCAAAAAAAGACCAACAAGCATCCAATGTGCAAACAATAAAAGTAAACTCATAGCAGTTAGAAAGTGAGTCCCCAGACACAAAGCCTGGAGTAGGCCTCAGCCTCAGCCTCAGTTCAGTACAAAGTAGAGTAAATGTCAAGGAGCCCACAGGCGTAGAGCAGGCCGCAGCCTCAGCCTTAGCCTCAATGCAGCGCAGAGCCGAGTAAGCTTCGTGGAGCAGTGGCCAGAACCAGCCTGACTCTTGCCTCTGGTCCTGACACCCTGACTTTTCAATCCATCTGACCCGGTGTTTAAATCATCCAAACATCATATCGTTCCTCGCTCTAAGACCCGGGCCCTGTCCCAGCGATATACTCTGGGCCTGGACTCCACCACCACGTTCCAGTCTGTACGCAACCTTTCCAAATCAGCTTGGCGCGTAGATCGATCAAAGCTCACTGTCAGTTTAGGTGGGCGGGCCTTGAATCTGTTTCACGTCTACTCCGACTTTGCTCTGCTCTGAGCTCACCTCGACCTACTTGAATATGTCTCAAGCTCGCCAGGACTTCACCTCAAATAATCCTCGACCTCGCCTTGAGTTCACCTCAAATGTGCCTGGACTTTACCCTGACTTCAGCTTGTGCCCAAATGCTTCGACCCTTGACAGCCTCGCCTCTTCATCGTTTGAAATGAATTGAATTTACTTTATTTCTTACATCCGTCACATAATTAGTAAAATTCTTTACGTTACATCTCTGTCTAAATGTGCAATGTGCAATTTATAGTAATTTGTAATAAATAATATGTACAACAGGATAGTCAATATAGCATAGAAATGCAATTCTATTAGCCTGAATTAATCAGTCTGATGGCCTGGTGGAAGAAGCTGTCCTGGAGCCTGTTGGTCCTGGCTTTTATGCTGCGGTACCACTTCCCGGATGGTAGCAGCTGTGGTTGGTGTGACTCGGGTCCTCAATAATCCTTTGGGCCACTTTATGTGCCTGTCTCTGTAAATGTCCTGAACAGTGGGAAGTTCGCATCTACAGATGCACTAGGCTGTCTGCACCACTCTCTGCAGAGTCCTGCGATTGAGGGAGGTACAGTTCCCATACCAGGCAATGATACAGCCAGTCAGGATGCTCTCAATTGTGCCCCTGTAGAAAGTTCTTAGAATCTGGGGACTCGTGGCAAACTTCTTCAACCATCTGAGGTGAAAGAGGCGCCGTTGTGCTATTTTCACCCACACAGCCAGTATGTACAGACCACATGAGATCCTGAGTGATATGTATGCCGAGGAACTTAAAGCTGTTCACTCTCTCAACCCCAGGTCCATTAATGTCAATAGGGGTTAGCCTCTCCGCATTCCTCCTGTAGTCCACAACTCCTTTGTTTTTGCGACATTGAGGGAGAGGTTGTTTTCTTGACATCACTGTGTCAGGCTGATGACTTCTTCTCCGTAGGCTGCCTCGTTATTATTTGAGATAAGGCCAACCAGTAGTGACGGTTTACCACAACTTTTGACAGAAAAAGCATTTAGTTGTATTTCTTGTTTCATTAACCACCAGTAAGTTGTCACTCACCTCCACAGTGCCATCTTAAGCCGGAAGGTTAGAAGGATGGACTGCTTTTTCCTGGAGCTTGTGAAGAGAAGTGAACACTGGCCAGCCCATCATGGGTATAGTCCTTCATCTGAGACATGCCTTCTTCTCATTACCACCAACATTCGGGGCAGCATGGTAGTGTAATATTTAGCAGAATGCTTTACAGTACCAGCGACCCCGGTTCAATTCCCACTGCTGCCTGTCAGGATTTAGTACTCTCTCCATGTGACCGCGTGGGTTTCCCCCCAGGTGTTCTGGTTTCCTCCCACAGTCCAAAGACGTGCCGGTTGATAGGTTAGCTGCTCGTTGTAAACTGTCCCGTGATTGGGGTAGGGATAAAGTGGGGGTTGCTGGGCAACATGGCTCAAAGGGCCGTAAGGCCCTATTCCACGCTGTATCTAAATAAAATTAGAAAGAAAGTACAGGAGCCTGAAGAATCACAACTCCAACGTTTCAGGAACAGCTTCTTCCCCTCCACCATTACATTTCTGAACGGTCCATGAATCATGACCACTACCTCACTATTCCTCTTTTCCACTATTTATTTTCAGTCTAACTTTGAGCAATTATTTTAAGTCTTGCACTGTACTGTTGCCACGAAGCAACAGATTTCATGACAAATATCAGTGGTAATAAATCTGATCAGATTCACCAGATGCAGGAATGGTTTCTTTCCTGCAGCCGTCAGATTATTGAACACCTGCACAAGCCCAACGCTTCATCACCAGCAGAACGCTCCAGAGCAGTAAGATGGCATCTTGCAAAGATGTTGCTGGGGTGAGGAAAGGCTGAATAGGTTGGAACTTTATTCCCTAGAGGGGAGATTTGGAGTAAACAAAATTACGAGGGGTATAGATAGGGTAAATGCAAGCAGGCTTTTCCACTGAGGTTGGGTGAGACTAGAACTAGAGGTCATGGGTTAAGGGTGAAAGGAGAAAGGTTTAAGGGGAACACGAGGAGGAACTTCTTCACTCAGAGGGTGGTGAGAGTGTGGAACACGAGCTGCCGGCAGAAGTGGTGGATGCAGGTCCGATTTCAACATTTAAGAGAAATTTGGGTAGGCACATGGATGGGAAGGGAATAGAGGGTTATAGTCCAGGTGAAGGTCAATGGGACGGGGCAGATTAATAGTTTAGCATGGACTAGATGGGGCAAATGGCCTGTATGTGTGCTATAGTGTTCAATAACTCTATGATCACTGCAGACTTTATTTTTGCACTGGCGTCATGTTTTGATGTCCGTGCTTTCTCTTCCGTGATTTTTATATTGCTGGGTCAAATTGGAAAGATCAGGTACAGGCCAAACTGAGGCAGCTGGGTCCAGGCCCCGGAGCATACCAAAGTGACAGAACCTGGTGGCTGGACGGCGATTTAGGCACCGGGCCGGACTGAAAAGGTCAGAGGGTCGAAGCCGCAAGGTTGAGAGACGGGTTGGTTCAGATCACTACTGAACTACGGGTCTGTGGACAGACTCTCTTCGTGGACTTCAGTTCAGAACACTATTTGCTTACGTTTATTGCTTGAATGATTTGTTTTTTTCTCTCTCTGATGGCCTCTTTTTTAAATGGATTCTTTTGAGTTATTTTGTTTTGTGACTACCTGTTAGGAGACAAAGCTCAAGGTTGTATAATGTACCCATACTTTGATAATAAATGAACTTCGAACTTCCGAACTTTAATTTATATACTGCGTTTTGTCTGAACCTTTGTGTCGTCCAGCGGCGTAACAGGCAGTAAGTAAGTAAGGCGAAGGTTAAATAGACCGGTTGCTGGGGTGGGGGCAGGTTGTTGGGCCAGGAGGGCCTGGTCCACAATGTAAATAAATAAATAACGATGCATTCCACGGCACAATTCGACATACATGTGACAAATAAAACTAATCTTTTTCTTTAATGTTCCTGGTCAGCATAGGTGAGTAGTTTGCATGGTGTGTAACTCTATGAATTTACTCCATAAGACCTTAAAACCGTAAGACAGAGGAGCAGAATTAGGCCATTTGGCCCATCGAGTCTGCTCCGCCATTTCATCATGGTTGATGCAATTTTCCTCTCAGCCCCGTATCCCTTCATGCCCTGACTAATCAACCTCTGCCTTAAATATACATAAAAACTTGGCCTCCACAGCTGCCTGCGGCAAAGAATTCCACAGATTCACCACCCTCTGTCTAAAGAAATTCCTCCTCATCTCCGTTCTAAGAGGACACCCCTCTATTCTGAGGCTGTGTCCTCTGGACTTAAACTCTCTCATCATAGGAAACATCCTCTCCACATTCACTCTACCAAGGCCTTTCACCGTTTGATAGGTTTTAATGAGGTCATCCTTTATTCTTCTGAATTTTAGGGATACAGGCCCAGAGACATCAAACGTTCTTCATATGACAAGCCATTCAATGCTGGAATCATTTTCATGAGTCTCCTTTGAACCCTCTCCAATTTCAGCAACATCTTTTCTAAGATAAGGGGCCCAAACCTGCTCATAATAGTCCAAGAGGTGCCTCACCAATGCTTTATAAAGTCTCAACATTGCATCCTTGCTTTTATATTCCAGTCCTTTTGAAATGAATGCCAACATTACATTTGCCTTCCTCACCACAGAGTCAACCTGTAAATTAACCTTCAGGGAATCCTGCACGGGGACCCCCAAGTCTCTTTGCACCTCAGTTTTTTATACCTTCTCTCCAAAATAGTCAACCCTTTCACTTCTTCTACAAAGTCATGACCATACACTTCCCGACATTGTATTCCATCTGCCATTTCTTTGGCCATTGTCCTAACCTAAGTCCTTCTGTAGCCTCTTACTTCCTCAAAACTACCTGCCCCTCCACCTACCTTTGTGTTGTCCGCAAACTTCCCGTATCCCTTCACGCCCTGACCATTTATTGCAATGACTGACAGTAGTGAGGGTATGCAGTATACAGTACACTCTGTGAATTGCAATATTGGTAAAAAGAAAACTTCAAGATGACTGGCTCCTTGTCAGCCTGGCGTCCTTCACTGGGGATTGAAGATGTTTAAAATAGCCAATAGCATAAAATGCTAAAGGCATTCAGAGGCTAGATCCAGGCATTTGATTGGATCAAATCCATGTTTTGCGAGGCAGATGGAAGGTCAAGATTTGCTTCTTCATTAACCATGGGGTCACAAGCATTCTCCTGACTTGCTCGCCAATACTTGTCAGCTTGGCAATAGCATCTAAATCAATTTCTTTCAATAAACAAGCTTAATTTATTGAAATGACACAGTGTGATATGACAGTGTGGCTTTAAATAATGGGAGGTTCGAAAGTTCAATGTATCACGTTATTCCTAGTCGTTGCATACAATCAAGTGATTAAAGAATTAGCTTCCAGAGATTGCAGCTGAGTTAGAAATTCCTTAAGACAATAAGATATAAGAGCAAGACTAGACCATTCAGCCCATTGAGTCTGCTCTGCCATTCAATTATGCAGGACAACAGAGAACTTGCATCCTGGATACCTTTGGAGCTATCTTATGGATTTTGGGCTGCTGATAATGCAATTTACCATGAAATTTCCCTATCACACACCATTTTTTTGAAATCACCTATATGTGTTATTTTAATTCATAATTTAAGTCATAATTACTGATGCCAAGATTAATGAGGGCATTTTTGTTGGTCCACAAATCAAACAGGTCATCAATGACAGGCAACTCAAAGGACTTCTAATGGGACTGGAGAAAATCGCATGGAAGGCATTCAAGAATGTTGTTGTCAACTGCAGAGCACCAAACTACACAAGTATACAAAACCATGAAGCGCACTATGTCACTGAAGATTCATTTTCTGCCTTCCCATTTAGACTTCTTCCCTGCAAATCTTGGCGCTGTCAGTGACGAGCATGGTGAAATGTTTCACCAGGATATTGTGGTCATGGAGAAACAGTATCAGGGCAACTGGAATCCATCGATGTTGTCTGATTATTGTTGGACACTTAAGCCAGATGCCTCAGACAATGAGTACAAATGAAAATCATCAACAAAACATTTTTAGCTTCGTTGAACTATTGCAAAGCATCAGCACCATTATTCAATCAGACATTATATTCAATTAAAGTTAATTTGTTGTTTCTTCAAATTTTTATGTGATACAAGTGGTCTGAAATTATATTTATGTTCAACTTCAAGTCGTCTATCATAATCAAAAAAATTCTGCGGAAGCAAAACTTCAGGAAAAAAATTGTTGTCTTGCGCAAGAATTAGTAAGAGTCAACAAGAACATATCAAAATTCTTTAACGTTTATGGCTGTGAGATCAGCATGCTTAGACCATTAGGGAATGAACTCAGCATCCTTGGTCAGTCTGGACCTATAGGTAACTTCAGGTACAGAGCAATGTGGTTAGCTCTTCAAAAAGATCAAAGACATTTAAGCACGAACTTTAAATGCATGCCCTCTCTGCACTGAAAAAACCAAAACAGAGAAAAAAAAAATTGAGGTCAGATGTTGCTGATTTAGTAACTCATCCTAGAATCAATAATTTCCTCATTCCTGTCTTCACTTTGTGTCACGATATGCGCTGGCAATATTGCAACCCAAGAGAAGGAGGGAAGACAGCGATGAGAGTTTATTCATAATAATTCCAAATGAATATTGGTGGCTCAGCCAAGTGACACCACAAGAGGTAGCATTCTTAAACTAGGACCCCGTGATAAGCACTGGTCAGGCATCCACTTAAATAATACAAGTTATCCCCGAGCCTATCAAATAGACTTAACAAGCTTAAACAGAATGCACCAGAAGACCATACTACAAAGAGTGAGTCGCTCAAGAAAAACACAAGAAATGCTAAATGTTTAATGACTCCTATTAAACAACAATTAACCAATTCAAGTGCTCTAAAAAGCTCGAAGGCCAGCTCTCTCCGGCGCCCCCCAGAGTTCAGAAGAGCTCCTCACACATAGTCCAGACGCCAAGCACATTCTCCTTGGCAACAGGGCCCTGCTCCCAAAACCCAGAAAGCTTTCACAGCCACCAGTGCAGGTTGTAATATATTTCAAATGTCTCTGACTTTCAATGACATTTAAAAAGAGATTAAAAGATTAGCTTTATGTGTCACATGTATATTGAAATATCGAAACAAACTGTGATGCTCCGGGGGGAGGGGGCTTGGTTGGCAGCCCTCCCAGTATTTTTAATGACCAGTGCTGTTTATTGTTTTTGCATTAAAATGTGTTTGTGGGATCACGGTGGGAAGTTCAAGTTCACTTGTTGTTACATTTTGGCTTAGGTTATACAGTTATTCGCTTGTGTGTTTGTAGGTCACCCTGTCTGGACCAGGGGTGTGTGATGGTCACTTCCCCTGGCTGTATGAGACAGAGAAGTTTGCTCCCCGGGTTATAGTGCCCGGTCTGTTTGGTGTTTATCACAATAAAAACAGCAGTTGAGTTGCGTAAGTTGTTCCTGGACCGACAGTTCTCCACAACACAGTGAAATGCATCATTTGCGTCAACAACCAACACGGTCCAAACTGAGGGCAGCCTGCAAGTGTTTTCATGCTTCCGTTGCTAAGGCAGCTCACTAACCCATACATCTTCGGTCTGTGGGAGGAAACCAGAGCAACCGGAGGAAACCCACACAGTCACGGTGAGAACAAATTTCTTATAGACAGCGCAGAAACTGATCCCCATTCGCTGGCACTGTGAAGCGTTACGCTAACCCTAATGCGACACTCTGTTATTAAAACTGAAGTGAAATGCTAAAAATTATAACTTAAAAGATGAGATAATATAGAAACAATTAAAACGCATGCATCATGAAACATGAAAATGGCTAACATGAAGGGGTACAGTTTAAAGTGCTTGGAAGTAGGTACAGAGGGGCTCTCACAACACGCTGGAGGAACTCAGCAGGTCAGGCAGCATCCGTGGAAACGATGAGTCGACGTTTCGGGCCGGAACCCTTCATCAGGTCTGAAGAGGGAAGGGGTAGAGGCCCTATAAAGAAGATGGAGGAGGATTGGAAAGAGAAGGCTGGTAGGTTCAGTTGAAAATCCAGTAAGGGGAAAGATAAAGGGGTGGGGGAGGGGAGGCAGGGAGGTGATAGGCAGGAAAACAATGGGTAGTAGAAGGAGGCGGAACCATGAGGGAGGTGATAGGCAGCTGGGGGAGGGGGCAGAGTGAAATAGGGATAGAGGAAGGGAGGGGGAGGGAATTACCCTTATGCTTTGATCCCAGCATCTGCAGATTATTTTGTGGGTACAGAGGGGCTGTCAGGGGTAAGTTTTTCACACAGAGAGTGGTGGGTGTGTGGAAATGCACTGCCGGTGACAGTGGTGGAGGCGGATACAACAGGGTCTTTTAAAAGACTCTTAGATAGGTACATGGAGCTTAGAAAAATAGAGGGCTATGTGGTAGGGTAAACCTGGGCAGTTTCGAGAGTAGGTTACGCGGTCAGCACAACATTGCTGGGCTGAAGAGAATGTAATGTGCTGTAGATTTCTCTGTTCTATGTTCTCTGCAAGCAAAGCAAAATAATTGAATAAAAATAAGTTATCTATCTCTTTTCCCTCTAATCCAAAGTGAAATTAGTCACTACTCTGTTCCTGCAAGGTGAGACTTGGCACAATATTCAAGAGCTGCTTCGCCAGGTTAGGGCAAATGCTGATAAAGGTTCTAGGCCAGAAACATTGACTATTTCAGCCGCATTTGGACTATTTTATTAAGCGGCTGTACCTTTCCAACTGATACGTGTTAAGTGTGCTTTATGCTGTGTGTGACTGTTGGTACTGCGTTTTGCACCTTGATCCCTAGAGTAACGGCAGCTTGTTTGTCTGTATTCATGAGTATTCAGGTATGGATGAGTAACAATTAAATTTGAAGTGAATTGAATATTTATCCCTCTCCATCGATGCTGCATAACCTGCTGACTTCCTCCGGCTTTTCGTGTGCGTGGCTCTGCGTTCCCAGTATCTGTCGGATCTGGTGATCAGAGGGGCACAAGAGACTGCAGGAACTGGAACCTGGAGCAAAATACTGCAAAGCAGTGCTGAGGGACTTTCAACAGGACTGGTCTCTATGACAACTCCCTGTCATCAGGTCTCAGCCTTAATGTTGTTTGGCCCACGAAATTCATTTGCCAGGGAGTATCTGGCAGAAATGTGCGAATGCCTTGACATTTTTCAGATCAGGAACTCAGGGAACCAAAATTAAAAATGAGTTTAAGTGTTAGCTGTAGGAGGTGTATTGGCCATTAATCACATGGCAGTGTTTAAATCTTCAGAAAACAGCTGAGAAATTCAGAAATTTGGCCTGAAATTTTGCTGGTGCTAATTAGCGTTGTACTGTCACTTGTACCTCTTAAGAGTCTACAGAAACGGTAAGATGAAGGAGCGCACACCAGTCCTCGTAGAGGGATCAGGAGTAGAGTGAGCAACTTCAAGTTTCTGCGTGTCAATATCCCTGAACCTAACATATCGATGCCACTGCAAAGAAGGCAAGACAGCAGCTATATCTCATCAGGAATATTTCACCTGAAAACACTCACAAATTTCTACAGCTGTACCGCAGAGAGCATTCTAAATGGCTGCGTCACCATCTGATACTGGGAGGGGGAGGAGTGTTCCTGCACAGGATTGAAATAAGTTGCAGAAAGTTGTAAACTCAGTCAGCTGCATCATGGACACTAGCCTCCGTAGTATCCAGGACATCTTCTAAGGGTGGTGCCTCAGAGGGGCAGCGTCCATCATTAAGGACCCCCACCAACCAGGGCATGCCCTCTTCCTATTCCAGACATCCCACCTCTCCCGGAAGTTCCGGGAGTCCCCCGCGTATTAATAGTGGCTCCCTGATGCCCACAAATTATATATAATATCACGTAAATCAATTTCTTTTGACAGAGAGCGAGAGAGCAAGCGCGAGTGAGAGCGACCACGAGAGAGAGAGCGTGAGAGCGCGTGCGAGAGAGAGGGCAAGACCAAGAAAGCAAGCGTGAGAGAGAGAGAGAGCGAGAGCAAGAGCGAGAGAGTTCCAAAGAAAGTCAGAGTGGCAGAGTATTCCAAAAAAAGAAAATATAAAACGTACATCACCCCAGACGACACTAAAGTGTACCCCTGCCTAATAGGGGTCAAAAATAATGAGTGTTGCTCGCTGCACTGTTTGCAACAGTGACGTCTCTATTGCCCATGGTGGGTTAAGACTATAAAAGACATGTCGAGGTGAGTTTAACAGGTGTCATTCGTTCATTAGCATAGCTAACATTATTTAAACTAGCTGGCTGGCTGCTAGGGAGCTACTCTATTGCAGACATCCCACCTCTCCCGGAAGTTCCGGGAGTCTCCCGCAAATTGATGGTGCTACCTCCCTGAAATGAGTTTCTGCAGGGTGGGATGTCTGCCATTCTACATTAGGAAGGAGGTGCAGAAGCCTGAAGGCACACACTCAGCAATTCAGGAACAGGTTCTGTCCCTCTGGCATTGGATTTCTGAATGGACATCGAAGCCATGAACACTACCTCACTAGATTTTTTTAATTTCCTTTTTTTTTGTACTGTTTATTTAATTTATAATGTGTGTGTGTGTGTGTACTTACTGTAATTCAGTTTTCCTTTTTCTCTCTGTTATCATATATTGTTTCTACTGCTGCCGTAAAGTAAACAAATTTCACAATATATGACTGTGATATTAATCCTGATCCTGATTATGGGATGCAGGATTGAGAGCTGCAGACTGTACAGAATGCAGACTGAATGATCCCCTTAAGATAGTAACTGGCTTTTTTTCAGGCTAGTGAAGTTGAAAATCACACTGGAGAGGAATTTTGGCCATTGCACTATGACTGACATTATTTTGAGAGTTTCTATCGGAACTATTTCTCACATTAACAGAAGTCTTTCTGGAAATTCAGGGGGCAAATTTCCCGTCAGGTGCTGAGAAACGAGAAACGGACGCAACTCCCCAAGCTGACGTTTGACTGCAGTCCGCTCGGCGCTGTGGAAAGGAATTTCTAAGCTGACACATTTACGGGGAGAGAGTCGTTCATTCTAATATCCGGACCCAGGAACGAGCCAACAGCGCAAAATGATTGCCCCACCCCCGCCAAAAAAGATTTCACCCATTGCTCGGAACAACCTTTTGGCAGTTGCTGATCCATAAGGCAGAGAGAAAGAAAAGCCACATCCGTCAACAGAGAGACAATGAAACAGGGAGGCCGTTAAAATGATTTACTTTGGAGGCAGGGCTTTCGAACCTCTCTCTCTCCATTAAATGTTGAAACTGTATCTCCGAGTCATAAATCAGGCTGCGTCATGACTATGCAGCAGGGATTTTTAACCCCTCGGTCTTGTCCCAGGACTTTTCACATTTAAATTAGAATTCTGCTGTTGAGATCTCTGGTGTTGACAAGCAAACGGCAAGCGTGTGACAAAAGAGATGCACGCTTTGGGGTTTGAGAAATAAATTGCAGGGGAGAGCACTAGAACAATATAAGCAAGAGTAGATATTTTCTGATATGTCTGATGTGACAGAGGTGTCACTAGTCAAAGTCAGCAGCTTGTCACTGTTTAACTGTGATGACAGATTAATTTACTTCAGATATGAGTACATGCACACGCCATTGTAAATACTTAACACTATCTTGTGCACCTGAAATGTTTTATGACAAGTACTCAGGAAATGTTGTCTTTAACATCCTTTTGGTGGAATTTGAACCAGCCACATCTTGTCCCAAGGCACTTAATATGAAATACTATCAGTTTTAAAATAACATCAAGTGACAGGGTGACAAGCTCATAATAGCTACGTTACAAAAACCCCTTTATTATAAATTTAATATGTATTCTATCTTTCTTATAAACATATACACTAGGTGGCCACTTTATTAGGTACCCCTGTGCTTACTTACTTCCTGCCCATTGCACCACTGGCGTTTAGGGTAGCAATGAAGGTCGTCCACCTCTGGCGGTTTTCAGGTCTTCCTTCATCGTGTCATTCGCTTCCTCCCGGTTTTCGCTACTGTCAGTCACGCAAATCCCAGGTGGGGACTTGGGAATACCGTCGCGCTCAGCTATAGAAGGATTCTTCACTGCGGGTTCCATAACAGTTTTGTTTGACCGGTCAGGGTTGTTAGCCCTGAGCTGAACCCTCGAACCCAGAGAACCGGTGGGCCACTCTTAGTCTGGCCTCTACCCTTTGACCTGTTTGGCATGGGAGACCCTACCAAGAGCCAAATCATAAAGCCCTGACTCCAGCCAACATAACTCCCCGAGTCATTGAGGCACACGAGCCTCCAAACCCTACGACAAGTTGGTGGTCGTCTTGGAGGATACACCTGTGTTCCAGTCCATTAATGCAAATTTCTAATCAGCCAATCACGTGGCAACAACTCAGTTCATAAAAGTTCAAGGTTCGAAGTAATTTTATTATCAAGGTACATATACTGTATGTCACCATACACAACCCTGAGATTCATTTTCTTGCAGGCATGCTCAATAAATCAATACAATGATATCCATAACAGAACCCATGAAAGGCTGCACAATTTGGACATCCAACCAGCGTACAGAAGGCAACAAATTGTGCAAGTACAAAAAGAAGAAATAATTAATAAATAGATAGATAGATAGATAGATAGATAGCTGGATAAGAAATAAATGTCTTTTTTTCAACATTTTTATTAATTTCTACATAGAAGAATACAGAGTCCAAGAAAATACGTATTATAAAACAAAAGAAAAAATATAATAATACCAGATACATTTTATCGAATCACATTAACGAGTTCCTTACCCTATATTAATATAGATTAGATTAATTCGTATGTTAGAATGTAAACAACTTTATATAAAAAAATCTATACCCACTACCAAAGTCGAAGCTGTTTGGAAAGGAAAAAAAGGAAAAAAACCTTATCAGATAATAAAATATGTTATTAACCAGCTTCCGTACTTTAACGAGAAAGCAAAGTTTATGAAAATAATTTTAAAACAGCCCCCACAAATTTTGAAAATCTTGGTTAGATTCAGGAATTGAACAATGAACCTTTTCTAAATTTAAGCATGCCATAACATCTCATAACCACAGAGCATGGTTAGGCAGAACAGCATCCTTCCATTTAAACAAAAGCGCCCTCCTAGCCATAAGAGAGATAAAAGCAAGAATGTGCAGATCAGATGTCATCAAGGTGATATCTTTCCTTCCAACAATACTAAATAGGCCAGAAAAAGGATTTGGCTTAAAATCTACTTTAAAGAGTACAGAAAAAGTTTGGAATACTTCCTTCCAACATTTTTCAAGACTTGGACACGTCCAAAACATATGAATAAATGAAGCTTCTCCATTGTTACACCAATCACAGTAGGGAGATATATCCATATAAAAACGAGATAACTTATCCTTGGTCACATAAGCCCTATGGACCACTTTAAATTATAAGAGGGAATGACGAGCACATAACAATGAAGTATTAACTAATTTAAAAATTTCATTCCAAGTTTCTTCAGAAATTGAAGTCTATAAATCTCATTCCCAAAGATTTTTGATTTTGTCTAAAGAATCATTTCTCATTCCCATCAACATATCATAAATATTGGATATTGAACCATTATAAAAATATATCATATTAAGAATTTCATCTAATAAGTTCTTATCAGGACTATTAAGAAATGTATATAATTGAGTTCACAGAAAGTCTCTAATTTGTAAGTACTGACAAAAATGGGTTTTTGGTAAACTATATTCAGCTGACAGTTGTTCGAACGAAGATAAATGTCAAAAACATAAGCTGAAGAGTCCTTAAAAGTGAGTCCATTGGTTGTGGACACATTTCAGTGATGGAGCAAGTGAAGTTAGTTCAAGAGCCTGATGGCTGAGGGGTAATAACTGTTCCTGAACCTGGAGCTGTGAATCTCGTGATTCCCATATCTTCTTACTGAATGCAAGAGCAAGAAGAGAGCATGATGTGGGTGGGGGGGGGGGGTGGTCCCTGATGTGGACGCTGCTTTCCTGCAACAGCGTTTCATGCAGCTATGTTCGGGGCAGGGAGGGCTTTGCCAGTGACGGACTGGGTCATATCAATACTTTTTGAAGGATTTGCTGTTCAAGGGCATTGGTGTTTCCATACCAGCCTGTGATACAGCCAGACAAAATACTCCCCACTGTGCTTCTCATTCAAAGCACGTGGACATTGTCAAGAGGTTCAGTTGTTGTTCAGACCAAACATCAGAATAGGAAAGAAATGTGATTTAAGTAACTTTGACCGTGGAATGGTTGTTGGTGCCAGATGGGGTGGTCTGAGTATCTCAGAAATTGCTGGTCTCCTGGGGTTTTCATGCACAACATTCACCAGAGTTTACAGAGAACGGTGCAAAACACAAAATGCATTTAGTGCGCGGCAGTTCTGTGGGTGAAATCGCCTTGTTAATGAGAGAGGTTAGAGGAGAATGGCCAGGCTGGTTCAAGCTGACAGAGAGGTGCCTGTAGCTCAAATAACCACACGTTACAACAGTGGTCTGCAGAAGAGCATCTCAAAGTTCAAAGTACGTTTATTATCGAGGTATGTATACATTATACAACCTTGAGATTCGTCTCCTTACAGGCAGCCACCAAACAAAGGATCCCAGAAGAATCCATAAAATAAGGAAGAACATCAAAATACCTGCAGCACAGAGAGAAAACAAATTCATCTTGAAAATAATAAAAGCATTTACAAGGGGTGATTGATAAGTTCGTGGCCTAAGGTAGAAGGGGTCAATTTCAGAAAACCTAGCACATTTATTTTTCAACATAGTCCCCTCCTACATTTACACACTTAGTCCAGCAGTCATGGAGCATACGGATCTTGGACCTCCAGAAAGTGTCCACAGCAGGGATGATTGATAAGTTTGTAGCCTAAGGTAGAAAGAGATGAGTAATACAGCTCTTGTTACATGCACGTGCAGTTCAATTCTTTGAGTGAAAATGCAGAAAGTTTGAGGTTAATAACTCATCTCCTTCTACCTTAGGCCACAAACTTATCAATCACCCCTGATGAGTTATTAACCTCAAACTTCCTGCATTTTCACTCAAAGAGTTGAACTGCATGTGCACATAACGAGAGCTGTATAACTCATCTCCTTCTACCTTAGGCAACGAACTTATCAATCACCCCTCGTAGAATTAAAGTGAGTCCTTAGACATGAAGCTCAGAGCAGGCCACAGCTTCAACCTCAGTTCAGCGCAGAGTGGAGTAAACGTCATGGGGTCCGCAAACGGAAACACAGAGCAGCCAGAGCAGGCCGCAGCCTGAGCCTCAGTGCAGTGCAGAGTGGAGCGAACATCGCGGAACAGTGAGCAGAACGGGCCTCCGAATGCACAACACTTCGAACCTTGAAGTGGCTGAGCGACAGCTGCAGAAGACCACGAACGGACACTCAAAGAGCCTTTTATTACGTACGGGAGGTACATAATAAAGTAGGCGCTGTGTGTAAATTTTATATACACTTTATCTTCTTTATAAACACATTTTTCTTTTGCAATTCCATCATGGCTAGGAAGTTAAGATAGGAATTCATCATAAAAATTCTGTATGAAAGAAACAGCGCACCTAAATCAAAAGTGGATGCAAAATTGTATGAAGTGACAGATAATGAGTCTTTGATCCCAGCCAGCATTTATAATGTTACATTTCCCTAATAAAGATAAAATGGCATTCTTGTAATTCCAGCATTGGGCAGATGAATTATTCATATGTTAACTTATTAATTATTCGGATTCCTTTTGCCACAACTTGACTGGGAAGATTAAAATTGAGACAGAAAGCTTTATGTTAATTGAAACTAGGAACGGTTTCAAGAAAAAGAATCATTATGTATTTTCACAGGATGTATCCTTTGTGCAAGTGGAATACTCATTCAGAGTGCTGTTGTTTCCAACTCGTTATGGCAAATTACTATTTTGTGCCTATTGACAATGAAATTACTGACCTGTCACTAAGCAATTCTCACACTCGAGATAGTCAGGTTTGAATGTTCATTAAACCTTTTGTACATAGCACTAAGCTTAATAGCTTTGAGCATTCTGATTCTCAACTCTAAAATTATATATCCTAATCCACTGCAGGATTGTCCTTTAGACCCCAAAATGTTCAGTACTTTGTAAATAACTTGTATTTGCAATCGCCGGACCCTGTAGGACATTGATAATATAAAAGGCCACAGACCTATTTCCCTTGTTTGGTGGCGGAACAGGCAGCGTGGGAGCTGCATGGCCCTCAGTTGCAGCAAGGATTAGGCCTCAAGTCCCAGGCTTGCCTGCTGCTGCAGTCCAGGAGAGAGAAGCCGGAGGCGGTGTAATGTGGCATCTGTGCTCGATTGGGGTGGGGTGGAGGGGGGGGTTGCTGGTCTTTCCCATCGGTGCTGCCCTCCAGTGCTCGATCAGTGAAATGACAGGCTGGATTGCAGTGGCTACCCACAGCCGGTAATCAGTACAATCAATTTGTGGGACATGTCACTCAGGGTCTAGGAATATATATATGTTTTTTTTTGCGTGACTATATTTATTTTTGCTCGTTATTTTTAATGTGCTGTGTATGTTTTGCACCTTGGCCCCAGAGGAACACAGACATCTCAGCCTGCAAAAACTCATTTCAGGGAGGTAGCGTCCCCACCCCCCCAGTCGATCTCCAAGGGTGTATGTAATACTTTGCTTAGTGATTTTGTCTAATCTGTAAACAAAGTTGGATATATGCAGAAAATGTGACATTAAAATATGTACATATATTATATTACCATGTTTATTCTATTACAACTTTAAGCAAGTCTACAAGGAGTTTGGCGTCATCACATAGGACATCAATAGAGAGCTACTTAGCAGATAGCCAGCTAGTTTAAATAATGTTAGCTACGCTAAGGAACGAATGACACCTGTTAAACTCACCTCAACATGTCTTTTACATTTTAACCCACCATGGGCAATAGAAAAGTCACTGTTGCAAACAGTGCAGCGGGCAATACTGTCATTATTTTTGAGGTCGACTGTAAAGCCCGCCCACAGAGAAAACTGATAGGTCTACTTAGCACGAAGAGAGACCAATCAGGATGCTCGCTCTCCCTTTCAAAAAAAAAATCAATTTCCGGGATATTGTATATAAATTCCGGGCATCAGGGAGCTGCTATCGATATGCGGGAGATTCTGGGAACTTCTGGGAGAGGTAGGTTGTCTGGGAACGCTGCATCGTTTGGCTGTATTCATATGTGATTGAATGCTAATTAAACTTGAATTTGATTTAATATTAACTTTATGTTAGCTTGTACATCTACCAAGTATTTTTATCTGTTAATATGATTGTGTTAATATTATTTTATATGCTGTATGTTATATATTTCTATATCAGACAAACTTCTATAGATATGTAGAGGGGAGTGTATTGACTGGCTACATCATGGCCTGGCATGGAAACACCAATGCATTTGAATAGAAAATCCTACAAGCAGTTGTGGAATCGGCCCAATACATCACGGGTAAACCCCTTCCAACCACTGAGCACATCTATATGAAACGCTGTCATAGGAAAGCAGCATCCATCTTCAGAGGTCACTCAAGTCATGCTCTTTTCTTGTTGCTGTCATGACGTAGAAGGTACAAGAGCCTCAGGACTCGCACCACCAGGTTCAAGAACAGTTACTACCCCTTAACCATCAGGCTTTTGAACAAATGAGGATAACTACACTCATTTTCCATTCCATTGTAATGTTCCTGCCACCAATGATCTCATATTCCTATTCTGATATGTCCATCCATGGCCTCCTCCACTGTCATGATGAGGCCACACTTAGGTTGGAGGATCGCCTTATATCCCATTTGGGTAGACTCCAACCTGATGGCATGAACATTGATTTCTCAAACTTCTGGTAATGCCCCCCCCCTCACCATTTCCCATCCCCTTTTCCCTCTCTCACCTTATCTCCCTGCCCGCCCATCGCCTCCCTCTGATGCTCCTCCCCCTTTTTCTTTCTTCCATGCCCTCCTGTCACTTCCCAGCTCTTTACTTCATCCTTCCCCCTCCAGGTCTCACCTATCGCCTGCTCTTTCTCTCTCCCCTCTCTCCACCTTTCAAATCTACTCAGCTTTTATTTCTCCAGACCTGCCAAAGGGTTTTGGCCTTAAACGTCAACTGTACTTTTTCCATAGATGCTGCCTGGCCTGCTGAGTTCCTCCAGCATTTTGTGAGTGTGCTGATCTCACTCTAAGGACTCTTTATCTCATTATCTCATGTTCTCATTATTTATTGCTATTTATTTATATTTGCATTTGCATAGTTTGTTGTCTTCTGCACTCTGGTTGATCTTTCATTGATCCTGTTATAGTTACTATTCTATAGATTTGCTGAGTGTGCCCACAGGAAAGTGAATCTCAGGGTTGGATATAGTGGCATATATGTACTTTGATAATAAAATTTACTTTCAACTTTGAACTTTGATCTAGTGTATCTATTGATTTTTTTGCTCCTCGGTTCATTTATCTGTGTACATGTGTTTGGTTGAATGACAATAAACTTGAACTCGAACCTTGAATTCAAATTAACTGAAGCTGAAGTTGGTGCATTTCCAATGTGCCCTTGCAAATTTAAAATGTTTTAACCCAGTATCTACCCTGGAGGAGAGATCGGTGGGGGACATTAAAGATGAAATGGAAGCATATTTGAAAGATTCAATTGTAACTCTGAAAAGAAGTTTGGGAAGGTACGTGGATAGGAAAGGTAAGGAGGGCTTTGGTCTGGGCGCAGGAAGATGGAACTCGGCAGAAGGTAGGTCAGCACAGGCTAGATGGGCCGAAGTACCTATTTCTGTGCTGTATTGCTCTATGAGTAGGACTGTATCAGGGAGTTGTAGGCCAGTGGGAACTAGCTCAGAAGAAGAGTTCTGGGGCAGGTCAACCGTAAATATACTGAATGGTAGGGTAGATTTGAGGGGCCAGGTGCCTAATTCTGATCCTTTTTTGTGCTGTTGTTATGTTCAGATTCCTGTGAACAATCTCCCCTCCGCAACCCTCCAGGGTAGAGAATTCCAGTGGTTCACCACCTGTTGCAAATATTCAACATTAAGGTGGACACTTTACAGAAATCAAGAAAACCCCAACAAAGCAGGGATTAGTAAAGAGCGGAGTTAAAACAATTTAATTTTGCAGGGGTACATGTAAAGTGAACCAACTTCCGGTTCAGTGGGAAAAAGGAACTAGTAATTAGTAATTAGTTTATCAGTGTCACATCAAAGTTCAAAGTTCAAAGCATGTATACACAATACAACCTTGGGAATTGTCTCCTTACAGAGCTGGAGTTTTACAAAAGACACGAAGCCAGGCATCACACATACTGAGATTCAGTGAAAAAAAATTAGTTTGCATGCCACTCGAGCATATTTTTCCATACATTGAATTGACTTTATTACTTACATTCTTCATATACATTAGGAGCAAAAAGATTTACGTTACATCTCCATCTAAACGTGCGATGTGCAATTTATAGTAATTTATAATAAATAGTATGTACAACAGGATAGTCAATATAACAGAAATACAGTTGTATCAGCGTGAGTTAATCAGTCTGACAGCCTGGTGGAAGAAGCTGTCCCGGAGCCTGTTGGTCCTGGCTTTTATGCTGCGGTACCGTTTCCCGGATGGAAGCAGCTGGAACAGTTTGTGGTTGGGGTGACACGGGTCCCCAATGATCCTTTAGGTCCTTTTTACACACCTGTCCATGTAAATGGCCTGAACAGTGGGAAGTTCACACGTACAGTTACGCTGGGCTGTCCGCACCACTCTCTGCAGAGTCCTGCGATTAAGAGAAGTACAGTTCCCATACCAGGCAGTGATGCAGCCAGTCAGGATGCTCCTGTAGAAGGCTATAGTCTTGCCTGGTCAGAGTTCCCCGTGGATGTTGTGTCCTAGCTGTCTAGCTATGCAAGCCTGGTCAGTACGATATGGAGAGCAAGTTGTTGCCCATGTAGCAAGCTCCCCCTCTCCATCTGATTAACCCAAAGGAACGGCAGAGACCAACACGGTTTGGTACCAGCAGCGTCGCAAGAGTTGCTAGTCTGCATTGAACTCAGTGTAGGACTGCCTTAGCGACTGCAGCTCCAGATTTTTCCCTCGGGGTTTGCTCCGGAAGCCTTCCCCATGACTGGGTACAGCCGCAAGGCAGCAGAGGTTTGAGATCTGAGTTTTCCTTCTCTTGGATGAGCTGCCAACCACGGCTGACGAGCCCCCATCTGCCCAAAGGGACTGGTTTTAAGGTGCCAGTAACCCGCCTTTGCCCCTTCCGTTAACAGAAACAGTTCTGTCAGGTTTAGCAGCTAAGCCACACGTGAAGGAGAGGAGCTGGATTTGATTGTTAAAAGCACTCGCCATCGGGAGCATTTAATAGGTAGTGTGAGCTTACCCCGGCAATAACAGCCTTCAGGAGCTAACCTAATGTTGCACTTCCCGTGAAATAGACACCGTATCAATGCTTCTCAAAACTTAATGCAGAAACACAGTAAACGTGCCAGTATTAAAGTAGATCCCTACAGGGCTGCACTGCCATCAATTCTACTCGCTGACGTCTGATGGCTGGAAAATAAACTGCCCACGCCCATTTTCATAACAGAGTCATGGTGTCACAGCTCAGAAGCAGGCCCTTCAGCCCAGCTAGTCTGTGCTGCAGGATCGGTGAGTGTATTGAGGACATTGCCGTGATTAGCTACAGTGCCAGGGCAAACCAGAAACCGTGGCTGACTGCAGAGGCTTGTGATCTCCTTAGGGATTGGTATGCTGCTTTCAGGTCAGAGGACGGGCTGTCCCGTGCCATCAGGAAGGCAAAGTGTGAGTACACCAAAAAATGTCACGGGCACCGTGGATATGCAGCACATGTAGCAAGGTATTCAAACCATGACCAATTACAGGTCTACCCTGTACATCAACGACAGCGATGCCTCCCTTCCCGATACCCTGAACGCTTTGTATGCACAATTTGACCAACTGAATGACGTGACATCGAGAAGAGCCTCCTCCCTTCCTGCGGAACGAGCACCCTGTCTGGCCACGGCCGAGGTGAGGAGAATCCTAGCCGGGGTAAACCCACGCAAAGCTGCAGGGCCGGTCAGCAAACCGGGTCAGGTGTGCTGAGGGACTGCGTGGCCCAGCTAATCGAGGTCTTAACGGACATCTTTAATATCTCTCTGAAGCAGGGTTTAAGGTGGCCGCCATCATTCCAGTGCCCATGAGAGCAACGGTAATTGGCCTAAACAATTGCTGCCCAGTGGCACTGTCTTCAACAATCATAAGAACAGAATAACAAGAAATAGGAGCAGGAGTAGGCCATCTGGCTGCTGGGCCTGCTCTGACATTCAATATGATCATGGCTGATCTGTCCAGGGACCAATCTCCACCTACCTGCCTTTTCCCCATAACCCTTAATTCCCCCACTATGCAAAAATCTATCCAACCTTGTCTTAAATATATTTACTGAGTAGCCTCCACTGCTTCAGTGGGCAGAGAATTCCACAGATTCACCACTCTTTGGGAAAAGCATTTCCTCCTCATCTCCATCATAAATTTACTCCCCTGAATCTTGAGGCTATGTCCCCTAGTTCTAGTCTCTCCTACCAGTAGAAACAACTTTCCTGCCTCTATCTTATCTATCCCTTTCATAATTTTATATATTTCTGTAAGATCTCCCCTAATCTTCTGAATTTCAGTAAGTACAGTCCCAGGTGACTCAATCTCTCCTCATAGTCTAATCCCCTCATCTCTGGAATTAACCTGGTGAACCTCCTCTGCACTGCCTCCAAAGCCAGTATATCCTTCCTCAAGTAAGGAGACCAGAACTGCACGCAGTACTCCAGGTGCGGCCTCACCAGTACCCTGTACAGTTGCAGTATAACCTCCCTGCTCTTAAATTCAATCCCTCTAGCAATGAAGGCCAACAATCCATTTGCCTTCTTGATAGACTGCTGCACCTGCAAACTAACCTTTTGCGATTCATGCACAAGCACTCTCAAGTCCCTCTGCACAGCAGCATGCTGCAATCTTTTACCACTAAATAATAATCTGATCTTCCATTTTTCCTTCCAAAGTGGATGACCTCGCATTTACCAACATTGTACTCCATCTGCCAGATCCCTGCCCGCTCATTTAACCTAACTATGTCTCTGCAGACTCTCCGTGTCCTCCGCACAATTTGCTTTTCCACTCAATTTAGTGTCATCAGCATCATGAAGTGCTTTGACCAGCTGGCAATGGATCATACAAAATCCCACCTTCCAGCTACATTGGACCTTTTCCAGTTCACCTAGTACAGGAGAACCATCAAGTACAGCACAGAAACTGGCCCTTCGGCCCACCTAGTCCATGCTACACCATTTAAACTGCCTACTCCCATCGACCTGCACCAGGACCACAGCCGTCCATACCCCTACCTTTCATATACCAATCCAAGCTTCTCTTAAACATTGAAATCGAGTTTGCAAGCACCACTTGTGCTGGCAGCTCGTTCCACACTCTCACCAACCTATGAGGGAAGAAGTTTCCAAACAAATAGTCAAACAGCATTGCCTGCTCTGTACTTTTTCAATCACTTTTACACTTCATACTGGATTATTATTGCTTTGCTTGTTCTACCTCACTAATTATTTGCTCTGTATCTTGGTACACGTGACAATAATAACCTTATACCAATACTAGTATGCCAATATTGCCATAGTTAAATGGACACCTTCAGTACCAGGTTTCCTCTGTGCAACAAGAGAACACACATCATAGTGCAATAGTCTGTGTTTTATTATTTCATACATTATTATTGCACATTGGTAAATTATTATTGTGTATACTATTATTATTCTGTATATTATTAGTTAATATTATCATTGTCTTTATTATTATTATGAGACATGATAGAGGTATACAAGATAATAAGAGGAATAGATAGAGTGGACAGCCAGCACCTCTTCCCCAGGGCACCACTGCTCTATACAAGAGGACAAGGCTTTAAGGTAAGGGGTGGGAAGTTCAAGGGAGATATCAGAGGAAGGTTTTTTACTCAGAGAGTGGTTGGTGCATGGAATGCACTGCCTGAGTCAGTGGTGGAGGCAGATACACTAGTGAAATTTAAGAGACTACTAGACAAGTATATGGAGGAATTTAAGGTGGGGGGTTATATGGAAGGCAGGTTTTAAGGGTCAGCACAACATTGTGGGCTGAAGGGCCTGTACTGCACTGTACTGTTCTATGTTCTATTATTTATTATTATTGCTAAGTATATTTTAAATGTTGCTGCTGTAATGGAATAATTTCCCACTCTCCATCAATAAAGTACATTATTATTATTATTATTAATATCACTGGCATACATTGTGAAATTTGTTGTTTTGTGGCAGTAGTACATTGCAGTACATAATAATTGTTTATTCGTTATGTCCCGTGTCATATGATATCATTAATATGCACAGTGTCGTATGACATCATCACTATGTCCCGTATGGTACGTCATGGGCAAGCATGGTCTTTCCATGTCCATGATTGTTCTTGGCAAATTTTTCTGCAGAAGTGGTTTGCCATCGCCTCCTTCTGGGCAGTGCCATTACAAGATGGGTGACCCAGCCATTATCCACATTCTTCAGAGACTGTCGGGTTTTCAGTGTTTGTATAACTGGGACTTCTACAGCCATACAACCATCCACCATGTGTTCCCACGGCTTCATCTGACCCTGATCGGGGGCTAAGCAGGTGCTACACCTTGCCCAAGGCTGACCTGTAGGACAGCGGAGGGTAGAAGCGCCTTACACCTCCTTTGGTCGAGATGTATCTTCACCCCGCCATCCAGACATAATAATAAAAATACTATAAACTACAATAAGTTTATATCAAAAAAAAATTAATTAAGTAGTGCAAAAAGAGAGGAAAAATAGCAAGGTAGTGTTCACGAGTTCGTCGTCCATTCAGAAAACTGATGGCGGAGGCACTGGAGGATTTTTAATGTGAGTGTAACCACCATTAATCAAGACTCTGTACAGTTTGCAGTGAAGAGAAGAGCAAATTAACGCTGGCAGTTTGAAGAGCAATTCTGAGCAGGTTTGTTTTGTGTCTAATCCTTTCCCAAGCTATGGTGGTGGCAGTGAGGCTGAATTTATTAGTCATCCTGACAAGGTGGCGATTGGCCCTCGCTGAGAGTTGAAGTGCTCCTTCAGGGGTGGCCAACTCCCCAGGGCATTAAGCTGCCCGTATTACACAGACTGGATTCTGTCATAAATATGAGAGTGATGAAGAAACACGCACAAAAATTGCGGAGGGACTCAACAGGCCAGGCAGCATCTAAGGAAATGAATAAGCAGTTGACGTTTCAGGCCCTATTCAGGACTGAGAAGGAAGGGGGAAGGTGCTGGAATAAGAAGGTTGGGGGGAGGGGAAGGAGGATAACTGGAAGGTGAGAGGTGAAGCCAGGTGGGTGGGAAAGGTCAACGGCTGGAGAGGAAGGAATCTGATAGGAGAGGAGAGTGGACTATGGGAGAAAGGGAAGGAGAAGGTGACCCAGGGGGAGGTGATGGGCAGCTGAGAAGAGGTAAGGGGTCAGAGTGGGGAATAGAAGAAGAGGAGAGGCGAAGGGAATTTTTTTTAACCAGAACGAGAAATCAATATTCATGCCATCAGGTTGGAGGCTACCCAGACGGAATATAGGGTGTTGCCTTGGGGTGGTCACATCTTGGCCCAACAGAACGGGAATGGGAATGGGAATTAGCATGTTTGGCCACCGGAAAGCCCCGCTTTTAGCGGATGGAGCGTAGGTGCTCGACGCAGCACCCCCCGCCCCCAGTTCTGTCAGACAGTTCCTCAAGCAGGCTGTCAAAGCAGCAGAAGTTTCAAGAAAGCACCGAGATCCTACCTGGCTGGCGGTGGCAAGATTTTTACCTGCTCGATCGCACATGTAGAGGCAAGAACTTTGTGGCATGGTAGAATTGCGGTTAATTAACACTATCACAACACCAGCGACCTGGGTTCAATTCTGCCACCGTCTATTTGTTCTCCCATGACCATGGGGCATTGCCTCTGGTTGCACCAGTTCCCGTCCACTTTCCAAAGTTCAAAGGTCAAAGTAAATTTATTATCAAAGTGCATACATATATGTCACCATATACCACCCCAAGATTCATTTCTTTGCAGGCATTTACAGGAAAATGAAGACATCTATGGTGATGCATTCATAATTTTTTTTATATATAGGCATCCGTTAGTCTCATGAGACTATGGATTTGCACCTTGGAAGGTTTCCAGGGCGCAGGCCTGGGCAAGGTTGTATGGAAGACCAGCAGTTGCCCATGCTGCAAGTCTCCCCTCTCCACAACACCGATGTTGTCCAAGGGAAGGGCATTAGGACCCATACGGCTTGGCACTGGTGTCGTCGCAGAGCAATGTGTGGTTAAGTGCCTTGCTCACGGACACAACACGCTGCCTCAGCCAAAGCTCGAACTAGCGACCTTCAGATCACTAGACGAACGCCTAAACCACTTGGCCACACGCCAACACACGTTCATAAATAAAGGCAGGGAAAAACGAATGTGTAAAAGATCACAAACTATGCAGATAAAAAACAATTAATACTGAGAATATCTGTTGAAAAAAGTCCTTGAAAGTGAGTATGTAGATTGAAGAATTGGTTCAGTGTTGTGAGGAATGAAATTATCCACACCAGTTCAGGAGCCTGATGATTGAAGGCTAACAACTGCTCCTGAACCTGGTGCCCAGGGAGCTAATGCTTCTGTACCTCCTTCCCGACGGTAAACCTCAGCCCCACCACGTGCCCCTTCAAGATGACCATGATGGTGAAGAGGCTATCTCTCATCTACTTCAGTGGGAGTTCATCAAGAAAGTCTCTGTGGTTATGGACCTTTCCCAAGGACCACGCCCCCCCCCCCAGCCACTGGAAGACTATGAACTCACTGAAAGGTATCTCTGATCTGCCTGAAACTTTGCAGGAAGCCGTCCACGACTGTCCACAAGCAGACCCTTACATTTGACACTACTCTGCAAACGTTGGGCAGAAGCCACTGATAACATATCCTCTTTGCTGATGATCAACACTGGTGCATCTCAGGGTTGTGTGCTTAGCCACTGCTCTACTCTCTATATACACATGACTGTGTGGCTAGGCATAGCTCAAATACCGTCTTCAAATTTGCTGACGATACAACCATTGCTGGTAGAATCTCAGGTGGTGACGAGGGGGTGTACAGGAGTGAGATATGCCAACTAGTGGAGTGGTGTCGCAGCGACAACCTGGCACTCAACGTCAGTAAGACGAAAGAGCTGATTGTGGACTGCAAGAAGGGTAAGACGAAGGAACACATACCAATCCTCATAGAGGGATCAGAGGTGAAGAGAGTGAGCAGCTTCAAGTTCCTGGGTGTCAAGATCTCTGAGGATCTAACCTGGTCTCAACATATTGATGTAGTCATAAAGAAGGCAAAACAGTGGCTATACTTTATGAGGAGTTTGGAGAGATTTGGCATGTCAACAAATACACTCAAAAACTTCTATAGTTGTACTGTGAAGAGCATTCTGACAGGCTGCATCACTGTCCGGTATAAGGGGGCTGCTGCACAGGACCGAAAGAAGCTGCAGAGGGTTGTAAATCTAGTCAGCTCCATCTTGGGCACTAGCCTACAAAATACCCAGGACTTCTTCAGGGAGCGGTGTCTCAGAAAGGCAGCGTCCATTATTAAGGACCTCCAGCACCCAGGGCATGCCCTTTTCTCCCTGTTACTTTGCGCCTGAAGGCACACACTCAGCGATTCAGGAACAGCTTCTTCCCCTCTGCCATCCGATTCCTAAATGGACATTGAAGCTTTGGACACTACCTCACTTTTTTTTAATATACAGTGTTTCCATTTTTGCCCATTTCTTAATAATCTATTCATTATACATAATTGATTTACTTGTTTATTTATTATTATGTTTTCTTTTATTTATTATTATTATTTTCTGTCTCTCTTCTAGATTATGTATTGCATTGAACTGCTTCTGCTCAGTTAACAAATTTCACGTCACATGCCGGTGTTAATAAACCTGATTCTCATTCTGATTCTGAAGACTCTTTGAGGAAAGGGGACATTTTGAGGTCCTCCTCCCATTCCACACTGAGGGCCATGAATCCATTCTACAACTCTTTACAATGAAGCCACGAAACCATTAAAATCTCTTTACAATGAAGGAACATATATAAAGGAAAATTAATGCCACGCTGATGTCATCTATGTACAGTGACATGACTTGCATTGAAAATAGTCTTGTACCTGAATCAAAATCAGGTTTATTATCACTGATTAGATCAGATCATGAGGACACGCAGTCCTCTTTTATTGTCATTTAGTAATGCATGCATTAAGAAATGATACAATTTGCTCCTCCAGAATGATATCACAGAAACATAAGACAAACCAAGACTAAAAAAAAACTGACAAAAACCACATAATTATAACATATAGTTACAACAGTGCAAAGCAATACCGCAATTTGATGAAGAACAGACCATGGGCACGGCAAAAAAAAGTCTCAAAGTCTCTCGAAAGTCCCATCATGTCACGCAGCAGGTTGAAGGGACATATTCTGTATGTCATGAAATGTGTTCCTTTGTGGCAGCTGTAGAGTGCAATACATCAAAAATATTATAAGTTACAATAAATAATATTTTTTAAATAATTAAGCAGTGCAAAAGGTGAGAAAAATAATGAGGTAATGAACATGGACCTTTCAGAAATCTGATGGTGGAAAAAGAGAAGTTATTCCTAAAATGTTGAGGATGCCTTGGGGCTCCAGTACCTTCTCCCAGATGGTAGTAATGAGAAGGAGTTGGTGGAGGTTCTTAATAAAGGATGCTACCTTCTTGAGGCATTACTTATTGAAGATGTCTGCGATGGTGGGGATGTTAGTGCCGATGATGGAGCTGGCTGAGTTTTCAACTCTCTGCACCCTTTTTCCAATCCTGTGCATTGGCCCATCCATACCAGATAGGGATGCAACCAGTCAGAATGCTTCCTGCAGGATATCTGTGGAAATTTGCTAGTCTTTGGTGCCGTACCAAATCTCCTCAAAAAATATAATGAACTACAGCTGCTGGCATGCCTTCTTCATAACTACATGAATATATTGGGGCCAGGATAGATCTTCAGAGATGTTGTCAATGTCTGGTATTGTCACTGTTGCAAATAAAATCATCATCATTATATGCCATGTCATATGACATCATCATTATGCACCACGTCATATGACGTGGGTGAGCATGCTATATCCATGATCATGGTTGTTCTTGGCAAATTTTTCTACAGAAGTGGTTTGGCATTGCATTCTTCTGGGCAGTGTCTTTACAAGATGGGTGACCCCAGACATTACCAATACTCTTCAGAAGTTGTCCGCCTGGCGTCAGTGGTCGCATAACCAGGACTTGTGATATGAACCAGCTGCTCATACGACCAACTACCACCTGTTCGCGTGGCTTCACGTGACCCTGATCGGGGGGCTAAGCAGGGGTTACACCTTGCCCAAGGGTGACCTGCAGGCCAGCAGGGGGAAGGAGCACCTTACATCTCCATTGGGAGAGATGTGTCTCCACCCTGTCACCCAGAAAATAAAATAGCATTCATGAAATAAAAAGGGTCTCACACATTTTGCTAGATTAAAATTGGTAAATTGTTTTATTATTGTGAGAAGTGCTGAGATACAGTGTTTTGCATGTCATCCAAAATTATGATTTCATTACAATGGTACGTTGAGGTAGGACAAGGGAAAAGCAATCACAGAATAAGAAATATACTGTTACTTCTCTTGTATTCAAAGATAAAGTATGGAAAGTTAAACTGAAGTTGTATAAGACTTTGGTGAGGCCTAGTTTGGAGTATTGTGTGTAGCTTTGGTCGCCTACCAGCAGGAAAGATGTAAATAAATTTGAAAGAGCACAGAGAAAAATTAACGAACATGTTGCTGGGACTTGACCTGAGTTATAAGGAAAGATTGGATAGGTTAGGGCTTGATTCCTTAGAACATAGAAGATTGAGAGGAGATTTGGTAGAGGTATAAAAAATTATGAGGGGTATAGATAGGGTAAATGCAAACAGGGTCTTTCCACTGAGGTTGGGTGGAACGACAACTAGAGGTCATGGGTTAAGGGGGAAAGGTGAAAAGTTAAGGGGAACATGAAGGGAAACTTCTTCACTCAGAGGGTGGTGAGAGTGTGGAACGAGAGCCAGCGCAAGTGGTGCATGTGAGCTCAATTTCAATGTTTAAGTGAAGTTTGGACAGGTACATGGATGGTAGGGGTGTGGAGGACTATGGACCTGATACAGGTCAATGGGAGTAGACAGATTTAATTGTCCTGCACAGACCAGATGGGCCGACAGGCTTGCTTCTGTGTTGTACTTTCCTATAACTCCATGATTCTGTTATTAAAATTAATTATAATCTAGTATTGAGCAGAGCTGCTACACATTTGTGAACCTCAATATGGATACTGCATTGAAAATCTGCACGTTATTAACATTTCTTCAAATAGAGGCATTAATTTTATTAAAAAAGATTGATCACTCAATAACCATGTCAGGATTGTTCTGCAGAGTTTTTATCCAATGGTAAATATCACCAACACTCTTGGGAGTCTATTGTACAGAAGCTGCCTGCCCTGCTCCATACATTACAAAGGGGGACTGCTGTGAAGAGCGTGTGAAACATTTGGAGATAATGTTAGCTCATACAGTACCGTGCAAACGTCTTAGGCAAATGAATTTCATGACGTATGTGAGTGATGATAGACCTGATTCTGATATGGGTCTCTATTGTGGACTGAAAGTGGGAAGGGGGCAGTTAGAGGGGAATCTTGGTTGGGAAAAGGGGAAGGGAGAGGGGAGCAGGAAGCACCAGAGAGACATTCTGCAATGATCAATAAACCAATTGTTAGGAATCAAATGATTTTGCGTGTTGTATCACGGCTAGGTGTGACCAGCACCACTCCCCCCCACCCTGACCTGGCACTCCTCTGCCACTTGTCCCACGCCCCTCCCTATGGTGCTCCCCCAGGGACTATTAGCTGCAACTGAGCTTATCAGGTCTCCAGTATTTTTCTGCTTCTATCCCCCCAGCCACACTCCACCCCTACCCCCTCCCTCCATCTGCCCCCGTCTCTCATTTACCATCCTTGGTCTCCACCAGCTTTTGCTCCACTGGCCAGCACAACCTGCCCATCATCTCACACCCCTCCTCAGCCCACCAATCAGCTCAGACTCCTGTCTCACCACTCCCCGCCCTCCCTTTATCCCGGCCACCTCGCCTCGCCACTCCCAGTCCTGATGCAGGGTTTCGACCTAAAATATCGAGAGTTCTCTTCCTCGACCCACTGAGTTCCTCCTGCAGGTTATCTGTCATACAGATGTGCCGTGGAGCACATTCTAACTGGCTGTGTCACCGTCTGGTTTGGGGTGGGTTCGGGGGGGGGCTACTGCACAGGATCAAAGTAAGCTGCAGAGAGTTGTAAACATAGTCAGCTCCATCATGGGCACTAGCCTCCGTAGTATCGAGGACATCTTCAAGGAGCGACGCCTCTTAAAAGCAGCATCCTTCATTAACGACCCCCACCACCCAGGTCATGCCTTGTTCTCATTGCTAACATCAGGAAGGAGGTACAGAAGCCTGAAGGCACACACTTAATGATTCAGGAACAGCTTCTTCCCCTCTGCCATCCGATTTCTGAATGGACATTGAACCCGTGAACAATGCCTCACAACTTTTTATTTCTATTTTTGAACTAATTATTTAATTTAACTATTTAATGTGTGTGTGTGTGTATACTTACTATAATTATTCAAGGTTTTTTCTGTTATTATGTATTTAAAGGATTTTAAGAATTCAAAGTACATTTATTATCAAAGAATGCGTAAGTTATATAACCTGGAGATTTGTTTGCTTGCAGGCAGGTACAAAATAAGAAACCTGAAGGAACCCAAGTTAAAAAAAATAAAATTAAGATCAACACCCAATGCGCAGAGAAAGGGAAAAAAAGCAACAAATCATGCAAACAATTGAAGCGAGCAACAACATTCCGAACCAAAATGAGTCCGTAGATCCGAACGCCGGAGCAGCCTGGAGTAGGCCCAAAGCCTCAGTATCAGTTCATCATGTTAGTGGGCTGGAGGCCGGGCTTCATAGCCTCAGCACCACTGAGAGAGCAGCGAACATCGCGGGAGAGTGACTCGTGACTCGCTCCAGGCCAGGATTTTGCCGCCCAGCCTGAAAGCACTCGCGATTTCTCCAAATCAGCTCGACACCCAGAGCGATTTAACCTCGCACCCAGGCCACCTGCCCGGGCACTGGAACTCCTCTGCCTCGACTTCTTCTCTCCAAACATCTCACTCCAACTGCGTCGATTCTGCAATGTACCAGCGCGGTTCATCCCTCGAATTCGCTCGCCTCTTCATTGTTTGCAGGGATAATTTACTTCAGAAAATCTACAATTTACTTCAGAAAGGGTGTTTATTAGTCAAATTTGTTGCCCTTTTAGTGAGCTGCTCAGTAGCTCCATCTCAAACCAGAATTGCATTCCGGTAAACCATTAATACGTTGTACTGCTGCCACAAAGACATACAACAGTGATATTAAACCTGATTCTGATTCTGATTCCGAATTGGCATTCGCTGGCAATGTCAACTCTCAGTACAAGGAGAATGAAAAGGAGAACTGAGGACCAGCGTCAGCTTAATAGTTTAACAGTATTAAAGCTACATCTGAATAATATATTACGATTTGTACATTGTTAAATCTGATCATAGCTTTGGTAAGTTTATTAAAACAGACATGAAAAGGCTGCATACACACCAAATGTCAAGTTTAATACTTCTCAAAAGAAGGATTAGGGATTCAACAGTACAACCGACTTCATCTCGTGTTGCTATGATATTTGCCGTTGACTTGGAAGGTTGAGACATGGCTGTAGTGTCAGTGTGTGGCCTCCTTGGCACTCTCGTCCTGTCACACATCAAACATGCGCTGAGTGTAATTGAACAGGGCGTAGGTGGTAAATTGCACTGAGTGCGTGGGCTACAGAAAGCCTTCCATTCCATCAAACGGAATTCACAACAGTTGCTGAGGAAGGTACAATATAAACAGTCCAAATTGGAATAATTAGACAAATGGAACACCTTTGGGATCATCTGTAAGCTGTAATATTGGTGCAAGTGGAATGAAACTGAGAACAACTGAGGCACATAAATACTGCAAAGGCAGCAGGGCCTCTTCAAAGGGACCCCTTGGGAGTCTTTCGTGTCTGAGAGAGTAGAGGCCACTTTGATCATATTGATCAAAGGAGTTCTTTTATAATCCCCAGGACCAAAGCATGAAAGTATTGCCTAAGAGTTGGAGAAGTGGTTAAGTGAATGTTTTAATGTTCAAAGTTGGGGTGCGAGATCATTTTTACACATTTATCGGAATTGTCAATGTTATGCACAAGATTTATTTTGTATGGGGAATATTGTCTATTACTTCCATGGGGCTCTGATTAGTTAATTACCTTAGATTCAGCTCACAATATTTGCAGTCTGCAGCTTTAAAAATATTCACTGGATGTTGGCATTTTGTGTTAGCTCTGTTCACCTTGTTGATTTCTGCCCACTGCATGCCAAGCCCAGGCAGGACATGATTACAATTCTGTGTGAATATGTGTGTGTAAGTGTGTATGTGTTTGTGTTTGTGTGCATGTGTGTGTGTACGTGTGTGTGTGTGTGTGTGTGTGTGTGTGTATGTGTTTGTATTTGTATGCATGTGTATGTGTACGTGTGTGTGAGTGTGTATGTGTTTGTGTGTGTGTACATGTGTGTGTGGGTAAGTGTGTATGTGTTTGTGTTTGTGTGCGTGTGTGTGTGTAAGTGTGTATCTTTGTGTTTGTGTTTTTGTGGTATATATGTGTGTACATGTGTGTGTGTGTGCGCGCGCGCGTGAGTGTGTATGTGTTTGTGTGTGTATGTGTAAGTGTATATGTGTTTGTGTTTGTGTGTGCATGTGTGTGTGTGTATGTGTTTGTGTGTGCATGTGTGTGTACATGTGTGTGTGTGTAAGTGTGTATGTGTTTGTTTGTGTGTGTGTGTGTGTGTGTCTGTGTGTGTCTGTGTGTGTATGTGTTTGTGTGTCTGTGTCTGTGTGTGCGTGTGTATGTGTTTGTGTATGTGTGTGTGCGTGTGTGTGTGTGTGCGCACGCGTGTGTGTGTGTGTGTGCGTGTGTGTGAATGTGTGTGTGTGTGCGCGCACGCGTGCACACATGTGACAGGTGGAGAGTTGGGAAGGTTTGGCTGTCCCCATTCCAAGCATATACCTGCAATTTTAAATGAAGTCAGGCGAGGTCACCACGTGAAGCCACTGGGGAATCTCCTCCAATGAGTGGGTCGATCCCCGTTGGCGTTTTTGACTCTTCATCCGCCATACGAACCTTAGGCAGGGAAGGAAAGGAAGCCCCCACCCAAACCAACAAATGCTGCTGCAATCCAGCTCCGAGGCGAAAAGAAGGCACCCTGTGCGATCCTCTTTCATTTATATTGAGGAGCCAATGCGGAGTACAGAGGTTTACAAAATCACGAGAAAATAGTTAACATTTTCCTGGAGTGGAGAGTCCAAAAACTAAAAGGTATACGTTGTGTATTTAATATTTCAATAACATTTGAGTAATCCAGCAAATGTTCATTCCTTTCTTCGGCGCCAAGGCTGTGAACTGATCTGGCTGCTGTGTGTTTCTGCCCCACTGGTGTGATAAACTGGGGACCAAGCCTTGGGCCTACTCCAGCTGCTCTGGGAGCAGACCTGGACTCAGTCTGGTTCGAGATGCTGTTGACTTGCTTCCATTGTTTCCACAATGTGACTTTTTTCTCTCTCTCCTTCTCTGCGCAGTGATTTTTGGTCTTTTTAAACTGAGTTACTCAGGTTCCTTGCTTTGTGGCTGCCTGTAAGCAGACAAATCTCAAGGAGTATAATTTATGTATTCTTTGATAATAAATGTGTTTGACTCTGAATCATATATATATACACACACACACACCACACACATTCACATACACACACACACACTCACACACACACACATTCACACACACACACTCTCACACACACACACATTCACACACACACACACTCTCACACACACACACACACACACACATACACACACACACACACACACACACACACACACATACACACACACATACATATATAAAAAAATAAGGCATCCGTTAGTCTTGCGAGACCATGGATCTGCACCTGGAAAGTCTTCACTCTCCAGGGCGCAGGCCTGGGCAAGGTTGTATGGAAGACCGGCAGTTGCCCATGCTGCAAGTCTCCCCTCTCCACGACACCGATGTTGTCCAAGGGAAGGGCATTAGAACCCATACAGCTTGGCACCGGTGTCGTCGCAGAGCAATGTGTGGTTAAGTGCCTTGCTCAAGGACACAACACGCTGCCTCGGCTGGGGCTCAAACTCACGACCTTCAGGTCGCTAGTCGAATGCCTTAACCACTTCGCCACAATATATATCTATATCAGTTGATTAAGCATATGTGTTTGTTTAAATAATTAATTGCTGGTTATATGAAAAAATACGTTAATTGCATACATCATCAAGCTACCACGTGATACGTGCACACCGCATAAAGACGAAGTTACAGCCGCCCATGTCTTCCTATGAACTAACTTACTGATTTGAAGTTTCAGAACACAACAGTGTACATTTAAAGTGTGATGAGACACAACCTAGTGATAGTACAAGACGAATCATTCTCCACAAACCCAGTAGGATTCTGTTACTGGAGCACTAGAATGCCCTTTAACTAATCGCAGAACACGGGGAAACACATGCCGCTCACAATTAACCAAACAGAAAGCACCTGGGATTAACGACTCTAGCCGTTAAGGTGCTCAGGAAACCCTGGACCCAATGCTCGAAGGGCTCATGAGAGAGAGGTCAATGTTAATCATAACATTGAAAGATGACCATCCAGCAATGATGAAGTAATTGGATAAACTGCTCTCCCCTGCTACACATTAGAAGAATTGATCGTTTAAAATTTGAAGAACAGCAGATTTTTGCCATCCGGAAACGCTTCAAGGAAATGAAATCGAGGTAGGTGGATAGATTTGTGATGGAAGGCTGCCACACTCTCACTGAATGCTCAATCAGTTTCCAGAGGCTGAATCACTCCTCCTATCCTGCGCTGCCTATAAGGAGTTTGTACGTTCTCCCCATGACCTCTGGGTGCTCTAGTTTCCTCCCACAGTCCAAAAACATACCGGTTCATAGATAAATTGCTCATTGTAAATTGTCCTGTGCTTAAGCAAGAATTAAATTTGGAGTTGCTGGGCAGTAAGGCTTGAAGGCCGGAAGGGCCTATTCCATGCGGCATCTCAATAAATAAACATTTCCAATTGCAGACTCTATAGTTAAACATATAGTTCCTGAGGACTGGAAAATTGTGAATGTCACTCCACTTGATAAGAAGGGAGGGAGGCAGAAGGAAGGAAATTACAGGCCAGTTAGCCTGACCTCAGTGGTTGGGAAGCCTATTATCAAAGGATGAGGTTTTGGGGTATTTGGAAGCACATGATAAAATAGACCAAAGAGGAAATCTTGCTTGACAAATCTGTTGGAATTCTTTGAGGGAATAAAAGGCAGGAAAGACAAAGCAGAGTCAGTGGATGTTGATTTTCACAAGGCCTTTGACAAGGTTCTCCACATGAGACTGCTTAACAAGTGCCCATGGGATTATGGGAAAGGTAATTGAATGGATAGAAGATTGGCTGACTGGCAGGAGGCACAGAGTGGAAATAAAGGGGGCCTTTTCTGATTGGAACCACTTCTTTTTACGTTACATGTCACTGACTTGGATGGAGGAATTGATGGCTTTATGGCCAAGTTTGTGAACGATATGAAGATAAATGGAGTGGTAGGTAGTTTTGAAGAACTCGGGTGTCTGCAGAAGTACTTAGGTGGGATATAATGTAGGGAAGTGTATGGTCATGCACTTTGGCAGAAGGAATAAAGGCATGGACTATTTTGTATGTAGCCCCCCCCCCCCGCCCCCCGGCCATCCTCAGGGTCGCTCGGCTCGCTGTCATCTAGGGAAACAGCCTCGGCCTCGCCAAACTGGGTAATTAGATTGTGGGGATACTGTGTGAGGTACCCCACCCCGCCCAAATAACAGACAATACACCAGATACCATTAAATGATTTACAGTTTATAGATATTACTGGAACTATATAATTAATAGAGTATAAAATATAAAAGGAAAATAAAAGGCGCCACACTTATCAAAGTTCAATCTCTTCGTGCACAAAACAGTTGGAGCTCAAGGACCTTCTTCTTCACCCTGCGACCCCTCGGACCACCTCAACCGGCCGCCTGGGACCAACAACGGTGGTCGAGCAGACGCTCCACACGAGTCCATCTCCGTCTCCTCGCCGAACGCCCTCCTCAGGGTCCAACCCCGTTAGCGGACATCACAGCACCTCATCCATCCTCTGTCTCGTTCTCCCGCCTTTTGCCCCAAAACCCTGCGCATACAGTATCTTCAAATACACCAAAACCATAACAACTATCCCAATTGGTTAATAGCATCCTCTTATCACACTCTAAACCAAAACAAGCTGCTAGCGCAAACTTTCTCAGCGTTTAATACAACAAAGCCGCATTCCCCAGATTAACATAACAAAGACGCCATTTTAATTAGCCTCCGCAGTAACATAAAAGTTGAAAACCCCTTACGTGTAAATGGGGAGAAAATTCAAAATTCAGTGGTGCAGAGGATCTTGGGAGTCCTCGTGCAGGATTCCCTAAGGATTAAGTTCAAAGTTCAAAGTTCAAGGTAAACTTTATCATCAGAGTCCATACATATCATCAGATACAACCCTGCGATTCTTTTTCCTGCGGGCACATTCAACAAATCTATAGAATAGTAACTGCAAAGAGAATCAATGAAAGAACAAGTAGAGCACAGGAGACAACAAACTGTGCAAATAAACAAGCAAAAAATAATGAGAAATGAGATAAAGAGTCCTTAAAGTGAGATCACTGCTTGTGAGAACATCTCAGTGGGTGAGTGTAGTTATCCCCTTTTGTTCAAGAACCTAATGGTTGTGGAGTAGTAACTGTTCTTAAACCTGGTGGTGCAGGTCCTCAGGCTCTTGTACCTTCTACCTGATGGCAGGCAGCAAGAAAAGAGCATGATCTAGGTGGTGAGGATCTTTGACGATGCAAGCTGCTTTCCTATGACAGCGTTTCATGGAGATGTAATCAATGGGTGGGTGAGTTTTACCCGTGATATACTGGGCCGTGTCCACTACCTTTTGTAGGATTTTCCACTCAAAGGTATTAGTGTTCCTCTACCAGGCTGTAATGCAGCCAGCCAATATACTGTCCACTACACATCTATAGAAGTTTGTGAAAGTTTTTGATGTCATGCCAAATCTTCACAGACTCCTGAGGAAGCAGAGTCGTTGCCAAGCTTTCTTTTCAGGACAGGTCCCCTGAGATAGTAACACCTTGGAACTTAAAGTTACTGACCCTCTCCACCTCTGATCCTTCAGTGAGGGCTGGCTCATGGACCTCTGCTTTCCCTCTCCTGAAGTCTACAATCAGTTCCTTGGTCTTGCTGACATTGAGTGAGAAGTTGCTGTTATGACACCACTGAGCCAAATTTTCAATCTCCCTCCTGCATGCTGGTTCATCGTCATCTTTGACACGGCCCACAACAGCGGTGTCATCAGCAAACTTGTATACGGTGTTGGAGCTGTGCTTAGCCACACAGTCATAAGTGTAAAGTGAGTAGAGCGGGGGCTAAGCACACAGCGTTGTGGTGCACATGTGCTGATGGAGATTGTGGAGGAGATGTTGTTGCCAATCCGAACTGACGGGGGTCTGCAAGTGAGGAAATCCAGGATCCAATTGCACAAGGGGGCACTGAGGCACAGGCCCAGGTCTTGGAGTTTACTGATTAGTTTTGAAGGGATGATGGTATTAAATGCTGAGCTGTAGTTGATAGAGATTAGATTAGATTAGAATATGAGGACACGCAGTCCTCTTTTATTGTCATTTAGTAAGTATGCATTAAGAAATGATACAATATTCCTCTGGTGTGATATCACAGAAACACAGGACAGACCAAGACTGAAAAACTGACAAAAAACACATTATTATAACATGTAGTTACAAGAGTGCAGGCAATACCATAACTTGATGAAGAACAGGCACAGTAAAAAAAGTTCAGAGTCTCTCAGAAGTCCCACAACTCATGCAGATGGAAGAAGGAAGAAAACTCTCCCTGCCATACCCGACCACAGTCCGACTCTGAGTCGTCCGAAAACTTCGAGCCTCCGACACCAAGCACCGAGCACCATCTCTGCCGAACGCTTCGACCCCAGCCTCAGCCGCCAGCAGCAGGCAAAGCTGAGGATTTTGGGGCCTTCCCTCCAGAGATTCTTGATCGCACAGTAGCAGCGGCAGCGAACCGGGCATTTCAGAAGTTACTCCAGATGTTCCTCCGTGCTCTCACGGCTGTCTCCATCAAATCAGAATTGTGCACAGCCCCTATTTAACAAATACGATATCATTTCACCGGAAAGGCTACACGCGCTGCGTCACGTCGCCATCTTCTCCTCCCGCCTTCTCCTGATGTATGCATCTTTACTATCTAAATGTTCCAGGGCTGTGTGAAGAACCATTGAGCTGGAATTTGTTGTGGACCTGTTGCTTCAGTAGGCCAATTGGAGTGGAACCGAAACTGCCACTCAGACAGGAGCTGATTATGTTTCAATGCCTCTCAAGACACTTCATCGCTGTGGATGTAAATGCCACTGGGTGATGCTCATTGACACAGGTTACCAAGCTCGCAGGTCGAATCGGTGATAAGGAACGGAAATACAATGCTAGCATTCATTTCGAGCAGGAAAGCGCCAGAGATCTGTCCAGCTCGGTTTTAGCCGTTGTAATAATAGTCCAAGATGTGTCTGGAGGAACTGCATGAACGAAACCTGAAGTACCTTTCCAGGGGACCAGAACATAAAAACAAGAATGTAATGTTGAGACTTTATAAGGCATTGGTTGGACTGCACTTGGAGTATCGTGAGCAGTTTTGGGCCTCCTAGGATGTGCAGGCTTTGGTGAGAGCCCAGAGGAGGTTCACAAGAATCATGCCAGGAATGAAAGGGTTAACATATGAGGAGCATTTGATGCCTCTGGGCCTGTACCTGCTGTAGGTTGGAAGAATATTGAGAGGCCTGGCACAAGTGGGTGTGAAGAAGATGTTTCCTGTAGTGGTGGAGTCTGTGACCAGAAGCCTCAAAGTTGAGAGATGTCCGTTCTGAACAGAGATGAGGGAACATTTCTTTAGCCAGAGTGTTGTGAATCTGTGGAATTCAATCCCAACAACAGCTAGGCAGGCCAAATCACTGGGTATATTTATGATGGAGCTTGATAGGTTCTTGATTAATCAGGCTGTCAAAGGTTACGGGGAGATTAGGGTTGAGAGGGAGCAGACCTAATGTGCCAAATTGTGCTCCTAGGTCTTATGGTCTCAAAAGCATTCGTGTTGATGTTCTGAGGTTGTGACACTGACACTGAAGTTTAGGGAACAGCTTAGGAATCACAGTAGTCGATGGTCCCTCTCATTTTTTTTTACAGCTGCGCGGACTAGCCATTGCTCCAAGCAGGAATTTTTACAACAGCCAGAAAATGCGTAGCACTTTAATTTTTTTTTTGTAATATGCACGCTATCAATATTTAGGAGGAAATTGAAAAATCACATACTTTTGATTTTATTTATTAATTTAACGGTATAAAGAAATACAGTGCAACAAAGGAAATCTTTCACGTTTCATAAATTTTTTTCTCTTTTGCCTTTATTACAAATCCATTGTCTATAAACAGTGAACAGACTAATTTTGCATCCAGATGAAGGATATGTTTTATTCCTCATTAGTTCACCCAAGTGTTCGCCTTCTACTCCGTTTCCGGATTTACATTTCATTGAATTCATGAGACTGAATCCATGTTCGCAGTCAGCACTAGAAGCTTGAATTATCCCAACAATGTCAAGAAGAACTGATGGTTCTTCAAACCCTTCGCTTCTAAGCACGTAGTTTAACATTTCAGTGGACATCTTAATTGAATCGACAGATTTGAAATCAGATTTGTTGTGGTATTTTTAGGCCACGCCTTCTCGTAGTTCGTAATAGTAGCCGAGTATTTCTTTTGTCAGTCATATTTTTTCTTTTTCAAATTCAAAATCGGTTGAGTTTGCAATAGCAACAGGGTCAAAAGCATGCCAATCTCCGAACTCACCATTAGGAAATCTATTCTCCAAGTGATCGCACACACGTTGAACCAGTCGAAAAATCGACACAGTGTCAACATCAGAACTTGCAGATGCAAGCAGATCTTTCACTTTGTCACTCCAATAAGTGGTATCGCCAAGATACTGTGACCATAATTTGTTAATTTTTGCTTCTCATACTACAGAGCTTCAATTGTATTCCATCAGCTTTTCGGAAGGATCCTCTAAAACATCATTCAGGACAGTTAATGCTACTCAATATTGTGGATGGGTCAAAACCTTCAGGTGGTGTTTGCTGATTGGATCATTATATTCATTAACTTGCACTGTGCAATACTGGATCAAAACTTCATAATTCTTCTTTAAAGCAGTAACGGGAGAATGCCTTGACAGCCATCTTACTTTGTTTAGTGGTCTAACTGACACAACATCACATTATAGAAAAGAAAATTCCAGCTGCGTGGCAAAAAAGGCTATGTGCGCGGGAGCATTTCGGTTACTGCGTGGCCGCACATCTGCGCAGCTTAGAGGGGACAGTGGCAGTAGTGTAGCAGTCAGCATGACATTATTACATTGCCAGTAACCCTGGTTCAATTCCTGCCACTGTAAGGAGTTTGTTCGTTCTCCCCATGACCGTGTGGGTTTCCTCTGGGTGCCTTGGTTTCCTCCCACATTCCAAAAATGTACAAGTTAGTAGGTTAATTGGTCACATGTCTGTAATTGGGCAAGTTCATTGGATGGGAAGGGTGATGTAACTCCAAATACTGTAAATAAATAACATTTTCTCCAAATAAAATGTTTCTACATCAATACAGAAGATTAGCAAGGATTGCCAGGATGGAGAAACTTAGTTTTAAGGAAAATGATATGAAACTAGAAAGGATGTGCTGACACTGGAGAGGGTTCAGAGGAGGTTAACAAAAATGATTCTGGGGATGAAAGGGTTACCATATGAGACCGATCGATGGCTCTGGGCCTGTGCTCATCATTGAAACCTATCGCATGTTGAAAGGTCTCAACAGAGTGGATGTGGGGAGAATGTTTCCTGTGGCAGGGGGAGTCTAAGACCAGAGGACGCAGCCTCAGAATAGAGGGACGTCCATTTAGAATGGAGATGTGGAGGAATGTTTTTAGCCAGAGAGTGGTGAATCTGTGGAATTTGTTGGCACAGGCAGCTGTGGAGGCCAGGTCATTGGGTATATTTAAAGCAGAGGTTAACAGGTTCTTTATTAGTCGGGGCATGAAGGGATATGGAAAGAAGGCAGGAGATTGGGGCTGAGATGGAAAATGGATCAGCCATGATGAAATGGCAGAGGAGACTCGATGGGCCAATTCACTTAATTCTGCTCTTATATCTTCTGGTCTTAGAGATACTTTTGTTTAAACAGTAAGTGCTGTATTGAAGTTTAATCAAAGTATATAAAATTATAAGCTGAACAGAGAGGTGATTAAATAGAGGGGATGGATTTAACAAGAAGGGTTAAAGTTGAAAGATAAGCTTTAGACTCGATGTGGGAAATCACTCCCCAACAAGGATTGTGCGAGCCACACAGTCTCGCAGCACCAGGGCTGTAGGTTTGATCTTGACCTCTGTGTGGAATTTGCATGTGACAGGGTGAGTGGGGTTCCTCCAAGTGCCTCGGTTTACTCCCTCATCTGGACATACTGCAAGCTGGCCCGAGCCTGTGGGTGAGCACTGGAATCAGAGCGGAAGTCGATGGGACTCCTCATTGTGCTAGTGAGGCCAGAACTACGAAGATTATACAGTTTAGTACGTGGCTAAGGAGTTGGTGGAGGAGGGAGGGCATAAGATCTTTGGATCACTGGGCTCTCTTCCGTGGAAGGTGGGACCTGTACAGAAGGGACGGCTTGCACGTGAACTGAAGGGGAACTAATACCCGAGTGACACACATCAAAGTTGCTGGTGAACGCAGCAGGCCAGGCAGCATCTCTAGGAAGAGGTACAGTCCACGTTTCAAGCCGAGACCCTTCGTCAGGACTTAGTCCTGACAAAGGGCCTCTGCCTGAAACGTCGACTGTACCTCTTCCTATAGATGCTGCCTGGCCTGCTGCGTTCACCAGCAACTTTGATGTGTGTTGCTTGAATTTCCAGCATCTGCAGAATTCCTGTTGTTTGCGCTAATACCCGAGTGGAAAGGTTTGTTTGTGCTGCACGGTGGGGTTTAAACTGGATTTGCAGGGGGTTGGGAACCAGATTAATGGAGAGGCTGTGGAGGCAGATGTTGGTAAGACCTCAGACAAAGTTAGGAATCAAAAGGTTGAGCTGCGTATATTTCAATGTAAGAAGTATAGCAGGAAAAGCGATGTTAGTGCTGATGATGAGATAGCTGGCTTACAAACAGAGGCAATGTGTAGTGAGGAGAGGCTGTTGACAGGGCAAATTTGCAGTCAACAGGACGAGTTGCAATGTAAAGAGTGGACAAATTCAAAAGAGTGAATACAGAACTAATAGTGTTGTATTTGAATGCACACAGTATACGGAATAAGGCAGATGAACTTGCAGAACAGTTACAGATTGACAGGTATGATGTTGTAGGCATCACTGAAAGAAAAGTATAGCTGGGAGCTTAATGTCCAAGGATACACATCGTATTGAAAAGACAGACTGGAAGGCAGAGGGGGCGGCGTTTCTCTGTTGGTAAAAAATTGAAATCAAGTCGTTAGAAAGAGGTAACATAAGGTCGGAAGGAGTTGAATCATTGTAGACAGAGCTAAGGGTAAAAAGACTCTGATGGAAGCTGTGCTTTAACTTGCAAGGATAGTGACCAACAGCTGGTAAACTGGATTATCCTGAGAAGTTGAGAGAGCTGGGGCTTTGCTCTTTGGACTGAAAGAGACTTGATGCAGGTGTACAAAATGATCAGAGGCTTAGATCGAGAGGACCACCCCAGGCTTGGCTAATATGAGGGAGCTACTAGGACTTGATGTTTCAATCCCTATGGTAAGTTGGCACTCTCGATGTTGGCAGTGGGCTTGGAGTGGTGACAAGGAGGGAGGGTAGGTACATCATCGGGGTCATCAGGTGGGCACCCTCCTTCTTTGATGTTCATTGATAAGCCCACGACGTCTCCAGAGGGCTCAACGGTGCTACCTGGCGTCCCAGATACCCCCCCCCCCGCCTCAGTTCCATACCCTCCTGTCTTCATCTTGCAGCTCAGTTGTTGTCTTTCCTTTTAATACAAATCCAATTGCTGCTTTCTTCTGCTGCGTTTGACAAGGACTTGATTGCTTGTTGGAGGGAGTGACCCCTCCGATGACTGGAGGTTAGTATAAGGGGGAGACGTCAGAGGTAACTTCTTTACACAAAGAATGGTGGGTGCGTGGAACGCTCTACCAGGAGTGATGGTAGAGCCAGGTATATTGGGGCATTTAAGAAATTCTTCGGAATGTATATGGATGATTGAGAAATGGAGGGCTATGCAGGGGGGAAGGGTTATACTGATATTCGAGTGGGTTAAAAGGTTGGCACAACATCATGGGCCAACAGTACTATGCTGAGCTGTTCCACGTTCTTAGATTTTTTTTTCCGGAATAACAAATGACTTCCTTCTCTAATTCCATGATCCACTGCCCATATGAAATGCATCCATTTATTAAGAGTATTTGGTTCTTCAAGCTTGTGTTAATAATTAGTCCTCTTCACTCTGCTGCAGTAAATCTAAGCACAAGGAAGTAATCTGAATCTTAGTATTTCGAACTTACAAGAAATCAGCAGCAATTTATCTCACCATCTGGGCTCTGGGACCTGACCGTTCAATAGAATAGGAATTGGAATTGATTTATTTTTGTCACATGTACTGATGTACAGTGAAAAGCTTGTCTTGCGTACTGTTCCTACAGATCAATTCATTACCCAACGCACTGAGGTAGTACAAGGTAAAACAACAACAGAATGAAGAATAAAGTAACATCTACAGAGAAAAGGAAGAGCAGGGAACAATTAGCACTGGAAACATTTTATTATCGTCACATGTACCAAGGTACAGTGAAAAGGGGAGGCATGGTGGCCTAGTGGTTAGCACAACGCTTTACAGTACCAGCGACCTGGGTTCAATTCTCGTCACTGCCCATAGGGGGTTTGTACGTTCTCCCCATGACCACGTGGGGTTTCCTTCGGGTTGTAATGTGAACAAGTCCACCAGACAGACTTTTATGAAGTCGTCTTTTATTCGACAGAATAAGACACCCTCTGAAGGAAGAGGCCTGTTCAACCCAATGTTACATGATATATATGCTGAAGGTCAAAGGACAATTCGATATTTTTGTACAATGTTTCTACAATGCTTCCTTTGAATTACATACAACTTTCAATCTTTCCTTATTACTCAAGTCCTCCAGACCCAGTAACATCCTTGTAAATTTTATCTTTTTCTTTCAATCTTATTTACATCTTCCCTGTGGGTAGGTGACCAAAACTACTCACAATGCTCCAAATTCGGCCTCACCAACGTCTTATCCAGGCTGTGGTGTAGTGGCATCTGCACTCGGGCGAGTGGCCGTGGGTTCCGAATCTGGCCGGCTCCTTGCCCGCTTTCCATCCGTGCTGGGTTGAGCAACTCGGGCTCGTAATAATCAGACAAATGATAATGAAATTAAAAGGTTTCCACCCAATACGCAACAAGGCGCGGAGGGGAACGTCTTAAACAACTTCAACCCAATATCTTATCTCCAGTACTCAATACTTATGAAGGCCGACGTACCAAAAACTTTCTTTACGGCCCTATCTACTTGTGCCACCACTTTAAATGAGTTATGAACCCTTTGCCCTACCATTCTTTGTGCAAGACCTACCCTGGCTGGTCCCACCGAAGTGCAAGAACTCACACTTGTCTGCATTGAATTCCATCTGCCATTTTTCCAACTGATCCAGATTCCCTCCGCAAACCATGATAGCCTTCCCTCCTGGAGATGCACAGCAAGGCCAACTCCCATGAAATCTTCTTGAAGGCATAAAGTGAAAATCTAATATGACACAAAATCTGTCTACGTTCCTAAATGTTTCTATTACCCTGACTCCTTGTTTTATCGCAATTGTTCTGATTTAAATTGTATATTGTGCTGAGCACTTAAAAACCAATCTAATAACTGCAGTGTGATGGTGAAAAATTGTCAATGTAAAGTAAAAGCTAATCTAAGTTTCTATTTTCGCCTCTGTTGATTATACCAGGGTGTATTAAACAATCTAACAGCGTAAGATTGACAATTTATGCTAAAAATCATAACATCATACATAAATTCACTGCACTATTTAGCTCAATGGTCTATGACTGATTAGTGTTATTGTGATTTGGGGTTGCCATGGTAACCTCCACTTTCTGCGCGGATGTAGCAATCCACAGAAATGTGCCATCTTATGCGGTGTCATTGTATTTATTGAGATGGTTCACGCGTTGCTAAAAAAATGCATCCTAAAATAACTTTAATGTAGTAAAGCACCATTCAGGACCATTTAACTGCAGTTTTGGATGAGGAGCATGGCACTGCATTTTAGAACCATCTGTCGCAGGTTAGGACCAGTTCTTTTGGCTGCCTGGCAACTGTGGTGGGGTATACAGGTGGTCACATGGTCAGTTGGAAGTTAATTTTAAGGAATAGAGGAAATGAAAGATCGGGGAAAAGCCAGAAAGAAAGAAGGGAGGAGTAAACAAGAGAAAAAAAAAGTCATAGAGTCGTAAAGCACTAGAACACAGAAACAGGCCCTTCTGCCCATCTAATCCATGCCAAACTGCCTCATCCCATTGCATACAGTCATAGAGCACTACAATGTAACACAAAAGGAAAGAATAAATAAACATTAAAAATAATGAGGGATTAAAAGAAGCTCGGAATGAAAGGTAGAATACTCATAGGGAAAAAAACAGAAGTAAAGTTCAAAGTAAATTTTATATTCAAGGTAGATATATATGTCACCACATACAGCCCTGAGATTCATTTTCTTGCGGGCATACTCAGCAAATCTATAGAATAGTAACTTTAGCAGGATCAATGAAAGATCAACCAGAGAGCAGAAGACAACAAACTGTGCAAATGCAAATATAAATAAATAGCAATAAATAACGAGAACATGAGATAATGAGATAAAGAGTCCTTAAAGTGAGACCATTGGTGGTGGGAACATCTCAATGGATGGGCGTGAATATAGTTATCCCCTTTTGTTCAAGGGCCTGATGGTTGAGAGGTAATAAGTATTCCTAAATGTGGTGGTGTGTCTCCTGAAGCTCTGGTATCTTTTACCTGATGGTTGAAAGGTGATAACTATTCTTGAACCTGGTGTGCAAGTCCTGAGGCTCCTGTACCTTCTTCCTGACACTTGTGGGGTGATAACTATTCCTGAATCTGGTGGTGTGTCCTGAGACTCATGTACCTTCTTCCCGATAGTTGAGGAGTAATACCTATTCCTGAACCTGGTGGTGTGGGTCCTGATGCTCCTGTACCTTCTTCCTGATGGCAGCAGCGTGAAGAGAGCATGTCCTGGGTGGTGGCGGGCGTCCCTGAGGAAATAAGGAAAATGAGGAGAAAAAGAGAGCATAAAAGGAAAAATTTAAGAGGGAAGGCGAGTGTAAAAGAATATAGAAATGAAAAATAGAAAATAGATTGGGAAAAAAAAGAAGGGAGGAATAACGGAGAGGAGAAAAGTACAGAATAAACAAAGAAGGAAAAAAAGCCTAAGTAAAAAAGAGATTGTATGGTTGGTTGAACAATTAACTAGCAAGGCACCTTCACACTTCACAATCAATCAAAGAGAAGGGGTTTGAGCCCAGTGCCATAGGGAAGCTGAGATTTCACCATCTGAAGTAACAATACTGATTAAGACATCCAGCAGCAGAGGGATAAGTACAAATCCTTACAAGGATTTAATCAATAGCTCCTATGATACCAGGCAGATTATGCTTTGTGAACTGGAATGTACACTTCCTACAGTGCTGATGAAAAAGCTTTTTCCCCGAGAAGCCTTTGTTCTGGTTCTAAACTTTGCTGAACTTCACCTCGGTAGTGGGAAAGCCTACAACCAGGGGCACAGCCTCAGAACGGAAGTATGTCCCTTTAGAACAGAAATGAAGAGGGTTTTTTCTTTTAACCAGAGGCTGGTGAATCTGTGGAATTCATTGCCACAGATGGCAATGAAGGCCAAGTCAATTGGGTATATGTAATGCGGCGGTTGATAGGTTCTTGATTAGGAAGGGCATCAAAGGTTACAAGGAGAAGGCAAGAGAATGGGGTTGAAAGGGATAATAAATCAGCCATGATAGAATGGTAGAGCAGACTTGATGGACTGAATGGCCTAATTCTGCTCCTATGTCTTATGGTTTTAAAATCTTCTCAATATACAATTGGCCATCTGCCCATCAGCGCAACTTTATCATTTCCTGTCAGTCATCTTATGCATACATATTCATGTACCTAATGTCACTTCATGTACATACAATCTGTCTGTGTAGATAAGATAATCTTACGTATTTATATTTATTGTATTTTTATTGTTTTCTTTATGTTTACTGTGCGTGCCTGTTTTTTTTTTGCTGCCTCAAATCCGGTGTAACAACCATTTTGTTGGGTACCATTCGGGGAAGAACAAGACTATAAGATGAAGGAACAGGATTAGGCCATATGTCCCATGAAGTCTGCTCCACCATTTCATCATGGCTAATCCATTTTCTCTCTCAGCCCCAATCTCCTGCCTTCTCCCCGTATCCCTTCATGCCCTGACTAATCAAGAATCTGTCAGCCTCTGCCTTAAATACACCAATGACTTGGTCTCCACAGCCAACTGTGGCAACGAATTCCACAGATTCACCACTCTCTGGCGAAAGAAATTCCTCCTCACCTCTGTTCTGGAAGGGTGGCCCTCTATTCCGAGGCTGTGCCCTCTGGTCCTAGACTCCCCCACCATAGGAAACATCCTCTGTACATCCACTCTATCGAGGCCTTTCAACATTCGATAGGTTTCAATGATGTCACCCCCCCGCCCCATTCTTTGGATTGATCAAGCAATCTTAATTCTGGTTTCACACTGATGCAAGGCCAGCGAAAGTAAGCCAGTCCAAAAGAAAGTATCTGATCTGTAAGTTAGGAAATAGGTGGAAGATGTGGAGTGCCTGTTCATAGCCAGACACTGCTATCAATGAGAGAATGGCTCAGGGCCCGAATAGACTCAGGCATCCCATCACCTAATAACAGCAAACTTGCAAAGGATTATTCTTCTGAACAGTTTTACTGTCAAATAAATGCGGGCAAAATTTTAAAAGTTCAGGCTTTTTTGCCTTGCTCTGTTGCATGGTTGTCATTCAGCTGATCGGTTACTGCCCATTATGCTGCTGGTGTTTAGGGCAACAATGAATCTCTGGCAGTGTCTGGGCTTCCTTCATCATGTCAGTAGATTCCTCTTGGTTTTCACTGCAGTCCGACATGCAAGTCCCAGGCGGAGACTCAGGAATACCGTCGCACTCAGATGTAAGAGGATTCGTCGTTGCTGTTTCTGTAACAATTTTGTTTTTACCAGTCAGGGATGTTGGCCCTGAGCTGAACCCCTGAACCTGGAGGACCAGTGGATCACCCTTAGTCTGACCTCTACCCTTTGACCTGTTTGGCATGGGTGACGCTACCAAGAGCCAAAGCATAAAGTCCTGACGAAGGGTCTCGGCCCGAAACGTCGACTGCACCTCTTCCTAGAGATGCTGCCTGGCCTGCTGCGTTCACCAGCAACTTTTATGTGTGTTGCCAAAGCATAAAGCCCTGACTCCAGCCAACATCGCTCTCCGGGTCATTGAGGCACACGAGCCTCCAAACCCTACGACAAGGTTGTGGTCCTCTTGTAGGATACAGCTGAGGACCTTGTGTTATAAAGGTAACAAGCCACAGTGAGTTTAGTGGGCAGATTGAGGGGAGTACTGTCTGTCAACAATGCATCTGCTAAACAGCTAACAGCTAATTAAGCTAATGTCCATTTGGCAATAAAGGGGTCTGTCTGTACAATATATTAGCAACTTATTAAGGGCATGATAGACATAGTAAGTACTAAGCACTTAGATATTGCTGGGATAACTAAGACCATAAGATGATATAGGAGCAGAATTAGTCTATTTGCTCCATCATTTCATCATGGCTGATCCATTTTCCCTCTCAGCCCCAATCTCCTGCCTTCTCCCCATAACCCCTTCATGCCCTGACTAATCAAGAATCTGTCACCCTCCACCCAATGACTTGGCCTCCATAATGAATTCCACAGATTTGCCACTCTCTGGCTAAAAATTTCCTCCTCATCTCCGTTCAAACAGATGTCTCTCTGTTCTGAGGCTGTATCCCCTGGTCCTAGACTCCTACCCTCAACCTTACCATAGGGAACATCCTCTCCACATCCACTCTATCAAGGCCTTTCAACATTCGATAGGTTTCAATGGGATTCCCCCTCATTCTTCTGAATTCTGGTGAATAAAGGCCCAGAGCCATCAAACACTCCCCATACCATTAGCCTTTCAATCACTTCCGTGAACCTCCTTCGAACCCGCTCCAATGCCAGCACACCCTTTCTCGGAAGAGAGGCCCGAAACTGCTCACAATATTCCAAATGAGGCCTCACAAGTGTCTTCTAAAGTCTCAGCATTACATCCTTGCTTCTATAATCTAGTCCTCTCGAAATGAATGCTAACATTGCATTTGCCTCAACCTGCAAGTTAACCTTCAGGGAGTCCTGAACGAGGACACCCAAGTCCCTTTGCAGATTTCTGAATTTCCTCTCCATTTAGAAAATAGTCTACGCTTTATTTCCTCTACCAAAGTGAATGACCATACAGTTCCCTACACTGCACTTCTTTGCCCATTCTTTTTTGTAATGTATATATTAATTAGTCTACATGCTGCTATTGGTGGGAATGTTGGTTTATTATTGTCTTTCTTTCTTTTTAAATCTTTTTATTGAATAAGTATACAAAAAGGTAAGCCATATAGGCACTAATACACTGTTAGAATATAATAAAATTACAGGAGATATTAATACAGAAAAAAAAAGTGATACAAACAATGTAATTTAAACATAACATACTAAGGTAACATAATAGTATACTAATTTTTATATATATATATATATATCAATAGAGAAAAGGAAAAGAAAACCCAAAAAAAAACCCACCATGCAACTAAAGTGGTGTTAGGTAAATTGAAGGGATTGAAGGCAGATAAATCCCCAGGGCCAGATGGTCTGCATCCCAGAGTGCTTAAGGAAGTGGCCCAAGAAATAGTGGATGCATTAGTGATAATTTTTCAAAACTCGTTAGATTCTGGACTAGTTCCTGAGGATTGGAGGGTGGCTAATGTAACCCCACTTTTTAAAAAAGGAGGGAGAGAGAAACCGGGGAATTATAGGCCGGTTAGCCTAACGTCGGTGGTGGGGAAACTGCTGGAGTCAGTTATCAAGGATGTGATAACAGCACATTTGGAAAGCGGTGAAATGATCGGACAAAGTCAGCATGGATTTGTGAAAGGAAAATCATGTCTGACGAATCTCATAGAATTTTTTGAGGATGTAACTAGTAGAGTGGATAGGGGAGAACCAGTGGATGTGGTATATTTGGATTTTCAAAAGGCTTTTGACAAGGTCCCACATAGGAGATTAGTGTGCAAACTTAAAGCACACGGTATTGGGGGTAAGGTATTGGTGTGGGTGGAGAATTGGTTAGCAGACAGGAAGCAAAGAGTGGGAATAAACGGGACCTTTTCAGAATGGCAGGCGGTGACTAGTGGGGTACCGCAAGGCTCAGTGCTGGGACCCCAGTTGTTTACAATATATATTAATGACTTGGATGAGGGAATTAAATGCAGCATCTCCAAGTTTGCGGATGACACGAAGCTGGGTGGCAGTGTTAGCAGTGAGGAGGATGCTAAGAGGATGCAGGGTGACTTGGATAGGTTGGGTGAGTGGGCAAACTCATGGCAGATGCAATTTAATGTGGATAAATGTGAAGTTATCCACTTTGGTGGCAAAAATAGGAAAACAGATTATTATCTGAATGGTGGCCGATTAGGAAAAGGGGAGGTGCAACGAGACCTGGGTGTCATTATACACCAGTCATTGAAAGTGGGCATGCAGGTACAGCAGGCGGTGAAAAAGGCGAACGGTATGCTGGCATTTATAGCGAGAGGATTCGAGTACAGGAGCAGGGAGGTACTACTGCAGTTGTACAAGGCCTTGGTGAGACCACACCTGGAGTATTGTGTGCAGTTTTGGTCCCCTAATCTGAGGAAAGACATCTTTGCCATAGAGGGAGTACAAAGAAGGTTCACCAGATTGATTCCTGGGATGGCAGGTCTTTCATATGAAGAAAGACTGGATGAACTGGGCTTGTACTCGTTGGAATTTAGAAGATTGAGGGGGGATCTGATTGAAACGTATAAGATCCTAAAGGGATTGGACAGGCTAGATGCAGGAAGATTGTTCCCGATGTTGGGGAGGTCTAGAACGAGGGGTCACAGTTTGAGGATAGAGGGGAAGCCTTTTAGGACCGAGGTTAGGAAAAACTTCTTCACACAGAGAGTGGTGAATCTGTGGAATTCTCTGCCACAGCAAACTGTTGAGGCCAGTTCATTAGCTATGTTTAAAAGGAAGTTAGATATGGCCCTTGTGGCTACAGGGGTCAGGGGGTATGGAGGGAAGGCTGGGTTCTGAGTTGGATGATCAGCCATGATCATAATAAATGGCGGTGCAGGCTCGAAGGGCCGAATGGCCTACTCCTGCACCTATTTTCTATGTTTCTATGTTTCTATGTTTCTAAACTAAAAGCAAAGCAAAGCAAATGGACTAACTTGGAACCAAGTAGAGTTAAAGAACTTAAAATCACATCCTCAAACCCGACCTCCATTAAAAACAGTAAAAAAAACAAGAAGGGTATATAAATATGGAGCAAAAAAGAGAAGAAAAAAAAATTACATTAATTGAAAATATTGAATAAAAGATCTCCAGGTCTGTTCAAATTTAAGTGAGGAATCATAAAGATTACTTCTAATTTTCTCCAAATTCAAGCATAATATCGTCTGAGAAAACCAAAAAAAGGTGGTTGGAGCATTAAGCTCTTTCCAATGTTGTAAGATACATCTTTTCGCCACTAAAGTAAGAAATGCAATCATTCTACGGGCTGAAGGAGAAAGATTACTGGAAATTTTAGGTAGTCCAAAGATAGCAGTAATAGGGTGAGGAGAGATATCTATATTCAATACCTTTGAGATCATATTAAAAACGTCTCTCCAAAAAGTTTCCAGAGTAGGACAAGACCAAAACATATGAGTTAAAGAGGGTATCTGCCCCGGACATCTATCACAAAAAGGATTAATATGAGAATAAAAGCGAGCTAATTTATCTTTGGACATATGTGCTCTATGAACAACTTTAAATTGAATTAGGGGGTTTATTATTGTCATATGTACCAAAATACAGTGGAAAAACTTGTCTTGCATAGTTATTTAGATCAGATCATTACACAGTGAATTGAGCTTGAATAAGGTTAAACCATAACAAATGCAGAATGAAGTGTAAAAACTACCGAAAAGTAAGACTGTAATGACATAGATTGTGGTGCTAAGAGATCATCTTATCACACCAAAGCTCTGATGACATTGGGATAGAATAGTCTTTGAGCTGGCGAAATTAGAATGAATTTTTGATAGTTCTGTGCATGGGCAGTTGAAAGGAAAATTCCAAGCTGCCTAACACCTTCATAGGCTGCATCGTTTGCAGTTTTCTCCACTGTAGTCCAAAGAAAATGCCTTGAGCTTCTGCACACATCAAATAAAGGTAGAGTTGTTAGTTTCTTTACACAGGGTGGTAGGTGCATGGAACGTGTTGCCAAAGGTGATGATGGAGTCAGACACATTAGGCAATCACTCGAATCCAGCGTGATGTTCTTCTCAACGGTTGTTCACTTAAAGGAGAATGCCCGTGTGTGACCTTGTTTCATGTCGGGAGGCTGTTACAAAAGCCAGCCACTAAACCAAGGGTCTCCAGCCCTCTTTTTAATGCCATGGACCCCTACCATTAGCCAAGGGGTCCAAGGACCCCAGATGGGGAACACCTGCACTAGACAGTACTTGACAGATCAGCATCAGTGTCCAGTGGCGTGGTATGCAAGATGACTTGCTTATTGACTTACTGCCCGTTACGCCGCTGGTGTTTAGGGCAACAATGAAGGTTCTCCATCTCTGTTTGTCCATTGAGTCGCACACAGCTGGAGAACAATTCCTCATTGCTGTCCCCATAACGATTTTGTTTTACCAGTCGGAGCTGTTAGCCCTGAGATGAAGCCCCAGAACCTTGAGGTCCAGTGGACCACTCTTAGTCTGTCCTCTACCCTTTGACCTGTTTGGCATGGGTGACCCACCAAGAGCCAAAGCACAAGCCCCTGTCCCAAGCCAACATGGCTCTCCAGGTCATTGAGGCATGCAAGCTTCCAAAGCCCACAACAAGGTTGTGGTCCTCTTGGAGGACTGCAAGGCAACGGGGGGGGGGGGCGGGGGGGCCTTCACTGCTGTTGTGATATGTCAACATCTTCTGCCAGCTCCACCATTAGATAAGCCAATGCATAAAAGAAAAATGGAGGGCTATGTGTGAGGGAAGGGTTAGACAGATTTTAGGGTAGGTTAAAATGTCAGCACATCATGGGCCAAGGAATCTGCACTGTTTGATGTTCTATGTTCTATATTATACGTTATGTTTTCCCGAGCCGAAAGGATCTTGCTTTACCTCTTAACTCTCCAAGTCCAGTTGCGTCAACTCCCAGGGAGCAAGGTTGCCACCGTGTGGCAAGACATCAGCAAGGAATCAACCGACTAAATGGATCAATTTCACTTGTTGGATGGATCAATCATATCTGTAATTCTCCCTGGATGTTTCACATTGATTTTTTGTCACCGTGGTATGGAGATGCATTCAGATACCAGGTCTGTCCTTAGCTTAAAAGGCCAAAATATGTAGGTATTGATGGAGCTGACGACCAGCATTCAATCCTGGCTGTCAGATCCCTAGACAGGGCCCTCTTGATGGCCAATAAACATGAGTGAAGCTTCTCAACCATCAATACTGTCAGAGATTCAGTGAAACCTTATCGCAATCACTTTGGATAGGATTATATACAAAATTTGCAAAGTAAAACATTCCGTATCAACATTAGTTGATCAATTAAGCCAGTGAGAAATGCACACGGTTGCTAAACAGTTTTAGTGAGCGAGGTTAAGGTATCGAATCAAGATCTTTTTGAATAGTAGAGTGAATTATTTTGCTTTAGTCAATGCTACTCCAAAAATGCTCCTGACAATTCACCTTGTCAAGCAGTTGATTGATATCCCAACCAGTCTAAGCAAGAGCTTCCACTATCATTAGTACACTGTGACTGCACTGCCTAACATCCACAGAACGCCCTGCAGTTACTTTTGAAGACTAGGCTCCCTGCTGCCTTGGGAAAGCAACCAACGTAAACTTGGACCTCTCCTGTCTCAGCCATTCCCTCTTTTCCTCCATCCTGTCGATACAAAGGATTGAGAATGCATGTCACGAAGCTCAAAGACTATCCATCCCACCCTTATCAAACTCCAAAATGGACCTCTGATTATAAGTCCATGAGGTACTGGAGCAGAATTAGAGCACTCAACCCATCGAGGCTGCTCCCATTCTATCACGGCCGATTTATTATCCCTCTCAACTCCACTCTCCTGCCTTCTACCCGTAACCTTTGACACCCTCACTAATCCTAAACCTAGCAACCTCTGCTTTAAGTCTACCCAATGATTTGTCCTCCACAGCTGTCTGCGCTAATGACTTTCACAGATTCACCACCCTCTGGCTAAAGAAACTCCCCCTCATCTCTGTTCTAAAAGGACGTCCTTGTATTCTGAGGTTTTTCCTTTTGGTCCTAAACTCTCCCACCATTGGAAGCATCCTCTCCATGCACAAGCTGTATAGTCCTTTCAATGGGTGAGATATCTATAGTTTTCTAAACTTCAGCAAGTGCAAGTCCAGAACAATCAAATGCTCCTCATATGTTAACCCTTTCATTCCTGTTATCTTTCTTGCAAACTTCCTCTGAACCCTCTCCAAGGCCTGCATATCCTTTCTTAGGCCTGGGACCTGAAACTGCTCAGAATGCTCCATATGTGGTCTAAACAATCCTCTATAAAGCCTCAGCATTACATCCTTGCCTTCATATTTTAGTCCTCTCGAAATTAATGCTAACATTGTGTTTGACTTCCTTATTTTTGACTCAATCTGCAAGTTAACCTTTAGGAAATCCTCCATTCGGACTCCCAAGTCCCTTTACACCTCCAATTCTGAATTCACTCCTCATTTAGAAAATATTCTACATTTTTATTTCTTCCATCGAGGTCCATGACCCGACACATCCCTACACTGTATTTCATCTTTTGGTATCCTCTTTTATATTGTTGGCTGGCTTACTCTCATGTTTCATCTTTTGTCTCCTTATTGCATTTTAGTTACCCTCTGTTGCATTGTGACAGCTTCCCAATCCTCTATCTTCCCGCTAATTGTTGATATATTGTATGGTACTGTGAAAAAGTATTAGGCTCATATATATAGGCAGGACTTTTGCACAGTGCTATAGTAATTTTGTGTGTTGCACTGTGCAGCTCGCGCAAAAAAAAATCAAATTTCTTGACATGTGTGATGGTGATAAACCTGAGGAACACACACTAATGCTGGAGGAACTCGGCAGGCCAGGTCGCATCTATTGTTGTTCCTTTTCGGGCCTTGTGGCGCTTTATACTGTTTCCTTAGCATTTGTCTGTTTCTTTCACAAGGCCAAGTTCTAGCTCGAAACTCAACCCAGCACAGATGGAAAGCTGGATTCGAACCTCGGACCATTCACCTCAACGTCTGGTGCTGATGTCACAACACCACCGGCCGGCTAGGCAGTGTCTCTGGGGATGAGTAAACAGTCTCTGGGGATGAGTAAACAATCAATGTTCTGGTCCAAGGCCCTTCATCAGGACTGGAAAGGAAGAGGAGAAGAAAGAGTAGGTAGGTGGGGGGAGGGGAGGAAGAAGTAGAAGGCGAGAGTAAAGGATGCTGGGAATAGCGAGGGTGGGGCGCCGTGGGAGGTGCTGTGGAACTGGTTAGAGAGAAGGAGTGCCAGTGTCCACTCTCCTCTCCTATCAGGTTCCTTCTTCTCCAGCTCTTGATTTTCCCATCCACCTGGCTTCACCTATCACCTTCCAGCGACTCAACCAATCGGTAAGCTTCTCCTCACTAAAATGCTACCAGAGGGAATCACAAATGTCTGACATCTTTTCCAGTCAGTCTGTCTCTCTCTCTCTGTCTCTCTCTCTCTGTCTCTCTCTCTCCCTCTCTCCCTCCCTCCCTCTCTCCCTCTCTCCCTCCCTCCCTCTCCTGCAATTTGTGTGCGCGGCTTGGATTTCCAGCATCTGCAGATTCTCCCTTGTTTGTGATTGGTCCTTTACTTCTCTCCTGACGTCAGCAGTGAGAAGAGAGCGTCTCTTGCATGGAGGGGTTCTTTGACTGTGCTGCAATGCTCTACGTTCTCTGTCCTCTATCTCAGTGCATATGACAGTAACGAACTGACGAGACGACACAAACCATAGCTTCCACCCTGGCAATGTCAATCACCCACAAGAAGGAGGAGAGTTACATGCTGAGGCTCAAACTCCCTTCTGAGTCAAGGCATCTTCTGAACTGGAAATAGATCGCGGCACCTTCATCTGAGACCTGGATCTGCTGCTCGACAGAACTACTTTCAACCCATCGGCAGCAGCCCTGGGTTAAAGGCGGCCTACCCATGCCATCTGGTGAAACGATGGATACCAAATACTCGGCTTGGCAGACACGAAGTCCCGTGAAAGAATAACAAAAAAAAAAGAACGTCTGAAAGTCATTCCAGTCTGGAAACCGTACAGAGAAGATCAAGGAAACTAAATTTTAAAGAAAGCCTGGAAGAATTTTAAACATTTCAGACTTGTAGACAGGAGACAGTAAAATGAATAACTTTGATTTCTAATGTTTACGATTGGCAGCAAATCTCTGTGAATGATAAATTTAAGACCAAAGTCAAAAATACTAGCATTATAAGAAGTATCATAGGCCTAGATTTATGGAGTTATGGGCAGATTTGGGACAGCCCCGTTTTCCTTATTGCCTCTGCCTCTGCACCTTGAGAGATAAATTGTAATCCTCACTCCCATTCTCTGAGGCCCTGCAAAATGTTTCCTTCCAAGCCAGACGGTGATGCAGCCAGTTAGAATGCTCTCCACAGTACATCTGTAGAAATTTGCAAGTGTTATTGGTGACATACCAAATCTCCTCAAACTCCAAATGAAATACAACCGCTAACGTGCCTTGTTTGTACCTGCATCAGTACGTTGGGCCAAGGACAGATCGTCAGAGATATTGCCACCCAGGAACTTAAAATTTCACACTCCTTCCACTTCCGATCGTTCTATGAGGACTGGTGTATGATCTCAGCCCGAAACAGCAACTATTTAATCCTCTCCATAAATGCTGACAGACCTGCTGAGTTAGAGTTATAGAGTCATAGAAAAGTACAGCACAGAAATGAGCCATTCAGCCCATCTAGTCTATGTCAAACCATTTAAGCTGCCTACTCCTGTCTAGCGTTTTGTGTGTGTTGCTTTACAATAGTCCAGCGGCAACTTACCTGGAGATTAGAAAGGCTCGGCGTAACTTTCTTGCTTTTGTATTCTACACATCCATTTCCCTGTCTTGTAAGCAATCATTTCCAAGATCCAGCAAGGTATTCAAGACCTGGGGTCAAATCAGTTTTAAAAAGCATTTATGTTTTCGAAAATGTATTTATTTGTGGGATTTGAACCTCATTGGCTAGACTGATATTAGCTGACAAACGCAGAATGTTCTTGCGCTGATGGTTTGCTGGATCACGTCAGAAGATATGCTCCCCGCCCCCCGTGACCGTGTGGGTTTCCTCCGAGTGTTCCAGTTTCCTCTCACAGTCCTAAGACGTACCGGTTGGTAGGTTAATTGGTCATTGTAAATTGTCCAGTGATTAGGCTGGGGTTAACTCAGAGGATTGCTGGGGGGGTGTGGCTCAAAGTGCTGGAGAGGCCTACTCTGAGATGTCTGTCAGTAAATAAAGATAGCGATCAGCTGTTCCCATTGCACAGCTACAGGTCTCGTCTCCTCAGTGAGCCTCTTCTGTGCAGATACCCCTGCGAAACCTTTCTCCTATATTATTAATGTTTCCATACACTAAGGCTGGAAAATCTATCCATTTCAAACACAAAGAAGTCTGCAGATCCAAAGCAACGCAACATAAAATGCTGGAGGAACTCAGCAGGTCAGGCAGCATCTGTGGAGAGGAATAAACAGTTAACGTTTCGGGCCGAGACACTTCGTCGGGACTAGAGAGGAATGCCGGGGGGGTGGTGGTGATGTTGAATAAAATGGTGGGGCAGGAGGGGAAGGAGTCTAGCTGGAAGGTGATAGGTGGGGTGGGAAAGGTCAAGGGTTGGAGAAGAATGAATCTGATTGGTGAGGAGAGTGGACCATAGGGGAAAGGGAAGGAGGAGGGATCCCAGGGAGAAGTAATAGGCAGGTGAGGAGAAATGAAAGGTCAGAGCGGGGAATAGAGGAAGGGCGGGGGGGGGGGGTTTGTTCGCCAAAAGGAGAAATCAATATTCATGCCATCAGGTTGGAAGGTACCCACACGGAACATAAGGTGCTGCTCTTCCACCCTGAGGGTGGCCTCATCTTGGCACAAGAAGAGCCCATGGGTCTGTCCCTGTACCTCCATTATGTCTAACCACAGCTTTAGATTTGAACACATTGGAAGGAGCTCATGGGAGGGGAGACAGGGATGGAGATGTGTCATTGTTCGCTGACCTTTGTGCGTCACCTGTCTGAGGACCTCCACTGGTCGGCGGCGACCATGGTTGTTGCGTGCCAGCTGTCTACGCGATACGCAAGCCAGCACGCAAACAAGACAAAGCAGGGCGATATGGAGAGCAGGCTGTTGACTATGTAGCAGACTCCCTCTCTCCACAATGCTGATGAACCCAAAGAAACAAACAGCAAAGCCCAATACTGCTAAGTATACCTGCTTCAACCACTTCCTCTGGCAGCTAGTTCTATATACAGACCATTCTCTGGGTTAAAAAAAAAACCCTCAACTTCCTATTAAATCTCTCCCCTCTCACTTTAAACCAATACCCTTTCATTCGTGATACCTCTACTCTGGGGAGAAGACTGTGCACAGACTTACCTCAATCAATATTACATTCTTTCCTTCCCTAACCCCGTTCCTCTATTCGGCAGAAGGTGAGGAAGAATTCTTAGGGTTTGATTATATGCCAGCTTTCTCAGACATCCAGATCTCCAAATGTGAAGGAGTAATTAGCTCCAGCCTGCCTGAAAATCTGGCAAAGCATTAAATTGCTATTTCATCTTCCCTGCTTCCGGTCCACAGGGTATTTCTAAACACTGAGGCAATCTTAGACAATGATTCTATGGAAACGGTATTTTTTCCACCTTGCTGTTATTGCAGCACTCACCCAGCTGGTGTGAGCCTTTCTGAGGCCTCTGTTGGTCAGGGTCAACCATGGGGCTTGCATCCTCGCCGTCTGGATACGCAAGCCAGAGCAGTACAATACGGAGAGCAAGCTGTCACCCACTCTCCCTCTCTGTGCATCTGATGAGCCCAGAGGAATGACAGAGACCGATACAGTTTGGTACCAGCAGAGTCAGTAGGAGTTGCCAGTCAGCGTTGAACTCAATGTCGGACTCCACCTCCAGATTTTTTTTTCCCTCGGGGTATATTTTCAAGCCTTCATCAGTGCTAGTACTCAAACAACATAGGCAAGGCTTTCTTTGGTTTCAACAACTTCACTTCGCCCGTCCAAGTTCAGAGGTCCGCCATCTTCTTACCCACAATGCTCCTCTCACCACCCCCCACCCCCGCACATGTGCCCATCACAAGGAAAGTGAGCCCACCCATAACAGGGGAAGTGCGTACCCCAACTAACTGCGTGCGTAGCCCGAATGAACAGAACTCAACACTCATGAGTGGGTATAACCGCAAGGCAGCCGAGGTCTGGGATCAAAGTTTTCCTTCTCCTAGATGAGCTGCCAACCACAGCCGACGAGCACTGTCTGCCCGAAGGCGCCAGTAACCCGCCTTTGCTCCTTCTTCTTTAGCCTCTGGCTACCATAAAACATACGTATGTAAGTTACTTCCATGGCTGGAGCTGGTGGTAGACCTGAGGAGAGCTAAGGTACCGGTGACCCCTGTTTCCATCCAGGGAGTCAGTGTGGACATGGTGGAGGATTACAAATACCTGGGGATACGAATTGACAATAAACTGGACTGGTCAAAGAACACTGAGGCTGTCTACAAGAAGGGTCAGAGCCGTCTCTATTTCCTGAGGAGACTTAGGTCCTTTAACATCTGCCGGACGATGCTGAGGATGTTCTACAAGTCTGTGGTGGCCAGTGTGATCATGTTTGCTGTTGTGTGCTGGGGCAGCAGGCTGAGGGTAGCAGACACCAACAGAATCAACAAACTCATTCGCAGGGCCAGTGATGTTGTGGGGATGGAACTGGACTCTCTGACGGTGGTGTCTGAAAAGAGGATGCTGTCCAAGTTGCATGCCATCTTGGACAATGTCTCCAATCCACTACATAATGGACTGGTTGGGCACAGGAGTACATTCAGCCAGAGACTCATTCCACCGAGATGCAACACAGAGCGTCATAGGAAGTCATTCCTGCCTGTTGCCATCAAACTTTACAACTCCTCCCTTGGAGGGTCAGACACCCTGAGCCAATAGGCTGGTCCTGGACTTATTTCCTGGCATAATTTACATATTACTATTTAACTATTTATGGTTTTATTACTATTTAATTATTTATGGTGCAACTGTAATGAAAACAAATTTCCCCCAGGATAAATAAGGTATGACTATGACTATGACTATGACTATATATGATTTCTGAGTGACAATCAGCTTTGGCCCTACAAGGAGCTTCTTGATTTAAACTTCTAACTTTTTAATAATACATTCTACAGCACAGTGGGGCACTTATGTTGATGCTCAGCTTATTAACTGGGGAAGATGCTTGACTTCTGAGCACTTAGTAATGCTGTGAATGAAGAATTCCCGTTTTGGATAGCAAAACTCTTCAGGTCAAGATGGTGCCAATCTGCAACATTCACCAAGTTCATGGCTCAGGTTTTGATCATTTTCAAGTTCAGAATCAGGTTTAATATCGCCGGCGTAAGTGGTGAAATTTGTTAACTTTGCAGCAGCAGTACAATGCAATACCTATTAATGGAGAGTAAAAAACTGTGAGTTTCAATAAGTATATATATAAAGTTTTTAAGTTTTATATATATACCAAGCAGAGTCCACTGCCAAGAAGGCCCACCAGCGCTTTTACTTCCTGAGAAAACCAAAGAAATTTGGCCTGTCACCTAAAACCCTCACTAATTTTTATAGATGCACTGTAGAAAGCATTCTTCTAGGGTGCATCACAACCTGGTATGGAAGCTGTCCTGTCCAAGACCGGAAGAAGCTGCAGAAAATCGTGAACGCGGCGCAGCACATCACACAATCCAATCTTCCGTCCTTGGACTCACTTTACACCACACGCTGTCGGGGCAGTGCTGCCAGGATAATCAAGGACACGACCCACCCAGCCAACACACTTTTCATCCCTCCTCCCTCCCGGAGAAGGTTCAGGAGCTTGAAGACTTGTACGGCCAGATTTGGGAACAGCTTCTTTCCAATGGTCATAAGACTGCTGAATGGATCCTGACCTGGATCTGGGCCGTACCCTCCAAATAACCGGACCTGCCTCTCGGTTTTTTTTTGCACTACCTTACTTCCCATTTTTCTATTTTCTATTTATGATTTATAATTTAAATTTTTAATATCTACTATCGATTTGTAATCCAGGGAGTGGGAAGCGCAGAATCAAATATCGCTGTGATGATTGTACGTTCTAGTATCAATTGTTTGGTGACAATAAAGTATAAGTATAAATTAAATAAGCAGTGCAAAAAAATAGAAATAAAATAGTAGTGACGTCGTGAGGGTGGAGGGAATCCTTAATGATAGATGATGGATGATTTGAGGCTTTGCTCCTTGAAGATGTCCTGGATGCTACAGATTCTAGTGCCCATGATGGAGCTGACTAACTTTACAACTCTCTGCAGCTCATTTCGATTCTGCGCAGTGCCCTTCTCAAGACCTGCCCTCTTCTCATTGCTGGAGGAGATACAAAAGCCCGAAGGCTCACGCTCAACGATTCAGGAACGGTTTCTTCCTCCCTGCCATCTGATTTCTGAATGGACATTGAACCCATGAATGCTACCTCTCTACTTTTTTTATTTGTTTTTTTATTTTTGCACTATACTTTATACTTTATTGTCGCCAAACAATTGATACTAGAATGTACAATCATCACAGCGATATTTGATTCTGTGCTTCCCACTCCCTGGATTACAAATCGATAGTAAATATTAAAAATTTAAATTATAAATCATAAATAGAAAAATGGGAAGTAAGGTAGTGCAAAAAAACCGAGAGGCAGGTCCGGATATTTGGAGGGTACGGCCCAGATCCGGGTCAGGATCCGTTCAGCAGTCTTATCACAGTTGGAAAGAAGCTGTTCCCAAATCTGGCCGTACTATGCATTTAATCTAACAATTATATAAATACTTACTGTAATTCACAATTTGTTTCTCTCTATCATTGTCTAATGCATTGTACTGCTGCCGCAAAGTGAACAAATTTCAGGACATATGCCCGTGATATTAAACCTGATTCTTGACTCTGCATAGACAACGAATGACCTTATTGGCACTGAAATTTCTTTTTCCAGTTATCATACATCTTAGTTATCGCAATAATATAATTCCAAAAATGCTGCTTTTGCGCCACATTAATGTATGGATCAACGCTAACACAGGTTTATTCTGTTCTTCATTCAACCAGTTTCAGAAAAGTCCACACGCAGACGTTGGCTGACAAACGGTGTCCTTTAGATTACAGATTTAGTGGGAAAATGTTCAATTTGACCTTCACCTTTGTCTTGTGAAATCTGTGTCTGAGATAACCTTTGGAACCGCGTTTTTGCCCTTTTGGTTTCACTTCAGAGATAACAGAACTGTTACTGGATTGACAGCTCCCATTGTTCACCAGACATCCTGTCATCCTGCACCACACAGAATGTGTGAATATGTTAACTTCCACGGTGCTGTAATGAGAAAAGAAATTGTGTGCAGATTTTGAGGGTCAGTGGTTTTGATTTTCTGAATCAAGCCTTGTGAGTTTTCTGATCATTTTCAGAAATTACCTAAAGCAAATCTACCTATTTTCATAGCAACTGGTATGGAAGATATCCACTGCCACAACGAGGCCACTCTCTAGTTGGTGGAGAGACACCTCATTCTCTGTTTGGTCGCCGCCAACCTGATGGCATGATCACCAATTTCTCAGACTTCTGGTAACTTCTCCCTGCCCACCCTTTCCCTCTTTCTCCATCCCCCATTCTGGCTACCCTTGTACTCCTTGCCTTCTGCACTCTGGTTGATCTTTCATTGTTCCTGTTATAGTTACTATTCTATAGATTTGCTGAGTATGCCCGCAGGAAAATGAATCTCAGGGTTGTATATAGTGACATATACGTACTTTGATAATAAAATTTACTTTGGACTTTGAAGTTTGAAATTTCTTCTCACCTGCCCAACACCTCCCTCTAGAGCCCATCCTTCTCCCATGGTCCACTCTGCTTTCCTATCAGATTCCTTCAACTTCAGCTCTTTATCTCTTCTACCTATCACCTCCCAGCTTTTCACTTCATCCCCGCCCGCCCCACCTAGCTTCATCTATCACCTGCTAATATGCACTCCTTCCCCTCCCCCCCAATATTTCTGTTCTCGTTTCTTTCCCATTCCATTCCAATCCTGATGAAAGGTCTTAACCCGAAACGTCAACCGTTTATTCCTCTCCATAGATGCCGCCTGACCTCCTGAGTTCCATCAGTATTTTATGTTTGTTGCTTTGGAAGAAATAACTGGTGTCAAAATTAACTCAGAGCAAAGCAAAAGATATTCATAGCATCAAGTTCAGGAGACAAATGTTCAAAGTTCAAGGTTAGAAGAAAGTAGATCTATGTCACCATATACAAACTTGAGATTCATTTTCTTGAGGGCATTCGCATTGAATCCAAGAAACACAATAGACTTAATGAAACACTGCACCCGACAGAATGGATAAACAACCAATGTACAAAAGACAACAATCTGTGTAAATACAAATAATAATGATAATAATAAATAAGCAACAAATACCAGAAACATGAGATGAAGAGTCCTTGAAAGTGAGTCTACAGGTTGTGGGAACAGTTCAGTGACGGGTCAAGTGAAGCTGTGTGAAGTTATCCCCTCTGGTTCCAACCTCAGCCTGATGGTTGAGGGGTAATAACTGTTAGTGAACCGGGCGGTGTGGGTCCTGAGGCTTCTGTACCTTCTTCCTGAAGGCAGCGGTGAGAAGAGGGCATGTCCTGGATAGCGGAGGTCCTTGACGATGCATGCTGCTTTCCTGTGCCAGCGCTCCGTGTAAATGTGCTCAATGGTGGGGAGGGCTTTACCCATGATGGCCCAAGCCGAATCAACTACTTTTTGTAGGATTTTCCATTCAAGGGCATTGGTGTTTCCATACCAGGCTGTGATGCAGCCAGTCAATGTACTCTCCACCACACATCTATAGATAGTTGTCAAAACTTTAGATGTCATGACAAATCTTCGCAAGCTTCTAAGGAAGTAGAGGCACTGCTGTGCTTCCCTCATAATGGCACTTATGTGCTGGACCTAGGACATACCCTCTGAAATAATAACACTGAGGAATTTAAAGTTGCTGACCCTCCCTACCTCTCGTCCCCCAATGAGGACTAGTTCATGGTTTCTGGTTTTCTCCTCCTGAAGTCAATAATCAGTCCTTTGGTCTTGCTGACATTGACAGAAAGGTTATTGCTGCCTTCCTTTTGCATTTCACTTGGTCGGCAGACCTGAGCGCCACTGATCTGGCCCTCAGCCAAAAGCCGATCTCACGGTTCATCCAGGGCTTCTGGTTGGGGAAGACTCTGAATGATTTTGTGGGGGCACACTCGTCTATGACTGTCTTTTATAAAGTCCGTGACATCCATAAGACCAGAAGGTATAAGAGCAGAATTAGGCCATTTGGCCCATCGAATCTACTCCGCCATGTCACCATGGCTGATCCATTTCTCTCCCAGCCCCAATTTCCTGCCTTCTCCCAGTAATCCTTCAAGCCCTGACTAATCAAGAATATGTCAACCTCTGTTTTAAATACACCCGATGACTTGGGCTCCACAGCTGCCTGTGGTAATGTATTCTGCAGATTCACCACTATCTGGTTAAAGAAATTCCTCCTCATCTCCATTCTGGCCTGTGTCCTTTGGCCTTAGACTCACTCACCATAGGAAACACCCTCTCCACATCCACTCTATCAAGATCGTCCAATATTTGTTAAGTTTCAATGGCCCAGAGCCATCGAACACTCCTCACAGGATAAGTCTCAATCCCAGAAATATTTTTGTGAGCATCCTTTGAATCCTCTCCTATGTTTGCACATCCTTTCTTAGAAAACGGCCCAAAACTGCTCACAATGCACCAAGTGAGGCCTCATCAGTGTCTATAAAGCCTCAACATTACATCCTTGCTTTTATGTTCTGGTCCTCTCAAAATAAATGCCAACATTGCATTTGCCTTCCTCAATACCAACTCAACCTGCAGATTAACCTTTAGGGTATCCTGCACGAGGACTCCCAAGTGTCTTTGCACCTCAGAGTTTTGAATTTTCTCTCCATTTAGAAAATAGTCAATGCTTTTATTTCTTCTACCAAAGTGCATGACTATTCACATTCCAACACTATATTCTATCTGCCACTTATTTGCCCCTTCTCCTGATCTTGTCTAGGTCCTTCTATAGCCTCTCTGCTTCCTCAACACTACCTGCCCCTCTTCGTATCATCCGCAAACTTGGCCACAAAGTCATGAATTCCGTCATCGAAAGCACTGACATATAACCGGAAAAGAAGCCATCCCAACACTGGCCCCTGCAGAGAACCACTACCTACCGGCAGCCAACCAAAAAGGTCCCTCTTCACTTCCACTCTTTGCTTCCTGCCAACCTTCTACCTAAGCTAGTATCTTTCCTGGAACACCATGGGCTGTTATCTTGTTTAGCAACCTCATGTGTGGCATCTCGTCAAAGGCTTTCTGAGAATCCGAGTAAACCACCTCAAGGCTGGAAAATAAATTAGATGAAAAAATGATTGACTTAAACGAGTTCATAGCACGGTATGGAGCAAGAAATGATTGAAGAATTGTCTGGGACAGCAGGAGTTTCAGCACTAAAGGAACAGATTGATTTGAGATTGATTGAGAAAAAATATTTTTTTCTCTTTATGGTTGAAAATGAACTATAGTCATGCTGATAAAATAAACAATAAAATTGGATGCAGGATGTTTAGAAACTTGGCCATCAAACAGAGATCAGGTGCACAGATCCTTCCTTGTAGCTAATGGTTATCTAGTGTGTGCTCATTTGGAAACCACAGAGAATTAGCGCTCTTTGATCAGACCATCTGGTAGGAAATTTCAAGGAATTTATAAGGAGGTTGTCAGGGACAATGCTGAAAGATATGCCTGCAGAAATGGAGGTTGTCAGGGACAATGGTGAAAGATATGCCTGAATAAGTGGAGATTCCTGTTCTCCCTGACACAACTTCACCCAGGATCTTTGGGAATGTATCTAATATAAACATCCATCTCTGAATCAGACTTATTATCACAGACTTATATATAATGTGCCAGCCGGTGGTATGGTGGCATCAGCACCGGACTTTGAAGCGAATGGTCCTGGGTACGAATCCAGCCATCTCCTTGCACGTTTTACATCTGCGCTAAGTTGAGCATCAAGCTAGCAACTCGGCCTCATAAAAAACAAACAAATGCTAAAGGAACGCTGATCTGTTGTTCCCGATGATCCGTTTTCTCCCGCAATGCTTCAGATGGCAGCACTGGCTTGTCCACAGAGCCGTAAGGCCTCAGAACCCCAACGACGAGCTTGTCTTCTAGGCCGAATCCTTGAGATATTGAATTGGGATGAAGTGGTGCCCCAGAACTGGGAAACATCTCAGCCCATTTCAGGATGACACTTTAAAATTTCAATGCAATTAATCCCTACAGATCTGACTCAAACAAACGCAAGGCTTTAAAAAGACAAAAACAATGAAAATAAACTATAAAACCAACAATAAGAGGGTAAAACTGATGTTTTAAACTACTCTATCAGATCTTTACCACATTGTGAGATTCCCTTAAGCTTATTCTGAATAAGTGAATATTTTGCACAGCATGGTTACATCATAAACTCACAGTGGGTTTCAAATCGTTTAATTCAAATGCATCTCATTGTAACATAATATTTAAATTAAGCACCTTCATACTTTGTGCAGAAGCACTGTATTTCAGTTTGAGAGACTGACCAGCTGATGACAAGACGGCAACAGACAGGATGTTGCCTGCATTGGGGAGCATGCCTTATGAGAATAGGTTGAGTGAACTCGGCCTTTTCTCCTTGGAGCGACGAGGATGAGAGGTGACCTGATAGAGGTGAGCAAGATGATGAGAGGCACTGATCGTGTGGATAGCCAGAGGCTTTTTCCCAGGGCTGAAATGGCTAACACGAAGGGGCATAGTTTTAAAGTGCTTGGAGGTAGGTACAAGGGGGAATGTCAGAGGTAAGTTTTTCACACAGAAAGTGGTGGGTGCGTGGGAATGCACTGCCGGCGATGGTGGTGGAGGTAACTACGATAGGTACACGGAGCTTAGATAAATAGAGGACTATGCAGTTGGGAGATTCTATGCAGTTTCTTGAGTACAGATCCTGACCCAGATCTGGGTCGTACCCGCCAAATATCCGGACCTGTCTCTCGGTTTTTTTGCACTACCTTACTTTCCATTTTTCTATTTTCTATTTATGATTTATAATTTAAATTTTTAATATTTACTAATTTTTACTATTTTTAATATTTAATATTTGTAATCCAGGGAGCGGGAAACGCAGAATCAAATATCGCTATGATGATTATACGCTCTAGTATCAATTGTTTGGCGACAATGAAGTATAAAGTAGTGGCTAGCACGACATTGTGAGCCGAAGGACCTGAAATGTGCTGTAGATTTTATATGTTCTATGGTCTATGTTCTAGAGAGCTGGTGAATCTCACGGGCAAAGCCTTCGCCACCACTGAACACATCCACAAGGAGCACTGCCACAAGAAAGCAGCATCCATCGTCAAGGAACCCCATTCCCCCACCATCATCCCAGCCATGCTGCCATCAGGAAGGAGGTACGGGAGCCTTGGGTCCCACACCTCCAGGTTCAGGAACAGTTATTACCCCCCGACCATCAGGCTCCTGAACCAGCGTGGATAACTTCACTCATTTCAACAATTCCGCAATCTACCGACTCATTTTCAAGAACTTGACAGCTCATGTTCTCAGGATTATTTATTTACTTGTTTTGGACAGTTTGTCTTCTTTTGCACATTGGTTGTTTGTCAGTCTTCATCTGCGTGTGGTTTTTCATTGATCCTATTGTATTGCTTTGTTCTTCCGTGAATGCCTGAATGAAAATTAATCTCGCGGTAGTATCCAGTGATATATATGTATTTTGTTCATAAATTAACTTTGAACTTTCAATGAAGGATGAACTCTAGGCGCCCTCCCAAGACTACGGTCAACACGCTCCTAGAAGACAGCGGCGCGGCTAATGTAGATGAACTGAACACACTGATGAGGGAGAGGGAGAAGTGGAGAGTCCGTCATTGTGCCTGACGCCGGCCCTCTAGGCCTGAGTTGACGTAGTAGTAGCTCAATGGAATTAGAAACACAAGATCAGAAGAGAAGGAGAAATCCAATTCCGTCCCACGAGCCCGTTCCCTCATTCCTTTAGGACTTGCCTGATCTGTGCCACAACTCCCATTCCTTAATAATGCTTTACGCATCAGAAATCTATCACAGTTTTGAGCAATACTTCACCTGGGGTTGTCTGTTGTGCCCGGTGCTCCTGATACAGCCTCCTCTACACTGGTGAGACCCGTCATAAGTCGGGGGGCCGCTTTGTCGAGTATCTCCAGTCTATCCACCAAAAACCGAACTTGCCAGTGGCCAAATATTCTGATTCTGATTCCCGTTCCCACTCCCATTCTGACATGTTGGTCCATGGCCTCCGCTCGTGCCACTATGAGGATATCTATGAGGGTGAAGGAGCAACATTTTATATTCCATCTGAGTAGCCTCCTACCCGATGGCATGAATATTGATTTCTCCTTCCAGTAAAACAATTTTCCTTCTTCTTCTATTCCCCTCTCTAGCCTCTCGCCTCTTCTCACCTGCCAATCACATCTCCTGGATTCCCTCCTCCTTCTCTTTATTGAATTGAATTGAATGATCTTTATTGTCATTAAACATAGGTACAATGAAACTCTGTTTGGCTTCCTCTCAGGCAATTAAGTAAAGCGGTAGATAAAAACAAGACAGTAATAGAAAAACAGTATTAAATAGATAAGTAGCAGAAAATAAGTTGCAGCAGCACCAGAATAGCACAGTAATGCACAAAGTGCCATTAGTGTGAGTATTGGTTCACTCTCCTCTCCTGTCAGATTCCGTCTTCTCCAGCTCCTGACCTTTCCCGCCCACCTGGCTTCATCTATCACCTTCTAGCAATCCTCCATCCCCTCCCTCCACTGTTTTACTCTGGGTCTTCCCCCTTCCGTCTCCATCCTGATGAAGGGTCTCGGCCTGAAATGTCGACTGTTTATTCATTCCCATAGTGGTTGCCTGGCCTGCTGAGTTCCTCCAGCATTTTGTCTGTGTTGCTTTACAGTTTTGAAAAGTTTGAAAGATGCTCACCCTCGGCCGCTGTTTGGAGGAGAGGGCTCTGAATTTCCAATCGGCCTTTTGTCAGGTGTTTTCTAACATTGCCCCTGAATGTTTTGAACAACCCACGAAGGGCTGGAGGGACTCTGCATCTATGGTGGGGAATAAACAGCCAAATTTTGGCCGAGACCCTTCATCTAGGAAAGAAGGGGAAGAAGCCAGAATAACAAGTGGGGGAGGGGAAGGAACACAATCTTGCATGTAATAGGTGAAACCAGCCTCTAAACTGACGATATGAGCATCAATTTCTCTAAATTCCGGTAATTTCTCCCTTCTCTTCCTTCTCTCTTTTTCCATTCCTCATTCTGTCTCCACTTTTACCCATTCTCTTCTCCTTACCTGCTTATCACCTCCCTCTGGTGCCCTTCCTCCTTCCTTTTCTCCCATGGTCCACTGACTTCTCCTATCAGATTCCATCTTCTTCAAACTTTTGTATCTTCCACCTGTCCCCTTCCATCTTCACAGTTCATCCACCGGTCACTTCACCCACCCAGCTTCTCCCTGCATGGATGCAGCCTGACCTGCTGAGTTCCTCCAGCATTTTTATTCCACATCCCATTCCCATTCTGACATGTCTGTCCACGGCCTCCTCTATTGTGGAGATGAAGCCACACTCAGGTTGGAGGAACAACACCTTATATTCCGTCTGGGTAGCCTCCAACCTGATGGCATGAACATCGACTTCTCTAACTTCCGCTAAGGCCCCACCTCCCCCTCGTACCCCATCTGTTACTCATTTTTATGCACACATTCTTTCTCTCACTCTCCTTTTTCTCCCTCTGTCCCTCTGAATATACCTCTTGCCCATCCTCTGGGTCACCCCCCCCTCCTTGTCTTTCTTCCCGGACCTCCTGTCCCATGATCCTCTCGTATCCCCTTTTGCCTATCACCTGTCCAGCTCTCGGCTCTATCCCTCCCCCTCCTGTCTTCTCCTATCATTTTGGATCTCCCCCTCCCCCTCCAGCTTTCAAATCCCTTACTCACTCTTCCTTCAGTTAGTCCTGATGAAGGGTCTCGGCCTGAAACGTCGACTGCACCTCTTCCTATAGATGTGCTTGGCCTGCTGCGTTCACCAGCAACTTTGATGTATGTTCCTCCAGCATTTGCTACGTTTTTCTCTGGACTTCTGGCATTTGCAAAATCTCTCGTATTTGTGCTCTGAATGTCTTGGCTCCAGTTTCTGGGTTAATATTTTGGCCTGTCCCATACTCCAAAGGAAGTAGTCTCTCTGAATCCAACTTGTCAACATCTCTAACGAATCACCTGCTAACCCTCACCATGAGATGCCATACAATGGAGCAACATGGGAAAGGCTGGTTCTGGCTCGAAGGGCTGAATGGCCTACTCCTGCACCTATTGTCTATTGTCTATTGTCTACAAGTCCATTCCTGCTGTTCCTACACAGTAAAGAAAATATTTTTTAAGTCATTCCTTGCTCTGTTCTGATTCAACAACAGGAGGTACCTGCAAATAAAGGAGACATTGTACAGGTTATTAGAAATTACTTTATTAAAGTTACATAACAACAAAAATACAGAAAAAAGAAAAATAATAGTTAACAACCAATCAGTAAGTCACTCCACACTAAAATGCTACCAGAGCGAACCACAAATGTCTGACATCTTTTCCAGTCAGCCAGTCTCTCTCTCTCTCTCCTCCCTCCCTTCCTCTCTCCCTTCCTCTTTCCCTCCCGTCCTTCCTCTCTCCCTCCCTCTTTCCCTCCCTCCCTCCCCCTCGCGCATCCTCTCTCTCTCCCTCCCTCCCTCTTTCCGTACCTGCCCCTCTCTCTCCCCCACCTCTCCCCTCTCCCCTAAATCCTTCTCCCCACACAAAAAGACGAACAAAATGGATCAGGCACGTTGACCACGCCCCCCCCCCACAAAATTTTGTGTCCCCTTTGGCTCAAGATCCTGATGGCTGAGGGCTCATAACTGTTCCTTGACCTGGTGGTGTGAGTCCTGAGGCTCCTGTACCTCCTTCCTAATGGCAGCAGCGAGAAGAGAACGTAGCCTGGGCGACGAGGGTCCCTGGTGATGGATGCTGCCTTCCTGCGACAGTGTTTTGTGTGGACGTGCTCAATAGAGGGGAGGACACCCTCTCCAGGCTCCGCCACTATTTTCCACCCATGTCACTCAGGCCCAGAGTGAGGAGCATGCTCCAGTATTAAATTCGACCAAACCTCAGTTATTGCTCAGTTTCACTCTTGCTGCAATGAAACCCTGCAGAACCCGGCAGCACGGGAGCATAGAGTTTAGTGCAACACCAAGCGGGGTTCAATTCCCGCCGCTGCCCGTAAGGAGTTTGTACGTTCCCCCCGTGACCGCGTGGGTTTCCTCCGGGTGCTCCGGTTTCCTCCCACAGTCCAGTGATGTATGTTTAGGGTTGGTGAGTTGTGGGCGTTCCATGTTTGCGGTGGAAGCGTGGTGATGGTCCCAGCACAATCCTCACACTGTGTTGACCTTTGACACAAATGATGCATTTGACTGTGTGTTTCGATGATTCAATGTGCATGTGACAAATAAAGCTGGTGTTTAATATTTAAAATGTTTACGCGGTGAGCGAATCGTAGGGAGAGCCTCTGGCGATTTCTCAGATCCCTTCCAAACTTGTCCAGCTCATCCGGAGTTTCTGCACAGTTAGGATCTGCAATTTGAGCTCTGAAGTCAGGCAAGGCCGTGTGACGTCGGCGATCATATTTAACCTGGTGATTGGCTGGGTTATGAGGCAAACAATGAAAGAGAAGCAGAGCGGTATTAGTTGGACTATGTTCTCTACTTTAGAAGACCTTGACTTTATGGATCAACTGATATTACTATCACATACCACACCACCCAATGCAACGGGAAACTCAATACTTGTTTACCTCTGGTGGACGGGTTGTCAGCCAGAGAAAGACCAAGGCCGTGACCCTCAATGTAGAGTCTCCTCCTCCCCTCAAGGCATATGACGTCCACTTACCCAGCACCAGCAGATTCACCTACCCGGGCAGCATCATTCAGCAGGATGGTGGGACCAAGGGCAACATCCAGTGTAGACTCAATAAAGTCTTCAGATTAATGGGCAACCTATGGAGGTTAACCAAGTATGGTATCAACACCAAGGTGAAGCTGTACCAGAGCTATGTTCTGTCTTGTGCGGCTCAGAATGCTGGCTCATGACAGGGAGGGACCTTGCCAGTCTGTCGTCATTTCACACCACGAGCCTCCAGAAGATCCTCCAAAATCTTCTGGCCAAGGAAGATCTCCAACCACGCCATGCTTCTTCAGTGTCACCAAGAGGACATGGCCACAATCATCCTGAGGAAACGTTGGCGATGGATTGGGCTCGCGATGGCCAGCTCCATCATCAAGACAGCACCTCGTAAACACAAAATACTCTGCAAATGCTGGGGTCAAAGCAACACGCACAACACGCTGGAGGAACTCAGCAGGTCGGGCAGCATCCGTGGAAACGAACAGTCAATGTTTCGGGCCGATACCCTTCGTCAGGACTGAAGAGGGAGGGGGGAGGGTGGGAAGGAGAAGACTGGTAGGTTCCAGGTGAAAAACCAGCAAGGGGAAAGATAAAGGGGTGGGGGAGGGGAGGCAGGGAGGTGATAGGCAGGAAAGGTGAAGAAAGAATAGGGGAAAAAACAATGGGTAGTAGAAGGAGGCAGAACCATGAGGAAGGTGATAGGCAGCTGGAAGAGGGGGCAGAGTGAAACTGGGATGGGGGAAGGGAGGGGGAGGGAATACCAGATGTTGGAGAATTCAATGTTCATGCCAAGGGGCTGGAAACTACCCAAACGGTATATGAGGTGTTGCTCCTTCAACCTGAGTTTGGCCTCATCGTGGCTGTAGAGGAGGCCATGTATGGACATATGGACACCTGAAAGGTGCAGGAAACGCAGGAGACTGAAGATGACTTGGTGCCGTACCATAGAGGCAGGAATGAGGACCATGAACCACACCTGGGGTCCAGTGGAGAAGATGGCCAAGTTCAGACAGAGCTGGAGGACCTTCACTGCTGCCCAAAGCACCTACGGAGTAACAGGCCTTAAGTAAGCAGGGTTTATATGAACACAGAAGATTCTGCGGATGCTGGAAATCTTATGCAGTGCTCACAAAATGCTGGGGGATCTCCACGGGTCTGGCAGAGCATCTATAGAGGGGAATAAGCAGTCGCCATCTTGGGGCAAGCTCCATCATCAGGATTGGAAAGGAAGGGAGAAGAGGCCCGAAAACAAAGGTGGTGGTAACACGGTTCCCTCTTGTTCTCAATCACCTATTTATGGTTATATAAATTGATCTCTTTTCCAGAGGGTGAATGCAATTTCAAGCACTGAATTTCTGATTACATTAGGGGTAAATACAGTACACACTGCAATGTAATTCAAGGCCGCCTTCAGGGAAATTCCGCCGAATCAATGTGCTGGTGCCCAGCGGGATACAAGAATGATCAGACAAAAGGGGCGAAAATTCTCGGATAAAAATGTTTGTGTTCTCGGACCTAAACACTCACCAGAGGATTGTAAAGCAGAGCCGAACACTCTTTTTTTCCGCCTGTACGGATCAATAATGATCTAATTTACTGGTTCATTTAGTGTAAATGATAACACAGCCTAGTAACAGGTTTGGGACAGATGGCACGTCACATAATAAGGCAGCCAGGCCGGGCTCTGGGAAGCACAGTCTTAGTGGGAGGAAAGCAAAGGACATGCTGGTTATAGTACTGGATATTAGCAGGAGACTGCCGCTGTTCAGTCGTTCATTAGAGGAAGCTTTGCAGAACAATGTACCTGCAGGCAATAGATGGCTGTTCAGGCAATCTTCAAGGACGACCACACAATGATTTAGTACATTTCTCCACAATCTATCCTACTTGGCTACTGAAATGCTCTCCACAGCGATGTGTCGCTGCTTCTAATGCTGTAGATTGGGCCTTATTTGTCGCCCGTTCCCTGCAGAGTATTCTTGGCTTTTCACCTTGCTGTTTGGCAGGTTTTGGAGGACAAAGTGATTGCAAAGAAGCCAGGCGTGTCAACATTCTGCAAAAAAAAAAAAAAATCTGGGAATTAATAGAAATCCTCCTCCTCCGTTCCTGCGAGACACCACAGGGGCAGAGAGGAGAGTTTTTAGACAATGGAAGAAATAAGTCGGAACAGATGAGGGCAGCAGGGGTACATATCCAGACCACACTGGCCAGAGCCCCAAAGTAATCTATCCAACTTTCCATATGGTTCCTGCAATGACGCAAATCACAGCAGCAGTATAAGGCCATTCAGCCCATTGAGTACCCTACTCATTCCATCATGGCTGATTTATTTTCTCTCTCAACCCCACTCTTCTGCCCTCCTCCCATGACCTTTGACACCCTGACTAGTTAAGAATCTATCAACTTAAAATAGAGCCAATGACCTGACCTCTGCAACCACCTGCGCCAATCAATTCCAGAGATTCGCCACCCCCCGGCTATTTCCACTTTGGTAGTAGAAATAAATGTGCGGGCTATTTTCTAAATGAGGAGAAAATCCAAAAATCCAAAAAGGGGGAGGAGAAGATGGTGGTGCAATGGCGGCTCGCACGGCCTCTCCGGTGATCTGTAATCTGTCAAGTAGGGGACCGTGCACAATTCTGATTTGATGGAGACGGACGTGAGAGTACGAAGGAACATCTGGAAAACTTCTGAAATGCCCGCTTCGCTGCCGTAGCTGTGTGATAACCGGAATCTCTGGAGCAGAAGGCCCCGAAACCTCGGCTTTGCGTGTTTCAGCGGCCGGGGCGAGGTCGAAGGCGCTCGGCAGAGGATGGCGCTCGGGAGGCTGTATCGGAGAGGCTGCTCGGAGGCTCGAAGTTTTCGGATGGACGGACTCGGTGTGGGCTGTGGTCGGCTGCTTCCAAGGCATCGGCAAGTTGACGGTGCCTGGAGGTTTATGGCAGGGAGTTTCTCCCTTTGCCACCTGCTATCAGGGACTCGGGAGTCGATCGACTCGGGGACTTTTGAGACTTTTTTTACCATGCCTATGGTTTGTTCTTCATCAAATTATGGTATTGCTTTGCACTGCTGTAACTATATGTTATAATTATGTGGTTCTGTCAGTGTTAGTCTTTGGTTTGTCCTGTTTTCTGTGATATCACTCCGGAGAAACATTGTATCATTTCTTAATGCATGTATGCATTTCTAAATGACAATAAAAGAGGACTGAGTGTTCTCATAATCTAAAAAAGAAATCTGAGATGGAAAGGGATTTGGGAGTCCTTCTGCAGAACACCCTAAATGTTAACTTGCAGATTGAGTCCGTGTTGAGCAAGGCAAATGCCATGTTAGCATTCATTTCAAGAGGTCTGGAATACAAGAGCAGGGATGTGATGCTGAGGCTTTATAAGGCCTCACTTTGAGTATTGTGAACAGTTTTGGGCTCCTCATCTTAGAAAAGATGTGCTGGTACTGGAGAGAGTCCAGAGGAGGTGAACAATGATGATTGCAGGAATGAAATGTTTATCATATGAGGAACGTTTGATGGCTCTGGGTCTGTACTCGCTGGAATTTAGACAGATGGGGGGTGGGGGGATCTCATTGAAACTGTTCGAATGTTGAAAGGCCTAGGCAGAGTAGATGTGGAAAGATGTTTTCCATGGGGGAGAGTCTAGGACAAGAGAGTACCGCCTAGGGATAGAGGGGTGCCCTTTCAAAAGCAGAGATGAGGAGAATTTTCTTTAGCCAAGGGGTGGTGAATTTGTGGAGTTTGTTGCCACATGTAGCTGTGGAGGCCAGGAGGTTGGGTGAAATTAAGGCAGAGATTGATAGGTTCTTGATTGGATATGGCATCAAAGGTTATGGAGAGAAGGCCAGGAACTGGAGTTGAGGAGGAGACAGAAAAAAGGGTCAGCCATGATTGAATGGCGGAGCAGACTCGATGGGCCAGATGGCCTAATTCTGCTCCTATGTCTTATGGTTTTATGGTCTACTGCGCTTTACACCCGGTCTGGAGAAACATTGTTTTATTTGGCGGTGTACATGTATATAGTTAAACGACAACAAATTTGTCTTGATTTGAAGTTGTATTCTCATTCAGAAGTTCTGGGTGGCATGGTAACGTTGCGGTTAGTGTAATGATACTATAGCACCAGTGACCCAGGTTCACTTCTGCCGCTGTCTATAGGGAGTGTGTCCATTCTCCGCATAACCGCGTGGGTTTCCTCCAGAGGCTGAGATTTCCGCCAACAATCCAAAGATGTCCTGATTAGTAGGTCAATGGGTTTTTTGTTAGGCACCTGTTAGTCTTGTGAGACCATGGATTTGCGCCTTGGAAGGTTGTATGGAAGACCGGCAGTTGCCCATGCTGCAAGTCTCCCCTCTCCATGCCACCAATGTTGTCCAAGGGAAGGGCATTAGGACCCATACAGCTTGGCACCGGTGTCGTCGCAGGGCAATGTGTGGTTAAGTGCCTTTCTCAAGGACACAACGCACTGCCTCAGCCAAGGCTCGAACTAGCAACCTTCAGATCACTAGATGAACGCCTTAACCACTTGGCCATGCACCAACACCTATGGTCAATGGGTTACATAGGTGTAATTCGGAGGCACGATCTCATTGGGCTGGAAGGGCCTGTACCATACAGTATCTCTTAATAGATAAAATAAATAAAAACGTTAAGAATATTAGAAGTGAATTGCTCATATCGAAATGGTGATATTCATACCAGCCCTTGACCAGTGTTTCCTACAATACTGGTTTTCTTCTCAGTCTTTGGATACAAAAGACAGGTCACAAGAGAGTCTGCAGGTGCTGGACATCTAGACAAACACACACAGAATTCTGGAGGGTCAGGCAGCGTCTATGGAGAGAAATAAGCAGTCGACGTTTCAGGCCAAGCCCCTTCATCCAGACTGAAAAGGAAGGGCTAGGAAGCCAGAGTGAAAAGGTCGGTGGGTCCTGTCAGCATTTCGTTAGTTGCTATAGGCAGTTCGCACGGAATAATGAAATCAGGGTAAACTGAGATTCTGTACTTTCTTTGTGGCTGGACGTAAAGGGTACGGCAGCAGCAGAGGGACTGCTGAGAGATTCACAAAGATGTTGCCGGGGCTGCAGGAATGCAACCATGTGGAAAGACCTTTTAGGCTGAGGTTGGTTTCTTTAAGGTGAAAGAGACAACGGAGAGATTTAATCCAATTGTACACAATAAAGAGAGGCCGAAAGAGAGCAATTATCATCACCATTATGCACCATGTCGGGTGGTCATGGTCCTTGTCCATGATTGTTCTTGATAAACTTTTCTGCAGAAAGGGTTTGTCATTTCCTTCTTCCGGGCGGTGTCTTTACAAGACAGGTGACCCCAGCCATTATCAATACTGTTCAGAGGCTGTCCGCCTGGCGTCAGTGGTCACATAGCCAGGACTTGTGATATGCACCAGCTGCTCATACGACCATCCACCACCTGCTCCCATGGCTTCATGCGATCCTGATCGGGGGGGCTAAGCAGGTGCTACACCTTGCCCAAGGGTGACCTGCAGGCTAGCAAAGGGAAGGAGCACCTTACACCTCCTTTGGTAGAAACATATCTCCACCCCACCACCCTCAAAAAGAAGGTAAACAGGGAAATAATCATTTCACCTAGTAGAGATATCAGTAACCTAGGAACATAGTCATAGTCATAGTCATACTTTATTGATCCTGAGGGAAATTGGGTTTCGTTACATTTGCACCTACCAAGAATAGAGTATAAATATAGCAATATAAAACCATAAATAATTAAATAATAATATGTAGACTATGCCAGATGGAAATAAGTCCAGGACCAGCCTATTGGCTCAGGGTGTCTGACCCTCCAAGGGAGGAGTTGTAAAGTTTGACGGCCACAGGCAGCAATGACTTCCTATGACGCTCAATTTATTGTGCGAGGGAGGGGTTGGGGGCGCTTTGGGGGTTTGTGAGTTTTTGTTTCTTTTTCTTTTCATGCGGAGGGGGTTATGTCTTTCAACTACTTCTCTGGTTTCCTATGTTCTATGGCTATCTGGTGAAGGCAAATCTCAGAGTTGTATCCTGTATACATACGGATAATAAAATGAACCTTTGAACTGTTGGTAAAGGGATGAGTTGATAAAGGGATCGGCAGGTGAATCCTATTTGCTGGGTGGAGACTCGGAGCAGGCTGGGAGGAAACAGCCATGGCCAAGGCAAGTAAAACAGAAAATACCAAAAATATTCAGTAGGTTGGGCAGCATCTGCGGGGGAAGAATCAAAGTCCACATTTCAGGTTGATTATCATATGTGGAACTAATGAAACATCAATATCAGTGCTTTTTTTAGAATTACAGTCGTGGCTGTATATTTGTTTCTCAAATATTCTGAGGCCTTCGTGACAGATTTGCAGCAAATGTCTTATCTACTTTGCTGAGGCTTGTATAGATTTAATTCCGGGAACCCAGCGCCCCTGAGCCAGGGATTCCTATTTATAGCGCAGAGGTCTGTGAGCTCATTGCTGGCGCAGGCTGTGTTAAGTCATCAGGGAGGTTCCCTCCTCGTCTTCTCCTGTTCTGCTCCTTCTATCACACGCAGGACCGGCCAGAGGAGCTGAAGTGTTAGGTTCACATTGTGCAGTTGCGGAGAACACTCCAAGGATCTGGAGTCGGGGGTCTCAGGGGCTTCCAGAACGTTCTCTCTCTCAGGTTCAGCAAACAGACAGGAAGACAACGGAGAGACAGCAAGGGGTACGACGGGTGAGGGAATGGACAGGGAGTGGAGACAATGTGAAGTAGATAGTGAAGAGATAGTAGGGAGACAGGGGGGAGAGAGTGGGGAGAGGCAGAGGAGAGACAGTGGGGGTGTCAGAGGAGAGACAGTGGTGAGAGTGGGGAGACAGTGAGGGAGATAGCTGGGGAGATGGTGGAGGAGGAGGTGGAGATGAAGAGAGACTTGCATATTTAATATTTCAATAATATTTGAGTAATCTTGGATATATATTGGTTGATTAAGCAATTTTCTTCATTTAAATAATTCAGTACAGGTTATATGTATAAATACAAGAATTGCATATGTCATCACACTACCACCTAATATGCCTGTGCCTCGCTTAAAGTAAACTTAAAGTTAGACCAGCATTTTGGATGCCTGTGTCTTCCTTGGAATTAGTCTAATGCTTTGAAGTTATGAAACAACAGGGACAGTGGGGTGAGAGAGAGAGGGAGGGAGAGAAAGAGAGAAGAGGGAGTGAGAGAGGGAGAAAGAGAGAGAGGAGAGAGAAAGAGGGTGAGAGGAGAGAGTGAGTGAATGAGAGATTGAGAGAGAGAAAGAAAGAGAGAGAGGAGAGAGAGAAAGAGAGGAGAGTGTGAGAAAGAGCGAGAAAGAGAGGGAGAGGGAGAGACAGACAGATTAGATTAGATTATGAGGACACTCAGTCCTCGTTTATTGTCATTTAGAAATGCATGCATTAAAAAATGATACAACGTTCCTCCAGTATGATATCACAAGAAAACATAGGACAAACCAAGACTAAAACTTACAAAACTACATAATTATAACATATAGTTACAACAGTGCAAAGCAATACCGTAATTTGATAAGAGCAGACCATGGGCACGGTAAAAAAAAAGTCTCAAGTCCCGATAGACTCATCATCTCACGCAGGCGGCAGAAGGGAGGAACTCTCCCTGCCATGAACCTCCAAGCGCCGCCAACTTGCCGATGCAGCACCCTGGAAACACCTGACCACAGCGGACTCTGAATCCGTCCAAAAACTTCAAGCCTCCGACCAGCCCCTCCGACACAGCCTCTCCGAGCACCATCCTCTGCCGAGCGCTTCGATTCCACCCCGGCCGCCGAGCAACAAGCAAAGCCGAGGACTCGGGGCCTTCCCCTCCGGAGATTCTGGACCACACAGTAGCAGCAGCAGCGAAGCAGGCATTTCAGAAGTTTCACCAGATGTTCCTCCGTGCTCTCACGTCCATCTCCATCAAATCAGGATTGTGCACGGCCCCCTACTTGACAAATAACAGACATCACCACCGGAGTGGCCGCTGCGAGCTGCGTCGCGTCGCCATCTTCTCCTCCCTCCAGAGGGAGAGAAAGAGAGGCACAAGAAGAGCGACAGTGAAATAACCAAGCAAGAGCTGTGGATGGACAGTGAAGTAGACAGGGATAAGGTAGCCAGTGAGACACTGTAAGGATATTAATGGTGAAAATGTATGCACAAGGAGAGAGAGACTGTGGAGTGGTAGTGAAAGAGGCAGAGAGGAGAACAGTTAGCGGGACAGTGACTGAGTCAGTAAATACTCACAGGGCAGCTGACCTTAAGTTGCTTCTTGTTGCTAATAATCTAATTTAATAATCTGTGAATATATAAAATATAACAATAGCATTTGACCTACTACAAACCGTGACATTTGATATACTGACAAAAAATACTGGCTTCTTATTCATGACTGAAATGAATCCTTCCTGGGCGTAGTCCTTGTGGCATTTTACCTGCTTGATGGTCTGACTCTCTGCGCAAAATATTGCACCCAGCCAGTCCATGCGAAGAGGAAACTGCACAGAGAATGCAAGCATTTCACCCGGCTCAGCCTATGTCAGAATTGCTCCTGTCTAAAGGTTGCAAGTTCAAGCCTCGCTGAAGGGCGTGAGCAGGTCTTGGTAGGCAGTTCCGTGAGTATTGCAGAGCCAACCAGTGATATCTTTCATTCTCCATGTGTACATCCCCAACATTCCTCCCTTAACAGACAAAAGTAAAGTCTGCTTAAATTGCCCTGATTTTATTTACGCTTTAGGAATCTGACTGTGGACAAAGGCAGCAGCCTAATTCCTTCTATAGTAGCAAGTTTAAAGTTCGAAGTACATTTATTATCCACTTCTCTTCGGTATTCACCAATGAGAGGGAAATTGACGATGGTGAGGACAATATGAGTGAGGTTGATGTTCTGGAGCATGCTGATATTAAGGGAGAGGAGGTGTTGGAGTTGTTAAAATACATTAGGACAGATAAGTCCCCGGGGCCTGATGGAATATTCCTCAGGCTGCTCCACAAGGTGAGAGAAGAGATTGCTGAGCCTCTGGCTAGGATCTTTATGTCCTCGTTGTCCATGGGCATGGTACCAGAGGATTGGAGGGAGGTGAACGTTGTTCCCTTTTTCAAAAAAGGCAGTAGGGATAGTCCGGGTAATTATAGACCAGTGAGCCTTACGTCTGTGGTGGGAAAGCTGTTGGAAAAGATTCTTAGAGATAGGATCTATGGGCATTTAGAGAATCATGGTATGAACAGAGACAGTCAGCATGGCTTTGTGAAGGGCAGATCGTGTCTAACAAGCCTGATAGAGTTCTTTGAGGAGGTGACCAGGCATATAGATGAGGGTAGCGCAGTGGATGTGATCTATATGGATTTTAGTAAGGCATTTGACAAGGTTCCACATGGTAGGCTTATTCAGAAAGTTAGAAGGCATGGGATCCAGGGGAGTTTGGCCAGGTGGATTCAGAATTGGCTTGCCTGCAGAAGGCAGAGGGTGGTGGTGGAGGGAGTACATTCAGATTGGAGGATTGTGACTAGTGGTGTCCCACAAGGATCTGTTCTGGGACCTCTACTTTTCGTGATTTTTATTAACAACCTGGATGTGGGGGTAGAAGGGTGGGTTGGCAAGTTTGCAGACGACACAAAGGTTGGTGGTGTTGTAGATGGTGTAGAGGATTGTCAAATATTGCAGAGAGACATTGATAGGATGCAGAAGTGGGCTGAGAAGTGGCAGATGGAGTTCAACCCAGAGAAGTGTGAGGTGGTACACTTTGGAAGGAGAAACTCCAAGGCAGAGTACAAAGTAAATGGCAGGATACTTGGTAGTGTGGAGGAGCAGAGGGATCTGGGGGTACATGTCCACAGATCCCTGAAAGTTGCCTCACAGGTGGATAGGGTAGTTAAGAAAGCTTATAGGGTGTTAGCTTTCATAAGTCGAGGGATAGAGTTTAAGAGTCGCGATGTAATGATGCAGCTCTATAAAACGCTGGTTAGGCCACACTTGGAGTATTGTGTCCAGTTCTGGTCACCTCATTATAGGAAGGATGTGGAAGCATTGGAAAGGGTACAGAGGAGATTTACCAGGATGCTGTCTGGTTTAGAGAGTATGGATTATGATCAGAGATTAAGGGAGCTAGGGCTTTACTCTTTGGAGAGAAGGAGGATGAGAGGAGACATGATAGAGGTGTACAAGATAATAAGAGGAACAGATAGAGTGGATAGCCAGCGCCTCTTCCCCAGGGCACCACTGTTCAATACAAGAGGACATGGCTTTAAGGTAAGGGGTGGGAAGTTCAAGGGGGATATTAGAGGAAGGTTTTTTACTCAGAGAGTGGTTGGTGCGTGGAATGCACTGCCTGAGTCAGTGGTGGAGGCAGATACACTAGTGAAGTTTAAGAGACTACTAGACAGGTATATGGAGGAATCTAAGGTGGGGGCTTATAGGGGAGGCAGGGTTTGAGGGTCAGCACAACATTGTGGGCTGAAGGGCCTGTACTGTACTGTACTATTCTATGTTCTATGTTCTATGTATGCTATATACAACCTTGAGATTCATCTCCTTACAGGTAGCCACTAATCAAGGACCCATTAAAAAAAAGAATGAACACGCCATGTGCAAAGAGAGAGAAAAAAAAACTATACAAACAATAAAAAGCAAGCAAACAGCTTTCAGAACGGAAGTAAGTCCTCAGACATGAAGTCTGGAGCAGCCGGCACAGGCCCATGGCCTCAGGCTCAATTCGTCACGCAGCGGAGCAAAATGGCGCGGAGCTCTCACAGGCACGAAACCCGGATCAGCCAGAGCAGTTTCACAGCCTCAGTACAGCAAGCGTCGCGGAGCCGCTCCTGACATCGGGCCTTTTCAACCCATCCAGCCCGGTGTTTAAATCATCCAAACACCAGGTCATTCTGAGACCCGGGGCCTGTCGCGTCAATATGCTTCGGGCCTGGAACTCGTCGTCACCTTTCGGGCCCGTACCCGAACCTCCTAAATCAGCCCAGAGCTTAAATCGATCAAACCTCGCTCTCGGTTTAGGTAGACGGGCCACAAACCTCCTCCACTCCCACTTTTCTCTGCTCCGCACGCCCCGACTGAAGTTAAATTAGTCACTGTGAAATGAAGGGGGATTTACTAAGTACATAATAATATGCTTTATCGATGCAAATTTTGCTTTGTAATACATATTAAATGTATTTAGTCGAGAAATACAAAGTGAATGGGGTCAAAAATATTCCCTTTAAACCCAATTACTGACTTGCTAGGAAAAAACAGTTACTGAAAAACTTTAATTATATTGCGTTTCACGAAAGTATTAAGTTTTTCTTCCTTATTTCTTGGAAAATACACTTTCTGAGTCATTAAATTATTTTTACAACGGATTTTAAAGGCAGAACATTAATCACTGAAATTTTTGCATACCTCGTTTCTCAAGTTCACTGACTTAGCTATAAAACTGCATTTAGAAAATTTATTGCAATTGAAAATTTTAAAGAGCAAATTTTCAGGTTGATCTGAGAATCAGGCTCTATCCCATTCTTTTATGTCAAAGAAAGAAGCCACTCAGCCCCTCAGGATTTTAATGGCTCTTAGTGCAATCCTATCAATCGTTCTATGGTTCAATGTGTCAAATTAATATCAGAGAATGTATACAACCTGAAATTCTTACTCTTCACAGACATCCACAAAACAGAAGAAAAAACATCAAAGAATGAATGACAGAAAAGGATAGAACCCCAAAGACCCCCACCCCCCCTCCTACGCACAAGCAGTAGCAAAAGCATCAACCCTCCCCCCAATTACCCCCTCACCACCATGCAAGCAACGGCAAAGCCCCCCAGAGGCCATGATCCAGAGCCCATCAAAAACACAACTGTCCATCATCCCAACACTTCATGCAGGAGAAAGGTATCACTCCTGCCACAGTGAGAGGGGAGGCCAACAACTCGCTGTTTCGGTGTTATGGTCTGCAGCGTCGCTTGTTTCAACAAGCCGCCTACACTGCTGCCTCCAAGTTCCGGTCTCCCGCGATACTTGTCTGTCACATCGGCCAGAAACCGAGTTGAGCACCAGGCCGCACTCCAAAGGCGCGGGACTTCCTGGCCGCTCCTGGAGATGACAAAAACAAAAGCTCAGCGAGCTCCAAGAGCAGGAAGCCACTGACATGAAGAACAGCAGTTTGTGTGCAGCTGTAGATCACAGACTCGGACAGAATCCCAACCACCTTGAAAAGGAAAGAAAAGATATTAAAGAGGATGAGCTGGAAGAAGTCGCCATCTTTAGCTCCTTCCTATCAATCCCATTTCCCCATTTACTTCCTTTTGACTAATAATCTGGCGTCACGACCAGGTGCTGACGGCAGTAGAAGAAAGTATCTCCTTGGCCATTAACAATAGTAGGCACATCACTAAAGCAGAGAGCTCAAAGCTGGAGACTAATCACAGCCTCAGCCCAGATCACCAGCAGGCTTGGTCACCACAGCGTCTGAAAGTCGATCGAAAGTTGGCAAGCAATCAAAACTCCCTGACTTCATCAAATCACCTTCTCTGAGGCCTGACACGGTCATTCTTTCAGAAACCTCGAAGCAGGTGGTCATGGTAGAACTGACAGTTCCTTGGGAAGACCGGATTGAGGAGGTGTTTGAACATAAGAAGTCAAGTATCAGGAGCTGATAGAACAGTACCAGAGACAGGGGTAGAGGAGATAGATGTGAGCATATAGAGGTGGGGTGTAGAGGTTTTGCTCTGCAGAACCTACTCTCTCCTTGGCATTACGAGGGCTGCAAGAAAGAAAAGAGCCATCAGGACCATCACAGAGGCTGCTGAGCGAGCTTCCAGGTGGCTTATGGATTCAGAGGTGTGAACCATGGACTGATGCCGCTGGGACACAAGCCGGGCCTGATCAAGAGTCTGTGGTGGCCAGTGCGATCATGTTTGCTGTTGTGTGCTGGGGTAGCAGACACCAACAGAATCAACAAACTCATTCGTAAGGCCAGTGATGTTGTGGGGATGGAACTGGACTCTCTCACGGTGGTGTCTGAAAAGAGGATGCTGTCCAAGTTGCATGCCATCTTGGTCAATGTCTCCCATCCACTACATAATGTACTGGTTGGGCACAGGAGTACATTCAGCCAGAGACTCATCCCACTGAGATGCAACACAGAGCGTCATAGGAAGTCATTCCTGCCTGTGACCATCAAACTTTACAACTCCTCCCTTGGAGGGTCAGACACCCTGAGCCAATAGGCTGGTCCTGGACTTATTTCCTGGCATAATTTACATATTGCTATTTAACTATTTATAGTTTTATTACTATTTAATTATTCATGGTGCAACTGTAACGAAAACCAATTTCCCCCCGGGATCCATAAAGTATGACTAAACTAAACTGATCAACCCTGGCTGGGTCACCTAGGTGAGAGTGTCTGATGTTGAAAGACCCAAAACACTTGATGACCCAGGTTACACAACTGATCATGTGTCCCAATGCATCCTAGGATGTATCTCATCATCGTGCATCCCCGTCAACTTCCGGCGATTCTCCATCCGAACAGCATGTCTTTGGGATGCGAGTAGAACCTAAAGGACCAAAGAGTAAGTCAAAAGGAGATCCGACATATTCCACACAGAGAGCACCAGAGATCAGGATCAAACATTTATCCACTCTGAATCCAGGATCTAAATCCTCTGTTTTGGAACAGAGATGAGGAGTTTCTTTATTTCGTGGCTGCCTGTGGGACGGCGAATCTTAGAGTCGTATTCCGTATACATACTTTGATAATAGATGTACTTTCAATCTTTGAAAGTTTTGAGTTTAGAAGATTGAGGTGGCAACTCATTGAAACTTACGGAATATTGATTGACCTAGGTAAAGTGGACAAAGAGGGGATGTTTCCAGTAGTGGGAGAGTCTATGACCAGAGGCCACAGCCTCAGAACAGAAGGATGTCCCTTTAGAACAGAGATGAGGAGGAATTTCTTTAGCCAGAGGGTGTTGAATTTGTGGAATTCATTGCCACAGACAGCGGTGGGGGCCATCATTGGGTATATTTAAAGCAGAGGTGAATAAGGTCTTGATTAGTAAGGCCATCAAAAGTAATGAGGAGAAGGCAGGAGAAAGGGGTTGAGAGGGTTAATAAATCAGCCAAGATCGAATGGCGGAGAAGGCACCGCCTCAGAGTACAAGGGTGTCCTTTTAAAACAAAGATGAGAAGGAATTTCTTTAACCAGAGGATGATGAATCTGTGGAATTCTTTGCCACGGACAGCTGTGGAGGCCAAGTCATTGGATACGTTTATAGGTTCTTGATTAGTAAGGCTGTCAAAGATTATGGGGAGAAGGCAAGAGAAAGGGTTGAGAGGGATAGTAAATCCTCCGTGATGGAATGGCGGAGAAGGCATCATTGGCTGAATCATGATAGGCTGACTAGCCTAATATTGCTCCTGCGTCTCATGGTCTAATCACGATTTTTACTGAGATACAGAGCGGAATAGGCCCTTCCAGCCCTTCGAGCCACGCCGCCCAGCAATCCCCCGATTTAATCCTAGCCTAATCACAGGACAAGTTACAATGACCAATTAACCTGCCAACCAGTACATCTTTGGACTGTGGGAGGAAACTGGGGCACCCGGAGGAAACCCATGTGGTCATAGGGAGAGAGTACAATCCCCTTACAGTGGTGGGAAATGAACCTTGGGTTGCCTGTACTGTAAAGCATTGCGCTAACCACTACACTACCAATGTCCAATGGCTTATAAATCAGCCATGATGGAATGGAGGAGCAGACCTGATGGGCCAAATGGCCTAATTTTTCTCCTGTGTCTTATGGTCTTAAGGAAACTGGGTCTCCTACACCTCTTGGACCCAGTCTTCCCACCAGCTTAACAATGATAGAGTTCCTTTGGTCTCAACCTACCTCCCCATGATCTTACACATCCAACGTATCATCCTCCACAACTTCCACCATCTCTGAAGGGATCCCAACACCAAATACATCTTTATCTCCCCCTGCGCCCCCCCATTTTGTGCTGGGTTCATTCCCTCCACTATTCACTTGTCCATTTGTTCCTCACGGCACTTATCCCCGCAAGTGACCCAGCTGTAGCATAAATATCGATTTCTCCTTCCAGTAAAAATATTCCCCTCCCCCTCCCATCTTTTTCTATTCCCCATTCCGGCCTTTTACCTCTTCTCACCTGGCTATCACCACCCCCTGGGTCCCCTCCTCCTTCCCTTTCTCCTATGGTCCACTCCCCTCTCCTATCTGATTCCTTCCTCTCCAGCCCTTTATCTTTCCCATCCACCTGGCTTCACCTATCACCTTCTACCCATCCTCCTTCCCCTCCCCTCCACCTTTCATTCTGGCATCTTCCCCCTTCCTTTACGATCCTGGTGAAGGCTCTCGGCCTGAAACGTCGACTGTTTATTCATTTCCACGGATGTTGCCTGACTGGCTGAGTTCCTCCAGCATTTTGTGTGTGTTGCTTTGGCTAATATCGATTTATCATTGACATGTGTACCAAGATAGTGTGGAAATCTTTGTTCTCCAAGCATGGTGAGAAGACGGTGAGAAGATGGAGGCACGAGCAGACCACTCCCTCTGAAAGGATCTCTAAGTGATGCCTGCCGTGTCTCTTTTTGTCGAATAAAAGTCTACTTCATATCTACCAGCTGCGTTTCTCCGGTGACAACAGCAGGATAGAAGCAATTTTTGAGCCTGGAGTACATGTCTTACTGTCTGGAGTTTAGAAGAATGAGGGGGATTTTGTTTAAATTTATCAAATATTGAAAGGCCAAGATGGAGCGGACGTGATGAGGATGATTCCTACCTTGAGGGAGTCTTGGACCAGAGGGCAGAGCCTCAGAATGCAAGGGCAGAGGTGAGGAGGAATCTCTTTAACCAGAGGATGGTGAACCTGCGGAATTCATTGCCACAGATGGCTATGGAGGGCATCATTGGGTATATTTAAGGCAAAGGTGGATAGGTTCTTGATCTGTAGGGTACTAAATGTTACGGGGAGAAGGCAGGAGAATGGGGTTGAGGGGGATAATAATCAGCCATGATAGAATGGTGAAGCAGACTCGATGGGCTGACTGGCCTAATTCTGCTCCTTTGTCTTATGGTCTTTTGCTTGATGGGAGTGGGGGAGAAAAGAGAACGTCCAGGACAGCAACTCTTCTAACTGCATCTCGGTGCCACCCTTTCAAAGATGATCTTCTTTATACCATCCTTATGTCTCTTAGCAGGAATTGTTAGGTGTTGTAAGGAAATTTGCTGTGATTTTTTTTTCAAAAGAAGCAAACCAATGATCATTGAACCAAAAGGTTTTGCTTTCTGAAGCTGTGATGAAGATTAATGTAATATTTGCCCATTTAGTCAGCAGTCCCACCATTATGATTGCCTGTTATTGTGTTCTTGTATTTGGGATAAATCAAAATTATCTCCAATCAAATTAAATTAAGTACGACTTACATACTGTAAGATGTTGCTCATCAAACTTATTAAACAAATGGTGCATTTATTTCCATTTTTTGTCAGTTCTGTTGCTTATAAATTGTTTGAATGCACTGGAGTTCTTGAAGGCAATGTCAAAGCAATGCGCACAGTTCTCTTGACATTGAGTTGACTTCCGCATACAGAAAGTTCAAGTTTAATTGTCATTCAACCGTACTTGAATACCCACAACCTTCTGCAGCTTCCTTCCATTTTGTTTTTTGCGCAGGATTGAAATAAGCTGCAGAAAGTCGCAAAGTCAATCAGCTCCATCATGGGCACCACCCTCCTCAGCATCCAGGAAGTCTTCAAGGAGCGATGCCTCAAAAAGGCGGCATCCATCCTTGAGGGCCCGAATCACCCAGGACATGCCCTTTTCTCATTGTTACCATCAGGGAGGAGGTACAGGAGCCTGAAGGCACACACACTCGATGATTCAGGAACAGCTTCTTCCCCTCTGCCATCTGATCTCTAAGTGGACTTTGAACCCATGAATGCTACCTCACTACTTTTATAGAACATAGGACAGTACAGCGCAGTACAGGCCCTTCAGCCCACAATGTTGTGCCGACCCTTAGACCCTGCCTCCCATATACCCCCCCCACCTTAAATTCCTCCATATACCTGTCTAGTAGTCTCTTAAATTTCACTAGTATATCTGCCTCCACCACTGACTCAGGCAGTGCATTCCACGCACCAACCACTCTCTGAGTAAAAAACCTTTCTCTAATATCCCCCTTGAACTTCCCACCCCTTACCTCAAAGCCATGTCCTCTTGTATTGAGCAGTGGTGCCCTGGGGAAGAGGCGCTGGCTATCCACTCTATCTATTCCTCTTAATATCTTGTACACTTCTATCATGTCTCCTCTCATCCTCCTTCTCTCCAGAGAATAAAGCCCCAGCTCCCTTAATCTCTGATCATAATGCATACTCTCTAAACCAGGCAGCATCCTGGTAAATCTCCTCTGTACCGTTTCCAATGCTTCCACATCCTTCCTATAGTGAGCTGACCAGAACTGGACACAGTACTCCAAGTGTGGCCTAACCAGAGTTTTATAGAGCTGCATCATTACCCCGCGACTCTTAAACTCTATCCCTTTTTAATTTAGCACTTTAATATATATATTTCTTACTGTAATTTACGGCTTTTATTATTATGTATTGCAATGTACTGCTGCCACATAACAACAAATTTCCTGATATTTGGCAATGATATTAAGTTTGATTCTGATTCTAATTCTGAAATCAAGCCAAACAAAATGGTGTTACTCAGGGGCCAAGCTGGAAAACATAGTACCAACAGTCACACACTGCATAATGTACATATAGCACATACAATATAAAATGTCAGTAAAACACAGTCACACAAAAAAAATATAGTCCAGGTCCCTGAGTCCGTGAAGGTTGCAGCAGTCTGCAGTCGAACACAATACATCTTGTCTTCTGCCGAGTGAACTCTAGGGGGCAGCACCAACTCCAGCCTGGACGGCGCACCACGTCACCCCTAATGGAACGCTCCAACTCTAATGCCTCTCCCCTGGGTGGATGGGGGTAATTTCACTGTCACGGATATTTAACTCTGGAAAGAGGCACAACCAAAACTAAAGAAAACAGCAGTGAATTTGCCTACTTATAAATTACAGTTTTGTGGTATTCTTTTGTTCTTCATCCACAGAAAGTTAGCCCCCTCTATAATATTTACATTTGTTGGAGAGTGAGGGCCTGTCTGTCCTTGAGCCGGCAGGGTTTGAGGAAACAACAGGGAAGATTGAATCATCGGAATAGCGAGTTGCTAGTCTCCACACTCGTTGTTGCAGAAGAGACCTTTCTCTCCCTCGATGCAGAGAACCTGTCAGAGATCCCACAGTGCTGGGTTATGGACTGTAGTTTTTGTTGGACTCTAGATCAAGGTCTTTTGCGGGGGGGGTGCTTTTCCTATTGCATGCATGGTGGGGGGGTGTTGGTGAATCTTCTAGTGCAAGTGAGGGGAGGGTTGACGCTTCAGCTACTGCTTGTGAATGGGAGGGGGCTGGGAGGCTTTGGAGTTCTGATGTTTCTATCATTCATTCTTTGGGGCTTCTTGTCTGTGAAGATTTAGAATCTTAGATCAGATTATGAAGACACTCAGTCCTCTTTTATTGTCATTTAGAAATGCATACATGCATTAAGAAATGATACAATGTTTCTCCAGAGTAATATCACAGAAAACAGGACAAACCAGAGACTAACACTGACAGAACCACATAATTATAACATATAGTTACAGCAGTGCAAAGCAATGCCATAATTTGATGAAGAACAAACCATGGGCACGGTAAAAAAAGTCTCAAAAGTCCCCGAATCGATCGTCTCCCGAGTCCCCGATAGCAGGCGGCAAAAGGGAGAAACTCCCTGCCATAAACCTCCAGGCACCGTCAACTTGCTGATGCCTTGGAAGCAGCCGACCACAGCCAACACTGAGTCCATCCGTCCGAAAACTTCGAGCTTCCGACCAGTCCCTCCAATACAGCCTCCCGAGTGCCATCCTCTGCCAAGCGCCTTCAACCTCGCCCCAGCCGCCGAAACAAGCAAAGCCAAGGATTTCGGGGCCTTCTGCTCTGGAGATTCCGGTTACCACACAGTAGCAGCGGCAGCGAAGCGGGCATTTCAGAAGTTTTCCAGATGTTCCTCCGTACTCTCACGTCTGTCTCCATCAAATCAGAATTGTGCACGGTCCCCTACTTGACAGATAACAGATATTCATCACCGGAAAGGCCGCGCGCGCTGCCGTCACGTCGCCATCTTCTCCTCGGATTTCAGGTTGTATACTGTATATATTCCTCGATATTAAATGAACCATTTGAATTAATGCAAATGGGGCAGAGAGATCAGCACTCTGACATACGAAGTACAACTGTGGGGGGAAAGTGAAGTTATCCATTTTGGTTGGAAGAATAGAAAGCAGATATCCTAGAGTCATGAAAAAAACCACAAAATGGAAACAGATGCTTCCAAGGCAAGGGACCCAGAACACTATTATATAGAGGTCTCAGTACACAGTGTTGGATATGAAACACAGGGATAGCGATTAATTAGGGGGTTAAATGGTATTTATTTGCAAGAAGAAGGAATATAAATGCTGAAATTCAAATGGTACAACTTGGAACAATTGCAAAAGCAATATTAACATTCATTTTGAGAGGACTAGAATATACAGAAGGACAGTACTAGAATATGGGTTGCTGGGGTGGAGATATATCTCTGCCAAAGGAGGTGGAAGGTGCTCCTTCCCTCCACTAGCCTGCAGGTCACCCTTGGGCAAGGTGTAGCACCTGATTAGCCCCTCGATCAGGGTCACATGAAGCTATGAGAGCAGCTGGTGCACATCTCTAGTTCTGGTTATGTGACCACTGACGCCAGGCAGACAATCTCTGACGCCACGCTCAGGTTGGAGGAGCAATACCTTATATTCCATCTGGGTGGCCTCCAACCTGATGGCATGGACATCGATTTCTCAAACTTCCAGTGATTTCCCTCCCTCCCTCTCCTTCACCATTCCCCAATCCGGTTTCTCTCTCTCACCTCATCTGCTTACCTGCCCATCACCTCCCCTTGGTGCTCCTCCACCCTTCCGTTTCCTCAATGGCCTTCTGACCTCTCCTATCAGATTCCCTCTTCTCTAGCCCTTTATCTCTTTCACCAATTGACTTCCCAGCTTTTTACTTCACCCCTCCCCCTCTCCCAATTTCACCTTTCACCTGCCACCTTGTACTTCTTCCTCCCCTCCCCCCACCTTCTCACTCTGACTTCATCTTTTTACTCCAGGCCTGATGAAGGGTCTCGGCCCAAAACATCGACTGCACTCCTTTCCACAGATGCTGCCGGGCCTGCTGAGTTCCACCAGCATTTTATTGTTTGGATTTCCAGCATCTGCAGATTTTGTCTTGCTTGTGAAAAACCACAGTTTGAGTACGCTGCAGATCATGGACTTCAAAAGAACCCCAGCCACCTTGAAAAGTGAAAAAGAAAGATTAAAGATAGGAAATTAAACTGTTTCCACAGATGAGCTAGAAGAAGCAGCCATTTGGCGCCATCTTAGCCCTGCCTCTGATAAGAATCTGCAGTCTCTCTCTGTCTTATTTTAGTTGGAAAAGGAGGATAATGCAGAAAGTTTGGTCTTGGATTGTCACATGTTGTGGAGTCTTCAGGATCAGCTCACTCCTCATGGAGGAATCAGAAGTGGAGAGAGTGAGCAGCTTCAAGTTCCTCGGTGTCAAGATCTCTAAGGATCTAACCTGGTCCCAACATATCGATGCAGTCATGAAGAAAGCAAGACAGGGGTTATACTTTATAAAGAGTTTGAAGAGATTTGGCATGTCAACAAATACACCCAAAAGTTACACTTCTATAGTTATACTGTGGAGAGCATTCTGACAGGCTGCATCACTGTCTGGTATGGAGGGGCTACTGCACAGGACCGAAAGAGGCTGCAGAAGGTTGTAAATCTAGTCAGCTCCATCTTGGGCATTAGCTTACAAAACACCCAGGACATCTTTAGGGAACTGTGTCTCAGAAAGGCAGTGTCCATTATTAAGAACCTCCAGCACCCAGGGCATGCCCTTTTCCCACTGTTACCATCAGGGAGGAGGTACAGAAGCCTGAAGGCACACACTCAGCGATTCAGGAATAGCTTCTACCCCTCTGCCATCCGATTCCTAAATGGACATTGAAGCTTTGGACACTACCTCACTTTTTTTAATATACAGTATTTCTGTTTTTTGCACATTTTTTAAAAAATCTATTCAATATAAATAATCGATTTTCTGGTGAATGCAGCAGGCCAGGCAGCATCTCTAGGAAGAAGTACAGTCGACGTTTCGGGCCGAGACCCTTCGTCAGGACTAACTGAAGGAAGAGCCAGTAAGAGATTTGAAAGTGGGAAGGGGAGGGGGAGATACTAGCTCTTCCTTCAGTTAGTCCTGACGAAGGGTCTCGGCCCAAAACGTCCACTGTACCTCTTCCTAGAGATGCTGCTTGGCCTGCTGCGTTCACCAGCAACTTTGAAGTGTGTAGCTTGAATTTCCAGCATCTGCAGAATTCCTCGTGTTTGCGTTTTTAAATAATTGATTTACTTGTTTATATATTGATATGTTTTATTTTATTTATTATTTTATTCTCTCTGCTAGATTATGTATTGCATTGAACTGCTGCTGCTAAGTTAACAAATTTCACGTCACATACCAGTGATAATAAACCTGATTCTGATTCTAGAGATGAACATAGAACAATAGATGTAGAACAGTACAGTACAAGAACAAGCCAATTGGCCCACAATGTTGTGCCGAACCAGCTAAATATAGCAAACCAATGCCTCAAATGTATTCACCTCTACCACCATACTAGGCAGTGCATTCCAGGAATCCACCAGCCTCTGCGTAAAAAACAATTACCTCTCACATCCCCTTTGAACCTACCCCCATCTCACTTTCAATGCATGCCCTCTGGTATTTGACATTTTAACCCTGAGAAACTTTTACCCTCAGTCCACTCTATCTATGCCTTTCATAAAGTTGTAAACCTCTGTCAGATCTTTCTTCAACCTCCGGCACTCTGAGGAAAACATCTTGGGTTTATCCTGCCTCTCGTGATAGCACATTCCCTCTGAACCAGACAGCATCCTGACAAGCCCCTTCTGCACTCTCTCCAAAGCCTCAACATCCTTCCTACAGAGGGGTGACCGGAACTGTGTGCAGTCACAGCTGTTCATCTGCTCTCCGAGACATTGATCCAGTTAAAAGCGGCTTTTATCTGTGAAGGTCCGGAGACCCTGATGATCCTCTCAGCTGTTCTCGCAGTCCTTTGTAAGGACTTCACATCCAATGTTCGGCTGCTCCCAAACCAGACGGAGATGGTCAGGACGTTCTCCATGGTGCTCCTGTAAAATTCAGTCAAGATTGGTGAGCGGGGAACAGGAACCTCGCTTGCCACAATCTCCTCAGAAATTGGAGGCATTGCTGTGCCTTTTTATTCAGGGAGGTGATATTGAGGGACCAGGTGAGGTCATCATGATGGTGCACTTAACACTCTCTGAGGAGGAGCTTCATAATGTAATAATTCAAAGTTTATGCACTTTTGACATAACAACTATGGGACAGACTTCAAGAGGGAATCCGTACTGTTCTCCTGAATTTCCCTCATAAAGACTAAACAAGACTGTATTCATAAACACAAGAAAGTCTGAGGATGCTGGAAATCCAGAGCAACACACACAAAATGCTGCAGGAACTCAGCAGGTCAGGCATCGTCTATGGAAATGAATAAACGGTCGACGTTTCGGGCCGAGACCCTTCTTCAGGACTTAAAATGAAGGGGGAAGACCCCAGAATAAAAAAAGTGGGGAGAGAGGAAGGAGGCTGACTGGAAGGTGATAGGTGAAGCCAGGTGGGTGGGAAAGGTAAAGGGATGGGGAGGGTGGAATCTGATGGGAGAGGAGACTGGACCATACAAGAAAGGGGAGGGGTAGGGACGCCAGTGGAAGGTGAGAGTGGGGAGTAGCAGACTCTATTTAATTTTTCTCTTCAAGTCACAGACTTTCCAGACACTTACCCATTGTAGGACAATTCACATTATCCTTAGAGGGGAAAAAAGTATACAAACCAAGGTTTTCGTCATATCTAAAGCACTTTTCAGACAGTTGGATATTTTTATTTTAAAAGTCATTGTTGCAGTGAGGAAACTGAAATACCCAGTCTGCACTCACCAAGTTCCTGAATTTATAATGTGACAAGATATGCACGTGCTTCAAGATTCAACAGTTCTTATTGTCATTCTTCAGAGTACGAGTGGAAAGAGGATGAAACGGTTGTTACTACAGATCTGATGCAGCATAAACAAAAGTAATAAACATACAGAACACAACGAAAATGTACTAAATACAAAGGCAACGTAGAAAGTGCCATGTGTAAGTGAACAGGGACAGGGTGATTCAGTGCACTGCTCTGCTCTGTACTCAGCTGAGGGTCTGTGAGTGGACTCTCTTTCTGGACTTTGGTTAGGTTGGTTCAGCTTGATGCTCTGCTCTGCGCTGAACTGAGGGTCTGTGAGCGGACCCTCTTTCTGGACTTTGGTTCAGAACGCTGTTTGCTTGCGTTTCTTCTTTGCGTGATTCATTTTCTTTCTCTCTTCACAGTAAGTATTTGACGGTCTTTTTTAAATGGGTTCTCTTTGGGTATCTTTGCTTTGTGGCTGCCCTCTTAGAGACAAATCTCAAGGTTGTATAATGTATACGTGTTTTGATAATAAATGTACTTTGAACTTTATTTGACCATAAGATATAGGTCCATTGAGTCTGCTCCACCATTTCATCATGGCTGATCCATTCTCCCTCTCAGCCCCAGTCTCCTGCCTTCTCCCCATATCCCTTCATGCCCTGACTAATCAGGACTGAGTTTTGGCCATATATACATAAAACAAGCTTGTATACATAGACAGATTGTATGCAATCAAGTAGTCCTAGGTGCAGGGGTATCTGTTGTGACAAAAGAGCAAGTTATCAGAAGATTGATGCCAATAAGAGAGATAAGAGAGAGACAAATGGGGGAAACATTCAAAATGCTAATAAGAGAGAGACGAGAGAGATTAACGAAAAGAGACACAGTCCCGAGTATTGTCAGACTGGTTGCTTTGAACCTGAACTGTTTGAAGTTTGATGGACAGGCGATACCCCAGCAGGGGGGGGGGGGTAAAAGGAACAGGTTCGCTAAGGCAAGGGAGACACCACGACACCACGAGATAACGAGACTCCAGAAGTGCGTTGTGCCCCTCCCCACAAGTTGGTGGGAGTTTGGACGTCTGGTCACGGGACCGACCATAGACGCACAGGGTGAGAAGGTACGATCGGCGGGAACCTGGCGTGTGTGTCCGCCCTTGCCTGGGTGCCGGGTTCACCGCAGAAGAACGATCGTATCCGGAACGGAGGGGTCACAGTCGGTGACCTCAGAAGTCATTACAAAGGGCTCGCCCGAAAGCTAACTGCGAGGAATATCAAAGGTCTGTTTGAATCTGATTTGAATATCATCATTTGCTCTCTCTCTCTCTCCAACGGCACAACAGCGATTACTGTGAACTGAACGAAACTGAACTGAACTCTGCGTCACTTGAGACTGATCATTTTACCCTGAGACTGCGATAGAGCTTGATTGATCCTATTATCCTAGTTCTGTGTACATGTGTGTTTTATCATTGCTAACCTGTTGCATTTATATCCTTATGTTTAGAGTACTGTGTTACTTATTTCTTGAATAAAACTTCCTTAGTTCCAGTAATCCAGACTCCAACTAAGTGGTCCATTTCTGTTGGTTTGGCAACCCAGTTACGGGGTACGTAACACTGTACACAAGGTCTGTACAAAAGGTGACTCTGACAGGAAATAATAAATGATATGATATGAAGGTTAACAAGCTGCTCTTCTTTGCAACAGAATATTTTTCAGCCATTTACGAGGCAGGAAGTGAAAGTCAGATTATCAACTTGCCTGGAGGCTGGTACATGACAATAATTCACAAAGTCAAGTTTATTGTCATATGCAACACATACAAAATGCTGGAGGAACTCAGCAGGTCAGGCAGTATCCATGGAAACCCCTTTTCAGGGCTGAGAAGGAAGGGGGAAGATCATATCCATGGGTACATGCATGCATAGGTGCTATGAAAAGAAACTTACTTGCAGTAGTATCACAGGTACATGGCACCGGATAAGCATCATTCACAAGAAAAACATAAATTAAACATACATTGTATATGATTTTTACAACAAGGAGTTCAAAGGAGTTTCACGAGAATGATTCTAGATTGAAAGTCTTGTCATATGAGGAGCATTTGATGGCTCTGGGCCTCTACTCACTGGAATTCAGAAGAATGAGGGTTGATCTCCAAATGTTGAAAGGTCTCAATAGAATGGATGTGGAGAGGATATTTCCTGTGGTGGAGGGTGCCTAAGACCAGAGGGCACAGCCTCAGAGTAGAGGGATGTCCTCTTCGAACAGAGATGAGGAGGAATTTCTTTTGCCAGAGAGTGGTGTATCTGTGGAATTTGTTATCGCAGGTGGCTGTGGTGGCCAAGTCATTGAGTATATTTAAGGCAGAGCTTGCTAGATTCTTGATTAGTCAGGGCATGAAGGGATTCGGGGAGAAGGCAGGAGATTGGGGTTGAGGGGGAAAATTCAATCAGCCATGATGAAATGGCAGAACAGACTCAATGGTCAAATGGCCTAATTCTGCTCCTGAGTCTTATGGTCTTATGGAAAGAACACAATTAGAATTTTTAAAAGTCCATTTTAATGCAAAGTGATCAAACTGGGCATAATGTTGCTAAATTGAGGTAGTGATTAAGGTTGGCTCAAAACTGAATGGTTGAAGAGACGTAGCTGTTCTTGAACCTGGTGGTGTGAGACGTCAGGTTTCTGTACCCTCTGCCTGATGGTCTCATCGGCTGTCCATCGATTTTCGATGCTGACTGAGGCCTGGCCAAGGCTGTATGGAAGATCGGCAGTTGCCCATGCTGCGAGTCTCCCCTCTCCACACCACCGACGTTGTTCAAGGGAAGGGCAAGGGCCGATACAGCTTGGCACTGGTGTCATTGCAGAGCACTGTGTGGTTAAGTGCCTTGCTCAAGGACACAACAGGCTGCCTCAGCTGAGGGTCAAACTAGCGACCTTCAGATCACTAGACCAAGACCTTAACCACTCAGCCACGTGCCCGATGGTAGCTGTGAGAAGAAGGCATGGCCCAGATAGTGGGAATCTTCGATCAGGAAGAAAGTACAGGAGCCTCAGGACTCACATCACCAGGTTCAGGAACAGTTATTTCTTTCTTTTTGTATTTGCATGGTTTATTGTCTTGTGCACACTAATTGAACACTCAAGTTGTGAACACTAATTGACTGGCTGCACCACAAGCTGGTATAGAAACACCAATGCCTTTGAATGGAAGATCCCATAAAAAGTCATGGACACAGCCCACGATCATGGGTAAAGCCCTCCAAACCATTGAACACATCTACACGAAACACTGTCATAGGAAAGCAGCATCCATCATGAGGGACCCCCACCACCCAGGACGTGCAATCTTCTCGCTGCTGCTATCAGGGAGAAGGTACAGGAGCATCAGGACTCACACCACCAGGTTCAGGAAGAGTTACTACCCCTCAAACATCAGACTCTTAAACCAAATGTTCTCAATATTTATTGCATGTTTACTTATTATTATTATTATTTTAGAAACATAGAAACATAGAAAATAGGTGCAGGAGTAGGCCATTCGGCCCTTCGAGCCTGCACCACCATTTATTATGATCATGGCTGATCATCCAACTCAGAACCCTGCCCCAGCCTTCCCTCCATACCCCCTGACCCCCGTAGCCACAAGGGCCATATCTAACTCCCTCTTAAATATAGCCAATGAACTGGCCTCAACAGTTTCCTGTGGCAGAGAATTCCACAGATTCACCACTCTCTGTGTGAAGAAGTTTTTCCTAATCTCAGTCCTAAAAGGCTTCCCCTTTATCCTCAAACTGTGACCCCTCGTTCTGGACTTCCCCAACATCGGGAACAATCTTCCTGCATCTAGCCTGTCCAATCCCTTTAGGATTTTATACCTTTCAATCAGATCCCCCCTCAATCTTCTAAATTCCAACGAGTACAAGCCCAGTTCATCCAGTCTTTCTTCATATGAAAGTCCTGCCATCCCAGGAATCAATCTGGTGAACCTTCTTTGTACTCCCTCTATGGCAAGGATGTCTTTCCTCCGATCAGGGGACCAAAACTGCACACAATACTCCAGGTGTGGTCTCACCAAGGCCTTGTACAACTGCAGTAGTACCTCCCTGCTCCTATACTCGAATCCTCTCGCTATAAATGCCAGCATACCATTTGCCTTTTTCACCGCCTGCTGTACCTGCATGCCCACTTTCAATGACTGGTGTATAATGACACCCAGGTCTCGTTGCACCTCCCCTTTTCCTAATCGGCCACCATTCAGATAATAATCTGTTTTCCTATTTTTGCCACCAAAGTGGATAACTTCACATTTATCCACATTAAATTGCATCTGCCATGAATTTGCCCACTCACCCAACCTATCCAAGTCACCCTGCATCCTCATAGCATCCTACTCACAGCTAACACTGCCACCCAGCTTCGTGTCATCTGCAAACTTGGAGATGCTGCATTTAATTCCCTCATCCAAGTCATTAATATATATTGTAAACAACTGGGGTCCCAGCACTGAGCCTTGCGGTACCCCACTAGTTTTGTGTTTTTTCTCTACCTTTTTATGCTGGCACACTTTTTTTGCACATTGGCTGTTGTCGGCCTTGTTGGGAAACATTGATTCCATTGTTTTTCTTGTGTTTACTGGGACTGCCCACAAGAAAATGGATCTCGGGGTTGTATATGATGACACACAATTACTTCGAAAATAAACTTACTTCGAACTATGAACTTTGACAGATGTTGTCTTCGTGAAGCGGCACCTCATGCAGACACGACAAATGGCGGTGCGGAGTCCATTACCAGAATACATTCTGAAAGAGTACAAAAATAAGCATGCACACCAACACCCACACACTTACACACAGTCACACACATACACCTACAAAAAGAATTAGAATCAGAATCAGATTTAATATCACCGGCGTATGTCGTGAAATTTGTTAACTTTACGGCAGCAGTACAATGAAATATGTGATAATAAATATATAGAGGTTAAAAAACTGAGATTAAGACAACTGCACTACTCCAAAGAGCACTATATGAGGTCACTCTCACCCTCGGCATTAGGCTCTGTGAGTCAACCTGTAGCCGGGAAGTGTTGACCTCCTCCTGTTAGACTATTTGTGGTAACTTATTTTTTATTCTTTCTTATTCTCTTCTAATATCTGTATATCTGTGCACTTGTAATGCTACTGTGACACTGTAATTTCCTTTGGGATCAATGAAATATCTACCTATCTATCTATCAAAGTGTATGTGGTGCCCTGGTTAAAATTTCTTCTGCTACGCTATGAGGTATTTTATTTTAGCAGTTTTCTGTAAAAGCAGTGTGTCCTGCTGGACAGAGTGTTTTGGCTTTGGCTAAAGATAAGGAGCCATGTTGTCCAATTTGGGAATGTTGCATCAGGCACAGGATTGTGGGACATGAGAGAGGGTTCTAGAGAGCTGTGGGGAAGAGTTTTTGGCAAGACAGTAGTCTGGTTGGGGTCTTTTGGCGGGAGCAGCAGAGCGGGGCACAAGGGAAGATACCACATTATGCCATTGGAAGGAGAGTCCCAGTTGCCAGAAACGCTTTGTCCAGATGAATAGTTCCAAGGCGGAAGGGCCAATACTCCTAAGAGAGCCAGTTTGTTCAAGATGGTCTTTGAGGGAAGACCAAATTGTGGCGGGTGCTTTCATGCAGACCACAGTATGAGGATGTATTTAAGACAGAGATTGATAGGTATCTGAGTAGCCAGGTTATGGTGAGAAGGCGGGGGAGTGGGACTAAATGGGAGAATGGATCAGCTCATGATAAAATGGCGGAGCAGACTCGATGGGCCGAATGGCCGACTTCTGCTTCTTTGTCTTTGTCTTATGTTTACTTTGAAGATGTTTCATCAAAGCTGGGAACTCTGGGAATTTACTTTGAAGATGTTTCATCAGAGTTGGAAACTCTGGGAATTTACTTTGAAGCTGCTTTATTAGAGCTGGTAATGTCGGGAATTTACTTTGAATATGTTTCATCAGAGTTGGAAACTCTGGGAATTTACTTTGAAGCTGCTTTATTAGAGCTGGTAATGTCGGGAATTTACTTTGAAGATGTTTCATCGGAGTTGGAAACTCTGGGAATTTACTTTGAAGATGTTTCATCAGAGCTGGTAAGTCTGGGAATTCTTTTCCAGGTCCAGTAAAGGGTTTTGGATCTAAAACATTAATTCCTGTTTTTTTTTACCACAGATGCTGCCTGACTTAATTGCTATTGCCATCATTTTCTGTTTTATTTCAGATCTTCAGCCTCTGCAGGATTTTTTTTATTCTACAAAGCATTGATTCTACTTGTCAACATAGAGAATTTAGAAAAGAGTGAACATCATCAGCAGAAGAGAAGATAAAGTTTATCCCGATATATTAAAAAAAAATTTTTAGATCCTGAAACAGATTCTGATTTTTTGTCATTGGTGAAAACTCGATAAAGAGTTCATTTTAACAAGAATTAAATATTTCAGCGTGATTGAACAAATTTGTATCAAACGATGTTCTTCTTTTCCTTTATTCATTCATATCCATGGTTGTCACTAGAAGTAGCAGCTTTTAATGTTCTTCCTAATTACCCCCGAACTGAAGGGAACAAATTATGGTCAATTTCAGCTCTGTTCAAAACTCTTAGGCACATGCATATAGCTAGGGAGACTAAGACTTTTGCACAGTACTGTAGAAATTTTATGTATTGCACTGTACTGCTGCAAAAAAAAACAAATTTCATGACATATTTGAGAGATGATAAAACTGATTCTGATATGGGTTTCTATTGTGGAGTGAGAGTGGGAAGGGGACAGAGAGAGAGGAATCATGGTTGAGAAAAGGGGAAGGGAGAGCGAAGCACCAGAGAGACATTCTGTAATGATCAATAAACCAATTGTTTGGAATCAACCTTGCCCGGTGTCTCAGGGCTGGGTGGGACCATACCTGCACCACTCCCTGCCCCTGGCACCTGTCCCACACCCCTCCTGCGGCGCTCCGCCCTCGCCATTCCCAACGTCCCGTGCTCCCGCCAGACTTTCGGACTCGCTCTACGCTCCGTGTCGACAAATACAGTACTCAGCCCAGGATGTGGAGAAACGGCAGAGTCCCCATGACGGGAGGGAACGAGATTAGACCAACTGAGCATCGGTGACACGGCTGAGCGACACCACGAGACAAATCATTCTCCGCACAAACACAAGGACTCCACTCAAGCGCTAAGCGTGAGCCCCCCTAAATAATCATAGATTGCAGAAAATCTCGTGCCAGTCACAATTAACTTGACCAGATTAAACAGAAACCACCAGGGTTTAACGACTCTCGTTAAGACAACAGTTAGAAAATACAGGTACTCGAGAAGCCCAATGCTCCACGGCTGCGGAGGCCACCGGTGTTCATGGCATATGTCTTTGGCGTATTGGCGAAAACCAGAGCGCCCAGAAGAAGCTCGCACGTTCATGGGGAGAAACATACAAACACTGTATAGACAGCAACAGGAATTGCACCCAGGTCTCCTACTCTGTGATAACATTATGCTAACCACTACACGTTCTGGGCTGAATATTGGCAGGTGAATAGAATCATAGAGTGCAGCATGTAAACAGGCCCTTCAGCCCATCTAGTACATGCTGAACAATTTAAACTGCCTACTCTCAATGACCTGCACCGAGACCATAGCCCTCCACACCCCTAACATCCATGTACCTGTCCAAACTTCTCTTAAGCTTTGAAATCGAGCTCACGTGCACCATTTGTGCTGGCAGCTCATTCCACACTCTCACCACCCTGTGAGTGAAGACGTTTCTCCGTACAATTTTCACTTTTCACTTTTAACCCATGACCACCCAATCTCAAAGAAAAAAGCTTGCATTTTCCCTATGTATACCCCTCATAATTTTGTATTCCTCCATCAAGTCTCCTCTCAATCTTCTACACACCAGGGAATAAAGTCTTAACTTATTCAATCTTTCCTTACAATTCAGGTCTTCCAGACCTGGTAACATCCTTGTAAATTTTCTCTGCATTCTTTCAACCTTATTTACATCTTTCCTGTAGGGAAGAGGTCAAAAATGCACACAATACTCCAAATTAGGCCTCACCAATGTCTTATACAACTTCAACATAGGATCCCATCTCCTGTACTCAGTACTTTGATTTATGAAATGCATTGTGCTAAAAGCTTTCTTTACAACCCTATCAACCTGTGATGCCACTTTCAACAAATTATGGACCTGAATTCCCTGATCCCTTTTGTTCTACCGCACTCCTCAGTGCCCTACCATTCACTGTGCATGACCTACCCTTACAAACTCCTTACAGGCAGTGGCGGGAACTGAACCCAGGCCGCCGGCGTTGTAAATAGTGTTACGCTAACCTCTTTTTGGGCTGAGTGATGGTAGATAAAGTTACTTTGAACTCAACGGCTGTGAAGGCGGATGAAGGCTGCAACAAATCCATCAGCTCCAATCGTCGTGGTTTCCATGCCATTGGAATCAGTTGGTTGATTTGTGAAGTATCGTGTGTTTCCTGGAGTGCAACATCAAGTACACGTTAAACAGATACACGCACAGGCGTCTTCACTCTGTGGGCCACTTCTTCAGAATGAAGACCATCATCCTCGACCTCGAGGGATAGCCACGACGACGACAATGGTAGATAAATCAGAAGGGCAACAGGAGCCTGAATTTAGAACATAGAACATAGAATAGTACAGCACAGTACAGGCCCTTCGGCCCACAATGTTGTGCCAACCCTCAAACCCTGTCTCCCATATAAGCCCCCACCTTAGATTCCTCCATATACCTGTCTAGTAGTCTCTTAAACTTCACTAGTGTATCTGCCTCCACCACTGACTCAGGCAGTGCATTCCACGCACCAACCACTCTCTGAGTAAAAAACCTTCCTCTAATATCCCCCTTGAACTTCCCACCCCTTACCTTAAAGCCATGTCCTCTTGTATTGAGCAGTGGTGCCCTGGGGAAGAGGCGCTGGCTATCCACTCTATCTATTCCTCTTATTATCTTGTACTCCTCTATCATGTCTCCTCTCATCCTCCTTCTCTCCAAAGAGTAAAGCCCTAGCTCCCTTAATCTCTGATCATAATGCATACTTTCTAAACCAGGCAGCATCCTGGTAAATCTCCTCTGTACCCTTTCCAATGCTTCCACATCCTTCCTATAGTGAGGTGACCAGAACTGGACACAGTACTCCAACTGTATGTAGCACCTTTAACAATATGTAGAAAACAAAAGTAGGCAGCATACATAGAACATAGAACAGTACAGCTCAGGAACAGGCCATTCGGCCCACAATGTTGTGCTGACCCAGCTAAAAGGTAAATCAAAAACACTCAAACATTAATCTCTCCGCCCTACCCCGTGTCCATATCCCTCCATCTTCCTTACATCCATGTGCCTATCCAAATGTCTTTTAAGAGGCGTTAATGTATTTGCCTCTAACACCAAATCAGGCAGTGCATTCCAGGCATCCACTACTCTCTGAGTGAAAAACTTACCCCTCACATCCCCCCAGAACCTACCCCCTCTCATCATCAATGCATGCCCTCCGGTACTAGACATCTCAACCCAGGGGATCAGATATCCCCCGTCCACTCTATTTAGGCCTCTCATAATCTTATAAACCTCTATCAGATCTCCCCTCAGCCTCCAGAGAGAACAACCCGAGGGTGTCCGTCTTCTCTGATAGCACATGCCCTCCACACCAGGGAGCATCCTGGCGATCAGTGAATGGTGTTAAAGTAGATACAGAGAAAAACTTGGAGTCTTTGCGATCAAACAAATCAAAGCGGAAGAACAATCCGTAAGTCTAATAAAAAGTTAAATCACCCACCAGAGGAAATATTGACCACCTTGTTTGGTGTTCTAATTAAACTTCCTCTTGAGCAGTCAGTCCTATTTGATTGCTTAGCACTAGGGCAGGCCAGCACTGAATCTTATGTAAAGAAAAGCCATAGGAGATTGTAAGGGCAGATGTCTTAACGGAATATGCAAACCAATCCATTGCAAATTCCACAAAGGAACCAAGGTAATCACCCAGTGAACAAGTGTAACAAATTATTCAGTGATTATCTCAGATGTTCTTCTCGCTCTGCGTCTTCTGTGGTTTTTTTCTTGGAAATTGAATATGTCAATAACTTCAGAGTAAACTAACAGTATCAGAACTTGACCTTTTCTTTCTGTTGTGACATAATACTTTGGTAAATATCATTGGCTTGGATGTATCGACCATCAGTTTTATTTATGGATACACACTCAGTGGCTACTTTATTAGATACAGCTGAACGTTAATGCAAATATCTAATCAGCCAATCAAATGGCGGCAACTCAATGCATTAAAGCATGCTGACATGGTCAAGAGGTTCAGTTGTTGTTCAGACCAGACATCAGAATGGGGAAGAAGTTTGATCTAGGGGACTTTGACCATGGAATGGTTGTTGGTGCCAGACAGGGTGGCTTGAGTATCTCAGAAACTGCTGATATCCTCGGATTTTCTTGCTCAACAGTCTCCAGAGCAGGAGTTTCCAACACTTTTTTTGCCATGGACTCCCATCATTAACCAAGGGGTCCATGCACCCCAGGCTGGAAAGCCCTGCTCTGGAGTTTACAGGGAATGTCTCTGTAAACTCCGCAACATTTACTCAGCTCTATGCTGAACTGCAGTGATGCTTGGCTCCATGGCCATGGCTTGCAATGTTTACTCAGCTTTGCACTGAACTGTGGCGGTTGCCTGCTCCCGTGGGACTACAACCAGACGTCAGGGGTTAAAGGTGAAAGGTGGAAAGTTTAAGGGGAACATGAGGAGAAACTTCTTCACTTGGAATGAGCGGCCAGTGCAAGTGGTGCATACTCCAGTTGTGGATGGCATTTGCTTACTTTTAATTGCATAATTTGTATTTCTCTCTCTCTCTCTCTCTCTCTCTTCTCGCTCTGTGCTCATTGGGTGCTTGGCGGTCTTATTTTCTTTTAATGGGTTCTTTTGAGGCTTCAATGGTTTGTGGCTGCCCGTAAGCAGATGAATCTCAAGGCTGTATAATGCATACATACTGTACTTCGATAATAAATGTACTTTGAAATTTGAACATTAATGGTGCAAAAAAAAATCCAGTGAGCAGCAGTTCTGTGGGCAAAAAAATGCGTTGTTAATGACAGAAGTCAGAGGAGAGAGGCCAGACTGGTTCAGAATCAGAATCAGGTTTAATATCGCCAGGATATGTCGTGAAAACTGTTACCTTTGCGGCAGCAGTACAATGCAATAATAATAGGAAAAGACTGTGAATTACAGCAAGTGTATGTGTATTAAATAGTTGATATTAAATAAGTAGTGCAAAAATAGAAATAAATAAAGTAGTGAGGTAGTGGTAGAAACATCTCAAGCAGATGCTGGAAATCCAAAGCAACACACACAAAATGCTGGAGGAACGCAGAAGGTTAGGCAGCATCTATAGAGATGAGAAAACAGCCTGAGACCTTTCTTCAGATCCTGAGGAAGGGTCTTGGTCTGAATCATTGGCTGTTTACTCTTTTCCATAGATGCTGCCTGGTCTGCTGAGTTCCTCCAGCATCCTGTAGTGAGGTAGTGTTCATGGGTTCAATGTCCAGTCAGAAATCAGGTGGCAGAGGGGAAGAAGCTGTTCCTAAACCACTGAGCGTGTGCCTTCAGGCTTCTGTACCTCCTCCCTGAATGGTAGCAATGAGAAGAGGGCATCAAGCTGACAGGAAGGTGACGGTAACTCAAATAACCAAGTGTTACCACAGCAGTGTGCAGAAGAGCATCTCTGAATGTTCAACGTGTTGAACTTTGAAGTGGCTGGGCTATTCCAGCAGAAGACCACGGACATACACTCGGTGGCCACTTTATTAGGTACAGGAGGTACAGAGAAGAATCTGAATAGGTACAGGCAAGAGCTAAGCTGGAAGTCTGCCTCAGGAAGTGCCTCTGCCCAGCCTTCAAGTCAAAAGACGGCTTACCAAAGTTCCACTTCTCTAGCCCACAAGGGACCATCCTTTAGACTGGATGGTGATAAGATAAGCCATAACACATTTGTTTCCATAAGGACTCTCTAAAGTTCGGGATTAAGAGCAGAGAAGCAGACAGGCTTTTTAAAATAATCAAATGTGATAAAGGATCTAGTTATTAATTAAGTATTAATCAATGTGATTTTTTTTATGAGGGTTATGGATAGGGTTAGTGCAAGCTGGAATTTTCCATTGAGATTGGGTGGGACTGCAACCAGAGGTCATGGGTTAAGGCTGAAAGGTGAAAAGTTTAAAGGGAACATGAGGAGAAACTGTTTCAGTTAGAACGAGCTGCCAGCACAAGTGGATTTCAATGTTTAAGAGAAGTTTGGATAGGAACATGGATGGTAGGGGTACGGTTCGGGAGCAGGTGGATGGTTCAGCATGGAGTAGATGGGCTGAAGGGCCTGTTTCTGTGCTGTGCTTTTCTATGACTATGACTCTATGAGTATTGGCGCCCTTTTATAAGGAGATGAAGAGAGGAGAGACGGCACCTCTCACAGTTGTTGCATCCCCAAGACCAGCAATGGGCATGCTCCGAGTAAGATCCCAAACGCTGGAGTTTTGGCCAAACTTGGGCTACAGTTTGGTGCATTATAAAATCCTTTACTCATATGTTGATATGGGATAAACACTCATATGTCTGATACAGCAACTGGAATAACAGGTGTGTAAAAAGCTGCAGAGAGCGTTGTACTCAGCCCAATACATTACTGGCAGACCCTTCCCCCTTCCCCACCATTGGAAGTATTTACAGGAGGTACTGTAAAGAAGATGGATGTTACCACCTTGAGGCAGAATCCAGACAATGTTACCTTCTTCTACAGAGGACCCTGCCATCTTTTTGTACAAAGATCTCCACCATTTGGACAATGCCATCTTCTTGTACAAAGATCCCCACCATCCAGACCATGCCATCTTCTTGCACAAAGATAGTCTCCTTCCAGACCATGCCATCTTCTTGTACAAAGATCCTCACTAGCCAGACCATGCCATCTTCTTGTACAAAGATCTCCACCATTTGGACAATGCCATCTTCTCACGGCTATCATTGGGCAGGAGGTACAGAAGCCTGAAGTCACACACCACCAGGTTCAGGAACAGGTACTTCAAGCCAACCAGCACTATAATCATTACTGCATTATAACAATACAATGACCACTTTGACTACTTTGCACTGCAATGGACTTCTTTTTAGATTGTCTTATTTATTAACTTATTTATTTACAGCACGGAGTAGGTCCTTCTACACCTTCAGGGTGCATCACCCAGAAGTCTCCCAGTTTAATCTTAGCCTTATTACGGAACAATTTACAATGACCAACTAACCCACTAACTGGTGTGTCTTTGGACTGTGGGAGGAAACCCCATGTGGTCACGAGGAGAACGTACAAACTCCTTGCAGGCAGTGGCAGGAATTGAACCCCGATCGCCTGTACTGTGAAGTGTTGTTTTAACCACTACGCTTCTCCAAGAAGACCATAAGACTGTCACGATTTGGAGGGGTGCGTGCCTCACTGACCCGGAGAGCTATGTTGGCTGGAGTCAGGGCTTTGGTTCTTGATAGGGTCATCCATGCCAAATAGGTCAAAGGGTGGAGGCCAGACTAAGAGTGGTCCATCGGTCCTCCAGGTTCAGGGGTTCAGCTCACGGCCAACAACCCTGACTAGTGAATCAAAATTGTTAGGAAGCAGCAATGAAGAATCCCTCTACATCTGAGTACTCTCTGCAGAGAGTGGTGCAGACAGCCCAGCGCATTTGTAGATGTGAACTTCTCACTATTCAGGACATTTACAGAGAGAGGTGTATAAAAGGGACCCGAAGGATCACTGGGGACCCGAATCACCCCAACCACAAACTGTTCCGGCTGCTGCCATCCGGGAAATGGTACCGCAGCATAAAAGCCAGGACCAACAGGCTCCGGGACAGCTTCTTTCACCAGGCCTTCAGACTGATTAATTCATGCTGACACAACTGTATTTCTATGTTATATTGACTGTCCTGTTGTACATACTATTTATTATAAATTACTACAAATTGCACATGGCACATTTAGACGGAGACCTAACGTAAAGATTTTTACTCCTCGTGTACATGAAGGACGTAAGAAATAAAGTCAATTCATTTCAATTCAGTATTCCTGGGTCTCCAACCGGGACTTGCGTGACTGTAGTGAAAACGGAGATGAAGCTACTGGCGTGATGAACACAACCAGACATGGAGGACCTTCACTGCCACCCTAGACGCCAGTGGCGTAACGGGCAGAAAGTAAGTAACCACTACGCTACGTGCCACCCCGTGAATGACGTATTTAGACGAAGACGTAAGGTAAAGGTTTTTACTCCTCAGATATGTGAAGGATGTAAAAAATAAAGTCAAGTTAATTCAATTCAATAATGAATAGTTAACACCTGCTAATTAGATGTGTGATTGTTTAACATGCTTTCTATACAAACTGAAAAAACTTTTCAATGAAGTGCAACTTGACCTCACTATTCCTGCAGGACTGGGAGGAGTGCTATACGCCGATCACTAAAAATGAGAGTTAAGGGGAGCTGATAGTATATTTCGGAAGCAATCTTGTATTTCAGCTCAGTCCTGATTTACACTTGCAGTCGGCTTTGTTTTATATTCTCCTGGCCTGCTCAAACCATGCAGAACAGCATTTACCTTCAAGGGCAATCTGCCTGTTTGATTTGTTGTGAAGTCGTTGTCAGAGCGTTCCGCAGCCCCACGACATGGAGTTTTCGGGGAAACAAAAGTTCCGAGTTTATTTTTATTTGTTCATTTTTTGTTCAGGATCTCTGTGCCATTGCCAAGGCCAGTACTGATGGTCCATCTCGTAATGCCACTGAATAGGTGATGACGAGCCGTCCCCGTCAAACACCGCAGCGTCACCCCTGGCCCCCATTACAGGAATGATATGAAGGCTTTCAGATTCAGTTTCATCTAGATATATGACATGTACGTCCAAGCATATGGTGAAATGTGTTAACAACCAACACAACCTAAAGATTATTTTGGTTGCTAATGCAAACCTGAGGACTAGAATATAGAGTCATAGAAAAGTACAGCACAGAAACAGGCCATTCAGCCCATCTAGTCCATGAAAGCAAGGATGTAATGCTGAAGCTTGTTAAGGCACTGGTGAGGCTTCACTTGGAATATTGTGAGCAACACAGACACACACAAAATGCTGGTGGGACTCAGCAGGCCAGGCAGCATCTGTGGAAAAGAGTACAGTCGACGTTTCGGTCCTGCCAAAGGGTCTCGCCTCAAAAACGCCGACTGTACTCTTTTCCATAGATGCTGCCTGCCCTGCTGAGTTCCTTCTGCATTTTGTGTGTGTTGCTTTGGATTTCCAGCATCTGCAGACTTTCTCATGTTTATAATTTGCCCCTCAAACCCTTGCCTTACGTTCCATGTTAAACTCTACGGTTCTTTGCTGTCTGCACGCGACTTCCCTTCTATGGAATCTCTCTCGTTTGTGCTTAGAAAATTGTGAGCAGTTTTGGACCTCTTGCCTATTCAGAATCAGGTTTAATATCACCAGCACATGTTGTGAAATTTGTTAACTTTGTGGCACCAATACAATGCAATATATATATATATATATATATCATAGGCCATCAACTTCTTGCTACTGATGTTTCTGTAGCAGGCAATTTCTTTTTTACGAGGTCGAGTTACTAACTCGACGCTCAACCCAGCACGGATGGAAAGCATGCCTGCTGGATTCGAACTCGGGACCTTCCGCCCCAAAGTCCAGCGCTAATGCCACTAGGCCACCAGCCGGCATAATGCAATATATAATATAGAAAAAAAGACTACCTGCACAAACAAATATTCTGTGAATTACCATAAGAGTATATATATATGTGTGTGTGTGTGTGTGTATCTATATATATAAAACACCCTGCCCATTTCAACTGTATCAAGGCCTTTCAATGAGGTCACCCCTCATTTTTCTGAACTCTAGTGGGTAGAGGCCCAAAGCTATCAAATGCTTCTCATATGACAAGCCTTTCAATCCTGGAATCATTTTTGTGAACTTCCTCTGAACCCTCTCCACGATCAGCACATCCTTTCTTTGATAAAGGACCTAATAACAATGAAGGGCCAGCAATGTATTTGCAAGTCAGGATGGTGAGTGAATTGGAGGAGTGAGGGGGAGAGGCAGTGGTCAGCAAATCAAAATGCTCCAAAGCATCAGTAGGTGCTGCCTTGGTGTGAGAGGAGAGAGGTTAACATGGCTGATGCTATTCAGGTAGTCGCAGTATGCCTGTGGAGTGGGGAATAAACCTAGAGGGTGTTAGTGACGAGCAGTGGGTTGAATTATTCTGAATGCTGCTAAAGCTTTCCATGATGTGTTGGAGCTGCCTGTATCCTGACAATATAAATTCCACAGCGACCATGTCACCATATGTCAGGGCTCCGGATTCCTGGCCAAGTAATTTCAGCATGGACCATCCCTGCCATACCCAGTGATTACTGGACAGCAGGGTAGCAGAACACTGTTACCTTCCCGGCTCCGGATGATCTGCTTTCCTCCCACATTCCAAAGACGTAGAGTTACAGTTATGAGCTGTGGACATTCTATCGTGGCGCCGGGAGCTTGGCGACATTTGCGGGCTGCCCGGCACAGTCCACGCTGAGTTGAATTCACGCAAATGATGCATTAAGTCTTAATGTTCGATATAAAGTGATAAATAAAGGAGAAATAAATTTTAAAATGGAGGAGGAGGAGAAGATGGTGGCACGAAGCAGCGCACAGCGGCCACTCCGATGAATGATATCTGTTATCTGTCAAGTAGGGGACCGTGCACAATCCTGATTTGATGGAGACAGACGTGAGAGTACGGAGGAACATCTGGAGAAACTTCTGAAATGCCTTTTCTGCTGCCTCTGTTACTGTGTGATCCAGAATCTCCAGAGGGGAAGGCCCCGAATCCTCGGCTTTGCTTGTTGCTCGGCGGCCGGGACGGGGTCAAAGCGCTCGGCAGAGATGGTGCTTGGTGCTCGGCGTCGGAGGGCTGGTCGGAGGCTCAAAGTTTTCGGACGGACTCAGGGACAGTTGTCGGTGCCTGGAGGTTTATGGCAGAGAGAGTTTCTCCCTTCTGCTGCCTGGTATCGGGACTATCGGGAGTCGATCGGAACTTTGAGACTTTTTTTTTACCGTTCCCATGGTCTGCTCTTCATCAAATTATGGTATTGCTTTGCACTGTTGTAACTATATGTTATAATTATGTGGCCTTGTCAGTGTTAGTCTTTGGTTTGTCCTGCTTTTTTTGTGATATCATTCTGGAGGAACGTTGTATCATTTTTTAATGCATGCATTTCTAAATGTCAATAAATGAGGACTGAGTGTCCTCATAATCTAATCTAATCTAAAGCTAATCTTAAAATCATATTGTTTCTACACAGAAGCAGGCCATTCAGAGCATATTGACGTTGATGGTGGCTCTTCGTGAGGCTCCTCCAACTCAAAATCATCTCTGTCAAACACAAGACACTCGGCAGATGCTAAATGTCCGGAGTAACATACACAAAAATGCTGGAGGAACTCAGAAGGTCAGGCAGCATCTATGGAGAGGGATAAACAGTCGATGCTTTGGGCTGAGACCCTTCATCAGGATTGGAAAGGAAGGGGGGAAGGAACACAGAATAAGAAGGTGGGGGGGGGAAAGAGTGCAAGTTGGCAGGTGAGACCAGGTGAGGAGGAAGGGGAGTGAGTGGAGTAGGAGGAGGGGTTATGAGATAAGAAGCTAGGTGATCGTAAAGGGCTGAAGAAGAAGAAATCTGCTAAGAGAGGTGTTACATACCCCGTGGGTACCTCGTGACTGTCTTATGAGCATGATGTAATGGTCTTGTGGAGGTCACATGATGTAATTTCCCCGCCAATGTGAGGTCACGTGATGACCTGTTCTCAACAGGTATAAAGGAGACCCCTGGTGTGATGCAGTTAGTTTCAGTTGAGTTGTTGTTTGCTTCGGTAGTTACTCCGTTATGCTGCGTGAGAATAACCCTCACCAGCGGTGTGGGCAGATGAATCAACATGGTGCCCCAGGAGTGGGTGGAATTGTTAATTTGGAAAAGGAATTAGAGCCAACGCCTGCCTTTATTGTTGATAATTTTATTGTAAATAAGTCTTAATTCTTGACCAAGGGTTGAGAGTAAACGAACGATTTATTGTAAACATCTTTCATTTGTATATGAACAGAGAGTCAACGCATAATTTTATTGTAAATAACTTTATTTATTGAATAAGGACTCAGGGTCAATGAATTTTTTTTATATGTATATAACTTTATTTTGTAATACTTCTGAATAAAGTATTTTTGGAGAAAAAAAAATTGTCTCATGACGCAGTTTCGTTTTAAAGAGGAGTTCTACTTTGTATTGTAAGGTAAAATAGTTGTGCCGGCAGTTTCACCAATCGCTGCCAGCTTTGTTGGTGTATCTTTGACTTACCTTTACAGTAGTATTGGAGAGTGAAGACCTTATTAAAGGACAGGAACCTGAAGGATCGGAATAAAGTTGGAGTCGTTCGGCGGTTTTATGGAGGATTGATCTTATCGAGCACTCATTCAGAAGTGGTGACCTGTATCTGAGAGAACTCCTGCAAGAGCAGGGAAGTTTGTGCAGTGTCCCCTCGCCAGGAAAAAGTCAGTTCCTTTAAGCCGTTTTATTTCCTTCGTCGTGAACCCCTTTGGAGAATCAGCAGTAACATCACGTCTTCGAAGAAACCCGTTTCCAGAGAAGTCTCTCTTTATTGACTCTGTAAATCACTTGGACTTTCAAATTTACCATTTTAAGACTGGTTCGAATTTACCAATTTAAGAACTGTTCTTGCATTTACCCTTTTAAGAACTGTTCCAGAGTTGCCGTATAGCAGTTAAGTTAACTTCCGGTTAAGTTAGTTGTTTGAATACTTTTCGCTATTGTTAAGCAGAGTTTAATAAATGTTTGTTTGTTTTTACAAAACCTGCCTCAATTGATAATTCATTGTTGCCGATCACGTGACAGATCGTTGGATCACGTGACAGTGGACCATGCATGAAAGGGGAGGAGAAGAGAAGTGGTGACAGGGAAGCCAGAGTGGTGAATAGAAGATGAGAGAAGGGAGAGCAGAGAGAAATTATTGGAAGTTGGAGCAATCAATGATCAAGCCATCAGGTTGGAGGCTACCCAGACTGTAAGACTGTCTGTAAGGAGTTTGTGCATTCTCAACGTGGCCACATGGGTTTCCTCCAGGTGCCCGGGTTTCCTCCCACAGTCCAAAGACGTACCAGTTGGTAGGTTAATTGGTCATTGTAAATTGTCCCGTGATTAATAAATGAAATAAATATGAGCTGTTGTTTCTCCACCCTGAGTGGCCTCACCAACGCAGTAGTGTGCCTTATCATTTTGTGTGTGTTGCTAAGCCAATCAATCCTTTCTTCCTCATATGGACAGTCTGTTAGTCTGCGAGACCATGGATCTGCGCCTGGAAAGTGTTCACTCTCCAGGGCGCAGGCCTGGGCAAGGTTGTATGGAAGACCGGCAGTTGCCCATGCTGCAAGTCTCCCCTCTCCACGACACTGATGTTGTCCAAGGGAAGGGCATTAGGACCCATACCAGTGTCGTCGCAGAGCAATGTGTGAGTAAGTGCCTTGCTCAAGGACACAACACGTTCCCTCGGCTGGGACTCGAACTCATGACCTTCAGGTCACTAGTCCAATGCCTTAACCACTTGGCCACGTGCCCATGTCTACATTGACAAATACAGTACAGTCTTGGGCACCCTAGCTACGTATGTGCTTCAGAGTTTTGCACATTTCTGTACATACGTTGAACTTTGAACCTTTTTTTTTCCCAAATTGGTGTCCTTGAGAACTTTTAGGAACTCCTTATAGATTTGTTTTCCTATTTTTACCACAGTCACTAAACAATCTAAAGTATCTTGCTGCTGTAATGCCTTTTGGGATGGTCACCTTTGGCCTTTCTCTCTATTATGTTCATCCAGTTGTCTCAGGAATGCCTTTGTGCTATTTTCTCCAAGAGTCCCTTGTGGGAGTGAACTCCACGTTCCAACCATTCTCTGGATAAAGAGTTTCCTTCTGAAATCCCCACCGCATCTGCTGCTGGCCCTCTGCATCATGTCTTTGTAGTTAGATATAGTAACAGGTAAGTGGTGGTCTCAGACAGGAAAGGAAACAGGTTCAGGAATTTTTCCAAGTTTCTTCTTTAATGAGCACGTCAGGAAATCTTCCTCCTGATGTCACTGTCGTTGCAAAGTGGGATTCTTTCCTCCAGTCTGCACTTCACTTCAACGCTTTGCTAGATATGACGCAGAGGATTTAAATCGGTTATCCCGAGATTTTTTATTTATTTGTTTACTTGCTTACTCAGTTACATGTTTATTTATCTATCTATCTCTTTATCCATTCATCGATCTACCTCACTGTCTATCTGTCTGTCTGTCAATCAGTCTGTCTATTTATCTATCTCTCTATCTCTCTATCAGTCTATCTATCTGTCTGTCTTTCTATCAATGTCTATCAGTCTGTCTATCACTCTCTTTCTATCAATCTGTCTATCTCTCTGTCTGTCTATCTCTCCACCTCTCCGTGTGTCTATCAGTCTGTCTATCTATCTGTCTATCAGTCCACCTATCTGTTTGTCCATCTGTCTATCAGTCTGTCTATTTATCTATCTATCTATCTCTCTATCAGTCTATCTGTCTGTCTTTCTATCAATCTGTCTATCAGTCTGTCTATTTATCTGTCTATCTATCTGTCTGTCTATCTATCTCGCTATCAATCTATTTCTCTAGCTCTGTCTCTCCATCTCTCCATCTATCTGTCTGTCTATCAGTCTGTCTATCTCTATCTGTTTGTCTATCTATCTATCTGTCTATGTAACTATCTCTCTCTCTATCTCTATCTCTCTATCTATTTGTCTATCTGTTTATCTATTTATCTATCTATGTAACTATCTATCGCTCTGTCTCTCTATCTGTCTGTCTATCTGCATGTCTATCTGTCTGTTTATCTATCTGTCTATCTATGTAACTTTCTCTATCTATCTACCTCTCTGCCTATCTATTTATTTATTTATTGAGATACCACGTGAAATAGACCCTTCCGGCCCTTCGAGCCGCGCTGCCCATCAATCTCCCCTGATTTAACACCAGCCTAATCACGGGACAATTTACAATGACCAATTAACCAAACAACTGGTACGTCTTTGGACTGTGGGAGGAAACCAGAAAACCCGGAGGAAACCTGCGTGGTCATGGGGAGAACATACAGGCGGAGGAGGGAGTTGAACCCAGGGCAACGGGACCATAAAGCTTTGGACTTATCGCCATGCTGCCGAGCCTTCCCAGTGGCAATTCAGCTGTGGCAATTTGAGAATCTGATTTTAGTCTGAAGATCTTTCAAGTTTATTTACCATCTGTGCATCGAAACTTACAGTGGATGTGCTAGGGGAAGCCCAGAAGTGTCACCACACCTTCCGGTGCCAACAAAGCATGCCCACAACGCTCAGTAAAACAACACAGAACACAACCAAAGAGAACAAAACATCAACAACAAAACAAGCCCCGTTCTTCCTTCCCACCCAAACACATCCTCAGGCCTCTAACCCCAGGGCAGGCCATCTTACTTAGCCTCGAGCTTCCAGCAATCTCTGATTCACTTTCAGGCTCACAGACATGAAGCTTTTGACTGTCCCAGTGGACCCGCAGAAATTTGCAGCCCTGGGCTTCCGGCCAATGGGCCTCGACATCTGGACTTCTGATTCGACGCTCAGGCCTCAATCCTCGCCGTCGTACCCAGGACCCGCTGATCACAGAATGCTAGGCCTCAGACTCCCGTCTCACAGATTCACAAACCCAGAGGGTCATCAAACCTCATTTCTCCTGCCCAGACGACTCCAGAACCCACTGAAAAACCCACTGACCCAGCAGGGGCCACCAGCCATTGTACGTTGTTCTTCTGACCGAACATGCAGTTGGACCACCTGGCCCAGTCTGCTGATGGCTCACGCCCGCTTCACTGGCCTTCAAACACAAAAGTGGAGATTCAGACACTGGCCTATCCTCTACTTCCCCCAGATCCCTGTCCTTAAACCCTAGCCTGACCACTAACTCCACTCTCTTCCCCCAAATCCACCCCTACAAGCCTGAAAAAATCCTAAAAAAACAAGCTAATTCTGAGCTGCTGCCTAAACGGAATTGACAGCTTGGTACCATCTTCGATTTAAGTATTAATGTGTAAGTGAATGGACTATTATTAGACCATAAGACATAGGTGTTCTGTTTAGTAACTTCAAAACATTAATTCAGTGAAAGACATGGGAGTCCAAAAAGCGAGTCTAACTTCGTGCTTACTTTAAGCGAGGAGCTCACATATCACATGGTAGTGTGTGTGCAATTCACATATTTATACATATAACCAGTAATGAATTATTTAAACACTTAAGAATATGTGTGTGTGTGTGTGTGTGTGTGTGTGTGTGTGTGTGTGTGTGTGTGTGTGTGTATCTATATTGATGACCCAGTTCTGACCCACATCAAGACTAAAACAGCACAATTAACGGCAGAGTGGAAGGGCTAGTGAAACCAGCTCGTCACAGATCTATCAATTCAGCTTTGATCCTGACCTCCAGTGCTGTCTATGTGGAGTTTGCACGTGCGCCCTGTGAAAAATTAGGCCACATCACCTGACACACACTCCACCCCCTCCCCATGCTCACCTACTCCCCCCTCTGCTCGAATACAGTTCCATACCGGACTTCAAATAGTAAATGTTTTGTGATATCATGGACAGCCCACATATGTGGAACTCTTGAGTGACAAGGAAATCATCTTGCGTTTATATGTAGTAGCAGACAAGTGAGCAAAACCAACGATCACCCCCCCCCGCCCGCCACCCATCAACAAAACAGAGTTGATAGTTCATAATTTTTCCCTTCATTTATGGCTGATCCGCCTGTGTTTATCTTGTATGTGCAGCTGTGTTGTCGCTCTAAGAAGTGGTTTTGGCCAGCACAATAATCTTAGTTATGCAGACTTGCAACTTAATTGGGAAAAACACAGGATGTCCACAAGGTCACAAAGCTTAGGCAATACACGGCTCTTTTAACCCTATATTTGAAAATTTCTTCCACATGCTCCAATTTCCTCCTACATCCTAAAGGTCTTCAGGTTAATTGGTTGCTGTAATTTGCCCCTTACTGTAGAATAATCTGGAAACCCTGAGGGAAACTATTAGAAAAGGTCAAAGTAGATTTTATTATCAGAGTACAGATATGTCACCACGTACAACCCTGAAATTTATTTTCCTATGGGCATACTCAGCAAATCTATAGAATAGTAACTATAACAGGATCGATAAAAGATCAACCAGAAGATAACCCAAGGGGAGATAAGGGGGAGAATAAATCGGGATTAGTGCAAAAGGATGGTTAGTGGTTATTATGAGACAGTGGGCCAAGAGGCCACTGCCAGACAAACCCAATGGGTCAAGCCCCATCTGCAAACTCAAAGTTCAAAGTAAATTTATTATCTAGGTACGTACATCTCACATAAGACAACTGCGCTGCTCCAAAGTGTGCTATGGGAGGTCATTCTTACCCTCGGCCATTAGGCTCTATAATGAGTCAAACTATAGCTGGGGAAGTGATGACCCTCTCCTGTTAGGCTGTTTGAGGTAACTTATTTTTTATTCTTTCTACTTCTCTTCTAATATTTATATATCTGTGCACTTGTAATGCTAATGTGACACTGTAGTTTTCCTTAGGATCACTAAATTATCTATCTATACTACCTTAAGATTCATTTTCATGCAGGTATTCGCAGGAAAACAGAAATACAATAGAATCAGTGGAAAACTGCATACAAGAAAAACCAGATGAACAACCAATGTGAAAAAGAAGACAAACTGTGCCAGGAAATAAATGAATAAAACTGAGAATATGAGTTGTAGATTCCTTGAAGGTCAGTCCATGGCTCAAGGAATCAGTTCAGGGTTGAGGTGAGTGAAGTTGTCCACACTGTTTGGGGAGCCTGATGGTTGAAGGGTAACAACTGTTCCTAGACCCAGTGGTGTGGGACCCAAGGCCCCTGTACCTGCTTTCCAATGCCAGCAATACTGCAGAGTCCTTGAAATTGAACCCATAGGTTGTGGAATCAGTTCAGAGTTGATGTGAGTGAAGTTATCTACACTGGTTCAGGAGCCTGATGGTCGAAGGGTAATAACTGTTCCTGAACCTGGAGGTCTAAGACCTAAGGACCTAAACACAGATTCTGCAGATGCTGGAATTCCAGAGCAACAAACAAACAAAGAAAGGCTGGAGGAACTCAGCAGGTCAGGCAGCACCAAAGAAATACAATAGAATCAATGAGAAATTGCACACAAAGACTGACAAGTGACCAAAGTAAAGACAAACAGTGCAAATATAAGTAGTCAAATCAAGGGCCTCCGTTAGTCAGAGTGGACCATGGATGTTGCATCCCTGCAGACTAGACACGTAAGCTTGGACAGTACAATATGGAGAGCAAGCTGTTGCCCGTGTAGCTAGCTCCCCGCCTCCATGCAACTGATGAACCCAAAGGAACGGCGGAGATCGATACAGTTTGGTTCCAGCAGTGTCACGGGAGTAGCCAATCAGTGTTGAACTCAACGTAGGACTGCCTTAGGGACTCCAGCTCCGGATTTTTCCCTCGGGGTTTACGCCCGAAGCCTTCCCCATGAGTGGGTGTAGCTGCAAGGCAGGAGAGGTTTGAGATCAGAGTTGTCCTTCCCCTAGATGAGCTGCCAACAACTGCCGACGAGCCCCATCTGCCAGAAGCAACTGGTTTTAAGGTGCCAGGAACCGCCTTCACCTCATCTCCTGTCAGTAGAAGTGGTCCCGCCGGGCTTAGTAGCTAAGCCACATGTGAAGGCCAGGAGCTGGACTTGGTTGTCAGAGACTATTTGAGACGCACGCCATTGGGAGCATTTAATAGGTAGTGGGAGCTTGTCCCCATTACCACCCCCGGCTATAACAACCGTAAGGAACCTGAATAAATAAATAAACACAATAAAGTCTGCAAATGCCGGAAATCCAAAGAAACACTCTCAAAATGCGAGAGGAACTCAGCAGGTCGGGCAGCATCTATGGAAATGAATAAAGAGTCAACATTTCGGGCCGAAACCCTTCTTCATAAATAAACATCTTGCATCTCTGCACCTGCATATTTCCAAACCCTGCCTGCTCAGGGAGCTCTCGCTGTGATGAATTTTACTTAATATTCTGTTTAGACTGCTCTATCACTCAGCAGTTACCCTATTCCACTCCCCCTCCCCGAGACACAATAAATGTCCTTCATCCCACGCGTCTTCTGCAGCTTTGAGCGCTGCTCTGATTTTGCAGCTTCTGAAGACTGGGCAACTTTACAATAGCAGTGCGAGTATTTTACTGATAAAAGGGTGCTGAGGATAGAGGCTAGGAAAATTACATGTCCTTGACTAAATCTTCCGGGAATGTACAAACCGTGTACAACACTGGCAAGCTAGACAGAGATGGAGGACTCCATCGCTACCCTAAGCACCACTGGTCACTGGCAGTATCTGAGAATATACACTCCGTGGCATCTTTATTAGGTGCCTCCTGTACCTTACAAAGTGGCCAATGGGTGTATGTTCGTGGCCTTCTGCTGCTGTAACCCATCCATTTCAAGGTTCGACATGTTCTGCACTCAGAGATGCTCTTCTGCACAACACTGTTCTAATATGTGGTTATTTGAGTTACTGTCGCCTTCCTGTCATCTTGAACCAGTCAGGCCATTCTCCTCTGACCTCTCTCATTCACAAGGCACATTTGCCCTCACAGTCACTGCTCACTGGATGTCTTTTTGCTTTTCAAACTATTCTCTATAAACTCTAAATACTGTTGTGTGTGTAAACCCCAGGAGATCAGCAGAATCTTACATACTCAAACCACCCCATCTGGCATCAGCAATCATCCCACGGCCAAAGTCACTTAGATCACATTTCTTCCCCATTCTGTTGTTTGGTCTGAACAACAACTGAACCTCTTGACCATGTTTGCATGCTTTTACGTTTTAGTTGCTGTCACATGACTGGCTGATTTATAGGCATCCGTTAGTCTCATGAGACCATGGATTTGCACCTTGGAAGGTTTCCAGGGCGCAGGCCTTGGCGAGGTTGTATGGAAGACCGGCAGTTGCCCATGCTGCAAGTCTCCCCTCTCCACACCACCAATGTTGTCCAAGGGAAGGGCATTAGGACCCATACAGCTTGGCACCGGTGTCATCGCAGAGCAATGTGTGGTTAAGTGCCTTGCTCAAGGACACAACACGCTGCCTCAGCCAAGGCTCGAACAAGCGACCTTCAAATCACTAGACAAACGCCTTAACCACTTGGCCATGTGCCAACGCATGACTGACTGATTAGCATTAACAAACAGGCTTACAGATTTACCTAATAAACTGTCTACCGAATGTAAATTTCCTCCAGGAGGTCCTGTCAAAGGGTTTCGGCCCAAAACATTGACTGCACTCCTTTCCTAGATGCTGCCTGGCCTGCTGAGTTCCTCCAGCGTTTTGTGCGTGTTGCACAAACTTGCTGTAGGGTTTGGAGGCTTATGTACCTCAATGACCTGAAGAGCTGCGTTGGATGGAGTCAGGGCCTTGTGCTTGGTCAGATCACCCATGTCAAACAGGTCAAAGAGTGCAGACTAGACTAAGAATGGTCCTGTGGTCCTCCAGGTTCAGGGGTGCAGCTCCGGATTGGTCAAAACAAAACAGTTAGGGAAATATCAATGAAGAATCCTTCTACATCTGAGTGCGACAGTATTCCTGAGTCTCCACCCGGGATTTGCATGACTGACAGTAGTGAAAACCGAGGGAAAGCTACCAGCATGATGAAGGAAGCTCTGAACACCGCCAACACCAAGACCAAAATTGGTTTTTGGAATTTACAAACCATGCACAACACCGGCAAGCTAGATAGAGATGGAGGGCCATCATTGATGCCCTAAAATCCCAGTGGCCGTAACTGAGCGTAAATATAAAGATGAAAACACTTCTTTCAATTTTTCAGTTTCAAATCTCTTACTATCTCTTCTTTCAGTTAGTCCTGACAAAGGGTCTCGGCCCGAAACGTCGACTGTCCCTCTTCCTGTAGATGCTGCCTGACCCGCTGCGTTCCACCAGCATTTTGTGTGTGTTGCGCAAATATAAAGACGTTTCATTTCCTCGGCCTGTGGATAAACAGACAGGGGAACCTGCAGAAGGTACTCTAAAGCAAAGCTCTGGTGTGCATTCATGATCACAGTTGACTGAAGCAAACAGACAAATATGTCAAGAGAAATACCAACTAATTTCACCTCTTTAAGATGCTGTTAGGTTTGTTGAAATTAGAATGGTATAAACGAGGTGCACGACATTAGCTACTAACATTAAGACAATTGCTTATCAGTTTGTGTTCCGGTTAAATTGAAATGAATAACTGGGTCTGCAGGAGAGTCATTACTGGAAAACCAATCACCCTCTATCACACCAGCAACAGCTCAAATAAGGACCTGCTGCAGATAAATTCTTGTCTCTTTGCTTGCTCCCTTGTCTCACCGAACTGTGCCACGAAATGCCTTTAGCGGGCTGAGGGAGAGGTCAGTAAATTGGGAAAGTTAAAGAGAAGTCAGAGTGGGTGATGGTGCTGATTCACCACAAGGCAATCATTGGCTACCTTGGTGGCATAGTACCGTAGTGGTTAGCGCATCGCTTTAAGACGCCAGTGATCGCCGATCGGGTTTCATAGAATCATGGGGTCATAGAATTTGACTGGATTTTTTTGAGGAGGCGACCAAGAGGATTGACGGGAGCAGGGAGATAGATGTTGGCTACATGGACATTAGCAAGTACAGCATAAAAAAAACAGGCCCTTTGGCCCATCTAATCCATGCTGAACCATTTAAACTGCTTACTCCCATCGATCTGCACCAGGATCATAGCCCTCCATACCCCTACCATCCATGTACCTAAACAAAATTCTCTTAAACACTGAAATCAAGCTTGCATACACCACTCACACTGGCAGCTCGTTCCACACTCTCACCCCCCTCTGAGTGAAGAGGTTTTCCCCTCATGTTCCCCTTATACTTTTCAGCTTTCACCCTTAACCCATGACCTCTGGTTGTAGGCCCATCCAACCTCAATGGAAAAAGCCTGCTTACATTTCCCCTATCTATACCCCTCATAATTTTGTAAACCTCTATCAAATCTCCCCTCAATCATCTACACTCCAGGGAATAAAGACCTAACCTATTCAATCTTTCCATATAATTCAGGTCCTCCAGTCCCAGCAAAATCCTTGTAAATTTTCTCTATACTTTTTCAACCTTATTTACATCTTTCCTGTAGGTAGGTGACCAAAACTGCACACAATACTCCAAATTAGGCCTCACCAATGTCTTATACAACTTCAACATAACATCACATCTCCTGTATTCAGTACTTTGATTTATGAAGGCCAATGTGCCAAAAGCTTTCTTTACAACCTTAACTACCTGTGACACCATTTTCAATGAAGATTTCAACAAGGTTTAATTCCCTGGCTGACTGTAAGGAGTTTGTATGCTTTCCCCATAGCCACGTAGGCTTCATCCAGGTGCTCCAGTTTCCTCCCAGATTCCAAAGACATGCAGGTTAGGGTTAGTAAGTTATGGCAATGCTATGTTAGCATTGGAAGTTTGTCTGCCTACTGGACGATCCTCGCTGATTTGATGTGATGCAAATGATGCATTTCAGAATCAGGTTTAATATCAGCAACACACACAAAAAACAGATGAAAACCGAAGGGTTTCAGCCCGAAACATGGACTGTACACTTTTCCTCGATGCTGCCTGGCCTGCTGAGTTCCTGCAGCATTTTGTCTGTGTTGCCTGGATTTCCTGCATCTGCAAATTTTTTCCTGTTTGTAAAACACACTAGATATATACACATATATATATACATATATATATATATATATATATATATACACACACACACACACACACACACATATATATATATATATATACACACACACACACATATACATATACATATACACATACATATACACATACATATACACATATACATATACATATACATATATATATACATATACATATATAAAATAGTTAAACTAAATAAGTAGTGCAAAAACAGATTGAAAAAAAGTAGTGTTCATGAGTTCAATGTCCATCCAGAAATCAGACGGCCAAGGGGAAGAAACTGTTCCTGAATTGTTGAGTGTGCGCTTTCAGGCTTCTGTACCTCCTTCCTGGTGGTAACAATGAGAAGAAGGCATGACCTGGGTGGTAGGGATTATAAGAACATAAGAAATAGGAGCAGGAGTAGGCCATCCGGCCCGTCGAGCTTGCTCTGTCATTCAATAAGGTCATGGCTGATCTGGCCATGGACTCATCTCCACTTACCTCCCTTTTCCCCATCACTCTTAATTCCCTTACGATGCAAAAATCTATCCCACCTTGTCTTAAATATATTTACTGTGGTAACCTCCACTGCTTCATTGGGCAGAGAATTCTGCAGAGAACTTCTTAACGATGAACGCTGTCTTTCTGAGGCACTGTGCATTCTGAAGTACCCAAGACAAAATTTTTCAGAATTCTTTAATCTTCTGTGTAACCAAATGGTTAAAGATAACCATCACGCAAACACGAGGAATTCTGCAGATGCTGGAAATTCAAGCAACACAGATCAAAGTTGCTGGTGAACGCAGCAGGCCAGGCAGCATCTATTGGAAGAGGTACAGTCGACATTTCAGGCTGAGACCCTTCGTCAGAACTAACTGAAAGAAGAGCTAGTAAGAGATTTGAAAGTGGGAGGGGGAGGGGGAGATCTGAAATGATAGGAGAAGACAGGAGGGGGAGGGATGGAGCCAAGAGCTGGACAGTTGATTGGCAAAAGGGATATGAGAGGATCATGGGACGGGAGGCCCAGAGAGAAGGAAAAGGGGGAGGGGGGAAAAACCCAGAGGATGGGCAAGGGGTATAGTGAGAGGGACAGAGGGAGAAAAAGGAGAGTGAGAGAAAGAATGTGTGTATATAAATAACAGATGGGGTACGAGGGGGAGGTGGGGCATTAGCAGAAGTTTGAGGAGTCAATGTTCATGCCATCAGGTTGAAGGCTACCCAGACGGAATATAAGGTGTTGTTCCTCCAACCTGAGTGTGGCTTCATCTTTACAGTAGAGGAGACCGTGGATAGACATATCAGAATGGGAATGGGATGTGGAATTAAAATGTATGGCCACTGGGAGATCCTGCTTTCTCTGCCAGACAGAGCGTAGGTGTTCAGCAAAACCATCTCCCAGTCTGCATCGGGTCTCGCCAATATATAGAAGGCCACATTGGGAGCACCGGACGCAGTATATCACCCCAGCCGACTCACAGGTGAAGTGTCGCCTCACCTGGAAGGACTGTCTGGGGCCCTGAATGGTGGTAAGGGAGGAAGGGTAAGGGCATGTGTAGCACTTGTTCCACTTACAAGGATAAGTGCCAGGAGGGAGATCAGTGGGGAGCCATGGGGGGGGACGAATGGACAAGGGACAAGGGAGATAACCGTCAGCTGCTTAGAACCCCCAGAACTGGAGTGAAAACAATTCATCCTCAATCCCAAGGGACTGCCTCGGGAGAAGAACTTACTCAGAGTGTGAGAGGGGAGGACGAAGAACATCACTTTCAATGGTGCAAAATGCAAAGAAGATTAACGGAAGGGGAAAATCCTGATAAGTCAAAATTAAAGGCTCTTTATCTGAAAACACAATGCAATTGTGACAAGGTATATAAATTAGTGGCATAAATAAATGTAATAGCTATTACTGAGATGATGTTGCTAGGTGACCAAGACTGGAAAATGAATATTCCGGGAAAAAAGGGGCAGAATGGGAAATAAGGTGGGTGTAGGTCTACTAATAAAGGAAGATATTAGACATTGTTAGATAAAAGATCTTGCATACAAGATTAGGAAGTGGGACTGGTTTGAGTGGAGATAACAACATTGGATGAGACAAGACCTGGAGGCGTAGCGAGCCATGAGGAAAACAAATATTGAACTCCAGGGAGGTGCGTGCAGGGCAGTGAAGAGGGTGGGGAGGTGTCACATTTTGGTCAAAAGAACGATTAGAGGCAACTTAAGTGAGAGAGAACAATTCCAAGTGCGAGGCACGATCCGCTGTTGGGACAATTTAAATGCCAGCCCAGACAGATGGGAAAGGCAGGGTGTCCGGCCCAGGGGTGAGGGTCGCTCACTCTCCCGCGATGTTCACTCCTCTCTCCCCCGGCTGCTGTGCTTTGCGTCTGTGAGCTTTGCGGCTATATGACCAACTGAGACCGAAACACCTCTGGCAAAACTCCTCAACTTGGCGCACTTTCAATTTCAAACCATCTGTCAAGACTCGGCTGTATATCTACACCTAAAGGACATGGGACACTCCTTTGATGATAACAACGTGCACATTTTGGACAGGGAGGACAGGTGGTTTGAAAGAGGGGTTGAAGAAGCTATCTTTGTCAAACTGGAAAACCCATCCCTGAACAGACAGGATGGGGTACAACTCCACCCATCAGCTACTTACAATGCAGTGCTAACATCCGTACCCCAGCATCTCCACAACAGTTCACACCTCCATTCATGCAAAGGGAAGACTAATCACCCTCTCATCACCTCTATGACTCCTAACGACCCTCACGTGATTGCTATACCTTTAAACAACTCCCAGAGCTCATAAACCAGAAAACTACTCAGCATGGATCAGAACTGAAGAAGCCTCTCGGATGAGTGGCAAAACGTCTTCGAGACCACACAGAAAGCCTGGTTGCCTTCATTTACTACTGCTTGATATACAATGGCCTGGAGAACTGAGAACCTTCATAGACATAATATTATTCTTCAATATTCTGCTAAAATGCTCAAATGTGCATTTACCAGTACCATTCCTTAATTTCAACATCAGCCCTACTGTCAGATATAACCATGCTTACTAACTAATTGATCTTCTATGTTTAATTGTTTTGTTGCCCACTTTCAATTTTCGTTTCTGCATTTTTCTTCTTTGCGCCAACTATGCATTCAGTCTTCTTGCAGTTGATGGTCATTTGTCTCTTTACTAGGGTACAGGAATTTCCCGATAAAGTGGCCACTGGGTGTGTTTTAAAAGGAGGTAATCCTTGGGAGAACAGAAAGCTGACAACGCACACCAAAGTTGCAGTCACAGGGCCTGTGTCCTCAGCACACTGCGTTACGGCAGCGAGACCTGGAGCCTCTACTACAGACAGGAGCGGCGTCTCAACGCCTTCCACCTTCGCAGCCTGAGACATCATGTGGACTGACCGAGTCACCAAAAATGAGGTCCTGGCCCACGCCCAGATACCCAGCCTCTTCACCCTGCTCCACCAACGCCGTCTCCGCTGGCTGGGCCACGTACACCGCATGTCAGACAGGAGGATCCCGAAAGACCTGCTGTACGGGTAACTGGCCTCCGGCAAGAGAGCACAAGGGCGGCCCCATCTTCGTTTCAAAGACATTTGCAAGAGAGACATGAAGTCACTGAAAATGAACGTCAAGAGGTGGGAGGACATCGCAAGCGATCGCTCTCACTGGAGGCTGGAACTACGCAGAGGTCTAAAAAGAGGAGAAGAGAAGCTGAGGCTTGCTGCTGAAGAAAGGCGCACTCGTCGGAAAAACAGCACCAAGGCAACACTGGAGGACAGCGCCTTCAAGTGCATTCGCTGCAGCCAAGACTGTCACTCCCGTGTGGGCCTCTACAGCCACAACAGACGCTGCTCTAACACAGACTGGAGCAAGACTTTCCAGGCGCAGATCCATGGTCTCGCGAGACTCACGGACGCCACCACCAATCCTTGCTACAAAGTTTAATTGCAAGTTACTAAAACTTGACAGGGTTAAAATGCAGAAATCTTATAAAATTAGGCTATTATTCTGCAGTAGTTGGATTTTACAAAGTGAAAGATCTCATTTCCAATTGAACTTGCTGTGTTTCAGAAATTAAGTAGTAACTATTAATTGTGATCTGTATTTAGAATCCAATCTTCGCTGGATACCTGCCTCGATAGTCAGTCTTGGCGTCAGGAAAACTTAGAGATAGGCAAAGATGGAGAAAGAAATTTCTGCACTTATGTTGGAAATGCAGAAGCTTATCTGTGCCCAGCAAGATTAGGGACCGTGGCCCCAGATTCACACCCACTGAGCCTCTGATCTCTGGATTCTCTGACTTAGGGAATTTGATCGTCAGACTCGCCAACCTTGGAGCTTCGATCACCGGACTCGCAGTCCTCAAATCTTTGACATCTGACCTCATCGGTGTTAGGGGTTCGACCTCTAGATTTGCCAGACTCAGAATCAGGTTTATTATCAGTGACATATGTTGTGAAACTTGTTGTCTTGCACCAACAGTACAGTGCAAATTGTAAATACTATAAATTAGGGCACGAAATAGATACTAGAAAAATCAGTAGTGCATAAAGAGAGCAAAAGCAGTGAGGTAGTGTCCAATGTCCATTCGGAAATCTGATGGCAGAGGGAAGAAGCTGTTCCTAAAATGTTCAGTGTGGATCTTCACACGTTGTTACTCAAGAAGGGAGGGAGAGTGAAAGTCAGAAACTAAAACAAATATCAGTCATTGGTCATCAGCAGCATCATTATGTGCCATGACACATGATATCATCATTATGTGCCATGCCATATGACATCATCACTATGTGCCATGTTGCATGACATGGGCGATCATGGTCTCATGACCATGATTGTTCTTGGCAAATTTTTCAGCAGAAGTGGTTTGCCATTGCCGTCTTCTGGGCAGCGTCTTTACAAGATGGGTGACCCCCAGCCATTAATCAATACTCTTCAGAGATTGTCTGCCTGGCATCAGTGGTCACATAACCAGGACTTGTGATATGCACTAGCTGCTCATACGACCGTCCACCACCTGCTCCCATGGCTTCATGTGACCTGATTTTGGTGGGGTGGGGAGCGGCTAAGCAGGTGCTACACCTCACCCAAGGGTGACCTGCAGGCTAGCAGAGGGAAGGTGAACCTTACACCTCCTTTGGCAGAGGCGTATCTCCACCCCGCCACATTTACTCTTACCAGTTGATCCTTTATAGCAATGGACCAGATGCAAAAAATATCTTCTTTCCTAATTGGGTCCTTAATCTTGTTTTCTAGGAAGCTGCCTCAAATATATTCCATGAATTCTTTCAAGCAACGCACACAAAATGCTGGAGGAACTCAGCTGCTCAGGCAGCATCTATGGAAGAGTACAGTCGATGTTTAGGGCTGAGACCCTTCATCAGGACTACATTTACTGATTTGATTTATCCAGCTTAGCTGAAGGTTAAAGTTCTCGATGTTGGTGGCATCATTTTATTGCAAGCCAACGTTATTTCTTCAAAGATACATTACTCAATAGCATTACTTCCTGTTAGGGTCACTAGCAAACCCAAGTGGCAGGAATCACTGAGACTTTGGCAGAACATGAGAAAATCTGCAGACGCTGGAACGCCAAGCCACACTCACAAAATGCTGGAGGAACTCAGCAGGCCAGGCAGCATCTGTGGAAAAGAGTACAGAAGATGTTTCGGGCCAAGACCCTTCGTCAGGACTGCAGGAAAAAAAAAAGCTGAGGAGTAGATTTAAACAGTGGGAGGAGGGGAGAGAGAAACTCAAGATGATAGGTGAAACCTGAAGGGGAGGGATGAAGTAAAGAGCTGGGAAGTTGATTGATGAAAGAGACAGAAGGCCATGGAAGAAAGGAAAGGCGGGAGGAGCACCAGAGGGAGGCGTTGGGTGGGCAAAGAGGCAAAGAAATAAGGTTAGAGAGGCAAAAGGGGATGGGAAATGGTGAAGTGGGGGGCATTAGCGGAAGTTCAAGAAATCGATATTCATACCATCAGGTTGGTGGTTAGCCAGACGGAATACAAGGTGTTGTTCCTCCAACCTAAGTGTGGCCTCATCAGGGCAGTAGAGGAGGCCATGGATAGACGTATCAGAATGGGAATGGGAAGTGGAATTAAAATGGGTGGCCACTGGGAGATCCTGCTTTTTCTGGCAGAAAGAGTGTAGGTGCTCGGCAAAGCGGTCTCCCAGCCTACGTCGGATCTCACAGATATACAGGATGATGTACCGGGAGCACCAGACACAGTATATGACCCCAACAGACTCACAGAAGTGTCGCCTTGCCTGGAAGGACTGTTTAGGGCCCTGAATGGTAGTGAGGGCGGAGGTGTAGGGGCAGGTGTAGCACTTGTTCCACGTGCAGAAATTAACTTTTGAAAAAAAAGCTATTAAGAGCTCAGCCAAACTATACAGACTCTTGACAAGCAGAAATCACTGACAATACACAGAACTGAGTTGCACCCAACAAGGAACAACAACGACCCAACAAAGAGGGACTGGCATGCCCCCACCCCCCAAAATACACCCTGGAACACAGGAATTCCAGACATTGACAATACTGTGCTAATTAAAGTATCCCAAATTGAATAAAAGTGATAAATACAAAGAGATCTTAACCTCCATGCAAAGCAAAGTGAAAACCCAGAGTTCAAGGGTACATTTAATGTCAGAGAAATGTATACAATATACATCCTGAAATTCCTTTTCTTCACAACTATCCACGAAAACAGAGGAGTGCCCCAAAGAATGGATGACAGTTAAACGTTAGAACCCCAAAGCCTACGCCCCAGCTCCCCCTCCCACACAAAAGCAGAAGAAAAGCAATAATCCCCTGCCCCATCAGCAAAAACAGCATTGGAACCCTCTGTCACAAGGTGGGCGCTGGGAATGGACCCAAATGCAAGACACAGACACTGAAGTACCAGGAACAGGACTAGGATGCAGGACCTGGGCTAGGACATGGACAAGAAACAGGGAACCCGGACAAGGAACTACGAACTAGGAGCCTGAGCTTGGACTCCGAGCCAGAGACTGGACAAGGACCCAGGACCTTGGTCTTGCCTCAGGCTCAGACCCCCGGACTAGGCAAGGACATGACATGGCTACAGGACAGGATGTGGCTGGGGTCTTGGCTCTTGAGGCTGGAGCTCAGAGACAGACTAGGAACTGTACATCAACATAGAGCCGGGACTTATCCTTCATAAAGCCAGTACTCATCTTTAACACAACACTAACACGAGACTGGCCAGTACATAGACATAGAGCCAGGACTTATCCTTAGACAAGCCAGGACTCAACTTTATCTCCACACCAAGGTGGGACAGGTCCATCCATCGGGTAATAGCAGAACAGCCTGACTTACCCCACAGAGGTAAGGACAAGAAGAGACAAACAGCAAAGAACAACAGACAGTTCGATCTCTGCATTGGGGTTGCTCCAAGTCACAGTTACAGCCAGCAACCTCAGCTGGCTACAGAAACAGCCAGATCCCTACCTAGTTCAGAGTAGCTGGCAGCCACTCAGCTGGCCCGGGAAACAGCCAAATCCATACCACAAAGACAGCTCCGACTACTGACAGCAAACCCCCATGAAGCGATGGTACTCCATCGCAGCCTAAAGATGGCAAGTGGACACTCTAGCCTCCCACCGGCAGATTGCTCCCAGGGAATCTTGACAAGACAAACCAGTAGCTCATGTCTGTCTGTCTGTCTGTATCTTGTTTTACGGCGGTTGGCATCCAGCTTAATGGTGCATTACCGCCACCCTCTGCTCCAGAATGTGCACTAGACATACATTCTAAATCCCTTCACACACACACACCTACACTTCACCCTCCCATCTTTGACCATCCTAGTATCCTATTCCTGTTTATTCGTCATATTCTATAAAAAACCCCTGTACCCCTTAAAAACGCTAAAAATACCCGGACTTGTGCTCTCTCACCCATGCCCAGCAACCCTTTTAATGTGAATTCCTGCATCCCCAACTCCCTTAATTTATTTCTCATCATCTCTCTCTGTATCCCATACTTCCTGCAACTCAGAACTACATGTTCTACTGACTCCTCTTCCTGACATTTCTCACACAATCCTGTCTGGTGTTTCCCTATCATTTTCAATGTTTTGTTTAATGCACAGTGCCCCAGCCTTAACCTAGTCCACACAATTTCCTCTCTTCTGTTTCCATTACCTACCCTAGTAACTGCAATACTCTTTTGTATTTGATATAAATGCCTCCCTTTCCCCTCCCTGTCCCATCTTTCTTGCCACATTCGGTTGACTTTTTCCCAGATTACATATTTAACCTCTGCTTTACTGATACTAATGTGCATTTCCACATTTTCTTTCTTTAACGCCCTCTTTGCCAACTCATCCACCCTCTCATTCCCCTTCACCCTACATGTGCTGGAACCCATAGAAATTTTACCTGACCTCCCTGATTTGCAATTCTTGTAACTAACTGAAGGACTTCATAAAGTACATCTTGCCGACTGTTTGTGTGAAAAGACCTTAAACTTGCTGGAACTGAGGATGAATCTGAACATATCAATGCTTTGGATGGTCTGGCTTTCTGCACCCATTGCAACGCAACCAACACTGCCAGCATCTCCACTGTAAACACCCCTAACTTATTAGATGTTCTTCTGCTGAATCCAATTTCTTTTGCTGGTACTACCACCCCAAACCCCGTCACTCCTGTTACCAGTAGCTCATGCTCAACCCCAAGGCCACTTATATTCCAAGCCCCAAGATCGGAATCAGGTGCCTATGATTAACTCAATCAAAACAAGGGACAGCTGGAAGACCCGGAGTCCTGAGTCCATGGACCGGACCGTGAACCGGAATGCAGTATTCACGGACCGGACCATGACACCCTCCACCGAGCACTCAAACGTGCAGCAAAGCATCAATAAAGACACAGACTTGCAGTACCCCAAAGACTACTTATTCACCCGGTAACTCGACATACCACAGACTCTCTCCCTAATAAGGGAAAAAGAGATGTCTCCATTTCACAGCTAGAGTGGAGACATAACAAACAACTTGATGATTTACGATATTAAAAGTTCACTGTGTCGCTTTTCCCGAGCTCTGTGCCCAAAGAACTCGGGTCTCTGGGCACACAGCCTTAGATCTTCCATCTCCCACTACTCTCTGATTTCCTGCAGAAGCGCAGACCTCGAGTCTGCTCACCTCCAGAGCCATGAAATCCCGAAACGCCGAAGGCAAGCTAACCTTCTAGGCCGTGTCCTTGGTATATTGAATAGTCGTGAGACCCGGAGAGCGGGTGAGTTAGGCAAAGACAAATAATTAGACATAAAAGGTAAATGATCCAAGAACAACTCACAAGGTGACGCTGAGAAAATACTGTCCACATACTAAATGACTTAAAAACTTTCTTTCTAATTATCCCTGATAGTGACACTTCTATTAAGATGCCTGTGGAGTTTTTCAGCTATCGCCACTGATGGCTGTGGAGGACGAGTCATTGTGTATACTTAAAGTGAAGGTTGAACAGACCTTGATTGGTCAGGGAGTCAAAAGTTATGGGGAGAAGGCAGGAGAATGGGGTTGAGAGGAAAAATAAATCAGCCATGATCAAATGGTGGAGAAGACCTGATGGGCCAAATGGCCTAATTCTGCTTCTATGTTTTATGGTCTATTGTTACTGAAATTCATGGAGAGGCCATTTGGCCCATTGTGTCTGTACTCACTCTTCACAAGAACAAACCTGGTCTCTCCCGATATTCATTCCCTTCATATATTTATCCTGCTCCTGTCTGAGCATTACCATTCCCTTATCTCCTCTAACAGTTCCGTGCAGACACTAAACCATACAGTGAATCAGAATCAAGTTTATTATCACCAATATATATCATGAACTTTGGTATTTTGCAGCAGCAGTACATTCTAGGCATCCATTATTCTCATGAGACCATGGATTTGCGCCTTGGAAGGTTTCCAGGGCGCAGGCCTGGGCAAGGTTTTATGGAAGACTGGCAGTTGCCCATGCTGCAAGTCTCCCCTTTCCACGCCACCGATGTTGTCCAAGGGAAGGGCATTAAGACCCATACAGCTTGGCACCGGTGTCGTCGCAGAGCAATGTGTGGTTAAGTGCCTTGCTCAAGGACACAACACGCTGCCTCAGCCAAGGCTCGAACTAGCAACCTTCAGATCACTAGACGAACACCTTAACCACTTGGCCACGCACACTAAAACAGTACATAAAAAAATTACTTTAAGTTAGGACAAGAAGCATAAGAGATAAATAAGTGGTGCTGGAAGAGAGCAAATAATGAGACAGTGTTCATGATTTTTCATGGTCCATTTAGAAATCTGATGGTTGAGGGGAAGAAGATGTTCCTAAAACGTTGAGTGTCTGCAGGCTCCTGATGGTAACAGTGAGAAGAGGGCATGTCCTGGATGGTGAGGGTCCTTAATAATCGACGCCTCCTTCTTGAGACATTGCCTTTTGAAGGTGTTCTGTCGGCAAGTATATAGCTAGAGTGCCTGAGACTTTTCAACAGTACTGTAGTAAGTTTATGTACTGTATTGCTGCCGCAAAAAAAACAGATTTCATGACATATGTGAGTGATGATAAACCTGATTCTGATTTGGGTCTCTATTGTGGACTGAGAGTGGGAAGGGGGGGCAGGGAGAGGGGAATCATGGTTGGGAAAAGAGGAAGGGAGAGGGGAGGGAGTGGGAAGCACCAGAGAGACATCCTGTAATGATCAGTAAACCAATTGTTTGGGATCAAATAACCTTGTCCGGTGTCTCAGGGCTGGGTCTGTCTGCACCTGTGCCACCTCCCCTCCCCGCCCCTGGCACTCCATCTCTGCCACCTGACCCACACCCCCGCCGGCGGCACTCCACCCTCGCCTCGCCTTTCTCAACATCCTCTCCTCCCGCCAGATTTACAAACTCGCTCTCCGCTCCACATTAACAAAGACAGTACTGTGCAGAAGTCCTGGGTACCCGAGCTATATATATGTGTGTGTGTGTGTGTGTGTGTGTGTGTGTGTGTGTGTGTGTGTCTAAGACTTTTTGCACAGTACTGTAGGCTTGTGATTAGTGAGGGCATCACAGTTTACGGGGAGAAGGCGATTGAGAGGGACGATAAAGCAGCCATGATCGGACGGTAGAACAGACACGATGGGCCGAATGGCCCCTTTCTGATCGTATATCTTTTGGGCCCCTCAGTGTCAGCTTTGCTGAGGTGGGCTGCCTATGGCAATAATACACAGCTTCACTTGACTGGCTGCGCGAGGGATCTTTGCAAAGCCCTTCTCCCAGATTTAAATCGTTCAAGCAGATGCGTACCAAATGATGTGTTCTCCGGCTAGCAGCTGTTGTTAAACCAGCAACTGCAGACAGCAACATCGGAAACATGGATCCGGTGCCCCTTGGAAACATTACCTCTGTCACAGAGCACAGCCTTTTGGCAAGGAGACCTAAGTGCTTGAAGACATGTCCCTACTAATGTGGATCAGACTTATGTGAGAGAAGAACTCCCACTACTGCCATCCTCGCTCACAAATAGCGACCGTAATGAAGCATTAAGCGCTTTCCTCTGGTTAAAAGAATATGAATAGTCCGTGTTTTAGTCTTGATTTTATTTTGTTGATAATAATTGTCGTTTTTCATTTTCCGTCGCAGTTCATTACGATGTCTATAATTATGTTCTTTCAGGCTTGTTGAAACAATGCGTCAGGCAGAACTTCCTACAGTTTGCCCACTCGTGTGGCAACCTAACACACTCCTGAGAGCGCGGCATGGGCGGCGGGCTTGCCATGCTCGCCAGCCGTGTTATATCAACGTGCCAACACTGCCCCCCACGGCAGCGGCAGAGCAACGCCATCGTCCTGGCCCGAGTCCCGCAACTTGCCTCACTAATCGCTCCGCACTCCGCAGAAAGGCTGTCCCTGCGTTCAAGCATGGCGCAAAATCGATCGTTATTGCTTTTTCATAACCCTTACCTTCTGTGCCTCCCTGTCTCTCTTTCTCTCTCTCCCTCACACACACACACACACCCTTCCCTCTCTCTCTCTCCCCTCCCCTTCTCCTTCTCCCTCCCCCTCCCTCCCTTCCTCCTTCTCTCCCATTCATCCTCCTTTCTCCCTCCTTCTCCCTCCCTTCCTCTTTATTTCCCTCTCACCCTCTCTCTCTCCCTTTCCCTTCCCCTCTCCTTCTCCCTCCATCTCCCTCGCTTTCCCTCTCTGTCCTTCTCTTCCTTTCTCTCCCCCTCTCTCCTTCTCTGTCACCCCCTCCCTATCTCCTTCACTCCCTCTCTTCTCACTCTCGCTCTCCTCGCTCTCTGTCCTCTCCCTCTCTCCCTTTCCCTCTCTTTCCCCCTCTCTCTCCCTCCTTCTCTCCCTCCATCTCCTTGCCTCCCTCTCCTTCCCTCCCACTCTCCCCCTCTCTCCCTCCCTCTCTGTCTCACAATCACTCTCCCTCCCGCTCCCTCTGTCCCTCTCCTCCCACTTACTCTCCTTTGCTCCCTCTCTTTCTCCCTCCCTCCTTCTCTCCCTCTCCCTCCCTCTCCCTCTCGTCTCACCCTCCCTCTCTCCCTCTCTTCCCTTCTCTCTCTTGCACTCCTCCCACTCTTCCTCTATCTCTCCTTCTTTCCCTCCCATTCTCTCCCTCCCTCTCTGTCTTCTTCTCCCTTTCCTTTCCTCTCTTTCCCTCTTTCCCTCCTTCCTCTCACGCACTTTCCCCTCTCCCTTTCTGTTTTTCTGTTTCTCCCTCTCCCTCTCTCCCTCTCCTCCCACTCCCCTCTCTCTCTTTCTCTCTCCCTCTCTCTCTCTCTCTCCTCTTCACACACTCTCTCTCCCTTAGATTGTTAACTCTACCGCTTTCCATTACTGTTATTTGACCATTGAAATAGATTGCTATTGCAATACTTTCCCTGTTTCGGATTGTTCCATCACGGTTCCCACCTTTTGTGCTTCTCATTGTACCTATTGCCCTGAAATCGAGTCTGGGCCGGAAACGTCAACTCTTTATCCATTTCCACAGATACTGCCTGACCTGTTGAGTTCCTCCAGCATTGCGTGTGCGTGTATGTGTGTCTGTGAGTGAGTGAGTGTGTGTGTCTGTCTGTCTGTCTGTGTGCAAGTGTGTGTGTGTGTTTATGAGTGTGTGTGTCTGTGTGTGTGTGTGCGTTTGTGTGTCTGTGTGTGAGTGTGTGTCTGTCTGTGAGTGAGTGTGTGTGTGTATGTGTGTGTGTGTCTGTGTTTGACTGTGTGTGTTTGTGTGTGTGTGTGTGAGTGTGTTTGTGTATCCATGTGTGTGTGTGTGTGTGTGTGTGTGTCTCTCTGTGAGTGACTGTGTGTGTATTAGTGAGTGTGTGGCTGTGTGTGTGTGTGAGTGTGTATGTGTGTGTTTGTGAGTGTGTGTGTGTGTCTGTGTGTAAGTGTGTGTGTGCATTTGTGTGTCTGTGTATGAGTGTGTGTCTGTTTGTGAGTGAGTGTGTTTGAGTGTGTGTGTGTGTGTGTGCATTTGTGTGTCTGTGTGTGAGTGTGTGTCTGTCTGTGAGTGAGTGAGTGTGTGTGTATGTGTGTGTGTGTGTGTCTGTCTGTCTGTCTGTGTTTGACTCTGTGTGTGTGTTTGTGTGTGCGTTTGTGTGTCTGTGTGTGAGTGTGTGTCTGTGAGTAAGTGTGAGTGTGTGTGTGTGTGTGTGTGTCTGTCTGTCTGTCTGTGTTTGACTCTGTGTGTGTGTGTGTGTGTGCGTTTGTGTGTCTGTGTGTGAGTGTGTGTCTGTCTGTGAGTAAGTGTGAGTGTGTGTGTGTGTGTGTGTGTCTGTCTGTCTGTGTTTGACTGTGTGTGTGTGTGTGTGTGTGTGTGCGTTTGTGTGTCTGTGTGTGTGTGTGTCTGTCTGTCTGTCTGTGTTTGACTGTGTGTGTGTGTGTGTGTGTGTGTGCGTTTGTGTGTCTGTGTGTGAGTGTGTGTCTGTCTGTGAGTAAGTGTGTGTGTGTGTGTGTCTGTCTGTGTGTGAGTGTGTGTGTCTGTGTGTAAGTGTGTGTGTGCGTTTGTGTGTCTGTGTGTGAGTTTGTGTCTGTCTGTGAGTGAGTGTGAGTGTGAGTGTGTGTATGTGTGTGTGTGTCTGTCTGTCTGTGTTTGACTCTGTGTGTGTGTGTGTGTGTGTGTGCATTTGTGTGTCTGTGAGTGTGTGTCTGTCTGTGAGTAAGTGTGAGTGTGTGTGTGTGTGTGTGTGTGAGTTGCTTTGGATTTCCAATATCTGCAGAATCCCTTGTTTCGACCATGAACACTGATAGCTCTGAGCCCGGAACTTTGTTGCACCCTGGTGTGTCTGTGAGTCAGCCAATCTGATCTAATCTATTCCAATCTAACAATAAGTGTTGGTTTCATCATACCAACATTAAAAAATATGACTTAGTAAGAGAAAGGTGGCACTTAATTTTCAAATAGATGAGATTGCACATTTTTGGTTGAACAACAGTACTGTGTAAAGGTCTTAGGCACATATATATAACGAGAGTGCCTACGACCTCTGCACTATATCCTCTTTTATATTATTGGCCAATTTACCTCTAAATTTTATTTTTATCTCCTTATTCCATGTTAGTTACCTTCTGTTGGGCTTTAAAAGCTTCCCTGTCCTCTAGTTTCCCACTGATTGTTGCTATATTGAATTGAATTGACTTTATTACTTACAACCTTCATATACATAAGGAGTCAAGGTCTTTACATTATTTCTGCATCTAAATGTGCAATTTATAGTAATTTATAATAAATAGTATGTATGACAATATAACATAGAAATACAGTTGTATCAGCATGAATTAATCAGTCTGATGGCCTGGTGGAAGAAGCTGTCTCGGAGCCTGTTGGTCCTGGCTTTTATGCTGCGGTACCGTTTCCCGGATGGAAGCAGCTGGAACAGTTTGTGGTTGGGGTGACTCGGGTCCCCAATGATCCTTTAGGTCCTTTTTACACACCTGTCCATGTAAATGTCCTGAATAGTGGGAAGATCACATCTACAGATGCGCTGGGCTGTCCGCACCACTCTCTGCAGAGTCCTGTGATTGAGGGAAGTACAGTTCCCGTACCAGGCAGTGATGCAGCCAGTCAGGATGCTCTCAATTGTGCCCCTATAGAAAGTTCTTGGGATTTGGGGGCCCACACCAAACTTCTTCAACCAACTGTGCAGAAGTCTTAGTCCTATAGAGCCAGGACTTTTGTACAGTACTGGAGTAATTTTACTGTACTGCTGTCACAAAAAATATATATATTTCATGGGACGTTGCCTGGATTGAAGGGCGTAACCTATGAAAACAGGTTGAGTGAACTCGGCCTTTTCTCCTTGGAGCGATGGAGGAAGAGAGGTGACCTGATAGAGGTGTATAAGATGATGAGGGGCATTGATCATGTGGATAGCCAGAGACTTTCCCCAGGGCTGAAATGGCTAACACGAGGGGGCATAGTTTTAAGGTGCTTGGAAGGAGGTATAGAGGGGATGTCAGGGGTAAGTTTTTCCACACAGAGAGTGGTTGGGTACACAGAACGCACTGCCGGTGGTGGTGGTGGAAGCGGATACAACAGAGTCTTTTAGGAACTCTTAGATAGGTACATGGAGCTTAGAAAAATAGAGGGCTATGCACTAGGGAAATTCTAGTTTCTAGAGTAGTTTACGTGCTCGGCACAACATTGTGGGTCGAAGGGCCTGTAATGTGCTGTAGATTCCTACGTTCTATGTTCTATATGTGAGTGATGATGAACCTGGGTCTCTTTTGTGGACTGAGAGTGGGAAGGGGGCAGTGAGAGGGGAATCATGGTTGGAGAAAGGGGAAAGGAGAGTGGACAGAGTGGGAAGTGCCAGAGAGACATTCTGTAATGATCAATAAACCAATTGTTTGCAATCAAATGACCTATCCTGGTGTCCCAGGGTTTGGTGTGTCTGCAGCTGGGCCACCTGTCCCACCCCGGCACTCCTTCTCTGCCACCTGTCCCACACCCCTCCCGTGACACTCCACCCTCGCCATTCCCAACATCTTTTGCTCCTGCCGGATTTTGCAAACTCGCTCTCTACTCCACGTTGACAAATACAGTACTGTGCAAAAGTCTTAGCACCCTAGCTCCATATATATATATAGATAGAGATAGCTATATAGATAGATAGATAGATAGATATATGTGTGCCTAAGTCTTTTGCACAGTACTGTATGTAACTATATCAATGTTTTATACCATTAATTCCTCCAGATGTAATAAGAACATGATCAAGGAATGAGTAAGGCCCAGTAGGAATTAAGCGGCAATGTGTGCGTTTGGAGCCAGAGGAAGTACCTGAGTTCTTAAATAAACATTTCTCATCCGTATTCACCAAGGAGAATAACATTGTAGTCAGAAAATTCAATGGTGGAATAAGGGGAAAAGATTACCATAAAAAAAGAGCAGGTCGTAAGCATTTTCCTGAGCATCAAGATGGATAAATCCCCTTGGCCTATTAAGATGTTTCCCCAGGCCACTGTGAGAGGCAAGGGAGGAGGTTGCTGGCGTTCTGACATAGATTTTTAAATACACCCAGTGAGGAACAACTCAAAGCTGCAGAAATGTGGTTTTTGAGAAGAATAATGAAAATATCATGGAAGGATAAAGTAACAAATGAGACAGTGTTGCTAAAAACCAGAATAAGAAAACAGCTGACATAATCAATCAGGAAACTGCAGCTGGAATTTCTGGAACGTGTACTGAGGAAGGAGAAGCTCGAACATCTCGCAGTGACGGGAAAAATTGATGGAAGGAAAAGTTGCGGTCAACAGCATACGACTTTCATGAGTAACATCAAGGGATTCACAGGCAAAAGTTCTGAAGAGTTTATTAGGGCTTCTCAGATTGAAGACAGATGGAAGATCATGATTGCCCACATCATACGACATGGCAGATAATGAAGTCCTTGTCAAACGCAGCAGAAGAAAGCAGTAATTGGATTTGGATTAAAAGGAAAGACAACAACTGGGCTGCAAGATGAAGACAGGAGGGTATGGAACTGAGGGGGGTGACTCTGGGACACCAGGTAGCACCGTTGAGCCCTCTGGAGACGTCGTGGGCTTATCAACGAAACGTCAAAGAAGGAGGGTGCCTCCCCGATGAGGTGCCTACCCTCCTTGTCACCACTCCAAGCCCACTGCCAACATCTAGAGTGCCGACTTACCACAGGGGTTGAAACATCAAGTCCTATTAGATTCTCTTCTGATGATTAAGTCTCAGTTATACCCAATGCTAGGTTTCTGAGGAACCGAAGATTTAGGATCACAGACGGCAGCAGCACAGGTAGATACCTACCGAATATTGAAAGGCCCAGATTGAGTAGACATTGAACAGATGTTTCTAATAGTGGGAGAGTCTAGGACCAGAAGACACAGCCTCAGAACGGAAAGGTGTTTCTTTAGAACAGGATGAGGAGGAACTTCTTAAGCCAGGAGGTGGAGAATCTGTGGAAATCATTTACTGCAGAAGGCTGTGGAGGCCAAGCCATTGGGTATATTTAAAATGGAGGTTGATTTGTAACACCATCAAGGGTTATGGGGAGAAGGCAGGAGAATGGAGTTGAGAGGGAAAGCTGTGATCAAATGGCGGAGCAGACTCAATGGGCTGAGTGGCCTCATTCTATTCCCATGTCTTATGGACATATTGGTGAAAAATATACACAAGAGGCTTGACTTCATCAGCTGAGGCATAGAATGTAAGACAAGGAAGATTCTGATGCAAATATGTTTTTTTTTATTATTCATTTACAGGATGTGTGCCAGCGTTTATTGCCCATCCCTAGCTGCCCTTGAGAAGGTGGTGATGAGCTTCCTTCTTGAACTGCTGCAGTCCCTGAGGTGTAGGTACACCCATAGTGCTGTTAGGGAGGGGAATTCCATGATTTTGACCCAGCCACAATGAAGGAACAACGATGCTTCCAAGTCGGGATGGTGAGTGACTTGGAGGGGGATTTCCAAGTGGTGGTGCTCCCAGGTATCTGCTGTTCTCGTCCTTCTAGATGGTAGTGGTCGTGGGTCTGGAAGGTGCTGCCTTAGGAACTTTGGTGTGTTGTTGCAGTGCATCTTGTAGATAGTACACACTGCTGCAACTGTCCGTCAATGGTGGAGGGATTGGATGCTTGTGGAAGGGGTACCAATCAAGTGGGCTGCCGTGTACTGGATGGTGTCAAGATTCTTGAGTGTTGATGGAGCTGCACTCATCCAGGCAAGTATTCCATTATGCTCCTGGCCAGAGCCTTGTAGATGGTGGACAGGCTTTGGGGAGTCAGGAGGTGAGTTACATGCCGCAGGATTCCTAGCCTTTGACCTGCTCTGGTAGCCACGGTGTTTATATGGCTGGACCAGTTCAGTTTCCTGTCAATGGAAACCCCCAGGATGTTGATAGTCGGGGATTCAGTGATAGTGATGCTGCTGAATGTCAGGGGATGATGGTTAGAGCCTCTCTTGTTGGAGATGGTCATTGCCTGGCACTTGTATGGCTTGAATGTTACTTGTCACTTGTCAGCCCAAGCCTGGATATTGTCCAGGTCCTGCTGCATTTAGGTATGAACTGCTTCACTATCTGAGGAGTCACAAACGATGCAGAACATTGTGCAGTCATCTGCAAACATCCATGCTTCTGACCTTATGACGGAGGGAAAGTCGTTGATGAAGCAACTGAAGATGGCTGGTCCTAGGACACTTCCCTGAGGAACTCCTGCAGTGATGTCCCGAGGATGAGATGATTGACCTCCAACCACCACAACCATCTTCCTTTGGAAACCATCATTTAGGCCTCACCTGAAGTAAATTGTGTGAGTCTGACTGCCACATTATAGAAAGGACTTGATTGCCCTCAAGAAGATGGAGAGAAGATTCTCCAGGATGTCGCCCAAGTTAGAGCATCTCAGTTCTGAGGAGAGGCTGAATGGGCTATTGGGATTCATAAAGTTTCTGTGTCAGTTTAAAGCAAGCATTCCCGAGGAAAGAGTGAACCTTCTACAGGTGGTCTTGCCAATGGAAGTGAATTAAATCCACCAGTGGGCTTCCACTGTAAACTATGACCTGGGTTTCTTCTCCTCCTTAGAGTTCAAAAGTTATTGAAGTGGATTGAAATTTTGATGTGTTACAGGTTTCAATTCTCAACAATAGCGAGTAGTTAGACACAGAGAGACTCTGTATTCATTGACAGATACCCTTATTGGTTCAAATAACAGCATGTGAACTATACAAAATACAAAATATACATTTCAGTGGTTCAGTTTGGTATCAGAGAATGTATACAGTATACAACCTGAAATTCTTACTCTTCACAGACATCCACAAAAACAGAGAAAAAAATAAAGAATGAATGACAGAAACATTGGAACCCCAAAGTACCCGCTTCCCCACTCCCACACACAAGCAGCAGCAGACACATCAACCCTCCCTCTCTCCCTCCCTCCATTTGCGCCAGCAAAAGTAACAATACCCTGCCCCCCCACCGTGCAGGCAATAGCAAAAGCTCCCAAAGAGACCTTGATCTAGAGTCCATCAAAAACTACAGTCCATAACCCAACACTTTGATATCTCTCTCACTAGCAAGGGGGAGTGAAATCGCTCCCTCAATAATGAGAGCGGGAGACAATTATACAAATCTTAGTACTTGTACAAACATCTACTAGGTTTCCCTGACCTTCCCTGAACAGAATAGAAAAGGTAATACCTGGGGAAAAGAGTCTACACTAGCTAAGCTTTTCTTACGATCCCGAGGTAACTGCCACATTTCCAATGTGGGGTTGTCCACTTCTACGACACTTTGTCTCCAGAGTTGTTGCGGTGCGTACTCCCCAAACTCTACCAATCTTATTATTCTCCTTATCAGATCAATCTGTTATCTTTCAGTTTTGTTGGCTCAAGCTCATCCGACTGATCTGTGTCAGCTTCTCATTGGATCTGGCCCAAGTCCACAAGTAGTATTCCTTCTCCCAGAATTGTGCCTCAGATAAATTTCTTAGTTCTTCCCAACTCAGACCAGCTTAGCCAGGTCAAACACTGGACTCAGACTATTTTACATCATTTTAACGTAACTGAATAGACAGCTTCTTATCTGGAAATGATCTCAGGTTCAGCAGACCATCAGCAGGGAACTCACTGTGTCCATTTTCAGTTGCTCTGATTGAGCCATCCTGAAGCAAGAACCAGTTCACAAAATGGTGGCTGTAAGCACAGTCTCACAAAATGGCAGCCTCAATACCTTCAACCACATGGCAAGGACAAAGACATTAGCTTGTGAAGAGCAAGAGGATAAGACATGAGAGAATAGGACCAATCAAGTGTGACAGTGGAAAGTGTGTACGGAACCGGAGGAGGTAGCGGAGGTACTTAATGAATACTTTGCTTCAGTATTCACTACGGAAATGGACCTTGATGATTATAGGGATGACTTACAGCTTGATTTAGAATTACAGAATCTATTATCAGTTTTTATTTACATCCTTTCATACCCTTACGGCATTCTTTCTGTAAGTATATTCTTAATTCAGTGGTTGGTTGGTAAGTTGATGGAGAAGATCCTGAGGGGCAGGATTTCTGAACATTTGGAGAGGCATAATATGATTAGGAATAGCCAGCATGGCTTTGTCAAAGGCAGGTCTTGCCTTACGAGCCTGATTGAATTTTCTGAGGATGTGACTAAACACATTGATGAAGGTAGAGCAGTAGATGTAGTGTATATAGATTTCAGCAAGGCATTTGATACGGTACCCCATGCAAGGCTTATTGAGAAAGTAAGGAGGCATGGTATCCAAGGGGACATTGCTTTGTGGATCCAGAACTAGTTTGCACACGGAAGGCAAAGAGTGGTTGTGGACGGGTCACATTCTGCATGGAGGTCGGTGACCAGTGGTGTGCCTCAGGATTCTGTTTTGGGACTCCCTCTCTTCGTGATTTTTATAAGTGAGCTGGATGAAGAAGTGGAGGGATAGGTTAGTAAATTTGCTGATGACACAAAGGTTGGGAGTGTTGTGGATAGTGTGGAGGGCTGTCAAAGGTTACAGCGGGACATCGACAGGATGCAAAACTGGGCTGAGAAGTGGCAGATGGAGTTCAACCGAGATAAGTGTGAAGTGGCTCATTTTGTAGGTCAAATATGATGGCAGAATATAGTATTAATGGTAAGACTCTTGGCAGTGTGGAGGATCAGAGGGATCTTGGGGTCCAAATCCATAGGAGGCTCAAAGCTGCTACATATGTTGACCCTGTGGTTAAGAAGGCATATGGTACATTGGCCTTCATCAACCGTGGGATTGAGTTTAAGAGCTGAGAGGTAATGTTACAGCTATATAGGACTCTGGTCAGACCCCACTTGGAGTACTGTTCTCAGTTCTGGTTACCTTACTACAGGAAAGATATGGAAACTATAGAAAGGGTGCAGAGGAGATTTACAAGGATGTTGCCTGGATTGGCAAGCATGCCTTATGAGAATAGGTTGGGTGAACCTGGCCTTTTCTCCTTGGAATGACGGAGGATGAGAGGCGACCTGATAGAGGTGTATAAGATGATGAGAGGCATTGACTGTGTGGATAGTCAGAGGCTTTTTCTCAGGCTGAAATGACTAGCATGAGAGGGTATAGTTTTAAGGTGCTTGGAAGTAGGTACAGAGGAGATGTCAAGGGTAAGATTTTTACGCAGAGAATGGTGAATGCGTGGAATGGGCTGCCAGCGACAGTGGTGGAGGCAGATACAATAGGGTCTTTAAGATGTACCTGGATAGGTACATGGAGCTTAGAAAAATAGAGGGCTATGGGTAACCCGAGGAAATTTCTAAAGTAAGTACATGTTCGGCACAGCATTGTGGGCCGAAGGGCCTACATTGTGCTGTAGATTTTCTATGTTTCTATGCTTCCCTTCTCCTTTCATCATTCCTGTTTGCTGATTTGCAGGTTTTAATTCTTTCTGATCAACAGAAGGATTGTGAGGACTATTTCCCTTCTGCTGTGGTGTCTCTAGCCAGATTGCAGAGGCTTGAAGATAAAAAAATAGGAAATTTAAAAGGGATAAATACAGGAGATTCTGCAGTGCTGGAAATCCAGAGCAACACACACAAATTCTTGGAGGAACCCAACAGGTCAGGCAGCATCTATGGGAAATAAGGGAATTAATAGGGATTTAAAAAAGATGACCCTTTTTTCGCCCTGAAGGTGATTAAAATCGGGTTCACACTGCTTGAATGGATGGTGGAACCAGGTACCTTTCTCAAAGAACACTGAGGCTGTCTACAAGAAGGGTCAGAGCCGTCTCTATTTCCTGAGGAGACTGAGGTCCTTTTACATCTGCCGGACGATGCTGAGGATGTTCTACGAGTCTGTGGTAGCCAGTGCGATCATGTTTGCTGTTGTGTGCTGGGGCAGCAGGCTGAGGGTAGCAGACACCAACAGAATCAACAAACTCATTCGTAAGGCCAGTGATGTTGTGGAGATGGAACTGGACTCTCTGACAGTGGTGTCTGAAAAGAGGATGCTGTCTAAGTTGCATGCCATCTTGGACAATGTCTCCCATCCTCTACATAACGTACTGGTTGGGCACAGGAGTACATTCAGCCAGAGACTCATTCCACCGAGATGCAACACAGAGCATCATAGGAAGTCATTCCTGCCTGTGGCCATCAAACTTTACAACTCCTCCCCTGGAGGGTCAGACACCCTGAGCCAATAGGCTGGTCCTGAACTTATTTCCTGGCATAATTTATATACTTACATATTACTATTTAACTATTCATGGTTTTATTACTACTTAATTATTTTTGGTGCAACTGCAACAAAAACCAATTTCCCCCAGGATCAATAAAGTATGACTATGACTATGACTATGACAGAGGATTGTCACCTTATCATGGTGGAGAGGCTTCTGGGTTTCTGAGATACCAAGAGGGATGCCGTCTGCAGCTTAGCTCCTGGTGGTGCCACCCATTCCAGTAAGGTCAAGGGGGTGGTTCCAGGCAAAGAACAACCCAACCAGGACATCAACAGTGGAGCTGTCAGAAGACAATGACACATCACCACTGTAATGTATAGATCTATTTCTTTTATAGCATTGATTCCCCTCAGCACTGTACATGATCTGCTGTCTACGTTTGCGTATTGATCTGTTGTCTACATGTGCTTATTGCTGTCTCTTGCTGAGATGTGAATACTCCAGTTGAAGTCATTTCCCACGTATGTGTTTTTTATTTAATTAATATGTTGTTGAACAGACACAACAAACTGGCGACAAGTACAAACCTGCTTGCCAGAAAATATCACAAACTGCACCAACAGTTACGGGACGAGACAGCGAGGGGAAAGAGTTAAAACAGTCGCGGACACTAACAAAGGGACATATGACTACAGCATGGTACGCAGTGAAAGACGCACAACTATCAACACTAAAGTGAAAATAATATGGCGGTGGCTTTAATCAGAAAAATTGGCAAATTTGATCATGTTAATGAAGGCTGGGAGTCGTATATTGAGAGGACAGAGCTGTATTGTAGCGCAAACAAAGTGGAGGAACAAAAGAAAGCAGCAACACTTCTTAGCTTAATGGGACATACAGTCTCTTATGCAACCTAGTAACCCCTCCAAAGCCAACAAGCAAAACGTTCGACAAAATTGTTACAATTTTACAAAATCATTTGAGCCCTAAACCACTGGTAATAGCTGAGAGGTTTAGATCTTACAAAAGGAAACAGTCAAAGGATGAAAGCATTTCTGAATACATTGCAGAACGGCACAAACTTTCCCAGTACTGACTTTAGAAATGGACTTTGTGATGCATTGAGGGGCAAGCTTGTTTGTGGCATGCATAATCAAAAAACACTCAGAAGAGGCTACTGTCAGAAAAGGACCTAACCTTAGAACGAGCATTGACCATTGCAATATCATTAGGGACTGCAACTGAACTACAGAAAAGGAGGTTAGAATGTGAACTGCACAAAATGTCCCTGAATATTACAAAAAGCCAGAAATGTTATTGATGTGGCAAATCCTCCCATGATGTGAATGACTGTTGGTTCAAAGAAAAAGTTTGCAGAAAGTGTGACAGACAAGGCCACATAGAGAGTGTGCAATTAAGGCAAAAAGCACAACCAAAGAGAAAAACCACACCAAGTATAGAGTTTCAAACATAAAATGAAACAGATACATAAAGTGACCGAATGTGAAACAGAATCAGACAACAAAGAGTCAGATAAGGGTGAGCTGTCATGCCTAGAAGTGCATAGTATTACTGAAGCAGATCCCAAAATCATGTGGATCACAATCGATGTGTCTGGTGTAAAACTGAAAATGGAACTGGATATAGGATCAGCTTTGCCGTAATTTCAGAGGCTGACTACAACAGACTATTTTCTAAGATACCATTAGAGAAGACCTCAGTGATATTAAAGACCCCTACAGGTGAAAAAAAAGTGTCTCCCAAAGGCAAACTGAAGGTGAATGTGACATGTGAAGGCCAAACATTCCAGTTAGCACTTTACGTATTGAAAAGTGGAGGGCCAGCCCTTTTCACGCGTGAATGGCTGAGAAAAATCCAACTAGACTGGCACTCAGTCAAAGCTCTCAGTGTGGCATCAACAAGCAACTGCAGCCCAAATGGTAGCACTAACCAGAGACTATCACAGCCGCTTAATGCCAATGAGAAGGTGTTTGAAGAGGGAACAGATAAACAGATTGAAGACTTCAACTAAAGTTGTCCGGGGTGCCAAAAAGTTCAAAGTGCACCCCCACAGGCACTGTTACACCCACAGGAGTGGCTACCTTCACCATGGCAAAGAGTACATATTGACTTTGCTGGGCCATTCACAGACTCCATGTTTCCGATTGCTGTGGATGCTCATTTGAAGTGGCTGGAGGTTACAACAATGAAGTCAACCACCTCAGGAAAGACCGTCTCTGCTCTGAGGATTATCTTCGCCAGAAGTGGCTTACCAGAATAAATTGCGAGTGACAACAGGCCACAATACACATCAGAGGAGTTCAGACTATTCATGAAGAAAAATGGCATCAAACACTTCAAGTCATCTCCTCACACCCAGCAACGAATGGGTTAGCTGATAGGATTATCTGAACCTTCAAGAAGTCCATTAAAGTGGTGGACAAAGAGGACATTTCTCTACAGCACAAGGTGGACAACTTCCTTTTTGTGTATCAGAACTCTATCCATGCGATGACAAATCAAACACCTGCAACGCTGCTCATGAGCAGGAATCTGAGGTCTTGCATAGACCTCCTGAAACCAGACCTACAGAGGGAAGCGCAGAACAAACAGATCAGCCCTTTGCCAAGGGAATCAGCAAGCAGATTCAGGGTTGGGCAGGAAGTCCTTGTGCGTGATTACTGAGAAAACAAGAGGACACCTGGTCGGATAGCTACAAGAACGGGACCAGTGATGTACACAGTGGATGTTGGAGATCATACATGGTGACGTCATGCGGACCAGATACTGGATGTTGAACTGAAGAACACATTGGAGTTGATCGCATCCAACAAAGTGGACACATCACAGCCACTGGACTTACTTCTCAGTGATGATCATGTCACTGGCAGTGGCATGACACCAGCCACTGAGAACGTTGCCTTGGACAAGACAGCTTCCTAACCTGATGCCACTCCACAGGCCTAGAGGCACTATCCTGAAAGAAAAAGAGTACCACCCAAAATGCTGAAACTTTAGAACTGTGAAGCTAGTTATGGACTGTTGTTGTGAAAGTATGTTTATTTGGAATATAGATTTATTAAGGGAAATTGAATGTTTTGTACATATACAGTTTTATGTTGCATTAACAAGATAAGAGCCCATGGAATTGCTTAACAATGATTCCGGGAGTGAGAGGGTTAACATATGAGGAACATTTGTCTGCTCTTGGACTGTATTCCTTGGAGTGTAGAAGAATGAGGGGGGACCTCATAGAAACATTTCGAATGCTGAAAGGCATGGACAGAGTGGATGTGGCAAACTTGTTTCCCATGGTGGGGGAGTCTAGTATGACAGGGCATGACTTAAGGATTGAAGGGCACCCATTCAGAACAGAGATGCGAAGAAATTTTTTTAGCCAGAGGGTGGCGAATATGTGGAACTTGTTGCCACGGGCAGCAGTGGAGGCCAAGTCATTGGGCGTATTTAAGGCAGAGATTGATAGGTATCTGAGTAGTCAGGGCATCAAAGGTTATGGTGAGAAGGCAGGGCAGTGGGACTAAATGGGAGAATGGATCAGCTCATGATAAAATGGCGGAGCAGACTTGATGGGCTGAATGGCCGACTTCTGCTCCTTTGTCTTATGGTCTTATTAATCTAAAGGGGGAGGAAGTGTAATGTATGGATCTATTTCTTTTAGAGCGATGATTCCCCTTCGCACTACGTAGGGACTGTCTCTCGCTGGAATGTGAATGCACCAGCTAAAGCCATCTCCCGCATGCATGCCTTTACTTAATTGACAGATAGTTGCGGAGAAACAATAAACCACAGCAAAGAGGGCAGAGGAAGGCTACAACAGTGAAGGGTGCCCTGTCATCTTGTGCTCCATGTCGCTGGACACTGATCCTGATCTGTCAAGGGCCGTGTGGTGACTGACTGTGTATCGGTCTCCCCACATTAAACAAAGTCACACACGGGCGTTTTCCATTAAAGAAATAGCTCCTTAGGAGAACATCATACTTGATTCCAGTGATCGCACTGCTAATGGGACCCAGGCACTCCGTATTTAGATGACCAAGGGCATAGGGGACTATGGTCTGGGTGCTGGAAAATGGACGTAGGGTGTAGCTGAGTACTTCAAAGTTCAAATTAAATTTATTATCAAAGAACACAATGCCTATGTCATCATATACCACCCAGTGCTTCATTTGCTTGCAGGCGTACAGAGTAAAATAGAAAGAAACATGATAGAGTCAATGAGAAACCGCACACGACAGAGGTGGACAAACAAACAATTTGCAAAAGGGCAACAGACCGTGCAAATACAAAACGAAAAGAAATAAGCAATAAATATGGAGAAGAAAAGTTGTAGAATTCTTAAAAGTGTAAAACAACAAATTGTGTAAATGCAAAAAGAAAAGAAATAAGCAGTAAATATTGAGTACACAAGTTGTAGAATTCTTGTAGAGTTCATAGATGGTGGAATCAGTTCAGCATTGGGGTGAGTGAAGTTGTCCCCTCTGGTTCGAGAGCCTGGTGGCTGAGGGGTAATAACTGTTGCTGAACCTGGTGGAGTGGAACTTGTGGATCCTGTACCTCCTTCCTGAAGGCAGCAGCAAGAAGAAAGCACGGTCTGGTTGGTTGGGGTGAGTGGGGGGGGGTTAGTTTGAGAGCTAGATCACAGAGGCAATAGGACCAAGGCCCTGTTTCCAGGCCCTAAGAATCGACGCCTCCATAGCACGTCGCATAGCTGACATTTCTAACAGCGCAGCTCACTGAATTTATGCCTCTTTGAAGATTTCTGATTAGAAACAGTAATTAAAATGGAATGTAGAACGAAGGACAGCGCTGCTGCGTCAAAGGTGGAAGGGTGCCATCTCGAAGATAATTTATGCCACAGGAACTCTCACAAGCCACAAGTTGAATGACTTGCTGCTGAATCTAGGTGCTCATAAAAGAGTCAAATTCCGGCATTAAAACATTCAACAGCCAGTGCCTTCGTGAAAGAAATTTGACTGGAGCTACAATAACTTGACCTATGTCTAATCCCTCAGGGAGATTCATACTTGACGCGAAAGCATGAGCCTAAAATCTGTTTTAATCCTCGGAATTTATGAGCTGGGAGTTAATACTGACATGTCTTTGGTGTGCAATGGGATGTGATCTATTGCAGATCACCATAGATAGCATAACAGAGATGGGACATTTACTGTAAAGATAAAAGGCTTTATAGTCAGTGATTTTCTTCCCCTTAATCAGGATTAACCAATGAGAGCTTCCATTAGTTACTGTTCAGCCTTAGAAAAAGATAATGCGATCTTTTTTTATATGTATTATTTGTGTATTGGAAGGTATCTTAGTAAAATTTGATTGGATTCAAAGCTGGATGTGCAGATTAAAAGATTACCAACTACAGTCTGAGGAGATTTGGTCGGTCAACGAAATCATTTGCAATTTCTGCAGATGTACCATGGAGAGCGTTCGAGCCGGCTGCGTCACCGTCTGGTGTGGGGGCGGGGGTTGCACTGCACGGGACCGAGGTAAGCTGAAGAAAGTTGTGAACTCAGTCAGCTCCATCATGGGCACTCTGTACTATCCTGGACATCTTCAAGGAGCGATGAGATGTGGTTCTTACGCCTTTTCTGTCATTCGTTCCTCGGGGTTTTACTGCTTCATGGATGCCTGTGAAGAGTAAGAATCTCAGGCTGTATGTTGTGTACAATCTCTGATATTAAATGGAACTACTGATCCATCATTAAGGATCACCCAAGTCACACCCTATTCTCATTGCTACAATCAGGGAGGAGGTACAGGAGCCTGAAGGCGCACACTCAACGATTCAGGAACAGCTTCTTCCCCTCTGCCATCGGATTTCTGAATGGATATTGAACCCATGAACACTACCTCACTACTCTTACTTTCTCTTTATACACTATTTATTTAATTTAACTTTTTAAATACAGAATATATATGCTTCCTGTGATTTGCAGGGTTTTTTTTAATATTATGTATTGCAATGAACTGCTGCCACCGAGCAACACATTTCATGACGTTTGCTGGTGATATTAAACCGGATTATGATTCTGATTCTGATTTTATAGTATGAGCCCATTACAGGATTTAACTGACCTCTCTTGCTGAGATTCATCTGACTGTAGATAGTGTACTGTTTCCACAGGAACAACCAGGCTGTGAAGTGATATATCGATTAGATGTCAGTGTTGCTAGATTATCCGTTCAATCAGATGTGGAAAAAAATAGAAGAATCCAACATTATTTAAAATAATTCGCCCAGGTCTGGCAAAGAGTCAATGGCCTACAGCAAAGAGTGAGATCGTTATATAGTAAGGTTCAAAGTTCAAAGTAAATTTATTATCAAAATACACACAGTCATCATGTGCCGTGTCGTATGTCACCATTACGTGCTGTGAAATATGACATCATCATTATGCACCGTGTCATATGACATCATCATTATGAACCATGTCGTATGACGTGGGCGATTATGGTCTTCCCATGCCCATTTTTGTTCTTGGCAAATTTTTCTACAGAAGTGGTTTTCCTTCTTCTGGGCAGTGCCTTCACAAGACGGGTGACTCCGGCCATTATCAATACTCTTCAGAGATTGTCTGCCTGGCGTCAGTGTCCGCACAACCAGGACTTGTGATCTGCACCAGCTACACACACGACCATCCACCATCTGCTCTCATGGCTTCATGTGACCCTGATCCGGGGGGCTAAGCAGGTGCTACACCTTGCTCAACGGTGACCTCCAGGCCAGCGGAGGGAAGGAGAGCCTTACACTTCCATTGGTGGAGACTTATCTCCACCCCGACATCCAGATCTGTATAATAGGGTCACATGGTGATCTACTTTGGTCTCAGATTAGGACTTCTGCTGAAAAAAATCGATGGGGCACATATTAACATAAAAGTTTTCTGAAAGTAATTGCAACTGATCATCAGCGGAGGGAATGATTTCCAACTGTGCGTCTCTTAACATTGCAAAAATGGATGCAACAGTCTTAATTGTTTCTAACCTCAGTTTAAGTAGAATTACCAATCGCTGCAGGGCGTTCCTTCTGTACTCACTTGGTTGCCTGAGGCTGTTTGATCACTTTGGTAGCTTTGATGCAAAAATGACTGCTTCTTTATGCTTGTTACCAATTCGTTCAATCACCTCCCCCTCCTTACCCCTGACTGTTACTTTAATAGGGTAAAATGCTTAACAGACCATGGATTCCAAACTATCCCACTGAGATTATGCAAAAGCCTTGTGTTCTGTTTGATGTTCTTTGCCAGTGTCATTCATTTTATCTGTATGATAGATATTATTTTAAGCATCTACACTAAACATTGAATAAGTGTGGGGTTACGAATTAACGATGGCAGAGGAAATGCATCGTGGCTCTACGTGGTAACCGCTCAGCCCAAGATCGCAAGAAGCTGCAGAGAGTTGCGGACGCAGCTCGGCACGTCCAGGAAGCCGACCAGCTGCCCTCCACGGACTCCATCTATGCTCCTCGCTGCCTCGGTACAGCAGCCAGCATCATAAAAGCCCGCGTCCAGCAGAAGATGCTCGTGCAAGACCGCAGCAAAAGCCGGGCGCCGCCGTTAGCGCGACACTATTACCGCTTGGAGCATTCCAGAGTTTGGGGTTCATCTCCGGCGCCCTCTGTGAGGAGTTTGTACGTTCTTCCTGTGCTCCGGTTTCCTCCCACAGTCCAGAAGCAGTTAATGGGTTAATTAGTCATTCTATGTTATCCTGTGATTAGGCTAAGTAGTTGGGAAATGCAGCTCGTTAGGCCAGAAGGGTCTGTTCCACGCTGAATTGCAAAATAAATTAAATTAATTAATAAATAATGCTTCCTTAAACACGACATAACGCAGATGCTGGAAATCCAGAGTAATGCACACAAAACAACAGATTTCACATCATATAAGTTAGTGATAATAAACCTGAATGATTATTTCCAGAATTTTCGCTTTTTCTTTCAGAACTATATAAGGATAGGCAATAAATGCTGGGGTTACTGATCATGTCTGCATTCAGTCAACATCATCATCATTATGTGCCAGGTCATATGACATCATCATTATGCACCATGTCGTATGATGTGGGCAGTCATGGTCTTTCCATGACAATGATTATTCTTGGCAAGTTTTTCTACAGAAGCAGATTGCCATTGCCTTCTTCTGGGCAGTGCCTTTACAAGACGGGAGACCCCAGCTATTATCAATAGTCTTCAGAGATGGTCTGCCTGGTATCAGTGGTCACATAACCAGGACTTATGATATGCACCGGCTGCTCATACGACCATCCACCACCTTCTCCCATGGATTCACGTGACCTTGACTTGGGGAGCTAAGCAGGTGCTACACCTTGCCCAAGGGTGACCTGCAGGCTAGTGGAGAGAAGAAGCACCTTACACCTCCTTTGGTAGAGACATATCTCCATCCTACCATCCTATCCAGTGAACAGATATATTTAAGGCAGCTCTTTCTTCCTTTCCCTTTGCAACTCGTGTAGGAAACTATACTGAGGGTATAATTTAAAGTCAAGGCATTAGTATAAGTACTGAAAGCATTCTCCTCGAGCATTAGGGCATCTGCTGAAAAGCTGAGATGCCATTAGAAGGAAAGTGATCCGAATGGTCCATTTTGCAACACGCACAAAATGGTGGAGGAACTCAGCAGGCCTTGCAGCATCTACGTAGAGGAATCAAAGTTCAAAGTAAATTTATTATCAAAGTACATATATGTCCTCCTAGAGGGCCACAACCTTGTCAAGGTTTGGAGGCTTGCGTGCTTCAGTGATCCGAAGAGTTATGCTGGTTGGAGTCAGGGCTTTATGCTTTGGCTCTTGGTAGGGTCACCCATGCCAAAGAGGTCAAAGGGTAGAGGCCAGACTAAGAGTGGTCCACCAGTCCTCCAGGTTCAGGGGTTCAGCTCAGGGCTAACAACCCTGACTGGTACAACAAATCTGTTACAGAAATAGCAATGAAGCATCTTTTAACATCTGAGTGCGATGGTATTCCTGAGATTCCACCCGGGACTTGCATGACTGACAGTAGTGAGAGGAAGCTACTGACATGGTGAAGGAAGCCCTGAACACCACCAGAGATGGAGGACCTTCATTGCTGCCCCAAACACCAGCGGCATAAGGGGCAGTAAGTAAGTACATATATGTCTCCACAGGATTCATCTTCTTGTGGGCACACCCAATGAAACCACAATAAAATAATAACCATAATAGAATCAATGAAAGACCGCCCCAACTTGGGCATTCAACCAGGGTGCAAAAGGCAACAATCTGTGCAAGTATAAAACCAAAGAAATAATAGTTAGATAGATAGATAGAAATAAATAGGTAGGTAGATAGATAGACAAATAAATGCATACATAAATAAATAGATGGATAGTCAGACAGATAGATAAATAGGTAATAAATGCCAGCCAATGGTGCTGTGGGATATGCACTGGACTTCAAGGCAATTGGTCCTGGGTGCGAGTCCAGCCGGTTCCTTACACGCTTTCCATCCATTGCTGGGTTGAGTGTCAAGCTAGTAACTCGGCCTCATAAAAAAACAGACAAAAATGCGAAAGAAACTGCAAGATTACCGCCCGATGCACCTCAGGACGTGGAAAGGAAGAATAAACAAATAAGCGATAAATATCAAATGCGCAAGATGAAGAGTCCTTGAAAGTGAATCCATTGGTTGTGGGAATCAACAGTTGACAGTTCAAGCCGAGATCGTTCATCAGGACTCCAGGCAATCAGGAAAACTGCATTCCTGACTGGAAAGAAAATGGAGGGATCCGAATTAGGGAATCACGCTAAAAATAGATTATTACCTTTAAATACACAAAAAGGACTATCAAATGTATTAGAAGCATTGCATGAAGGAACTGAATTAAGATTATCCCACGCATTCATGGTTCCTTGTAAAAGATTCTCTCTGAAAACAGCAAGAGTTAGTGACAGATTGGGGTATTATTTTTGCAGGAGCTTCCACTGAGGTGACACCTTTATCGTTTCCCTTGGGAGCCTAGCAACTGATAAAGCTCCGGTTTGGCCTCTGAATGTTCAGATGATGATCGTTTAAGGAACGTGGTCCCAAGCCATGAATGGTGATGCAAGGAACCGAGCTGATGGTAGATCCCTGATGGAACGCTGGCATCGTGAGCTGGCTTTCTAACAAGTTCTAAATCTGTTCCTAAAGTAAACTCTGGTCTGAAAAGGAATTCAGCCTTCTGTCCGCAGAATTTACAAACTCGCTGTTTGGGGGACTTGTTTATCCAACAGAGCTCGGTGTGAACAAGTTAGGCAATCTCAGACAAGTTCACAAGCTGTTCGCGTGCAGCTGGGCAAGCCAATCATGTGTCTAATAATAGCCTAGACATCACCATCCAACGTGAAGTTAATTTCTTTTATAAAATATGTTTTCTTTTGAAAGACCATTGAACACCCATTCCCATTCTGACGTGTCAGTCCACGGTCTCCTCTACTGCCCTGATGAGGCCACACTCAGGTTGGAGGAGCAACACCTAATATATTCCATCTGGGTAGCCTCCAACCTGATGGCATGAACATCAATTCTTCAAACTCCTGGTAACTGCCACCCACCTTTCACCATTCCTCAGTCCTCTTTCCCTCTCTCACCTTATCTTCTTACCTACCCATCACCTCCCTCTGGTGCTCTTCCCCCTTCCCTTTTTCCATGGCCTTTTGTCCTCTCCTATCAGATTCCCCCTTCTCCAGCCCTTTATCTCTTTCATCAATCAACTTCCCAGCTCTTTACTTCAACCTCTCTCCCTGTCCCGGTTTCCCCCTCACCTGCCACCTTGTACTTCTTCCTCCCCTCCTCCCACCTTCTTACTCTGACTTTTCCTCTTCCTTTCTAGTCCTAATGAGGGATTTTAGTCCGATACATCAACTGTTTACTCTTTTCCACAGATGCTGCCTAGCCTGCTGAGTTTCTCCAGCATTTTCTTTTTGTGTGTTGCCTAGGATTTCCAGCATCTGCGGATTTTCTTGTGTTTGAGGGGCCATTGGGCTAAATTTCTTTATTAGTTTTATAGACTTTCAGAAAAGCCACGTTTCTTCTCCTCCTGCTCAATGCTGTATAGAAAGATCTGCATTTCTATAGCACCTGAACGCAGAACTTCACAGAGGAGGAGGGAGGAGAAGATGGTGGCGCAACGCAGCGCGCGGGGCTGTTCCGAACGATATCGTATCTGTGAAGTTGGATGCCATGCACAATCCTGATTTGATAGAGACAGACATGAAGAAGCACGGAGGAACGCCTGGAGTAACTTCTGAAATGCCCGCTTCACTGCCGCTGCTACTGTGCGATCGAGAATCTCTGGAGGGGAAGGCCCCAAATCCTCGGCTTTGCCTATTGCCTGTTGCCGGGGCCGGGGTCGAAGCGCTCGGCAGAGATGGTGCTCGGTGCTCGGTGTTGGAGGGCTGGTCGGAGGCTCGAAGTTTTCAGACAGACTCGGAGTCGGACTGTGGTCGGATGCTCTGGGGATTTACCGTCCGCTTGAGATGATGGGACTTTCGAGAGACTTTGAGACTTTTTTTACCATGCCCATGGTCTGTTCTTATCAAATTACGGTATTGCTTTGCACTGTTGTAACTATATGTTATAATTATGTGGTTTTTGTCAGTTTTTCAGTCTTGGTTTATCATGTGTTTCTGTGATATCATTCTGGAAAAACATTGTATCATTTCTTAATGCATGCATTATTAAATGACAATAAAAGAGGACTGCGTGTCCTCGTAATCTAATCTAATCTAATGTCTTTTGACTAGTTACTGTTGTAATGCAGAAACTGAGGCAGGCCATGTTGAGGTTTTATAAGATGTTGGTGAAGCCAAACATACCTTCTCACCCCTTCTCTTCTCCTCACCCTCATTTCCCTTTAGAACTTTATCCCTTTGGTTCCCCTCCTCCCTCTCTTTCTTCCATGATCCACTGTCCTCTCCTGTTAGGTTCCATCTTCTTCAGCTTTTTATCTCTTCAACCTATCCCCCTCCTCATATCTCACATCTTATTGCTCCCCACCCTTCCACCTTCCCCCTCTCCTATTAGCTGCCAGCTGGTACTCACTCCCCTCCCTACCCCCTTCTTATATTGGTTTCTGCTCCCTTCCTCTTCAGTCCTGATGGAGGGTCCCGGCCCGAGACATCAACTCCAAGGATAGTTATTCCCCTCCTTAGATGCCACTGGACTTATTGAGCTCCTCCAGCATTTTGTGTCTGTTGCTCTAAATTCCCATTTGCCTGACCTCCACGTAGCACAATACATTCCTCAATATCTCACGGCACCTAAAAGCAGAATATCAGGTAAATAGAGAGGAGGTCTGACAGAGTGCAGGTTAATGTGCATCTAACTGGCCATAATCTCTCATGCAAAGACAAAATTGGGTACAATCCTTACTAAGGGTAGGAAACTGGCATAAAGGTGGTGTCACTCTCACCATCATTATGTGCCATGGCATATGACATCATTATGTGCTATGTCATATGACATCATCATAATATGCCATGTCATATGACATCATCATTATGTGCCATGTTGTATGACATCATCGTTATGTGCCCTGTCGTATGAAATGGCCGATCATGTTCTTTCCATGACCATGATTGTTCTTGGCAAATTTTTCTACAGAAGTGGTTTGCCATTGTCATCTTCTGGCCAGTGCCTTTACAAGATGGGTGACCCCAGCCATTATCAATACTCTTCTAAGATTGTCCGCCTGGCATCAGTGGTCGCATAACCAGGACCTGTGATATATATACCAGCTGTTCGTACAACCATCCACCACCAACTCCCGTGGCTTCACGTGACCCTGATCGGCGGGGGGGGGGGCGGTTCTGAGCAGGTGCTACACATTGCCCAAGGGTGACCTGCAGCTAACAGAGGGAAGGAGCACCTTACACCTCCTTTGGTAGAGACGTATCTCTACCCGCGCCTCGAAAGCTGGGGTGGGGCGGGGGGGGGAACCAGATCAACATTATCCAATGCAAGGAATATTTGTTCAGTGTTGAAAAACGGAGCTGAAGGAGATGATGTGTGGACTTGTCAACGTAAATTCCTCATAAATCTGGCAAATATTACAAGTAAAATACTTATTATCAGTTTATGAATCTATTGATATAATCACAGCAGTCGGTAATTTTATTCAGATCAGTAAGATGGATGGAATGAGCTTCTGAAATTCAGAGAACTACAATTGAGTTGCAGAGTATTGCAGATGGTGGGCAGGTTTTCAGCCGAGTTTTCCTCCGGGATTCCAATCTAAATTGATTAAGTGCTGGTGATTTGTACACAGCTTCTCCACCAGCTGTGTTCAAGCAAATGAAATAGTGGGATTCTGTCCCACCTCCTTCCCTTCCCTTGATGAGTTCTATTTACCATTCACTTCACTAGACTGTAGACCTGGAACTCTCGCTTGCAAGCAAAAGATTGTTTTGATTGTTTCAGGTGCATGAAGTGATTAATCTCGCGCTCTAAATGATTTTAATAATACCATTGTGAAATCTGGTTAATGGATCAAGTTCTATAAAGAGTCTGGAAAGACGCATAAACTCTTCTTGGGCTTCCAGCCGGGTACAGGCGTCAGTTTTTAACCGACATTCCAATATCAAACTCCGCCACCTTCATCAGGGTTGATGCCTGGGCACGTCTGGTCCAGTGGTATCCATACGCCCGTCGTCCAATCAGGTTTCCGCTCTCCCACCTTGTTTATAATCATATTCCAGTTCCCCACTTAGAGCAAGACCTTCACCTTTGTTAAAATTCTCAGTCTCTAGACTTATTTCAATGGCTTCTTTCACTAGGGGGTCCCAAAAGCTATTGGCATGGCACAGTAGCGTTGTGCCACCAAAGTCTGGAAAGACTCTAGCGCTTCGATACGTCTTTCAAAACTTCACAAAGCCAGCGAAGTGCTTTTTGAGGTATAATCTGTTTAATTATTTATTGAGATACAATGCGGAATAGGCCCTTCCAGCCCTTCGAGTCAGGCCACCCAGCAACCCCCAATTTCCACTTTTGCCCGTTACGCCACTGGCACGTAGCGCAGCAGTGAAACTTCTCCATCTCTGGCGGTGTTCACGGCTTCCTTGTCAGAAGCTTCCTCTCGGTTTTCACCCCTGTTAGTCATGCAAGCCTGGGTGGAGACTCGGGAATACCGTCACGCTCAGCTGTAGAAGGACTCTTCGTTGCTTTTCCATAACAATCTTGTTTGACCATTAACACTGAGCTGAGCCTACACACCTGGAGGACCAGTGGACCACTCTTAATCTGGCCTCTACCCTTTGACCTGTTTGTTCCCCCCGTGACCTCATGTGTTTCCTCTCAGTGTTCCGGCTTCCTCTGGGTGCTACAGTTTCCTCCCACCTTCCAAAGATGTAGAGGTCAGAGTTGGTAAGATATGGGCATACTACATTGGTGCCAGAAGCGTGGCGACATTTGCGGGCTGCCCCCAGCACATCCTTGGACTGTGTGGGTTGTTGGCACAAAAGACACATTTCGCTGTGTGTTTCGATGATTCGAAGCACGTGTGACGTGAAGCTATTCTCTAAGTCTTTATTACTTGAGAAGTCGTGAGCTTGATGCTACATTTGGTGTCTTGATAGATCTTGAAAGACCTACGTGGCAGGAAAGCTGCTGCATTTGAGATCCAGCGAGCATCTCTTGAAAGACCATGGGCTTGATTCTACGTCTGAGATCTTGGACCTCAAATGTATCCTTGTCAGACAAAGACCATGCTGACACAGTGAAGAACAATGTTGAATTTCAACATCTGCGTCTTCCTTTGGTGACAGGTGAGTCCAGGTATAATTGAATATACCAGATTGCCATTATTCTCACAGAGTGCCTTAGCTACAACTCAATAGCCTGACCACAAGGCATTCTGTGAGCTGTATCATCACTTGGTCTCACTGAAACTGAAATTTCAAGCAACAATGACCTCTTGGTTGTCAGCGATTATTTCAGCGGCTGGTAGGTTCACATCCGCCTGACAGTGAGATTGAAACTATCTCCTGCGAGTCTGCTGGGGTCGTCTATCGTGCCCGGCGCTCCTGACGCAGCCTCCTCTACGCTGGTGAGACCCATCGTAAATTGGGGGACTGCTACGTCGAGCACCTCCGCTCCATCCGCCTAAAGTGGAACTTCCCGGTAGCCAGACATTTTCATTCCCTTTCCCATTCCTGTTCTGAGAAGTCAGTTCATGGCCTCCTCTTGTGCCATGATGAAGCCACCCTCAAAATGGAGGAGCCCTCCAACCTGATGGCATGAATATTTACTTCTCCTTTTGGTTTAAAAAAAATCCCTGGCCCCCTTCCCCTCTTCTTCCATTCCCCACCCTGGCCTCTTACTTCTTCTCATCCGCCTATCACCTCCCCCGGGTCCCCCTCCTCCTTCCCTTTCTCCAACTGTCCACTCTCCTCTCCTATCAGATTCCATCTTCTCCAGCCTTTGACCTTCCCCACCCACCTGGCTTCACCTTATCACCTTCCAGCTAGCCTCCTTCCCCTCCCTCCACCATTTTCTTCAGGCGTCTTCCCCCTTCCTTTCCGGTCCTGAAGAAGTGTCTTGGCCTGAAATGTCGACTGCATTTCCTTAGATGCTGCCTGACCTACTGAGTTCCTCCAGTATGTTGTGTGTGTCCCTTTTCATTGGTGCCTGGAAGCTTTTTACAATCCCTCACAGTACCCGAGCATCGTTAACTTGCAGAGAAAAGTAGCTAGAATATTTAACTCCTGTTAATACTTTGGGACTTGAAAAATCTCAGTATTTACACCCATTCTGCCTTGACACTATCATTATAACCACCACCCATAAAATTATATCATTTGCACCATTCAAAGATATCATTCAAATCCCATTAGGTAAAACATTCCAGGCAAGAAATATGTACCGCCTCAGGGCCCATTGACGACACTGGAGGAAATCAGGATTAAATTTTTGTAAGTGGGAAATATTCAAATCTTGCCCCTGGTTAAACACGGATAATGGTGTGATCTTGGTGACCTTTCCTTAGAGAGAACTTGTCATTTTAGATTTAATTCCATATCTGTGAATATCAAAGACAGGTTCCATGATGAACTAGCCCTTAAGCTCGTAGAATTGTTTCTGAACAGGCTATTCAGTCCATCGAGTCCATACTAGCCCCTAATTAAGACATTCCAGTTCCCCATTAAGGCATCAAATTGTGCAGTACAGAAATAGGCTCATGATGTTGTATTGAAATAATTTAGCTAATGATGCCTGATTAAACTAATCCCTTATGTCTGCATAATTAAACTCATGCACATCCCTCCATTCTCTGCATATTCAGGTGCCTATCTAAAGGCATCTTAACCATCGCCATCATATCTGGCTCGATAATCACCCTGGCAAGTGTATCGCAGGTACCCACCACTCTGTGTAAAAAGCTTCTCCCACTCGTCACCTTTCAACTTATCCCCGCTCGACGGAAATCCACTCCCTTCTGGAATCAGGGAATGATGCAGTTGCCCACTCTACCTACGCCTCTCTCAATATGATAAGCTGCCATCGGTGCTCCCCCAAGCCTCCACCGCTTCGGAGGAAATGTACACAGTGGTGTGGCCGCTAGCAAAACACCCAGAGAGCCAGCGACCCAGGTTCAGTTCTGCCCTGCCTGAAAGGAGTCTGTATGTCCTCCACATGACCACGTGGGTCTCCTCTGGGTGCTCTGGTTTTCTCCCACATTCCAAAGACATACAGGTTAGTAGGTCGATTGGACGCATTGGTGTAACTGAGTGGCACAGACCAATTGGGCCAGAAAGGGTCCATTACTGTGCTGAATCTCTAAATCACTATCATTTTTGTGTGCCGTGTCATATGACATCGTGGGCACGTGGCCAAGTGGTTAAGGCACTCGACTAGTGACCTGAAGGTCGTGAGTTCGAGCCCCAGCTGAGGCAGCGTGTTGTGTCCTTGAGCAAGGCACTTAACCACACATTGCTCTGCAAGGACACTGGTGCCAAGCTGTATCAGTCCTTGCCCTTCCCTTGGACAACATCGGTGTCGTGGAGAGGGGAGACTTGCAGCATGGGCAACTGCCAGTCTTCCATACAACCTTGCTCAGGCCTGCGCCCTGGAGAGTGAAGACTTTCCAGGCGCAGATCCATGGTCTTGCAAGACTATCAGATGCCTTAAACATATGACATCATCACTGCGTGCCGTGTCATACGACATCATCATTACGTGCCGTGTCATATTTCATGGACGATCATGGCCTTTCTATGACCATGATTGCTCTTGACAAATGTTTTCCACAGAAGTGGTTTACCCATTGACTTCTGGGCAGTGTCTTTACAAGACAGGTGACCCCCGCCCCCTCAGCCATTATCAATACTCTTCAGAGATTGTCCGCCTGTCGTCAGTAGTCGCATAACCAGGAATTGTGATACGCACCAGCTGCTCACCTATTCCACCGTAAATAAGGAAAAAAATAAATAAACAAACTCTAATCCTGTCCATTTTCTCCTTATATCACATGATCTCTAATCTAGGCAGCATCCTGGTGAACTCTTGTGTGCCCTCTCCTACTCTCCACAACCTTCCAGTAATGGAGCAAACACAAATGAATAAAGCACTCTAGAAGTGGCCTAAACACAATTTTATGAATCTGCACCATAGTGTAGCCTCCTCACTCTTGAACTCAATGCCCGTCTAATAAGATGAGAAAAACTCCAACTGTGAAATCCAATTGGTTTCATATAGAATCATGTACCTTCCCAGTCTAGCTGGCTTCAAGTGGATCATCATGGTATTTACATTCCACATAAGCCTCTCCACATCCCACCAGTTTTCTTGCTCCTTCTGCCTCACACTAACCTTTCCCTTTGTGACCTTCACCTCATCCACTTGCTGTACCAGAGAGCTCGCCAGATGGGTTACCAAAAGAGTCAGGCGGTGATCTTGAGGCTTTAGCTCTTCGAGGCTTCAGTCAGAGAAAGCAAAGGAAAGAAAAGCTCTAGGTTAAGTTTTTCTCCTCCTTTCCTTCTTTATATCTGCCTAGTTAGGACAGTAGAGAAGACAGCAAGGATAGCTGAATGCTCTCTTGCGAGATGTGGGAAGGAAGGGAGACCTCCAGTGCCCCTGACAACTAGAACTGCACGAAGTGCATCCTCCGCGTTAAGGAATTGGAGCTGGAACTGGATGAACCCCGGGTCATTTGGGAGGCTGAGGGGGTGATAGGTGGGACATTTCAAGAGGTAGTTACACCCAAGGTGCAGGACACAGGAAACTGGGTGACAGTCAGGAAGGAGAAAGGGGTTAAGGAGCCAGTGTAGAGTACCCCTGTGTCTATCCCCCTCAACAACAGGTGTATCACTTTGGATACTGTTGGAGGTTGTCCCAGCAGAGGAAAGTCACAGTGGTTGGGTTTCTGGCACTGAGTCCGGCTCTGTGACTCGGAAGGGAAGCAGGGAGAAGAGGCACGCTGTGTTGATAGGGGATTCGTTAGCTAGAGGAATGGACAGGAGGTTCTGTGGGCAAGAACGAGATTCCCAGATGGTATGTTGCCTTCCAGATGCCAGGGCCCGGAACATTTTGGATGGAGTCCTCTGCATTCTTAAGTGGGAGGGTGAACAGACAGAAGTCGTGGTCCATGTAGATACCAATGCCATGGGTGGGATGTGTGACCAGGTTCTCCATAGGGTGTTCAGGTGCTAAGTTAAAGGGAAGGACCTCCAGAGATTGCTACCCATGCAATGTGCTAGTGAGGAAAGAACTACAGCTTAATACGTGGCTAAGGAGTTGGTGGAGGAGGGAGGGCATAGGATTTTTGGATCATTGGGCTCTCTTCCAGGGAAGGTGGGACCTATACAGAAGGGATGGCTTGCACCTCAACTGGAGGGGGACTAATATCCTAGTGGGAAGTTTGTTAATGCTGCAAGGGGAGAGAGGGAACGTCAACTCAGACCATGAGAAGCCTGCGTCAGGCATTTTCATGCCTTACAAGGTGCAGATTGGAAGTCTGTGTGGGGCGCCACTCCTCGAACAGACACTAGAGCAATGTGTGATTAAGTGCCTTGCTCAAGGGCACAAACACGCTGCCACAGCTGAGGCTCGAACTAGCGACCTTCAGATCACTAGACAAATGCCTTAACCACTTGGCCACGTGTCCAACACAGTTTAAACTGGAGATGCAGGGAGATCGAACCAGAGTGCCAGGACAGTTAGTGGAGATGTTGTGGAGACAGATGTTGATAAGACCTCAGACAAAGTTAGGAGTCAAAAGGTTGAGCATGGTGCGACTAGTGGCCTGAGCTGCATCAATTTCAATACAAGTATTGTAGGAAAGGCGGATGGTCGTCCTGAAGATGATGTAGCTCGTTTACAAACAGAGGCAATTATAGTGAGGAGAAGCTGTTGATAAGGCAAAATTACAGTCAACAGGATGAGTTGCAAAGTAAAAGAAAGACAAAATTGAAAAGCGTGAATATAGCACTGAAGGTGTTATATTTGAATGCACGCAGTATATGGAATAAGGTAGATGAACAGAATGTTGGAGACATCACTGAATCATGACTGAAGGACAATTATAGCTGGGAGCTTAATGTCCAAGGATACAATTGTATCGAAAGGACAGGCAGGAAGGCAGAGGGGGCGGTGTTGCTCTGTTGGTAAAAAAAAATGGAATCAACTCATTAGAAGTGACATAGAGTCGGAAGGAGGTGAATCATTGTGGGTAGAACTAAGGAACTGCAAGGGTAAGAAGACCTTGATGGGAGTTGTATACAGACCCCAAACAGTAGAAGAAGGTAAAATGAAATACAAAAGTAAGCTAGCCAGTAATATTAAAGAGGATACAAAAAGTTACTTCATACTCATAAAGTTTAAAAGAGGGGGGAGAGTGGACCACTGGAAAGTGATGTTGACGCGGTAGTAATGGGGGGGGCAAGGAAATGGCAGATAAACTGAATAAGTCTTCACTGTGAAAGACACTAGCAGTATGGTGGAAGTTCCAGGTGTCAAGGGTCATGAAGTGTGTGAAGTTACCATAACTAGAGAAAAGGTTCTTGGGAAACTGAAAGGTCTCAAGATAGATAAGTCATATGGACCAAGGTTCTGAAAGAGGTGGCTGAAGAGATTGTAGATGTAGATGTAATAATCTTTCAAGAATCACTAGATTCTGGAATGGTTCTGGAAGATGGGAAAATTGCAACTATCACTCCATTCTTTAAGAAGGGAGAGAGGCAGAAGAAAGAAAACTATAGGCCAGTTAGTCTGATAGTGCTTGGGAAGATGTTGTAGTCAATTATTAAGGATGAGGTCACAGGGTACTTGGGGACACGTGATAATATGGGTTGTAGTCAGCAGGGTTTCCTCAAGGGGAAACTTTGCCTGACAAATCTGTTGGAATTCTTTGAAGAAATAACAAGCAGGATAGACAAAGGAGAATTGCTTGATGTTGAGTACTTGGATTGTCAGAAGACCTTTGACAAGGTGCCAACACCGAGGCACTTCGCAAGCTACGAGCCCATGGTATTACAGGAAAGATTCTATCATGGATGAAGCAGTTGGTGATTGGCTGGGGCAAAGAGTTGGAATAAAAGGAGCCTTTTCTGGTTGGCCCTAGTGACTAGTGGTATTCCACAGGGATCTGTGTTAGGACTGATTCCTTTTACATTATATGTCAATGATTTGGATGATGGAATTGATGGCTTTGTTACAAAGTTTGCAGACGATATGAAGATAGGTGGAGGAGCGGGTGGTTTTGAGGAAGTAGAGAGGCTACAAGGACTTAGACAGATTAGGAGAATGGGCAAAGAAGTGCCAGATGGCATATAGTGTTGAGAAGCGTACGGTCATGCACTTTGGGGATAGAAATGAAAGGGTTGACTATTTTCTAAATGGAGAGAAAATTTTAGAAAACTGAGGCGCAAAAGGACTTAGGAGTCCTCGTGCAGGATTTCCTAAAGGTTAATTTGCAGGTTGACTCTGTGGTGAGGAAGGTAAATGTGATGTTAGCAGTTATTTCAAGAGGACTAGAATATAAATGCAAGGACATAATGTTGAGACTTTATAAAGCACTGAAGAGGCCTCACTTGGAGTAATGTGAGCAGTTTTCGGCCCCCTGTTTTAGAAAGGATGTGCTGAATCTGGAGAGGGTTCAAAGGAGGCTCATGAAAATTATTCCAGGATTGAATGGCTTGTCATGTGAAGAGCATTTGATGACTCTGGGCCTGTATTCACTAGAATTCGGAAGAATGAGGGGTGACCTCATTGAAACCTATCAAATGATGAAAGGCCTCGATAGAGTGGATGTGGAGGATGTTTCTTATGGTGAGAGAATCTATGACCAGAGGACACAGCCTCAGAATAGAGGGGTGTCCTTTTAGAACAGAGATCAGGAGGCACAGGCAGCTATGGAGGCCAAGCCCTTATGTATATTTAAGGCAGAGGTTGATAGATTCTGGATTGGTCAGGGTATAAAGGGATATGGGAAGATAACGGGAGATTGGGGCTGAGAGGCAAATTGGATCAGCCATGATGAGATGACAGAGCAGACTCGATGGGCCAAATGGTCTAATTCTGCTCCAATATCTTATGGTCTTATGGTCTAATGGTTACCACAGTTGTACCGGTTTCAAAGTATGTCTATTATCAAAGCCTGTATAAATTATACAACCTTGAGATTTGTTTGCTTACAGGCAGTCACAAAGCAAGAAACCCAAAATAAACCAATTAAAAAAGTGATGTGCAGAGAAAGGGGAAAAAATACAAATCACACAAACAACTGAAGTGAACAACAGCATTTCGAACCAAAGTTGAGTCCACAGATCTGAATCCTGGATCAGCCCTGAGTAGGCCCAAAGCCTTGTTTATCAGTTCATCATATTAGCAGGTATGGAGCACAGCAGCCAGGGCGGCCTTCACAGCCTCAGATCCATGGACAGAGGAGTGAACATCGCAGGAAAGTAAGCAAAATTGGCTCGCGTCTCCAATCCCGGCACCCTGTTTTTCCAGTCTATCTGGGCCGGTGTTTAAGCTGTCCAAACAGCGTATCGTACCTCGCACAAGGACCCGGGTTTTGTTGCAGCGAAAGGCTCCGGGCCTAGACATCGCTGCCCAGCGACTCGCCCCAGGCCCAGGTTTCGCCGTCCAGCCCGAAGCAACAGTTTCCAACCCAAGTTTCAAACGCTACCTTTTGCTGATGCTGCGATCCCAAGAGTCCATGTGCCGATAGGCTGGAAAGGAGCATTGGACAAGCAGTGCAATCACACAGAAATTAATTCCTCACGGAATTTTTTTCCCCGCAGATTCCAGCAACTCCATCTGTCCTTGTTGCTTTTGTCTGCAATTATGGGCGATATTAAGCCATCCTTAAATGACAAACAGCTGTAATTGAAAAGCTGCTCAAAGCAAAGAATGAATCAAGAGTTCTTCAGGACCGTAAATCAAATGTTTTGCCCCTCTCAGATTGAAAATAGCTGGAAAATAGACTTCAAATCGATTAAAGATATTCTGGTAAAGGCTTGTGAAACAAACTCTTGGCCCCGATTCACTACCAAGTTCCGTGCCACCTGTTCATCCTTACAGTCTCTGGTTTTGCAGATGATACCCAATATTTACATGCTGTAAATCCTTTCCAATTGATGACATGCCTCTGTAATCTCTGTGTTTTTTCAGAATGTTTCACTAATTTGTTTTTATATTTTCGGTCTCTGACGGGGCTTCCATCAATTTCCAAACATCTGTTCCCTGTGATGTTGTAAATCTTAGCCAAGGCGCACTAATATTGCTTGCAATGATTATATTGGATCTGCCGCACTGTCAATTTCCCCAGATGGATTTCTTTCGAAAGATCGGTCATCAAGTACAAATGTTTCTGCTTGTAGTACATCCTCAGTGCAAAGCTATTCCAATCTTTATTTTAACTCGCGACTCTATTTGGGATGTGACACACCAAATGCTGGAGGAACTCAGCAGGTCAGGCAGCATGTATGGAAAGAAATGAGCACACGTTTCGGGCCGAGACCCTTCGTCAGGATCTGTGAATGCGACTGGCCTCCCTTGTCCACGGGGAGATAATTTCATTTGAAAGAGGTGGAAGTATGTATTAGAACATAGAACTGTACAGGGCCTTTGGGCGCATATGTGGTGCTTGATGTAACGTGAACAAATTCACCCGAGAGACGCAGCTGGCAGATAGAAAGTAGTCTTTTATTCGATACACACGCCCACAAGTAAGCTGACAGCCTTTTGCAGTCACAAGAGAGAGAGAGGAGTGAGAGAGAGAGAGAGAGAGAGAGCGAGAGAGGGGGGAGAGTGAGAGGGGGAGAGAGGGGGGAGAGAAGGGGGAGGGGGGAGGGAAGAGAGAGGGAGACTCTCTGATGTAACATTACAGCACATTGTTTATTTATTTTTTGTTTATTTAAAGATACAGCGTAGAATAAGCCTTTCCAGCCCGATGAGCCACACTGCCCAGAAACCCACCTATTTAACCCGAGCATAATCATGGGACAATTTACAATGACCATTTCACCTATACAGCCTTGGAATGTGGGAGGACACTGGAGCACCTGGAGGAAACCCAGGCAGTCAAAGGGAGAATATAGAAAACCCCTTACAGATGGTGCTGGAATTTCACTCTGAACTCCCAAATGCCCCAAGCTGAAATAGCATCGCGCTACCCTAGAGCACCGATGGAACCCATCAAGCAAATGGAATACTGGGTGAAATCCATTTCCTCGATGATAAAGCACAACAGCCAACCCTCTGTTCCAATAATGGCACTTTGAATTTAATACAAAGCAGAGCAAAATTCCCTAAAAGAGGTTTAAGCCCAAATTTACCCTGGAGGAAGATTGATTTTTGATAATATTAATATGTTTTATAATATTATATGTTAACAACAAAGGAAACAGCCCTTGTAATGCTTCTTTTGCATTACATGTAATTTTTCAGATGCCTGGAACTTCCCACCAACACACCCAAAATAAGTGTTAATTACTATCATATTCATGCAATGCCATGTTGATTGCATGCATGCATATGCAGACATCTCAATCAAATGTTTTCTGGTCTACAATTTACTCTAAGTGCTGTCATCCGAGTCCTATCCATGCAATGTGGTGCCGATTGCATTCATGCATATGCAGACATCTCAGTCAAATGTCTCCTCATCTACAATTTACTCTAAGTGCTGTCATCTGAGTCCTATTCATGCAATGGGCAGTTGATTGTGTTCATGCATATGCAGACAATATCAGTTAAGTGCCTGTTTCCTGGTCTGCATTTTACTGTTCCGAGCATTTTAAGTTTAATCCACAATCCAAATTCAGATCTGAAGGTTGGTTGCTAAAGCCAGTATTTATTATATGTTCTAACCCCAAAATATGCTGCAACTTTTAACCTATTCTAGATCAATCTAACCCTTCCCTCCCACATAGCCCTCCATTTTTCTTTCATCCATGGGAGCATTTTAAGAGTTTCTTAAATGCCTCTAATATAGCTGCCTCTACCACAGCCCTAGCAGGGTATTCAACACACCCACTGACATTCCCCTATACTTTCCTCCAATCATCTTAAGTTACGTCCTCTCGTATTATTGTCATATTTATTTATTTATTTATTTATTGAGATACATCGTGGAATAGGCCCTTCCAGCCTTCCAAGCCACGCCACCCAGCAATCCGAGCCCAATCATGGGACAATATACAGTGACCAATTAACCTACCAACCAGTACGTCTTTAGACAGTGGGAGGAAACCGGAGCACTCGGAGGAAACCCACGCAGTCACGGGGAGAATGTACAAACTCCTTACAGGCAGCGGCGGGAATTGAACCCGGGTCGCTGGTACTGAAAAGCGTTGTGCTGACCACCATGCTATCGTGCCACTCTTTGAAGCTCTATGTGTGGAATTGGGTTACCCTGGGCTCTGGTGTTGTTTTTGGTTTTAATCATTTCATCCCTGAGAAAAAATCTCTGGCTGCCCACTCGGTCTGTGCCTCTTATCATCTTGTACACCTAAAGGGTTATCTCTGAGGAGTATTGACAACGGCAGGGGTCACCCATCTGGTAGAGACACTGCCCAGAAGAAGGCAATGGCAAAGCACTTCAGTAGAAAAATTTGCCAAGAACAATTGTGGTCGTGGAAAGACCATGATTGCTCACGTCATTCGACACGGCGCATAATGAACAAATGAAAGAATACTACTGTAAATGGGGTCAGGGTAGAATCTAGCAGCTGTTATTCAGGGATATGCCATAGGTTTTAGTGTCTGTTGTGGCTCTCGGCAGAATATTGTTCTATATATGGAAATGAGAATATCTTTGAACTATTCAGAAATGTTCCTGTGACGATAGAGGTCTTCAGCTTGTTGACCGTATGTGAACCACCCAGATATTTCAGTGTAGGTGCCTCTGACTTGTAAGGAAACAGAAAAGTCCATTAATACATAAGAAACAAAAGGGAAGAATGGGTATCAGGGCCCCTTGTGCTTGCTCTACCCGAGACCTCCATCGGTCAGAGTCAGCGATGGACGTTGTACTTTAGCTGTCTAGATACGCAAGCCTCACCAGTCAATGTGGAGAGCAAGCTGTTGCCCATGTGGCAAGCTCCCCGTCTCCATGCAACTGATGAACCCACAGGAACGACAGAGACCGATACAGTTTGGCACCAACCGGCTGCATCAACAGGAGCTGCCAGTCAACACAGCACTGTGTTAGGGGCTCCAGCTCCAGATTTTTCCCTTGCGGTTTACTCTGGAAGCCTTTCCCCATGAGTGGGTATAGCCATAAGGCAGCAGAGGTTTGATACCAGAGTTTTCCTTCTCCTCGGTGAGCTGCCAACCACAGCTGACGAGCTCCATCTGCCTGAAGCGACTGGTTTTAGGGCGACAGTAGCCCCCCTTTGCCCCTTCTCCTGTCAGTAGAAACGGTTCCACCGGGCTTAGTAGCTAAGCCACACATGAAGGCTGGGAACTGGACTTGGTTGTCAGAGGCTATTTGAGGTGCATGTCATTGGGAGCACCCAGTAGGTAGTGGGAGCTTGTCCCCATCACCAACCTTGTCTATAACAACCTTATCACCAACATTGTCTTGATTGGTGATCTTAACAACCTTAAGAAACCACTCATTATGATAATGGATGAACTTTTACTTCAGCTGTGGTTTCCTACAATAACTAGAGATTGCTGGCAACAAACATACAGTATCTCATGCCAATTCATGCAGGATATGGAGTCAGGATGAGTAAGATATTGGGCAAGCAATCTAGTGGCTTGCATGGATGATCTAAAGATGATTTCAAATCCCACCGTGGCTCTTGGTAGAATGCAGGATAATTCAGATAATTAAATATAATTGACCAGAAACTTTCTCTCTCCACTGGGGCAGCACGGTTAGTGTAACCACTTCACAGCACAGACAATCACCACTCAGTTCCCGCTAATCTCTGTAAGTACAAATGTAGTTTATTAATCCTCCTCATGACCATGTGGGTTTCCTCTGGGTGCTCTAATTTCCTCCCACATTCTAAAGACATGCACGTTAGGGTTAGTAAGTTGTGGGCATGCTTTGTTGGCGCTGGAAGGGTAGTGACACTTGTGGGCTGCTCTAGCACATTCTCGACGCAAACATAGCACCTCACTGTATGTTTCAATGTACACGTGACAAATAAAGCTCATCTTTAATATTTCTTTATCCACAGATACTCTTTATTCCAGATCTCACTGCAACTTAAAAATTCTTACTGGACTCAACAGCCTTGACGCAGGGAGGACGTTCCACTGGCTGAAAGGTCTAGAACCAGGGGTGGGTCACGTCCTCAGAATAGTAAGTAGACCCATGGAATGAGACGAAGAGATATTTCTCCACTCAGAGGCTGGTGAACCTTTTGAGTTTTCCACCCTGGAGGATTAGTCACTGAGTTCTTTCCAAACAGATAACAATATGTTTCCAGACAGATAGGGAATCAGGGGTTATGGGATGGTGCAGGGAAAGGGAGCTCTGGTAGAAGATCAGAGATGACCTTCATGAACAGGGAAGCAGAGGAAGAGGGGCCTGATAGGCAACTCCTGCTTCTAATGAGTTCCTACATTCCTTAACATATTTCTTCCAACTGCCCATAAGGATAGCCGGTTATTTGAACTGACAGGCAAAGGAACGTTGCTTAACCAAAGGGCATTTTATAATTACTGTTCTATAGATTTGCTGAGTATGCCTGCAGGAAAATGAATCTCAGAGTTGTATATGGTCACACACACACACACACACTTTGCTAATAAATTTACTTTGCACTTTGGACGTGAAAGCACAGAGGAACATCTGGAGAAATTTCTGAAACGCCCGTTCGCTGCTGTTGTTACTGTGTGGTCGGGAATCTTTCGGAGGGTAGGCCTCAAAATCCCCGGCCTTGCCTGCTTTTGGCGACCGAGAAGGAGGTCGAATCATTCGGACAGAGATGGCGCTCAGTACTCGGTGTCGGAGAGCTGATCAGAGCTCGAAGTTTTCAGATGACTCAGAGATGGATTGTGGTCGGCATGGCAGGGAGAGTTTTTCTTCCTTCTCCCGTCTGTGTGAGATGTGGGACATTTGAGAAAGTTTGAACTTTACTGTGCTCACAGACTTTCTTCATCAGGTTATGGTATTGTTACACTGTTTGTAACAATATGTATAATTATGTGGTTTTGTTAGTTTTCTCAGTCTTGGTTTGTCCTGTGTTTTGTGATATCACACCGGAAGAAATAATGTATCATTTCTTAATGCATGCATTACTAAATGACAATAAAAGAGGACTGCATGTCTTCATAATCTAAAAAAATCGTTGATCTACTGTGCAGAGCAGTGTTTCTCTACTTTACCCTCTATAGACGTTGTGCACACTTCCCACTGCCTTGGGAAAGCAACCAACATAATCAGAGGCCCCCCCCAACCCTTGATATCCACCCCTCTTCCATCAGGAGAAAGTCACAAAAGCTTGAAATGATGCACTGTGAGGCCCAAGAAAAGCTTCAACCATTCCCTTGTGAAGCTCTTGAAAGGACATTTTGTTTGATAAAGATACACAGAGAAAGATAGCTACATTTTTTAAAGATAAAAATGAATCTCAGGGTTGTATATGGTGACATATATGTACCTTGATAATAAATATACTTTGAACTTTTGCTCTTTGAACTCTTGACCCCTCAATCTACCTTGTTGTGACCCTTGGACTTCATTGTCCACCTGTACCGCACTTTCTCTGCAACTGTAACCCCACATTTTGCATTCTGCGATGGCGTTTCCCTTGTACTACCTACAGTATGTATGGATGGCATAAGATTTTCACTGTATCCCAATCCTTTTGACATTAATCAACCAATTACTAATTATAAAGTCATAGAGTCATAGAAAAGTACAGCACAGAAAATGGCTCCTCAGCTCCCCTAGTCAGTACTGAACCATGAAAACTGCCCACTCCCATCGACCTGCACCTGGACCATAGCCCTCCATACCCCTACTATCCAAGTACCTATCCAAACTTCTCTTAAATATTGAAATCAAACTCACAGGCACTGCCAGTTTGTTCCACACTCTTGCGACCCTCTGTGTTTTCCCTTATGTTCCCTTTAAACATTTCGCCTTTCACCCCTAACCCATGACCTCTAGTTGTAGTCCCACCCAAGCCTGCTTGTATTTACCCTATCTATACACCTTATAAATTTATATACCTTTGTCAAATCTCCCATCAATCTTCTATATTCCAAGGAATAAAGTCCTAACCTATTCAATCTTTTCTTATAACTCAGTTCCTTCAGCCCTGGCAACATCCTGGAAAATTTCCTATGTACTCTTTCAACCTTTTTTTTATATAAGACCATAAGATATAGGAGCAGAAGTAGGCCATTCAGCCCACTGAGTCTGCTCTGCCATTTAATCATGGGTTGCTCCAATTCTTCCAGTCATCCCCATTCCCCTGCCTTCTCCCCACACCCTTTGATGCCCTGGCTAATCAAGAACCTATCTATCTCTGCCTTAAATGCACCCAATGATTTGGCTTCCACAGCCGCTCGTGGCAACAAATTCCACAGATTTACACCCTCTGACCAAAGTAGTTTCTCCATATCTCAGTTCTAAATGGACATCCTTCAATCCTGGAGTCGTGCCCTCTTGACCTAGACTCTCCTACCATGGGAAATAACTTTGCCATATCTAATCTGTCAGGCCATTTAACATTTGGAATATTTCTATGAGATCCCCTGAACTCCAGGGAATACAGCCCAAGAGCTGCCAGACGTTCCTCATACAGTATCCCTTTCATTCCTGGAATCATTCTCGTGAATCTTCTCTGAACCCTGTAGGTTTTCCTGTAAGTAGGTGACCTACTCTGAGCTCCTCCCTTAAGAGTGTCCAGAAGCCTGGGCTCTGAAATTTTTTAAGCCACGTACAGAGATCAGTCGACCACACACAGCAATGGTTAATTGTTAGTTGTGTCACAATGATGTACATATGTAACAAGGTGAAGAGGGTGATCCAGAGCTCAGGGCCTGGAAGCCTCTGACAAAGTGATTATGTTCAAGAATCATTAAAGGCCAGAATGAGAAGATTGGAGGGGCTTGTGGGATTGAAGGAGAGTTCACAGGTAGAAGGGGCAGGAGGGTGGGTGAGTGAGAAGCTGGGAAGTGATAGATAGAAGAGGTAAGGGGCTGAAGAAGGATTCTGATAGGAGGGGAGTAGACCATGGGAGGAAGGGAAGGAAGAGGGGCACCGGAGGGAGGTGATGGGCAGGTAAGGAGAAGAGAAAGGATAAGAGGGGGGCCAGAATGGGAATGGAAAAAGAGAGAAGGGGGCAGAAGAGAAAAATGGATGTGGGTAACTTCTTCCCTTTAATGCCTTTTCTTTCCTTTACAAGGTGGCTGGGGTCCTGTCGGAGTCTGTGATCTACAGCTGTAGTTCCTCACGGCAGTGGGTTCTCACTCTCAGATCTCGCCAGGCGGCCTAACGTCTTTGCTATCTCCAGGAGCGGCCTAGAAGATGTGGACTTCTGGGGTTTTGTCCTGAAGCCCTGTTTATGACCCCTTTCCTCGCCAATGTGGCCGACTCAAGCATGGCGGGAGATTGAAATAAATGACCCTGCAGACTGTAACATTGAAACAGTGAGCTGTTGGCCTCCTGTTTCACTGTGGCAGGAGCGATACCTCTCTCTCCCTCGTTACTGAGAGAAAGAGAGAGACTGTGGGATGTCAAAGTGGTCGGGGGGACAGTATTTTTTTTGATGGAATCTAGATCATGGTCTCTTTTGGGGGCTTTGCTGTTGCTTGTATGGTAGGCAGTATGGGGTGCACCCACTACATCATCATGTGCCAGTTTCCAACCGCCTAAAATCGAGGAAAAGCTTTGCTACAGTAGAGGAACTACCACACGGAACATCCCCCCCAAACATACAGGATTGAGCTCTGGCAACAAACAGAAGCCAGAACCTCACCAAACGATACAGTGCCAGACCCCACAGAAATGTTACCAGACGGGGCACTGCTTGACAGACGGAAGGGGTGCACTCTCAACAGAGCGAGAGCGGGAGTTTGTAGGACAGAAGTCAATATGGTGAAGTGGGGTTTAAAGACCAGCGAATCCTGAGAGTGTGGCGAAAGGGTGCAGAACGTTGAACACGTTCTGTGCAACTGCCCACTCTCACTTGATTTAGCTGACACTGACCTGCTCAACGTCAACCAAGCAACACTGGAGTGGCTGGCTAGTGTGACAAGCTATGATGATGACTTTTGCTGAGGCAGATAGGGGAGGGGGAGGGGGGAGGACTGTTCTTTTGCTACTACTTGTGTGTGGGAAGGGGAGGGGGCACTTTGGGATTCTAATGTTTTTCTGTCATTCATTCTTTGGGGTTTCCTTCTGTTTCGTGCATGAACGTGACGAGTAAGAGTTTCAGGTTGTATACTGTATGCACTCACTGACATTAAATGGAACCATTGAACCAACGGGAGTGGAGAAAGAGGTAAGGGGGCAGGAGGGAGAAATTAGCAGAAGTTAGAGAAGTTGATTTTCATGCCACCAGGCTGGAGCTAATTTAGAAATGGATGTGGGTAACTCGGGGCCAGGTTTTCCTTTACATCTTGCAACCATATGCAACAAAATCCAAACCACAATAGCGAAGGCATGGTCTCAGGGCCACAACGAATGGTGGAGACAGGGTTTGAACTCACATCCTCTTTTGGCCCTGATTACCCCAAGAAATATTTGCTTCAAGGCAGGCATTGGCCCTCCCCTTATGCACCAGTAGAACCATCAAGAGGAACTTAAAAGCTGCGAGACATCTCCGAGGATTATTGGTATCTCAGGGTAGAAGCTGGAGACGGCATGGGCTGTGATAATGAGGTCATCGTGAAAAATAACTTCCAAGGACCCACTAATTGAATCATTAGAGAGAATTAGCAGTCTTTATGAAAACCAACACAAAATGAAGCTCGTCATCCCCAGAGAACCCTTTTTCCAGTGACTAAACTCTGAACCTATTTAACAAGGTTAACTATTTCAAGGATTTTGATTCCACACTCTCTTTTCTGCAAGATATCACAGAGAGGCAAATATTTTTAGTTGAATTGGTGTGGCTGTAAAGGCTGTGGGAGTAACACTGTCCCGTCACACACTCCCAGGGTCAGACACAGAGTGAAGCTCCCTCCACACTGTCCCGTCACACACTCCCAGGGTCAGACACAGAGTGAAGCTCCCTCCACACTGTCCCATCACACACTCCCAGGGTCAGACACAGAGTGAAGCTCCCTCCACACCGTCCCATCGCACACTCCCAGGGTCAGACACAGAGTGAAGCTCCCTCCACACCGTCCCATCGCACACTCCCAGGGTCAGACATAGAGTGAAGCTCCCTCCACACTGTCCTGTCACACACTCCCAGGGTCAAAAGGTGGATTAATTTTGTATTGCCCAGGGGAAGAACTGACATTGGCATGATGAGTTGTATCTCTCCACCTATGGTCCAAATCAGTGCTACCAACACCTTTCATTCAGCATGATTTATTTGCTCTCTCAACCCCATTCTCCTGCCATGTCCCTGTAACCTTCGACACACTTACTAATCAAGAACCTATCTTCTTCTTCTTCTTCGGCCTTTAGCTCCCAGTGGAGCGTAGACCGCTGACGACCTCCCGTCTCCATCGTCCAAAGTCAACGGTATGGTTGGAGTTCATCAACACTTCTGCACAGGGGATTGGCCTATACAGGCCTCACCACAGCCCTGGTGGCCGGCCTGACCTGATTGCACCTCTCACGACGGGGGCGTAGGGTTGGACTTTGAGGGGCCAAGAACTTTAAGTAGACCTGGCCTCCACAGTGAATTCCACAGATTCACAACTGTCTAGCTAAAGAAGTTCCTCCTCATCTCTGCTCTGAAGAGGTGCCCTTGTTATCTGAGGCTGCGCCACACCTGGTTCCAGTTCCAAGCTGGAAGAAAGTGTGACTCGGAGGGAAACCTGCAATTAGCGGTACTACAGATAGAACACAAAGGAAACTACAGAAGAAGGACATCAACCCGTCAAGCGTCTTCATCATGTACATTAACTCTATTTGTCCACCTGATCTCAAAAACCCTCGATTATCCTGGTAGTCCAAACATCTACTTCATTAATAGATACACCCAATGAATCCGCAGTTCTGAGGTACAAGATTACAAAACTACATCGCCCTCCGAGAGAGAACAAAACCCTCCTCACCTCTGAGTTAAAGGAACCTTATGATGGAATTATGCTCCCCTATGAGGAGGAACACTGAATCTTTTGAGATGTACTCTACGTGGAGAGCGTTCCGACTGGTCACATCACCGCCTGCTGCGGAGGCGCCAACGCACAGAATCGGGAGAAGCTGCAGAGCTGTGGGCTCTGCCAGCTCCATCACTGGCACCGGCTTGCCCACCATCGAGGACGTCACCAAAAGGACATGCGTCAAGAAGCGGGCGTCCATCGTGAAGGATCCTCGCCACCCAGTAAATGTCCCCTTCCCATTACTACCATCAGGGAGGAGGTACAGGAACCTACAGATACACCCTCAATATGTTAAGAACAGCGTCTTCCCCTCCGCCAGCAGATTTCTGAACCGTTCATGAACCCGTGAACACTCCTTCACTATGTTGATCTCTTTTCTTTAAATACTTACTTATTTTTATATATTTCCGATTGTAACTTATTTTTATTGGACTATATTGCTGCCACAATACAACGAATTTCATGATGTAGTGTTAGGGTGGCGGGGTGGAAATGTGTCTCTACCAAAGAAGATGTAAGGTGTTCCTTCCCTCCGCTAGCCTGTAGGTCACCCTCGGGCAAGGTGTGGCACCTTCTTAGCCCCCCGATCAGGGTCATGTGAAGCCATGGGAGCAGGTGGTGGATGGTCGTACGAGCAGCTGGTGCAGATCACAAGTCCTGGTTACGCGACCTCTGACACCAGGCAGACAATCTCTGAAGAGTATTGGAAATGGTTGCGGTCTATGTGTGTATATGTGTGTGTTTGTCCATCGTCGATGTCGTTGAGGACCTCGATACCATTATGATGGTGTCGAGACTAGCGCGTGATTTGTATTTAAGTGAGGGAGAGTTGCGCAGCGTCAGCCTCACTCTCTCTTCCCATTTCGGGAGTGCAGTGTTAAGTGTTTTACTGAAACAGGGCTGCACGAGGACATACCCGACTAGAGTGCTTAAGGAAGTAGCCCAAGAAATAGTGGATGCATTAGTGATAATTTTTCAAAACTCGTTAGATTCTGGACTAGTTCCTGAGGATTGGAGGGTGGCTAATGTAACCCCACTTTTTAAAAAAGGAGGGAGAGAGAAACCAGGGAATTATAGACCAGTTAGCCTAACGTCGGTGGTGGGGAAACTGCTGGAGTCAGTTATCAAGGATGTGATAACAGCACATTTGGAAAGCGGTGAAATGATCGGACAAAGTCAGCATGGATTTGTGAAAGGAAAATCATGTCTGACGAATCTCATAGAATTTTTTGAGGATGTAACTAGTAGAGTGGATAGGGAAGAACCAGTGGATGTGGTATTTTTGGATTTTCAAAAGGCTTTTGACAAGGTCCCACACAGGAGATTAGTGTGCAAACTTAAAGCACACGGTATTGGGGGTAAGGTATTGGTGTGGGTGGAGAATTGGTTAGCAGACAGGAAGCAAAGAGTGGGAATAAACGGGACCTTTTCAGAATGGCAGGCGGTGACTAGTGGGGTACCGCAAGGCTCAGTGCTGGGACCCCAGTTGTTTACAATATATATTAATGACTTGGATGAGGGAATTAAATGCAGCATCTCCAAGTTTGCGGATGACACGAAGCTGGGTGGCAGTGTTAGCAGTGAGGAGGATGCTAAGAGGATGCAGGGTGACTTGGATAGGTTGGGTGAGTGGGCAAACTCATGGCAGATGCAATTTAATGTGGATAAATGTGAAGTTATCCACTTTGGTGGCAAAAATAGGAAAACAGATTATTATCTGAATGGTGGCCGATTAGGAAAAGGGGAGGTGCAACGAGACCTGGGTGTCATTATACACCAGTCATTGAAAGTGGGCATGCAGGTACAGCAGGCGGTGAAAAAGGTGAATGGTATGCTGGCATTTATAGCGAGAGGATTCGAGTACAGGAGCAGGGAGGTACTACTGCAGTTGTACAAGGCCTTGGTGAGACCACACCTGGAGTATTGTGTGCAGTTTTGGTCCCCTAATCTGAGGAAAGACATCTTTGCCATAGAGGGAGTACAAAGAAGGTTCACCAGATTGATTCCTGGGATGGCAGGACTTTCATATGAAGAAAGACTGGATGAACTGGGCTTGTACTCGTTGGAATTTAGAAGATTGAGGGGGGATCTGATTGAAACGTATAAGATCCTAAAGGGATTGGACAGGCTAGATGCAGGAAGATTGTTCCCGATGTTGGGGAAGTCCAGAACGAGGGGTCACAGTTTGAGGATAGAGGGGAAGCCTTTTAGGACCGAGATTAGGAAAAACTTCTTCACACAGAGAGTGGTGAATCTGTGGAATTCTCTGCCACAGCAAACTGTTGAGGCCAGTTCATTGGCTATGTTTAAGAGGGAGTTAGATATGGCCCTTGTGGCTACGGGGGTCAGGGGGTATGGAGGGAAGGCTGGGGCGGGGTTCTGAGTTGGATGATCAGCCATGATCATAATAAATGGCGGTGCAGGCTCGAAGGGCCGAATGGCCTACTCCTGCACCTATTTTCTATGTTTCTATGTTTCTAAAACTTTTCCATGGACGGCTTCCAGACCATTCGGGCTGACCGGAAGTGCACTGAGAGCGGTAAGCGTAAAGGAGTTGGGTGCTTACTGTTCTGGTTAACAACGGATGGTGCAATCCTGGTCATATTACAATTGAGGAATGTGTTTGTAGACCGGATATTGAACTTTTTGCTGTTGGACTCCGGCCATATTCCACCGAGATACAACACTGGGCGTCACGGGAGGTTGTTCCTGCCTGTGGCCATCGAAATTTGCAGCTCCTCCCGTGGAGGGTCAGACACCCTGAGCCAATAGGCTGGTCCTGGACTTATTTCCATCTGGCATAGTTTGCATATTGTTGTCTGATTGTTTGTGGTTTTTGTATTGCTATATTTATGCTCTATTCTTGGTTGGTGCGGCTGTGGCGAAACCCAATTTCCCTCGGGATCAATAAAGTATAACTAACTAACTAACTAACAATTCCCACCTGGATCCAGTGGCAAGACAGTGTGTATATGTAGACGTGTGTGTAAGTACACATGTGTGTGTTCCTATGTGGGCATGTGTGCATGTGTCTGTATCTGTTTGCATGTGTACGTGTCTGCCTGCACATTCCTAGACGTATGTACACATGCATGTATATTTTGTGTGTGTGTGTGTGTGTGTGTGTGTGTGTGTGTGTGTGTGAGTGCACAGCCACAATCCTGTGCACGTGTGAGCCCATGTATGTGACCAGAGCTCATCTTTGAATAGGAAGTCAACGGCAGCTGACTAATGAATATTCAATCTGTGCTCTGCTTTCATCATTAAATTTGACTGCTATTTCAGAAATAAAAGGGTTGAAACTAAATGACTTTTTCTTTGCCTTTGAGAATCTATTAGTCTAATTGCATACGGGACATTTGGCTGCTTGTGTTCTTCAACAGAAGATCCTTCAGTCCGATGGCATGCTGACAAGCTAATTTTCTTAATGCAGACTATATAAAGATGTTTGTTTAAAAACCAGGACATTTGATAAATGTTTAATCCTATAAATATGTCATTGCTTAGTTAAGTTTCATAAGATTTTTCTAACTCAGATCAGTCAAAGGAGAAATTTAGAAAGAGGATTGAGCAATTTAGCTAGAAACAAATGGTCCGATTGCATTGAATTTCAACAAGTAATCTCAATGCATCAGGAGCTGGTGATACAATCCCTGAGTCTTCCTTTCCATGACATCATGACTGATGGAATATTTTTAGCATGGCATTTGGCCCATTGATTCTATGCTGGCCCACTGGGCAACCTCTTTAACTAATCATCCCCTGTAACCTATTATCTCACATGAGCCCATTAGCATCCCATAATTCACCCAATGGCCACCTACACTCATTTTGTTATGTGCCATGTCATATGACATCATCATTGTGCGCAGTGCCGTATGACATCATCATTATGTGCTGTGTCATATGACATGGGCGATTATGGTCTTCCCACAACCATAATTGTTCTGGGCAAATTTTTCTACAGAAGTGGTTTTCCATTGCCTTCTTCTGGGCAGTGCCTTTACAAGATGGGTGACCCCAGCCATTATCAATACTTTTCAGAGATTGCCTGCCTGGCGTCAGTGGTCACATAACCAGGACTTGTGATGTGCACCAACTGCTCGTATGACCATCCACCACCTGCTCCCATGGTCAAGTGACCCTGATCTTGGGGCTAAGCAGGTGCTACACCTTGACCAAGGGTGACCTGCAGGCTAGCAGAGGGAAGGAGCACCTTACACCTCCTTTGGTAGAGATGTATCTTCATCCTGCCACTCAATGAGTAGGGGGAATTAAAAACAGCAAATACTGAAAACACTTATGAGGTCAGACAGAATCCATCTTTTTGCACTATATATATATATATATATATCTTCCTGTTATAATTTATAGTAATTTTTATGTAAACAGAAGAGTTTCTGTAGGTGGTAGGGATCCAGAGTAACACACACAAAGTGCTGGAGGAACTCAGCAAGTCAGGCAACATCTGTTGAAAGGAATAAAGAGTTGACGTTTCGGGTGAGATCCCGGAGTAAGGCAGAGTCAAGGTGGCAGCGAGCTGATGTTTGACTAATTTAAGTGCCGGGTTCTGATCGGAAAGATTGGGTGTGGGCCAAATCAAGGCAGCAGGGCCCGGGTAGGAGACTGTATCGAAGCAGCGGGGCCTGAGTATAAGACTGTATCGAAGTGGAGGGCCCGGATACGAAACCGTATCAAAGGAGCGTGCCCCGGGTACGAGACTGTATTGAAGCAGCAGGGACAGGGTATGAGACCATATCAAAGCGGCAGGGCCCAGGTACAAGATCATATCAAAGTAGCGGGGCACGGGTACGAGACCGTATCAAAGTAGCGTGCCCCGGGTACAAGACCATATTGAAGTGGCAGAGCCCAGATACAAGACCGTATCGAAGTGGCAGGGCCGGGGTACGAGACTATACTGAAGTGGTGGGGCCCGGGTTTGAGACTGTATCGAAGCAGCAGGGACAGGGTATGAGACCATATCGAAGTAGCAGGGTCCAGATACGAGACTGTGTCAAAGTATCGGGGCCCGGGTACGAGACCGTATCGAAGTAGTAGGGCCCGGGTACGAGACCGTATCGAAGTAACGGGATCTGGGTATGAGACCATATCGAAGTGGTAGGGCCCGGGTACGAGACTGTATCAAAGCGGCAGGGCCCGGGTACGAGATCATATCAAAGTAACGGGGCCCGGGTACAAGACCGTATCGAAATAGCGGGGCCCGGATCCAACAGCAAGAAATGATCCGATGTCTGGCCAATTTAAGCACCGGGCCAGATTGAGAAGGCCAGGATGTCAGGGGCAGAGCCAAGGGACAGGCCGGTGTTTAGCTCATTACTCAGTGAGCTTGACTCATCTCTGTGCTCCTAACGGGCTCCTGGACCGGCCGCAGTGATGACTGGCTTTATGGCTGTGATCTCTTTTTATTTCTTTATTCATTGAGGTACAGCGCAGAATAGACCCTTTGGCCCTTCCAGCCTTGCAATCCTGCAATCCCTTGATTTATTCCTAGCCTAATCATGGGGCAATTTACGATGACGAATTAACCAAACAACCGGTACGTCATTGGACTGCAGTAGATTTTGTTTCTGAATCTACAGTTATTTTTTATTATTTTCATACACATGGGATAAGTTTTACACAATTGTCACCACACTTCTGGCCCCGACATAGCATATTCACAACCTACTAACTCTAACGATAACTATATGTCATCGGAATGTGGGAGGAAACTAGAGCACCCGCAGGAACGACACACGACCATGGCGAGAAAGTACAAACTCCTTACAGAGAGTGCTGGGAATCAGCAATGGGACTCAGCAATGCTGCCGCTGTAAAGTGATCGCGCTAATCTCGATACCACTGTGTCGCCGTATCTGTGTGAACTGTATGCAAGAGAAGCTTTTCACTGTATCTGGGTACATGCGCTGCGCGGTAGCGTAGTGGTTAGCACAACGCTTTACAATACTGGGCAAACTGGGTTCAATTCCCGCCGCAGCTTGTAAGGAGTTTGTACGTTCTCCCCGTGACCGCGTGAGTTTCCTCCGGTACTCCACTTTCCTCCCACAGTCCAAAGTCTTATCGGTTGGTAGGTTAATTGGTCATTGTAAATTGTCCCATGATTTTAGGCTAGGGTTAAATTGGGGGTTGCTGGGTGGTGCAGCTCTCAAGGGGAGAAAGGGTCTGTTCCACTCTGTATATCTGTCTACCTGCTACTTCAACACTCTATTCCACTCTGTATATGCAGGCAGATACATAGATAAATAGACAGAGGGACAGATAGATAGAGGGATGGATAGATAGATAGACAGAGGGATAGATAGGTGGATAGATAGGTCATAGATAGATAGATAGACAGATAGATAGAAAGACAGATAGATAGATAGATAGGAAGACAGACAGATAGATGGATAGATAGATAGATAGAGAAACAGACAGACAGATAGATAGATAGACAGATATATAAGTAGATAGACAGATAGATAGGTGGATCGATAGATAGATGGATAGATAGACAGACAGATAGATAGACAGACAGATATATAAGTAGATAGAAAGAGACAAATAGAAAGACAGATAGATAGATAGATAAATAGATAGATAGATAGATAAATTAATGAATAAACAAAAAGAACAAACAGAAAACAGAGAGGAATGGATAGCAAATTGCCAGACATGGTATTAACAGAAAGCAAGTTAAAACTCCTATCTAAAGTAGGAGAAATCAGAGTTCATTTCTGCAGAATGCAGTGTGCCCAGATGAAAAATTGGATGTTTTTCGTTGAGGTTACCTTGGAGCAATGGGGCAGGCAAAGGGCCAGGTGTCAGAGGGGGAGGAGGTGGGAAATTAAAACTGGCAACCCGTCTGGGAGGTCAGGGTCTCTCCCGCAGACTGAGCACAGGAGCTCTGCAGAGCGATCAGCCCTTAGTTTAATTGTCCGCCGCCTCTGATTGAAACTAGTGAAAAGCTCCTCACGTAGTTTACTGAATGGAGGAATCACTGCAGCTTCATGCTGCATTGGGACATCACTGGAACAGAGCTGGGGAAGCCGCTGTTGAAAGCTGGGGGCCTCACATCTGCACAATCTACCCCAATCACACCGGGGGAAAAGAGAGCCATTCCGCAGAGTACAGCCAGCATGTTCAGACAGACTCTAGTCTTACAGACTGGTCCAGGTCAGTGGTTCAATGGTTCAGTTTAATATCAGAGAATGCATACAATATACAACCTGCAATTCTTACTCTTCCCAGACATCCACAAAACAGAAAATAAAACCTAAAGAATGAATGACAGAAAATGTTGGAACCCCAAAGCCCCCTACTCCCCCCCAGACACAAGCAGCAGCAAAAGCATTGAACATGCCCCTGCCCCTCCTCTTGCTTGCTCCAGAAAATGCAACAACAACCACCTGCCATGCAAGGCTCCAGAGATCTAGAGCTACTGTCCATCCCAGGACTCCGACATCTCAGACAGGCTCTCTCTCTCTCTCACTAACAAGGGAGGGAGAGATATCGCTCCTGCCACAGCGAGAGGGCAGACCAACAGCTCGCTGTTTCCATGTTACAGTCAGCTGTGTCGTTTGTCCAAACTCCTCCGACTCTCACTCACCATCGAGAGAGAGAGGTCACTCGAGTGCCTTCTTTTGACAGCAGCGTACACCGCCTGCTGTCTCAATGCTTCAGTCTCCTGGGACGTTTTCTAAATGTCTCTCTAAACCTTTCCTATCTTGAATCTTTACAAATGCCTTTTAAACATGTCATTATACCTGTCTCTGCCACTTCGTCACGGAACCTATTCCTCATAGCCACCAACCTCTGTGTGAAAATCCTGTCCAAGATCCCTTTAAACCTTTCCCCTCTCACCTTAAACCTATGCTCTCTAGTTTCAAAAACACTTACCATGGGAAAAAGACTGAGACCATCTGCCTTATCATCAAAAGCTCAAAGTAAATTTATTATCACAGTACATATATGTCCCCATATACAACCCTGAGATTCATTTTCTTGCAGGACTACTCAATAAATTGATAATAGAATAATAACAATAACAGAATCAACGGAAGACCGCAACAACTTGGGCGTGCAACAATTTGTGCAAAAGACAACAAACTGTGCAAATACAAAAGGGAAGGAATAATAATAATAAATAAATAAACAATTGATATCAAAAACCTGAGGTGAAGAGTCCTTGAAAGTGAGTCTATGGGTTGGGGGAACATTTCAGTAATGGGGCAAGTGAAGTTATCCTCTTTGGTTCAAAAGCCTGATGGTTGCGGGGTAGTAACTGTTCATGAACCTGGTGGTGAGAGTCCTGAGGCTCTTGTACTTTCTTCCTGATGGTAGCAGCGAGAGGAGAGCATGGCCTGGGTGGCGAGGGAGCCTAATGATGGATGTTGCTTTCCTGCTAGTCCATCGCTGGTAAAGTCCTCAGTGGTGGACTGGGCTATATCCACTAATTTGTAGGATTTTCCATTGTGTTCATCTGAGCCCCTCATCATTTTATAAACTTCTATAAGGTCTGAACGTCCTTCGTATCAGAGAAATCGGTCCCAGTCTATCCACTCTCTCCTTAAAGCCATAGGACATACAGTGCAGCACAAATGTCTTAAGCAAATAACCGTAGCTAAGGTACCTAAAGACTTCTGCACAAGTACCTCATTTGAAATGGCGGGAGCAAAGGATGCTGGGAATGGCGAGGGTGGACCGCCGAGGGAGGGGTGTGAGACAGAGCAGAGAAGGAGGACCTAAGTTGGGGGGGTGGGGGTGGTGCAGGCACACCCAGCCCCAAGACACCAGGCAAGGTCATTTGATTCCAAACAACTGGTTTATTGATCATTACAAAATGTCTCTCTGGTGCTTCCCTCCACTTTTCCCAATGATGATTCCCCTCTCCCTGCCCCCTTCCCACTCTCAGTCTACAATAGAGACCCATATCAGAATCCGGTTTATCATCACTCACATATATCAGGGAATTTGTTTTTTTTTTGTGGCAGCAGTACAGAGCAATACATAAACTTACTACAGTACTGTGCAAATGTCTGAGGCAACCTAGCTCTATATATATGTGCCTAAGACTTTTGCACAGTACTGTAGGAGCCCAAGTAAAGCCATTTGGCCCATCACATCTGCTAGCAAGCCGTTCAGTTTCAGCAACCTCTTTGCTAACCTTTTCAGCATCCTCCCCAGTTTAATCAGATCCTTTCCCTAAAATGGCAACCAGAACTGCACACAGTATTTGTGCAGGGGACAGGTTTTTGAGGGGTTGATGTTCCTGTTCCATTTTGTGCGGGTGCAGAAGTTTCGGTGGTTAATGATCAGGATGTGTACTTTTTTTGTACAGGGGGGTGGGTTTGATGCTTTTCTCTGGATGACTTTCATGTTCTTTCTTTGTTTCGTGGCTATCTGGAAAAGATGAATCTCAGAGTTGTATATGGATACATGGTTTGACAATAATAAATGAACCTATGAACCTAGTGCTCCGTGCCACATCCAAAGAAGGTTAACAAGCCATACACTTTCTTCACACACCTGTCTCCCTGTGTTCTTTCGTTTAGGGAGCTACAATAGGGTCATGGACCCTTGTATAAGATGGTACATTATGGGAAAGACGTGGAATCTTTTGAGAGGGAGCAGGAGAGATTTACCCAGATACCTTCTGCATTACAGAACATGCCTTATGAGGAATGGTTGAGGGAGCTAGGGCCTTTTGCCCTGAGCCTTTTGTGCCTGTGCGGTGAACCGTAGATAGTTTGGCTCTGAGGTTTCTGGAGCACCTGTATTTGTTAACCATTGTCTTAGCTAGAGTCATTAAGCCCTTGTGCTTTTCATCTAATCTGGTCTAGTTAATGTTGACTGGCATGGGTTTTCCACGTTCTCTGATTATTTGAAGTGGACTCCCGATTACTGCTTACCACGGGGTCCTAGTTTTGAGAACGTCACCTCTCGCAGTGTCACTTGGCCGAGCCACTGATATTCCTTTAGAATTATTATGAATAAACTCTCATTGCTGTCTCAATATCAGAGTCTGTTTTTCCCCTGCACTTGGGTCCTGATATTGCCAGCGCACATTGTAGATAGAGCGGACAGCCAGAGACCTTTCTTTCCCCGCAGGGAGGAAATAGTTAACACAAGGTATAATTTGGGTATAATTTTCAGGAGATTTGAGAAAATTATGGGAGGGATGTCGGAGATAGATTTTTCCCACTGAGTGATAGGTGTGTGGAATGTGCTACCAGGGTTGGTGGAAGAGGCGGATACACCAGGGACATTTAAGAGTCTCTTAGATAAGCACATGGAGGGCCATATGGGAGAGAAACATTAGATTGATCTTAGAGTAGGTTAGTGGGTTGGCACAACATTGTGTACTGTTCTATGATGGAATGATGTAAATAAGGTTGAAAGAGTACAGAGAAATTTTACAAGGACATTGTCAAGTCTGGAGGATCTGAGTTATAAGGAAAGATTGAATAGGGTAGGACTTTATTCCTTGGCAAGTAGATGACTGAGAGAAGATTTGATGGAGGTATACAAAATTATGAGGGGTATACAAAATTATGAGGGGTATAGATAGGGTCAATGCAAACAGGCTTTTTCCACTGAGGTTGGGTGCGACTACAACTAAAGGTCATGGGTTAAGGGTGAAAGGTGAAAAGCTGAAGGGGGACAGGAGATGAAACTTCTTCACTCAGAGGGTTGTGAGAGTGTGGAACATGCCACCAGCTCAATTTCAAAGTTTAAGAGAAGTTTAGATAGGTACATGGATGATAGGGTGTGGAGGGCTAGGCCCCAGTGCAGGTTGATGGGAGCAGGCAGGTTTAATGGCTCAGCATGGACTAGATGGGCCGAAGACCTATTTCTGCACCGTACTTTTCTATGATAAGGGGCATCAATAGAGAGGACAGCCAGTGCCTTTTTTCCAGGGCGATAATGGCTAATACAGCAGGACATCATTTTGAGGTGCTTGGTGGTAAGTATAGAGGAGATGTCAGAAGTAGAGTTTTCAGACAAGAGAGTGATAATCGCGTGGAACGCACTGCCAGGAGTGATGGTAGAGGCAGATAAATAAAGGAACTCTTAAAAGAGTCTTAGGAAGTCACATGGATGAATGAAAAATGCATGGCAATGTGGGAGGGAAGGATTAGAATGATTTTGAAGTGTCTTAAAATTAGGCCTGCTTAGGTTAAAGATGAATGTACAGCATAGAACGGGACAGCACAGTACTGGCCCTTCGGCCCACGATGGCATGCTGACCTTTTAACCTACTCCAAGATCAATCCTACCCTTCCCTCCCACTTATCGAAGAGTCTCCCAAATGTAGCAACGCCTTTTCTCCGCGAGTCATCGGCCTCTTCCGACAAAGGGGACGCAGAGGGAACTTTGAAGATACCTGAGGTAGGGTTTTTGATAAGCCAGGTTGAAAGGCAGAAGGCAGAAACAACTGCAGGTGCTGGAGTCCGGAACAATAAAGAAGCAGAACGCAGGAAGAGCTCAGCAGGTCAAGCAGCGTGTATAGGTTGAAAGGCTAGCACAGTATCATGGGCTGAAGGGCCCGCGCTGTACTGTTCTATGTTTCTGCCGCTACCCTTAAGGAGTTTGTACGTTCTCCTCGTGACAGCGTGGGTTTCCTCCGGGTGCTCCAGTTTCCTCCCACAGTCCAAAGGCGTACCGGTCTGTAAGTTAATTGGTCATTGTAAATTGTCCCGTGATTGGGCTAGGGTTAAATTGGGAGATTGCTGGGCAGCACTGCTCAAAGAGCAGGAAGAGCCTATTCCACACTGTGTCTCAATAAATAAATGTTCTATGTGCCTCTAGGTCTTTCTGTCCAGTCCTCAGGGAAAAGGGGAGGTCAGTGGGGAACCCAGTAGCGGAATCAGACAATACAGACCATTTAATTAGTCAGACATTGTTCGAACTTCACAGCTCAGCGTGGCCTGACAGAAGGCAAAGAACCTTTACGTGAGCCCAGCAGTTTAACGGTTAACTGCAGCAAACAGAATCCTCAGGAAACACTTGGGTTCGGTTCCAACTGGAGCAGGTGGCAAAAACCAGAGAAATTAACAACTTGAATCTGGTCCGCATTGGACATGAGTGTGTGTGTGAAAAAATCCTTCCTGAAATGTGGCAGCAACTGGCAACAGTTGATGATTCTTGTTAGGTTTTGCCACTCAGAAACATAAAACTAATTGAAAGGAAACACGGAGGTGGGAATGCATGTCTTCGTTTCATTTTTACCTCAAGCGAGTCGCACGGTGGCACGGTGACGTGTGCCATTCACTTACTTTTACATATAACCAGTAATGAATTATTTAAGTGAACAAGAATGCTTAATCAATTGATTCATTTACAATATTACTTCAGATATTACTAAAATATTAAGTACACAACAATCAAAGATTGAGATCAACAAGGACGAGAGCGGAAGGTGAGCGTCTGCCTGCATTTGACGGGTCTCTCACTCGCTCTTGCTCGCTGGTGCCGGGGGAAGGTGCCTGTCTTCCTCTCACTCTATACAGTCAGAGGATGGTATTGGCGTCTTGGGTTTAATCAACATGGTTTGTGGATTGGACTCTGTAATTCATGTTATGATCTGTTCCTGGTTACTCCTAAGCTTAAATCGCTATTTTTGTGCGATTTTGATCGGGACATACTGTGGTCAACAAACGATGCAGCGTTAAGTTGAACTGAACTGAACCAGACTGAACATTCCTAGACCGTTTCAATGACTTTGTGGTTTGCTGTTTTGTATTGTGGGTTTTTTGCTCGTTTTCTGTGATTCGTTCTTTTTTTTTGCACGTTGGGTGTTTGATGTTTTCTTTGAACGGGTTCCATGGTGTTTCTATGTTTCGTGGCTGTCTGTGGGAAGATGAATCTCAGGGTTGTATACTACACACATACTTTGATAACGAATGTAATTTGTATCTTTGAATCCCCACACAGAGAGGTCTTGACAAGGGATGCAGGACATAAAAATGGTGCAATGAATGACTGGCTGATCTCAAACGAGATCAGAGCTTGACTGAGATATTTGCAGGACTTTCTGCCAATGCACTACATCCCAAAACCTCATTATAGCCAGAAAAGGAATGTTTGACGATGCAAAATATGGGGAAAAGGAGATCTGGAGTTTATGCTGATAACTTATAGAAAGAATTGCATTGCTGTAGTACCTATTATAAGGACATCTCTTTAGAACAGAGATGAGGAGGAATTTCTTTAGCCAGGGAGTTGTGAATCTGTGGAAGTCATTTCATGAACACCTGTGGAGGCCGAGATAGTGGGTATATTTAAAGCGGAGGTCAATAGGTTCGCAATTAGTAAGGGCGTCAAAGATTACGGGGAGAAGGCAAGGAGAATTTTGCTGGTGCAAGTGAGGGGACAGTCAATGCTTTTACTGCTTCTTCTGTGTGGGGGGAATGGGGGCTTTGGGGTTCTGATGTTTCTGTCATTCACTCTTTGGGGTTCTTCCTGTTTAGTGGACGCCTGTGAAGAGTAAAAATTTCAGGTTGTATACCGGTTACATTCTCTGATAGTAAACTGAACTATTCAACCGCTGAATTGAGTTGGGGAGGCTCATAAATCAGCCATGATGGAATGGCAGAGTGAACTCGATGCTGAATGCCTGGTTCTGCCCCTATGTCTTGTGGCCTTAACACAGAATTTCAATGGCAATAGGTAGCACTGATGGCCTGTTTCTGTTGTAATGCAGGAAGTGAGGCAACTAACTTATGTACAGTAATTCATAAACAGGAGAAACTCTGCAGATGCTGGAACCCCAAAGCAACACACACAAAATGCTGGAGGAACTCAGCAGGTCAGGCAGCACCTATGGAAATGAATTGGACATTTCCAGCCGAGACCCTTCTTCGGGACTGGAAAGGAAGGGGGAAGGTGCCAGAATAAAAAGGAGAGGGGAGGGGAATGAGGATGACTAGAAAGTGATAGGTGAATCCAGGTGTGTGGGAAAGGTAGAGGGCCGGAGAAGAAGGAATCTGATAGGAGAGTGGCATGGACAATGGGAGAAAGGAAAGGGGGGGCCCCAGGGGGAGGTGATAGGCAAGTGAGAAGAGGTAAAAGGCCAGAGAGGGGAATGGAAGAGGGGAGGGGGAGAGATTTATTTTACTGAAGGAGAAAGCGATATCATGCCATCAGGTTGGGGCTACCAAGACAGAATATAAGGTGTTGCTCCTCGACCTTGAGGGTGGCCTCATCTTGGCACAGGAGGAGGCTATAGACCAACATGCTGGATTGGGAACGGGAATGGGAATTAAAATGTTTGGCCACCAGGAAGTTACGATTTTGGCAGATGGAGCAGAGGTGCTCAACGAAGCAGTTCCCCAATTTATGACGGGTCTCACCAGTGTGGAGGAGGCCGCATCGGGAGCACCGAGCACAACAGACGGCCCCAGCAGATTCCCAGATGAGGTGTTGCCTCAACTGGAAGGAATGTTTGGGGCCCTGAATGGAGGAGAGGGAGGGACTGGGTAAGCTCCCGCATTCAGCAGTGTGATAATGGCTGACTATGCCGATTTATTGAAGGAGTTTAAGAAATAAATTTTAGGCCAGACTCTGGGATATCTCTCCTCCTCCCCTCCAAGCAGTGCTAAGGCATCAGTTTAAAGATTCCTACAACAGTTATCAGCATTTCAGCGGACAGCAGCCTCTTTCAGATCTCTGGTCTGGCATTTGAAATCAAATCTCAAGTTGCCAGAAGAAGCTGACAGGGAGGTTGTTAGCGAGGAAGCGGAGGAGGATTTTCTTCAGCCAGAAGGTGGAATTAATTGCCACAGACATCTGTGGAGGCCAAGTCACTGGGTATATTTAAAGCGGAGGTTAAGAGGTCCTTGATTAGTCAGGGTATCTTTGGTTGGACAAGTTAATTTCAGTCTGCTGGAGCTCAGAAGAGTGAGGTACAACTTGATTGGGGGCATCTAGGACCAGAGGGCACAGCCTCAGAATAGTAGGACGTCCCTTTGTGTGTGCAGTTTTGGGCTCCTTATTTTAAAAGGATATACTGACATTGGAGAGGGTTCAGAGAAGATTCACGAGAATGATTCCAGGAATGAAAGGGTTACCGTATGAGGAACATCTGGCAGCTCTTGGGCTGTATTCCCTGGAGTTCAGGAGAATGAGGGGGAATCTCATAGAAACATCCCGAATGGTATAAGGCCGGAAAAGATTAGATACGGCAAAGTTATTTCCCATGGTAGGGGATTCTAGGACAAGAGGGCACGACTTCAGGATTAAAGGACATTGTTTTAGAACTGAGATGCGGAGAAATTACTTTAGTCAGAGGGTGGTAAATCTGTGGAATTTGTTGCCATGAGCAGCTGTGGAGGCCAAGTCACTGGGTGTATTTAAGGCAGAGATAGATAGGTTCTTGATTAATCAGGGCATCAAAGGGTATGGGGTGAAGGCAGGGGAGTGGGGATGACTGAAAGAATTGGATCAGCCCATGATTGAATGGCGGAGCAAACTCGATGGGCAGAATGGCCTATTTCTGCTCCTATATCTTATGGTCTTTAGAACAGAGATGAGGGGGAATTTCTTTAGCCAGAGGGCATGAATCTGTGCAATTCATTGCCCAAAATGGCCGTGGAGACCGAGTCACTGGGTACATATTAGATTCTTGATTACTACGAGTGTCAAAGGTTACAGGGAGAAGGCAGGAGAGGGGTAATAAATCAGCCATGATGGAATGGCAGGGCAGACTCGATGGGCTGAATGGCCTAATTCTGCTCCTATGTTTTATGGTTTTATGGTGAACATCCCTCTCTGACTCGACCCAGAATTTGTCCAGAAGTTCCCAACAGCCAAGGGCTGTATTCAAGTATCGTGGAACGCTGGTATAGACACGAGGGATTCTTTCTGGCAACGGGAAGCTGTTGTGATTCATCTTACATCAGTTTTTCTCATTCATTGCTGCAGCAGATGGTGCTCTCTGATCTGCGATGGGCACATTCCTGCCTTCAGTCTCTCCCACCCACCCATATCAGAGCCCTCAGTAGACCAGGCAGTTTCCAACAAACTGCTATGTAGCTGCAATGCTTTCAGTTCTGTGAAATTTTTTTTTAATATATAATATTTTAAATGTAATACATTTGGCTGGAAGTCTCAGGTACGTTGTTTGCCAACACAGAAGTAAAACTTTGGCAAACCATCTCAATCTGACTATAGGTGCTCCCAGTTCTGCCTCCTCCACATCGGTGAGGGGTATTGGGGGAACGAGTCGTTAAGCACCTTCGCCCTGTCCACCACAGAAGGCAGGATCTGCCAGTGGCCACTCATTTCAAATCTCCTTCCCATTCCCATTCCGATATGCCTGTCCAATGCTCCCTCTACTGCCAAACTGAAGCCAAACTCGGGATGGAGGAGCAACACCTCGTACTCTATCTGGGCAGCCTCAAACCTGAAGGCATGAAGATCGATTTCTCAGACTTCTGGTAATTTCTCACCCTTCCTCCTTCCCACTTCTCTTTTCATATAGTTCTCACTCTGGTTACCCTCCAAACAATCTATTCACCTCACCTACCCATCACCTCCCTCAGCTTCCCCTCCTCTGTCCCTTTCTCGCACGGTCCACTCTCCTCTCCTGTCAGATTCCCTCTTCTCCAGCCTCTTGCCTCTTCCACTTCTCACCTCCCAGTTTCTCATATCATGTCCCCTCTCCCACCCACCCCCCCCTTCCCCCTCACCTGGTCTCACCTACCTGCTGGGGTTGTATATTGTGTCCGGGGCTCCCAACGCAGCCTCCTCTACATTGGGGAGACCCATCATAAATCGGGGGACCGCTTCATCGAGCACCTCTGCTCGATCTGCCGAAAGCAGAACTTTCTGATGGCCGAATATTTTAATTCCCATTCCCATTCCCGTTCTGACATATTGGTCCATGGCCTCCTCTTGTGCCACGATGAAACCACCTTCTGGGTGGAGGAGCAACACCTTACATTCCGTCTGGGTACCCTCCAACCTGATGGCATGATTATCAATTTCTCCTTCCACTAAAAAAAAAGCTTGCTCCTCTTCCCATCTTCTTCTATTCCCCATTCTGGCCTCTTGCCTCTCCTCACCTGCCTATCTCTTTCCCCGGGTCCCCTTCTCCTTCCCTTTCTCCTGCGGTTCACTCTCCTCTCCTATCAGCCTCCTTCCTCTCCAGCCCTTGACCTTTCCCACCCACCTGGCCTCACCTATCACCGTCCAGTTATCCTCCTTCTCCTTGCCTTCCCCCCACCTTTTTATTCTGGCATCTTCCCCCCTTACTTTCCAGTCCTGATGAAGGGTCTCAGCCTGAAATGTTGACTGTTCATTCATTTTCCTAGGTGCTGACTGACCTGCTGAGTTCCTCCAGCATTTTGCGTGTGTCACCTATCAACTGCCAGCTTGCATTTCTCTCCTCCCACCCACCTACTTATTCTGGCTTCTACTTCCTTCCTTTCCAGTCCTGATGAGGGGTCTTGGCCCAAAACATCAACTGTTTATTCCCCTCCGTAGATCCCCTCTGACTTGCTGAGCTCCTCCAGAATTTTGTGTGATAATCTCTTGTGTTCAGGTTCATGTGAAATGGCTTGGTGTGCAAACAGCGCTCCCGTGTGTCTATTGATGGAAACTGCAATCAGCTTCAGCAACTCTGAAAATATTTATAGAGGATTCCAGTTAATTGGGACCAGTACATTTGGCCCAGTTAAGTGGCTGCCCCAATTAGCCTAAGCAGACATCCCACCTCTCCCAGAAGTTCTAGGAGTCTCTCACATATTGATAGTGGCTCCCTGATGCCCACAAATTATATACAATATCCCAGAAATTGATTTTTTTGAGAGAGAGAGAGAGAGGGCAAGAGAGCGAGCGAGAGAGAGAGAGCGCACGCCATGGCAGAGTGTTCCAAAAAAAGAAAATATAAAACGTACGTCACCCCAGACTACACTAAAGTGTACCCCTGCCTAATAGGGGTCAAAATAATGACAGTGTTGCTCGCTGCACTGTTTGCAACAGTGACTTTTCTATTGCCCTTGGTGGGTTAAGACTGTAAAAGACATGTTGAGGTGAGTTTAACAGGTGTCATTCGTTCATTAGTATAGCTAATGTTATTTAAACTAGCTGGCCAGCTGCTAAGGAGCTACTCTATTGTAGACATCCCACCTCTCCTGGAAGTTCCAGGAGTCTCCCGCAAATTGATGGTGCTACCTCCCTGAAATGAGTTTCTGCAGGGTGGGATGTCTGCCTTAGTTTCATAGTAATAGTTAAAAGCGTATAAAAAAGGCAAACTGAAAAACAAATTATGTATCAATTCCGCAATATTTCAAAGAAATACAGAACAAATTAGAACACTACCCATACTAGTGCAGTACTGTAAAACTGTGTATTAGTTCATAATACTTATCAACAGCGGAAATTATCTGCATAATTTTCTTTTGAGTGCTAATGAACAAACTCAGCGCAGACACCTGGTGCAGATAATGGACTAATTTCATACAATGCTCCTGGATGGGTACATGGAGCTTAGAAAAATAGAGAGCTATGGGTAACCCTAGGTAATTTCTAAAGTAAGTACATGTTCGGTACAGCATTGTGGGCCGAAGGGCCTGTACTGTCCTGTAGGTTTTCTATGTTCTATGTTCTAATGCTGTCAACAATTGCATCGTCCAAATCTTCATTTTCATTGTAACATTCAAGATGATTGTCGATACTTCCAAATCCTTTGTAGTTTCTAACTTGCTGAGGAGTGAAATTGTTCACTCCCGCCATTTCTTGCATCTCCAAGACTCAATGCTTGAAGCAACAGTGAGCAAAACAGTTCTGAGTTGTCTTACTTAGAACGCAGAAACATAGAAACATAGAAATCACAGCACATTACAGGCCCTTCGGCCCACAATGTTGTGCCAACCATATTGCCTAGAATTTCCCTACCGCATTGCCCTCTATTTTCTAAGCTCCATGTACCTATCTAAGAGACACTTAAAAGACTCTATTGTATCTCCCTCTACCACTGTTGCTGGCAGTGAATTCAATGCACCCACCTCTCTCTGTGTGAAAACTTACCTCTGACATCCCCTTGAACCTACTTCCAAGCACCTTAAAACCATGCCCCCTCACATTAGCCATTTCAGCCCTGGGGAAAAGCCTCTGGCTATTCACATGATCAACCCTCTCATCATCTTATACACCTCTATCAGGTCACCTCTCATCCTCCGTTGCTCCAAGGAGAAAAGGCCAAGTTCACTCAACCTATTCTCATAAGGCACGCTCTCCAATCCAGGCAACATCCCTGTAAATCTCCTCTGCACTCTTTCCATAGCATCCACATCCTTCCTGTAGTGAGGTGACCAGAACTGAACACAGTACTCCAAGTGGGGTCTAACTAAGGATCCTCAACAGTTACTGCTTACTTCTCAACAAAAAAAACATTGCGTTTTTGAACGCAAATATGCGCAACTGACACTATTTATAAACTGTTCACTCAAAACATGGTGTGGTGTCTAACTATAATTTTCTAATGAGTTTGCAGAGAGTCTAGGACCAGAGGGAACAGCCTCAGAATAAAAGAACGACCACAGAGATGAGGAGGAATTTCTTTAACCACTGGGTGATAAATCTGTGTAATTTATTGCTACAAACGACTGTGGAGGCCAAGTTATTTGGCATATTTAAAGTGGAGGTTGACAGGTTCTTGATTAGCAAGTGTCAAAGGTTACAAGGAGAAGGCAGGAGAATGGGTTAATAAATCAGCCATGATGGAATGGCAGAGCAGACTCGACGGGCTGAATGGACTAATTCTGTTCCTATGTCTTATGGTCTTATGGTCAGGGTGAAGGATTTTTTTTTCCTTTTGTCAAGGAACCTAGAACTGGAGGGTCACTATCCTCCTGGGAGAATATTCAAACTCCTGGGGGTCCACGTCTCGCACAATCTCTCACGGTCCCAGAACGCATTCCACACAATCGAGAAAGCTCACCAATGCCTCTGCTTTCCGAGGAGGTTGAAGAGAGCTGGACTAGGCACATCTGTACTCACGTCATTCTACAGATGTGCAGTAGAGGACGTCCTAACAAGCTGCATCACAGCATGGTACGGAAACTGCACCGCGGCTGACATGCCAGAAAGGCTCTAAAGTGGGTAGAGAAAACTGCCTGACGCATCACCGGCATCCGCCTACCCGCCATCAAGCACCTATATACAAAAAGGTGCTGGAAACGGGCCAGTAACACCATGAAGGATCCCACCCACCCTGCTGATGGACTGTTTGTCCCACTCCCATCAGGGAGGAGGCTACATAGCATCCACGCTAGAATTGCCAGACTCAAAAAGAGCTACTTTCCCCCAAGCAATAAGGCTGATCAACACCTCCACCCACTAACCCGCCCCTCCACTAACACTCCCCCCCACCCCCGCCACCACTGCTTTATCATTTCCTGTCAGTCCTCTTTTGCCTAGCGTCACTTTATGGACATAGTGTCTAAATATGTACATAACTTATCTATGTATTCATATTTATTGTGTTTTTTTATTATTGTGTTCTTTACCTCACTGTGTTTCTTTGTGCTGCATTGGGTCCAAAGTAACAATTACTTCATTATCCTTTACACTTCTGAACTAAAAATGACTTTAACTAATCTTCAATCTTGAAGATTATAATACCATGAGATGTAGAAACAGAATTAGGCCATTTGGCCCATCGAGTCTGCTCTGCCATTTCATCATGGCGAATCCATTTCTCCTTCAGCCCCAATCTCCTGCCTTCTCCCCGTATCCCTTCATGCCCTGACTGATCAAAAATCTGTCAAATTCTGCCTTAAATATACCTAATACCTTGGCCTCTACAGCCGCCCGTGGCAACGAATTCAACAGATTCACCACTCTCTGGTTAAAAAAAATTCCTCCTCATCTTCTTTCTAAATGGACGCCCCTCTATTCTGAAGCTGTGTCCTCTGGTCTTAGACTCCCTCACTATAGGAAACACCCTCTCCAGGTCCACTCTATCAAGGCCTTTCAACGTTCGATAGGTTTCAATGAGGTCCTCCCTCATTCTTCTGAATTCCAGTGAGTACAGTCCAGACCCATCAAACACTCCTCATGTGACAATCCTTTCAATCCCGGAACCCCGGAACATCGAAAATAGAACAGTACAGCACAGTACAGTCCATTCAGACTATCCTTTAACCAACTCCTAGTTACATTTAACCCTTTCCCTCCCTCATAGTCCTGCATTTTTCTTTATTCCATGCGCCAAGTGTATCTCTAACGTAGCAAAGTCCTTTATCGGTGAGTCAGCAGCCTCTCCCAACAATGGATGACGGATGCTGTGAAATTTGTACAGATTGCATACCCCTTATCCGAAAAGCTTGGGGCTGGAAGTGTTTCCAATTTCAGATTTTGGAATATATAATGTGACAGCTTGTGATCAACATCAATGGCGCCTCTGAATTTACATTCCACCGATAATCAGTCTTTGTTTTACACTTGTTCATTTCACATATGTACTGCTGCAGCTGTTCAGCGTTTCAGATCTTCGCCAGCGACGATCTTGGCAAACTCGTCAATTAATCCCTCTACTGCTTCGCGATCAGCAGACGTTTTATCGTCACAAATCTTTAAAAACGCAATATTGTGCCTTTTCTTAAATTTCAGCAGCTAGCCTGCTGAATGTTCACAATTACCATCAATTTTCAGTTCACCGTGATAGACCTTTGCCTGTTTCAGGATCAGCATGCCATTAAGAGGCAGATGTTCACTCCAGCGCTGACAAATCCACTCTTTCAATGCACAATCGAGATCTTCGTTTTTCACTTTATGCAGTGCTTTTCTCTTTTTCACTAACTTCTGTTCATTACGTCGGTGAGGCCACTGCTCACAACTGTCTGCAGTGCACATCACCTGGGAACCTTCCCAGCGCCTTGTGGAATTTTCCATGCGTGACGTCCTGTCAGCGCTCAAAAGATGTCGGACTTTGGAGTTTTTTGGATTTTGGAATTTCAGATAAGGGGTACCCAACCTGTGCATACTTAATGTAGAGTTCAATAGATGTTTTATTAAGCCAGGCTGAACGGCTGAAGAGACAAATGCAGGGGTCTTGAATGAGAAGAAGAAGGTTATTGGGGTCTCCCTACCTTCTGTCCGAGACCTCTTTCAGAGTCGATGCCTCCGGAAGACACGGTACATCATTAAAGACCCCTCACACCCTCTCCATGAACTGTTTGTTCTTCTGCCATCAGGCAAACATTACAGGAGCATCAAAACTAAAACCACAAGGCTACTAAACAGCTTCCTCCCACAGGCAGTCAGACTGCTAAATAGCTGCTCCACCTGACTCTGCTTTGGACACTTTTAACTTGCACTGGACACTTATAATGTTGATCTTAACTGACATGTGGCTGTTGTATTTTACTATTTATTGATATGTTTATTATTTAGTGTTGTGTTTGTTATGTTATGATTGCACCGCCCCTGAGAAACGCTGTCTCATTCTGCCCGGCAGAGCTGATGTATGGTTAGAATGACAATAAAGTTTTTTGAATCTTTGAATCTTTGAAGCTGGAAGAGCTCAGCTGGTCAAGCAGCAGCTGGAAAGGTTTATCAGGAGGAGGCAGAAAGCACAGTTAAGGTTAAAATCAGACAAGTGGTGTTCCATTAGATGGTAGGGCAGGTTTAAGGGTCCAAGAGACCTTCACCTGCTCCCAATTTGTCTGTCTGTATTGTTTGTATTTTACATTTCTGATATATACACACAGTAGTCAGATTATTTACTTATTTATTTACTTAGGGATAAATTGCAGATCAGGCCCTTCTGGCCCACCGAGGCCCACTGCTCAGCAACCCACCGATTTTAACCCCAGCCTAATCACAAGACAATATACAATTAACCTGCTAACCAGTACATCTTTGGATGGTGGGAGGAAACCGGAGCACCTGGACACACGGGAACAACGTGCAAACTTTCTTACAGAGGACGCTGGAATCGAACTTCGAACTCCAACCGTAATGGCATCGTGCTAAACCCGCCCGGCTACCATGGCGCCCCAAGGAGTGTCCCTAATAGAGTGGCCACTGAGTGTATGTTCCTGGTCTTCTGCTGCTGTAGCCCGTCCACTTCAAGTTTCGACGCGTTGTGCATTCGGAGATGCTCGTCTGCACACCACTGTTGTAACGCGTGATTATTAGGGATACTGCTGCCTCCCTGTCAGCTTGAACCAGTCCGGCAAATCTCCTCTGATCTCTCTAATTGGCTCACACAACTGCTGCTCACTGGATGTTACTTTTCGCTTCTTGCACCACTCTCTGTAAATTTTACAGACTGCTATGCGTGAGAATCCCAGTAGATCAACAGTTTCTGAGGTACTCAAACCACCCTGACTGACACCAACGATCATTCCACAGTCAAAATCACTTAGATCACATTTTTCCCATTCTGATGAGCAACAACTTAACCTCTTGACCATGCCTGCATGCTTTTGTGCTTTGAGTTGCTGCATCGTGATTGGCTGATTAGATATTTGCATTAATGAGCAGGTGTATATATGGACCTAATAAAGCGGCCACTGAGTGTCATGCCTTTAGAAAGTGCTAAAACACCCAAAAAAAAGCAATTCTGACCTTACTCTACATTGGTGAGACCCGTCGTAAATTGGGGGGACCACTTTGCCGAGCACCTCCACACCATCCACCACAAGCGGAACTTCCCAGTGGCCAAACACTTTAATTCCCAGTCCCATTACGGTCCTGACGTATTGTGCCAAGATGATACCATCCTCAGGATGGGGGAGAAACCACCTTATATTCCGTCTTTGTACCCGTTAACCTGATGGCAGGAATATCGATTTCTCCTTCTGGTAAACAAATTGCATCCTCCCCTTCCTCTGTTCCCCACTCTGACCTTTTACCTCTTCTCAGCTGCCTATCACCTCTCCCCTGGGTCCCCTCCTCCTATGGTCCACTCTCCTGTCCTACCAGATTCCTGCTTCTCCAGCCCTTGACCTTTCCCACCAACCTGGCTTCGCCAATCACCCTCCAGCTCACCTCCTTCTCCCTCTTTTCCCTTTGGGGTCTTCCCCCTTCCTTCTCAGACCTGGAGAAGGGTCTCGGCCCGAAACTTCGACTGCTTATTCATTTCCATGGATGCTGACCTGACCAATTTTGCCATCAGGTTGGAACCAAGCCAGGTGTTGCTCCTTCACCCTGAGGGTGGCCTCATCTTCGCACAAGTAGAGGCCATGGACCGACACATCAGGACAGGAATGGGAATCAGAATTGGAACATTTGGCCTCCCGGGAAGCCCCGTTTGTGGCAGATGGTTATGCAGGTGGTCAGCGAAACAGTTCCCCAATCTACGATGGGCCTCATTAATGTAGAGGAGTAAGGACAGAATTGATCTTTGAGTGCTTTAGCACCTTCTAAAGGCACGACACGCTTTGTGGCATTTTGTGTGTGTTGCTTTGGATTTCCAGGGTCCACAGACTGTCTGGCGCTTATGATGGGCTGTCCTTACTGCCTTACTGTGTTAATCTTCTGCACATAAACATATTCCAATCGACAAAACAATGAATACAGCCTGCTCATTGCAGCTCGTGGCTTAGATATTCCGAGCATCTGCCGGAGGTTAATTTCATTGCAAATCCCATCATTCCTTCGATTATTTCAGATATTGTATGGGACCTCATTATTATGCAATTATCACTTACTGGTTTCAGATAGGGAAGAATTCAATTACTAGAAAAAGCAGCAATTCAACCTGCCATTAAAACTGTAAACATTACAGACCCTATCATAATTGTTACAGCAATATGCAAATATTTCTGTGGTGATTGGCAGCATGACAGCTGATCAAAGGACAGGGATTCTCTCCATGCTGACCTCAGCAATAGCAGTCGACTGGAATAAGGACACATTATTCATCTTGAACCACACTGACGCCGACTCGAAATTGTCTACAAAGCGGATTCCATCTGCGCGTTCTGTGACTCCTATTAAATGTGTAACTGATTTTTCAGATTTACAGTTCTGAAGAAGCACTTAAGAGGAACCCGTGGAGGAAAATTTGCCGTCCTCCCAGGTTCAAAATCAAAGGCAAGAAGAGTGTGGGAGAGATCACGAAAACTTGCAATGCGGTTGGTAACGCTGAAATATTAATACCACAATGGTTAGAAAGGAGATCGCGGAAATGAAAAGCCAGGAGCTGAGGAGGAATATCTGCTAAATAAAAACTTGCTTACTTACTGCCCGTTACACTGCTGGTGTTTAGGGCAGCAGTGAAGGTCCTCAATCTCTGGAGGTGTTCAGGGCTTCCTGCATCGTGTCTGTAGCTTCCTCTCGGTTTTCACTACTGTCAGTCGTGCAAGTCCCGGGTGGAGACTCAGGAATACCATCACACTCAGATGTAGAAGGATTCTTCACTGCTGTTTCTGTAACAATTTTGTTTGACCAGTCAGGGTTGTTAGCCCTGAGCTGAACCCCCCGAACCTGGAGGACCAGTGGACCACCTTTAGTCTGACCTCTACCCTTTGACCTGTTTGGCATGGATGACCCTACCAGGAGCCAAAGCACAAAGCCCTGACTCCGGCCGGCATTGCTCTCCAGGTCACTGAGGCACCCAAGCCTCCAAATCCTATGATAAGAGGGCAGTTAGTTATGAAGGATGGGATGAGATTTATAAGAGCAACTCCCAGCTACTTTGGTGCAGTCTAACACACACAAAATGGTTAGAAAGGAGATCGCGGAAATGAAAAGCCATAAACTGAGGAGGAATATCTGCTAAATAAAAACTTGCTTACTTACTATCCGTTACACTGCTGGCATTTAGGGCAGCAGTGAAGGTCCTCCATCTCTGGCTGATCCTTTTCTTCCCCTCCTCAGCCCCACTCCCCGGCCTTCTCCCCGTAACCTTTGATGCCTTGTCCAATCAAGAACCTATCAAGCTCTGCCTTAAATACCCGACGACCAAGCCACAGCTGCCCGTGGCAACAAATTCCACAAATTCACCACCCTCTGGCTAAAGAAATTTCTCCACATCTCTGTTTTAAACGGACACCCCTCTATCCTGAGGTTGTGCCCTCTTGTCCTAGACTCCCCCACCATGGGAAACATCCTTTACATATCTACTCTGTCTAGGGCTTTCAACATTTGATAGGTTTCAATGAGATCCCCCCTCATCCTTCTAAATTCTAGCAAGTACAGACCTAGTGCTATCAAGCATTCCTTTTATGATAACTCTTTCATTCTGGGTATCATCCTTGTGAACCTCCTCTGAACTCTCTCCAACGTCAGCACATCTCTTCTTCGATGAAGAGCCCAAAACTGTTCACAATACTCATGATGGGGCCTCACCAGTGCCTTATAAAACCTCAGCATCACATCCCTGCTCTCGTATTCTAGACCTCCTGAAATGAATGCTAACATTGCATTTGCCTTCCTCACCACTGAATCATAGTCATACTCATACTTTTTTGATCCCAGGGGAAATTGGTTTTCGTTACAGTTGCACCATAAATAATAAATAGTAATAGAACCATAAATAGTTAAATAGTAATATGTAAATTATGCCAGTAAATTATGAAATAAGTCCAGGACCAGCCTATTGGCTCAGGATGTCTAACCCTCCAAGGGAGGAGTTGTAAAGTTTGATGGCCACAGGCAGGAATGACTTCCTATGACGCTCTGTGCTGCATCTCTAACTACAAGTTAACCTTTACGGTGTTCTGCACAATGATTCCCAAGTCCCTTTGCATCTCAGATTTTTGGATTTTCTCCCGGTTTAGAAGATAGTCTGTACATTTATTTCTTCTACCAAAATGCATGACCATGCATTTTCCAGCATTGTATTTCATTTGCCACTTTTTTGCTCATTCTCCTAATCTAAGTCCTTCTGCAGCCTACCTATTTCCTCAACAGTACCTGCCCCTCCACCAATCTTCATATCATCTGCAAACTTGGCAACAAAGCCACACATTCCATCATCTAAATCACTGATATACAACATAAAAAGAAGCGGTCCCCACACTGAATCCTGTGGAACACCACTAGTCACTGGCAGCCAACCAAAAAAGGATCCTTTTATTCCCACACACTGCCTCCTGCCAATGAGCCAAAGGACAAAGCATGGAAGTTTTGGTCTGAGATCTTTCATCGGGACTGATGATGGTGTCCTGATGAAGGATCTCGAAACATCGACTGTTTATTCCTGTCCACAGATCTGCCTGACCTGCCAAATTCCTCCAGCATTTCGTGTGCGTTGTTCCGGAGCTCTGGCGTTCGCAGAATCTCTTGTGTTCAGGTGCTGTCTGCCTTGTGTGCCACGTAGAAAGCCCCCTACATTCCAAACATTTTTAAAATGCACTTATTCCGTTTTTGGTTTGTGTGTGTCATAGTGTCATGCAGCATGGCAACAGGACATTTGGCCCAAATGGCCCATGCAAACCAATATTCCAATTTAATTCATTCCCATTTATCCACGTTTGGCCCATACCAAACCTTTCGTATCCATGTACCTGTCCAACTAACCTTCTAAATGTTGCCTCAACCCCTTCTTGGGTGGTGGGGTGGAGATACGTCTCTACTGAAGGAGGTGTGAGGCTACATTTACCTTATGTGCCTAGGACTTTGGCACAGTGGTCTATGTTCCATTGAAAAAGGTCCCAACCAGTTCAAACTCTCTTCATCACTCAGTCTCTCGAGTTCCAACAACTTTGTTGCAAATCTCCTCTGCTCTCTTTCCAATGAGAAGGCAGAATTTATTGCTCTCCCCTTGAGAAGATGGTGGCGAGCTGCCATCCCGCACTGGTCCCTCAGATGGACTCTGCCAGCTGGTAGATGGTGGGGAGGGAGTCCCAGCATCTAGACCCGGCAATGATGAGCGACACTGGCCCACACAAAATACCAGAATAATTCAGCCAATCAGGCAGCATCTATGGAGGGGAATAAACCGCCAACATTTTGGGCCAAGACCCTGTCTCCTGATGATATGTCTCAGCCCAAAACGTCAATTGTTTACTCATTCCTGTTGTGCTTTTAATATTTTAGTAATATTTCCAGAAGAAGATGGTAGCAGCCAACAACGCGACCAAGAGCGACATCCTCAAGACGGGTCACAAAGCAACTCCTTTCGCGTCTTTTTTTTAAAATTTGGGACGTGGTGCTGCTACTGTTGGAGCCTGTTATCCACAGTCCAGTGATGTGATTTTGGGCCGATCGGGCGATCCGGTGCTCTGCTGTCTCTGAGAGGGTTCCGCTAGGCCGTGAGCAAAGTCCGCGGCTTGGAGGCCAGGAAGCCAGGGCCGCGCTCGAACCCGTGATTGATTCCATCTCTCGCCAACCTCGCCAATTAAAGCGCAGAGGGAGATTGAAATCATCGCAGCAGGTGCGGAGGGCGAGTGAGTGTTTGGCACCGTCTACAGACCCCATGCTCGCTGCTGATGGAGGAAGGGGTCTGCGTGAGACGGTCTCTCTCTCCTTCTCACTTAAAACCCCTGAGGTTAGGTCTTTGCATTCGAATGACTTCTCTCTCTCTCTCAATGCTGTCGAAGGATGGTGCCAGGGCAGGGTTTAACCTCCACAGTTTGTGGATTGTGGACTCTAATCATATGATGTGTTTGAAGTTCCTTTTTTTTGTTGCTATTTTTAGGCAATTTTGAATCAGGGTGGCCTGCGGATAATGACCACTCAACTGAACTGGAAAATGCCTTTTGATTTTGTGTTTTACATTCTGAGTTTTTGCTCGTTTGTTTGTTGCTGTTTGCCCGATTTTATTTTTTTTTCACTTGGGGGAAGGGAGGGGTGAATTGTTCATCCCAGTTTGGCAAAAGAATAAATCAAGGAAGGTAGTGCACCCGTGGCTGACAAGAGAAATTAGGGATAGTATCAATTCCAAAGAAGTAGCATACAAATTAGCCAGAGAAAGTGGCTCACCTGAGGACTGGGAGAAATTCAGAGTTCGGCAGAGGAGGACAAAGGGCTTAATTAGGAAGGGGAAAAAAGATTATGAGAGAAAACTGGCAGAGAACATAAAAATGGACTGTAAAAGCTTTTATAGATATGTAAAAAGGAAAAGACTGATAAAGACAAATGTAGGTCCCCTGCAGACAGAAACAGGTGAATTGATTATGGGGAGCAAGGACATGGCAGACCAATTGAATAATTACTTTGGTTCTGTCTTCACTAAGGAGGACATAAATAATCTTCCAGAAATAGTAAGGGACAGAGGGTCCAGTGAGATGGAGGAACTGAGTGAAATACATGTTAGTAGGGAAGTGGTGTTAGGTAAATTGAAGGGATTGAAGGCAGATAAATCCCCAGGGCCAGATGGTCTGCATCCCAGAGTGCTTAAGGAAGTAGCCCAAGAAATAGTGGATGCATTAGTGATAATTTTGCAAAACTCGTTAGATTCTGGACTAGTTCCTGAGGATTTGAGGGTGGCTAATGTAACCCCACTTTTTAAAAAAGGAGGGAGAGAGAAACCGGGGAATTATAGGCCGGTTAGCCTAACGTCGGTGGTGGGGAAACTGCTGGAGTCAGTTATCAAGGATGTGATAACAGCACATTTGGAAAGCGGTGAAATGATCGGACAAAGTCAGCATGGATTTGTGAAAGGAAAATCATGTCTGACGAATCTCATAGAATTTTTTGAGGATGTAACTAGTAGAGTGGATAGGGGAGAACCAGTGGATGTGGTATATTTGGATTTTCAAAAGGCTTTTGACAAGGTCCCACACAGGAGATTAGTGTGCAAACTTAAAGCACACGGTATTGGGGGTAAGGTATTGGTGTGGGTGGAGAATTGGTTAGCAGACAGGAAGCAAAGAGTGGGAATAAACGGGACCTTTTCAGAATGGCAGGCGGTGACTAGTGGGGTACCGCAAGGCTCAGTGCTGGGACCCCAGTTGTTTACAATATATATTAATGACTTGGATGAGGGAATTAAATGCAGCATCTCCAAGTTTGCGGATGACACAAAGCTGGGTGGCAGAGTTAGCAGTAAGGAGGATGCTAAGAGGATGCAGGGTGACTTGGATAGGTTGGGTGAGTGGGCAAACTCATGGCAGATGCAATTTAATGTGGATAAATGTGAAGTTATCCACTTTGGTGGCAAAAATAGGAAAACAGATTATTATCTGAATGGTGGCCGATTAGGAAAAGGGGAGGTGCAACGAGACCTGGGTGTCATTATACACCAGTCATTGAAAGTGGGCATGCAGGTACAGCAGGCGGTGAAAAAGGCGAACGGTACGCTGGCATTTATAGCGAGAGGATTCGAGTACAGGAGCAGGGAGGTACTACTGCAGTTGTACAAGGCCTTGGTGAGACCACACCTGGAGTATTGTGTGCAGTTTTGGTCCCCTAATCTGAGGAAAGACATCTTTGCCATAGAGGGAGTACAAAGAAGGTTCACCAGATTGATTCCTGGGATGGCAGGTCTTTCATATGAAGAAAGACTGGATGAACTGGGCTTGTACTCGTTGGAATTTAGAAGATTGAGGGGGGATCTGATTGAAACGTATAAGATCCTAAAGGGATTGGATAGGCTAGATGCGGGAAGATTGTTCCCGATGTTGGGGAGGTCCAGAACGAGGGGTCACAGTTTGAGGATAGAGGGGAAGCCTTTTAGGACCGAGATTAGGAAAAACTTCTTCACACAGAGAGTGGTGAATCTGTGGAATTCTCTGCCACAGCAAACTGTTGAGGCCAGTTCATTGGCTATGTTTAAGAGGGAGTTAGATATGGCCCTTGTGGCTACAGGGGTCAGGGGGTATGGAGGGAAGGCTGGGTTCTGAGTTGGATGATCAGCCATGATCATACTAAATGGCGGTGCAGGCTCGAAGGGCCGAATGGCCTACTCCTGCACCTATTTTCTATGTTTCTATGTTTCTATGTTTCTATAAAGGTGTCTTTTGCCATCCCTATTCTTCTTTTGATGTCCAAGTCGCACCTGCCATCTGATGTCACCCAGCCTCCTAAGTAGCAAAAGTTCTGTACTTGTTTTATGTCTTCCCTGTTTATTCTCAGCCTGCAGATAAGATTCTCCTTCTTTTTGGATATCACCATATATTCTGTCTTTTTGCAATTGATAGATAGACTCATTTTTGCACTTTCTTCAACAATTATATTAATTAAATTTTGTAGTTCTTCCTCCGTACTTGCAATTAACACAGTGTCATCTGCATATCTGAAATTATTGGTTTTCACCGCCAACTTTGATTCCCAAGATGTCTCTTATTTTTTGTAATATTGTTTCACTGTACACATTAAATAAATCAGGGGAGAAAACACACCCTTGTCTCACACCTCTCTTGATTTTCGTAAACTAACCCACTTCAAATAACTTACTGTGCTTCACTTATCAAATGCTTTTGTGTAGTCGATAAAACAAACAAACCTTTTTGCACTTGAATAGCTCATTCTGATAGTATCCTTAACAGCAATATTGCACTTCCTGTACAAAACCACATTGTTCTTTACCTGTTTCAGCTTGTATCTTACACTTAGCTCTTGTCATCAAAATTCTTAGAAGTATCTTGGTGATATGACTCATTAAACTTATGGTCCGATGTAATTCACGTTCTATTGCTCCAGGTTTCTTAGGAAGAGTGATAAGTACTGATTTTTTCATCTCTTGTGGTATTATTCCAGTCTCATAAAGGTCATTGATTAAATCAGTAAGTTTTTCAATTCCATAATCTTCAAGGGCGATAATTTATTCTATTACTAATTCATCAGGATCTGCTGCCTTTCCTTTCTTCATCTTATTTATTGCATTACGAACTTCAGATTTTAAAATACTTGGACCTTCAATGTTTTTCTTAATTTCTGGGTTTTCGCCTTGATCGTCTTCAAACAATTCCTGAATATACTCAGCCCATCTGTTCATAATCTCATCTTCTTCCATGATTATGGTACTGTCCTTTGCTTTCAAACATCTACCTGAAGAACAGAGGAGCTTTTTGTAATAGACAATAGGTGCAGGAGTAGGCCATTCAGCCCTTCGAGCCAGCACCGCCATTCACTGTGATCATGGCCGATCATCCACAATCAGTACCCCGTTCCTGCCTTCTCCCCATAGTCCTTGACTCCACTATGTTTAAGAGCTCTATCTAACTTTTTCTTGAAAACATCCAGAGGATTGGCCTCCACTGCTTTCTGAGACAGAGCATTCCACAGATTTTTACCAGGGATATTCTTGATTTGTTGATGTAACCTTTTTGGATCAGTAACAGGGATTCTTTCTATTTGCTCACATTCCTGGTTTAACCATTCTTTTTTGGCTTTTTGACATAAGCTTTTAACTTTTTTATCTAAGGACTTATATTCTATAGGATTTGCTTTCTTCCATTAGATTTTTCATTTCATCTGCCATCCATTTATTCTTTGTGCTTTTTTCTTTTTTAGGAATCACTGACTTTGCTGATTTTACCAAGGCATCCTTTAGAGAGTTAAATTTCATTTCTACTTTATTGCTATCATCTTCAATAGATTCTATTTCTAGACTTTGAAATCTATTCCTTGCTTCAATTGTAAATTTTTGTAAGTTTTCTTCTTTAATTAATTGCAAGTAGTCAAGGGATTGTTCAGGTTCTTGCTTCTTTAGTTTTTTAAGTTTTACTTTTACATGATATACTACTGGGTTATGGTCGCTATTACAGTCTGCACCTGGATATGTTTTGCATTGAGTCACTGAGTTTCTAAATCTTTGGTTTATAGTAATAAAGTCAATTTGATTTCTAGTGTTATCACCTGGGCTTTTCCAGGTCCACAAGCATCTTGGATAGTTTTTAAAGTAGGTGTTCATAATGACCTGATTATTCATCTTGCACCATTCTACCCATTTCTCACCTCTTTCATTTCTTTCCCCTAGTCCAAATTTTCCTATGGTATTTCCATCAGCACCTTGTCCTACTTTAGCATTTAGATCTCCCATGACAATAACAATTTGATTTAGCAATTATACAGGTATATGCACCAACAACAGATGGAACAAATGAGGATATAGATAAAAGACATAAAAAAGTGAAATATATGGTTTCATGGTCTATCCAGAAGATGTCGACCGTGGGAGCATTTTCCACAAGCACCATCTTGACTGGAAGTTTTTGAGGACGTGGTGAGTAGAATAGATTAGGCCATAAGAGGAAATACGTCTCTGCCAAATGAGGCGAAGGAGGTGTAAGGTGCTCCTTCCCTCCGTTAGCCTGAAGGTCACCCTTGGGCAAGGTGTAGCACCTGCTTAGCCACCCCAATCAGGGAGCAGATGCAACATATGGACGGCCGTATGAGCAGCTGGTGCCTATCACAAGTCCTGGTTATGCAACCACTGACGCCAGGCAGACAATCTCTGACAGAGTATTGATAATGGCTGGGGTCACCCATATTGTAAAGACACTGCCCAGAAGACGGCAATGGCAAACCACTTCAGCAGAAAAATTTGCCAGGAACAATCATGGTCATGGAAAGACCATGATCGCCCATGTCATACAACATGGCACATAATGATGATGTCATATGACATGGCAAATAACGAATGAACATGAATGATTTGAAGTGAGATAGACAACTTCCAATGACCATTAGCATTCACATGTACCACCTGATAGGAAACAGTCATTCGAAGCTTCATCCACCCAGCCAGGAGATGACAGGAGATGACTGGCAATTGGTTTGCTATTTTTCCATATACCGAGAAACAGTGGAAAACTTTTGTTTGAATGCAAAACAGACAAATTATTTTACATAGGTACATTGAGATAGTTCAAAGTACAACTATTATCAAAATATGGATACATTACATACCTTCAGAATTGTCTCCTTGCAGGCAGCCACCAAAGAAACCCAATAGAATCTATTTTTAAAAAGGTCAAACACCCAATGCACAGAGAGAGAAAAAAAATCGTGCAAACAATAAAAGTAAGCGAATAGCGTTCTGAACTGACGTTTACGGAAGACGCGAAGCCAGGCACCACTGCAGCCAGAGCAGGCCGCAGCCTTAGTTCAGCACAGAGCTGAGGAAACGTTGCAGAACAGCGGAGGAAACCTGAGCAGAGCCAGGCATAACCTGCTCATCCCTCACCTCCGCAACCCCGACCTCTTCAATCCTCCAAACATCGGGCCGTTCCTCGCTCTCGGATCGCACTGGGGCCTGAACCTCGCCACCATGATTCGGCCCGTACCCGATCTATCCAGCTCGGCCCAGCGCTTAAATCGGTCAGACGTCAGGAATTTCCTCACTCCCGCCTCCACCATGCCCCGCCTTCGCCTCTGCTTCCACCTCCTCCCGCCTCCACTTGCCTAGCATCACCTCTGCTCGCCTCTCTATTGTTAGGGGCGATCATTATTAATAAATTATTGTAGCGCTGTGCTGGGGCGGTGCGTGGTTGGCAGCTCGCCACGGCATTCCGAGTGGCCGGCGCTAATTATTGTTCTTGTGATAATCACCTGCCCCGTCCATATGTGACTGAGGGGGTTCGCTCCCCAGATCACAGTGCCTGGTCTGTTTTTGTGCTTGTTTCAATAAAGATGTCAGTTGAGATGATCAAATCTTTCTCGTCTGTCATCAAGGACCGAATGCTTGCCACGTTGGTGTCAGGAGTGGGATTCACGGCGAAAATGAAGAGCTACGACATTGGATGGAGCGCCTTAAGACCCGGGGAATAAGTTCAGGGTCTGGGTAGCATGCCTGAGCTGTGCTCGTGAAAATGGGATGTGGATCCGGAGGGAGAACCTGGGAACTGAGCATCGTGCCTTCCCAGGGAACCCCGATAAGGCGAATGCTCCCAGGCTCCCCGACCCGGGGGACACAGCGGATTGCATCACCCACCTCCCTCGTGGCCCGCACCGGGGGACCCAAGGTACCGCAGCCAAGGGAGGACGGGCAACATGACAGACACCACCGACACTGCCAGAGCAGGAGAAAGACCAACGGGCCTCAGCAATTCATGCCACGAGGTCGGCCCTGGGGCTCCCCAGATGCAGTGGTGCCAGCCACCTGGAGCCTCGCCTGGCGCGAGTCAATCTTGCCGCCTGGCACAATGGGTGGAGCCCCACCGAGGTGGCGGTACACCTCGCCCTGGCACTGGAGGGGCTTGCCCTGTGGGCCCTCCTAGACCTAACACTGAATGAGCTGTGTGACTACAGAGCCCTCACAGCGGTGATGGAGTGAAGGCCATCGGAGGATGTAACGACAGAAGAACTGGGCACCAGGAGAACCGTAAGGGAGAAAGCCCGGGGGCGTTCGCAGCAGATCTCCGCCACTGTGCTCGACATGGATACCACCAGCTCCCTCCCGCGGCCCAGGAAGAGCAGAAGCAATTTTAGCCCCCACCCCAAGGCATTCCAGCGTCACCCGGTATGCCGCATGCCCGGGTTTGTGTCAGTGAGGCAGAGGAGGAGCCTGTGAGACAGGTCCAACCAGTACCGTGCTGACCCCGCCACATGCCAAGGAGCAACCTCTGCTACCAGTGCGTAAGGCAGACCATGTGACCAGGGAGGCCATCTGGAAATGCCCAGCAGGCAGTGCTGCTGGACACCTCCAGCAGAAACGCTCTGTTGTCACCTCTCCGGGTGGGTCTTCGGCTGAAGAGCAAGGCTTATGTAAGGGTTTCTTCTTTTATGTTACTGCTAAGGGGAATAAGATGGCTTCTCTGTACTGTTAACTGCTGAGATAGTGGTTCTCTACAGCAGTGAGTGAGAATGGGACTTGTATGCATTTGCTAACCAATTGGGATAGATGTTACTCTTTCTCTCCGTGTGAAAGCTGTTAGTTTGCGCGGTCCTGGGGGAGAAGATGCGAGGAGGATGAAGAGAGAAGACGTGGCTTGAGGAGACGGTTGCCGGACCCGCTGGGCCTGGGCTCGGGGCGGGAGCCCAGGGGTCAACGATGAGCGAAAGGGAATCCGTGAGCTCCAACGTTTGCGCACTGGACATTTTTATGGGATTATTAGCGCCTTTTATTTGTTTCCTTTTTCTTTTGTTTCTCTGCTAACCCCATAATAGAATATAAAATCTTAATCGTTTAATCGCACATTGTAGACTGAATGTTATTTCGGGGCACTGATGTTACACAGGGGACACAACATGCAGCATCCACCCAAAGCAGAGTGCTAAGGTTTGGAAGGCAGGGGGTTATCACCCCGAGATCGTGCCACTTGGCAAAGCGAGTATTAGATTTATACGTGGACTGCGTGGTAGAGGGCATCAGGTGTCGTGCGTTGGTGGACACGGGTCCCACCACCGTCCAGGACCCTCCCCAGCATGAACCAGCCACCTCCGCCTGGCTGGACAACGATGGCGGTCCAGCTGGCTACGGTCTGTGTGGCGATGAGAGGGAAGAGCTGACTGCGCATCGCAGAGGGGAAAAGCACGGTGGAGCACGAGTCGTGGCTAGCCGACATGCGGGAGTCCTGCATCATTGGCCGGGACCTGCTGGCCGGCTTGGCGGGGGGGGGTCCCCCGTGGGGATGTGCCGGGGGGTGGGCAGCATTCCAGCTCGGCGCCGAGGCCGTAACGCTCCGGCAGGGCACAGCTCCAGGAGGCGGACCAGGAAACAACCGCCACAGGTCTCACGGCGGCTCACGACAGTGCAGCGCTCCCCCGCAGCGACCCAGCGCAACGCTGCGGAGCCGGGGGCCGGCAGCGGTGGCGGCACCTCGGGTGGCAGCCGGCGGCGGGGTAGACCGCCCCACCGCGCAGCGAGCCGGTGAGTGATCCCGTGCTGGTCTAGCCGAGGAGGCGGCACCCAGAGCGGACAGGGGTCCAGAGACTTAAGCCCGATACTCCCAGTGGGGCACGCCTGCCCCCCGGGGGGGGGCTCCACGCCATGGTGCTGTGGTCGGTGCACAGGCCGGTGGAGACCGGGCATTCCGGGGTCGTAAGGAGATCGGGCAAGCTGCCCAAACGCTTCTATTGGCCTGGTACCGGCAGGACGAGGAGCGGCCGTACACTGCAGTGATGCCTGCATGCCCCAGGAGGGGCCGGGCCGCCCGTCGAGGGTGCCAGGGCAGCAGTACGGTGGGGTCCCCGGTATGGGCCCCACCTAGGAGAAGGGACTATTCTCCTAGTTCGGAAGCCGCTGGAAGGGGCCGGGAGAGGCGCTCGGTCGCATGTCCGGTGTGGTATACCTAGTGTGGCTGCCTGAGTGGCGGAAAGCAGTCCAGCTGCACAGAGACCGGTTGGTACCGTATCAGCGCTCGGCCACCACCGACCCAGCGGGATTGAATGGAGGAAGTGCCTCTTGCCTCGCCAAACTGTGCCTCCCATGAGGGGGTGGGGGGAGCCACAGTCACTCCACGGCGACTCCAGGTAGCAGCATCAACCACCACCAGGACTGTCGGTCTTTGTGCGGACTCTGGGGTCGCTGAGGACGGCCTATCCACAGGCCACTGTGGCCCTCGGGTTGGGGGGAGGAGCCGCGATCGGCAGCCAGCCCCCGAATTCCTGGTGGCCGGCGCTATTTATTGTTTTTAAACGATGGTGGGATACTCAAGTTCATTTTAGATTTGGGTTATCACATGTATTGGGTGGGTCACCCCTGACTAACCGGGGTGTGTGTGTGATCATCACCCCCCCCCCCGGTGTCTATGTGACTGGGTGGGTTCTCTCCCGGTCTGTTTTGTGCTCGCAGCAATAAAGATGCCAGCCGAGATAATCGAGCTTTTCTCATCTGTCGTCGTTGTCTGAATGCTTGCCTTTGTTTTGTCTTTTGCGGCTGATGAGTAGGCACTGGGCGTTGAATCTGGCACTGGAGAAACACGGCAGTGCATGAGGAACAACAAAATGCAAGGGTCGTTGTGGGGCAGGGGAAGAGATCAACAGCTCATCTTTATCACACTGTTGAAGAATCTGATGACAGCAGCGTAGACGCCGTCCTTGACCTTGTAGTACATCTTCTTAAGTTTCTGTACCTTGTGTCCAACGGGCGGGGTGGGGGGGGGGAGGAGGGGGTAGAGAGAGGATGACCAGGTTGGGAGGGCTTCTGAAGTTTGTTCCAGGGATGAGGTAAGTCTCTCACAAAATTTGTGTGGGGCCACCCACCCCAGCCGCCTTTCCTCTGATAGGTCAGGAGGTCCCCGAATAGACAGGACTAATTAAAGGAACAGCACCTCAAATTCCACGAGGCAGCGTGAATGTTGAATTCTAGAAGTTTCAGTGAGCACTCCATCTCTGCCACCTCTATCCGTTTCTTCCAATTTTTTTACCCTTTTCTCCTCTTTCCTAGTGATCCTACCGGTTCCCCTCCCAAACTCCCTGCCCGTCTTAATCCCATAGTTCCTGTCCTATCAGATTCCATCATCTTCAGCCCTTTGGTACCTCTTTTTATCATCTCCAAGCTTCTGACATCATTTCCCCCCACCCACCTCTCATCTGCTCATCAACAGGAGCCCCCCCCCCCTCACCTGGATCTACCCAGTCTCCCTCCACCTTCTTTTACCTGCTACCTCCACTCTTCCTTTCCCGTCCAGATGAAGCACCTCAACCGAAAACGTCGACTGTCCATTTTCCTCCATAGGTGCTGCCTGAGCCTCCGAGATCCCCGGTGCTACTGACAGGCCCAAACATGGTAACTATGGTAATAATCGTTTATGAAAAACTTATAAAATATGGGTTTCTGTTGTCCTTTAACAGGAAATTTAATTCAAATTTATTTTCAAAGTACATCTATGTCACCAAGTACATCCCTTGAGATTTATTTTACTGTGGGCATTCTCAATAAATCTATAGAATAATGACCATAATGGAATCAAGGCCACACCAACTTGGGTGTTCGACCAGAGTACAAAAGACAGCAAACTGCAAATATAAAGAGAAAGAAATAATAATAATAAATAAATAAACAATAACTATTGAGAACATGAGATGAAGAGTCCTTGAAAGTGAATCCATAGGTTGTGGGAACATTTTAATGGTGGATGGGGCAAGGGAAGCTGAGTGAAGTTATCCCCTCTGGTTCAAAAGCCTGATGGTTCAGGGGCAATAAATGCTCCTGAACCTGGTGGTGTGAGTCCTGAGGCTGCTGTACCATCTTCCTGTTGGCAGCAGTGAGGAGAGAGCACGACCTGAGGGGTGGGCGCCCCTGGTGATGGATACTGCAATTTCTGCGACTGGATTGCTCTGCGTAGTTGTGTTCAATGTTGGGGAGGGCTTTACCCATGAAGGTGGAATCATTTCCATTTTTAAGAAGTTTGCCTCACTTTTGAGGGTGTGCATTTATTGCCCATTGGTACTTGTTAGGCAACATGAGAAATCATTTGAAGCGTCAGCCAAATTTCCCTGGACCAGGAATCTTACACTTTCTGAATTTCCTCCCCCATCGCTGAACGCAACGACTTTTTAACAGAAGCTCAGTAGTTTCACGATCATTGCCGCTAAAACAAGTTGCTTTTCTTTTAAATCCAGATTATTAATTGAATTTAAATGTCACATTTGCCCACCCACTAACTAGTAATTGATTTGTGTCTGGGCTGAATTGCGAGGTCAGTGACATATAACCACTTTGTGGCCACGTGACTGGAAATAAAACCATCTTGGGCTAAATTCACATTTGCTTTCTTGAACAGTTTGACAGAAGTGAATCTTCTGATGCATTATCCTTTACCTCAGTGGAGTTGTTATGTTTAAAGGGAGTTTAAATAGGTTGTGGGAACATCTCCGAGCTAAGCGACTGAATAAATGAAGCCAAATATAATTATTTATAACATTGAGATTTACCAGCCACTGACTACTCTGTAGCAAGTGCAAAATCCTATTTAAACCGAGTTCCTTAAAACAGATTGAGTTGAGAGCTGTTTAACCAGCCCAAGCGCTGCCGATAGTCATTGACTTCGTATCAGGCAGGAACAAGTTAGAAACATCCCCCCTGTCAACTCAGAAATATACACACATGATCTTTTTTTCAGAAAAATGTCTCCAATAAGCCTGAATAATGAAACATTTTATGGGCTTTAACAAAGTATTTACAGTTCGGAATCAGAATAAGGTTTGGTATCATCAGCATATGTTGTGAAATTTGTTAACTTTGCATCAGCAGTACAATGCAATACATGAATACAGAAAAAAATTACAGTAAGCATGTGTAGTAACTTCTACTTTGAAAAAGGCACACTCGACAACTTAATGCCCAAGAAACAACTTTATCTCGAATTTCAAAACCGTTACAGGTATGTATATACAGAGGCTTTCACAACCCGTACGGCATGGCAGGCACGCTATTTACAAAGCACACTGGAAGTGAAAAGAAGTAAAACCCCCCATTATATTTTATTGTCGCCAAACAATTGGTACTAGAACGTACAATCACAGCGATATTTGATTCTGCGCTTCACACTCCCTGGATTACAAATATTAAATATTAAAGATATTAAAAAGTTAAAATTAGTAAATATTAAAAATTTAAATTATAAATCATAAATAGAAAATGGGAAGTAAGGTAGTGCAAAAAAACCAAGAGGCAGGTCGGGATATTTGGAGGGTACGGCCCAGTTCTGAGTCAGGATCCGTTCAGCAGTCTTATCACAGTTGGAAAGAAGCTATTCCCAAATCTGGCCGTATGAGTCTTCAAGCTCCTGAACCTTCTCCCGGAGGGAAGAGGGAGGAAAAATCTGTTGGCTGGGTGGGTCTTGTCCTAATTATCCTAATTAGTATTAACTTACTTTTAGTAATGCTCACATTACAACACTTCTCCCCCTTTAAAATGCAACATTCCCCAAATGTAAAAGCTAGGAAATAAAAACAGTGGTGTTATTAACTTGCGTACCCCTGAAAACTTATTCTCGTATCTCAGCAACAGTTTATCAATACAAAACATCTGGAAAACATGACAGATTCAACATTCAATCCAACAACAACGAAAAAGAACTGTCCCATTAAAGATTCAGTTTGTCAGGGGGTTTACGAGTGCGCTGTGATCTGCACACTACCCCCGGTGACCCCGCAGGCACCGCTGGTGATGGTGTTTTGGGTGGGTCTGGTGTTGGGGGCATAAGAGGGGTCTGTGTGAGAATGTCCATCCTCTTCAGGGGACCCCGACCCCTCTGCCAGCGTCTCGCCCTCCGGCAAAGTCACTGGTGGACATGCTTCCACCGTAGTCTTGTCTCACCATTGGAAGTTCCATGGAACTGTCCGCCTCTGAGCCGGTATCATGACGCAGGCGCTCATGGTCCTGATGTCTGTGGAAAACACGCCCATCAGTCAGCTTAACATAGGAGACGGGACCACTCTGTTTAAGAATAACCCCAGGCAGCCATTGCTGACTGTTTCTCACACAGACATTGTCATCTGGTTTTAACTGCCTCTCTCGCGCATGTTGGTCATGTCCCTCCTTCTGCTTTTCCTGCTTCCTCTCTACTTTTGCCTTCATGTCTGGGCGTAGCAGGTCCAATCTTGCCTTGGGCCTACGGAGTGCGGGCAGGTGTAGTCTGTGGCGTGAGGCGGTGTTTAAACAGGAAACGTGAAAGCCGCGTGCTAAGAGAGTCCCCTGTCATCCACTTCAGGCCTTCCTTTGCTGTCTGAACAGCCCACTCAGCCAAACCATTTGAGGCTGGGTGAGAAGGGGCCGTCCGAATGTGATGAATGCCATTCTGCTGCATGAACTCACTGAACAGCTCACCGGTGAACGTCGGGCCATTATCAGTGACCAGAGTGTCAGGCAACCCGTGGACTACAAACACTTGCCTGAGTGTGTCTATGGTTGAGGGGACTGTGATGTTGCTCATGATGTGGCTTCGATCCACTTAGAATGCACATCTACCATGACAAGAAACATCCGCCCCATAAAAGGGCCAGCAAAGTCCAAATGTAGCCTAGACCAGGGGTGGTCTGGCCACTCCCATGGGTGCAAAGGAGCTGGTGGTGGCATATTCTGATTAGTCTGATATTGCGTGCATGATTTTACCTTGTTCTCCAGATCCTGATCCATTCTTGGCCACCAAAAGTAGGATCTTGCAAGGCTTTTCATTCGAGACACTCCTGCGTGTGTCTCATGAATTTCCTCCACAATCTGTGAACGGCCAGGGGGAGGCACGATGACCCTCGCCCCCCCAGAAAATGCAGCCATCCTGCAGACTGAGTTCTGTCTTGCGTTTGGCAAAAGACCTCAGTTCCTCTCCTTCCACGACTCTGGGCCAACCTCGTAAAAGAAAGGTCTTGACTTGAGACAGGACTGGGTCCCTCTCTGTCCACTGCTTGATCTGGGTCGCCTTTGCAGGTGTCTCTGACAGCCTGTCCAATGAAAACACAGTCTCTGGAGGCACATATGTAGTAACAGGTGTCTCAGGTAAAGGTAGTCGATTCAGTGCATCGGCGTTTGCATTATCCCCACCCGCTCTGTACACTATAGTGTACCGGTAGGCTGACAATGTAAGAGCCCAACGCTGTATCCTGGCTGAGGCTAGCGGTGGGATGCATCTGGATCACTGAACAGGCTCATCAGTGGTTTATGGTCCGTATAAATTGTAAATACGCGTCCATAAAGGTACTAATGAAAGCATTTGACCACAAAAACAATGGCCAGACTTTCTTTGTCTAGCTGTGAATATCCTTTCTCAGCAGCTGTCAGGGTAAGTGAAGCAAAACCAATAGACTTCTCTGATCGCTCCTCCATTCCATGTGAGAGAACTGCCCCGACTCCATAGGGCGAGGCATCGCATGCAAGGGTGATCTCCTTGTCTGGGTCATAGTGAACAAGCAGCTTCGCTGAGTGGAGGAGTTCTTTCACTTCCCTGAAAGCTTTCTCCTGCTCTTCACCCCACTGCCACTTAGTGTCATTGTGAAGGAGCTCATACAGTGGGGTTAAAACCCGTGAGAGGTCAGGAAGAAACTTGCCATAATAATTCACCATGCCAAAAAATGATCTGAGTTCCGTGACGGTCTTAGGGCTTGGGGCCTCCTTAATAGCTCTCACTTTGTCCTCCACAGGGCAAAGCCCATCAGCCGTGATCTTGTGTCCCAGGTAGGTCACACTCGCTGCCAGGAACACACATTTTCCACATTTCAACCGCAGCCCTGCGTCTGACAGCCTCTTCAGCACCCGTTCTAAATTAGCCAGATGCTCCACCTCCGTAGCCCCCGTGATCAAAATATCATCAAGGTACACTGCTACGTGCAGAATCCCCTGCAGCAAAGTGTCCATTGTCCTTTGGAAAATGGCGGGGCTGGACGCCACTCCAAACAGCAGGCGATTTTACTTGAATAACCCCCTGTGCGTATTGATCGTGACATACTCCTTTGAATCCTCGTCGAGCAGCAGCTGTTGGTAGGCGTGGCTCATGTCCAGCTTTGTGAACAGTTTACCCCCGACAGGGTCGCAAACAAGTCATCCACCCGTAAACAGCTCCTCCGGCCCAGAGACCCGATTCACCGTAAGCTTATAATCCCCACATATCCTCTCCATTTTGTCTGCCTTCAAAACTAGAACAATGGGAGCCGCCTGCCTTGAAAACTGGACGGGCTCAATAATGCCCAGCCTCTGTAAACGTTCCAGCTCCTCCTCGACTTTGTCTTTCATGGCTTAGGGCACCGACCTGGGCTTAAAAAAACATGGTGTAGCCTCAGGGTCAACATGGAGTTTCACTGTCACGCCCTTCAGTTCCTAGCTCGTCCCTGAAAACATCACTGTATCGCTGCAGAATGTTCTCCGTCGTGCGTACATACTTAATTTCATGCCAGTTTAGCTGGATTTTGCGAAGCCAGTCGCAACCCAAAAGACTGGGCCCACTGCCCTTAGCTATCACTCGCCTGGCTTCAGCCTTCTGACCCCCGGCTGAAATGTCCACATATAACACCCCTAAATGAGGTACGGGCTGCCCCGTATAGGTCCTAAGTTTAAGCTTTGACGGTCTAATGGGAGGCAGGTTGGACCCCCAGGTCCTCCTGTAGGTCTCCTCACTAATGACCGATGCAGTAACCCCTGAATCAATCTCGAACTTAATGTCCTTTCCCCTGACACTGACTGTGGCATAATATGGTTCAGGTGGTTCCTCACCTGTTTCCACTGCAAACATGTTGTAGGCACACGGTTCTTCTTCATCTGCTTCTTCTAGATGGTGTGTGGCTGCCCGAGCCTGTTGAGTTTTCCCCTGCCCAGGCTTAATCTTACCCTTTGAACTCCTGCACTTTTTAGCTAAATGTCCCTTTTTGCTACAAGCATGGCAGACAGTGTCTTTGAATTTGCGATTATTTGCATAGTGCGTCCCTCCACACCGGAAACATTCCACCCGCTTTGTCTGTTTACCAGTCTCCCTCCTGACTTGGTGCACTGCCGCCGACTGTGACCCCCCACGTCCTTTCTGCATATCCTTGACATTATTAGCAGCCGTCTCCATGCCTTGGGCAATCTCTAAGGCTTGTTTGAAAGTCAACGGTGGGGTTTCCCCTAACAGGCGGCGTTGTATGCTGTCATTATTAACGCCGCGCACCAATCTATCACGGAGCACGTCTTCAAACACCGCTCCGAAATCACAGTGCTCCGACAGCTGCCGAAGCTCGGCCACGAAATTGGCCACAGACTGACCTGGCTTCCTGAAACGGCTGTGAAACTTACACTGTTGGACTATCACGGAAGGTTTCGGATGGTAGTGGTTCCCCACAAGCTTGACCAGTTCATCATATGGAATGTCCCCCGGTATCCACGGTGAGGCTAAGTTCCTTATTAGCTTGTTAGTCTTTGCCCCACACACACTCAGGAGAATAGAGCGCTTCTTAGCCTCCTCAGTAATTCCATTAGCACAGAAAAAGTGTCCCAACCTTTCCTCATACTCTGGACAGTCCTTGTCTCCTTCCAGAAATTCACCGATAGTTCCAAACGTAGCCATCTGAAACGCGAAGATCCCGTTCGAAAACGTGCCGATACGTTCTCAAAACCAGTTCACCTCGTCACCAAAAATATGTAGTAACTTCTACTTTGAAAAAGGCACACTCAACAACTTCATGCCCAAGAAACAACTTTACCTCGAACTTCAAAACTGTTATGTATATACAGAGGCTTTCACAACCCATACGGCATGGCAGGGACACTATATACAGAGCCCACTGGAAATGAAAAGAACGGAAGTAAACCCCCCCTCCATTATGCTAATTAGTATTAACTTACTTTTAATAATGCTCACATTACAACAATATGTTTATGAAATAGTTTTTCAAGTTGCCCTTCCTCTCCCAGGGGTGAGGTCTGTGTAGCTTCTGTTGGAGCTTCTGTAGCTCTGGGTTTTTAAGGGGTGTGGTTGATGGACCCTTGCTTGACCCTACCCTTGTCGCAGCTGGGCTTGGTGTGGAGTCCAGGCCCAAAGCGTATCGAGGTGACGGGGCCTGGGCCCCAGTGTGAGGAAGGCCCCGATGTTTGGATGGCTTAAACGCTGGGCCAGGTGGATTGAAGAAGCAGGGTGTCGGAGCAAGAGGTGAGTGTTGGGCTCCTCCATGACGTTTACTTGGCTCTGTGCTGAACTGAGGCTGAGGCTGCGGCCTGCTGCAGCCTGCTCCATCTGCTCTTGACTTCGTGTCCATAGCAACACACACAAAATGCCGGAGGAACTCAGCAGGCCAGGCAGCACCTATGGAACAAAATACAGCCAACATTTCGGGCCGAGATAGATGCTGCCTGGCCTGCTGAGTTCCTCCAGCATTTTGTGTGCATTGCTTGGGTTTCCAGCACCTGCAGATTTTCTCTTGTCCATATCTATAGACTCACTTTTGTTCTGAATGATGCACTATCAATAACTCCAAAAGACTGGAAGTAGAGTAAATACTGAAAGGCTTTTATTAGCAGTAAAATGTGACCTCCACCATGCTGAGTATCTGCCCCTGGACTGAGAGGAGGAGCAACGGCGCAATCGCCTTTATTCAGGGGTCTGTGGGAGGAGCCACAGGGGCAGTCAGCAGAGGGGCGTGTCCAGACAGGTAACCCAGTTACAACATATATATATATATATATGGTTTACCACACTGAATGCTATTTGCTTACTTTTGTTATTTGCACAAATAGTTTTTTCTCTCTGTCTGCACATTGGGTGCCTTGCAGTCTTCTCTTTTTATATATGACTTCCTTTGGGTTTCTTTGTTTGGTGCCTGCCTGTAAGGAGACAAATCTCAAGGTTATATAATGTATACATACTTTGATAATAATTGTACTTTGAGCGTTAAACTTTGAAATTTGACTGTCTGTGGCAGAGTTAATGTCATTCTTCTAACCTTATTTGTCTCTGAGCCATTTAGGAGCCAGACACATTCTAAGTTAAGATCATTACATTTGCTTCTTCAGTTCTGCAAAGCACTGGTTTTCCTGAACCACAGGGAAATTCTGAGGTCATGAAGAAGAAAAGCAGTCTCTTCTCAAACCTAGGCAAAGAATTCCAATGGAATCTATACAAGAGAGATAGCCTATGATGTGAGGAAGGGCGGGGAAGTGTTTTTCTATTGCTGGCCGCCGCCCTAGCAGAAAACAAAAGGGAATTTGAACCACAGAGCAGAGAAACTAATGCCACACATTGCAAGAGTTATAGGAAAGCACTGTGTCAAGTGCCACTTCAAAATAGACCTCAGGATCGGGTGGGAACGGTCACTGTGGTCAGTGCAACGCTATTATAATGCCAGGGGCACGGGTTCAATTCCCACTGCTCCCGGCAAGGATTTTCTACATCCTCCCCGAGTTTCCTCAGCTCTACACATTCCAAAGACCTGCAGGTCAGTAGCCAATTGGTCACATGGATGTGATTGGGTGGTGAAGGTTGCTTGGGCCAGAGGGGCCTGTTACTGTGCTGTGTGGAGCCATAGAGAAGTACAGCACAGGATCGTGCCCTTCGGCCCATCTAGTCCATGCCGATACCAATTAAACTGCCTACTTCCCATCGACCTGCACCGGGACGTAGCCCTCCACACTCCTACCATCGGGGTACCTACCCAAACTTGGCTTAGGCCAAGCTGGCATGCACCACCTGTGCTGGCAGCTCATTCCGCACTCCCGCCACCCTCTGAGTGTCTCCAGCAAAAAGAAAACACAAATCTCGACCAACACCGATATGAACTCTTGGTGTTGGTTTCCTGCAGAGGTTGTTCAAAAGCAATGTTATTCAGATACAGCGCGGAGAGGGCCTTTCCGGCCCTTCGTGCCATGCCGCCCAGCAAACCCCGATTTAACCCTGGCCTGATCACCAGCAAGTGTTGATGCGACCTGTTGTGTCCCTCAGCTTGGAGCAACAGTGGTCCAGTGTTCACAGTGTGTGTCATCACCTGCATAAGATCAAGCCATAACATTATAATGTCTCTGTCTCTATATATCAATGGTTCAATAGTTCCATTTAATATCAGAGAATGCATACAGTCTACAGCCTGAAATTCTTACTCTTCACAGGCATCCATGGAAACAGAGAACTCCAAAGAATGAACAACAGAAAAACCCTCCTCTCTCCTCCATGTAAAAGTGAAACCCTCCCCTCCCCTCCATGTACAAGCAAACCCCTCCTCTCCCCTCCATGTACAAGCAAACCCCTCCTCTCCCCTCCATCCACAAACAAAACCTTCCTCTCCCCTCCATGTACAAGTGAAACCCCTCCTCACTGCTCCATGTACAAGCAAACCCTCCTCTCCCCTCCATGTAAAAGTGAACCCTCCCCTCCATCTACAAGCAAACCCTCCTCTCCCCTCCATGTACAAGCGAACCCCTCCTCTCCCCTCCATGTACAAGCGAACCCCTCCTCCCCCTCCATGTACAAGCGAACCCCTCCTCTCCCCTCCATGTACAACCTAAAAGCCCTCCTCTCCCCTCCATGTACAAGCAAAACCCTCCTCTCCCCTCCATGTACAAGGAAACCCCTCCTCTCCCCTCCATGTAAAAGTGAACCCTCCCCTCCATCTACAAGCAAACCCTCCTCTCTTCTCCATGTACAAGCGAACCCCTCCTCTCCCCTCCATCTACAAGCGAACCCCTCCTCTCCCCTCCATGTACAAGCGAACCCCTCCTCTCCCCTCCATGTACAACCTAAAAGCCCTCCTCTCCCCTCCATGTACAAGCAAAACCCTCCTCTCCCCTCCATGTACAAGGAAACCCCTCCTCTCCCCTCCATGTACACGTGAACCCCTTCTCTCCATGTTCAAGCAAACCCCCTCCTCCCCCTCCATGTACAAGCGAAACCCTCCTCTCCAACTCCATGTACAAGCGAACCCCTCCTCTCCCCTCCATGTACAAGCGAACCCTTCCTCTCCCCTCCATCTACAAGCGAACCCCTCCTCTCCCCTCCATCTACAAGCAAACCCCTCCTCTCCCCTCCAACTACAAGCAAACCCTCCCTCTCCCCTCCATGTACAAGCGAACCCCTCCTCTCCCCTCCATGTACAAGCGAACCCCTCCTCTCCCCTCCATGTACAAGCGAACCCCTCCTCTCCCCTCCATCTACAAGCGAACCCCTCCTCTCCCCTCCATGTACAACCTAAAAGCCCTCCTCTCCCCTCCATGTACAAGCGAAACCCTCCTCTCCCCTCCATGTACAAGCGAACCCCTCCTCTCCCCTCCATCTACAAGCAAACCCCCTCCTCCCCCTCCATGTACAAGCGAACCCCTCCTCTCCCCTCCATCTACAAGCAAACCCCCCCTTCCCCTCCATGTACAACCTAAAAGCCCTCCTCTCCCCTCCATGTACAAGCGAACCCCTCCTCTCCCCTCCATCTACAAGCGAACCCCTCCTCTCCCCTCCATGTACAACCTAAAAGCCCTCCTCTCCCCTCCATGTACAAGCGAAACCCTCCTCTCCCCTCCATCTACAAGCAAACACCTCCTCTCCCCTCCATGTACACGTGAACTCCTTCTCTCCATGTACAAGCAAACCCCCTCCTCCCCCTCCATGTACAAGCAAACCCCTCCTCTCCGCTCCATGTACAAGCGAAACCCTCCTCTCTTCTCCGTACAAGCGAACCCCTCCTCTCCCCTCCATCTACAAGCAAACCCCTCCTCTCCCCTCCATGTACACGTGAACTCCTTCTCTCCATGTACAAGCAAACCCCCTCCTCCCCCTCCATGTACAAGCAAACCCCTCCTCTCCCCTCCATGTACAAGCGAACCCCTCCTCTCCCCTCCATGTACAAGCGAACCCCTCCTCTCCCCTCCATGTACAAGCAGCAGCAAAGCATCAACCTTCACCCCCCCCAAACCCATTTCAGCAAGAAGTGTCAGCCACCAAGAAAGCAACTACAGAGCCCCGGAAGAGAGACCTTGATCTGTAGTCCAACAAAAACCGTCGTCTGCCCAACCGCTCGACAAGCCAACAGGCGACAAGAGGTGTGTCACCCATTCCACAGCAGGAGATTGTAACAATGCTACAGTTTGACGCGTTGCTTTTTTATTCCGAGATGCCCCGACTCGAGACCGGCGGAATGAGCGAGAGAGAAAGAGAGCCGAGTGAAGAGGCCTCCGAAAGCTGTGCCCGCCATCGCCATGTTCCGTTTCTCCTACGACACCTCAGTCGGCAGGTTCATTAAACTCCCCTTAAAACGCAAGCAACCCCACTGAGATCAAGCATCAGAGGAAACAGGTCTTTCAAAGTGTCCAAGAAAACAAATGTGAAATTAGCCAAAAATGGTTGAATTTCCAGTCATGTGGCCACAAAGTGGTCATATGTCACTGACCTAGCAATGCAGCCCAGACACAGGATCAATCAATTACTAGTTAGTGGGCTGGCAAATGTAACATTTACATTCAATTAATAATCTGGACTTAAAAGAAAAGCAACTTGTCTTAGCGGCAATGATCATGAAACTATTGAGCTTCTGTTAAAAAGTCATTGTGTTCAGCGATGGGGGAGGAAATCCGGAAAGTGTAAGATTCCTGTTCCAGGGAAACTTGGCTGACACTTTAAATGATTTCTCATGTTGTCCAACAAGTATTAATGGGCAATAAATGCTGCGTTTGGCACACCCCCAAAAGTGAGGCAAACTTCTTAAAAATGGAAATGATTCCACCTTCATGGGTAAAGCTCCTTTCACAATGACTAAAGGCATTAATATGGCTAAAAGCATTACTAATAACACCTTTTCTGAAGTAATTTGTGGCCAACTATCGCCGCGAACAATAGTACATAGTCATACTTTATTGATCCCAAGGGACCAATGAAGAAGCAAGTGGAGGCAAAGCCAATTGGAAGAATGAGGCGCGATGGTGTGTCGTAAAGCCGGATCGCAACGTCTTCAAGATGCAGTCGCAGACAGAATTGGTAGCGCTGTCGCCGTTGGAGTGAACGATCTGGAGCGAAGTTGATGCGGAAGGCTGTCGATGCCCGTCCACCTAACTCGGGTGCGAGGTTGGTTCCGCTGCAGGCCCCGAGCCGATTTGGTGAGAACGAGAACGGCTTCGGGTTGTGCGGCCTGGGGTTGTCGCTACACCAGGGCCGGGACCCTAGAGCGAGGTACTGCCTGGTGTTTGGGCAATATAATCGCCGGCCCAGACAGGCTGGAAAGCCTGAATGTGGAAGCAGGGGTCAGACCGATTCCACTCGCTCTCCCACAATGTTCATTCCTCTCTCCAGTGGTTGCTGCCTCTGCGAGTTTTGTGACATTTTTTGCCGCACTAATATGATGAACTTGAGATCGAGGCTTTGGCCTACCACTCCGGCTGCTCTGGGGAGCCGATTTGAGGACTCAGTCTGGTTCAGAATACTGTCATTTGCTTCTTTTGTTAGGAGTTGCACCGTTTGTTGTCTTTTGCACTCTGGTTGAGCGCCCAAGTTGGCGCGTTCCGTTATGGTTATTATTCTATTATGGGTTTATTGAGCATGCCCGCAAGAAAATGAATCTCAAGGTTGGATATGGTGACATTTATGTCCTTTGGTAATAAATTTACTTTGAACTTTGAACCTTGACTGCTCCTAGGGTAGCCTGGTAGTGTAGTGGTTAGCACAAGGCTTCAATGTACAGGCGACCCAGGTTCAATTCCCGCCACTGCCTGTAAAGAGTTTGTACGTTCTCCCCGAGACCGCGTGGGTTTCCTCCGAGTGCCCTGGTTTCCTCCCACAGTCCAAAGATGTACAGGTTGGTAGGTTAGTTGGTCATTGCAAATTGGCCTGCGATTAGGCTTGGATTAAATCGGGGGCTTGCCGTGCAATGTGGTTCGAAGGGCTACTCTCACGCTGTATCTCAATCGATAAATAAACATTCATAACCGCAAGGGGTTCTGGAGCTGTTGGAAATCCAGAGTAACAAAGGCCGGAGGAACTCGACTGGTCTGAAAGAAATAAACAGTTGACCTTTCAGGCCAAGACTCTCCATTGGGTCCTGATGAAGGGTCGCGGCCTGAGACGTCAACTGCCTACTACCCTCCGTGCCTGACCCGCTGAGCTGCTCCGGCATTTTGTGTGCGTTTCAGTAGTAGCCCACGGTAACGAACTTGCTTTGCCTCATTTCACCATCAGAGGCATAACTGACATGAGGGTGTCTGAGTGAGGAGGGAAAGTCACTCGGCCAGTCGGGACCCTGTTATCACAGCATGGAAGATGGCCGTCACAGCAGACGATCTGTCCTGGAGGTAGTGAAAGCATTCTGAAATACCGGGGAAACTTATCAAAAGCTTCATCAACACACGCACGCACAGCTGCAGATATAAAAATAACTGCCATTTCCTCAATGAATCAGATAGATACTTCCAGCAAAAAGTATCTTCAGCCTCCAGAGGCTCTCTAGTCTTGGCCAAGGTTTTCTAAGTTTACAAAGCAGCTGCTGTGTATTTCTGATTTGAATCATTCTTTAAAGAAAACTTTCCATATCAAAAAGCTCTGCTTGGCAGAAAGCCACGGGAGATCCTGCCTTCTGAGGGCCATAGCAACCCTGTCTGATGTTCTGTTGTAGAAACTTAACTTCATGGCAACAGGCGCTAATGGTTGATGCAGTCGCCACAAAGCGTTACTTTAAAGTGAGAAACTGACTCAAAAAAGTTGGTGCCACCTATAAATTTTCTGATGATACAGCCGTTGTTGGCAGAATCTCAGATGGTGGCGAGAGGGCGTACAGGAGCAAGATAGAACCATAGAACATTACAGCACAGAAACAGGCCTTTTGGCCCTTCTTGGCTGTGCCGAACCACTTTTCTACCTAGTCCCACTGACCTGCACCTGGACCATATCCCTCCATACACCTCCCATCCATGTACCTGTCCAAGTTTTTCTTTAATGTTAAAAGTGAGCCTGCATTTACCACTTCATCTGGCAGCTCAGTCCACACTCCCACCACTCTCTGTGGGAGATATACCAGCTAGTTGCGTGGTGGTGCATCAACAACCTGGCACTCAACGTCAGTAAGACCGAAGAGCTGATTGTGGACTTCAGAAAGGGTGAGATGAGGGAGCTCACACTCATCCTTATAGAGGGAGCAGAAGTGGAGAGAGTGAGCAATTTCAAGTTCCTGGGTGTCAGTATCCATGATGACCTAACCTGGTCCCGACATATGAACGTAGCTATAGAGAAGACAAGACAGTGACTATATTTCACTAGGAGTTTGAGGAGATTTGAAATTACACCTAAAATACGCAAAAATTTCTACAAATGTAGTGTGGGGAGCATTCAGACTGGCTCCTGATATTGAGGGGCCACTTGACAGGACCAAAATAAGCTGCAGAAAGTTGTAAAATTAGTCAGCTCCACCATGGGCACCAGCCTCTGTCGTATCCGAGATATCTCCAAGTAGCAGTGCCTCAACAAGGCAGTGTTCATCATCAAGGACCCCCACGACCCAGGACGTGCCCTCTTCTCATTGTTACCGCAGGAAGGAGGTGCAGAAGCCTGAAGGCACACACCCAGCGATTCAGGAACAGCTTCTTCCCCTCTGCTGTCTGATTTCTGAATGGACATCGAACCCATGAACACCAGCTCACCACTTTTCATTTCTGCTTTTGTCCTACTTTAATTTAACTACTTGCATACATATATATACTTACTATAATTCAGTTTTTTCTATATTATCATGTATTGCATTGTACCGCGGCGCCAAAGCTAACAAATTTCACAACATATGCCGGTGATATTAAACCTGATTCAGATTTAAGAGTTAATTTTAGCAGGAAAATGAGGAATATCAACCTGCCTTCTCTCCCTTCCCACTGGGCAGAGGTTAGGAAAGCTAAAGCACATACCACCAGGCTCAAGGATGGCTTCTATCCCACCGTGCTAAGACTATTGAACGGTCCCCTTGGTACAGGGGTTCCCAAGCTATGGTCCACAGATCCCTCGGTTAATGGTAGGGCCCGTTGTTGTTCCTTTCCGCGCCTTGTGGCGCAGTGGTCGGCATTTTTGCCACTTCCGTAGCACTTGAATCTTCCTTTTACGAGGCCACGATGCTAACTCTATGTTCAACCCAGCATGGATGGAAAGTGCACAAGGAGCTGGCGGGATTCGAACTTGGGACCATTCGCCTCGAAGTCTGCTGCTGATACCACTACACCACCGGCCAGATAACGTTAGGGCTCCAAGGCATAAAAAAGGCGGGGAACCCCTGCTTAAGTACAATGAAACACTCCCTTGACCTTGCAGTCTACCTCGTTATGACCTTGCACCTTATTGCCTGCCTGTACTGTTAAAAAAAAGGGTAAAGTTCCTTTCTACACCTTGGGCACATTGGGCAGCAACCTTGCTATCTTTTTGGTGCTCATCTGTTTTACGAGGCCGAGTTGCTAGCTCGATGCTCTACACAGCACGGATGGAAAGCATGCAAGGATCCGGCCAGATTCGAACCCAGGATCTCCTGTTCCGAAGTCCAGGTGCAGATACCACTACACCTCCAGCACCAATCTGCCTGGCTCTGTACTTTCCCTGTAACAGCAGCACTTCATTCCTGCAGTCTGCCGTTTTACATAGTACCTCAATGCACTGTGTAATGAAATAATCTGTCTGGATGCCATATGAAACAAAGATTTTCACTATACGTCGACACCTGAGACAGCCATTAGCCAATTTTCCGATTTATCAATGAACTGCAGGTGAACCTCAAAGTTCCGAAGTAAAGTTATTAGCAAAGTACATATACAGTATGTTAACATATACTACCCTGAGGTTCATATTCTTGAGGGCATTCACAGTAAATAGAAAGGAAAACAGTAGAATCAAAGGAAAACCTCACAGGATGGAGGCTGACAACTAACGTGCAAAGGGCAGCAAGAATAAAAGAAAATAATGATAATAATAATTAATAAATAATTGAGAGAGCGAGGTGTAGCGTCAGTCAGGGAGGTAGCCAGTATGGTTGGGAATGAGAGGCGCAGATAGGGTACACAGAATCATTATTGCAGGTAGAAATATCCAATACTCGAGTGTACAGAGAGTCATAGAGTACAAAGCCCAGAAAGAAGCCTTCAGCCCATCTAATCCATGTCAAGCTGAATTCCATCTGGAGTTAAGATGGCGCTAAACGGTGACTCCTTTGCGTGCATCTTCAGGAACAGCTCTATTTTCATCTTTAGTATCTTTATCTTACCCTTTCAGGCTTCTTTTGAAGACCCTGACCTGGAGTTACACACGGACTTCGGTTCTTCGTGGGAATGGGACCCGGGGGTTTCAGGACCGGCCGTTGTCCAGCACGCCAAGGGTCGGCCTGAGAGTCTCGCTTGTATTTGGAGGCCTAAGATCTCGGGGCTCTGGAGACGGGCGGATCGAGGGTCAGCGGCACGGCAGGAGACTCGTGTGTCGTCGGGGAGGCCAGACAATCTTTTGCTGTGGGCCCGAAAACCCGAGATCTTTGCGATCTTCAGGCACTGAGCTCGTAAAAAAGCGACAAAACGGACTTTTTAACGTCGTAAACCAGCGGGTTGTTGTTATGTCTCCCGCTCGCTGTGAAAATGGGGGACACCTCCCTCTACCTTATTAGGGAGAGAGAGAACCTGTGGTTTGTTGAATGCTGATGAAATGAAAAGTCATTGGGTAACTGCAAGTCTGTGGCTTTGCTATCGCCTAGCTCATGCCTGTGCTCGGTAGCGGGTGTGCTTTTTTTTTGCTGGGGGGAGGGGGGGATCGTTGCTCGCTGCTGCTTACGCGCAGGAGGGGGGAGCTGGAGGGGACTTTGGGGTTCTCACATTTAACTGTCGTTCATTTTTTGGGGCACTTCTCTGTTTCCGTGGATGTTTGCAAAGAAAAAGCATTTCAGGATGTATATTGTATGCATTTCTCTGACATTAAATTGGACCTTTGAACCTTTGGCTATACCCCTCCCATGCATGTGCTTATCCAAATTTCTCCTAAATGTTGCGATCAAACCCTAATCCACCTCCTTGGGATGTGGAAGGAAAACAGAGCGCTCAAGGAGACTGATGTCGTCGCAGACTTACAAACTCAACAGTGGGGGCTGACCGCCCAGGCCATGCTCTCTTCTCACTGCTGTCATCCAGCAGAAGGTTCAAAAGCCTCGGGACTCGCACCTCCAGGTTGAAGAACAGTTACTACCCCTTAACCATCAGGCTCTTGAACAAAACAGCATAACTACACTCCCTTGCCCCTTCATTGAAATGTTCTCACTTTAAGGACTCTTTATCTCATTAGCTCATGTTCTCATTATTTATTACACGTGGCCAAGTGGTTAAGGCATTCGACTAGTGATCTGAAGGTTGTGAGTTCGAGCCCCAGCCGAGGCAATGTGTTGTGTCCTTGAGCAAGGCACTTAACCACACATTGCTCTGTGACAACACTGGTGCCAAGCTGTATGGGTCCTAATGCCCTTCCCTTGGACAACATCGCTGGCGTGGAAAGGGGAGACTTGCAGCATGGGCAACTGCCGGTCTTCCATACAACCTTGCCCAGGCCTGCGCCCTGGAGAGTGAAGACTTTCCAGGTGCAGATCCATGGTCTCGCAAGACTAATGGATGCCTTTACTTTACATTATTTATTGCTATTTATTTTATATCTGCATTTGCACAGTTTGTTGTCTTCTGCACTCTGGTTGATCTTTCATTGATCCTGTTATAGTCTCTATCAATTTGCTGAGTATGTCTGCAGGAAAATGAATCGCAGGGTTGTACACGGTGACATATTTGTACTTTGAAAGTAAAATTTACTTTGAACTTTAACAGCAGTGCCACTCCACCCTCCACTTTGTCAAAAGATGTACTTAAATCCTGTTGTCCCACTCTTCCACAGCACAATATTTCAAAGACATTTGGTTAGTCACCAGTCACTTAGTTTGAAAATTCAATGAAGCTATTTACTTCAGGTATAAACAAGTTTCTATAATTTTCCACCAAACATCAACCTCTGAATTAAGCAGTTACTTAATGTTAAGAAGTTTCCAAGACTGTTGTTGAAGTTATTGAGCTTATATTGTTAAAAACTTTGCCCAGGATTCTCCAAGGAAATGGCTCAGTAGAAATATCCTACAAAGCTCATTGAGATCTGCAGAGTTTCTCTTTCATGGGATTCTCAAGTCCCCTTTCACAATAGAAACTGCAGCCTTACAGTAGGCTTCCTTAGTGGCCTGGCCAATCAGTGATAGGCGACGCGGTAACGTTAACGGTCAGTGTCATCGCTTTACACCGCCAGCGATCACCGATCAGTGTTCGATTCCAGCTGCTGTCTGTAAGGAGTTTGTACGTTCTCTCCGTGATTGCTTGGGCTTCCTTCGGGTGCTCTGGTTTCCCCCCAGTTTCCCAAGATGGACAAGTTTGGGTTAGGGAGCCGTGGGTATGCTATGTTGGCACCAGAATCGTGGCAACACTTGTGAAGCTCTCAGCACAATCCTCACTGATTGGCTTCAACACAAACGATGCATTTCACTGCATGTTTCAATGTTCTGATGTACACGTGACAAATAAGACTAATCTTTATATGACAAAAAATCATTATGATTATTCATCCAGTCAGACTGAAGGATTGACACGGACAACAAGCCAGGAAGTAACAACTTTATTTAACTCTTCAAATGTTTTGCAGAAACGTAAGAAAGATTGGACTGAAATACTGTAAACAAGTGCAAAAAAAAACAATATTTTTTATTATTGTTAAAGCTCTTTTCATGAAACAATGATCTATAACCATAAAAATTGTTTATCAGTGCCAGAGGGGTTGATAAGCATTTTCGTACACTATAAAAAATTGTATGTGAAAATGTGAAGGTCAGGTGCACTATAAACTCAGCCTAAATTCAGCCTTATTCAGTCACATTAGAAGCACTATTGGGTAGGATTCCCTAAATGGTAACTTGCTGGTTGAGTCAGTGGTAAGGAAGGCAAATACAATGTTAGCATTCATTTCAAGATGACTAGAATCTAAGAGCAAGAATGTAATGCTGAGGCTTTGTAAAGCATTGGTCAGATCGCATTTGGAGTGCTCACAGCAGTTTTGGGCCCCTTATATAAAAAATAACGTGCTGACATTGGAAAGGGTCCAGAGGAGATTAACAAAAATGATCCTGGGAATGTGAATTAATGTTTGAGGGGCATTTGAAGGCTCTGGGCCCGAACACACTGCAGTTTAGAAGAATGAGGGAGGGATCTCATTGAAGCTATTGAATCGTGAAAGGCCTAGATAGAGTGAACGATAGACAGGATGTTTTCTATACTGAGAGAGTCTCGGAGCAGAGGGCCCAGTCTCCGAATACAAGGACATCCCTTTAGAAAAGAGACGAGGAAGAATTTCTTTAGCCAGAGGATGATGAATCTGTGGAATTCATTGCCACAGATGGCTGTGGAGGCCAAGTCATTTGGGTATATTTAAAGCGGAGGTTGATAGGTTCTTGATTAGCATGGATGTCAAAGGTTACGGGGAGACGGTAGGAGAATGGGGTTGAGAGGGCTAATAAATCAGCCCAGATGGAATGGTAGAGCAGACCCGGTGGGCCAAATGGCCTAATTCTGAACCCATGTCTTATGGTTTTAGGCCGAGGTAGTGACAGAAAGCTGGCTGCCTCTGAAATTTGGTCCGCTGAATTTCAAAATGCCGATGCGACTGGGCAGGTTTCAGCGCAAACGAAGGGCAGAGCACATTAACAGGTCGACAAAGAGTGCAGCAATTATTTCTTGACAACTGTACAGTGTCATTGACTAAAGCCACATTCTTGGACACATTGGAGGTATCAAAAATTTTCTCCATGTTTACAAATGTAACAAAGGCAAAAGGTTAACAGGTTAACTCCAAAAAATGTTCAATAAATACTATTGCCTAAATATCTGAACATAAACAGATACCTTTGATAGTTTGATTAAAACCAGTTAAATATCAATGTAACAGAAGCAATTATGGTGACAGTTTTACCCCTGATATGTTACATTTTGTTTTGTTTGTACAGTTTGTCTATAGATGTGTAGTGCAGAGAGTATTGACTGGCTGTATCATAGTCTGGTATGGAAACACCAATGCCTTTGAATGGAAAATCCTACAAAAGGTAGTGGATTCGGCCCAGTACATCATGGGTAAAGCCCTCCCAACCATGAGCACATCTACATGAAACGCTGTCACAGGAAAACAGCGTCCATCATCAGGGACTCCCACCACCCAGGCCATGCTCTCTTCTCACTGCTGCCATCAGGTAGAAGGTACAAGAGCCTCAGGACTCGCACCACCAGGTTCAGGAACAGTTACTACCCCTCAACCATCAGACTGTTGAATCAAAGGGGATTCTCTCATCTTTAAGGACACTTTATCTCGTTAGTTCATGTTCTCAATTTATTGCTATTTATTTATATTTGCATTTGCACAGTTTGTTGTCTTCTGCACTCCAGTCGATCTTTCATTGATCCTGTTATAGTTACTATTCTATAGATTTGCCGAGAATGCCCGTAGGAAAATGGATCTCAGGGTTGGGGTGCAGTGACACTTATGTACTCTGATAATGAAATTTACTTTGAGCTTTGAACATTATAAGATGAACTAACACAGAATAAAGGAGTTCTAAATGTGTACCACATCCTTCTGTTCTTATGAGTTAATGTTAGTTTTTTTTACAACTTACCTGTTACTTAAGCTTAAAGTAAGACCATGCTTCACATCACCCCTTCGCACTTCCATATATAATCACAGGGTTTCCATGGTGACAATCCTGTCACCGATAACCTAAATATTTCGGAGTCTTGGGCAGATTGTAGAATGTTCTGTAAACAATTTTGGTCTAAGTGGCTGCTATCCAAGAAGACCACAACCTTGTCACACACACAAAATGCTGGAGGAACTCAGCAGGCCAGGCAGCATCTATAGAAAGAGTAAACAGTCGACGTTTTGGGCCGAGACCCGTCGGGAGGAGTCAGACAGCATCTGACCGATGAAGAGTCCCAGCCTGAAACCGCAACTGTTTATTCCTCTCCACAGATACTGCCTGACCTGCTGAGCTCCTCCAGCATTTTGTGTGTGTGCTATCCTGGACCAGTCCAAGTTGACTATATTCATATAGGAACTAGATACGAAACCCTACCCTTACCTCCACTTCCCCACATACCCCCACCCGCCCTCCCTGCAAACCATGGCCCACACCACCCCCCCCAAAACTCTGGCCCTCACACCACCCCCCCACACAAGCCCTGGCCACACACCCAGCCACCCACCCCCATGAACCCTGGACCTCACCCCTCCTAAACCTGAGCATTCATTCCCTACAATCCAACACAAACCATGCAAAATAATGCCAGCACCCCCACTAATCCTTGGCATATTCGTAACCCTAAACCTTAAGATGAGTGCAAGGAGGAGGAAGATCCCAGTAAAGGCAAGTGTTGGACCAGGTTGACGAAGGCGTGGGCCAGGGTTGAGTAACACTGAATCTCCAGTAACAAGATTAAGAAACACAAGAGGAATAGCTATATCTGAATGCAATCTCAACAATCAGACATGAAAAACCCTCACATATCTTCCCTCCATAGCCCAGTATCTAATCTTATTTTTATTGAGAGACACCACGGACTAGGCTCTTCAGGCCCTTTGAGCAGTGCTGTCCAGCAGACACCCCCCACCCCCGCCCCCAATTTAACTCTCGCCTAATCACGGGGCAATTCACATTTACCGACCGGTACGTCTTTGATCTGTGGGAGGAAACTCACACGGTCACAGAGAGAACGTACAAGCTCCTCAGAGGCAGTGACGGGAATTGAACCCGGGTCACCTGTACTCTGATGCATTGTGTCAACCACTATGCTACCGTGCCCCCCCCCAACGTACTCAATGCAACGGCTTCAGTTCTGCGACGAGGAATGCATTATCTCATCAATCTCCCCATGTTTTAACACACCACATGTGCCCTTTGAACCCTTGCTCTATGTCAGCCTGCTGACTCCCGTCTCTCCCTTTAAATCCCCTCACCCACCCAATTCTCAATCCATGTATAAAAATGCTGTCAAAGTTACTCTACCTGAGCACGTTCACCAGATCATTTGCTGGAGCCTAGAAGAACGAGGGGGGCATCTCTTTGAAACCTACTGAATGTTGAAAGGCCTAGATAGAGTGGACATGTTTATAATAAGGCCTAAGGTCACAGCCTCAGAATAGAAGGACCCGCCCTTCAGAACAGAGATGAGAAGGAATTTGTATAGCCAGAGGGTGATGACTTCTGTGGAATTCGTTGCCACAGACAGATAGGGAGGCTGAGTCATTGGGTTACTTAAAGCAGAGGTTGACAGGTTCTCGATTAGTCAAAGCATCAAGAGTTACCGGGAGAGGGCAGGAGAAAGGGGTTGAGAGGGATAATAAATCAGCCATGATGGAATGGCGGAGCAGACACAATGGGCTGACTTGCCCAGTTCTGCTCCTATAACTCATGCTTGTATGATCTTATCCAATTTAGTCTCTTCTCCTTCAGATCAGAACCGCAAACCTAAAGCAGAAGTTGCAACTTGAAAGCTCCTATTCAAAGGCCAGTGGGGAAAAAAGAATTATCAGTCATTAAACGCCCCTGCTGCTTGAACGGGCTTCTGAAGCACGTTTACCAATGGTACAGCACTACAACTCATGCCAACAAATGCCGCATTGGTCCAGTGTTAGCCTTGTTCCGCAGAGAAGGTTGGCGGACTAAACTCTCCAAGTTGTGTTTCACAGGTGAAGGTCCGAGAGCTCTTCCGAGTGGACTTCCATCTGCTTAGGCTGTGCGTGAAGAATTTCCTGAACTTTTGAGTGAGGAAGCAGTATATGATGGGATCCAATGCACAGTTTAGACCCATCAGGCAGAGCGTGATCTGATGGGCATTGTTCACTTGATCGCGAAAGCCGCAGTCCTTCTCCCTCCACAGCCTGAGGACGGTGAGGGTCCAGGGACCCTGGACCAAATGGTGGGGCACAAAGCAGATGAGGAAGACGACAATGACCGTGCAGACCATGCGGAAGGCTTGCTTTCGGATGCGCATGCTTTTCTTCGGCTGGGCGGGCTGGGAGGACAAAAGGTGGAGTATGCATAGGTTGCAAGTGACAATGACAAGGAAGGCAATGAAGAAGGCTCCGATCAGAATAAAATTAAAGACAACCACAGAAGTATTACTGTCATATCCCTCGAAGCATCGTGTAACATTACCCACTTGGTTTGTTCCTTTTTGAACCAGGAAGGGCAATGAGCTGGTAACAATTACAAACCAGATTACTGACGATATAATGCAACCTCGCTTTTTGCCTCTACTCTGAATGGTTTCTATCGGATACGCCACAGCACAGTACCGGTTGTAACTGATCACAGCAAGAAAGGCAATAGAGCAGTAGGTATTGATGAAAAATAAGCACCCAGCCAGTCGGCAAATACCATCAGGGAATATCCAGTTTCCTTTCTGAATATAGTAAATGATCCAAAAGGGAAGTGTCAGAATAAAGAGCAGGTCAGCCACACTCAAGTTCACCATCAAGACTTTAACCTCATTCGTGTTGCTGCTGGGGGTCAGATACTTGAAAATCCACAGGACGTAGCAGTTCTCCAGGAGCCCCAGCACAAAGACAACGCTGTAGACGATGGGGAAGAGGGCGTACCTGAACTCTGAGTCAATCTTGCAGCTGTCATTGGTGTTGTTATGGTTGGACAAAGACATCGCTGATCCTCGGTGAGCCCAAATCTCACAGCGGGCCTCAAGACTTTACAAACGACGTACAAACCTGGAAGAAACAAGAATTCAAAGATTGTACCTTTTCTGGAGTCACACTAGAGACATAGATCCATACAGCAAGGCCATTCAGCCCAATTCATCTGTGCCTACGAGGAATCCCATCTAAGATAGTTGCGATTGCCGCTGTTTGGTCCATTTCCCTTGTATTCTTTCCCGGAGTAACAGAGTCACTGAACACTGCAGGACAGAAAAGGCCTTCAGCCCATCTGGTCTGTGACAAACTATTAACCTGCCAAGTCCCATTGACCTACACCAGGTCCGTAGCTGTCCAGACCCCTTCCGCCAATGTACCTATCCAAACTTCACTTAAACATTGAAATTAAAACTGTGTCCCCCACTTGTGCTGGCAGCTCATTCCACACTCTCACCAGTCTCTGAGTGAAGAAGTTCCCTTTAAACATTTCACCTTTCATCCTTAACCCATGACCTCTGGTTCTAGTCTCACCAAACCACAGTGGAAAAAGCCTGCTTGCATTGACCCTATCTATATCCCCCATAATTTTGGGTACCTCTATCAAATTTCCTCTCAATCTCCAACACTCGAGGGAGTAAAGTCATAACCTGTTCAATCTGTTTCTGTAACACAAGCCCTCAAGTCCTGGCAAAATCCTTGTAAATTTTCTCTGCACTCTTTCAATCTCGTTGACATCCTTCCTGTAGGAAGGTGACCAGATTGACATCCTAATTGTTTGGTTCCTTCAACTCTGTCACCTTCTCCACCATGAGGAGCTGTCTTGAACATCTTGTGCCGCAGTCTATGAACCCCTCTCCCAAATCTCACCACCTCTCCTTCCATAAGACCCAAATAGTACTGTGCAAAAGTCTTAGGCACGTACATATAGCTAGGGTGCCTCGGCCTTTTGCCCAGTACTGTATTTATCAACGTGGCGCAAAGAGCAAGTTTGTAAATATGGCAGGAGCATGTTGGGACCGATGAGGGTGGAGTGCCGAGGAAGGAGTGTGGGGCAGGTGGCAGAGTAGGAGAGCCCAATACTGGGGGGTGACATGGGTGCAGACACACCCAGCCCTGAGACACCAGGCAAGGTCATTTGATTCAAAGCAATGGGCTTATTGTCCATGTCTCTCTGGTGCTTCCCACTCCCTCCCCTCTCTCTTCACCTTTTCCCAACCATGATTCCCCTCTCCCTGCCCCCTTCCCACTCTCAGTCCACAACAGAGACCCATATCAGAATCAGGTTTATCATCACTCTTTTTTGTCATGAAATTTGCTTTTATTTCTGGCAGCCGTACAGTGCAATACATAAAATTACTAGAGTACTGTGCAAAAGTCTTAGGCACCCTAAATATAAATATGTGTCTAAGACTTTTGCACAATACTATACCTTTGAGCACTACTTTGAACAATCTATGGCTCATACCCTCCAGCACAACATTTTTTAGCTTATGCCTCCTTGAAACTTTATTTTCTAAGTTACAATAAAGCAAGCATTCTAGTCTCCAGCTGGAGGCATGGGTTCAAATCCCACTTCTGATGTTCGCATGGGGCAGCCCGATACCATAGCAGATGGTGGAACGCTACCACTGTGCTCGCGACCCGGGTTCAATTCTGCCACTGGCTGTAAGGAGTTTGCACATTCCCCCCATGACCACGTGGGTTTCCTCTGGGTTTCACACAGCTAACGTTCTCTGTGTCAGATACCTGCCTCTGACATCCATTCCCCCCCCCCACCCACCCTCCCCTTCTGGGTGTATTCTGGAGCTATGGTATATAGCAAACATTTTAGCAGCACCAGCCAGTGTTCAGATCTGAATGTGGATTGTAGATTGAGCTTAAAATGCAGTTCTGAATAATGGTGTTCTTTGAGTTGAACTTTGGGATGATTGCAAACACTCCATTTGACTGCCGATGCCTGCATGTGTCTGAATACGGCCCAGGGTCCGTGGGGATTAACATTCATTTTGGGTGTCTGGAGCGTGGGTGTGATATGGAGATGTTTGAAAATTATATGTAATTCAAAGGAAGCATTGTAGATACATTGAAACTATAGAATTGTCCTGCTGTTAGCTTTGACCCTCAGGATATAAATATGTCATGTAGGATTGGGTCAGGCAGACCTCTTCTTCCAAGAGTGTTTCGAATATGATGCCTGCTGCTCTTTTTTGTGGATAAAGACTTTTATATCCACCCACACCCCCTATATTTTCCTTCAATCACCTTAAAATGATTATAGCTTTCTGTCCTGGGAAAAGGCATTGTCCACTCTGTCTATGCCTCTGATCACCTTGTACACCTCTATCAAGTCATCTCTCAACCTTCTTCGCTCCGAAGAGGAAATCCCTAACTCGCTCAACCTTTCCCCATAAGACAGGTTCTCCGATCCAGACAGCATCCTGGTAAATGTCCTCTGCGCCTCTTCACCAGCAGATCTCAATCAGTGCAGATCACTGAGAGCGTCGTCTCCTTGCAACACAGATGCACCTCAGCACTGCCTGCTTAGCCCCCTGCACTACTGCCCTGACGCCAGCGTCTTAGCCATTAAGCACAGCCCCAATACAATCAATGAATTTGCTGATGACATGACACGCGTTAGCCAATCCTGGGTGGGGTGGGGGGGGTGATGAGTCGGTGTTAAGGGGTGCTGTCACGTCTACAATAACAAGCCCGCTCTCAAAGTCAACAAAACCAAGTTCATCGTTGACTTGCGAAAGGGGAAGTCCAGCGGCCACATCCCTGTTCTCAGTGTGGTCAGTGACAGACCGAATGAGCTGTCACAAATTCCAGGGCTTTAAAATCTCAGATGACTTTCTTGGGCTCAGCACAAAGATGTAATTGTGAAGGCATCGTGCCTGTGTCTCTACTTTCTTAGAAGCTTAAGGAGATCTGGCCTGTCATCAGAGCCCCGAACAAATCTCCACAAGTGCACTGTTGAAAGTATCCTAGTTATATCATGATGATTCCCCTGCACAGAATGTCAGCGGCTGCCAAGAGCAATACATGCAGAACATTCCATCGCAGTTTGAATGGGTGATATGTGTCAGGGCTCAGTGCTGTGTTACACGCTTCTATGATCCTCTGGTTCTGGTTAAGGACAACTTACAAAAAAAAGTATCATCACATGTAATAGCTTACAGAAAAAGAGAGGGAATGAGAAGAAAGAAGAGAAGCTTTTCACTACTAACACTGGCCAAGAGTAACAAGCACCTTAGGTCCCACGCCACCAGCTTCAAGAACAGTTATTCCCCTACAACCATCAGGCTCCTGAACCCGCGTGGGTAACTTCACTCGCCTCAGCTCTGAACTGATTCCACAACCTACGGACTCACTTTCAAGACCTCTACAACTCGCGTTCTCAGGATTATTTTATTTGCTCAATTTGTCTTCTTTTGCACATTGCTTGTGTCTCAGTCTATCGTCTTCATAAATTCTAGTGTATTTCCTTATTTGCTTGTAAATGCCTGCAAGAAAATGAATCTCAAGATAGTGTATGGTGACGTATGGGCTGACTTTGTACAAAGGCAAAAGACAGAAGTGACTAAATGCTAAAAGCAATTGGGGCAACACAGTAGCGTGGCAGTTGGCGGGTGACCAGGGTTCAATTCCCGCTGCTGCCTGTAAGGAGTTTCCCGTGACCGCGTGGGTTTCCTCCGGGTGCTTCAGTTTCCTCCCACAGTCCAAAGACCTATCAGGTTAATTGGTCATTGTAAATCGTCCGTGATTAGGGTAGGATAAGGGGATTGCTGGTCGGCATGTCTCAAAGGGCCAGAAGGGCCTATTCCGTGCTGTATCTCAATCAATCGATACATAAGTAAATCATAGATTAAAGGAATAAATAAGTAATAGATAAGCCAAATAAATAATAAATAACAGATAAATAAATAAACAGATAGATACTAAAAGGCAAAAGAGACTGAGCAACCAAATGCTGAAAATCATAACAGTGCCGTAAAGAACCGTTAACCTCTGAACTTCAGAATAAATTTATTATCAAATTTCACATAAATCAGCTTATTTTTTAAGGCATCTGTTAGTCTTGCAAGACCATGGATCTGCGCCTGGAAAGTCTTCACTCTCCAGGGCGCAGGCCTGGGCAAGGTTGTATGGAAGACCGGCAGTTCCCCATGCTGCAAGTCTCCCCTCTCCACGACACCAATGTTGTCCAAGGGAAGGGCATTAGGACCCATACAGCTTGGCACCAGTGTCGTCGCAGAGCACTGTGTGGTTAAGTGCCTTGCTCCAGGACACAACACTCTGCCTTGGCTGGGGCTCAAACTCACGACCTTCAGATCGCTAGTCGAACGCCTTAACCACTTGGCCACGTGCCCACAAAAATCAACATATACAACCCTGAGATTCATCTTCTTCTGGGCATACCCATAACTATAACAGAATCAATGAAAGACCGCCCATCTAGGGTGTTCAACTAGAGTGCAGAAGACAACAAACTGCAAATACAAATAGAAGAAACAATAATAATAAATAAATAAGCAATAAATATCGAGAACATGAGATGAAGAGTCCTTGAAAGTGAGTCCATTGGTTGTGGGAACAGTTCAATGATGGGGCAAGTGAGGTTTTTGATTCAAGAGCCGGACGGTTGAAGGGTGGTAACTGTTCTTGAACATGGTGGTGCGAGTCCTGAGGCTCCGGTACCTCCTTCCTGATGGCAGCAGTGAGAAGAGAGAATGGCCTGAGTGGTGGGGGGTCCCTGATGATGGACGCTGCTTTCCTGCAACGCCACTCAGTGCAGATGTGCTCAATGGTGGGGAGGGCTTTACCCGTGATGGACTGGGCCGTATCCACTACTTTGTGTAAAACTTTCCATTCAAGGGCATTGGTGTTCCTATATCAGGCTGTGATGCATTCAGTCAGTATGCATTCCTCTTTACATCTGTAGGAGTCTGTCAAAGTTTTAGATGTCATGCCAAGTCTCTGCAAACTCTGACTTGCTTTCTTCGAAATTGCACTAACGTTCCTCTGAAATAGTAACGCTGAAGAATTTAAAGTTGCTGACTCTCTCCCACCTCTGATCCTCTAATGAGGACTGGCTCAAGACCTCTGGTTTCCCTGTCCTGAAGTCCATAATCAGCTCCTTGGTCTTGCTGATACTGAGTGAGAAGTTGTTGCCCTGACACAAATCAGCCAGACTTTCAGTCTCTCTTCGATATACTGACTTATCACCCCCTGTGGTTTGGCCTACAGCAGTAGATCTCTAAGCAACGTACTTTGTTTTTAAGTTTCACCCCACCCCAGTGAAAGATCCTCAAACTGAAGCGCAAACTCTACTCTTGTTGCGTTGTAGACCTGAGCACTTCCCTCATCTCTGGCTTTGTTTTTTTAATCAGATGCAGTCTACTGAACTGAGTCAAGTAGGGAAGAAGTGTTTAATGGAAGACTTTTTATTTTAGCTTTTAATCTTGCGAAGACGGCTGCAATTGTTTTCTATTTAATACAGTTTTCTTCCAAGGCCATTTCACTAATGAAACCACATTAAATCCAGCATCTTTCTGATTACGAACATTTTCTTCCGGACACGAGGAGTACTTACTTGATCACAGCTGACTGCACCCAATTACCTGACCGGAATTAAGGTACGAAAATAAAGGCAAACAATTAGAAACTTCAGCTGGTGTAACATCATTAATGCCCTCAACTTCTTCTAAAATAAAATGAAACTTCATTAAAAAAGAAAATAGGTCACAGGAAATACCTAGATTAGTGTCTCCACGTTCTTCTTCTTTTGCCCATTAATGCCACTGACGTTTAGGGCAGCAATGAAGTTCCTCAAATACTGGTAGCATTCATGGCTTCCTTCACTGTGTCAGTAGCTTCTTCCCTGTTTTCACTGCTGTCAGTCACGCAAGTTCTGGGTGGAGACTCAGAAATACCGTCACACTCAGATGTAGAAGAATCCTCCATTGCTGTTTCCGTAACAGTTATGTTATACCAGTCAGGGTTGTTAGCCCCGAGCTGAACCCACAAACCTGGAGGACCGGTGGACCACTCTTAGTCTGGCCTCTACCCTTTGACCTGTTTGGCATGGGTGACCCTACCAGGAGCCAAAGCATAAAGCCCTGATTCCAGCCAACATAGCTCTCCATTTCATTGAGGTACTCAGGCCTCCAAACCCTACCACAAGATCGGGGTCCTCTTGGAGAAGTGACCCATTTACAACTAAGTTATTCTGCTAATTGGAAGACTTCACAAGTCACAAATTGAAGGTCCTTTGAGCTCAGTCACTGAATGTATCCAAGGCTCGGACTGCTGAATGATGGAACAAACTCCCGTGGCCCGAAATGTTGACTATCTATTCACTTCCATAGATGTTGCCGCCACCTGGCTTCATCTGTTGCCTTCCAGCTCACCACCTTCTCTTACCATCTTTTTTATTCTGGCATCTTCCCCCTTCCTTCTCCGTCCCGATGAAGGGTCTCTGTCCAAAACGTCGACAGCCTATTCACTTCCACAGATGCTGCCCAACCTGCTGGATTGTGCGGGGCAAATCCCACTTCGTCATTTTGTTCTTGGAAACAACAGTCTCCTGGAGAGACGGCCACATCTATTTTGTCAACTCTGTGAGGGCCGAACCAGGTCCGCACAATGAACACTCAAGCAAGCTTCTACAGACGGACTGTCGGAGGTATCCTGATTGTTTGCAATACAGCGCGGAATTGGCCTTTCGAGCTGTGCCACCAATCAAGATTTTAACCCTAACCTAATCAATGACCAATTAATCTAGCAACCAATACTCTTTGGATTGCTAGAGGAAACCGGAGCACCCAGAGGAAACTCACGGAGTCCGTACAGGCTCCTTACAGGCAGCAGTGGGAATTGAACCCGGATCGCCTGTACTGTAAACCGCTGTGCTAGCCACTACAGTACCGTGCCACCCATGGTATTCGAAGTTCAAAGTAAATTTTATTATCAGAGTACATATATGTCACCATATACAACCCTGAGATTCATTTTCCTGTGGGCATACTCAATAAATCTATAGAATAGTAACTATAACGGGATCAATGAAAGATCAACCAGAGTGCAGAAGACAACAAACTGTGCCATACAGATATAAATAAATAGCAATTGATAACAAGAACATGAGAGAATGAGATAAAGAGCCCTTAGAGGGTTGAGGGAACATTTCAATGATGGGGTAAGTGAGTGCAGTTATCCTCTTTTGTTCCAGAGCCCAATGGTTAAGGGGAAGTTAGTGGTCTTGAACCCAGTGGTGTGCCACCAGCTTCAAGAAGGCACGGATACACAATAAGCTACAGAGAGTACTGGACATGACCCAATACATCGTGGGCATATTCTTTCCCACCATCAGTGCTAAAGGCATGAGGTACTGCCTCAAGGCAGCAACATCAAATTCAAAGCCAAAGTAACACATTATCAAAGTATATATAGCCTCTTTTACCTCAGACGGTTGAGGAAGTTTGGTATGGGCCCCCAACTCCTAAGAACTTCCTACAGGGGCACAATTGAGAGCATCCTGACTGGCTGCATCGCTGTCTGCTCTAGGAACTGTACCTCCCTCAATCGCAGGACTCTGCAGAGAGTGGTGCGGACAGCCCAGCGCACTTGTAGATGTGAACTTCCCACTATTCAGAACATTTACAGAGACAGGTGTGTAAAAAGGGCCCAAAGGATTATTGGGGACCTGAGTCACCCAACCACAATCTATTCCAGCTGCTACCATCCGGGAAACGGTACCGCAGCATAAAAGCCAGGACCAACAGGCTCCGGGACAGCTTCTTCCACCAGGCCATCAGACTGATGAACTCACGCTGATACAACTGTATTTCTATGTTATACTGACTGTCCTGTTGTACATAGTATTTATTATAAATTACTATAAATTGCACATTGCACATTTAGACAGAGAAGTAACGTAAAGATTTTTACTCCTTGTGTATATGAAGGATGTAAGTGATAAAGTCAATTCAATTCAATTCATATGTTACCATATATTCCTTTGAGATTCATTTTCCTCCTTATTTTTATTCTAAAGAGATATCCTTGTTTTCTGAGGCTGTGCCCTCTGGTCCTAGACTCTTCCACCTGCCTACAGGAAAAATGTAAATAAGACTGAAAGCGTACAGAGAAAATTTACAAGGATGTTGCTGTGTTTGGAGGACCAGAGTTACAAGGAAAGATTGAATAGATTCAAGATTCAAGATTCAAAAAACTTTATTGTCATTCTAACTGTACATCAGCTCTGCAGGGCAGAATGAGACAGCGTTTCTCGGGGGCAGTGCAATCATAACATAACAAACACAACACAAAATAATAAACATAACAATAAATAGTAAAACACAACAGCCACGTCAGTTAAAATCAGTTATAAGTGTCCAGTGCAAGTTAAAAGTGTCCAAAGCAGAGTCAGGTGGAGCAGCTATTTAGCAGTCTGACTGCCTGTGGGAGGAAGCTGTTTAGTAGCCTTGTGGTTTTAGTTTTGATGCTCCTGTAACGTTTGCCTGCTGGCAGAAGAACAAACAGTTCATGGAGAGGGTGTGAGAGGTCTTTAATGATGTACCGTGTCTTCTGGAGGCATTGACTCTGAAAGAGGTCTTGGACAGAAGGTAGGGAGACCCCAATAACCTTCTCTGCTCCCCTAACCACCCTCTGCAAGACTTTTTTGTCGACAGCACTGCAGCTGGAATACCAGGTTGTGATGCAAAAGGTCAGCACACTCTCAACCACGTCTCTGTAGAATGTAGTTAAGATGTTAGTGGGGAGTGATGCTTGTTTAAGCTTCCTCAGAAAGTGCAATCTCTGCTGGGCCCGTTTCACAATCCCAGTGGTGTTCCTGGACCAGGTGAGATTGTCCGAGATCTGCACCCCAAGGAACTTGATGTTTTCCGCTCTCTCCACTGTGGAGCTGCTGATGCTGAGGGGTGTGTGCTCAGGCTGAGACCGTCTGAAATCGACGATCATCTCCTTGGTTTTGGTGACATTAAGCATCAAGTTGTTATCACTGCACCAGCTCTCTAGGTGTTTGACCTCCTCCCTGTACATTGTTTCATCATTTTTGCTGATGAGCCCCACCACTGTGGTATCATCAGCAAATCTAATGATCAGGTTCTCTTTGAATATGGCTGCACAGTCATGTGTTAGCAGTGTAAACAGCAATGGGCTAAGCACGCAGCCTTGTGGGGATCCAGTGCTCAGTGGGGATCCAGTGGGTCAGACCAAGATTCCAAAGGAGGGGGGACCAGCCTGGAAGTTTAGAGTGCCATAGAGCTACAAGGAGCAGAGAGTGCCCTTTGAGCCACCATCTCCATGCCAACCATCAAGCACCCAACTGGTGCCAATGGTTGCGGGGTGTATTTTCTCCCTGTGGCTGTGTGGGTTCTCTGGTTTCCTCCCACATTCCAAAGACGTGTGAGTTAGGTTTGGAAAGTTGCGACCGTGCTTTGTTGGCGCCGGGAATGTGACACTTACGGGCTGCCCCACAGCTCCTCCTCATCTTGCGTTGACGCAGGCAACGCAGTTCACTGCGCGCGCGCACACACACAAAACGCTGGAGGAACTCGGCAGGTGGGGCAGTATCTATCATCGTCATCATGTGCCCTGTGGTATGTCATATGTCGTGGGCGATCATGGTCTTCGACCATGATTGTTCTTGGCAAATTTTTCTACAGGAGTGGTTTGCCATTGCCTCCTTCTGGGCAGTGTCTTAACAAGCCGGGTGACCCCAGCCAGTATCAATATTCTTCAGAGATTGTCTGCCTGGCATCTGTGGTCGCATAACTAGGACCTGTGATCTGCACCGGCTGCTCATACGACCATCCACCACCTGCTCCCATGACTTCATGTGACCCTGATCAGGGGGCTAAGCAGGTGCCACACTTTGCCCCAGGGTGACCTGCAGTGTAGCAGAGGGGAGGAATGCTTTACACCTCCTTTGGTAGAGACATATCCCCACCTTGCAACCTCACAGCATCTATGGTGAGAAATAAACAGTTGACATTTCGGGCTGAGACCCTTTGTCAGGATTGGAAAGCGAGGGAGAAGAAGCGGGACCTCTATGTTCCGATGAGGCAAATTAAACCGATCGTTTTCTTTACACGGTATCTTTATTTTTGAAATGTCCCAGAGCAGATCATAAGAGCTTTATCAAACGAAGTCTGACATCAGCCTCATGAGGAAGTGATCAACGAGGATGGTTTTTAGCGAGAATGCAGAGAGGTTCCTGGAGGGAAGCTGAGCAACTGGTACATGGCCAAAGGCAAAGACAAATGAGCGATAGTGAAACAGGAGGAAAGCATATCTGTGGTAGAAGGTAGAAGTGGAGGGATATGTAGAGGTGAGCATGTGACCCTACCTGGAATTACCAATGTAATGATAAGAAGATAGATAGGATGTGTCTAGTCATCGAGTCTTAGAAAACAGGATAGAAACAGGCCCTTCGGTCCATCTAGTCCATGCTGAGCCATTTAAACTGGCTACTCCCATCGACCTGCACCGGGACCTTAACCCTCCATACCCTTGCTGTTCATCTTCTCTTATCCAAACTTCTCTTAAACGTTGAAAACAAACTCACATGCACCACTTGTGCTGGCCGCTCGTTCCACGCTTTCGCTACCCTCTGAGCGAAGAAGTTTCCCTTCACGTTCCCCTTATACTTTTCACCTTTCACCCTTAACCCATGACCTCTAGTGGTCATCCCACCCCAACCTTCAGTGGAAAAAGCCTGCTTGCATTGACCCGAATTGTAGCCCTCATCATTTTGTATACCTCTATCAAATCTCTACTTAATCTTCTATGTTCCAAGGAATAAAGTCCAGACCTATAAAGTCCCTACCTTCTGTCCAAGACCTCTTTCAGAGTCGATGCCTCCAGAAGACACGGTACATCATTAAAGACTCCTCACACCCTCTCCATGAACTGTTTGTTCTTCTGCCATCAGGCAAACATTACAGGAGCATCAAAACTAAAACCACAAGGCTACTAAACAGCTTCCTCCCACAGGCAGTCAGACTGCTAAATAGCTGCTCTACCCGACTCTGCTTTGGACACTTTTAACTTGCACTGGACACTTATAACTGATTTTAACTGACATGTGGCTGTTGTGTTTTACTATTTATTGTTACGTTTGTTATGTTATGATTGCACTGCCCCTGAGAAACGCTGTCTCATTCTGCCCTGCAGAGCTGATGTACAGTTAGAATGACACTAAAGTTTTTTGAATCTTTGAATCATTGAATCATCCGGATTCTGAATTTTTCCAATGGCAGAGTGTGAGAAGCAAAGAGCTTTCCAAAGCTTACACACACTTTACAGGCAGTGGCAGGAATTGAGGAGGCTGTAATGCAACCAGAAGGCGCTACATTAATGCAGGTTGTCCTTGTGGTGCCAAGGTGCTAGTCAGATTGCCCAATGTCTGCCTTTTGCATGCTCTCATTTTAAAGCGGAGGAAATCCACAATAATTGCATTGAGCGGACATCAGGGTAAAGAGAAAGCAGAGCCAAATATGCCAAAAATTTGTACCCTTCCTTCTTCTTCTTGGTAAGGGAGGAGAAGATGGTGGCGCGACGGCAGCGCACGCGGCCACTTCGGTGATGATGTCTGTTACCTGTCAAGTAGGGGACCGTGCACAATTCTGATTTGATGGAGACAGACGTGAGACTACGGAGGAACATATGGAAAACTTCTGAAATGCCCGCTTCGCTGCCGCTGCTACTGCGTGGTAACCGGAATCTCCGGAGCAGAAGGCCCCGAAATCCTCGGCTTTGCTTGTTTCAGCGGCCAGGGAGAGGTCGAAGGCGCTCGGCAGAGGATGGCGCTTGGGAGGCAGTATCGGAGAGGCTGCTCGGAAGCTCAGAGTTTTCAGATGGATGGACTCAGGGTCGGCTGGGGTCGGCTGCTTCCAAGGCATCGGCAAGTTGACGGTGCCTGGAGGTTTATGGCAGGGAGTTTCTCCCTTTTGCTGCCTGCTATCGGGGACTCGGGAGTCAATCGACTCGGAGACTTGAGACTTTATTTACCGTGCCCATGGTTTGTTCTTCATCAAATTATGGTATTGCTTTGCACTGCTGTAACTATATGTTATAATTATGTGGTTGTGTTAGTGTTAGTCTTTGGTTTGTCCTGTTTTCTGTGATATCACTCCGGAGAAACATTGTATCATTTCTTAATGCATGTATGCATTTCTAAATGACAATAAAAGAGGACTGAGTGTTCTCATAATCTAATCTAATCTTCCACTCAGAAGCTTGTGTCCAATGGACCTGCTTCACTCAAAAGGATGTCAAGAAACTGCTGGATGTATTGGCCTAGTAACCACCTCAGGACATAAAACCTCAAGATCAGTGCCTGAGAAACACACTACTTAAGTTTGTCATGCCACCTCAAGTTAATGGAGTGATAAACTGCCCTCGTTTTTGTCAGGGGAAACTCATGATAATGTGGCCTTATAAAGTCTCAGAATTCCAGTAACGTGCAAAAGTCTTCGGTACACATAAATGTACATATATATCGCTAGGGAGACTGAGACTTTTGAACAGTCCTGTAATGATTTCATGTATTGCACTGTACTGCTTCAAAAAAAACAAATTTCATGACATATGTGAGTGATGATAAACGTGATTCTGATATGGGTCTCTATTGTGGACTGGGGGGGGGAGGGGGCAGGGAGAGGGGAAATCATGATTGGGAAAAGGGGAAGGGAGAGGGGAGGGAGCGGGAAGCACCAGAGAGATATTCTGTAATGATCAATAAACCAATTGTTTAGAATCAAATAACCTTGCCTGGTGACTCAGGGATGGGTGTGTCTGCACCCACACCACACCCACTCCCTCTCTGCCACCTGTCCCACGCCCCCCCAAATTTGGAAATAGAGATATGGAATAAAATGTGTATAAATAAATAAATAAATAAAGCATGTATTTATAGTGTAAACACATTATAAAAAAGTGTTTTAGAGTGTTCTTCACCTCAAAAGTGGTTTAAACCAAAAAACGTAGAAAAGGAACCACCTCTAGATACTTGGTAGTGCTAGACTCTGTGTTTGGTAAGCTTTGGAAAGTTCTTTGCTTCTCTCACACTCTGTCATTGAAAAAGTTCAGAATCCAGAGGACAGGGTCGAGCCAAGATTCTAAAGGGAGGGATCAAGCTGGAAATTTAGAGCGTCATAGGAACAGGAACAGGGAGTGCCTTTTGACCCACCATCTCCATGCCAACCATCAAGCACCCATCTGGTGCCAAAGGTTACGGGGAGAAGGCAGGAGAATGGGGTTGATGGGAAAGTAAATTAACCATGATCAAATGGCAGAGCAGACTTGATGGACCAAATGGCCTAATTTTTAATTTTTTTTAATTTATTGAGATACAGCAAGGAATAGGCCCTTCCAGCCCTTCGAGCCCCACTGCCCAGCAATCCTCTGATTTAACCCTAGCCTAATCATGGGACAATTTACAATGACCAATTAACCTACCAACCGGTACGTCTTTGGACTGTGGGGAGAGAACGTACGAACTCTGCACCTTGGTCTTATGATCTTATGCCAATCCCACCAGCGGGCCAGCTGTCAGGGACTGTGGCAGGGTCAACAGACTGGATTGAAGTGTGAAGAATCGAGGGGGAATTGGGGGACAGGTTGGTGATGGGGGCCAGGGAGGGGAAGGTCAGGGTGATGGTCTGAACTGAGTGGAATTGCGTAGCCCTGATCTTCAGGAGGAAGGCCCAAGGTAGAACTAACGAAGTATGCTACTTAAAGGAGATGTATCTTCCTGAGCTGGGTTCCCAGCACGTGCCTCCGCAGACTGGCTCAGGACTTCCGCGAACACCAATAAAGCAGCTTCGCTTGTGCTACCGGGAATGTGCTTCTGTGTGAGTGGCCACATTTAACATGGTGGTCTTTGCTTATGGGTAAATCTCCCAGCTTGGCAGTGAACACTGGCCAAGGCAACACACACAAACTGCTGGAGGAACTCAGCAGGCCAGGCAGCATCTACGGAAAAGAGTAAACAGTCGACACTTTAGGCAGAGACCCTTCTTCAGACTGGAAAGAAAGAAGAGGAGTCAGGGTAAGAAGGTGGGGGGAGGGGAGGAAGAAGTACAAGAGGGAGAGTGATAGTGGAATCGGGAGAGGGGAAGTGGTGAAGTAAAGCGCAAGGAAGTTGATTGGTGAAAGAGATAAAGGGCTGGAGAAGGGGGAGCCTATTAGGAGAGGACAGAAAACCGTGGGAGAAAGGGAGGGGGGAGGAGCACCAGAGGGAGGTGATGGGCAGGTGAGGAGATAAGGTGAAAGAGAGAAACGGGAGAATGTTGGGGGGGTGGGTGTGAAATTACCAGAAGTTTGAGAAGATGGCGGCGTGACGCAGCGTGCGCGGCCTCTCCAGTGAAATGATATCGTATTTGTTAACTAGGGGCCGTGCACAATCCTGGTTTGATGGAGACAGACGTGAGAAGCACGGAGGAACATCTGGAGAAACTTCTGGAACGCCCGGTTCGCTGTCGCTGCGACTGTGCGATCGAGAATCTCCGGAGGGGAAGGCCCCAAATCCTCGGCTTTGCCTGTTGCTGGCGGCCGGAGCTGGGGTCGAAGCGCTCGGCAGAGATGGTGCTCGGCGCTTGGTGTCAGAGGGCTGGTCAGAGGCTCGAAGTTTTCGGACGGACTGAGAGTCGGACTGTGGTCGGGTGCTTCCAGGGTGCTGCATTGGCAAGTTTGCGGCGCTGGAAGCTCATGGCAGAGAGAGTTTCTCCCTTCTACCGTCTGCATGAGATGTTGGGACTTCCGAGAGACTTTGAGACATTTTTTACCGTGCCCAATCAAATTACGGTATTGCTTGTACTGTTGTAACTATATGTTGTAATTACGTGGTTTTTGTCAGTTTTTCAGTCTTGGTCTGTCTTGTGTTTCTGTGATATCACACTGGAGAAATATTGTATCATTTCTTAATGCATGCATTACGAAATGACAATAAAAGAGGACTGCATGTCCTCATAATCTAAAAAAAAATCGATGTTCATGCCATCCGGTTAGAGGCTACCCAGACGGAATATAAGGTGTTGCTCCTCCAACCTGAGTGTGGCCTCATCACGGCAGTAAAGGAGAGGCCGTGGACTGACATGTCAGAATGGGAATGGACGTTGCTTTGGACTTCTAGCATCTGTAGATATTTTCGTGTTTGTTTGTGATACAACTGAGGCTGGCCATCTCCTCTGAGGGCGGGAAAGTCATACATGCAAAATTCCAGACTCTCTCAATTCACAAACAACCCCTGATTATAATTGACATTCATTTTCTTGAAATCACGTCACAGACAAAAAAAAAAGCAGCACTTCTGCCTGACACCGCAAGCAGGGTACAGAATGGCGCGGTAGTGCAATGGTTAACAAAATACTTTACGGCACCAGTGGTTCAATTCCCGCCACTGCCTGTAAGGGGGTTCGCACGTTCTCCCCGTGACCGCGTGGGTTTCCTCTGAGCGCTCCAGCTTCCTCCCACAGATCAAAGGACGTACCGGTTAGATTGTGGGCACGCTACGCTGGCGCCGGACGCACGGCCGCACTCGCGGGCAGCCCCCAGCCCACCTTCAGGCTCTGTCGGTCGTCGACGCAAACGGTGCATTTCGTAATCAGCACAAGGCTTGTTGAAATGAATCTATTCACAATAGAAATCATCTTACGAGAACACACCATCCCATGCCTTCCTGTGCTTTACAGACAGGGTCAATGCTTCCCATACTGTTCTGGAGCTACTGCCACCTACATGACACTCTGGGGTTTTATATTAAGTTCTGCAATAATTGAGGTCTTCTCCCTGCCCCCCCCCCCAACCCCGGCCGACCCTCTCCCATAGGAGAAGTTCCTCACTGAGCCAAGGTTCAGTGCATTCCTCAGCACAAGATACAAAGGTTTAATCTACCAGCTGAATGCACAGCAATTGGAGGACTCTCAAGGTCTCTCAAGCTTCTGGGCAGTGACTTAAGCCTTCACACCTCCAACTCAGAGACAACAACATTTCCTGAACCAAAGCTTGACCGGCCAGCAATATCAGAGTCCTTACTGCTTCGCTTATCGCCTTCTAGCTATTCACTAAACAGCAGACCGTTCACATACCCAGTGCCAAGCTCAGGGCTGCCCAGAGTCTCTCCTGGGTTCCTTTGTAAACCAAGTGCCTGTGATGCATCCTACTATAGTATGATGGTGAAGTTCTAGAGAAGTACATTTCTCCCCCCTCAGGTTAATGAAATGAGGGTAGAGAGAAATGGAAAGCTTCTAACCGTTCAGACATTGACGTTATGTTAACTCAGTGCTCAAGTAACAGAGTCTGTTGAACTCAAAGCTTTCTCCCTGTGACCTCGTGGGTTTCCCCTGGGTCCTCCAGCTTCCTCCAAAGACGTGCTGGTTGGTAGGTTAATTGGTCATTGTAAATTGTCCCGTGATTAGGCTGGGGTTAAATTGAGGGATTGTTGGGTGGCATGGCTCGAAAGGCAAGAAGGGCCTGTTGCACGCTGTATCTCAATAGATAAATAAATAAATAGACAGACGGATGATCCTAACCATTATCAATACTCTTCACAGATTGTCCGCCCGGCATTTTTCCAAATAAAATGATTTATTTTTGTTCGTCCGTTATGTGCTGAGTTGTATGACAAGCGAGATTATGGCCTTTCCAGGACCATGATTGTTCTTGGCAAATTTTTCTACAGGAGTAGTTTGCCATTGTCTTCTTCTGGGCAGTGTCTTTACAAGACACTGGGGCAGCCTGGTAGCACAGTGGTTAGCATAATTGCTTTACCGTACCAGTGACCTGGGTTCAATTCCCGCCGCTCTCTTTAAGGAGTTTGTACATTCTCCCCGTGACCACGTGGGTTTCCTCCGGGTGCTCCGGTTTCCTCCCACAGTCCAAAGACCTACCAGTTGGTTGGTTAATTGATCATTGTAAATGGTCTCATGATTAGGCTAGGATTAAAGCGAGGGATTGCTCGAAGGGCTGGAAGGGCCGTGCTGTATCTCGACAAGTAAATATTGAGCTGTTAACAGTACTCTTTGTGTTAACAGAGATTGTCTGCCTGGTGTCAGTGGTCACATCACCAGGATTTGTGATAAGCACCAGCTGTTCGTACGACCATCCGCCACCTGCTTCCATAGTTTCAGGTGACCCTAATCGGGGGGCTAAGCAGGTGCTACACCTTGCTCAAGGGTGACCTGCAGGCTAGCAGAGGGAAGGAACACCTTACACCTACTTTGGTAGAGATGTATCTCCACCCCACCACCTATTTTACATCTTTATTGTTTATCTTACATCAGCAAAATTGTACAAATTTTACATAAGTGCCCTATCACCTCTCATATAAACAGCAAAGAGCACAAAGTACCCACAATTGCACAGGAGGCAGCCAGAACCTCTAATTCTAAATTAATTTTTCCTAATTTTAATCAGGGAGTCTGAAATATTTTCTATTAAAGAAGATCCGTAAACACCCAAATGTGCATCACGGAATATGGTGGGCAGTTTTGGGCCCCTTATCTAAGAAAGGATGTGCTGTCTTTGGAGGGGGCCCAGAGGAGGCTCACGAGAATGATTCCGGAATGAATGTTTTAATGTACAAGGAGCATTTAATGCAGAGGTTCCCACCCTGGGGTGCCCAGATCCCTCAGTTAATGGTAGGGTCCATAGCATAAAAAAGGTTGGGCTCTGGGCCTGTACCTGCTGGAGTTTAGAAGAGTGAGAGGGGATCTCATTGAAACCTGCCAAACATCGAAAGGCATAGATAGAGTGGACATGGAGAGGATGTTTGGAGTGCCTCAGACCACAACAGCATTCCTTTGGAACAGATATGAGGAGGAATTTCTTTCGCCAGAGACTGGTGAATCTGTGGAATTTGTTGTCACAGACGGGCAGTGGAGGCCAAGTCATTGGGTATATTTACAACGGAGGGTGATAGGTTCTTGATTAGTCACGGCATCGAACGTTATGGGGAGAAGGCAGGAGAATGGGATTTTGAGGGATGATACATCAACTTTGATAGAATCAGAATCAGGATTAGATTTAGTATCACCGGCATATGTTGTGAAATTTGTTAACTTTACAGCAGCAGTACAATGAAATACATGATAAATAAATATAGAGAAAAAATGAGTTACATTAAGTATATATATGTGTCTATTAAATAATTAAATTAAAATAGGTAGTGTAAAAAAACAGAAGTAAAAAAAGTAGTGGGGTAGTATTCACGGTTTCAATATCCTTTTAGAAATCAGATGGCAGGGGGGAAGAAGCTGTTCCTGAATTGCTGAGTCTGTGCATTCAGACTTCTGTACCTCCTTCCTGATTGTAACAATGAGAAGAGGGCATGACCTGGGTGATGGGGGTCCTTAATGATTGTCGCCACCTTCCTACGGCACCATTCCTCGAAGATGTCTTGGATACTGCGGAGGTTAATGCCACACGACAGTAAGGACAGGAATAAAATGAGATGGCAGGTAAATGTGTGGCTGAAGAATTGGGGCAGGGGGCAGCAATTCAGATGTTTGGATCGTTGGGACCTCTTCTGGGATGGGTGTGACCTGTACCAAAGGGAAGGGTTGCACATGAATCCGAGGGGGACCAATAACCTTGTGGGCAGGTTTGCTAAAGCTGTTGGGATTGCTTTGAAGTCATGTGGCAGGGGGTTGGGAACGAGGGTGATAGAGCTGAGGATAAGCCAGCAGGTTTACAAGTAGATGCTGGGAGAAATATGAATGTAAGGAAGGACAAGCCAATGATCTGGTACAAATGCAGACAGTGCAAAGAGTTAAATTGTACTACCGAGGCAAAATTCAAAAGGGCAAAGAATATAGGACTGCAGGTGTTGTATTTAAATACACATAACATTTGGAATAAGGTGGATGAACTCATTGCGCAATTAGAGATTGGTTGGTATGACATTGTGGGTATCATTGAGTTGTGGGTGCAAGAAGGTCGTAGTTGGGAGCTTGATATCAAATGATATAATTTATATCAAAAAGACAGGCAGGAAGGCATAGGCGATGGTGTGATTCTGTTGATAAGAGATGGGTTGCATCTTTAGAAAGAGGAGACATAGGATCAGAGAATGTGGAATCTTTGTGAATGAAGAAACTGCAAGGGTGAAAAAAATCATGACAGGAATCATATATAGGCCTCCAAGTAGTAGCCACAATGTGGGGTTGAGTTTGCACAGGGAGCTGGAAAGGGCATGTAATAAGGGTAATGTCACAATAGTAATGAGGGGACTTCAATATGCAAGGAGACTGAGAAAATCAGGTTGGTGTCGGATCGCAAGAGAGGGAATTTGTTGAATGCCTATGAGATTGCTTTTTCGAGCAACTTGTGCTTGCGCCTACTCAGGAAAAGGCTATCTTAGATTAAAAACCATAGAAACCATAGAAAAACTACAGCACAGAAACAGGCCTTTTGGCCCTTCTTGGCTGTGCCGAACCATTTTCTGCCTAGTCCCACTGACCTGCACACGGACCATATCCCTCCGTACACCTCCCATCCATGTACCTGTCCAATTTACTCTTAAATGTTAAAAAAGAACCCGCATTTACCACCTCGTCTGGCAGCTCATTCCATACTCCCACCACTCTCTGTGTGAAGAAGCCCCCCCTAATGTTCCCTTTAAACTTTTCCCCCCTCACCCTTAACCCATGTCCTCTGGTTTTTTTCTCCCCTTGTCTCAGTGGAAAAAGCCTGCTTGCATTCACTCTATCTATACCCATCATAATTTTATACACCTCTATCAAATCTCCCCTCAATCTTCTACGCTCCAGGGAATAAAGTCCTAACCTATTCAACCTTTCTCTGTAACTGAGTTTCTCAAGTCCCGGCAACATCCTTGTAAACCTTCTCTGTACTCTTTCAATCTTATTAATATCCCTCCTGTAATTTGGTGACCAAAACTGAACACAATACTCCAGATTCGGCCTCACCAATGCCTCATACAACCTCATCATAACATTCCAGCTCTTATACTCAATACTTTGATTAATAAAGGCCAATGTACCAAAAGCTCTCTTTACGACCCTATCTACCTGTGACGCCACTTTTAGGGAATTTTGTATCTGTATTCCCAGATCCCTCTGTTCTACTGCACTCCTCAGTGCCTTACCATTTACCCTGTATGTTCTACCTTGGTTTGTCCTTCCAACGTGCAATACCTCACACTTATCTGTATTAAACTCCACCTGCCATTTTTCAGCCCATTTTTCCAGCTGGTCCAAGTCCCTCTGCAGGCTCTGAAAACCTTCCTCACTGTCTACTACACCTCCAGTCTTTGTATCATCAGCAAATTTGCTGATCCAAGTTACCACATTATCATCCAGATCATTGATATAGATGACAAATAACAATGGACCCAGCACTGATCCCTGTGGCACACCACTAGATTGGGTGTAGTGCAATAATCCAGATTTTATTCAGGAGCTCAAGGTAAAGGAACCCTTAGGAGACAGTGATCATCATATGATTGAATTCATACAGCACTTTGAGAGGGTGAAGCATAAGTCAGATGCATCAGTATCACAATGGAATAAATGGACAGAGGCATGAGAGAGGAGCTTGCCCGGGTGGATTAGAGGGGGTTACTGGTAGGGATGACGGCAGAACAGAGGTGGCTGAAGTTTCTGGGAATAGTTCACAAGGCACAGGATAGGTATGTCTCACAGAAGAATAAGTTCTCAAATGGCAGGGGTAGGCTATTGCGGCTGACAAAGGAAGTTAAGGACTGCATAAAAGCCAAGAAAAGGGGATATAATGTAGCAAAAGTGAGTGGGAAGCTGGATCATATTGAAGTTTTTAAAATCCAACAAAAGGCAACTAAAAAAGCTATAGGAAGGGAAAATATGAAATATGAGGGCAAACTAGCCAATGATACAAAGCAGGATACTAGAAGTTTTCTCAGCATATAAAGAGTAAAAAGGAGGTGGGAGTTGATATTGGATCACTGGAAAATGATGTTGGTGAGGTAGTGATGGGGGACAAAGAAATGGCAGATGAACTTAATGGGTACTTTGGAACTTCACTGTGGAAGACACTAGCAGTGTGACAGAGGTTCCGTGAGTGTCAGGCCACAGGAGTGAATGCCATTGTGGTTGCAAAGGTGAAAGTGCTAGGCAAACTGGAAGGTCTTAAGGTGGATAAAATGGACTACATCCCAGAGCCCTGGAAGAGGTTGCTGAAGAGATAACGGATGCATTGTCATGATCTTTCAAGAATCACTCAATTCTGCCATGGTTTCAGAGGACTGGAAGATTGCAAATGTCACTCCACTCTTTAAGAAGGGAGGGAGGCAAAAGAAAGGAAATTACAGGCCAGTTAGCTTAACCTCAGTGGTTGGGAAAGTGTTGGAGTCCAAACTTCTAGTCCCAGAGGAAATGAGGCCAACTATGCCAGCAGAACGTACAGCATTGAATAGTACAGCACTGGATCAGGCCCTTCGTCCCACATCATTGTGCTGAACCAATTTCATCAGTGTTCAGATGGCCAGCTGAACTAACCACTGCTGCCTACACAACGTCCATATACTTCCACTTTCCTACACATTCATCTCTTAAATGTCCCCAGTGTATCTGCCTCTATCACTGCCCCAGGCAGCATGTTCCAGCGACCCGCCACTCTCTGTGTTAAATAACTTGCCCCTCACATCTCCTCTGAATTTACACCCCCGCACCCACCTTCAATGCATGCCCCCAGTATTAGTTATTCAGATACTGCCTGTCTACTTTATCTATGCCTCTCATAATCTTATAAACCTCTATCAGATCTCCCCTCAGCCTCCGCTGCTCCAGAGAAAACAACCCAAGTTTGTCCAGCCTCTCGTTACAGCCCATGCCCTGTAATCCAGTCAACATTGTGGTGAACCTCTTCTGTACGCTCTCGAAAGCCTCGACATCCATCCTCTTGTGGGGCGACCAGCACCATATGCAGTACTGTGGCTTTATTAGAGTTAGTGTAGTGATTAGTAACCCTGACTCTGTCATAGCTTTGAGTCTAAAACTTTCCCGTAGTTTGCTATCTTTCCCACTGTTGCGTAATCATTGTGCGGATCAAGAGCTGGTTGCATAAAGAAACATAAAAATGTTAAAAATAAAGATTCGGTCGGTCAGCCAGGCAGTGGATTCTTTCTTGTGATCTGTTTTATCTCTAGCCATCAGCCCCACTCCCCGTCCACCCACCTCCCCTCTCAGCTGGCTTTCATCTGTCATACACACACACACACACACACACACACACACACACAATGCTGGAGGAGCTCAGCAGTCCAGGCAACATCTGTGGAGGGGAGTAAACATCCGGTGCTTTGGGCTTAAAAACTTTTCACCAGGACTGGAAAGGAAGGTGGTCCCGACCTGATAGAGATTTCTCAGCCCAAAACGTCGAGTGTTTATCCCTCCCTATAGATTTTGCCTGACCTGCTAAGTTCCTCCAGCATTTTGCATGCATTGTTCTGGATTTCCAGCATCTGCAGATCTCTTGAATTCAACTACCACCTGTACCCCTTCCTCCACACCCCCCCCGACCTTATTCTGGCTTCTTCCCCCTTCCTCTCCAGTCCTGACGAAGGGTCCCGGCCCGAAACGCCCTCTGTTTATCCCCCTCCTCCACTGATGCTGCCTGACCTGCCGAGCTCCTCCAGCATTTTGTGTGCAGGATCATTGCGATATAGATCTGTCCCACCTGCAGACGACAGGCTCTGCCCTAGAACTACCTTGACGGCACTGTGAGGACCACACCAGCTGCCAGTGAGCTAGCATCCTCAAGCAATCAAAGAACAAGAATTTACACTTAAAACCATTTCTAAATACAAAAATAAACAGTTAAAACATATTTATAACATCTTAATTAACTGGAACAAGAAAATGCCTTGTCCTCACCACAGACTTTTCTCCAAGGGGAAATCAATAGAACTGTTGGACACTTCGATGTTTCCTCAGACAGAGCTGCTGTTACTGACACAACTTCCAGCGGGCTGCTTCATTTAGTCTAACAAGGAAGTTAATATATCAATAGTTTCATGACATCTCTAACCACATGACTTGTTCATTTACGGCATCTCTCTTTACAAAGCAAAATATAACTGAACGTCTTTCCACAGATATGCACTGGACGTGCCTTGCTCAGTCAGTTTAGGACGTATCCGTTGCCGTCGGTACGCTCTCCCTGTGACCACGAGGGCTTCCTCCGGGAGCTCCAGTTTCCTCCCACAGTCCAAAGACGTATCAGTTGGCAGGTTGTGGCCGTGCTACGTAGGCACTGGAAGCGTGGTGACATCACTAATGCAAATGACACATACCATAGAAACCATAGAAACTACAGCACAGAAACAGGCCCTTTGGCCCTTCTTGGCTGTGCCGAACCATTTTCTGCCTAGTCCCACTGACCTGCACAAGGACCATATCCCTCCATTCACCTCCTATCCATGTATCTGTCCAATTTATTCTTAAATGTTAAAAAAGAACCCGCTTTTACCACCTCGTCTGGCAGCTCATTCCACACTCCCACCACTCTCTGTGTGAGGAAGCCCCCCCCAATGTTCCCTTTAAACTTTTCCCCCCTCACCCTAAACCCATGTCCTCTGGTTTTTTTCTCCCCTTGCCTCAGTGGAAAAAGCCTGCTTGCATTCACTCTATCTATACCCATCATAATTTTTTATACCTCTATCAAATCTCCCCTCATTCTTCTACGCTGCAGGGAATAAAGTCCTAACCTATTCAACCTTTCTCTGTAACTGAGTTTCTCAAGTCCTGGCAATATCCTTGTAAACCTTCTCTGCACTCTTTCAACCTTATTTATATCCCTCCTGTAATTTGGTGACCAAAACTGAACACAATACTCCAGATTCGGCCTCACCAATGCCTTATACAACCTCATCATAACATTCCAGCTCTTATACTCAATACTTTGATTAATAAAGGCCAATGTACCAAAAGCTCTCTTTACGACCCTATCCACTGAGTGTTTTGAATTTTCAATGTGCGGTACATGTGACAATTAAAGCTAATCTAATATTTTTATTGATTTATTTAGAGATACAGCATGGTAACATGCCCTTCTGGCCCAACAAGCCCACGTCACTCAAATACACCAATTAACCTATTAGCCTGTACGTCTTTGGGATGTGGGAGGAGACCGAGCGCCCACAGGAAGCCCGCACGGTCACGGAGAGAACGTACAAACTCCTTACAGACAGGGGCAGGCACTGAGCCCACACCGGCACGGTAAAGCATTGTGCTAAACACTGTGCTACCATGCCACCTCAATCTATGCCAAAGGATCAAGCCACTCACCCCATCCGTGTCTGTACCAACCGTGATGTCAATCCAGACTAATCCAATCCGTGGCTATCTGAGCACCCACCCCACCCCCAAGTGTCACGAGTCATAACCACTTCCGCCACTTCCTTCTGCAATGTGCTCCAGCACTCTATAACACTCCGAAGTTCAAAGTAAGTTTATTACAAAAGTACGTACGTCTCACCACATACTACCCTGAGATTCATTTTCTTGCAGGCATTCATACTAGTAAAAAGAAGTACAATAGGATCAATGGAAAAACTACACACAAAGACTGACAAACAGCCTATGTGCAAAAGAAGACAAACTATGCAAATTAATTAATTAGATAAATAAATAGATAGGTAAATAAATCAATAAACAAATAGATAACTACACAGATAGATAGATAAATAAATAGACAGGCTGATAGATGGGTAGACAGACAAACAGATAGACAGGCAGACAGACAGACAGACAGATAGACAGGCAGGCAGACAGGCAGACAGATAGATAGACAGGCAGGCAGACAGACAGGCAGATAGATAGACAGGCAGACAGACAGATAGACAGACAGACAGGCAGGCAGACAGACAGACAGACAGACAGACAGACAGACAGACAGATAGAAACATAGAAAACCTACAGCACAATACAGGCCCATTGGCCCACAAAGCTGTGTCGAACATGTCCTTACCTTAGAAATTACCTAGGGTTACCCATAGCTCTCTTTTTTTTTCTAAGCTCCATGTATCTATCCAGGAGTCTCTTAAAAGACCCTATCGTATCCACCTCCATCACCATCACCAGCAGCCCATTCCACGCACTCACCACTCTCTGCGTAAAAAATTTACCCCTGACATCTCCTCTGTGCCTTCTTCCAAGCACCTTAAAACTATGTCCTCTCATGCTAGCCATTTCAGCCCTGGGAAATGGAAATAGATAGATAGATAGATAGATAGATAGATAGATAGATAGATAGACAGATAGATAGTTAGAGAGATAGATAGATTGATAAACAGATAGAAAAATGAATGGTACTGAGGATATGAGTTGTAGGGTTCTTGAAAGTGAATCCAGAGGTTGTGGAATCAGTTCAGAGTTAGGGTAATTGCAGTTATCCAGACTGATTCAGGAGCCTGGTGGTTGACAGGTAATAACTGATCCTGACCCAGGTGGTGAGAGATCTAAGGCTCCTGTACCTCCTTCCCAAAGGCAGCAGCAAGAAGAGAGCATAAAACATGGCCTGCACATCTCCTTGGGTTTTTCCCCTTCTTACCTCAAAGCTGTGCCCTCAGCATTTCACATTTCCACCCCAGGGAAAAGCCTCTGACTGCTTATCTCATCTAATCTGACCAGCAGACTCTCAAAGAACTCTGTGCATGTACGGCTTCCAAGTGCCAAATGTGGATTTACCCGATAACAGGGGCTCCAATTCACTTTCCCTGGCTCCTCACTAATAATATTGTAATTACTGTTTCCTGAGTGTCGTTCTTTTCTCCGAGGTCTAGTTTCATGCTTAACCATAAATGGTCACTGTTCCCAAAATGTTCTCCGAATGGAACTCTGATCATTGAACCAGGCTCATTTCCCAACACAAAATCTAGTGTGGCCCGTCACTGGTTGAACGATTGAGGGCCGCTGGTTGGGGTTGCTGCCCTCGGAGGGGTTGCCAGGTCCAAATGCTTCGGAGGCGTTAGCAAAATCTTAAGATTTATGGACTGGACTGTAGCTCATATTGGCCTCTTTCAGTTCTGTGTTCTTTTTTTGTGTTCTCACCCATTCTTTCTTGTTGTCGATTGGCAAGCTGTGGGTTTGGAGTCTGATGTTCTTCTCATTTCTCCATATGAGTAATTTTTATGAGAGGGAGGGGTTGGGGTTTGTGAGTTATTGTTTCTTTTTCTTCACATGGGGAGGGATTACAACCAGCGGGTGAAGGGAGGATTGCTGTCTTTCTTTCAACTACTTCCACGATTTTCTGTATTTTATGGCTATCTGGAGAAGACAATCCTCAGAGTTGTATTCCACACACATACTTTGATAATAAAATGAAACTTTGAACCTTCGATGCAACTAACAAATGCTGACCTCTCTCAACTCTGGTATTAACAAATGCACCGGACAGTATTGGGAGATATTAATGTGGGCACGTGGCCAAGGTGTTAAGGCATTGGACTAGCGACTTGAAGGTCGTGAGTTCGAGCCCCAGCCGAGGCAGCGTGTTGTGTCCTTGAGCAAGGCACTTAATCACACATTGCTCTGTGACGACACTGGTGCCAAGCTGTATCGGCCCTAGTGCCCTTCCCTTGGACAACATCAGTGTCGTGGGAGAGGGGAGACATGCAGCATGGGCAACTGCCGGTCTTCCATACAACCTTGCCCAGGCCTGCACCCTGGAGAGTGAACACTTTCCAGGCGCAGATCCATGGTCTTACAAGACTAACGGATGCCTTTAATAATGTCACCCAGTACAACTACCTTGCTGCTTTCACAGTTTGCCATAATCTGCCAACATATCTGTGCCTCTGTCTCCTATGAAGCTAAAGACGTGCAGACCTGGGCGACTTCTTCCAGTCGTCAGCAAAAACACTTTAATTTCTTCTCTTTTAAAGTCTCTTTTTCCCTTTCCACGGTGGCTGTGCTCCTGTCGGAGTCCATGACCTACCGCTGCACTCAGACTATGTTCTTCACGGGCGGTGGGTTCTTGCACTGGGAACTCGCAGAGCGACCTGGCATTTTCGATACCTGCAGCTGCGGCCGGAAGACGTGCGCCTCTAGGGTGCGGCTCCGCGGGCAACCTGATCCCTCGCCGGCGTCACCGACTGAAGCGTTGCAGGAGGTCTGGACATTGAGACGGTGGGCAGTGTGCACAGCTGTCGGAAAGGCTCCTGCACTCGAGCCATCGCTTTCTCTCTGTCTCTCTCTATCTCATTCTCTATCTCGATGGTGAGCGAGAACCAGCTGGCCCGTGAGTCAGGAGGACTTCAAATAAGCGGTGTTGCCGATTGTAACATCGAAACAGCGCACTGTGGCTCTCCCTCTCGTCTGCAGAAGGAGCGATATCTCTCTCTCCCTCACTAGTGAGAGCCTGTCTGAGACGTGGAAGTGTTGGGATTGATTCTAGATCACGGTGTCTGGGGGCTTTGCTATTGTTTGTATGGTGGGTGGTGAGGGGTTGATGCAACACTCACTACACGCTGGAGGAACTCAGCAGGTTGGGCAGCATCTGTGGAAACGCTCAGTCAACGTTTCGGGCCGGAACCCTTCATCAGGACTGAAGAGGGGAGGGGCAGAGGCCTTATAAAGAAGGTGGGGGAGGGTGGGAAGGAGAAGGCTGGTAGGTCCAATTGAAAAACCAGTAATTTGAAAGACAAAGGGGTAGGGGAGGGGAAGCAGGGAGGGGACAGGCAGGAAAACAATGGGTAGTAGAAGGAGGCGGAACCATAAGGGAGGTGATAGGCAGCTGGGGGAGGGGGCAGAGTGAAATAGGGATAGAGGAAGGGAGGGGGAGGGAATTACCGGAAGTTGGAGAATTCTATGCTCATACCATGGGGCTGGAGACTACCTAGACGGTATATGAGGTGTTGCTCCTCCAACCTGAGTTTAGCCTCATCATGGCAGTAGAGGAGGCCATGTATGGACATATCTGAATGGGAGAGGGAAGCAGAGTTGAAGTGGATGGCTACTGGGAGATCCTGTCTGTTGTGGCAGATGGAGCGGAGGTGCTCTACGAAGCGGTCCCCCAGTCTACGTCAGGTTTCACCGATGTAGAGGAGGCCGCACCGGGAGCACCGGATGCAATAGATGACCCCAACAGACTCACAACTGAAGTGTTGCCTCACCTGGAAGGACTGTTTGGGGCCCTGAATGGTGGCAAGAGAGGAGGTGTAGGGACAGGTGTAGCACTTACACTTACAGGGATAAGTGGTGGGTGGGAGATCTGAGAGGAGGGACGTGTGAACCAGGGAGTCGCGGAGAGTCCGATCCCTGCGGAAAGCGGAGAGGGGTGGAGAGGGAAAGATGTGCTTAGTGGTGGGGTCTTGTTGAAGGTGGCAGAAGTTGCGGAGGATAATGTGCTGGATCCGGAGGCTGGTGGGGTGGTAGGTGAGGACTAAGGGAACTCTGTCCCTGTTGTGGTGGCGGGAGGATGGGGTGAGGGCCAAAGTGCGGGAAGTGGAGGAGATGCGGGTGAGGGCATCATTATGAGGGGTTGATGCTTGTGACCTGGGGGATGGAGGTGCTTTGGGGTTCTAACGTTTTCCATCATTCATTCTTTGGGGGCTTTCTCCTGTTTTGTGGATGTCTGTGAAGAGTAAGAAGCTCAGGTTCTTTACTGTATACATTCTCTGATATTAAATTAAACAATTGAACTCTTGAACTATCCGACGTACCTCCAGGATTTTCTCTCTAACTGCAGCCATGACATTCTGCCTGATTAGTGGTGCAACTCCCCCACCTCTTTTACACCCCTCACTATCTCATCCGAAATAGATAGATAGATCCTTTAATAGGTTTCAATAGGTACATTTAATGTCAGGGAAATGTATACAATACGGATGGCATCCGTTAGTCTCGCGAGACCATGGATCTGCGCCTGGAAAGTCTTGCTTCAGTCTCTCCAGGGCACAGGCCTGGGCAAGGTTGTATGGAAGACCGGCAGTTGCCCATGCTGCAAGTCTCCCCTCTCCACGACACCGGTGTTGCCCAAGGGAAGGGCATTAGGACCCATACAGCTTGGCACCGGTGTCGTCGCAGGAGTTGCCAGAACGCGGCTGAAGGCAACGTCGGACTGCCTTAGGGACTCCAGCTCCAGATTTGTCCACAGGGTTTACTCCCGAAGCCTTTCCCATCAGTGGGTATGGCCGCAAGGCAGCCGAGGTTTGAAATCAGAGCTTTCCCTCTCTTAGATGGACTGCCTTCCCAGGCTGACGAGCTCCATCTACCCGAAGCACTGGTTTTGAAGCCCCAGGATCCCCCCTTCTTCCCTTCTCCTGTCAGTAGAAACAGTTCCGCCGGTCTTAGAGGCTAAGCCACACGAGGAGGCCTGGAGTTGGACTTGGTTGTCAGAGGCTATTTGAGGCACATGCTGTAAGGAGCACTTTTAGGTAGGAGGAGCTTGTCCCCATTACTACTCCTCGGTTTGGCAACCTTGAAACCGTATACCTTAGAATTGTACTGCACAGTACAGGCCCTTCAGCCCACAATGTTGTGCCGACCCTCAAACCCTGCCTCCCATATAAGCCCCCACCTTAAATTCCTCCATATACCTGTCTAGTAGTCTCTTAAATTTCACTGGTGTACCTGCATCCACCACTGACTCAGGCAGTGCATTCCATGCACCAACCATTCTCTGAGTAAAAAACCTTCCTCTAATATCCCCCTTGAATTTCCCACCCCTTACCTTAAAGCCATGTCCTCTTGTATTGAGCAGTGGTGCCCTAGGGAAGAGGTGCTGGCTATCCACTCTATCTATTCCTCTTATTATCTTGTACACCTCTATCATGTGTCCTCTCATCCTCCTTCTCTCCAAAGAGTAAAGCCCTAGCTCCCTTAATCTCTGATCATAATGCATACTCTCTAAACCAGGCAGCATCCTGGTAAATCTCCTCTGTACCCTTTCCAATGCTTCTACATCCTTCCTATAGTGAGGCGACCAGAACTGGACACGGTACTCCAAGTGTGGCCTCACCAGAGTTTTATAGAGCTGCATTATTACATCGCGACTCTTAAACACTATCCCTCGACTTATGAAAGCTAACACACCATAAGCTTTCTTTACTATCCCATCCATCTGTGAGGCAACTTTCATGGATCTGTGGACATGTACCCCCAGATCCCTTTGCTCCTCCACACTACCAAGTATCCTGCCATTTACTTTGTACTCTGCCTTGGAGTTTGTCCTTCCAAAGTGTACCACCTCACACTTCTCCGGGTTGAACTTCATCTGCCACTTCTCAGCCCACTTCTGCATCCTATCAATGTCTCTCTGCAATCTTTGACAATCCTCTACACTATCTACAACACCACCAACCTTTGTGTCATCTGCAAACTTGCCAACCCACCCTTCTACCCCCACATCCAGGTCATTAATAAAAATCACGAAAAGTAGAGGTCCCAGAACAGATCCTTGTGGGACAGCACTAGTCACAATCCTCCAATCTGAATGTACTCCCTCCACCACGACCCTCTGCCTTCTGCAGGCAAGTCAATTCTGAATCCACCTGGCCAAATTTCCCTGGATCCCATGCCTTCTGACTTTCTGAATAAGCCTACCATGTGGAACCTTGTCAAATGCCTTACTAAAATCCATATAGATCACATGCACTGCACTACCCTCATCTATATGCCTGGTTACCTCCTCAAAGAACTCTATCAGGCTTGTTAGACATGATCTGCCCTTCACAAAGCCATGCTGACTGTCCCTGATCAGACCATGATTCTCTAAATGCCCAGAGATCCTATCTCTAATAATCTTTTCCAACAGCTTTCCTAACACAAACATAAGGCTCACTGGTCTATAATTACCCGGACTATCCCTACTACCTTTTTTGAACAAGGGGACAACATTCGCCTCCCTCCAATCCTCCGGTACCATTCCCGTGGACAACGAGGACATAAAGATCCTAGCCAGAGGCTCAGCAATCTCTTCCCCCGCCTTGAGGAGCAGCCTGGGGAATATTCTGTCAGGACCCAGGGACTTTTCCATCCTAATGTATTTTAACAACTCCAACACCTCCTCTCCCTTAATATCAGCATGTTCCAGAACATCAACCTCACTCATATTGTCCTCACCATCATCAAGTTCCCTCTCATTGGTGAATACTGAAGAGAAGTATTCATTGAGGACCTCACTCACTTCCACGGCCTCCAGGCACATCTTCCCACCTTTATCTCTAATCAGTCCTACCTTCACTCCTGTCATCCTTTTTTTCTTCACATAATTGAAGAATGCTTTGGGGTTTTCCTTTACCCCACTTGCCAAGGCCTTCTCATGCCCCCTTCTTGCTCTTCTCAGCCCCTTCTTAAGCTCCTTTCTTGCTTCCCTATATTCCTCAATAGACCCATCTGATCCTTGCTTCCTAAACTTCATGTATGCTGCCTTCTTCCACCTGACTTGTCACCCATGGTTCCTTCACCGTACCATTCTTTATCTTCCTCACTGGGACAAATTTATCCCTAACATCTTGCAAGAGATCTCTAAACATTGACCACATGTCCATAGTACATTTCCCTGCAAAAACATCATCCCAATTCACACCCGCAAGCTCTAGCCTTATAGCCTCATAATTTGCCGTTCCCCAATTAAAAATTTTCCTGTCCTCTCTGATTCTATCCTTTTCCATGATAATGCTAAAGGCCAGGGAGCGGTGGTCACTGTCCCCCAGATGCTCACCCACTGAGAGATCTGTGACCTGACCCGGTTCATTACCTAGTACTAGATCTAGTATGGTATTCCCCCTAGTCGGCCTGTCCACATACTGTGACAGGAACCATCCTGGGCCCACTTAACAAATTCTGCCCCATCTAAACCCTTGGAAGTAATCAGGTGCCAATCAATATTAGGGAAGTTAAAGTCACCCATGATAACAACCCTGTTATTTTTGCACCTTTCCAAAATCTGCCTCTCAATCTGCTCCTCTGTATCTCTGCTGCTACCAGGGGGCCTATAGAATACCCCCAATAGAGTAACTGCTCCCTTCCTGTTCCTGACTTCCACCCATACTGACTCAAAAGAGGATCCTGCTACATTACCCACATTTCTGTAGCTGTAATAGTATCCCTGACCAGTAATGCCACCCCTCCTCCCCTTTCCCCCCCCCCCTCTATCCCTTGTAATGCACTGAAATCCAGGAATATTGTGAATCCATTCCTGCCCTGGTGCCAGCCAAGTCTCTGTAATGGCCACTACATCATAATTCCATGTATGTATCCAAGCTGTCAGTTCATCACCTTTGTTCCTGATGCTTCTTGCATTGAGGTACACACATTTCAGCCCTTCTACCTTACTGTCTTTACACCGTTTATACAATACACATCCCGAAATTCTTTTTCTTCAGAAACATCCCAAAAACAGAGGAGTGCCCCAAGGAATGAATCACAGTTAAAACACTAGAACCGCAAAGCACTCCCCCCACAGCTCCCCCCCCCCACACATAAGCAGCAGCAAAGCCACGACCCCCCCCCCCCCACCAAACCTCACCAGCAAAAAGGCATCAGCATCCTCCACAGAGCACTCAACTGTGCAGCAAGCATCAATAAAGACACAGGCTTGCAGTATCCCAAAGACTGCTCGTTCACCCGATAATTTGACATACCAAAGAGAATTACTGATCCCAAAGGAAATGACAGTGTCACAATAGCACTACAAGTGCAAAAATCCTGGAACGCTGAGCTGCCGGTCCTGCTCTTCTTTCATCCTCTGTAATGGCTAAAACGTCATGCTTCTATTCATTACACGGCGCAGTAGTAACCCTCCAGACCAACGAACCCGTGCTGAATCACATCCATGTGACCAATTTCTTTACTTATTGAGATACAACACAGACTAGGCTCTTCCAGCCCTTCGAGCACACTGCCCAACAATCCCCCGATTTAACCCAAGCCCTATCCCCTGATAAATTACAATGACCAGTTAGCTTACTAACCCCTTTGTTTTGAGAAGCCGGATCCGGCACCCGGAGGAAACCCGCGCAGGCACAGGGGGAACGTACAATCTCCTTACTGGCAGCGGCGGGAATTGAAGCTGCATCACTGGCACGGTAACAACATACACTACGATTTACCCAAAGTTCATCTGCCTTACTCGCAGGACGCTTCATATTAAAATGCTCTTCATCCCGTCGGCCCTGACAAGTTCATAAACTTGTCACTGCCTGTTGTTGCTTTCAGACTACTAACTCAGCCTTCCTGTTAATCCCTTTACATGCCAGCCTATTCCCCTGGTTTGCTCACCACACCCACCCCCACCGCGCTAGTTTAAACTCCCTGCAAGGATAGTGCTGCTCCTTCACTTTAGCTGCAAACTGAACGACTTTCCACTGATCTCGCCCGCCCTGGAAGAGCGCCCAGTGACTCACATAAAGAGATAAACAGGAGCACTTCGTTTGTCAGAAACAAGAGGAGATCCGCAGGTGGCGCAGATTTAGTTATCAAGCCACCGGAGCATACAGAGAAATGCATTGTTTTGCGTCAGTGACCAACGCAGTCCGAGGACGTGCTGGATGCCAACTCACAAGAGTCACCATGCTTCCTGCACTAACATAGCATGCCCACAACTCACTTACCCCAGCCGTGCATCTTTGGACTGTGGGAGGAAGTCGGAGCCCCCGGAGGAAATTCACGCGCTCACGGGGAGAACGTACAAACTCCATACGGTTAGTAGCAGGAATTCAACCCCGGTCGCTGATGGCTGGTGCAGTAGGAAAATTACACTTGTGCTAACTACTACGCTGCCGTACCACAGCTGAAGCCCTTCCCTCTCGCCTGAGCTCCTCACCTGTGGATTTGCCTGTATTGTTAAATCTATACTCTATTCTTGGTTGGTGCAACTGTAATGAAACCCAATTTCCTTGGAATCAATACAGTATGTCTATCCATCTATCTATCTATCTATCTATCTATTGCCTTCTTGCTTCTTCCTCGTGTCACAGGAAGTAATCATGAAGTTACAGCCCTAGAGGTCAACCTACTGCCTAACTCTTCACAGGACTTCGCCTCTCTTCCCGCCTCCATTCACACACCTCAGTAGCCTGGCAGAGGACGCGTTCTTCCAACTGAGGGTTTCGCAGATCCTTGACTTGCCTCCTTGCTGTTTCATGACTCTTCAGTGTTTATTGACTTTGGACAGAGGACAGGAGTAGATGTGTTATTGTTGTATCAGCATTTTAGGTTACACCCCTCACTGTGACCACTGGGACCACATGGCCTCATCTAGCTTGATTTCCAATCCAAGCCAAATATCTTTCTGGAATGCAGAGTTGGACAACTTCACTGATGTCCCATATGAAAGAGAGAAAGCTGAGCATAGCTGTCTCTCTCCTGTTTGAGATGGCATTGGGTTTGCTGACCTCGAAGTTCTAAACTTAAACAAAGACCCTAAGTCCCATTGAATATATAGTACTGCGCAAAAGTCTTAGGCACACACACACACATACTGTGTGTCTGTGTGTGTGTGTGTATATATATATATATATATGTAGATAGATAAATAGATAGCCAAGGTCCTTAAGACTTTTGCACAGTGGGAAGGAGGGAACGTCGACTCGGACCATGAGAGGCCTGCATTGGGCATTTTCATGCGTTACAAGACAAGGCGCAGACTGGAAGTCTGTGTGGGGCGCCATTCCTCACACAGACTAGAGCAAGGTGTGATTAATTGCCTTGCTCAAGGGCACAAACACGCTGCCACAGCTGAGGCTCGAACTAGCCACCTTGAGGCACTACAGTACTGTAGTAATTTTACGTATTCTATTGTACTGCTGCGCAAAAAGAAACAAGATTCATGACATATGTGAGTGATGATAAACCTGATTCTGATTTGGGTCTCTATTGTGGACTGAGAGTGGGAAGGGGGCAGGGAGAGGGGAATTATGGCTGGGAAAGGGGGAAGGGAGAGGGGAGGGAGCGGGAAGCACCAGGGAGACATTCTGTAATGATCAATAAACCAATGATTTGGATTCAAATGACCTTGCCTGGTGTCTCAGGGTTAGGTGTGTCTGCAGCCACGTCAGCCCACTCCCCTGCCCTGGCACTTCTTCTCTCCCACCTGCCTGACACCTCTCCTGCAGTGTTCCACTTCGCTATTCCCAACATCCTTCGCTCCCACCAGATTTACAGTCTTGCTCTCCACTCAATGTTGACAAATATAGAGCTGTGCAAAAGTCTTAGACACTCTAGCTATATATAGCTAAAGTCCTAGGCTAGATATAACTCAAGGCTTTTTGCACAGTTCTGTAGCTGCAGGTACCTTCACTAAACGGAAGTTAGGAAGTTATACTGTAACTAACCAAACTTCAAAGACAAGTTCACTTCCCAACACCCACTAACCGGGTGGTGGGTTCCCTCTCTCTACCAAGGAGAATTTGCTTCCAGCTAACAAAGTAGCCTAAAACACGGTTCATTTATTTTCTGTGATACACATTTAAAGCTCACAGAGGATTTCCATCTTACAAAAGGCTTCCAAATTACAAACCATTTCTTAAACACAAAGTATTTCCAAAACACAGGTACAATTCCTATACGCTAAAAAGACATACCCCTGAGCCGCCGACAAACCAGTTGTCCATTGCAGAAATCAAAGGCAGAGGAATGGATTCTAGTTCACCCGGTGTTATCTGAAATGCTTCTTTATGTTCCTTAGCCATTCTTAATTAGCCTGAACTGCGGTATAACTTTATACTGTCTCTCTACCACTTGGGTTCAAGGTTCATTTATTGTCAAAGTATGTATGCAGTATACAACTCTGAGATTTATCTTCTCTAGACAGCCACAAAACAAAGAAAACCATGGAAGACGTTCAAAGAAAAATATCAACCCCCCCACCCCCACACACGCTACCAAATCGTGCAAATGACAACAAGAAAGTCAACACCCCCTGGAATGTTCTCAGAGACAACAAAGTGCCAGATCGCTCAGTCAGCCCAAAAGCACACCTTCAAGCTGTAAATTGCAGGCTCCAACATTAACAGAAGCACATTTATAGGGAAAACAAGATGGAAAAGAAGTGAAGGAAACAGTTTTGTGGACTACCTGGAAGATGCTGCCCAAGGTTGTGTTGTTCGTTGGCACCATCTTCACACATGTAATATTCTTTTAGATACCTTTTAGCATTAGTGGTCTAAAAGCTTTTGGAGAGAGATCCCAGGTACCCACAATTAATGCTGTGAAGCTGACTCCATGAATACACAAACTTCCAACCATTAATAGATCACTGTGTTTTGCTTCACTTGTGGCCTCTCTCCTCTCTTCCATAAATTAGGCCATGCCAAGTTTAGTCATGTGCAACCACATTGGTGCATTAACAGGGCAGAATGTGGAATCACAGGTATTTGAGCAAGAGGTTTTGCCAGCTGGTGATTTATCACAGAGCTTGGGTGACCTAGCTATTTGTTTTCTCAAGGGTTCTTTTAACATGGACGGCTTTCTCTTCTGCGCTCAACGTTGTTAAATTGGTTTAATAATGTCACATGTGACAAACTTCGTTTTGCGTCCCATCCATACAGATCATTTCATCATATCAGTACAAGCTCCAAGTTGATTGGTGAAGCCAAGATGAGGGGGGTGGAGAACAAGCTGAGATACTGGAAAGTGATAGGTGGAAAAGGTAAGGAGCTGAAGAAGGAGGAAACTGATTGGAGAAGAGAGTGGACCATGGGAGAAAAGGAGGTTATTGGCAGGGGAGGAGAAAATAATGTAGAATTTAGTGTTATATTTGCAGAGGAAATGAAATGCAAGAATATAATAAGGTGCTAGATCATGACGAGTTGGATTGTGCCAAGAATCTATCTTATCATACAAGAGGTCAATTCTATAGTCTTATGAGAGCTGGATAGAAGCTTGAGCCTGGTGCTAAATGCTTTCAGTCTTTTGTATCTTCTGCCTGATAGGAGGAGAGAGATGAGAGAATGATTAGGATGGGAAGAATCTTTGATTATGCTGACTGCTTTACCAAAGAACTGAGAAGTACTTGACCTAACTTCTACATTCCTCTTAGCTCTCCCATTTGCTGAGCTACTGTTCTGGTCCCTCCCACGGAGCGCAAATGAAATTCCCTGCGAGAGCATTGTGCCCCTCCAGTTTAGGTGCAAGCTGCCTTTCTTGTACAGGTGCCACCTGCCCTCGACAAAAGCCCAATGATGCATAAAGGTTCTACAGATATTTGATAATGTGCCATGGCATAAAACTGTCAAGGGAATGTGACACAAATGGTAGTCCATCATCAGACAGTAATTCTGCCAGTATTCCATGTGTGTCAAAGATCCATCTCAAATTTTCCATGGTATGTTGTTCCATTGTTGTACATACGTGGTGGAGGGAGTACATTCAGATTGGAGGATTGTGACTAGTGGTGTCCCACAAGGATCTGTTCTGGGACCTCTACTTTTCGTGATTTTTATTAATGACCTGGATGTGGGGGTAGAAGGGTGGGTTGGCAAGTTTGCAGATGACACAAAGGTTGGTGGTGTTGTAGATAGTGTAGAGGATTGTCAAAGATTGCAGAGAGACATTGATAGGATGCAGAAGTGGGCTGAGAAGTGGCAGATGGAGTTCAACTCGGAGAAGTGTGAGGTGGTACACTTTGGAAGGACAAACTCCAAGGCAGAGTACAAAGTAAATGGCAGGATACTTGGTAGTGTGGAGGAGCAGAGGAATCTGGGGGTACATGTCCACAAATCCCTGAAAGTTGCCTCACAAGTAGATAGGGTAGTTAAGAAAGCTTATGGGGTGTTAGCTTTCATAAGTCGAGGGATAGAGTTTAAGAGTCACGATGTAATGTTGCAGCTCTATAAAACTCTGGTGAGGCCACACAGAGTAATGTGTCCAGTTCTGGTCACCTCACTATAGGAAGGATGTGGAAGCATTGGAAAGGGTACGGAGGAGATTTACCAGGATGCTGCCTGGTTTAGAGAATATGCATTATGATCAGAGATTAAGGGAGCTAGGGCTTTACTCTATGGAGAGAAGGAGGATGAGAGGACACATGATAGAGGTATACAAGATATTAAGAGGAATAGATAGAGTGGATAGCCAGCATCTCTTCCCCAGGGCACCACTGCTCAATACAAGAGGACATGGCTTTGAGGTGAGGGGTGGGAAGTTCAAGGGGGATATTAGAGGAAGGTTTTTTACTCAGGGAATGGTTGGTGCGTGGAATGCACTGCCTGAGTCAGTGGTGGAGGCAGATACACTAGTGAAATTTAAGAGACTACTGGACAGGTATATGGAGGAATTTAAGGTGGGGGGTTATCTGGGAGGCAGGGTTTGAGGGTCAGCACAACATTGTGGGCCGAAGGGGCTGTAATGTGCTGTACTATTCTATGTTCTATAAACCCACCCATCTGACCCCACTCTCTTTGAATGCATGTCTATGAGCAAAAGGAAGGATTGCTTCCCATTCAACAAAACGGACTCTTGAAAAATGCTAAGTCGAGTAGTTCTCTCCGGCATAGCGGCTCTATAATTGCGCTTCTCTTTCAAATCTCAGTTCCAAAACTGTAAGAGTTACGACCAACGTCCTTTTAAAATATAAACTTTTGAAAGAAAGAAAGAGAGGAAGATTAGCTTTATTTGTCACACGTACATCGAAACATCGGAAAATATAGTGAACTACATCACGTGCGTCAACGACCAACAGACCCCAAAAACGTGCTGGAGGCAGCTCACAGGTGCTGCCACGTGTCTAGGGAAGGGAGAGGGGAAGCACCAGAGAGACATTCTGTAATCATCACTAAACCAATTGTCTAGAATCAAGTAACCTTGCCTAGTGCCTCAGGGCTGGGTGTGTCTGCACCCATGCCAGCCTTCCACCGCCCCTGACCCTCCTTCTCTGCCACCTGTCCCACTCTCCTCCCACGGCACGCCACCCTCACGTTCCCCAACATCCTTTCCCTCCCACCGGATTTATAAACTCGCCCTCCGCTCCACGTTGAGAAATACAGTACTGAGCAAAAGTCTTCGGCACCCTAGCTATGTATAAACGTATAAAAGTTATTTTTTTCTTGCCGGCAGTTTGATATTTATCTTTAGAAGCTTTTTGTATGACGCATGGCTCTGAGGTTGTACACCTAATGGAGTTTCCCCCCCCCCCCACTTTTTCTGCTTAGTAGCGTTTTTTATATTATCACCAAATTTTTTCAATCCTTAAAATAATGTTTTTTTTCCCTTGAGACATTGTACTTTGGTGTACTCGTGTTATTTTTGAGTAATATAATAATAAGAAAAATATTTGAAGAGATAAAGATAAATGTGCCCAAGACTTTTTGCACATTACTGTACAAAACTATATTCTGAATTCTGTGTTTTTTTAACATTTTGATTTAATCTGTATGCAAGACAATTTTTTCACTGTACCTCGGTACCTGTGATAAAAATAATTCAACGCCATAACTAATTATTTATGGCAGGATCTGTCCGGATGACACACAAAACAAAAGCTCTTTACTGCATCTTCGTGCTGGACTACAACAATCCAAATATTGTCAGTTATTTCTGAAGTTGCTGTAAACAGAAGTTCTCCACTATGTTAATAAACTTCATTCAGACCCATCGTCCAAAAATTTCTCAAAGTTCATCTAATGCACAGGGGCCTGTCTGTGGCCTTCATATTGACAAGCGAACTGTACTTGACCAACATGTCAAGTACAATCTCTTTCTTAATAGTGGAATCAGTGAGGAACAGTTCAAGGTCACAGGAACTTTCAACAAGTGTGTTTACTCTTTGGTCTGTTCTAAGAACACCATTCTTACATTAGAGGACTGGAGTGGGACCAAATTACATTCATTCCCATGGAATCACGTCTGAAGGAGATTGTGTATGTTCACAACATCGATTATTACCGGATATATTAATACTCTGCCAAATATGCATAACACAAAAGAATGCTTGCGGGAAAATTGATGGAACTGAAAACCAGACGAATTTTCTTTGAATATGATTTTTGGGGTATACTTAATATTTGTAGTGTGTGATATGCCCCAACACAGCAGCTGCAAGCCTCAGGAATACCGTTGCACTCAGATGTAGAAGGATTCTTCATTGCTGTTTCCATTACAATTTTGTTTTACCAGTCAGCTGAGCTGAACCCCTGAACCTGGAGGACCGGTGGACCACTCTGAGTCTGGCTTCTACCCTTTGACCTTTTTGGCATGGGTGACCCCACCAAGAGCCAAAGCATAAAGCCCTGACTCCAGCCAACGTAGCTCTCTGGGTCACTGAGGCACACAAGCCTCCAAACTCTACAACAAAGTTGTGGTTTGTCCGCCAGAGAAAGCAGGATCTCCCAGTGGCCACACATTTTAATTCCACATCCCATTCCCATTCTGACATGTCTATCCACGGCCTCCTCTACTGTGGAGATGAAGCCACACTCAGGTTGGAGGAACAACGCCTTATATTCCGTCTGGGTAGCCTCCAACTTGATGGCATGAACATTGACTTCTCAAACTTCCGCTAATGCCCCACCTCCCCCTCGTACCCCATCCATTATATATTTTTATACACACATTCTTTCTCTCACTCTCCTTTTTCTCCCTCTGTTCCTCTGACTATACCCCTTGCCCATCCTCTGGGTTCCCCCCCCCTTGTCTTTCTCCCCGGACCTCCTGTCCCATGATCCTCTCGTATCCCTTTTGTCAATCACCTGTCCAGCTCTTGGCTCCATCCCTTCCCCTCCTGTCTTCTCCTATCATTTTGGATCTCCCCCTCCCCCTCCCACTTTCAAATCTTTTACTAACTCTTCCTTCAGTTAGTCCTGACGAAGGGTCTCGGCCTGAAACGTCGACTGTACCTCTTCCTAGAGATGCTGCCTGGCCTGCTGCGTTCACCAGCAACTTTGATGTGTGTTGCAACAAAGTTTTGGTCCTCTTGGAGGAATACTTACTTAAGGTTGCTGATTATTGACTACAGCTCGGTGCTTAATACAATTTTTCCTACATGTCCAATCAAAAAGCTCCAAAACCTGGGCCCCTGTCACTTAGATCACATTTCTTCCCCATTCTGATGTTTGGTCTAAAAAGCAATTGAACCTCTTGACTAGTTCTGTATGCTTTATGTACTGAGATGCCGCCATGTGGCTGGCTGATTGGATATTTGCATGAACAAGTATCCTCACCAGAAGACCACAGTCTGTGCAGACCGGAAATAACACCTCCAGCTCACTGACAATCAACACCTCAAAGATGTGTGCTTAGCCCATTGCTCTTATCTCTTTACTCCCATGACTGCATGGCAAGACACAACTCGAATTCCATCTATAAATTTGCCGATTATGCAACTGTTGGTGGCAGAATTTCAGATGGTGACCAGGAGGCGTATAGGAGCGAGATATATCAGCTAGTTGAGTGATGTTGTGACAACAACCTTACACTCAACATCAGTAAGACCAGTTCCACTCATCCAGCCTACCTTAATTCATCCAGTCAGATACAGTCACTGGCCACGTTATTAGAAACCTCATCTACCTAATAAAGTGGTCGCTGAGTGTGTGCCTGTGGTCTTCTAGTCTTGCAGCCCATCCTCTTCAAGGTTCAACCTGCTGTGCATTCAGAGATACTCTTCTGCACGCCACTGGTTTTAACGCATAGTTATCTGTTTCCTTCCTGTCTGGCCGTTTTCCTCTGACGTCTCTCATTAACAAGGCTCACTGGATGTTTTTTTTGTTTTTTGCATCATTCTCTGTGAACTCTGGAGACAGCTGTGTGTGAAAATCCCAGAAGATACGCAGTTTCTGATGTATTCAAACCACTATTCCCGGCACCAGCCAAAGTCACTCACACTTCTCCCCCATTCTGATGTTTGGTCTGAACAACAATTGAACCTCTTGACCATGTCCGCATGCTTTTACACATCGAGATGCTGCCACATGATTGGCTGATTCGTTATTTGCGTTAACAAGCAGTTGTACAGGTGTACCTAATAAAGTGCCAACTGAGTGCATGATCTCATGTACTCTACAGCCAACGAAATCCTCTCGTAGTCACTTTTGTATAAAAGCTGTCACCTCTGTGGGGACCACAGTGACAAGATTAGGAACAGCAAGATCCTATTTACAGTAATGAGGTAACTGAACAAAAGTTCAGCACTGTCATGTCCCGGCAGCTTTTAATAACAAGAATAAAACCTATTCAAAGCTCTTCACAGGATCAGAAAGGTAAGATGAGCTCTATTTGTCTCATGTATGTCGATACACAGAGTGAAGTTGATCATGGACCATCAGGACAACAACAACACCTATGTCAGGCAGCTGCTTATTGATCACCAAGCTCCAAAACATGGGCCTCTGTACCTCCCTCTGCAACCGTGCGGATTGGAAAGAACAACTCCATCTCGCTGACCATGGACACTGAAGCACGTCAAGAATGTGTGCTTAGCCGACAGCTCTTACCTCTCTACCCCCATGACTATGCAGTTAGGCACAGATCAAAGTCCACCTACAAATTAGCTGGTGACACAACCGTTGTGGGCAGAATCTCAGATAGTGACGGGGAGGCGTACAGGAGTGAGATAGATCAGCTGGTTGACTGGTGTTGCAGCAACAGACTCAAAATCAGTCAGACCAAGAAATTTATTCTGGATCAGCAGTCGGAAGGTTGAGCAGGGTTCACGTTCCTGAGTGTCAACATCTCTGAATAGAAGGAGCAGGTTAGTGAGGAGGGAGGAGAGGATAATGGAGGCATCGGTAAATGAGGGTAAGAATGTAAATTCAAGGTATTTAACCCTTATAACTACAGGTCCAGTTCACTCAACACTCCCAAACCAGATCCAGTTCACCCATCACTCCCACACCAGGTCCAGATCACCCATCACGCCCACAACAGATCCAGTTCACCCATCACTCCCAGATCAGATCCATTTCACCAATCACTCCCACACCAGATCCAGATCACACATTACTCCAAAATCAGATCCAGATCACCCATCACTCCTACACCAGGTCCAGATCACCCATCACTCCCAAACCAGATCCAGTTCACCCATCACTCCCAAATCAGATCCATTTCACCCATCACTCCCAAATCAGATCCAGATCACCCATCACTCCCAAACCAGGTACAGTACACCCATCACTCCCAGATCAGATCCATTTCACCCATCACTCCCAAACCAGGTACAGTACACCCATCACTCCCAGATCAGATCCATTTCACCAATCACTCCCACACCAGATCCAGATCACCCATCACTCCCAAACCAGATCAGATCCAGTTCACCCATCACTCCCAAATCAGATTCAGTTCACCCATCACTCCCAAATCAGATCCAGATCACCCATCACTCCTACACCAGATCCAGATCATCCATCACTCCCACAACAGATCCAGTTCACCCATCACTCCCAGATCAGATCCATTTCACCAATCACTCCCACACCAGATCCAGATCACCCATCACTCCCAAACCAGATCAGATCCAGTTCACCCATCATTCCCAAATCAGATCCAGATCACCCATCACTCCTACACCAGGTCCAGATCACCCATCACTCCCAAACCAGATCAGATCCAGTTCACCCATCACTCCCACACACGCTGTCCTTAATTGGTCTCAGTCAAACAAAGTCTTATTTTTTTTAATTTTCAATCTTGTTCAAAACCTTCCTTGGTCTTGCCTCTCCCACCTCAAGGAGCTCTAACTTTCAGGTGTAAGAGGGCTCCTCTATTTCTATTCCTCGTACCATACACTGGCTGCATCACAGCCTGGTATAAAAACACCGATGCCCTTGAACGGTAAGCCGTACAAAAAGTCGTGGATATCTCCCTGTCCATCATAAGTAACTCCCACCACTGAGTGCACCTACATGAAACATTGTTGTAGGAAAGCAGCATCCATCATCAGGGACCCCTACCACCCAGAGGATGAGAGGTGACCTGATAGAGGTATACCAGGTGATGAGAGGCGTTGATCGTGTCGGTAGTCAGAGGTTTTCTCCCCAGAGCTGAAATGGCTAGCACGAGAGGGCACAGTTTTAGGTACAGAGGAGATGTCAGGAGTAATTTTTTTTTTACACAGAGAGTGGTGAGAGCGTGGAATGGGCTGCCAGCGACAGTGGTGGAGGCAGAAACTCCAGGGTCTTTTAAGAGACTCCTAGAGCTTAGAAAAATAGGGGACTATGGGTAACCCTAGGTAGTTCTAAGGTAAGGACGTGTTCAGCATAGCTTTGTGGGCTGAAGGGCCTGCATTGTGCTGTCAGTTTTCTAAGTTTCTATGACATGTTCTCTTCACACTGGAAGAAGGTACAAGAGCCTCAGGACTCACACCACCAGGTTCAGGAACAGTTACTACCCCTCAACCATCAGGGGTCTTGAACCAAAGGGAATAACTTCACTCAACTTCACTTGCCCCATCACTGAAAGGTTCCCACAAGCAATGGACTCCCTTTCAAAGACTTTTCATTTCATGTTCTCGATATTTATTGCTTATTTGTTTATTATGATTATTTCTTTCTGTTTGTGTTTGAGCAGTTTTTTGTCTTTTGCAAACTGGTTGAATGCCCAAGTTGGCACAGTCTATTATGGTTATTATTCTGTTGTGGATTTATTGTGTATGCCCACAAGAAAATAAATCTTGGGGATGTATATGGTGACATATATGTACTTGGATAATAAATTTACTTTTAATGTTGAACTTTGAACTTACACTGAGAGACATGCCTTTACTTAGTAAGCTTCTACACTTGAATTGTCCCTCCCAGACCCTCTCTACCCTTCTGTGCTTTGCTGGGTTTGTTTATTATTCTAACATGTGCCGAAATTCAGTTTCAAACTTGCCTTGCATGCTATTCATACAGATCAGATAATCACACAGTTCATCGAGGTAGAACAAGGTAAAACAATAACAGACAAGAGAAAATCTGCAGATGCTGGAAATCTGAACAACACGCACAAAATGCCGGAGGACTGAAGATTGTGATTGGATTACCACACCGCGAAGTCTTTTTCAGGGATGCCTACCCTGAAGGTGTTTAGACCTTCCAGTCCTGCCAGAGGGTTTCGGCCCAAAATGTCGACTGTGCTCTTTTTCACAGACACTGCCTGGTCTGCTGAATTCCTCCAGCATTTTGTGTGTGCGTTGCTAAAACAATAACCGTGCAGAATAAAGTGTAACAGCTACAAGAAAGTCAAGCACAGGTAAACAGTAAGGTGAAAAATCATAGCAAAGTACATTGTGAGGTCAAGAGTTCATCTTATCGTACTAAGGAACTATTTAGTAGTCTAATAACCATGGGGCAGATGCTGCCCTACCCAGCGGGATAGGGAAGAAGAGGTCGTGTCTGGGATGGGCAGACTCTTTAAGTATGCTGGCTGTTGTTCTGATGCAGTGAAAAGTATAGACAGTGTCCATAGAAGGGAGGACATGCACAGAGAGCAAAGAACCGTATAGTCTAACATGTAGCATAAGACAAGGATTCGAGGGGCAAATCATAAACAAGAGAAAGTCTGCAGATGCTGGAAATCCAAAGGGACGCATGCAAAATGCTGGGGGAGCTCAGCAGGTCTGGCGGCATCTATGAAACGAATGAACAGTCAACATTTTAGGCCGAGGCTCTTCAGGACTGGAGAAGGATCTCGGCCCGAAATGTCGATGGCTTATTCCTCTCCATAGATGCTACCTGACCTGCTGAGTTCCTCTAGCATTTGGTGGGTGCTGCTGAGGATCTGAGGGGTAAAGTTTTTACACAGAAAGTGGTTGATATTTATAACATGTTGCCAGAGTTCAACGTTCAAAGGGGGAAGGTAATGGCCCCCACTCTCCCCTCCTTCACCATTCCCCATGCCCTTTTCCCTCTCTACTTTATATCCTTGCCTATCCATCGCCTCCCTCTGGTGCTCCTCCGCCTTTTCTTTCTCCCGTGGCCTTTAGTCCTCTCCTATTAGATTCCCCCTTCTCCAGCCCTGTATCTCTTTCATCAATCAACCTTCCAACTCTTTACTTCATCCCCTCCCCCTCCCAGTTTCACCCTATTACCTGGTGCTTCTCCCTCCCCTCCCCTCACCTTTTAATTCTGACTCCTCACCTTTTTCTCTCCAGTCCTGCCAAAGGGTCTCGACCTGAAACGTAGACTGTTTACTCATTTCCGTAGATGCTGCCTGGCCTGCCGAGTTCCTCCAGCATCTTGTGTGTATTGCCATGCAACTCACTGTGTGTTTCGACACACACACAACAAATAAAATTAATTAATCTTCATATATTTATCTTTTATTATCTTTACTCTCTATTTGTTCTCTATCTTTACTTATTTATTCATCAGGCAGCACAGTAGCGTAGTGGTTAGCACGACACTTTACAGTACAGGCGACCTGGGTTCAATTCCTGACGCTGCCTGTAAGGAGTTTGTACATTCTCTCTGTGATCGCATGGGTTTCCTCCGGGTGCTCCAGTTTCCTCCCACAGTCCAAAGACACATCAGTTGGTAGGTTAATTGGTCCCGTGATTAGGCCAGGATTAAATCCGGGGTTGCTGGGTGTTGCGGCTCGAAGGGCCGGAAGGGCCTATCCCTCAGTGTATCTCAATAAATAAATAATTTACACTATTTACACTATTTTACCCACTTCGATCTCAACGCACTGACACTGATGGACTTCTGGCTGTCACACTTGCTATCGCTGTAATATTCCATAGCTCCTGGATGCAGCAACTGAAAGGGGGACCGTGCGAATCATCACCTGAGGCAGCTGAAGACTCGGGGAATGCTGAGAATGTCGAGGAGCGACTGACATGCTCAGAAGAGAAAGGACTTTGAATGGCAAGAAGAAGTTCTGCTCTGACACTCAGTGTCCACTTTATTAGCTATTAGATCATGAGAACACTCAGTCCTCGTTTATTGTCATTTAGAAATGCATGCATGCATTCAGAAATGATACAATGTTTCTCCAAAATGATATCGCAGAAAAACAGGAGAAACTAAAGACTAACACTGACAGAACCACATAATTATGACATATAGTTACAGCAGTGCAAAGCAATACCATAATTTGATAAAGAACAGACCATGGGCACGGTAAAAATAGTCTCAAAGTCCCCGAGTCGATCGACTCCCGAGTCCCCGATAGCAGGCAGCAAAAGGGAGAAACTCCCTGCCATAAACCTCCAGGCGCCGCCAACTGCCGATGCCTTGGAAGCAGCCGACCACAGCCGACACTGAGTCCATCCATCCGAAAACTTCGAGCCTCTGACCAGCCCCTCTGATACAGCCTCCCGAGCACCATCCTCTGCCGAGCGCCTTCGACCTCGCCCGGCCACTGAAACAAGCAAAGCCGAGGATTCGGGGCCTTCTCCTCCGGAGATTCCAGACCACACAGCAACAGCAGCAGCGAAGCGGGCATTTCTGAAGTTTCTCTAGATGTTCCTCCATACTCTCACGTCTGTCTCCATCAAATCAGAATTGTGCACGGTCCTCTACTTGACAAATAACAGACATCACCACCGAAGTGGCCGCGCGCGCTGCGTCACGCCGACATCTTCTCCTCCTCCTCCATGGTTCAGCCCAGAGTAGATGAGCCGAAGGGCCTGATTCAGGGCTGAACTTTTCTATGACCTTCTGACTCCTGCCCAATGACTGGGAAACAAAGCTGAGCCAAATATGATGCTCTGTTTCCACCTTGCTTGGACCGGCCTACTCAAGGAGTTAGCAGATGCGTCAGAGGCCACCCGAACTCTGATACCTCACTTCTGTAACAAACAGGTGGACTTCTTGATAAAGTTTGTTGCTTTATGGAAAAAGATAATAGCAAAATCTCCAAAATCCCCAGCACAGGGTCTCCGCCCCAAACATTGACTGCTTATTTCCCACCAAGGAAAGTGCAGATCAGCTGATTTCCTCCAGAACCTGGCATGTGTTGCTCTGGACAAACCGGGAGCCAGAGGGGATCTGCACATTGTTCACCAGATTTTTATTGCTACTGACACAAGAGGAAGTAAGACTGTGATATATTTGGTAGTAACCGCAGAACGTTTGCTTCCTGAAGTTTGTAACTTGGTAAGTAACCAAATGAAGGATTCCAGCTCTCAGGTTACTCTAACTCTAAATTAATTCCTGCCCGGGGAATACAAGCTTATCATGTAAATACTAGTGGAACTCTCAATGTGCCTCCGACATAAAATGAAGTCCACAGAAAAGGCTTGAGTTCATCGGCAGGGCACGTTCCAGCTTATCAAGAGGGAGAGATAGCCCGCAGTGAGTTTTGACTAAATTTGGAGGCAGCTGACACTGTAAAATCGTGGACTGTTGGACAGGTTTGCCAACACCATGTTCCAAGAATGAGGTAGAGGATGTTGACATGACTTATTGTGATGGGTGGAGAGTGGTGCAGTTTGTGGGCAGTAAGACCCTCACTAATTTTTATAGGTGCACCGTAGAAAGCATTCTTCTAGGGTGCATCACAACCTGGTATGGAAGTTGTCCTGTCCAAGACTGGAAGAAGCTGCAGAAGATGATGAACACGGTGCAACACATCACACAAACCAATCTTCCGTCTTCGAACTCACTTTACACCGCACGCTGTCGGAGCAGTGCTGCCAAGATAATCAAGGACACGACCCACCCTGCCAAAACACTTTTCATCCCTCTTCCCTCCGGGAGAAGGCTTAGGAGCTTGAAGACTCGTACGGCCAGATTTGGGAACAGCTTCTTTCCAAGTGTGATAAGACTGCTGAACGGATCCTGACCCGGATCTGGGCCGTACCCTCCAAATATCCGGGCCTGCCTCTTGGTTTTTTTTTGCACTACCTTACTTTCCCTTTTCTATTTTCTATTTATGATTTATAATTTAAATTTTTAATACTTACTATCGATTTGTAATCCAGGGAGCGGGAAGCGCAGAATCAAATATCACTGTGATGATTGTATGTTCTAGTATCAATTGTTTGGCGACAAATAAAGTATAAAGTATAAAGTATCACCACAGACACCAGGACTTAACAGAAGAAGCATTAGCTGAAAGGACCAAATGGTTGGGTGGAATTGTCAACACTGTAAGGAATAATATTTCAATAAAGGAAGGAGAGGAAAGTGTTATGGATGGTGTTTACCCTTTCGTTCAGCTTAGTTTCGTTTGGGAGCCTATGACCATTTTGACCCACAATGCACTATAATGGACTTTTTGTTGTGATTGTGATCTTGTAAAAATTGTGTATAACTCCTGTTTAATTGATGTACTTTTCTTGTGACTGCTGCTTAAGTGATGCTATGTACCCTTGGCCAAGTGGTTAAGGCATTGGACTAGTGACCTGAAGGTCATGAGTTCGAGCCCCAGCCGAGGGAAGGTGTTGTGTCCTTGAGCAAGGCACTTAATCACACATTGCTCTGCGACGACACTGGTGCCAAGCTGTATGGGTCCTAATGCCCTTCCCTTGGACAACGGTGTCGTGGAGAGGGGAGACTTGCTGCATGGGCAACTGCTGGTCTTCCATACAACCTTGTCCAGGCTTGCGCCCTGGAGAGTGACGACTTTCCAGGCGCAGATCCATGGCCTTACAAGACTAACGGATGCCTTTATCATGCCCATGATGCTGCTGTGAGTTTTCCATTTCACCTGTGTATACATGTACTAGTGCAGGAGGTACCTAATAAAGTGGCCACTGGGTTATGCTCTTCTGAACACTAATGTGTGGTTATTTGTGTTACTGTTGTCTTCCTGTTGCTTGAAGCATTCTAGCCATTCTCCTCTGACCACTCTTTTTTTTTGCTTTTTGCACCATTCTCTGTAAACTCTGGAGACTTCAGGAGATCAGCAGTTTATGAGATACTCAAACCGCCACTTCTGGCACCAACATTCATTCCATGTTCAAGGTCATTCAGAGCACATCTATCTATCTATCTCTAGATTGATTGAGATACAGTGCTTCTGGCCCTTCGAGCCATGACGCTCAATGTTCCAATCCTCCAATGCTAGCCTAACCAGTAGGTCTTTGGATTGTGGGAGGAAACCAGAGCACCCGGAGGAAACCCACACAGTCATGGGCAGCGGCAGGAATTGAACCCCAGTCGTCTGTACCGTAAAGCATTGTGCTAACCTCTATACTACCGTGAACAACTACCGAACCTCTTGCCATGCAGATATGCAGATAACACTGTGTTAATTGCAAGTACAGAGGAAGAACTACAAAATTTAATTGATATAATTGTTGAAGAAAGTGCAAAAATGGGTCTATCCATCAATTGCAAAAAGACAGAATGTATGGTGATATCCAAAAAGAAGGAGAATCCTATCTGCAGGCTGAGAATAAACGGGGAAGACATAAAACAAGTACAGAACTTTTGCTACTTGGGAAGCTGGGTGACATCAGATGGCAGGTGTGACATGGACATCAAAAGAAGAATAGGGATGGCAAAAGACACCTTTACGAGAATGACCAATACTAAACTAGGCTTGACAACCCACCTCAGAGCACTGAAATGTTACGTTTATCCAGTTATGTTATATGGCTCAGAATGTTAGCCAATATCTAGTAACGTGAGGAAATGAATTGAAGTAGCAAAGATGTGGTTTTTGAGGAGGATGCAAAGAATATCATGGACGAAATGAATATCTAACAAGGATGTCATGAACAGAGCAAACACAAAAAGAGAAATAATGTATGAGATCATGAAAAGGCAACGTGACTTCATTGGACATGTGATTAGGAAAGAGGAGTTAGAATGCACGGTAATTATGGGAAAGATTGAAGGGAAGAAAGCAAGGGGAAGGCAAAGACAAAATGATGATGGAGACAGCAGCCAGAGAACTGGAAATGAATACCAATGAATTGATCCACTTGACCCGAAACAGGAGTGTGTGGGCCATGGCTGTCAAAGCTCAAACTGGGCATGGCACCTGATGATGATGATGATGTATGACATGTAAATCTAAACATTGCACCCCACTCCCCCTCCCAACCCCCGTGCTGACCTCTGATCTCTCTGCTTAGGAACCAGGTCCTTCACATTTACTCTGTCTGAGTATCGTGGAACTTTTGACACTTTTTTCCAGTTAAATCTCAAGTCAAATCATGACAAGTTTGTCATTTAACTATATACATGTCACCATTAAAACGAGACATTTCTCCGGACCAGGATGGAAAGCATAGTAGCACGCATGACACGCAACAATTTAGGAAATTAAGAATTAAATCTACACATAAATAAACGAAGTAAAGTGCATAAATTAAATATTGTGCGGTACAGAACGGATTAACCGGTGACACTTTGAATGCGATGCGGCAGGGAGTTCAGAAGCCTAATGGCCTGAGGGAAGAAGCTGTTTCCCATCCTGACCGTTCTTGTCTTTATGCATCGGGGTCTCCTGCCTGATGGTAGAAAGTCAAAGAGGATGCTGGATGGATGGGTGGGATCCTTGATTCTACTAAGGGCCCTGCGTAGGCAGCGCTCAGGCAAAAATCCATTGCTCTAACGCCCAGTCACCAACACCAATGATGTGTAAATGAGTCCAGCTCGACAAGAGGTAGAGGTTTTACCTGAGGGAGTGGTGAAACAGGCACCGTTTTAGGAGATCAGTTGCTGTGGCTTCAGGATCTCACTATTAGATGTTCCTCATAAAAGTGTTCACTTCAAAAGAGTCAGGATTCAGAGCATGTTTCATACGAAAGTACGTACAACCCCGAGATTCATCTTCCCCACAGACAGCCACGAAACAAAGAAACACCCACAAAACCTGGTCAAAGGAAAACATCAACAACCTCTACGCACAGAAAAAGAAAAGATTGTGCAAAAGGCTATAAAAAGACAGACTATAAAACACAAAATTAAAGGTTTAATTCAGTTCCGCTCGGTGTTCATTAACTGCAGGCTGACCTGATTCAAATCCCAAAACGAGCAACAAAAAGAAAAGGAACAGCCAGAAACACATCATAACATGAACTGCAGAGTCCAGTCTACAAACCGCATTGATTGAACCTTACCCAAGACCCAAATCCTTCCACAGCATCAAGGAAGAGAGAGAGACCTTCCTCTGGGAGCAGCGAGCAAGCGGGAGTGTTGGGAGGCCAATTCCTTTCATGGTGAGATTAGGAGTGTGGCTGTTCACTGACGGTTCTCTGTTAGGTTTAAAATTCTGTTCATAATGGCGTAATCGGTGTTATCTTCCAGCAGGTCTGCACAACATCCACTCTTTGGCTGATAAAGTACATCTGCTTCCACAACACAAGTGCCAGATAATGGGCTCTCCCAGCGAGAGATCATCTGTTGTTAGGCAACATTCAAATAAACTAAATTAGCAAATACCATGTGGGCATCATGATGGTTCAAAGTTCAAAGTAAATTTATTATCAAAGTACATATATGTCACCATACACAATCCTGAGTTTCATCTTCTTGCAGGCATTCACAGTGGAACCAAGGTATACGATAGAATTGATGAAAAACTACACACAGCGACTCATAAGGAACCAATGTGCAAAAGAAGACATACTTTCTCAGATAGTGCGGCAGTTGGCACAACGCTTTACAGAGACAGTGACCCCAGTTCGATCCCTGCCACTGTCTGTAAGGAATTAGTACGTTTCCCCTGTGTCTGTGTGGGATTCCTCCATGTGCACTGGTTTCCTACCACATTTCAAACATGTACAGGTTAGGGTTGGTAGGGTGAAGATACGTCTCTAACAAAAGGAGGTGTAAGGTGCACCTACCCTCCGCTAACCTGCAGGTCACCCTTGGCGAGGTGTAGCACCTGCTTAGCCCCCCGATCAGGGTCACGTGGCGCAGTGGGAGAAGGTGGTGGTGGTCATGTGAGCAGCTGGTGCACATCACAAGTCCTGGTTATGCGACCAGTGGCGCCAGCCAGACAATCTCTGAAGAGTATTAATAACGGCTGTGGGGTCACCCATCTTGTAAAGACACTGGCCAGAAGAAGGCAATGGCAAACCACTTCTGTAGAAAAATTTGCCAAGAGCAGTCATGGTCATGGAAAGATCATGATTGTCCACATCATACGACAAGGCACATAAAGATGATGTCATATGACACGGCACATAACAAGCGAGCTGGTTGGTTAGTTGTGGATTTGTTACGTTGGCGCTGGAAACATGGCGACACTTGCGTGCTGTCCCCAGTCCTCCTTGAACTGTGTTGGTCGTTGATGTGTTTCACTATATGTTTATTTTCAAATCTTTTTATTATCATTATATTATTCAAAAATAACACGAGTACATCGAAGTAAGCAACACTTACAATGTCGCAAGGGAAAAAAACATTATATTAAAGATTGAAAAATTTTGGTGATAGTAAAAAAAACACTACTAAGCAGAAAAAGTGAAAAAATCCCCCAGCAGGTGTACAACCCCAGAGCCATGCGTGATCCAAAAAGCTTCTGAAGAAAAACATCAAACCGCCAGCAAGAAAAAAGATACCAAAAATTTACGATTAGATCGTGGAGGAAATCTAACTATTAACTCAAATGATAATAACGAGCAAACAAACCCTATCTTTTCTCAAAATCAAATCGCTTTTTATAATACCTTCAAGTTAGACATTTCTTACAAAAATATTTTAGTAATTTTCCTTACATATTGGAGGCTGACCTGTTAGATACTATTATGAGTATGAACCCTTCGACAAAGGGTTCTATTGGAAGAATTTATAATTTATTATTACAATGGGATAAGCATCCTTTATTTAAGATTAAACAAGATTGGGAAAAGGACCTCAATTTGACTTTGATGACGGAGGATTGGACGCGGATCCTGAAGCTGGTTAACTCTTCTTTCATTCAGTGCTAGTCATTCAGTGATTCAATTTAAAATTGTACATCGTTACCATTTGATGAAGGGGAGACTATCTAAAATATTTCCTAATGTTGATAGTTATTGTGATAGATGTAAAACTGAGACAGCTACACTGACGCATATGTTTTGGTCTTGCTCTATGCTGGAACAATTTGCTATATGTTTCGATGTATCAATACAGATGTGATAAATAAAGCTCGTCTTAAAATCTTATTGCTACAATGGAAAGACTTTTAAGGATAGAGTATAATGGGCAGGTAATTCAATGTTCGTACAATCATCTCAACTCAATGGTGAACCCATTACATCATGATTTTTCATGATGGTGTAAGGTGGACAATGCTGGTGAATCATGGACTGTATTTCATCCTTGTCTGGGTTTTACTTCTGTGGCGCTCAGTCCTGGTTAGAGATTGATCCCTTCGTTAATATTTTGGAATAGGTTCCCTTGGATTTCCTTTCATCCTTGTCACCCAGGCAACGCTGGCTTGGCAGGAGAAGGTGGTGAAGAATCCCCACCTCTACACTCTCTTTGCTCATTGTCCTTCTGTCGTGGGGTTAGGTAGAGGATTCCAACACACTCCCGGGTCAACAACACAGAGAAAGCAACTTCCGATTTGGGAACAGGGTGGCAAAGGTGCTCCCTTGCTGTTGTTGCTTTTGTCCTTGCAGGGAAATGGCACCAGCCTTAGAAGCATTGCTGAAGAAAGCTTAATATTTGCCACATCAACACACACATACACACACACACACACACACACACACACAAAATGCTGGAGGAACTCACCAGGCCAAACAGCATCTATGGAGAGGAATAAACAGTTGACATTTCAGGCTGAAACCCTTCATCAAGACTGGAGAGGAAGGAAGCAAAGCCACAATAAGAAGGTGGCGGGAGGGGAAGGAGTACAAGCTGGCAGGTGAGAGGTGAGTACAGGCAGGTGGGGGATGAAGTAAGAATCTAGGACGGGACAGGTGGAAGAGATGAAGAGATAAATAAGTAGGAATCTGACAGGAGAGGGTGGTGGACCATGGGAGAAAGCAAAGGAGGATGGGAATCAGAGGGAGGTGATGGGCAGATGAGGAGAAGAGACCGGGTGCGGGGGTAATCAGAATGGGACAGCTGGAGATGATTTGTTCTCCTGCAATAGAGGGGATGAAGTTTAGACAAGTGGTGGGGCACAAATTAAGTAGACTATCCTGTCCTGGAATACGATTTGCGAGCTTGGTATGTTGCAGTGAGTTGGTATCTATCTCCTCCACCACAAGCAGATTGAACCTCCAAGTGAACTGCAGTCTAAAACCAGAGGACACAGCCTCAGAATAGAGGGACACCCTTTTAGAACGGAGATGAGGGGAGATTTCTTTAACCAGCGAGTGGAGTATCTGTGGAATTCATTGACACAAGTGGCTGTGGAAGCCAAGTCATTGGGTATACTTAAGGCAGAGGTTGATAGATTCTTGATTGGTCAGGGCATGATGGGATACGGGGAGAAGGTAGGAGATTGGGGCTAAGAGGGAAATTGGATCATCCATGATAAAAAGATGGAGCAGAATTGATGGGCCAAAAGGCCTAATTCTTTTTTTTTCTTTTTAAATCTTTTTATTAATTTTCAAAATTATAAACTCAATAACGAAGTTGGTACAAAGAGATTGGAATAATCTTAATCAGCATATACAAAAAGGATTTTAAGTAACATAGGTATAATAGACGTCTAAACTCATAATGAAATTAGTCATAAAAAAAGAAATAAAAAGAAAAAATATATATAAACCAAAAAATCCCCAAAAGAAAAAGAAAAAAAAAACCCCCAAAAAATGTAACAAAACAGGGCTAGACCAATATTTTGAATCAGACACGTTCAGTAATGTCGTCAACTCCGCTCCTCTATTCATATAATTTAAGTTAAAAAAGAGATTTGGAAAGGTCAGATTACATCATATGAAAATGTTGCATAAAAGGTTTCCAAGTTTCTTCAAATTTAACTGAAGGGTCAGAAGTATCACTTCTAATTTTTTTCTAAATTTAAACTTAATATAGTTTGAGAAAACCATTGAAATGTAGTAGGAGGATTGGTTTCTTTCCAGTTCAACAAAATAGATCTTCTACCCATTAAAGTAACAAATGCTATCATCCGACAGGCTGAAGAAGACAAAGATCTATGTTCTACCACTGGCAATCCAAAAATTGCTGTAATAGGATGGGGTTTTAAATCAAAACGTAGAACTGTTGAAATAATATCAAAAATATCTTTCCAATATTTTTCCAGAAGCGGACAGGACCAAAACATATGAGTCACAAAAGGCCTAATTCTGCTCCTGTATCTTACGGTCTTATGCTGTTAGTTAATTCTGAGCCCTGTATTTTCCAACACCAAGAAGAATGCAACAACCGAATCAGGGGAGTATGCCATTGTTAGTCTTCAAATTTCACATCACATGCCAGTGATAATAAACCTGATTCTGATTCCTCCAGCACACACGTTCCTTGGAAATACCATTTCATGATGTGATGCTGTTGGAGCCACACTTGCCAAGGTTTGGAATGGAAGGGTTAACATATGAGGAGCACTTGATGGTTCTGGACCTGTGGAAGAATGGGGAGGGGAGTGCTGAGACATCATGGAAACCTACCAGTCACATCTCTGTGCTGAACTATGGGGCTCTGTTTGTGGACTTCGGTTCAGAACACCCTTTGCTTGCAGTTTTTGTTTGACAGTCATTTTTTATGCGCTTGTTTATTCTTTTATTTTTTTATGCTTTTTTTTGTCTGGGCATTGGGTGCTATTATTCGCTGCACACTTAAGTGTTCGATGTTCTTCTTTTATTTATATGGGTTCTTTTAGGGTGTCTTTGTTTCGGAGCTGCCTGTTGGGAGACAAATCTCAAGGTTGTATGATGTGTATGTAGTTTGATATCAAATATACTTTGACTTTGAAACATTGGAAGTCTACATGGAGACGACATTTCCAATGGTGAGGAGAATCTAGGAACAGAGGGCACAGCCTCAGAATACAAGGACGTTCCTTCAGGACAGAGATGAGGAGGGATGCATTTAGCCAGAGGATTCATTGCCACAGATGGTTGTGGAATCCAAGTCATTAGGTATATTTAAAGCAGAGGTTGATAGGTTCTTGATTCGTAAGGGTGTCAAAGGTCACAAGAAGGCAGGCTAATGGAGTTTATTGAAAGGGAAAATAAATCAGCCATGATTGAATGGCAGAGCAGACTCGATGGGCCAAATGGCCTAATTCTGCTCCTATGCCTTATGATCTATGGTTTAACTTAACTGGGAGACCACTAATATCTTGTGGCCATCCAGTCCAGTTAATGATTCCCTTAGGAAACATCTTCACCACATCTACTTTGCCTGATATCTCTATGCGCTTTGGTAAGTTTTTGAGTTGATGCACTTTCATAAGTTTTTGTGTTTTTGCGTAGGAGATTGGAAAATGTATCAAATCCAAGGCGCAAAGATTTTGAACCTCAAGACTAGTGGAAGTGGGCAGAAATGGTAGTGGCTGGACATGGTAACAGTATTGCAGAACTTCTGGTAACTTCCCCTTTTCCTGTATGGGAAAGAAGTTATACAAAGTTCTTGGTTACTGACATTGACACCATCCACCAACAGTTCCGTTCCTTCATGCTGGACATTTACGAACCTGGCACCCTGCATTTGACACGAAGTTCCGCTTCCAATTGCCTGACCTTTTCAACATAAAGACTTACACGGAGACACGTCCAACACATTCAGATGCATGAAACCCAAGGCAAGCTAGCAAGCTAGATCCAGAATTGGGTTACCAGCAGAAGTGGTGGATACAGGTTCAATTTTGGCACCTAGAAGAAGTTTGGCTAGGTACATGGAAGGCTATGATATAGGTGCAGGTCAACGGTCCTAGGTTAAATAGGCGGAAAGCCTATTCATGTGTTGTAGTGCTCTGTGACTCCATCTGCCCACATGACAATTGTAATGGACTCCTTAACCAATAGAGAAAAACCCTCTTCAAGTTTACATCCGTTCATCTCAGCACATCTGAAGATTCTTTACTCTGAAATGTTGAATTGTCAGCCGTGCCTCCTTTCGGTCATATCTCACTGATTGCAATGATATCACAATCTTAGATCAATGCTTTAAGTTCATCTTAAACGCAAGAGGTTCTGCAGATTCTGCAACACACACAAAACACTGAAGGAACTCGGTAAGTCAGGCAGGAGGGGCATATGTGGTCACTGTTTCAGGTCAAGACCTTTCATCAGAACTAAGTTAATCTGCCTTCGAGTCCTCCCATATATCTTCTCACACCCATTTCTGCTTTGTCAACTGTATTAACAAAGTTCTTTTTCTACATATTTGACTGTAGCTTCCGACACACTGCACATCTACTCTGTGTTGTGTTCCACTGCCACATTAGTTCAAGCCCTTCCCAGCACCACCAGCAAACCTCCTTCAAAGATGTTGGACCCATCCTGGCCCAAGTAACGATAAACATAAGGATTAGCCTTACTTGTCACATGTGTATCGATGCTGGGGTGGGGATATGTCTCCACTAAAGGAGGTGTAAGGTGCTCCTTCCCTCTGCTAGCCTACAGGTCACGCTTGGGCAAGGTGTAGCACCTGCTGAGTCCCCCTGCCGATCAGGGTCACATGAAGCTATGGGAGCAGCTGGTGCACACCACAAGTCCTGGTTATGCAACCACTGACGCCAAGCAGATAGTCCCTGAGGAGTACTGATAATGGCTGGGGTCACCTGTCTTGTAAAGAAACAACCCAGAAGGCAGCATACAAACCACTTCTGTCGAAAAATTTGCCAAGAACAGTCATGGTCATGGAAAGACCATGATCATCTACGTCATACGACATGGCACATAATGGTAATGTCATACGACATGGCACATAAATGATGGTGATGACATTGAAACATACAGAGATATGTATCATTTTGTGTCAAAGATCAACACAGTCTGAGGATGTGCTGGGGCAGCCTATAAGTGTCACCACGCTTCCTGCGCCAACATAGCATGCCCACAACTTACGAACTCTAACTTGTACCCCTTTGGGACGTGGAATGTGGGAGGAAGCCAGAGCACCAGGAGAAACTCCACTCAGTTGTGGGGAGGACGTACAAACCCCTTATAGGTGGAGGGAAAAACCGAACCCAGGTCACTGGCGCAGTAAAGTACTACAGTACGCACTACCCTACTGTGCCGCCGAGTGACAGATGCTATCAGAGCAATTTGAACAGGTCTCAATACTCCAGAAATAGAAAACCATTCCTCTTATGCCATCCCTTTAGCCAGACAGTCGTGACACTTACACTAATATACCTATGCCTTCTGATAAACCATCATACATCAAATGTAGTCGAGAGACTACAGTCTCAGATTTCCTGCTTAAAGTACAACCAAGCTCATGCTGCAGGATCTAATGTAAACCTCAACCTCCACCTGTTTACCCTCTTCCTTTTGCAATTATTCTGAGCCATCCTCAACCCTGGCACCAGTGAGGCAGCCCACTATCTTCGATTCATGTCTGCAGCCACAGAATTTCCTGCCTATACCCCTTAGAAACATAGAATCATAGAAAACCTACAGCACAATACAGGCCCTTTGGCCCACAAAGCTGTGCTGAACATGTCCTTACCTTAGAACTACCTAGGTTTACCCATAGCCCTCTATTTTTCTAAGCTCCATGTACCAATCCAGGAGTCTCTTAAAAGACCCTATTGTATCCACCTCCACCACCGTCGCCGGCAGCCCATTCCACATACTCACCACTCTCTGCGTAAAAAACTTACCCCTGACATCTCCTCTGTACCCCTGCTATCAAGTTTCCAACCTCTATTCCCCTAGGACTCCGGAAGATGAACTACTTGTGATCCAAACTTGATAGTGCAAGTTCAAAGTCAAGGTTGAATTTACACTTAGGTACACCTGCTCACTGATGTAAATATCTAATCAGCCAATCATGTAGCAGCAGCTCAGTGCATAAAAGCATGCAGATGTGGTCAAGAGGCCCAGTTGTTGTTCAGACCAAATATCAGAATGGGGAAGAAATGTGATCTGAGTGATTTTGATTGTGGACTGAATGTTGGTGCCAGATGGGGTGGTTTGAGTATCACAGAAACTGCTGACCTGCTGGGATTTTCATGCACAGCGGTCTCTAGAGTTTACAGAGAATGGTGCAAGAAACCAAAAAAAACATCCAGTGAGCAGCAGTTCTGTGGGCAAAAACGCCTTGTTAATGAGAGAGGTCTAAGGAGGATGGCCAGACTGGTTCAAGCTGACAGTAATTCAAAAACTATACATTACAACAGTGCTCTGCAGAAGAGCAACACTGAATGCACAACATGTGGGCTACAGCATCAAAACTTGTTAAGTGTATCCAGGAGGGTTTCTTAAATTACTACGTAGACAGTCCAATGAGAGGAGGGGCTGTACTGGACCTGGTGATGGGTAATGAGCTGGGCCAGTTCTCTGACCATTCAGTGGGAGATCAGTTTGGGAACAGTGACCACAAGTCCTTCACTTTCAGAGTAGCTTTAGATAAGGATAGGCATGATCCCTGTGGGAGAGTCTTAAATTGAAGTAGGGCAAATTATAAGGGCATTTTGCAGGAACTAAGCAGATTTAATTAGGAACACCTTTTTTTCTGGCAAGCCCACATCAGACATGTGGAGGGTGTTTAAAGATCAATTGCACAGAGTACAGGAAAGGTATGTTCCTGTTAGAAGGAAGGACAGGATGGAAAGATAAGAGAACCTTGGATGTCCAGAGAGGTGATGAATGTAGTCAAGAAGAAAAAGTTTGGAAAGTTTGTGAAGTTTGGAAGTTAGAATCAAACGGAGCACATGAGGAGTATGAAGAAGCCAGACAAGAACTCAAGTAAGGAATTAAGTAAGCCAAGGAGGATCCATGCAAAATCCTTGGCAAGTAGGACTAAGGTGAAACTCAAGGCATTCTACATACATCAAGAGCAAGAGAATAACTGGGAAGGTGGTGAGACCACTCAAGGATAAAGAGGGGAGCACTTGCTTTGGATGCAAAGAATGAGAGTGAGGTATTTAATGAGTATTTTGCTTCAGTATTTACCAAGGAAAACAACATGGAGGACCAGGAGATCAGTGCTGAGTGCATAAATATGTTAGGGAATTTAGAGGTCAAGGAGGAGGAAGTGCTGGGCCTCCTAAGGAGTATTAAGGTGGATAAGTTCCCAGGGCCTGATGACATTTACCCCGGGTTATTGAGGGAGGCAAGGGATGAGATTGCTGGGGCCTCAACCAGTATCTCTGTGTCCTCTCTAGGCACAGGCAAGGTCCCGGAGGACTAGCGAGTGGCTAATGTTGTACCTCTATTTAACAAGGGAACAAGCAAGACCAGTGAGTCTCACTTCAGTTGTAGGAAAATTGCTGGAGCACAGTATCTGAAATGCATCTTATGGAAATGTTCGTTTGATGATGAAATTCAATAAAAAAATAAATTACAAAAAAAAAGAAAATTGCTGGAGAAAATTCTTAGGGGTAGGATATATGAGCATTTGGCAACCCAGGGCCAGAAGGGAGAGCCAGCATGGCTTTGCGTGGGGCAACTTCTGTCTCACCAAATTGGTTGAGTTCTTTGACAAGGTGACAAGAGGGATTGATGAGTAGAGCAGTGGATGATGTCTACATGGATTTTAGTAAGGCGTTTGACCAAATCCCTCATGGGAGGCTAATCCAGAAGATTAAGGTGCATGGGATCCATGGTGAATTGGCTGTTTGGATTCAGAACTGGCTAGCGCATGGAAGACAGAGGGTGGTGGTTGAGGGGACTTATTCTAGCTGGAAGTCTGTAATTAGTGGTGTTCTGCGGGAATCTGCCCTGGGACCTCCACTGTTTGTGATGTATATAAATGACCTGGATGAAAATGTAGATGGGTGGGTTAGTAAGTTTGCGGATGATATCAAAATTGATGGAGTTGTACATAGTGTAGAGGACTGGCAAAGAATACAGCACGATATAGATCGGTTGCAGATATGGGCAGAGAGATGGCAGATAGAGCTTAACCCAGATAAATGTGAGGTGTTGCAACTTGTAGGGCAAATGCAAGGAGACAGTATTAAGGGCAAGATCCTTTACAGTGTTGCTGAGCAGAGAAAACTTGGAGTCCAAGTTCATAGCTCCTTGAAAGTGGCTACACAGGTCGCTAGGGTGGTGAAGAAGGCTTATGGAACGCTCGCTTTTACTAGTCAAGGCATTGAGTTCAAAAGTCATAAGGTTATGTTGCAACTTTATAGAACTCTGGTTAGGCCACATCTGGAGTACTATGTACAGTTCTGGTCACTCCACTATAGGAAGGATGTTGAGACTTTGAAGAGGGTGCAGAAGATGCTTACCAGGATGCTGCCTGGTATAGAGGGCATGTGCTATCATGAGAGGCTGGTCAAATTCGGTTGCTTTTTCTGGAGCGGTTGCGGCTGAGGGGAGATTCCATAGAGGTTTAGAAGATGATGAGAGGCTAGATAGAGTGGACAGAGAGTATGTTTCCCCAGAGTTGAACTGTCTAATACCAGAGGGCAGGCACTGAAGGTGAGAGGGGGTAGGTTCAAAGGGGATATGAGGGGTAAGTTTTTTACTCAGAGAGAGGTGGATGCCTGGAATGCACTGCATGGTACAATGATGGAGACAAATACATTAGAGGCTTTGAAGAGATGTTTAGATAGGCCCATGGATGTAAGCAAGATGGAGGGATATGGACATGGTGTAGGTAGGAGGGTTTAGTGTTTTGGGATTCTTTTGCCACAATGTTGTGGGCTGAAGGGGCTGTTCCTGTACTGTGCTGTACTGTTCTACATACTATGATAGTATGAGTTTAAGACCACGGGTATGCACCCAGCGGCCTCTTTATTAGGTACGGTACCTCCTGCACTAGTACACGTATACACAGGCGAAACGGAAAACTCACAGAAGCATCACGGGCACATAGCATCACTTAAGCAGCAGTCACAAGAAAAATACATCAATTAAACAAGAATTGTACACAATTTATACAAGATCACAATTACAACAATAAAGTCCTTTATGGTGCATTGTGGGTCAAGATGGTTATAGGCTCCCAAACGAAATTAAACTAAAGAAAGGGGTGAACACCATCCATAATACTTTCCTCTCCTTCCTTTAACGAAATATTATTCCTTACAGTGCTAACAGTTTGGTCCTTTGAGCTAATGCTTCTTCTGTTAGATCCTGGTGTCTGTGGTGATACTGCCCACAGACTGCATCCCTCGTCACCCATCACAATAAGTCATGTCAATATCATTTCCTTCATTCTTGGAATATAGTGTTGACAACCTGCCCAACTGTCCACAATTTTACAATCAATCGCCAACAGCATCAACTGCCTCCAAATTTAGTCAAAACTCACTGCCAGCTACCTCTCCCTCATTACAAGCTGGAGCAAGCCCCACCAACAATCACAAGCTCTGTCAATGAATACAAGCCTTTTCCATGGACTTCATTTATTCTTGAGATACACCGGGTGTTCCAATCATGTCAGCTTGTATTCCCCGGGCAAGAAGTTACTTAGTCTTAGTATAACTTAAGAACTACTTACCCTTGAGTTGGTTACTCACCAGGTTCCAGAAATCAGGAAGCAAATATTCTACAGTTATTACCATATGTATCACAATCTTATTTCCTCTTGCATCAGTAGCAACAGAAAGCTGATGAACAATGAGCAGATCCCCTCCTACTCCTAGATGACTGAACTCTGCCCAGAATGACACTTGCAAAATACTGGAGGAACTCAGATGGTCAGAAACATCCACAGAGGAGAAAGGTCAAGGCCTTTCATCAGAACTTTCAGAGTCTTTCCTATTATGTTTTTCCCTAAAGGAACAATCTTTCTTGAAGTGATCTGCCTATGTGTTACTGAGGTATCTGAGCTTGGTTGTTTTCTGATACATCCGTAACTCCTGAGTAGCCTGGTCCAAGCAAAACTGAAGCAGGAGTATCAAATTTGGCCCGTTTTTGTTTCCCGGTCATTGGGCAGAGGTGTAGGATGGGTCTGTGTTTCTAGCTACTGGTTGAGATTAGGCCGCATATTCTTTATAGCTAAGCAATGTAACTGGTACAAGAAGATTACTGGGAGGTGCCTATTAGTTAGAAACGTGATACTAGCTGTGATTCAATAGAAACAGATGAACTTAATACCTTTCCCTTTCTCCCAATGTCCACTTTCCTCTCCTATCAGATTTCTCTTTCTTCAACTCTTTACCTTTTCCACCTACCAGGGAGAGGTGCTTCCACTCACCCCATCTTCTTAATCTGCCTTCCTCCCCACTTGCTTTCCAGTCCTGATGAAGGGTCTTAGCCCAAGACATTAACCGTTAAATCCTCCCCATGGACGCTGCCCGAACGGTTGAGATCCTCCAGCATTTTGTGTGTACTGCTCAAATTTCCATCATCTGCAGAATCTCTTGCGTTTATGAACATAATTCAGTAGGGGTTACATCAACAGAAGGAGAAACCAAGCTGGTTAGTCCTACATCAGTGGTGATAAAGTTGCTGGAGGGGATTATGACAGACAGGATCCACCTGCATTTGGAAATGCCAGGACTGATTAGGGATAGTCAGTGCGGCTTTGTTCGATGGAGATTATGGCATGAATTTGACTGGATTTTTTTGAGGAGGTGACCAAGAGGATTGACGAGAACAGGGTGATCGATGTTGTCTACAGGGACCTTAGCAAGTACAGAATAGAAACAGGCCCTTTGGCCCATCTAGTCCACTCTGGACCATTTAAACCGCTTACTCCCATCGAACTACACCTGGACCATAACCCTCCACACCCCTACCATCCATGTACCTAGCTTCACTTAAATGTTAAAATCGAGCTCACATGAACCACTTGCACTTACAGCTCATTCCACACTCTCACAGCCCTCTGTGTGAAGAAGTTTCCCCTCATGTTCCCCTTAAACTTTTCATCTTTTGCCTTTAACCCATGACCTCTAGTTGTAGTCCCACTCAACCTCAGGGGAAAAAGCTTGCTTGCTTTTACCCTGTCTATACCCCTCATAATTTTGAATACCTCTATCAAATATCCTCTGAGTCTTCTACATTCTGAGGAATAAAGTCCTAACCTATTCAATCTTTCCTTATAACTCAGGTCCTCCAGACCTGGCAACATCCTTGTAAATGTTCTCTGTACTCTTTCAATCTTGTGTGTGGTGCTTGTCCGGAGATCGAATGCTGTATAAAGATTGATTAAGCATCTTACTTGTGTGCTTAAGCGGTGTTTTGTGAAAAGTGATGTACTTCACTAGGGATGCCATGGAGATTAAGATTAGGTGTGATATGACTACCAGTCATGTAATGAAAGTCACACTGCCAATAGGGTAGGGGTACCTGGTGAAGCGTGGCCATAACCATTTCATATATCCAGAGTTGACGAGAATGCAGCTGAGGGTGAAGATTTTAAAGGCAAGTTGTTCTCTTTTCTGTGGAGTGAGGTGAAGACTTTTTCTGATGTGAGATCTAGTAAGTCCTTCAGCCGGTGATTTAAGTTCTGAGATGGTTTTGGCTATTACATCACTAGGACTGGTTGATAAATGCCAAAGGAGGAGAAGATGGCGGTACGAGGGCAGCGGGCGCGGCCTTTCCGGTGATGAATATCTGTTATCTGTCAAAAAGGGGACCATGCACAATTCTGATTTGATGGAGACGGACGTGAGAGTATGGAGGAACATCTGGAAAACTTCTGAAATGCCCACTTCGCTGCTGCTGCTACTGTGTGGTAACCGGAATCTCCGGAGCTGAAGGCCCCAAATCCTCGGCTTTGCTTGTTTCAGCGGCCGGGGCGAGGTCAAAGGTGCTGGCAGAGGATGGCACTCGGGAGTCTGTATCAGAGAGGCTGGTTGGAAGCTCGGAGTTTTCGGACGGATGGACTCAGTGTCGGCTGTGGTCGGCTGCTTCCAAGGCATCAGCAAGTTGACGGTGCCTGGAGGTTTATGGCAGGGAGTTTCTCCCTTTTGCCGCCTGCTATCGGGGACTCAGGAGTCGATCGACTCGGGGACTTTGAGACTTTTTTTACTGTGCCCATGGTTTGTTCTTCATCAAATTATGGTATTGCTTTGCACTGCTGTAACTATATGTTATAATTATGTGGTTCTGTCAGTGTTAGTCTTTGGTCTGTCTTGTTTTCTGTGATATCACTCCGGAGAAACAATGTATCATTTCTTGATGCATGTATGCATTTCTAAATGACAATAAAAGAGGACTGAGTGTTCTCATAATTTAAAAAAAAGTCTACCTGTGGAGAGGTAAAGTTATCGTAGGCTGGGAGTTTTCTCTGGACTCAAGCCCACATCCAAATATGAAGCTTGGGCTGAGCAGGTGCCTCAGTTAATGGATGAATGGCAGTGCTCAGATAATACAAAAAAACAAGAGGCTGGCAGGGAGTTTAAAGAGTCCAGCGGCTGATATAGTGAGATTCCTAAGGACAGAAAACCCATTAGCCACGTCAGCTAACTAACTACATAGTCTTAGTCATAGTCATACTTTATTGATCCCGGGGGAAATTGGTTTTTGTTACAGTTGCACCATAAATAATAAATAGTGATAAAACCATAAATAGTTGAATAGTAATATGTAAATTATGCCAGTAAATTATGAAATAGGTCCAGGACCAGCCTATTGGCTCAGGGTGTCTGACCCTCCAAGGGAGGAGTTGTAAAGTTTGATGGCCACAGGCAGGAATGACTTCCTATGACGCTCTGTGTTGCATCTCGGTGGAATGAGTCTCTGGCTGAATGTACTCCTGTGCCCACCCAGTACCTTATGTAGTGGATGGGAGACATTGTCCAAGATGGCATGCAACTTGGACAGCATCCTCTTTTCAGACACCACCGTGAGAGAGTCCAGTTCCATCCCCACAACATCACTGGCCTTACGAATGAGTTTGTTGATTCTGTTGGTGTCTGCTACCCTCAGCCTGCTGCCCCAGCACACAACAGCAAACATGTTAGCAATGGCCACCACAGACTCGTAGAACATCCTCAGCATCGTCTGATAGATGTTAAAGGACCTCAGTCTCCTCAGGAAATAGAGACGGCTCTGATCCTTCTTGTAGACAGCCTCAGTGTTCTTTGACCAGTCCAGTTTATTGTCAATTCATATCCCCAGGTATTTGTAATCCTCCACCATGTCCACACTGACCCCCTGGATGGAAACAGGGGTCACCGGTGCCTTAGCTCTCCTCAGGTCTACCACCAGCTCCTTAGATGCAAGCTCTAGAATGTGCTTCGGGCACTGTTGAAAATGCAGCTGATCTTACGATGAAGATTAGACTCACATTCCAGGAGGAAGGAGGGAAGCTGCCCGCCTACATTTTTTTGGTTGGAGAAACTGCAGCACCCTTTGTGCCACAAAAGGGGCTTCAGCTGTCTGAGAGAAATGGCTTGAGGGTGGAGCAAGTTGTGAAGGGCGTACCGTCACATGATGTGATTGCTCTTCATATTCAACATGGCTTTGTGCGTGGTAGGTCATGTTTGACCAATCTATTGGAGTTTTTAGATGAGGTTACCAGGAAAGTGGATGAAGGGAAGGCAGTGGATATTGTCTACATGGACTTCAGTAAGGCCTTTGACAAGGTCCCACATGGGAGGTTAGTTAGCAAAATTCAGGGTCGCTAGGTATACATGGAGAGGTGGTAAATTGGATTAGACATTGGCTCGATGGAAGAAGCCAGAGAGTGGTAGTAGAGGATTGCTTCTCAGAGTGGAGGCCTGTGACTAGTGGTGTGCCACAGGGATCAGTGCTGGGTCCATTGTTATTTGTCATCTATATCAATGATCTGGATGATAATGTGGTAAATTGGATCAGCAAATTTGCTGATGATACAAAGATCGGAGGTGTAGTGGACAGTGAGGAAGGTTTTCAGAGCCTGCAGAGGGACTTGGACCAGCTGGAAAAATGGGCTGAAAAATGGCAGATGGAGTTTAATACAGACAAGTGTGAGGTATTGCACTTTGGAAGGACAAACCAAGGTAGAATGTACAGGGTAAATGGTAAGGCACTGAGGAGTGCAGTAAAACAGAGGAATCTGGGAATACAGATACCAAATTCCCTAAAAGTGGTGTCACAGGTAGAGAGGGTCGTAAAGAGAGCTTTTGGAACATTGGCCTTTATTAATCAAAGTATTGAGTATAAGCAACATACATCAAAGTTGCTGGTAAACGCAGCAGGCCAAGCGGCATCTATAGGAAGAGGTGCAGTCGACGTTTCAGGCCGAGATCCTTCGTCAGGACATTGAGTATAAGAGCTGGAATGTTATGATGAGGTTGAATAAGGCATTGGTGAGGCCGAATCTGGAGTATTGTGTTCAGTTTTGGTCAGCAAATTACAGGAGCAATATTAATAAGATTGAAAGAGTGCAGAGAAGGTTTACAAGGACGTTGCCAGGACTTGAGAAACTCAGTTACAGAGAAAGGTTGAATAAGTTAGGACTTTATTCCCTGCAGCGTAGAAGAATGAGGGGAGATTTGATAGAGGTATATAAAATTAAGATGGGTATAGATTGAGCGAATGCAAGCAGTCTTTTTCCACTGAGGCAAGGGGAGAAAAAAAGCAGAGGACATGGGTTAAGGGTGAGGGGGGAAAAGTTTAAAGGGAACATTAGGGGAGGCTTCTTCACACAGAGAGTGGTGGGAGTGTGGAATGAGCTGCCAGATGAGGTGGTAAATGCAGGTTCTTTTTTAACATTTAAGAATAAATTGGACAGATACATGGATGGGTGGTGTATGGAGGGATATGGTCCGTGTGCAGGTCAGTGGGACTAGGCAGAAAATGGTTCGGCACAGCCAAGAAGGGCCAAAAGGCCTGTTTCTGTGCTGTAGTTTTTCTATGGTTTCTATGTTCGAGTGACCCACAAGGTGTGCCCTCCTCCATCTTTTACCGAGTTACTCAGAGAAGTTGGAGAGGTGGAAAACGTGACTGAGGTGCAGAATATTTCTAAAAGCTAAGTCGTGTCTCCGGTGGTAGCCTCTGTTGCTAAAGTGACCCCTGATGCCACGGAGATAGGGCTTTTGCAGAATGAGGTGAAAAACCTTCGCGCTGAGCTGACTCGGTGGATGTCTGCTAACGTTTCGGCGAAACATGACACGCCCGATAGGAATCCTGGCCCATCTGTGGGACTTACTAAGCAGAGGAATGCTGCTGAGAAGGGACTGCTGACTAGAGAGGTGACTGGGAGTTTCTGTCACCACTGTGGAGAAGATGGATATTTTAAGTGAGACTGTGAGAGACAGGAAAATCTTCAAAAAGTAAGTCAGCGGTCAATCAAACAGAGGAGAAAAGAAGCAACACTACGGAGGGACCCAGTAAGGGAACAACCTGGCATGCCAGGGAGGATATGTTCCAATCAGTGTATCAAGGAAAACACTAACACGCAAAACATTACTCGTGAAGGTTCTCAACTTAATTTGCTTTACAGATCCCTTTACAACTGGAAATTGACACATTTACTATTGACGCCGCTCCGTGCCCCTGAGATCTGGGGACTCAGTACTGATCAGCACCCGTACAATGGTCACTTGCTGAAACTGGAGTTTTCAGAAGTAGATGTTGGCGTAACTGAGACTATTGGTATGCTAACGTTGGTCTGCCCAGATCCGGCTGAAAAAAGGAGTGGCTTCCATTCTTGTGGGAACAAATACTCCCAGTGTGAGAAGGCGAATGGGAGCATGCAAGGAGGGAATTTCTCAAAAACCTTGTCCATTCGCCCAGTGTTCAGAGCTGCTTCCGAGAAGGTACAAGTTCCTCCTAAGCAGAATGATAAGGATAAATGAAGAACTCCCAGTCTAAACCTGTCATGTTACGCCCTGAAGGAGTAGCTAGAGTGACAGAGGACACCCCCTCCTTCCGAGAAAGGTCTCGATGGTTAGCACCAGCAGAAGTTGAAGATGATGGGCAGCACCTACTTAAACTGAAGCGAGCTGAGTTCAGTCAGGGAGCAGGGCAGTCTGAGTCACCGGACGGTACGGGTGATGGTCAGCTGGAGGATAGGAACGGTCACAAGGGGTGGCTCAAGCTGGATAAGCTAAAACTGAGACGTGGAGACATCAGAGAGTCAAGAATCCCCAGATAGGCTGGCATATGATGCACCTGGGAAACAGAGTGTGGTGTCAATCCTATTAGTGAGATATGTAACTTCCATGTAATGCCCTGGGTAAGGTTTCTACTGCTATGCTGTAAGGTATTTTTATTTCAGCACTTTTCTGTAAAAGCAGTGTGTCCTGTTCGTAAGAGTGTTTTGGTTTTGGCTAAAGATAGGGAGACATGTTGTCCAACTTAGGAATGTTTTGTTCAGCCAGTCGGGTTTGTCTTGGTATGTGTTGTAACTTTCTGTCCAGTGGGATCCAATGGAAGATTCGAGAGAGTTGAGCGGGATCACAGTTCCGAGGGACAGCAGACTGGTTAGAGGTCTTTTGGTGAGAGCTGTGGAACGGGGCACAAGGAAAGAAGGTCGCAGAGTGCCGCTTGAAGGAGCGACCCCGTTGTAAGAGACGTTTTACGCAGATGGACGGTTCCAAGGAGGAAGTGCCAATACTCCTGAGTTAGCCAGTTGGTTGGAAATGGCCTTCGAGGGAAGTACGAACTGAGGCTAGTGTTTTTCACGTAGATAGCGGGTTCAGCATGTGAGTAAAGAGATACACCCATCTACTAGAGGAACGAGCTCCAATGTTTACGTGCACATTGGACTGGTTTAACTGTAATAGGCCCTTTTATTTTTCTTTCCTTTTTCTGTTAACTGTTCGTTAAAGTTGAAATATTGGTAAATATATTTCATTTGTAAATTTTATGCCGGTGTATGATCTGTTATTTCTTGGCAGATGATAACTTTGCATGGGGCAATAGTTACACAGCTTTCTCCACAATTCTCATTCCGTTGGCTGAACCAAAACCATATCAACGCATGACATGCATTGTTTATTGAAGGTGCCCTTCTCACCGCCTAGTCATGTGGCTGTTAGCAGAGTTAGCTACTGAGCTGTTTGTTACGAGCCACAGTGAGAAGGTTGCAACTTATCTACATCTTTCTTGTGGTGTGTGACCAAAACTGCACACAATACTCCAAATTAGGCCTCGCCAATGTCTCATACAAAGTCAACATAACATCCTCTCTCCCATACTCAGTACTTTGATCCATGAAGGCCATCAAAAGGAAAACATCTACTGCTGTTATAGTTAAGTGTCATAGAGTTGTGCGAATACTGCATGCTGCACTATATCCCAGCTCTCAGCAATAATAAGGCAATTTCAGAACTCCGGGCTTTCCCTGCAGGACTGCAATGATTTCCCCCTCAGCAATCCAGTCCACTTCACAAAATCCAACTCCTATCACCCTTGATGACATTGACTCACCCGAAAAGCTTCTATTCAGGTCACCCATGTATCTTCGGCCTCTTACCTCAGATCAGGCTCTCGGCTCTTCCCCGATGACAACAGTTTCTCCTCTCACACCCAGTCGAAAAAGCCAGGAGTTTGAACGCAACTTAATATTTGGTACTCTGCAACAAAACTGACGTATCTTATAGCTTCAAATCTATTTAAATCAGCTCGAAGTCTGAAGATGATCTCTCGGATCAATCTTGGAGTTTTCAATATTGAACACTTTTAGGAGGAAGGAGATGTGAGCAAGTGATTACTTAAACAAATGAAGTCTTAGACCCTGTGGTGCAAAAAGATTGGAGGGTCATGGTATATGAAATGCTTTGATAAATTGCCAGATCCAAAATGAATACCAAATATGGATTGTAGGAACATAGAAGTACTTATTACTTGAATAAAAATAATGTGGTTTCTCAGAACGAGTGACATTTTTGCATCGTCTGGTCCTGCTACATTTTATTCTCCCAAACTAACATCCACCAGTTGACTTCCAGAGTTTCTCATAGATTGGATGTTGTTCTAGGAACAGTCATCTGAACTATTTTAAAGGATTTGCCAAATTTTGTGGGAAATTTTATGCAGTGTGTCTGTAACTTTTCTGCAGTTTAAAAGAAGTGGTGGATTCCAAATCACAAATAGCCTGTCCTAACCCAACCATCTAGACACCACAGCTATGGTGTTGAAGTTCAGAGAGCTGAGAGTTTCAAGCTAGAAACCTGAAGGCACACACTCAATGATTCAGGAACAGCTCTTCCCCTCTGCCATTCGATTTCTGAATGGACATTGGACCCAGGAATACTACCTCACTACTTTTTTACCCCCACCACCCAGGTCACACTCTCTTCTCACTGCTGCCATCAGGAAGAAGATACAAGAGCCTCAGGACTCGCACCACCAGGTTCAGGAACAGTTACTACCCCTCAGTCATCAGGCTTTTGAACCAAAGGGGACAACTTCACTTGCCCCATCACTGAAATCTTCCCACAACCTTCAAGGACTCTTCGCCTCATGCTCTCAATATTTATTGATTTTTTTTTAATATTTACATTTGCACAGTTTGTCGTTTTCTGCACTCTGGTTGAACGCCCTAGTTAGTCGGTCTTTCATTGATTCTGACATGGTTACTACGCTATAGATTTGTTGAGTGTGCCCATAAGAAAATGAATCTCAGGGTTGTATATGGTGACATTTATGTACCTTGACAATAAAATTTACTTTGAACTTTGAACTCACCAACTCCTTGGAAGGCTGAAGAAATTTGGGACGTCTCCATTGACCCTTATCAATCCACCATGGAAAGCATCCCCGTCTGGGTGCAGTGCATCTTGCCATGGCAGCTGCTCCGCCTGAGATCGCAAGAACCTGCAGAGTGGTGGACACAGCTCAGTGCATCTTGAAAGCCAGCCTCACCTCTGAGGGCTCTGATTTACACTTCTTGCTGCCCCAGTAAAACAGCTGGCAACCATAAGGACCAAACTTACCCTCCCTGGACAGTCTCTCTTCACCCCTCTCCCATTGGGCAGAAGATACAAAAGCCTGAAAGAACATACCACCAGACTCAAGGACAGCTTCTACCCTGCTGTTATAAGATTATTGAATGGCTCTCTAGTACGGTGAGATCGACTCTTGATTTCACAATCAAACTCGTTGAGATGTTGCACCTTGTTACCTACCTTTCCCTGGAGTTGTTACACTTTAGACCATAAGACGTAGGAGCAGAATTGGGCCATTTGGCTAATCCTTGGCACTAATCAATCCTAATCAATCATGGCTCATCCTTTTCTTTCCCCTCCTCAGCCCCACTCTTTGGCCTTCCCCCATAACCTTTGATGCCGAGTCCAGTCAAGAACCTATCAATCTCCGCCTTAACTCCACCCAGTGACCTGGTCTCCACAGCTGCCTGTGGTAATAAAATCCACAAATTCACCGCCCTCTGGCTAAAGAAATTTCTCCACGTCTCTGTTTTAAATGGATGCCCCTCTATCCTAAGGCTGTGCCCTCTTGTCCTAGACTCCACCACCACGGGAAACATCCTTTCCACATCCACTCTGTCCAGGCCTTACAACACTCGAAAGGTTTCAATGAGATCCCACCCCTCCCCCCACCAGCGAGTACAGACCCAGAGCCATCAAATGATCCTCACATAGTAACCCTTTCATTCCCAGAATCATCCTTGTGAACCTTCATTCTGCATTCTGTTTTTGCTTTACTTTGTTCTGCCTCAATGCACCGTGGAATGATCTAACCTGTATGAACAGTGTGCAGGACAAGCTTGTCACTGTATCTTGATATGTGACAATAATGATGCTGGTCCTCCATTGTGTCTGACGGCAACAGAAAACAAGATCACCGGGGAGTGGGGGGAGAGGGCTTTTAAAGTAGAAAAGCCATTGTACTGGGGTAGTCCCACTCTCTCGACCTTAGCGGTCTGGGTCCAGTGGTACGTGCAAGCGTCATAACACTGGCGCTTTTCTTGGTTGCAGTGGACGGCCATGACATAGTCGGTGCCTCGTCACGCCTTTCACTCTCCATTGAGTGTTGCCGTGGCACTTTCCTGGCCGTCGGACCTCACCCGCCCAGTCCGCCGAGGGTGGCTTCACACGCTGGGGCAGGTATGGCCCTGTCTCACCGGGGTAGGAAGGCGCCGGCTCCCCTGGCCTGCCAAAGTGGCGTACTGGGGGTGCGGCCGCTGTCGAGAGCAAACAGCGACTTGCAGCCAGAGCTGAGAGCTGCGTGTCCGGTGGGGGGGGGGCCGCCCCCAGAACGGACACGATAAACCCCTTCACCAGAGGTGCCGTCCTTCCCTGAACTCTCCATATACCCCTTGGCATACTGTTTGTCAGTAATATACACCTGATTCTGAGATGAAAGGCACAACTGGGGTGGGGTGGGGGAGTGGATGATGGCCAGATGACATCTGGTGATAGAGGGGAGGGGAAGGGAAAGGTGAAGAAAGAAAGAAGGAGCCTAGGTGGACACTAGGCTGAGTGAGTGCGAGAGTGAATACCAGTTGGCGTCTGGATCACCTAAAATTAAATTTTTTTTATTTTTTATTTAGAGAGTAACAGGCCCTCCAACCCAACGAGCTCACACCGCCCAATTACACATATATGACCAATGACCTGCAGCACGGGCAGCACAGTAGCGTAGAGGTTAGCGCAACGCTTTACAGCAGCGGTCCCCAACCACCGGGCTGCGGACCGGTACCAGGCCACAAAGCTTGCGCTACCGGGCCACAAGGAAACGATATGATTGGCGATATGAGTCAGCTGCACCTTTCCTCATTCCTTGTCACACCCACTGTTGAGCCATTACACATGCGAGGTCATTACCCGCGTGTCATCCATGTCAGCGCGGGAAGGAGATCAACTCCTCGAGCATGCAAATGACGGCGGGCTGAAAAGTATGTTTGACATAACGTCTCTGCCGGCATTCTGGATCAAAGTCAAGGCTAAATATCCTGAGATAGTCATGAAAGCACTGAAAACGTTGCTTCCATTTCCAACATATCTCTTCAATGAATGCAACGAAAACTAAATTGCGGAATAGACTGGACATAAGGAACCCCGTTCGAGTATCGCTGTCTCCCATCACCCCTCGATAGGACCGTCTTGTTGCAGGAAAACAAGCCCAGGCCTCCCACTGATTCAGCAATATTGGTGTGTTGCAATGATTTTATATGTTCATACGGGGAAAATATGTGCTGTGTGTTTAATATCCAAACGTTACTTAAAATGTTATGATGCTATTGACTTACTTATATAACCATATAACAATTACAGCACAGAAACAGGCCATCTCTGCCCTTCTAGTCCATGCCGAACGCTACTCTCACCAAGTCCCACTGACCTGCACTCAGCCCATAACTCTCCATTCCTTTCCTATCCATATACCTGTCCAATTTAACTTTAAATGATAATATTGAACCTGCCTCTACCACTTCTACTGGAAGTTCGTTCAACACTTACTTCAAGCTCCCCTGTCCTCCCCTGATAATTGACTTATCGCTATATTCACGCGAGGAAAATATGCACTGTATGTTTAATATTAAATTCGTTAGATAAATGCATTTAGAAACAAAATTGAGCGTATTAGCCACTTATCACCTATATTCTGGTCGTGATTAACACCCTCCCACCCCCGTACAGAATCGCCAAAAACGATTTGTAGAAAAAATCAGCACGTACACACATGTGCACTGGTGCCCGCGCAAGACTTCATGGTCATTGTAGTCTCTCAGGGTAAACAACGTATTTGACTGCTACGCTTGTCCGTTGGCAAACCTACTCCCCCCCCACCCGGGTCGGCCGGTCCGCAAGAATATTGTCAATATGAAACCGGCCCGCAGTGCAGAAAAGGTTGGGGACCCCTGCTTTACAGTACCGGCAACCCGGGTTCAAATCCCGCTGCTGCCTGTAAGGGGCTTGTACGTTCTCCCCATTACCGCATGGGTTTCCTCCGGGTGCTCCAGTTTCCAAGGACATACCGGTTGGTAGGTTAATCAGTCATTGTAAATTGTCCCGTGATTAGGGTAGGCTCGCTGTATCTCAAAAGATAAATAACCCATTAACCTGTATGTTTTTGGGACATGGGACGAAAGTAGAGTGCCTGGAGGAAAAAAAAATCAAATCACAAACAAGAGAAGATCTGCAGATGCTGGAGATCCGAGCAAAGCACATAAAATGCTGGAGGAACTCTGCAGGCCAGGCAGCATCTATGGAGAAGAGTAAACAGTCGACGTTTCGGGTCCTGACGAAGGGTTTCGGCCCGAAACGTCGGCTGTACTTTTTCCGGTAGATGCTGCCTGGCATGCTGAGTTTACTCCAGCATTTCCTGGAGGAAATCCACATGGTCGGGGGAGCGCATACAAACTCCTTACAAGCAGCGGCCGGAATTGAACTTGTTTCTCCGATCAATGGTGCTGTGAAGTGTTATGCTAGGGCACTGAATTTATAGAAATGGGTCAGTTGGCCTATTGTCTTTCACTGGGAAGATGCTGCAGTAAGGAAGCAATAGTAGGACATTCAAAATACAGCAATCAAGCAGGCCAAAATCACCTTCTGAAAGAAAACCCCTTTTTGATACAGTTATTTGGATTATTTGAGGAAGTATTAAGCAGGGTGAGAAAAGGGAACCAAACAGGCGTTCCACAAGGAATCAAAAAGGTTTTGCAAGAAGACGAGAATGCAGAGTAAGTTGTGGTTGATAGTTTGAGGTAGTGGCCAACCAGCAGAAAACAGAGCTGAGAATATCAGGTGAGTTTGAAATTGTCATTCAGTAACTTGTTACCTGGGCTCAAGGGACTGGGCAGGTCAGGACTTCATTCGCTGGAGCGTAGACTGAGAAACGATCCTGTGGAGGTTCCTAAAATCACGAGGGGCACAGATAGGACCGCAGCACTCAGTCCTTTACTTCCTCCCCCCGCCCCCCACCACCAGGGATGGGGAATCGAGAACTGGGAGGCAGAGGTTCGGGGTGAGACGGAAGACAAGCAATGGGAACCTGAGGTCAGCCGTTTCAGGTGGCGCAACTACGGAATGAGCTGCTGGTGGAAGTGGTCAAAGCTGGTACATGTATAATATAACGTTTGAAAGGCATTTAGATAGTTACACGGATAGGAAAGGTTGAGAAGGAGCTGAGCCAAGTATGGACAAACGGGACTAATTTGGATGAGTATCGTGGTTGGCGTAGACCAGATGAGCCAAAGGTCTTGTTTCCATGTTGTTATGATTCTACAATTCTAGTGCAGTGCCTCAGGGGCTACGCCTACTTACAACCTATATTTAAAGCTTGGAGGAAGAGACCAAGTGCACTGTAAACAAATTTAATGATGATACAGTGATAGACAGGGCAGCAAGGTGGAGGTATGTCTCTACCAAAGGTGGTGTAGGCTGCTCCTTTCCACTGCTAGCCTGCAGGTCACCCTTGGGCAAGGTGTGGCACCTGCTAAGCCCCCCAGTCAGGGTCATGTGAAGCCACAGGAGCAGGTGGTGGATGGTCGTATGAGCAGCTGGTGCACAAGTCCTGGTTACGCGACCACTGACACCAGGCAGACAATCTCCGAAGAGCTGATAACGGCTAGGGTCACCCTTCTTGTAAAGGCACTGCCCAGAATAAGGCAATGGCAAACCATTTCTGCAGAAAAAATTTGCCTACAACAATCATGAGAGCATGATTGCCCACGTCATACGATGCAGCGCATAATGAATGAACTGTGATCGACAGCAGGCACATAGGGAGGAGGGCACAAATCTGCAAAGGAACATGGATTCTGTAAATGGCAAGAATGTGGAAAATGGCAGGGCTAGAAGGAAGGATGAAAAAAATATAATTTAATTGGAGTAAGGCTACAAAGAAACTAGAAGGCTATAGTGGATAAAACACAAAATGAAATCTATCCATTCATTCCTCCCGACTAACTTACCAGGAAAGTTGATGAAGGCAAGGCAGTGAATGTTAACAAGGAATTTGACAAGGTTCCTCATGGGAGGCTGGTCAAGAAGGTTCGGTCACTCGGCATTCAAGATGACGTAGTAAATCGGATTAGTCATCAACTTTGTGAGAGAAGCCAGAGAGTGGTAGTAGATGATTGTCTCTTTGACTGGAGACCTGTGACTAGCAGGGAGCCGCAGGGATCATCACTGGGCCTGCTGTTGTTTGTCATCTGTATCAATGACCTGGAAGATAATGTGGTTAACTGGATCAGCAAATTTGTAGATGACATCAAGATTAGACCATAAGACCATAAGACATTGGAGCAGAATTAGGCCATTTGGCCCATCGACTCTGCTCCGCCATTCAACCATGGTTGACCTTTTACTTTCTCCTCTGCAGGCCATTTCCCAGCCTTCTCCCTGTAACCTTTGATGCCAAGTCCCATCAAGATCCTATCAATCTCTGCCTTAAATACACCCAACGACCAGGCCACAGCTGCATTTGGCAACAAATTCCACAAATTCACCACCCTCTGGCTAAAGAAACGTCTCCGCACCTCTGTTTTGATTGGATGCCCCTCTATCCTGAGGCTGTGCCCTCTTGTCCTAGACTCTCCCACCATGGGAAACATCCTTTCCACATCTACTCTGTCTAGGCCTTTCAACATTCAAAAGGTTCCAATGAGATCCCCCCTCATCCTTCTAATTTCCAGCGAGTACAGACCCAGAGCCATCAAACGTTCCTTGTATGATAACCCTTTCATTCCTGGAATCATCCTTGTGAACCTCCTCTGGCCCTCTCCAATGCCAGCTCTTCTCTTCTAAGATGAGGAGCTCAAAGCTGTACATAATACTCAAGGTGAGGCCTCACCGGTGCCTTAAAAAGCCTCAGCATCACATCCCTGCTCTTGTATTCTAGACCTCTTGAAATGAATGCTAACGTTGCATTTGCCTTCCTCACCACCAACTCAACCTGCAACTTAACCTTTTAGCATGTTCTGCACAAGGACTCCCAAGTCCTTTTGCATCTCAGATTTTTGGATTTTCTCACCATTTAGAAAATAGTCTGCACGGTTATTTCTACTACCAAAGTGCATGACCACGCTTTTTCCAACATTATATTTCATTTGCCACTTCCTTGCCCATTCTCCTAATCTGTCTAAGACCTTCTGCATCCTACCTGCTTCCTCAACACTACCTGCCCCCCCACCAATTTTCATATCATCTGCAAACTTGGCAACAAAGCCATCTGTTTCATCATCTATATCATCTATATACAGCATAAAAAGAAGTGGTCCCAACAATGATCCCTGCGGAACACCACTAGTCACTAGCAGACAACCAGACAAGGATCCTTTTATCCCCACTCGCTCCTTTCTTCCAATCAGCCAATGCTCTAACCATGTTAGTAACTTTCCTGTAATATCACTGGCTCTTAACTTGGTAAGCGGCCTCGTGTGTGACACCTTGTCAAAGACCTTCTGAAAGTCCAAATAGTCCAAGATTGGGGGTGTAGTGGACAGCAAGGAAAGCTATCATGGCATAAAGCGGCATCTGGACCAACTGGAAAAATGGGTTGAAAAATAGCAGATGGAGTTTAATGCAGACAAGAGCGAGGTGCTGCGCTTTGGTCAACCAACTAGGGTAGGTCTTACACAGTGAACAGTAGGACACTGAGGAATGTGGTAGAACGAAAGGATCTGGGAATACAGGTGCATAATTCATTGAAAGTGGTGGCACAGGTAGATAGCATTGTCAAGAAAGGTTTTGGCACACTGGCCTTCATAAATCTCAGAATTGCATATAGGAGACGAGATGTTCTGTTGAAGTTGTCTAAGATGTTGGTGGGGCCTAAGTTGGAGTATTGTGTGCAGTTTAGGTCATCTGCCTGCAGGAAAGATGTAATTGAGGTTGAAAGGGTACAGAGAAAATTTACAAGGATGTTGCCGGGTCTGGAGGACCTACATTATAAGAAAAGATTGAATAGGTTAGGACTTGATTCCTGAGAACATAGAAGATTGAGAGGAGATTTGATAGAGGTATACAAAATTAGGTGTGACTACAACCAAAGGGTTAAGGGTGAAAGGTGAAAAGTTTAAGGAGAACATGAGGTGAAACTTCTTCACCCAGAGGGTGGTGAGAGGGTGGAATGAGCTGCCAGCGGATATTGTGTATGTGAGCTCAATTTCAACATTTAAGAGAGGTTTGGATAGGTACATGGATGGTAGGGACATGGGAGGGCTATGGTCTGGGTGCTGGTCAATGGGAGTAGGTGGATTAAATAGTTTGGCCCCAGCTAGATGGGCTGAAGGGCCTATTTCTGTGCTGTACTTTTCTGTGACTCAATGACTCTAATCTTTCCCTGGCACTTATTCTTGCAAAGCGGAAGATGCTCTACACATACCCATTCACCTCCTCCGTCACTTCCATTCAGGGCCCCAAGCACTCCTTCCAGGTGAGGCAGCACCTCACCTGAAAGTCTGTTGGGATCATCTACTATATCAGGTGCTCCTGGTGCGTCTTCCTCTACATCAGTGACACCTGACATAAATTGGGGGACTGCTTTGTCAAACACCTTTTCTCCATCTGCGACAAGCAGGGTTTCCCAGTGGCCAACCATTTTAACTCCAATCCCCACTCAGATTCTGCCATCTTGCTTCATGGCCTCTCTCAGGTTGGAGGAGCAACACCTTGTATTCCACCTGGATAGCCTCCAACCCGGTGGCACAGACACCGACATCTCTAACTTCTGGTAATCTTCCCCTCCCACTTCTCTCTTCTTCCATCCCACACTCTGGGTCGTCCTTTCCTCTTCTCAGTTTGTGACGCTTGTTCATACGGCCGGGCGCGGACTTCTGAGGTCAAGAGAGTGGAAAAGCCCCGGTGTAAATGGCTTTTTCACTTCAGAAACTCTCCTGCACAGGTTTCCTGTCAACGTCAGGCATAATGGGCAGCCACCTAACTGCTGTCAGTACATCATGAAATTTGTGGTTTTGGGCGGCAGTACAGCACAAAGCATTAAAAAATGTTGCAATAAGAAAAATAAAAAAGTAGTCCAAAAAGAAAGTAAAATAGTGAGGTGGTGTTCATGATGGCAGAAGAGAATAAACTGCTCTTAAAACATTGAGTGTGTATCTTCATGCCTCCTCTTGTGTCACGATGAGGACACCTCAGGGTGGACCAGCAACACCTTAGGAACATATCAGTCCAGAGACTCCTCTACTCTCGCTATGAGGCCACACTCAGGTTGGAGGAGCAACAGCTTATATTCCGTCTGGGTAGCCTCCAACCTGATGGCATGAACATTGATTTCTCAAACTTCCAGTAATTGCCCCCCGCCCCTCCACCTTCTGCTTCACCATTCCTGTTTCACTCTCTCACCTTATCTCTTTACCTGTCCATCACCTCCCTCTGGTGCTCCTCCTCCTTCCCCTTCTTCCATGGTCTTCTACCCTCTCCTAATCAGATTCCCCCTTCTCCAGCCCTTTATCTCTTTCACCAATCAAATTCCCAGCTCTTTACTTCACCCTCTCCCCCTCTCTCAGTTTCACCAATCACCTACCACCTTGTACTTCTCCCTCCCCTCCCCACACTTTCTAACGCTGACCTTATCTTTTTCTTCAGTCCTGATGAAGGGTCTTGATCCGAAAAGTTGACCGTTTACTCCTTTCCATAGATGCTGCCTGGCCTTCTGAGTTCCTCCAGCATTTTATGTGTGTGTTGCTTTGGATTTCCAGCATCTGCAGATTTTCTTGTGTTTGTGAACTTACGACTGTGTACCGCACGACTCGTAAATCAGATCTTAACTTTTTATTGAAGTAGTGCTTTTAAGGAGCTTGGTTGAAAGGACATGAAACTTGACCTTCAGTCAAATTTTGATTCAAAGCTTTCACCATGCAGAATGCTGCCAGTATTTTAGATGTCAGCGTTCTGCACACAATGCAGAATTTGTTAAAGGAATCATATCATTGTTATGACACAGGAGAGCAATTGGCCCATCAATCCTAGGGATTTGGGCCACTCTTGTTATTGTAAAAGTGCAAATACCTTTCTATTTAATTTAGAAAGAGCCAATAGTGTTCCTAGTTAATTAAAGTATCAATTTGGCATTTCTAGTCTGATATTTATCATCTACACTTATTTATGAAGACACCTTTCTTAGTCAGAAGACTGGCAATAATGCACAAGAGTTTTTAAATCAAAGATCAGTCAGTGAAATACCTCAGATTCTAGGCTGTCTCAACCACAGGAAAGTCTGCAGATTCTGGAAATCCAAAGCTCTGGATGTGCACAGCAGGTCGGGCAACATCTATGGAAAATAATAAACAATCGACATTTTGGGCTGAGGGTCTTCTTCAGGACTGAGAAGGAAGGGAGGAGATGCCAGAATAAAAAGGTGTGGGGGGGAGGGGAAAGAGGCTAGGTGGAAGGTGATAGGTGAGGCCAGATGATCTTTTACCTCTTCTCACCTGCCTGTCACCTCCCCCTGGGTCCTCTTCCTCCTTCCGTTTCTCTCATGGTTCCACTCTCCTCTTCTACCAGATTCCTTCTTCTTCAGCCCTTGACCTTTCCCACCCACCTGGCTTCACCTATCATCGTCTAGCTACCCTCCTTCCCATGCCCTACCTTTTTATTCTGGCATCTTCCCTGCTTCCTTCTCAGTTCTGAAGAAGGGTCTCAACCCGAAACTGTCATAAGGGGGGCACTGGGAGCGGACCCAAATGCAAGACATAGACACTGAAGTACCAGGAACAGGACTAGAACTTGAGTTAAGCAAGCAAGGGAAGTGGGGAAGAAAGGATGCTGGACATGACACAGGTCCTGGACGAGACAAGGATACAGGGCCAGGGCTAGGACTTGACTAGGATAGCGGAATCAGGACATGGAACTGGGAACTAGGAGCCTGGGCTTGGACTCCAAGCCAGAGACTGGACAAGGACCTGGGTCTTGACTCAGGCTCGGACCCCGGAACTAGGTGAGGGCATGACGTGGCTACAGGACTGGACATGGGTTGGGTTCTTCATGGCTTGGGTACTTCGAGGCTTGGGTATGGACTCCGAGCCAGAGACTGGGCAAGGGCCCAGAACCTGGGACTTGACTCGGGCTTGGACTCCAGAACTAGGCGAGGACAAGACGTGGTTACAGGATGAAGAGAGGCAACAGGACTAGATGTGAGACTCCTGACAAGGGAGCCCCAGCACAGGATGAGGGAACCCCAGCACCGGGCTGGGCAAGATACTCCTGGGCAGCGAGACACATGGACAATACGAGAACACAAAGTCGTGGCTTGGACAGGACAAGGTTCTTGGATCATGGCTAGGACTGGACGAGACCCCAAAGCCTAGACTTGGTAAAGGGAGAGACAGGAACGCAGAGCCTTGCTCGAGGGAGAGACATGAACATGGAGCACAGAGCTGGGACCCCTCCTTGGAAACAGGACGTAGGGCCAGGTCATACACAGAATGCAGAATACAACGAGACGGTTCCCAAATAAAGGCAGCGGCAGATGGCCAGACCTACCTAGCAAAGGCGTGGACACAGACAGTTCCCAACACTAGCTAGCGGCAAACGGCCGGACCTACCTAGCAAAGGCGTGGTTACAGACGGCTCCCAACACTAGCTAGCGGCTAACGGCCAGACCTACCTAATGAAGGCGTGGACACAGAGACAGATCAAAACAACGATAGGCAGTTCCTTATCTTGCTCCAGCAATTGAACTTGACAGCGGTGCAGGTGAGGGTTACAGACGAGGTAAGGCTTCAGACGAGGCAAGGCGAGGCAAGGCAAGGTTTCAGACCAGGCAAGGCAAGGCAAGGCAAGGCAAGGCTTCAGATGAGGCAAGGCGAGGCAACAGAAGGAAGGGGAACAGAAGGGATTCAGACAGGAGGTATGGACAGCAACAATCCAGCAGCCAGAGGCAGTATCCTGAAGGTATTTATGAAGCCAGCCCAAACGAGAATCAGCTGCCTCAACAGAAACTAGGGAAAACTGGAAAACCTGGAATAAGGAACATGGACCGGACCGTGAACCAGAATGCGGATTTCACGGACCAGACCACGACAGAAAAATCGACCATATATTAATTTCCTTAGATGCTGCCTGACCTGCTCAGTTCCTCCAGTGCTTGTGTCTGCTATCTTCATCAGAAGTTCTGTATTCTATCATCTAGCTGTGAGTAATCTCATTTCCCTGATAGATTTTGTTTCGGTTCATTGACTGAAACAGATTTATCTAATACAGGGGTTACCAACATTTTTTATCCCATGTTCCAATACCATTAAGCAAGGGGTCCATAGACCCCAGTTTGGGGACCCTGATCTAAAAATATTAACTTTACTTGATACATGTACATCGACACACACAGTGAAATGTGTCATTTGTGTCAACAGCCAACAATCTGAGGATCTGCTGGGACAGGCTGCAAGTGTCAAAGTTTAAAGTTCAAAATAAATGTTATTAACGAAGTACATATATGTCACCATATACAACCCTGGGATTCATTTTCTTGTGGGCATACCAAACATATCTACAGAATAGTAACTATAACGGGATCAATTAAGGATCAAGCAAAGTGCAGAAGACAACAAACTGCACAAGTACAAAAATCGATAAATAGCAATAAATAACAAGAACTTGCAGTAAAGAGTCCTTCAAAGTGACATTAGATAAGATTAGACACGCAATCCTCTTTTATTGTCATTTAGTAGTGCATGCATTAAGAATTTTTTCCAGAATATCACGGAAACACATGACACCCAACTTAAAAACGAACAAAAACCACATAATTATAACATATGGTTACAAAAGTGCAAAGCAAAACCATAATTTGATAAAAACAGACCATGGCATGGTAAAAGTCTCAAAGTCTCTCAAAAGTCTCATCATGTCACGCAGACGGTGAACCTCCAGCGCCGCCAACTTGCCGATGCAGCACCCTGGAAGCATCCGACCAGTCTGACTCCGAATCCGTCCGAAAACTCCGAGCCTCCGACCAGCTCTCCGACACCGAGCACCGAGCACCATCTCTGCCGAGCACTTCGACCCCGGCCTCGGCAACAGGCAATAGGCAAAGCCAAGGATTCGGGGCCTTCCCCTCCGGAGATTCTCGACCGCACAGTAGCAGCGGCAGCGAAGCGGGCATTTCAGAAGTTACTCCAGATGTTCCTCCGTGCTTCTCACGTCTGTCTCCATCAAATCCGGATTGTGCACAGCCCCCTAGTTAACACATAATCGATATCATTGGGAATGGCCGTGCGCGCTGCGTCGCGCCGCCATCTTCTCCTCCTCCCTCATTGGTTGTGGGAACATTTCAATGATGGGGGCAAGTGAAGTTGAGTGCAGTTATCCCCTTTTCTTCAAGAGCCTGATGGTTGACGGATCGCCAGCATAGCGTGCCCACAACTGACTAACCCTAACCTATTTGCCTTTGGAATGTGGGAAGAAACCAGAGCACCCGGAGGAAACCCACGCTGTCGTGGGGAAAGTATACAAATCCGTAACAAGCAGTGACGGGAATTGAACCCTGATCGCTGGTGATGTAAAGTGTTACACTGACCATTCCCTGCCCCTTATTGCTGAACCTCAGCGACATTATTTGGAAGCTTGATCAGCTTTCATAAGCAGCCTGACGTCTATTTTCTAAAAGGCAGACAAAACTTCCTTCAGCTCAATGACAGAGAAACTGAAGGCCTTTTTTCCTCTTCTCATTGCTTCCACCAGGACGGATATTCAGCAGACTTAATACTCTCAGGGACAGCTTCTTCCCCTCTGCCATCAGATACCTGAATGGACATTGAACCCATGAACACCACCTCTCAACTTTATCTTCTCTTTTTGCACTACTATACATGTGTAGTGGAGAGTGTATTGATGGCTGCCACACAGCCTGGCATGGAAACACCAATTTCTTTGAGTGGAAAGTCCTATAAAAGGTAGTGAATTCGGTCCATGGGTAAAGCCCTCCCAACCATTGTGCACATCTACAGGAAATGATGTTGTAGGAAAGCAGCATCCATCATCAGAGATCCCCACCACCCAGGCCATGCTCTTTTCTCGCTGCCGCCATCAGTAGAAGGTAGAAAAGCCTCAGGACTCGCACCACCAGGTTCGAGAACAGTTAACATCAATCTCTTGAATAAAATTGGATAACTACATTCACTTGCCTGATCATTGAAATGTTCCCACAACTAATGATTTCACTGTAAGTACTCTTTATCTCATTATCTCATGTCCTCATTATTTATTGTTATTTATTTCTATTTGCATTTGCACAGTTTGCTGTCTTCTGCACTCTGGTTGATCTTTCATTGACCCTGTTACAGTTACTATTCTATAGATTTGCTGAGTATGCCCACAGGAAAATGAATCTCAGGGTTGTATATGGTGATATATATGCACTCCGATAATAAAATTGACTTAGAACTTTGTACTTATTTAACTTTTTTGATACACTTACTGTAATTTATAGTTTTTATAATTATGTATTGCATTGTACTGCTGCTGCGTTATAACAAATTTCACGACACGTGCCAGTGACGTGCTTGTAACGTGCAAGGACTGGGCATCAAAGCTGATGATTCACCTAGTGGGAGTCGGGCATCAGGATGAGAGTCGCTGAGTCGCCTAGCATGCGCCAGGGGCCAGTCGACGGATGATATCAGTGGACTAGAACGGTCTGGGCTATGAACTGAATTGAATATTAAACCTGATTCGGACTCTGATTTTTGCCAGATACTATTACAATGCCCGTTTCAGACTTTAGTAACGTACAGTCTCCATCACTTAGTGCTTACGAACACAGGACAACCTCCGTTACGCACCATCTGGCTCAAATCTTAGAGCTCGATGCTTAGCAGTACCGAGTGGCTACAAGGGTTCCACAGGTTCAAGTTAATTGATCACCATCACCTTCTTAAGGAAATAAGTCAGTCTAGCCAATAATCCATGAATCTTCAGAAAGAAAGCAGGTAGCCTGCAAGTTCAATACAGCTTGTTCCGCTACAGCACAATAGATCAAAGTTCAAAGTCAGAAGCAGAATTGGAATCAGGTTTACTATCACCGGCATGTGACAAGAAATTTGTTAACTTAGCAGCAGCAGTTCAATGCAATACATAATATAAAAGAAAACAAAATAATAATAATAATAATAAATAAATAGATAGATCACAGTATACGTATATTGAATAGATTAAAAATCGTGCAAAAACAGAAATGCTGCATATTTAAAAAAGTGAGGTAGTGTTCGAGAGTTCAATGTCCATTCAGGAATCGGATGGCAGAGAGGAAGAAGCTGTTCCTGAATCGCTGAGTGTGTGCCTTCAGGCTTCTGTACCTCCTACATGATGGTAACAATGAGAAAAGAGCATGCCCTGGGTGCTGGAGGTCCTTAATAATGGACGCTGCCTTTCTGAGACACCGCTCCCTGCAGATGTCCTGGGTACTTTGTAGGCTAGTACCCAAAATGGAGCTGACTAGATTTACAACCCTCTGCAGTTTCTTTCGGTCCATTTATTATCAAAGTCTGTCTACATTATACAACCTTGAGATTCATCTCCTTACAGGCAGCCACTGAACAAAGACACACAGAATCAGAATCAGGTTTAATATCATCGGCACACGTCGTGAAACTTGTTAACTTTGCCGCAGCAATACAATGTAATACATGATAAATATAGAAAAACAGAACTGAATTACAGTACATATAACACACATAAAAGTTGCTGGTGAACGCAGCAGGCCAGGCAGCATCTCTAGGAAGAGGTACAGTCAACGTTTCGGGCTGAGACCCTTCGTCAGGACTAACTGAAAGAAGAGCTAGTAAGAGATTTGTAAGTGGGAGGGGGAGGGGGAGATCCAAAATGATAGGAGAAGACTGGAGGGGGAGGGATGGAGCCAAGAGCTGGACAGTTGATTGGCAAAAGGGATATGAGAGGATCATGGGACAGGAGGCAAAAGGCCCTCCCCCCTCCTGTCTTCTCCCATCATTTCGGATCTCCCCCTCCCCCTCCCACTTTCAAATCTCTTACTAGCTCTTCCTTCAGTTAGTCCTGACGAAGGGTCTCAGTCCGAAACGTCAACTGTACCTCTTCCTAGAGATGCTGCCTGGCCTGCTGCGTTCACCAGCAACTTTTATGTGTGTTGCTTGAAATCGCAGCATCTGCAGATTTCCTCTTGTTTACAGTACATAGATATATGTATATTAAATAGTTAAATTAAGGTAAGTAATGCAAAAACAGAAATTTTTAGAAAAAGTAGTGAGGAAGTGTTCATAAATTCAACGTCCACTCAGAAATCGGATGGCAGAGGGGAAGGAGCTGTTCCTGAATTGTTGATTGTGTGTCATCAGGCTCCAGTTCCTCTTTCCTGATGGTAACAGTGAGAAGAGGGCATGAGCTGGGTGATGACGGTCCTTAATGATGGATGTCCCCTTTTTGAGGCATTGCTCGTTGAAGATGTCTTGGATACTATGGAGGTTCGTGCCCATGATGGAGCTGAACTGTCTGCAGCTTACTTAGATCCCTTACAGTAGGCCCACCCCCAATACCAGATGGTGATGCAGCCAGTCAGGAAGCAAGAACCCATTTAAAAAGCAGTCCAAACACCCAATCTGCAGAGAGAAGGGAAAAAACAAATAGTGTAAACGATGAAAGCAAACAGCATTCAGAACAAAAGTGAGCCCACAGACACGAAGCCTGGAGCTGAGGAGCAGGCCACAGCCTCAGTTCAGTGCAAAGCTGAGTAAGCATCACAGAGCCCCCAAATGCGGAGCCCGGAGCAGCCGAAGCAGGCCACAGGCTCAGCCTCAGTTCAGAACAGAGCCGAGTAAAGATCGCGGAGCCCTCAGACACGGAGCCTGGAGCAGCCGAAGCAGGCCACAGGCTCAGCCTCAGTTCAACTGGGGGTTGTGTTCCTTGGAATCCTCATGGTACAGAAAGAGCAGCAGTCAGCACAACACTATCACAGCTTGGGGTGTTCCACGGTTCAGAGGTCATTTCCAGCACTGCCTGTAAGAAGTTTGTACGCTCAACCCCGTGAGTGCGTGGGTTTTCCCCCCCCCCCGGTGCTTCAGTTTCCTCCCACAGTCTAAGGACAGGTAGCAGGCTAATTGGTCATTGTAAATGAGGCTAGTATTAAATAGGCGGGTTGCTGGGCTGCTGGGCCGGAAGGACGTGTTCCACACTGAATCTCGAGACAAAGAAATGAAATCACAAAATGAAATCAATTACATCAATGGGAAAAAGCAGGTGAGAGGCTGTAAAGTTTTAGACTTACAAAAACTTTACTTTACCAGCAAGATTTTCAAAAATAAAGGTGCTTTTGATAGCTATATATTTATTTGTTGCTGCAAGCTAAAAATACAAGAGGCTGTCTGTTATATTGAACAGAGTATCCATGCTCAAGTTTCAATAGAACTGATTGCTTGGCTTATCAATTAATGTATTCTTAAGAGACAACCATGTCTGATTACTGCAGGGAGGTTTGATGAAAGCAGGGGTTTTTTTTTATCCCCCAAGTCAGTTTTTTTCTTACTTGTTAGTTTTCTAGGTAATACTAAAGTGGTTTTCTAGTTTCTTAGCAAAGCACCGTTATCAATTCGGCTTGTGTAATGCAAATGATGTTCGCCAATTCGTCATAGTCACGGTCTTATTCAGCACAGAAACAGGCCCGATGACCCAACTGGTCCACACCAACCACAGTATCCTGTCTCACTAGACTTGAATGCCCAAATTCGTCACATAATCTCCCAAGTCCCTCTCCTCCCCTCCAAATGAATGGGACCTCATTCCATATACTGACCATCCTCTGTGTAAATAAGTTATTTCTCAAGTCTCTCACAAATCTTATGTGGTATCTGCGCCCTCCTGTTTCCAACTCCCTTACCCTGGGGAAAAGATGATGACTGTCCACCATATCCATACCCCTCATGATTTTATAACCTTCAAGGAGGCCACCCCAGTCTCCTGAGGAACAAAGATCCAGCCAGTTCCTATGACTCAGGTCCTCAAATCCAACCAGCATCCTGTGTAAATCTCACAAAATGCTGGAGGAACTCAGCTGAACAGGCAGCATCTATGCAGAGGAATGAGAACCAATGCTTCAGGACAAGACACTTCAATGAAACATTGGCTCTTTACTTCTCTCCATAGATGCTACCTGACCTGCTGAGTTCAAAGTTCAAAGTTCAGAGTAAATCTATTATCTAAGTCCATATATGTCACCATATACAACCCAAAAATTCCTTTTCTTGTGGGCCTGCTCAATAATCCTCTAGAATAATAACCATAACTGGAAATAATTCTGAGCCTTTATATGACACTAATCAGACCCCACTTGGAGTATCGTCACCAGGTTTGGGCCCCATATCTCAGAAAGGATGTGTTGTTATTGGAGAGAGGCCAGAGGAGGTTCATGAGGATAATTCCATGAATGAAAGGGGCTAACATACGAAGAGCGTTTGGCAGCTTTAGGCCTGTACTCACTGGAATTTAGAATGCGGGGGAGGGGGGGGATCTGATTGAAACTTACCGAAGTTGAAAGGATTAGGTAGGGTGGATGTGGAGAGGATGTTTCCTGTGGTGGGGGTATCCAGCCTCAAAATTGAGGGGCAACCATTTCAAAGAGGTAAAGAGGATTTTTTTTTTAGCCTGACAATAGTAAATATGTGGAACGCTCTGCCACAAACTGAGGTGCAGGCCAAGTCCATGAGTATATTTAAGGCGGAAGTTGAAGGTTTCCTGATCGGATAGGGCGTCAAAGGATGTGGCGAGAAGGCAGGTGTCTGGGGTTGACTGGGATCCACGATCAGCCATGATGGGCTGAATGGCCCAGTTCAGCTCCTATGTCTAAAGGTCTTATACAATCAATGAAAACCACCATCTAGGGCGTTCAACCAGAGCGCAGAAGACAAAAAACTGTTCACACACAAAAAGAAATAATAAAATAAATAAATAAGCAATAAATATCGAGAACATGAGATGAATAGTCCTTGAAAGTGAGTTCATTGATTATGGGAATATTTCAAAGATAGGGCAAGTGAAGTTATCCTCTTTGGTTCAAGAGCCTGATGGTTGAGGGATAGCAACTGTTTCTAAACCTTCTGGTGTGAGTCCGAGGCTCCTGTACCTCCTTCCTGATGGCAGCAGCGAGAAGAGAACATGTCCAGGGTGGCGAGGATCCCAGATGATGGATGCTATTTTCCTGCAACAGCGTTTCATATGCTGGGAGGGCTTTACCCATGATGGACTGGGCCGAATTCATTACCTTTTGTAGGAATTCCTGCTCGAGGGCATCGGTGTTTCCATAACATTCAATATACTCTCCATTACTTGTCTATAGAAGTTTGCCAAAGTTGTAGATGTCATGCCGAATCTCCTCAAACTCTTAAAGAAGTAGAGGTGATGCGATGCTTTCTTCGTAATTGCACTCACATGCTGGGCCCAGGACAGGTCCTTGGAAATCGTAACTCCCAGGAACTTTAAAGTTGCTAACACTCTCCACTTCAATGAGGACTGGCTCATGGACCTCTAGTTTCCTTCTCCTTAAGTCAATAATCAGCTCCTTGGTCTTGCGGACTTTCAGTAAGAGGTGAGCCAGGTTTTCAATCTCCCTCCTACACGCTGTTTCATCACCACCTTTGATTCTGCGTAACAGTGATGTCGTCAGCAGACTTGAATATGGCAGTGGAGCTGGGCTTAGCCACACAGTCATAAGCGTAAAGCGAGTGGAGCGTGTGTGTGGTACTCTGGATTTCCAGCATCTGCAGAATCTTGTATCTTTGTAAATCTCTTCTGCACCCCCTCCAGCTTGACAGCCTTTCCTTTAACAGGAAGCTATAAACAATACTCTATTACAGTGCACCAATGATTTATATAACTGCAATATAACATCCCAACTCCTAAACTACATGCCTAAATTGATTGCATTGTATCCAATATGCATTATGCAAATACATGTTCTAGCAGAGCTACCTGTACTTTAATCAGGTGATTCACCTTTCCACCCTGTACAAAGCCACACACCACAATAAAAATTTTTGATCATCCTTTTACAGTTCCTGGCTCAGATCTGAAATAAAACCTTAATTTTTGAATATACTTCACTTTTATTTTACTCCTTCCCGCTTTTCAAATGATCCAGGGTTCTAAATCTTACAAATCTGTTCCCAGTGCTTGTGTAAAGGTGAGCTTTGTCACAAGTACATAGTAATCTACTACTTACTGCCCGTTATGCCAATGGTGTTTAGGGCAGCAATGAAGATCCTCCATCTCTGGCGGTGTTCAGGGCTTCCTTCATCATGTCAGTAGCTTCTTCTCGGTTTTCAGTACTGTCAGTCATACTAGTCCCAGGTAGAGACTCAGGAATACCTTAGGATTCTTCAATGCTGCTTCTGTAAAAATTTTGTTTTGCCAGATGGGTTGTCACCCTGAGTTGAACCCCCGAACCTGGAGGTCTGGGGGACCACTCTTAGTCTGTCCTTTACCCTTGGTCCTGTTTGGCATGGGTGACTCCTACCGAGAGCCAAATCACAAAGCCCTGACTCCAGCAACCCATCTTGCAATAGTGATTTAAGCACATAGTCATAGAAAAGTACAGCACAAAAACAGCCCATCTAGTCCATGCCAAACTATTTAAACTGCTATCTCCAATTGACCTGCATCGGGACCATAGCCCTCCATATCCCTACCATCCATGTACCTACTTAAACTTCACTGAAACATTGAACTCGAGCACAAATGCACCACTTGCGCTGGAAGCTTGTTCCACACTCTCACGACCCTCTGGGTGAAGAAGTTTCCCCTTATGTTCCCCTTAAACTTCTCACCTTTCACCCTTAACCCATGACCTCTGGTTATAGTCCCACCCAACCTCAGTGGAAAAAGCCTGCTTGCATTTACCCTCTCCTCTCTCCATAACCACTGTAAATTTCAGTTAGTTAATTGCGACATATCTTGATGAGTCACATTTGAAATACCAAGTACATCGTAACTCACACTTCAAGCTCCCATTATATCAACACAGAATTTTATCTCTCTTACCTTCTAAAGAATCTTAAAACCAAGCACCAACTTACAATCTTGCCTTCCTAAGTTGTGGGTTTCGTAACTAGAGGCATTAGATTCAACGATCAGAAATAAGAGCAGGAGTTAGCCGATCTGGCCAGCCAAGCCTGCTGCACCATTTATTAAGATCATGATTGACCTGGTTTGCCCCAAAGAGGACCCCAACCTTGTCATGGTTTGGAGGCTTGCATGCCTCAGTGACCCGGAGAGCTATATTGGCTGGAGTCCGGGCGTCATGCTTTGGCTCTTGGTAGGGCCACCCATGCCAAACAGGTCAAAGGGTAGAGACCGGACTAAGAGTGGTCCACAGGTCTTTTAGGTTCAGGGCTTCAGCTCAGGGCTAACAACCTTGACTGGTAAAACAAAATTGCTACAGAAACAGCAACAAAGATTCCTTCTACATCTGAGTGTGACGGTATTCCTGAGTCTCCACCTGGGATTTGCATGACTGACAAGAAGCTACTGACACGATGAAGTAAGCCCTGAATACCACCAGAGATGGAGGACCTTCATTGCCCTAAACACCAGCGGCGGTGTAATGGGCAGTAGGTGAACTGGTTTTAATCACTAATTTACAGTGCGGAAAAAGGTTTAGAAAATGGATGGTCTGGTATATTCTTAAGAAACGGAAAAGCAATTTAATTCTGAACATGACTGCACCCATCCTGTGGAACAGAAGAACTTGAAAAACAATAGGAAAATTGCTATTTTGGATCCAGTCACTCTAATTGTTGAGAACTGATGGTATTAACTGCCAGTAATAAATGCTACAACGTGGTTTCCAGTCAAAGGAGAAACAAGTAAAAACAAAGTGGTGAAAAACCTGTCGCAACCTTAGACTGCTCTTAGATAAGAGAACAGTGAGAAAACATCACCTCAGATTTTGGGCAGATAAGGTTTTGCAAAAACTTAAAAACAAATGAAAACTTTATGCAAGAAATTCATCTTCATAGCTCTTCAGAGATGTAAAAAAAATACGCGGGGTTATTCGGCACCTTCAAGCTAGTTAAACATTCCGAGTCGTTGCTGTTATTCTTCTCCGCGCCTCAGGCGGCAACCTCGCAGTTTCTTTAGCACTTTTGTCTGTTGTTTTACCAGGCCAAGATTGGTAAAGCAAAATTGTTATGGAAACAGTAACAATCTGAGTGTGATGGTTTGCCCGAGTCTCCAGCTGGGACTTGCTTGACTGACAGTAGTGAAAACCGAGAGGAAGTGACTGACGTAACAAAGGAAACCTTGCTCAGCCCAGCACAAATGGAAAGTATGCAAGGAGCCAGCCGGATTCAAACCCGGGACCGTGTGCCTCAAAGTCTGGTACTGGTGCCACTACACCACCAGCCAGCTAAAACATCCCAAGGCATCCCCACAAAGTAAACACAAATACCATGGATGCCACAGCGGTTAGCGCGGTCGCTATTACAGCTCGGGGCATTGAAGTTGTGAGCTTAATTCCAACGTCATCTGTAAAGAGCTTGTACGTTCTCCCCGCTAATGGTTGTCTTTTTTTATATATGGGTTCTTTGTAAATAAGGTTGTACAATGTATACGTTGATAATAAATGTATTTTGAACTTTGTGTGAGCGCCTGGATCCCCTCTGGGTGTTCGGTTTCCTCCCACAGTCCAAAGACGTACCAATTAGTAGGCTAATTGGTCATTGTAAATAGGCCTGTGATTTAGGCCACGGTTAAATCGGCAGGTTTCTGGGTGGAGTGGTTGTATTTTTAGATAAATAAGATAAATGAATGAATTTGGGTTGATGTGATTAAATCACTCCTGTAAGCTTATAGTGGGTTGTGGGGTGGAGATGAGTCTCTACCAGAGAAGGTGTAAGGATCTTCTTCCATCCGCTACCCTGCAGATCACCCTTGGCAAGGCGTAGCACCTCCTGATTAGGGTCATGTGAAGCCTTGGGATGGTCGTATGAGCAGTTGCTACATATCACAAGTCCTGGTTATGCGACCCCTGACGCCAGGCAGACAATCTCTGAAGAGCACCAATAACGGCAGGAGCCACACACTGCCCAGAAGGCGGCAAAGGCTAACCACTTCTGAAGAAAAATTTGCCAAGAACGATCATGGTCATAGCATGTAATGATAACAATGACGTGTAAGATTATGGGTGTTTTTATTCTGAATTCAACATTAGGTTTAAAGGACAATTACAAAAGAAACAGGATATGGGTCTGGCATTTCAAAGGTGAAGTTAGCCTTTGCGTTGCAATGACGATTCAGTTACGTCAGCCCATCTTCAATCAATGATTACCATCTAGATTGCTTGTATAGGGAGCTGCCAGTTGGTGAGGGACTGTAAATGTAGTGACTTTTATGCAATTATTGCCCCAACATTAATCAACACCTTCAGGTATCAAGCAAGACCAGTACAAATTTAAGAAGGCTTATGCAATGGTTTCCTTTATTAGGGTAGTTGTGGCACTGAGTTCAAAAGTTGGAGGAGGTTATGCTGCGAATTTATAAAACTCTGGTTAGGCCACATCTGGAGTATTGTGTATGTAACGCCCTGGGAAAGGTTTCACTGCTAATGTAATGGTTTTTCTGTAGAAGCAGTGTTTGGGTTATGACTAGAGATAACGGGGGCTTTGGAATGTGCGCCGTCCAGTGAAGGGAGTGTTTTTTTCTTGTTATGTGCCTGAAAATGACATAGTCTGGGTCTTTTGTTTGGCAGAAAATGAAGAGAGAAGACGCCTGAAAGGAGCGGACTTGGAGTGGGGCTGGGAGTCGACGAAGCCCGGGGGACATCGATGGAGGACCACCGGAAGGGAAACCGTGAGCTCCAACTTGTGCACATTAGACTGTTTCATTAAAATGGGCCCTTTCCTTTTTGTTTTACTTTACTAACCCTCTAGTCAAATTAAGAATTATAAAGCTAAATTGTTTTAATTGCATATGGTCTCCTGTCTGTTATTTTGTGGTGCTGATTTGTAACAGAGTTACACATCACACAGTACCCACACAAACAAGAGGTGTTGCATCTCAGGTTTCACACATTTGGCGGGGCCAGAGACCGACTTCCCTAGACTAACTCTGCCGGCCGAACCGGAGGGTTACATGTACATTTCTGGTCGTCCCACTATAGGAAGGATGTTGTGGCTTTGGAGACGGTGCAGAAGAGGTCTACCAGGATGCTGCCTGGTTTAGAGGGCATGTGCTATCCTGGGAGGCCGGATAAACTTGGGTTGTTGATTGAGGGGAGATCTGATAGAGGTTTACAAGATTATGAGAGACACAGAGTGGACAGAGAGTATCTGTTTCCCAGGGCTGAATTGTCTAATACCAGAGAGCAAGCATTAAAGGTGAGAGGGAGTAGGATCAAGGGGGATGTGAGGGGCAAGTTTTTTTTTACTCTAGAGGTCATGCATGCCTAGAATGCGCTGCCTGGTATGGTGGTAGAGGCTTTTAAGAGATGTTTGGATAGGCACATGGTTGAATGGAAGATGGAGGGATATGGACGTGGTGTAGGTAGAAGGGATTCGTGTTTGGGCATTTCTGATTTGCTTTTAGCTGGTACAGCACAACATTGTGGGCCAAATGGCCTGTTCCTGTGCTGTACTGTTCTACTAAACATTGGCTCCATCTGCCAGTAGCTACCATATTTTCATAGCCTATACTTTGAGTTTCCGCAAGAACATGAAAGTTAAAGCACCAAAATGTTATTCAGTTGTGATTTCTAATTTTTTTTTGTAATTTAGTGATATGACATGGCAACAGGCCCTTCCAGCCCAATGACACCTTGCCACCCAATTACACCTGTGTGACCAATTAACCTAGTACACTGTACGTCTTTGGGATGTGTGAGGAAACTGGAGTAGCCAGGGGAAAGCCACGCCATCGCAGGGGAGAACATTGCACATAACAGGCAAACTATATTGAAAAACTCTTGTACAATTTCAAAAACAAAAGGGCATCCTTCATTATTTCCAAACACTTTTAATGACCTTCGATGACTAAAGATAGACAAATTGTTCATCACAGTACAAAAAGGGTACAAAACGTTAAATTACAGGGCTTAAAAATTAAAGGTTTTGAAAAAAGATACAAGGCCGTTATTAACCTCTTTTATACTGTACATTTACATCATGTTGTTTTAGAATCGAGGAGCAGTGAAGCCCTGCTGTGCAGATTATCAGGGATGAAAGTCAAAAGTACTTATAGCTACAACACTTATGAGTCAGTAGAATGAATAGGAAAATGATCATTTCTGCCACTATTTTGCAAACAACATTCCTAAGCAAAGAACATGTTCTGGAGTAAACATTGCTATATTTGTTTGTTTGTGCCTTCCTATTTTATGTAAAAAGACAGTACTCTTATCTCTGCTCCATTTTAACTTTGGGGGGTTTGAGAAAGCTCCTCTGTTTCTTTTCTTTCTTGCTCTTTTTGTTAGCTTGAAAGTTCCTCCAGCTATCGACACGGCCATCTCGACTTTCCTGTAGTGACAAGTGCAAAAATATTAGCATTTCTGCAAAAACAAAATGAATGATATTGATCTTTCTCAACACCTCTTACCCTTATCAGTTTGAAATTTAATCACACTGAATGCAAACCCTTTGACTGCAGAAGGCCCAAACTTCTGTTTCAGAGAGCTCACGCTGTTGGGTGTTGAGGATGGAAGTGACAAAGATTCATCACTATTTCAGTCAATGTTCTGTTTTTGAAAGAGTCCAGTGGACTTTTCCTTTGTATGAGGTTCATGTGATATTTGGCACTGGAGGAATTGGGAAAGGACAAAAGCAAACAGGGTTTATTCTGGGGAAAAAACAAGAATACTTCTGGAATGCAAACAACAGGAATTCTGCAGATGCTGGAAATTCAGGCAACACACATCAAAGTTGCTGGTGAACGCAGCAGGCCAGGTAGCATCTCTAGGAAGAGGTGCAGTCGACATTTCAGGTCGAGACCCTTCGTCAGGACTAACTGAAGGAAGAGTGAGTAAGGGATTTTAAAGTGGGAGGGGGAGGGGGAGATCCAAAATAATAGGAGAAGACAGGAGGGGGAGGGATGGAGCCAAGAGCTGGACAGGTGATTGGCAAAGGGGATATGAGAGGATCATGGGACAGGAGGTCCGGGGAGAAAGACAAGGGGGGGGAACCCAGAGGATGGGCAAGGGGTATATTCAGAGGGACAGAGGGAGAAAAAGGAGAGTGAGAGAAAGAATGTGTGTATATAAATAAATAACGGATGGGGTACGAGGGAGAAGTGGGGCATTAGCGGAAGTTAGAGAAGTCAATGTTCATGCCATCAGGTTGGAGGCTACCCAGACGGAATATAAGGTGTTGTTCCTCCAACCTGAGTGTGGCTTCATCTTTACAGTAGAGGAGGCCGTGGATAGACATGTCAGAATGGGAATGGGATGTGGAATTAAAATGTGTGGCCACTGGGAGATGCTGCTTTCTCTGGCGGACAGAGCGTAGATGTTCAGCAAAGCGGTCTCCCAGTCTGCGTTGGGTCTCGCCAATATATATACAGTCTGCGTCAGGTCTCGCCAATATATAGAAGGCCACATCGGGAGCACCGGACACAGTATATCACTCCAGCCGACTTACAGGTGAAGTGTCGCCTCACCTGGAAGGACTGTCTGGGGCCCTGAATGGTGGTAAGGGAGGATGTGTAAGGGCATGTGTAGCACTTGTTCCGCTTACAAGGATAAATGCCAGGAGGGAGATCAGTGGGGAGGGATGGGGGGGACGAATGGATAAAGGAGTCGCGTAAGGAGCGATCCCTGCAGAAAGCGGGGGGGGGAGGGGGGAGGGAAAGATGTGCTTAGTGGTGGGATCCCGTTGGAGGTGGCGGAAGTTACGGAGAATAATATGTTGGACCCGGAGGCTGGTGGGGTGGTAGGTGAGGACCAGGGGAACCCTATTCCTAGTGGGGTGGCGGGAGGATGGAGTGAGAGCAGACGTGCGTGAAACAGGGGAGATGCGTTTGAGAGCAGAGTTGATGGTGGAGGAAGGGAAGCCCCTTTCTTTAAAAAAGGAAGACATCTCCCTTGTCCTGAAATGAAAAGCCTCATCCCTTGAGCAGATGCGGCGAAGACGGAGGAATTGCGAGAAGGGGATGACATTTTTGCAAGAGACAGGGTGAGAAGTGGAATAGTCCAGATAGCTGTGAGAGTCAGTAGGCTTATAGTAGACATCAGTGGATAAGCTGTCTCCAGAGACAGAGACAAAAAGATCTAGAAAGGGGAGGGAGGTGTCGGAAATGGACCAGGTAAACTTGAGGGCAGGGTGAAAGTTAGAGGCAAAGTTAATAATGTCAACGAGCTCAGCATGCGTGCAGGAAGCAGCGCCAATGCAGTCGTCGATGTAGCAAAGGAAAAGTGGGGGACGGATACCAGAATAGGCACGGAACATAGATTCCGTGCCAGAGAAAGCAGGATCTCCCAGTGGCCACACATTTTAATTCCACATCCCATTCCCATTCTGACATGTCTATCCACAGCCTCCTCTACTGTAAAGTTGAAGCCACACTCAGGTTGGAGGAACAACACCTTATATTCCGTCTGGGTAGCCTCCAACCTGATGGCATGAACACTGACTTCTCTAACTTCCGCTAATGCCCCACCTCCCCCTCGTACCCCGTCCATTATTTATTTATATACACACGTTCTTTCTCTCACTCTCCTTTTTCTCCCTCTGTCCCTCTCACTATACCCCTTGCCCATCCTCTGGGTTCCCCCCCCCTTGTCTTTCTCCCCGGACCTCCTGTACCATGATCCTCTCATATCCCCTTTGCCAATCACCTGTCCAGCTCTTGGCTCCATCCCTCCCCCTCCTGTCTTCTCCTATCATTTTGGATCTCCCCCTCCCCCTCCCACTTTCAAATCTCTTACTAGCTCTCCTTTCAGTTAGTCCTGTACCTCTTCCTAGAGATGCTGCCTGGCCTGCTGCGTTCACCAGCAACTTTGATGTGTGATACTTCTGGAACAAGAGTTTGAACAGAGCTCTGACTGCAACTATTAGTACCACTATGATGTTTTTGAAATAGAATATTTTTATCCTGGCTCAGATTAAATCACCCATCTTATTTAATGGCTTTGAAATTAAAATTTCCCCAGATAGAGAACAGAGTTGGTTGCTGGAAGATCCAAGGCAAAATTTAAAAACAAGAATACAAATTCTTCAGTTTTTACAATGACGATACTGAAGTGTCAGATCACCTCACCATAGAGCCCCAATCAAGTGTAAGGACTTCAAGACTGCAATGATGGAAGGTCGTGTTACCATATTGCAAGACCACACTTGCAGAGTATTTTGTGCAGTTCAAGTCACCCTGCCATTAAGCCAGAAAGGGTGCGCAAAACAATTCACAAGGATATTACTAGGAATGGAAGGCTTGAGGTATAAAGAGAGTCTGGATGGGCTGGGACATTTTTCCCTAAAGTGTAGGAAGCTAGAGAGTGACCTTATAGAGATCTATAAAATCGTGAGGCCCATCAATAAAGTGAATGTCTTTTTCCAAGGGCCGCCATCATTACATGCTGTGTCGTATGATGTCATCATTACGTGCTGTGTCATATGATGTGGGCAATCATGGTCTTTCCACAACTAAGATTGTTCTTGGCAAATTTTTCTACAGAAGTGAAGTGATTTGCCTTTGCTTTCTTCTGGGCAGTGTCTTTACAAGACGGGTGACCCCAGCCATTATCAATACTCTTCAGAGATTGTCTAGCTGGAGTCAGTGGTCGCATAACCAGGACTTGCGATATGTATCAGCTGCTCATACGACCGTCCACCACCTGCTCCTGTGGCTTCAAGTGACCCTGATTTTTGGGGGCTTGTGTGCCTCAATGACTCAGAGAGTGATGCTGGCTGGAATCAGGACTTTATGCTTTGGCCCTTGGTAGGGTCACCCATGACAAACAGGTCAAAGAGTTGAGACCAAACTAAGAGTGGTCCACCAGTCCTCCAGGTTTGGGGGTTCAGCTCAGAGCTAACGACCCTGACTGGTAAAACAAATTTTTTTTTTATGAAAACAGCAATGAAGAATCCTCCTTCATCATTGTGCGATGGTATTCCTGAGTTTCCACCTGTGACTTGTATGACTGACAGCAGTGAAAACCCAGAGGAAGTGACTGACATAATGAAGGAAGCCCTGAACACCACCCGAGATGGAGGACTTTCATTGCTGCCCTAAATGCCACAAGGCAAGTGGCTGTTTCTGCGTCCCAAAGGTCCTTCCAAAGAGCCCATCAGTGGGTCTTGGTTGAGGCCTCCCAGTACTGGAGTACCCACAAACCACGGGCCAGGCTGATGATTAGGCAGCAGATAGCTGAGTGACTAGAGCTGCATTTAAAAAAAAGAAATAAATTCAATAATTTTTTCAGGGTCATTTAGCCTGTTGGAACAAAACTGCTTTTAAAGAAAAGTCATAAAAGCCAATATAATTCTTGATGGAGACTCAATTACTCTCAAACTGGTGCCAACTCCAATATCATGATACATAGTCAAGTTTTAGAATAACAAAAACATTCATCACATTTGTCCAATGCACAGTTCAAGAGGACAACACACTAAACCAAGAATCTGAACTAATGCTTTCCAGAATTTCTGTTATCGGTACTACATGTTGCTCTGGCAGCTGAATGACTCATGTGACTAATCAGACCCAACACTTTTTCAGTACCAGCGACCTGGGTTCAATTCCCACCACTGCTTGTAAGGAATTTGTATGTTCTCCCCCGTGACTGCATGGGTTTCTTCCAGGTCCTACGGTTTCCTCCCACAGTCCAAAAACGTACCAGTTGAAAGGGTAAATGGTCATTGTAAATTGTCCTGTGATTAGGTTAGGACTAAATTAGGGGATTGCTGGTTGACGTGGCTCAAAAGGCCGGAAAGGCCTACCTGTGCTGTATCTCAATAAATAAACAACTGTTGCTGTGGCAGCTGAACGACTTTTGAGCGACAAATCAGACCAGGACAAAACTAGGAGACATTTGGAAGGAGGCAACGACTAAAAATGTTGACAGCTCTATTTCTACCTTCAATATCTTCGTTTTTCCCTTTCAGGGTTCTTCTGAAGACGCTGACCTGGAGTTACACACAAGCTTCGGTTCTTTGCGGGAATGGGACCCATTCTCGGGGTTCCGCGACTGGCCGTTATTCGACATGCCACATGGTTTGGCCTAAGAGTCTCGCTCGTGTTTGGAAGCCTTAAATCTTGGGGCTCTGGGGACGGGCAGATCGAGGATCGGTGTCACGGCAGGAGACTCGTGTGTGTCGGGGAGGCCGGAAAATCTTTCACTGTGGACCTGAAGACCCAAGGACTTTGCACTCTTCGGATACAGAGCTCGAAAAAAGCGATGAAACAGACTTTTAACGTCGTAAACCAGCGAGTTGTTGCTATCTCTCCCGCTCGCTGTGAAAATGGGGGACACCTCCCTCTCCCTTGCCAGGCAGAGAGAGAGAGAACCTTTGGTTTATCGAATGTTGGATGAAAAGCAAAGCTTTTGGGGTAATTTTGGTCTGCGTCTTTGCTATTGCTTAGCACACGCTCGGGCTCAATGCGCTTTTGGTACCGATGCGCTTTTTTTTCCGGTGGGGGGGAGCGGACTTTGGGGTTCTCATGTTTAATTGTTGTTCATTCTTTGGGGCACTTCTCTGTTTTCGTGGATGGTTGCGAAGAAAAAGCATTTCAGGATGTATATTGTATACATTTCTCTGACATTAAATTTAAGCTCATTTTAAGGAAAGAACCGGACAGATATAGACTCTGGGTTGGAAGGTCCAGCATGTTGAAAACACAGTTGTTGAAGGATAAGGAAGAACTAGGTACAATAGTATAGAATGCGATAGTATATCCAGCAGGCAGCGCGGCACGGCAGCAGCGGCCTTTCGAATCTGGTGCTACTTTAATTTAGTTTTTTAATTTAATTTTAAGGCACAATTAGGGTTTAGGGCAATGGATAACAGAGCGACTACCTACCATCGCCAGATACTGCTACAATACAGAGATCGCCCAAAAACAAACCTTCATGAAAATCTGCTGGTTAAATTGCAAGACCTCGGCTTGCTGAGGGAATTGGGCCTGCAGTTCTCGGAGTCGCCTGATGCCGGTGGCCGGAGGTGGGGACGTCGTAGGCGGTGTGCGAGGAAGCGGAAGCGAGGCGAGCGGGCAGGAGTCCATGCCAGGAAAAAAGCAAGCCCTAGTCGGCCGGTTCCCCCGTCCATTCTGCTCTCCAATGGACATTAAATTGGACTGCATCCGACTCCAACGAAATACTCGGCGGGAGCACAGAAACAGACGGAATCTCGGACTCAGCTGTTTATTTATGTAACAGTTTTTCCCCCCAAGCCATCGGACTACCAACCCACTGCCCTCTGCTGTGCCTATTGTCTTGTTTATTATTTATTATAATGCCTGCACTGTTCTGTGTACTTTATGCAATCCTGGGTAGGTCTGTAGTCTAGTGTAGTTTTTGTATTGTTTTACGTAGTTCAGTGTCGTTTTTGTAGTGTTTCATGTAGCACCATGGTCCTGAAAAACGTTGTCTCAAAAACGTTGACTTGACTTGACTTGAATGACATGTTGGGATAGAAACACAAGGCTAGAAAGTGCACACTTAAAACACTGGGGGTCCAATTTCGACTACAGATAACTAAGAGCAGAAGGACTGATCTGGGACAGGTTAACGCAGATCAGCAGCCACTGGCATTACAATGCTATTTGAAATAAACGCTGCCAATTTGATCGAGGTGGATGAAACATGTCTTGTTTTCCCTTCCATCATATAGGAGCACACCCTACTACTCACGGTGAAACAGGATAAGCAAAGTCTCAAACTAAGACGTCAAATGGGGAAATGGAACCAGAAATTGGTGACAGAGGGGCAACGACAGCAAGAAAGTACTAACGATGTTCATGATGGAGACCAAAGACATTGGCTTCAAAATCCCATTATACTCTACACAGGAAGCAGTCAAGGCTCACACACAACTCTAATGTCGAATAGTCTGTTAACACACAAGATGGACCAAGAGGACTGGTGGTCAGGATGCTCATATATCCCAAGTGATGGGGAAAAGAAGAGAAGAAGGAGTCAAGAAAACTGCCTCGGAGGCTCCAGATGTAATGCGGAAGTGGGAAGATTATTAAACAAGTTGCTCCAGCTTGTGCTGGATGGGTAATGTTGAACAAAGGAAGGATTTTGAGGCTTTGGAGAGGGTGCAGAAGAGGTTTACCAGGATGCTGTCTGGTTTAGAGAGCATATGCTGTCACGAGAAGCTGGATGAACTTGGGTTGTTTTCTTTGGAGTGGCAGGGGCTCAGGGGAGATCTGATAGAGGTTTATAAGATTATGAGAGGCATAGATAGAGCTTTCAGAGAGTATGTTTCTCAGGGTAGAAATGCCAAATACCAGAGGGCATGCATTGAAGGTGTAAGGGAGTAGGTTCACAGGGGATGTGAAGGGTTTTTTTTTACTCAAAGAGTGGTGGATGCATGGTATGCGCTGCCTGGTATCATGGTAGAGGCAAATACATTTGAGGCCTTTAAGAAACGCGAGGAAGATGGAGGGATATGGACATTGTGTACATGGGGGGACTAGTTTTTGGGGGGCTTTGGATTTTCTTTTTAGCTGGTTCGGCACAACATTGTAAACCAAAGGGTCTGTTCCTGTGCTATACTGTTCTGTGTTCTACATTTTAAAGCAAGTCTTGACCTGCTGAACCATCAGGAGAAATGATGCTAATCTGGATATTTGCTGATTTAATACAACTCAATGAAGCCAGCATCAGTCTGCTGCTTTTTGCCCAAGACCTGGATGAAACACAAATCTGATATAATGGAAGCATCAATTTAACATCACCGTTAGCATCTGAATGTTTTCTGTTTTCAAATCAATTTCTACTGAAGATACACAAGAGATGGCAGATACCGGAATCTGAAGCAAAATGTCCTAATGCAGCACCTTGACCAGAAACGTCAGCAATTCATTCTTCCACCACCGCAACCCCCCAGAGATACTGCTTGACACTCAGTTCTTCTAGCAGCTTGGTTTTCCTTTCTAAGCAGGAAATCTTCCAAGCTTCACTGATCTGCAACTTTACTCAAGACCACAAAGATACTAATCTCACAATTCTAATAGGAAATGCTGTTCTAAGAAAGACACATACAACAACAATAGAGGAACTGTGAATCAGCCTAATCTGTGAATAATTATTTAAAAGGAACAGCTAATGATCTGGATCTGTGCAAGTTTGGAAAGACACCAGACTTGGAAAAGCAACAGAATCAAAATCAGGTTTATTAACACCGGCATGTGACGTGAAATTTGTTAACTTAGCAACAGCAGTTCAATGCAATACATAATCTACCAGAGCGAGAAAAATAATAATCCTGATAAATAAAATAAAACATAATAAATAAACAAGCAAATCAATTACATACTGTATATTAAAAAAGTAAGGTAGTGTCCAAAGCTTCAAAGTCCATTTAGGAATCGGATGGCAGAGGGGAAGAAGCTGTTCCTGAATCATTGAGTGTGTGCCTTCAGGCTTCTGTACCTCCTATCTGATGGTAACAGTGAGAAAAAGGCATGCCCTGGGTGTTGGAGGTCCTTAATACTGGACACTGCCTTTCTGAGACATCTCTCCCTAAAGTTGTCCTGGGTACTTTGTAGGCTAGTACCCAAGATGGAGCTGACTACATTTACAACCTTCTGCAGCTTCTTTCGGTCCTGTGCAGTAGCTCCTCCATACCAGCGATGCAGCCTGTCAGAATGCTCTCCACGGTACAACTATAGAAGTTTTTGAGTGTATTTGTTGACATGCCAAATCTCTTCAAACTCCTAATAAAGTATAGCTACTGTCTTGCCTTCTTTATAACTACATCGATATGTTGGGACCAGGTTAGATCCTCAGAGATCCTGACACCAAGGAACTTGAAGCTGCTCACTCTCTCCACTTCTGATTCCTCCATGAGGATTGGTATGTGCTCCTTCATCTTGCCCTTCCTGAAGTCCACAATCAGCTCTTTCGTCTTACTGACGATGAGCACCAGGTTGTTGCTGTGGCACCATTCCACTAGTTGGCATATCTCACTCCCGTACGCGCTCTCGTCATCACCTGAGATTCTACCCACAATGGTTGTATCGTCAGCAAATTTATAGATGGTATTTGAGCTATGCCTAGCCACACAGTCACATGTATACACAGAACAGAGCCGTGTGCTAAGCACACACCCCTGAGGTGCGCCAGTGTTGATCGTCAGTGAGGAGGATATGTTATCACCAATCCGCATAGTAAAGGATCCAATTGCAGAGGGAGGTACAGAGGCCCAGGTTCTGCAACCTCTCAATCAGGATTGTGGGAATGATGGTATTAAATGCTGAGCTATAGTCAATGAACAGCATCCTGACGTAGGTGTTTGGTCTAAAGCTGTGTGCAGAGCCATTGAGATTGCGTCTGCCATTGACCTAGTGTGGCGATAGGCAAATTGCAATGGGTCCAGGTCCTTGCAGGCTCACTTTGCACAGTTAAACATCATTCACTTTTAGGAGATACCAATTCAAGCACGGCTCAGGAGGAATCAGTTCATGGATGCCAACCAGTGCCTTGATACCACACACTTCTTCTCCTCTCACGCTCACACTGCTATATCATACAACCTTTTCATACATATACACTCAACGGCCACATTATTAGGCCACTAATGCAGATATATAAAACAGCCAATTACGTAGCAGCAACTCAATGTACAAGAGCATGCAGACATGGTCAAGAGGTTCTGTTACTGTTCAAACCATCAGAATGGAGAAGATATGTGATCCAAGTGACTTTGACCATGGAATGATTGCTGGAACAGACAAAGTGGTCTGAGAATCTCAAAAAACTGCTGATCTCTTGGAGTTTTTAAATACAACAGTCTCTAGGGTTTACAGAGAATGGTGCAATAAACAAAAAAAACACTCGGTGAGTGGAAGCCAGTAGGTGAAAATGCCTTGTTAATGAGAGGTCAGAGGAGAATGGCCGGACTGGTTCAAGCTGACAGGAAGGCAACTATAAATCAAATAACAGCATTACAACAACGGTATGCAGAAGAACATCTCTGATCCTTGAAGTGGATGGGCTACAACAGCAGAAAATCAAGAACAAAAGGTACCTAATAAAGAGGCTACTGAGTGTACGTATGGGTGTAATAAAAGTACAAAGTTATCAGCAAGAAGCAAACACAGGCAGCAATGTGGGTGTACTTTGGGAAGTGTATATTTTATAAAACTCAATTACATGGTTGGTGTGAAAATTTCAGGGTTTTCAGTGATTTATGTTTTTAATACTATTGTGAACAACAAGCAATTTCATCGTAAATTAGACAGCCAATCTGGCCAGACACTGCTGAGTACATTTTTCCAAAGGACACAATGGGCTTTTGCTCAAGTTGTCAATCCCCTTAACTGATCAGAATGCAGAAGCATTAATGAGACCATAAAACATAGGAGAATTAGGCCATTCAGCCCATTGAGTCTGCTCTGCCATTCCATCATGGCTAATTTATTATCCTTCTCAACACCCTTTGACACCCTGACTAATCAAGAACCTATCAACCTTCACTTTAAAGATACTCAATGGCATGGTCTCCACAGTCTGTGGCAACCAATTCCACAGATTAATGAGTAACAGGACCTCATTCAGGATGTACAGGTTGGGATATTGAATGCAGTTACAGCAAGCAAATTAAAGAGAGGGAAAGAAAAAAAAATCAGGTTAAGGTAGAGATGAAGGAAACAAATCAACAATTACAAAATTACAAAAAAGCCTAAGAAATTGAAGTTGAAGCCGAGGTAAAGAAGAGTCATCTTTGGCGCCCACTGGTTGCTTGGCGACAGATTTAATTAACATTATGAACTTGAAAACTGGAATAGACTAGTCCCAAATTTTGGTGGGTTGGGACAGCATTGTGATGCCATTCAATCAATGTGAAGAGATCTCCTTAATCAGCTCCTCAGAGTGACAGATGACTTGCTTCCATTCCAGTTTTGTGGTTTTCTGATGCGGCTAGTGGCACCAAGGGCGGACATGCCAAAGGTTGGGCAGGAAGTGCTCAAGGGGACACTGTGGTCACATGGATGGAGGTGCAGTCCTCTGTGTGCTCTCCAACAAATTTAAGTTCTCATTACAGACACAAATACTCCTCCAACTTATACATTCAGAGCCCAAGGATTCCCTTGGTTTGGTGGGAATTTATCATCTTCTAAAAGCATGGTAGCGTAGTGATTAGCACAGTGCATTACATTATTGGCAATCTGGGTTCAATTCCCAGCACTGTCTGTAAGGGGGTTTGTATGTTCTCCGCGTGACCATATGGGTTTCCTCCGGGTGCTCCAAACAGACTACTGGTCCTTCCTCCTTGAAGCCTTTCATCTGAACCAAGCAGCTTGTGCTACAGGGATAACATGCTCAGCCATTTTCATTCCGGTCTTCTCCCAGCTCCCGCCAAAAAGATCTCGACCCACACCAGTGTCAGTCACAAAAACCTCTCTGACAGTGTTCTCCAGCACCTTCTTCCAAATCCACCAACCTGATTGGCTGACACAACATTCCTAAGTTGAACAATATAGTTCCGTATCTTTAGCTCAAACCCAGACATGCTAAAAGCAGAACAGACTACTCTGAGAGAACTGCTAAAATGAAATACTTACAACATAGCAGCAAAAGTCTTAACCAGGGCAATACAAAAGTTAGAATGGATTTGTCAGTATATTTAGATGGAGTTCCCTTAAGTTATGGGAAGTGGCATATGTTTTCCAGGGTCTCATCAGCATATTTATACAGAACCAAGCATGTACAAATGCCAGTATCATCTGCAGACTGCAGCTTAATAACCAATGTTCTAGCATTGAGACAACGCATGATGAGCAGGTTTCCAATCATCCACTCAGTCATCTCAATGCCAAGAAGCTTGTTTGGGGGTGGGGGGGGGCATCACGTGATGACGTGGGATTGAGACGTGTAAATCCAGCTCTCCCGTAAAAAATCAGCAAAGTACCGTTTAAACAAAGTAAAGTTAATAAATACTTTCCGAAAACTACTTATAAACTTCCTAAGACTACTCTATGATATGCCTCGTAAACCGCAACAGAAGAAGTCTGTTGTTGTGAAGTCGCCGCGAGATGGGAAGGAAAAAGGGCCTACTGCAGCGATGGAGCCTCGGATTCAGGTTGGATCTCCTTCAGAGGAGACGTATTTTATTTCTGGCGTAGAAGAACAGGGAACAATGGCGGTGGTAGCGGTCTCTCGGAAGAAGATGCCGGAATTGCGCATGCGCAAATCAACACAACTTAAACTACAAGAACCAACGGCCACTGCAACTGAAAGTGACTCAGAGTCAGAATTGGATACCACAGAGAATACAGATGAAGAAGAGGAGGAAGAACTGGAAGAGACTGGAAGTAAAGGAGACGACGGAGATATAGGAGAGGCTTTATTGTAATTAACGGCTGAACTAAGAAAATTAAGAACAGAGCTTAGAGACATGAAAATGTGCTACTATGATAAAGCTATGAAAAGACAGGATAAAATGGATAAGAAACTTCAGAAGATGGAAAGAATAATGGAACATATTAACGATAGAGTGGAAAAAACAGAAAATGATGTGCTTGTCTGGAACACTGAAAGAAATCGACTCTTGGAGAAAGTAGACGTGTTGGAAAATTTTAGTAGACGTAATAATATTAAAATTGTTGGTCTTAAAGAAGGTATAGAGGGAGATAATCCAATAGAATTTTTTCAAAGATGGATCCCGAAAACCTTGCAAATGGAAGAGGAAGACCGATCAATTGAAATTGAGCGGGTACATAGAGCTCTGAGACCAAAACCACAAGATGACCAATATCCATGATCAATTTTAATAAAATTCTTAAGATTTCAAGACAAAGAAAGGATTCTACAGGCGGCTGTCCAAGCTGCCAAGAAGAGAAAAGGGCCACTGATGACAGAAGGGAAGAAAATTTTTTTCTACCCTGACATAAGTTATGAACTTTTGAAGAGAAGGAAGAAATTTAATCCAGTGAAAAAAGCCCTATGGTATCACGGTTATCAATTTATATTGCGTTATCCTGCAACCTTGAAGATTTTTTTGCCTGGTGGAGAAAAAAGATTTTTTGACGATTACCAGAATGCGGAGGAGTTTGTGCGAGATTCTTTGAATATTCACCAGATACAAGAACAAACCCAGGGGAGCGAGATGGATTGAAGATGAAGACTGGATCAAGGATTAAGCCTGTTGGATTTTTAGGCGGATGAATATATAAATATATTATTAATTATATGAGGGAGGGGAAGAAAGGTTAAAATTTGAGGAATATTAGCTGGGAATAATGACATTAATTTTTTTTATATATATACAATTTTTTGTTACGGGGGAGCTGGAAGAAACACTGACCAATCGCTACGTTATTCATGTGTGCAAGCGTGGCAATAGCCACGACCCGCACAATGGAGGGGGGTAGTGTTGTGTATCTTTTCATTCACAACATTAGTGGGGGGGTATTTTGTCTTTTCTTTTTTTGTATCTTATCTATCTTTTTTTTCTTTTTGCCTGGATGATTGGGAGGGAAACACATAGCAACATGGTGAAGTTCAAAGAGATTCCCCGGGAAACTATGAGAGTTGAGAAGCTAAGTAATGTTTTAGATTTTAAGAGATTAATATGAAACATTTTTGAATATTTGGAGCCCTTATTTACAGCTCCGATGATAAAGATCTTGGTTCCTTGGGGAAAGTAACAAATATATATTAAATTTATTTTTAATTCCATAGAGCATGTGCAAACCTTCCAATATTCAAGCGGTTCTTTTTTTTTCTTTTCTCTTTAGGTAGGAGTATATATCGGGGGAGGGAGGGTTAAGGGGAGGGGGAGGGGAGATATTATTTTCTCATGTATTCATTTTGAAAACTCAATAAAAATTATATATATAAAAAAAAGCTTGTTTGAGAAATGGAAGAGTATTGTGGTGAGGAAGATTGAGGAATACTAAGTCATTTAGTTAGATTACTTTTTTTGAAAGAAAGTTTATTGAGAAGCTGAGCAACTTCTGTATTTTGTTTCACTCAAGCTTTACAATTCCCATAAGTCATAGTCAGAGATTTCCACATACATAATGGAGGGGATCTGAAGTTTTGCAGCAAAATTCAGTCTGATAGAATGTAAGAATGCTAAATTTGCTCATAATGTAAATTAAACTTTTTAAAATTCATGTGGAAGAAAATTTGCACACAAATTTGGAACTTGCAACCCACTGGGCATTTTAATTATCCTCTAGTTCTTTGTAATATAGCATCTAATTTTCTATCTGAAATAGATCAATTTTAAGACCGTTTCAAGGGATATGACTAAATTAACCATAATTTTACATAATTCAGCTCAATGTTGAGTTAGTTAATAAAATAAATTGCCTTTTCAAAAGAAAAAGCCGATTTCTGTAAGAGTATAGATCATAACTACTGCTTATTAATGCATAAACCTTTCAGGAGATAAACACAGGGAATTAGTGAATCAGAGTCTCACAAACCTCAAAATTCTTTTGCCACTCTTTGTCGCGTTTGGCTTTCTCTTCCTGCTCAATTTCTTCTTCTCTTTGTCGTTTCCTGAATTCAGAAACTGTGCATTAGAAAATTCATTCATAATATTGTTCAATTTTTGATGTCGACAGAATCAAATAGATTTGTCATCAATCTCCACTCCCCATCTGTCTCACACACAAGCAATCTCCACAACTCCTCTTCACACCAACAGAACAGTCAAACTGATTACAAACACACACAATTGTGTCTCATAAATGAAATGAGAAAAATACAGGTAAAGTTCCTCACTCTGCCAATCTGGCGCATCAGGTGGCAACCTTGTCATTTCTTTAGAGTTTGTCTGTTTTAAGAGGCCGAGTTGCTAGCTCGATGCTCAACCCACCATAAGTAGAACTTGTGGAAGGAGCCAGCTGGATTAGAACCTGACCTACACTCCAAAGTCTGGTGCAGATGCCAATACACCACCGTCACAAACAAGTGTGATGGGGGGCAGCCAAAAACTTATGCAGTTTCATTCCTGTGCTAACCATTAGCTCCAGGAAATGAAAAATAAGGATTTGATATGGTAGTGGGAATGCAAGTAGGGGAGAAACAATTGCCCCTTAGAAAGACTTCTTTCATTTAATTATATTTTCCAAGGGTATATGACTGGCAATTTGGAGATTAAAAAATGTAAAATAAATCTGAATTAAGAAATTATCAGAAAAAAATGTAAGATTTCACCAACTTGTATCTAAACTTAAGTCAGCTCCATCATGGGTACTAGCCTCCGTAGTACCCAAGACATCTTCAAGGAGCGATGCCTCAAAAAGGTGGCTGGCGTCCATCATTAAGGACCCCCACCACCCAGGTCATGCCCTCTCCTCATTGCTACCATCAGGAAGGAGGTACAGAAGCCTGAAGGCACACATTCAGCGATTCAGGAACGGCTTCTTCCCCTCTGCCATTAGATTTCTGAATGGACGTTGAACCCATGAACACTACAAATTTCACAACATATGCCAGTGATATTAAACCTGATTCTGATCCTAACATCATTGCTGCAGCAAGACACTGCAGAGCACTTCAGAAGAATGAAGAGCTGTTAACCAACAACATGGGCTATGACTTAACATCTAGCTCTTTGGCTAAGCTCCAAGCTGTGCCTTAAAAAAAAAGGTGGGGAGACATGTTTAGACTTGGGAGCCTTGGAGGTGCCGGGAATGATGAACTGATGAAATACATGGGCGTTCAAAAGGGCAAAATGAAGTAAAGCAACATATACAAAATGCTGGAGGAACTCAGCAGGTCAGGCAGCATCTACAGAAATGAATAAACAGTCGATGGTTCAGGCAGAGACCCTTCATTAGGGCAGGCAAGGAAGGGGGAAGACACCAAAATGAAAAGGTGGGGGAAGGGGGGTAGTACGATAGCTAGGTGATAGGTGAAGCCAGGTGAGAAAGAAAGGTAAGGGGCTGGAAAGGAAGGAATCTGATATAGGAGAAAAGAGTGGACCATAGGAGAAAGGCAAGGAGGAGGGGACCCAGTGGGAGGTGTTAGGCAGGTGAGAAGAGGCAAAAGGCCAGAGTAGGGAAAAAGGAGAGAACTTAGAAGGTCCCAGAGCTGGAAGAGGTTACCAGTTGGAGACAACTGAAACAGACTGATTTTTTTTAAAAGTGGGATTCTTGCAGAACTCAATGCTTCTATAAGTCCATGAGCGCAAGATGGTAGCGATGTTGCAAAACTATGGATAGCTTGAATTAACTAATTTTGAATTGAGTGTAAACTGCACATTTCTCAGCACGCGCAATTTCCAAGTTAGGAAACGCATTTTCAGAATATCTAGGACAATGAGTTTCAAAACAATTCCATACCTCTCATGCATGTCTTTGGCTTCACGCTCCTTCCTTTTAATCTCCAGCTCAGCAAACAGCTTCATTGTTTGCTTGTGCACTGACTGCTTAAACTGGTAGAATGTAAAGAAAAAGCAATTGAAATCCAGCAGCTTCAGATAGAACAGGCGACATTAAATACATCAGGCTATCGTCAAACAGTACTGTGTAAAAGTCTTGGGCACATATATATAGCTGGGGTGCCTACGAGTTTTGCACAGTACTGTAGTAATTTTACGTGTTGTACTGTACTGCTGTCACAAAAAAAATTCACTTCATGATATATGTGAGTGATGATAAACCCGATTCTGATATGGGTTTCTATTGTGGACTGAGAGTAGGAAGGGGGCAAGGACAGGGGAATCATGGTTGGGAAAAGGGGAAGGGAGAGGCGAGGGAGTAGGAGGCACCAGAGAGACATCCTGTAATGATCAATAAACCAATTGTTTGGAATCAAATGACCCTGCCTGGTGTCTCAGGGGCTGGGTGTGTCTGCACCCTTGCCACTATCTACCCTGGCACTCCTTCTCCACCACTGTCCCACACCCCTTCCGCAGCGCCCCGCCCTCACCATTCCCAAAATCCTTAGCTCCCGCCAGATTTGTAAACTCGCTTTCCACTCCATGTTGACAAATACAGTACTGTGCAAAAGTCTTCGGCACCTTAGACACTTTTGCACAGTACAGTATTTTGCAAAAATAACCAACTGTGACACTTGTGAACCAGCAACACAATAAAAAAAATACTTCCTTTTAAAATTACATTAAAATACTGATTAATATTAAAGCTCGATGATGAAATGCATCAGCGTCTCCAGTTCACAAACATAGCCACAGATCATCTAAGACAGAAAATTTGAGAAGAGCAAGAGCTCAAAACCTGGCATAAAGCTCACGGACTAACAAGCAGTAACCCCTTCCTTGTGTCTGCCTATAGAACACAAAATTGTACTCCACAGGAACAGTCCATATTGTCTGTGCTAAGAACGATGTCAAATTAAACAACCCCCTTCTTGCTGCACCTGGTCCATATCTCTTTGGTCCCTCTATATTTATGTTCTCAAATGCTGTTACTGTTCCTGCCTCAACCTCCTTCTTTATTAGGGCCATTCCAGAAATCAAATACTTCATGAAACACCTCCTGTACCTAATAAAGTGGCCACTGAGTGTACGTTCATGGTCTTCAAGATTCCATGTGCTGTGCATTCAGAGATGCTCTTCTGCACACTACTGTTGTAACACGTGTTATTGGAGTTACAGTCACGTTCCTGCCAGCTTGACCTAGTCTAACCATTCTCCTTTGACTTCTCCTCCCATTAACAAGGTGTTTTCACCCACCGAACCGCGGCTCACTGGATGTTTTTTTTGCTTTTCGCAGCATTCTTTGTAAGCTCCAAGAGACTGCTCTGCATGAAATTCCCAGATCAGCAGTTTAAGATACTCAAACCACCCCATCTGGAACCAACAATCATTCCACAATCAAAGTCACTTAGGTCATATTTCTTCCCCATTCTGACATTTGGTCTGAACAACTGAATCTCTTGGCCATGTCTGCATGCTTTTGTGGAGTGAGCCACATGATTGGCTGATTAGATATTTGCATTAACGAGATGTACAGGTGTACCTAATAATGGTTCCACTAAGTGCATTTACCATTCAGATCCCCATTAACCACCCCCCCTCTCCCTTCACCTTAAATCAATGCTCTCTAGATTTTGACCTACCTACCATGGGAAACAGATGCAAGCTATGTACCCTATCTACACCTCTCAGAGTTTTATGGACCTCCTCATGTCACTTTGAGGCACTGCTCACTCCAGAGAGAAAACAGATACAGTCTATACAACTTCTCCTTATAACTCAACCTGGGCAACATCCTTCTGAATATTTGCTGCACCCTCTCTCAAGCTTAATTACATCCTTCCGACATGGTGCGGCAACCAGAACTGCTACACAGTACTCCAAGTGCAGCCTGGCCAGTATTTTGTACAACTGTAATAAGGCATGCCAACCCTTCTCCCCATTGCTTCAGCTGATGAAAGCATTCACCATCACCTTGTCCAGTTACCTGTAAACTGCCACTTTCAGCAGTCTACGTGATGCAAATAACTGAATTAAACAAAGGAAAACTTTAAAACTTTAAAGTAATCCAAAATAATTTGTGATTTGTAAACATCCAGTTGCCTCAAAATCTGTGTCCATCATGCCATACTGACCTGGTACAGGATCAGCCAGCTGCTTCCAAGGTTATGGAACGCCAGCAAGACTGGGGACTATGACTGGTTACCACATCAGATTTGACAATCAGCCAAACAGTAAACACTCTGAATCTGTTTGGTATGTTCCCAACTCCAGTATATTCATAGCCCAACTATAAAAATCCAGATTTTAATTCCAATCTATGAAAGTTAGCTAATCCAAACAGAAAGGATATGCAGCAATGAGCTTGGTGTCACTCTTACAGAGTGAATGGAGGTGTTCTGCAAAATAGTGTCCAATTTACTTCCACTCTAACCCTCATCTTTGGTGAAACGCGATATCGCCTTCCAGACTCAACACTGAATTCAACGATTTCAAATAGTCAGCCATTCCAGTTTGGTATATCCGGCATTCAGTTCTTCTCTCTCTTGTTCATTTCCTCCCATCTCGGACATACCTTTTCTTATTCACTTGCCTTTACTGTCTTTCAGCTACCAAAATGGAATGGCTGACTATCTGAAATTGCTAAATTCAGTATTGAATCTGAAAGGCTATATCATGTCTCAGTCTCTCCCACTTTCCACACTATCACAGTCCCTTCCTTCTGCTCTTTCCAGCTATCTGCAATTTGAAGTCCACTATGTTGCAAACCCTCACTTGAAATCTCACCCATTTCTCTACCCACAGATGTGGCCTGACCCAAGTATTTCTAAAATGGTATGTTTTTTTTTATTTGTATTTACAGCACCTGCAGCATTTTGCTGTTTAGAAAACACAAGGCAGGTTGGAAACAAGTGAATATTTAAATAAACGTTCCAGCAGGAAGCGATAAGCACTGTACTAAGTCAAATGCAGAAATAAAAAAAGGTACTGCCACTTAAAGCCAGAAGTCCCCTGTAATTACCCTAAAAGCTGCAACACAACATAAACATTTTATGGTTCTCTATTTCCTTTTGGAATTATCATTGCGAAATAGCAGGCCACTGTCGTTGTGTAATGAATTGCGACACCTTTTTAAAATTTATTTGAGATACTGTGGAACAGGCTCTTCCAACCCTTCGAGCTATACTGCCCCAGCAAGCCCCAGTTTAAGCCTAGCCTAATCACAGGACAATTTACAATGACCAATTAACCTATCAACCGGTATGTCTTTGGAACGTGGCAGGAAACCAGAGCACCGGAGCACCGGGAGGAAACCCACACGGTCACAGGGAGAACATATAAACTCCTTACAGGCAACAGCAAGAATTGAACCCGGGTCACCTGTAAACCACTATGCTACTGTGCCACTTCTATTAATAACTGAAATTCTATCCAGTTTCACACTGATATTGTTGAAGGCACACTGCATTAAAGTACCATACAGCGCCACCAAGTATTTATACATCTGCTTCCCACAGTAAAGCTGCACAGTCTAAGAGATAGGGGAGGTTTCCGATCCAAGAGTGGAAGGAAGTCACCATGTTTCATTTCCTTTATTTCCAGGAAATGAATTTACATAAACAACTGGTGTTTCAACTTTTACTTCCTCAATTGAGAGAACAGGAAATGAGAGGGTGAAGAATCAAGGGCAACCATAAAGCATAATCATGAAAACTTCACCAATTGCCATGGGGAACACCTAAAGAAAACAAGAGACACAAGAAACCGCAGATGCTGCAATCTGAAGCAACGAACTGTCTGCTGGAAGGCCTTCGCTCTGCCCACATCAGTCATCCTGAGCCTCTGGTTAGGTTCAACTCCTGTACCAACCCAGCTGACCCCGTCAGCTCTCGGTCTTTTCCAATGCAAAGGATAAGGCCCAATACCAATTAGAGAAACAACACCTCACATTCGAAGGTACAAACACTGAATTTTCCAATTTCAAGTAATCCTTACCCTACACTCTCCCCTCTCCCCCTCTGGTCCTCCCTGTTCTGTTCATTCCCATACAACCCACTCTAGCCCCGAACCAACCGTTTAGCTTGAATAAAAGATTGGCTGACTGGCAAGAGGCATAGAGTGAGAATAAAGGGGGCCTTTTCAGGTTGGCTGCCGGTGACTAGTGGTGTTCCACAGGGGTCTATGTTGCGACCAATTCTTTTTACGTTATATGTCAATGTTTTGGATGATGGAATTAACAGCTTTGTTGCCAAGTTTGCAGACAATACGAAGATAGGTGGAGAGGCAGGTAGCGTTGAGGAAGCAGGATGTCTGCAGAAGGACAGATTAGGCGAATGGGTAAAGAAGTGGCAGATGGAATACAATGTACGGTCATGCACTATGGTAAAAGGATTAAAGGCATAGACTATTTACTAAACAGGGAGAAACATTCAAAAATCAGAGGGGAAAAGGACTTGGAAGTCCTTGTGCAGGATTCCCAAACTTGTAGGTTGAGTCAGTGGTAAGGAAGGCAAATGCAAAGCTAGCATTCATTTTGAGAGGACCAGTATGTAAGAGCAAAGACCTAATGCTAAGGCTTTATAAGGTATTGATCAAACCACACTTGGAGAATTGTGAACAGTTTTGGGCCCCTTATCCAAGAAAAGGTTTGGCATTGGAGGGGGCCCAGAGTAGGTTCATGAGAATGATTCCAGATATGAAAGGGTTAACGAGGAGTGTTTGATGGCTATGAGTCTGTACTCATTGGAGTTTAGAAGAATGAGGGAAAATCTCATTGAAACCTAATGAATATTGAAAAGTCTGAGTGATGTTTTCTATAGTGTCACAAACATTTGAAAACCTGCAAATGCTGAAAATCAAAGCAACACACACACACGAGTGCTGGAGGAATTCAGCAAGCCAGGCAACATCTATGGAAAAGAGTAAACAGTGAATGTTTCAGGCTGCAATCCTTCTTCAGGGTTGGAAAGGCGTGAGGAAGATGCCAGAATAAAAAACAGGCGGAGGGAGAGGAAGGAGGATAGTTGGAAGGTAATAGGTGAACCCAGGTGGGTGGAATCATATAGGAGAAGAGAGTGGACCACGAGAGAAAGGAAAGAAGGAGAGGCCCCAAGAGAAGGTGATAGGCAGGTGAGAAGTGGCAAGAGGCCAGAATGGGGAATAGAAGAGGGGAGGGAGAGGGAAAAAAATTACCATAAGAATAAATTTGATATTCAGAACGTGAGGTGTTGCTCCTCCAACCTGAGTGTGGCCTCAGTGCTGCCAAAAAGGAGGGCATGGACCGACATGTCAGAACGGGAACGGAGATAGGAATTAAGATCATTGGCCATTAGGAAATTCCACTTTTGGCAGATGGAGCGGAGGTGCTTGACAAAGCAGTCAGTCCCCCAATTTACACTGGGTCTCACCAACATAGAGGCGGCTGAATTGCGAGCACCGGATGCCAATAGGAGACCCCAAGAGATTCAGAAGCAAAGTGTTGCCTCACCTGGAAGGACTGTTTGGGGCCCTAAATGGAGGCCAGGGAGGAGGTGAATGGGCAGGTGTAGCACTTTGGCCACTTGCAGGGATAAGTGCAGGGAAGCATATTGGTGGGTAGGGACAAACGGACAAGGGTATCATGAAGGAAGCCACCCCTGTGGAGAGTAGGAGGGGAGATAAAGACGTGTTTGGAGGTAGAATCCCATTAAAGATGGTGTAAGTTGGTGGATGCAGAGGTTCATGGGGTGGTAGGTGTGGACAAGGTGACAGGAAGATGGGATGAGCGCAGATATCCGCAAAATGGAGGAGTTGCAGGTAAGGGCAGCACCAATGGTGATGTCAGGGAAAGGAAATCCTAGTGCTAGGAACGGATGTGGCAGAGACAAAGGAACTGAGAATAAGGAATAGCATTTTTACAGGAGACAGGATGGGAAGAGGTATAGTCAAGATAGCTGTGGGAATAGGCAGGGAATATTCACACTGTATAAACCCATACATTTAGTGACTGTTCAGTAGACACTTTCAATTTAAAAATATTGCCCAGTTCCACCTTTCCTCACATCACAGAAATCCCAAACAGAGCATTTAACACAATCAGTCTCTAAAATGTTAATCCTCCTCACACAGAAAATAGTGCTAATTCAACCACCCTGCTTCATTATTCCTTGCAACTATCTTCATCTATTCTCAAATGTGACCCTATTTTCCATTTCAATCCTCAACCAAAGCAATTCTCTGCAACTTTGGGCTAGACTTCACTATGCGCTTTCTGTTCTAAACCTCTTGCGAAGATTACATTGATAAAACTTTATCCTCGACTTGTCAAGTTTTGGAAACAGATTTTACTCTCTTTGATCCCTATCAACATAAATGCAAGCATGTGTTTCCAATTACATATGTGTTCAAACAAAAATGGGCTAATTTCTTACTACCCAGGTATTCCTTAAAAACCTGCCCTTTTACATCCTCCAATTGGTATTATGAGAGGATTTACAGCTAATTTTTTGGATAAAGAATGTACATTTCTATTCTTGAATTAACTCCCTCATATTTAAAACAGAAAGATAAAACAATTTTAGTAAAAAATGCATCAACATTACATTTCAAAGAAAGGATTTCCAGAATTTTTCATAACATTTTACTGTTTTGATCGTCATATTTCATTTAATGCAACAGAGCTCTAAAATTTATTTTCACAACAACAAAAAAAACTGACAGACTATTCTGACAAGTTTTTCCCCACATATGGGGATATAGAAAACTGTCCTGCCCAAAGATAATGGTTAGAAATAAGCAGCTGTTACAATGCCCTGCTCACTTTGGCTAGGACTCAAGAAGGCTATTACAGCACAGCCTCTGCAATACAGCTGCCAAGTGTTCAATCTTTTTAAGTATCTAATTTTACTCTTTAAACATAACCAGGACTAAAAGTATTCACTCCATCATCACCCAAATCCCCAGTTTAAATGCAAAACACGTAATATACAGGACTCAATCCTGAAAATGCTATCATCCACCAGAATTGATATCTTTTACTATTTCAGGATCATCCTCTTCCAGAATAGGTTGCTTGCCGTCTTTCTTCAATGCCTTCCGTTTCTCTTTCATCTAAAATAAAAGAAAAAAATTACATTTTTGAGGAATCATTTAGAATTATAGTCATAGAAAGTTACAGCACAGAAAGAGGCACTTCAGCCCATCTAGTCCATGCCAGACCACTTTAAATGCCTACTCCCATCAACCTGCACCCAGACCACAGCTCTCAATACCCCTACCACCCATGTATCCCTAAACAAACTTTAATTACATGTTGAAGTCGAGCTCACATGCACCACCTGCACTGGCAGCTCATTCCACATTCTCAAGACCCTCTGAGTGAAAAAGTTTCCCCTCATGTTCCCCTTAGACCTCACCTTTCACCTTTTAACCCATAACCTCTGGTTGTAGTCCCACCAAACCTCAGTGGAAAAAGCCAGCTTGCATTTACTCTTTCTATATCCCTCATAATTTTGTGTACCTCTATCAAAATGTCCTCCCAATCTTCTACGTTCTAAGGAATAAAGTCCAAACCTATTCAGTCTTTCCTTATAACTCAGGTCCTCCAGACCCGGCAACATCCTTGTAAATTTTCTCTGTACTCTTTCAACCTTATTTACAACTTTCCTGTAGGGAAATGACCAAAACTGCACACAATACTCCAAGTTAGGCTTCTTCTGGGGGGGAAAAAAACTGTTTCTGGATTACACAGCTGTTGAAATTTATTAGATTAGATTAGCACATATTTTACATTCCCCAAGAACATCTTGTGTATCACAGCAGTCTGATGGACAACATCAAGATGAAAGATGAGGAGCAACCTAATAAGGTCTGTTGCAAGTTGACAACACTGGACCAAGATAGCAACAGGATCCACCAGAGGGATCAGAAGTGGAGACGGGGTGGAATCTCAAGTCCCTAAGTGTCAATATCTCCGAGGACCTAACCTGGTCCCAACATATCGATGCAGCTATAAAGCAGGCAAGACAGCAGTTAGATTTCATTAGGAGTTTCAGATTTGACTGGTCACCTAAAACACCAGAAAATTTCTACAGATGTACCGTGGAGAGCATTCTGACTGGCTGCATCACTGCCTGGTATGGAGGGGACTACTGCACAGGATTGAAATAAGCTGCAGAGAGTTGTAAAATTAGTCATTTCAATCATGGGTACTAGCCTCCATAGCACCTAACACATCTTCAAGGAGCAGTACCTCAAAAGGGCAGCGTCCATCATTAAGGACTGCCATCACAGGTACAGAAGCCTGAAGGCACACACTCAGATAGATATATAGTTGAGAGCCATTATGTTTGTTAATAAGTAAAATACAGTGGGGTTCACATGTATTTTCCACTCCCTTTCAGATTCACTTATTTATCACATGTACATCCAAAGATACAGTGAAATGCATCATTTGCATTAACAACCAACACAACCACAAGGACGTGCCAGGGTGGCCTACAAGTCATAGGGTCTTAGAAAAGTACAGAGGCCCTCTGGCCCATCTACTCTGTGCCGAATCATCTACTCCCATCGACCTGCACCCAAACCATTGCCCTACCATCCATGTAACTATCCAAACTTCTCTTAAATATTGAAATCGAGCTTGTATGCACCACTTACAGTGGCAGCTCATTCCACAATCTCACTGCCGTATGCCGCTTAAACTTTTCAACTTTCACTTAACCCATGACCTCTAATTGTAATCCTACCCAACCTCAGTGGAAAAAGCCTGCTTGCATTTACCTTATCTTTACCCCTCATTCTGTATACCTCTACCAAATCTCCCCTCAGCCTTCTACGTTCCAAGGAATAAAGTACTAACCTATTCAATCATTGCCATGCCTACAGTGTTCAGCAGAACAGCAGAAGCAACAAAAGCTCCTTTCCTTCCTCCTGATTCAGTTACATCATTTCACTGCTGAGTTAAATCTGTGCTCACATTAATTATGGTGTTTTTAATTAAATTGTAAATAATTATGGAACAATTTTCAAATGGGAAGAACAGACCTAGTAAAAACGGGTGCAAAACTTTAAAAAGCTTGATGAAGTTAGAAGCATATATTGAGGTGACAAGATGCTTTGGCAGGAGACTGAGCCACTGAGCAAAATGCCCAACTTGCATCCAGACCACCGAGCTAAAGGTCCAACTTCCAGCTGGCTCTGACAATGAAAACAGCCAGAAGTGGAGGATATGAATTTCAGATCCAAGATGAGCCATCAGAGGTAGTAAACGAAGATCTAATCATCTTATTCAATAACAGGAACCATGACTTGTTAAAGTGCAACCATGACGTACTGAGAATTGTGAATTGTACCCCATGGCTCTGACTGAGTGAAGATTCTGTGACAAAAAACTATAGACAGACACCTAAACACGAGAAAGCCCGCAGACGCTGGAAATCCAAAGCAATACACACAAATACTGGAGGAACTCAGCAGGTCATGCAGCATCTATGGAAATGAATAAATAGACAATATCCTGGACAGAGACCCTTCTCCAGGACACCTGTTTAGAGTAAAAGGAAATTATGAAGGACCTCTGGGACTACTCAAGTTCCAATTTTCTTTTCCCAAAAATTTTAACACTTATCCTAATTCATGAGCAAAAATAATACTATATTTGGATCAACAGCAACAAATTAGAAGGCTGTACAATTGCTTTAGATAACCAGAGAAAAGGAATGAAACGAGGGATTTGTTAATGGTATTGCTTTCATTTTGTGAGTGCAAGAGAGCCATCTAGTGGCAAAGCAGGGAATTGCTGGCTACAAATTTAATGTCGCTAAGTACAGAAATGATAAAAGTCATGGTGGAGGTGTACGGTTATTTTCCCTTGATCTCTGACCTCACCAATAAACAAAACGTTTTATCCCCCTCACTCTTATGACCACTATCTCCTTGTAAATAGTTCTGAGAAGGATTGGCAATTTGGATTCAAAGACAGTTCGATCATCTGGCAGGAGAAGCTGGTAGCTGGGAAATCTCAGGACACGTCAGCCATCTTAGGAACAAGCTAAAGGGACATTTGTGACTTGTAGGACTATATTTTCTAATTCTCCATCTCTGATAGCTGCAAGCAGGAGTATATTCAAGACCATGATCAGTAGGGTTTTTAGACATGCAAGAAAAGTGAACTAATTGTATAGCTGCTCACGCTCAGGTAGTTTGTGATCTAATCCCCTGAATTATTTTGCTCTTAAACCTGGTATTCTTCGGACATTGCAGAATAAAGCTAATGGAACATTGCTCTACATCTGGAGGAATCAAAGCTCATAGTATATTTATTATCAAAGTATGTATACTATATACATCCTTGAGATTTGTCTCCTTACAGGCAGATACAAAACAAAGAAACCCAACAGATCCCAATAAAAAAAGACCAAACACCCAATGCACAGAAAAAAAATCAAATTGTACAAACAATAAAAGCAAATAACATTCAGAACTGAAGTTCACTTAGGTGAGTCCACAGCCACAAAGCCAGTCCATAAGGCCTTAGGATATAGGAGCAGAATTAGGCCATTTGGCCCATCAAGTCTGCTCTGTCATTTTATCATGGCTGATCCATTTTCCCTCTCAGCCCCTATCTCCTGCCTTCTCCCCAAATCGCTTCATGCCCTGACTAATCAAGAATCTATCAGCCTCTGCTTTAAATATATTCAATGACGTGACCTCCCTGTGGCAACTAATTCCACGGATATACCACTCTCTGGCTGAAAGAAATTTCTCATCTGGGATCATCATCACCGCAGACCATTCAGGAGCCCAGCATTTAAAGGCCAAAGCCCCCGTTCAGTGCAGACAAGACTATACACTCCCAATAACCACATGTGGTCATTTATATTAAAAAAAAACAGGTAATTCCTCCTTATCCTAATATGATATACTCTCTCATCTGTTGTTTTAATCTCCTATTGATTAAAAAATGGTGTGCAAGTTTGACCCTGATAAAGCTTGAAAAGGATTGAGTCACAAGATTTACTAAAAATGGAGCGACACTGATCAGTTATATCCGTGAAATAGACACTACTGAACTGCTGTGTCACAAAAGTCAGCTCCAGTTAAAAAAAGTTTTAATGAGATTAAACAGCAGAAAAGCGAATATCTGGCATGAGTTTCACATTCAAATAACTTTGGGGGGTGGGGGGGGAGAAAACACATTATAGCAGAGCTCCAAGTAGAAATAGTTACATGCAATAGTTAATGTTAGTTATAATAGTTAATAAGTTAATGATTCATGGCTTTTATAGTCAGCACATTCATCATAATAATCCCTACAAACTACTTCTGGTCTGATTTTTTAAAATTTGAATAAACACTACCTTTGCTTTTTTTTTGTCTTTTTGCACGACTTATTTAACTTCTTTTAATATATATTTATCACAATTTACTATTCTTATTATGTATTGATTGGACTACTGCTGCATAACAACAAATTTCATGACATATGCTGGTGATATTAAACCTGCTTCTGATAACACTAAGAAATTCCACCTCGTACTGCTCTGGCAAAAAGCACTGAATTCTAAATCAGATAATTTGGATATTATTTCATCCCTCTCTCTACAAAACCACTTCCACCAAACCACAAAAGGAGCTCAACTGAACTTTAATAGATTTTACTCGCAGATTTTTTTTTTACATAAATCACAGCATCTTTAATAATTCTGCTCCCTTAACAACGAGCCAAATTAAGGCAGGGGAGACTCAAGAGGCAGCCGGAATATAGTACAGAATTTAAAAGACAAAATTTTACAATACAAAAGTCAGATCAATACTGTTCCAGTCCTCTGATGTAATTTGTTAAGAATAACATATCAAAATAATACCATGAATCTGATCCTATATGGAAAAAACTTGTAGCTGTGGAGAACAGTTTATCCCAATGACAACATTAAGCTTAATTTATTGGGAGAGGGAGAAAAAAGACGACTTCGTAAGTTCTAATACCTTCCCTCGATGCACTCCACAAGAGATTCTGGAAATCCAGAGTAACACACACAAAATCCTGGAGGAGCTCAGCAGGTAAGAATCAGGATCAGGTTTAATATCACCAGCATATGTCGTGAAATTTGTTAACTTTGTGGTAGCAGTACAATGCGATACATGATAATAGAACAACTTAATTATAAATTAAGTTAGCTAAGTAGTGTAAAAATAGAAATAAAAAAATGTGAGGTAGAGTTCCTGGCTTCAATGTCCATTCAGAAATCTGATAGCAGAGGATCCCACAGCACCTATGCAAAGCCCCCCTCACCAGGCTTCACCTAGCTTGTACTCCTTCCACTCCCCGACTTTCTTATTCTGCCTCTTCCCCCCTTCCTTTCCACTCCAGATGAAGGGTTTTGTCCTGAAACGTCGACTCTTTATTCCTACAGGTAGATGCTGCCTGATCTGCTGTGTTGCTTCAGCACTTTGTGTGTGCCTCTCTGAAGTCATTACTTGAGAGCTCCTAATATTATCGTCACTCGATTTTTTGATACCAACACTTAATAGAAGATTATACAATTCTAGTTGTCAAAGTAGCAAATACAAGTCAGCTTCAATTGAAGGTATGGCTCTGCTACTTCCAGAAGCAGTAATAAAAGATTTTTTTTAAATTATGTTGCCCTGGAAGTTAACAGGTGCCTCCCACAAACAAAATGCAATTAAAATCCACAACTGCTTTGTTGAATTTGTTTTTGTGAAATACTGGATAACAAATTTTTTTGAAAGAGTTGCTTCCTCAGAATTTTTTTTTTTGTTTACGATAGACCACGTGAAGCTGAACACAAACATAATTTCAGTCCACTTCGATCATGTAGAAATTTGGAGAAACAATAAATTAACTTGGTAAAGTGGGCCAAGAAAAACAAAGTCACCCATATCCATCAGTTAGCCTTCAACATTCCAAAGAGGATATTCCAGGTGAAGAACATTTACAGGGAAAATTCAAATAATTGTGCCTGCCAAATTGTAATCCCCTAGTGGCTGTATTTAAGTTGTTTGCATACCTACGGAACTGTACAAACATCTTAGGCACATTTATACAGGATAGCTAGGATGCCTGAGACTTTTGCACAGTACCCTGTTTGTCAACGTGGAGCAAAGTGTGTGTACATCAAAGGATGTTGGGTATGGCGAGGGTAGACCGCCCTAGGGAGGGGCGTGGGACAGGTGGCAGAGGAGTGCTAAGGGTAGGGGGATGGCACAGGTGCAGACACACCTGGCCCTGAGACACCAGGCAAGGCCATTTGACTCCAAACAACTGGTTTATTGATCATTACCTCCCCTCTCTCTTCCCCTTTTACAAATTATGATTCCCCTCTCCCTGCCCCCCACTTCCCACTCTCAGTCCATTGCACAGACCTATATCAGGATCAGGTTTACCATCACTCACACGTGCGTCATGAAATCTGGGTTTTTTGAGCAGCAGTACAGTGCATACATAAAATTACTTAGCCATGTAGATACACACACACACACACACACACACAATAGAGAGCATTCTAACTCACTATGTCACTATCTGGTATGGGGGGGGGGCTACTGCACAGGATCGAAACAAGCGCAGAGAGTTGTAAACTTAGTCAACTCCATCATTGGCATTAACCTCCATAGAATCCACGACATCTGCAAGGGGCGATGTCTCAAAAAGGCATCATCCATCATTAAGGACCCCCATCACCCAAGTCCTCCCTTGATCTCATTGTTACCATCTGGTAGGAGGTACAGGAGCCTGAAGGCACACACTCAACGATTCAGGAACAGCTTCTTCCCATCTGCTATCCGATTTCTGAATGGACATTGAACCCATGAACACTATGTTTTTGCAGTACTTATTTAACTATCTAATACATATACTTACTGTAATTCACAGGTTTTTTTCTGTTATGTATTGCAATGTACTGCTGCCACATGGTCAACAAATTTCACGGTATATGCCGGTGATATTAAACCAGATTCTGATTCTGACACCTGTAACATCCAGATTACTGCCCTATACCGTGGGGCTTGGGTGCTTGTCCAAAAGTGCTAGACTACACATTTCAAAGCTCAGCATTTACACAGTGAAGGGGGTTTCACTGTAACCATCATAGTACAATTCTATACTGAACCTGGGAAATACTCTCACCCCTGCTTATAACAGGAAAGAGCGCAGGTTCAATGTGCACCTTGAAACAGTAAAGAGGAAAGCAGACAAATTGATTTAAATTGCATGGCAATTAAGTAAATTGCATTTCTATGATTAATATATATTTTAAAATTAAATAACAGCATGAAATACACTAACTTTTTCACATTGCCCTCAAATATTTGATAAAGCACCATTATATTCCATTTTAATTAGCATTTATTGTAAGAATTATCTGATGGCTGGTAATTAAGACAAAGATGATCACTGAATGGTGAAACATGCTGGTATGAAGCAATAGGTTGACTTTCTGTTGCTTTCATATTTTACACTTTCCTTTTTAGAGATTGTTTCTGAATCTATGTCATAATCAAAAAGTTAATTTGTTCTAATAACCACCCTTTCATGTCACTTTTTCCTAAATGCTCTGTAATTAGTTCATACTTACTGACAATGTGGAAAAATTAACCATCAGATAAAGAACTATTTAAAAGGACTGTAAGAATAGATCAGAGAATACAGTAATACAGAGTAGCGGTTTATTGTGGCACTGTCAAATTGCAAGAACAATTTACCATACTTAATACTGCACAAATTCAATTCAATTCAAGTTGAATTGCCATTCAACCAAACATGAATACAGCCAAATGAAACAGCATTACCCTGGGGTCAAGGTGTAGAACACAATACCAACAGTCACACACAGCACAAAGCACACACAAGATAGCAAGCGCAATTGTTATCACAATCACACAATAAGAGTCCCAAAATTTGAGCAATCAAATCCACAGTCAACCACAACATACCCCGGTGGGGTGGGGGGGGGGATGTGCAGGCAGCACCAACTACAGCCTGGTCGCAACACCACACCGTCCCCCAGTGGAACGCACCGACCCCGCACACACAAAACAACAAGCACATATAAAGCATCAGTAAAATATGACGCAGAATATACATGTATATAGTCCAGAACTCCCCAGCCCACCAAAATCATAGAAATCAAAGCTTGGTTCGAAATAATCAAATTCCAAAATGGTAATTATTTCATTCATTTCCAGTATACTTTTGCCAGTTTAATCAAGGGGTACATGCTTTGTTTCAGCTGACCAAGCTCTTCAGCCTGCAACAATTGACAAAGTAGTCTTCACTGTTCCAACCGTAAGCATATTGAATGCTCATTGATCACAACTAAATGTGCTCAGGCAAGATGAGAATTAATCAGCAGGAGCCGGGGTACTGTACCAATAAAAGCAAGTGACTAATTTAATCAATACTAATACATCGAATTATCATTGTTAGTCATGTGACTGTACAGGAAAGAAATTTAAATTACTTTCAAGTTAGTTAAAGTTAATTTCTTTATGTCAGTATGACAATACCATAATTTACTTATTTACTGAGAACTAGCCCAGAATAGGCCCTTCCAGCCCTTCAAGCTGCGCTCCCAGCAACCCCTGATTTTAACTCTAGCCTAATCATGGGACAATTTACAATCACCAATTATCCTACCAAACGGTACGTCTTTGGACTATGGGAGGAAACCGGAGCATCTGGAGGAAACCCATGCGATCACGGGGAGAATGTACAAACTCCTTACAAACACCGGTGGGAATTGAACCAGGGTCGGCTATACTGTAAATCATGCTAACCACTACACCACCGTGCCACCCCAATAGCTGTTGACACTGTGTGACGTGGTTCCAAATAACTGCGTTCCAAGTCGAAAAGTACATTCAATCCTTTATTACGAAACCAAAGACAAAAGATCTTGAATTTGCAATATAGTGATCTTAGCCTTCAAATTAACGGTCAACAAAAAAATATTAGTCCCCTGGCTCACTCCCTCTCAACTAAACTAAAACTAACTAGAACACAGCATGAATACATAACTATATTTGCTTCTATCACACCCCAACCCATGTGACAGATTACCCATAATAAATGCGCAACACAAAATGCAATACAGACAGAAAATAAATATGTGGCTCCTACAGTAAAGGAAAAAAAAATGACATGAAATATGGGGTGGTGAGGGAAAATAATTAAATTAGGGGCTGGGGTGGGTACAATGGTATAACGGCAGATAAAGATTAAATCCTTTAATTGTCAGATATGCTTTCCAATCAGAGGATTCTGTGACATTGAGAAATGTACCCATCACATTTGTCATTGAAGTTTAAATCAAGAGAATACATCAGAGCTTACATTGTGTTCTATTGTTTCCCTTGCTGCTTGTATCACATCAATAGCACGTTTCTTCTGTTCTGGCTCCATTAACATCTTATGCGCTTTGTCAACAGCTACAGAATAGCAAAACAAAATGTCAGGATTTAAATTCAGAACATTTATAAATCAAGTTTATGACTTGCAATTTGAGTCCCAAGCAAAAAAAAAATCCCTGGCTTTGCTTGAGAAAAAAGGCAAAACCAACATGAAGAAGAGCTGTGCAGAGGTGTTCCCAGGTCTGATATAAAACCATTATCAAATTAGCTGACCTCCAATTAGAACAATACTCTGTGTTGTGCTCCAGATAAAAGATTAGTATTCCAACATGGCGTTCCATGGCCTCCTCGTGTGCCAAGATGAGGTCACCCTCAGGATGGAGGAGCAACACCTCATATTCCATTTGAGTAGCCTTCAACCTGGTGGCATGAATATCAATTTCTCCTTCTGGTAAAAAAAAATTTCCCTCCCCATCCCCCTCCCCTCTTCTTCTATTCCCCACTCGGGCTTCTTTCCTCTCCTCACCCACTTATTACTTTCCCCAGGTCCCCTCTTTTTCCAACAAGAAAAAGAGGGGACCCTTTTTCCAACAGTCCACTCTCATCTCCTATCAGATTCCTTCTTCTCCAGCCCTTGACCTTTCCAACTTACCTGGCTTCACCTATCACCTTCTAAGCCATCCTCCTTCCCCTCCCTCTACCTTTTTATTCTGACATCTTTCCCCTTCCTTCTCAGTCCTGAAGAAGGGGCTTGGCCCGAAATGTCAATTGTTTATTTATTTCCACAGAAGCTGCCTGACCTGCTGAGTTCCTCCAGCATTCTGCACGTTGCTTTGGATTTCCAGCATCTGCAGAATTTCTCCTGTTAAAGATTAGCTTTACTTGGTATGTGTCCATGAAAACATACAAGAAATGCGCCATTTTGCATCAAAGACCATCGCAGTCCGAGGATTGTGCTGAGGACAACTCACAGGATCACCACACTTCTGGCGGCAACACAGCACGCCCATACTCACTAACCCTAACAGTACATCTTTGGAATATGGGAAGAAACCCAGACGTCATGGGAGAACATACGAACGCTTACAGAGAGCAGCAGTTGAACCCCATTGGTGATTGATGGTGCTGCAAAGTGATTGCGTTGTCGTGCCTGCTGAGTAGACACCAAAACACTTCTATGAGTAATTGTTTTCCATCTGCAAACATGTACCCATTCACATTCTTTCAGGCAAAAAAAAAATCACCTCACAATCTTCAAGCACCCAGCTTATTTTTCCAACTTCAAGCCCAGAAGCAATAAGGCCAATTGTATCTCAACTACAATAGAAGAGTAATCTTCTAAGCCTTGAGCAATTACGTCTCTCTCAAATCAACATCAGTAAAAATAAATCAACCCAGAATATTTCTGGCCATTCAACTGCAGGCATCATGTACGAGTCGATTAAGACTCTCACCTAACATCCACGCATGTATGCGTGCCTGCACGAAAGGTTGTTGGATGGTCTGAATGTAAAGCACTAGAGCCCTGAAATTCACCAAAATATTTTTATCCAAATGAATGGCAAACTAATGATGCAATGGCTCCATTTAATATCAGAGAATGTATACAGTATACAACTTAAAGTCTTATTCCTCACAGACATCCACGAAACAGAAGAAAACATCAAAGAATGAATGACAGAAAAACATTAGAACCACAAAGCCCCTCCTACACTCTCAAGCAGCACCAAAGCATCAACTCTCTCCCCTCCCCCTCGCCCCACTTGTTCTAGCAGGGAGCATCAGTGCCCACCACCCACCTAGCAATAGCAAGCCCATGATCTGCAGTCCAACAGAAGCTACAGTCCATAACTTAGTACTTCGACGTGCCACAGGCTCCTTCTCTTTCATTAAAGGACAGAATGGTATCACCTCTTCCACATCGAGAGGCAGACCAACAGATCACTGTTTCTACGTAACGATCTGAAGCGACGTTTAATCAAGCTCACCCGGGGGGAAGAGAGAGACAGAGAGACAGAGTTCATTTTAATGTCACATGAGTGTGTAGGTCTGCAAACATATGCAAGAAAAACCCACGGTTATCTGTACTATTGCTGATAGTCTTCTTCCTGTCAAGACTGGGATTCCTTACCTTCAAAAGCCTTCTGTGCTCGTTCAGCATCATCCTGATTTTTGTCTGGGTGGACTAAGATTGAGAGCTGGAATAAGGAAGAACATCATTCAGGATATGTGATAATTAAAGGTATTGCAACTTTAAATTAAAAGTATTCACCAGCACAGCAACCTCCACATGGGGACAGCATACACATTTCAATTCGTGAACAGCATTACACTTAAAAATACTCAACATTTTCTCCTTTCTGCCCTTTACCCTTCAAATCTTTCTATTTTCAAATTCTTAATGCAAATTTTCTTTATCCAGAGTTTTCAGTGACAAAGCTTAAAATGTTAAAACTGCCCCTTACTGCATCCTCAAAATGAACACAACATTGTTTTCCCTCCCACACTTCAACCATTATAAATCTGAGGATTTCAAACCACTTCCCACATTGAATTAAGCCTGCCAAACAAACCCTAGTACAGGTCTGCTCAGAAACATGGCAGAATTAGCAGGAAATAAGGATCCTGCATGTCATGAAGACAAGTCATCATCATCATTATGACATGGGCAATCAAGGTCCTTTATCATGATTGCTCTTGGCAAATTTTTCTACAGAAGTAGTTTGCCGTTGCCTTCTGGGCAGTGTCTTTACAAGACCGGTGATCCCAGCCACTATCAATACTCTTCAGAGATTGTCTGCCTGGAGTCAGTGGTCACATAACTTATGACATGCACCACCGGCTGCTCATACAAGCATCCACCACCTGCTCCAATGACTTCAAGTGACACAGAGGGCTAAGCTACACCTTGCCCAAGTGTGACCTGCAAGCTAGCGGAGGGAAGGAGCACCTTACACTTCCTTTGGTAAACTCAACTCCACTTCGCCGATTTAGACAAGTGGCATTCAAAAATGATTGCTCCTAATTGATGAGGGCAAAAACAATACTCATATACTGTAAAAGCAGTATTAAATATCACCATTTTAGATCCTCATTAGGTCACTTCTAGAGTGTTCTAATGGAGACTACTCCAAAAATACAAGCCGTCTGGGTGCCACAGCTTAGGAAAGGCAAAGCAGCTACACAAAGTGGTGAAGAAACCAGATGACAGTCATCCCCTTATCAGATCAGGCAACGAGTGGGGAGGTCAATTTATGGCTGTACAAAACCATGGTGAGATCACACCTGGAATACAGTACAGTTACAGTTGCCGTACTATAGGAAGGATCTGATTAAGATTCACAAGAATGTCGCTGGAATGGAGAGTGTGAGCTCTGAGCAGAGTCCAGAGACACTGCAATGAATCTTTGCTCCATTACTTCTATACTTGTCATTGTACTTGGGGCAGCATGATAGCACAGTGGTTAGCACAACGGTTTACAATACAGGAGATCTGGGTTCAATTCCCACCACTGCCTGCAAGGAGTTGGTACGTTCTCCCTGTGACCGCATGGGTTTCCTCTGGGTGCTCTGATTTCCTCCCACAATCCAAAGACCTACTGGTTGATAGGTTAATTAATTAAATTGTGAAGTGTCCAGTGATTAGGATTAAATTGGAGGACAGGTGCCTTGAAGGCCTGTTCTGCACTGTATATAAATAAGTAAACAGACTTTAAGTAAGGAGAATTATAGATGGCATAACTGTACAGCATGCTCAAGCTGCCTAGCTTTTTCATAGCACCTTTTAAGTTGGAAAAGATGCAGTGAAGGTTCATAAAGACACTAATGGGTTTGGAAAGTTCGAGTTAAATAGGTAGAGAGGCTGGATAGACAAGGACGTGATTTCCCTGGAGCGAAAGAGGCTGAGCTCTTATAGAGGTTTATAAAAACATTAGCAGTAGAGAGGATGCTCTGTAGTTCTTACCCTCTCCCCACCACCCCACGGCAGAAGAACTTAAAACTAGAGAGCATGGGTTTAAGATGAGAGGGGAAAGATTTAAAGGGGACTTGAGAGGCATGTTTTTCCATACAGAGGGTAGTGGGGATATGGAAGGACCTACCAGAGGTTTAGAGAACACAAGGCAAATGCAGGAAAATGGGACTAGCTCATGAAGGCACTTTGGTCAACACAGACAAGTTGGGCCAAAGGGCCTGTTTCAGTTCTATGACTTGTCCACAGAACCCTATGTTAATGGTAGGGCCCATGGCATGAAAAAGGTTGGAAACCTCTGCTCTAAAGATACATTGACCTTGTAGGGAGAGCAGCATAGATTTACTAGAATTACTTCCAAGAATTAAATTATAGAATTACGCAAACTTTCATTAAGTGCTCCTGAAGTTACAAGATAACAAAGTGATTAGCTTCAAAAAGGACCCTAACTTTGTCATGGGGTTTGGAGGCTTGTGTGCCTCAATGACCCGGAGAGCTATGTTGGCTGGAGTCAGGGATTTATGCTTTGCTTCTCGGTAGGGTCACCCATGCCAAACAGGTCAAAGGGCAGTAATCAGACCAAGAGTGGTCCCCAGACCTCAAGGTTCAGGAGTTCAACTCAGGGCCAACAAAGCTAACTTGTCAAAAAAAATTGTTATGGAAACAGCAATGAAGAATCCTTCTACACGTGTGTATGACCAAGAACAGGTGGAGATGGAGGACCTTCATAGCTGCCCTAAGTGCCAGCAGCTTAACAGGCAGTAAGAAAGAAAGAAAGGAAAGAGATTTGAAGATTTTATTTCAAGTAATAGAGGGAACTATTAAAAAGTAAATGGAATGATTTTTTTTTTAAAAACACATACAGATGGTCACAAGAAAAACATTTAGACCAGGACTTTGAAGAATGAAGTCAGGAAACATTTCTATACAGAAAATAGAAATTTGTTACAAATTGACACATAACCAATTAATAATTTTAAATCTATTTAATAGCATTCAAAGTAATGAATTCTTAAGAGATTAGAAGAATAATAAATATATGGATTTAGGTAGCAAGTAAACCATGATATAAGTCAATAGCAGAAATTGCTTAAGGGCCAAAATATTTTACCCCTGATCCTAAATATGCAAGGACTGCAAAGGTATCTACATTGTGCACAGTACAATGTACATTGACAGAGCATAAAGTGTTGCACTAATGTTAACCTACAGTAAGGTGTCAGAAATGATACCAGGTAAATTATTCATCCCAGAATTGATCCTGCTTGTTACAAAACTGAACAGCAAGACCAGAAAGTCCCACATTAGACGCATTGCTCGTACCGAATTAGCTACAATTTTAATATGGCACTACAGGAGATCACAAGTGTGTTGAGACTCTGAAGGTTTAAGAGAAAGAAAAATCAGGCAGAGTTCTTGCTACTGATCACTGTTCTGTGATTAACACATATACATTGTGGACGCTGGGTGATGGTAGCCTGACGATACTCACTGTCTAGGCCCACAGCTGAAGAATGGCCACTTGGGTGAGAAACCGGACACATAGTTTAGAGAACCATACCCCAACATGAGTCAGCACCTTGAGGAGGGGAGAAAATTTGGGAAAAAGAAGGTGTAGATTTTCATAGGCTGGTAAAGGAAATGCTATGTCTTGTGCATGATATGGCCCCAGTGAATTAAACCAAAAAAGCATTGCCAACTGCTTCAACATGATTAGTTTTTAAATTTAATAAAATCGTAGAAATTTTCAAAGTAGTACTGTTTCTTACAATAGGCATTAGTAATGTCAATTCCTGTTAAGTGAATAACTGGCCTTCCCACAAATGAAACAATAATGATGGTGTCTCACAGTCACATACTTTCTGTATGTTTTCAGTTTGCTAAGTTCTTAAAAACTAATTTTCTGCTGAAGGTGTTGACTCATGCTGGTTCCAGAGTCACCGGCAGTCCGTGTACCTTACCCATATAACTAGTCTTCATCTGCGAGCCTTTGATGTTGGCATGTTGTTCTACCCACAGAGGGATATCAATGTTGAGCCCAACTTTTATTTCCTTTGGTGGTCCCACACATGCACCTTCTGAAGGGAGTGCTGAAGCCCCAGTTGATCCCATGCTGGGCTGGGACCTGCTTTACTAAGGGCCTTCCTTTACTAACTGGGCCACAGAAGTCGGAGGTGGTGAAGGGAGAAGCTTAAAACTGCTATTAACTAGTTTGGTATGCTGGTCGAAACAAATATTATGCAACACATTATACCTAATCTAGTCCCTAACCAAGGTAAAACGCATAGGATTTCATCAGAAAAAGTATTCACTTAACAAGAATTTTCAAGCAAAACTAAATTTATTTGATAAAACATTATGGATATAAATAACATTTTTGGAATTTTCAGTTTTTGTTCTCACGCTTAAATGGAGTTGACTGTGTCTAAGATCAGTTGCTATCTTAGATTTTAGAAAGGCAAACAAATGTTTCTACCTGTCTGAACCTCTTTTTCAGCTCTTCGTCTGTTGCTTCAGGGTCTACCTGCAAAACCTGCGTGACAAACGATAGCGTTAATTACATTCTGCACTGCATTAGCATTTTAAGTGTCTTTATGAAACTGGTGGAGATCAACTGGGTTACTGAGTGGAATGGTAATCTTTGTAGCAGTCCCAAACTATCAATATTTCAAAGTTCAAAGTAAATATATTATCAAAGTACATATATGTCACGATATACAACCTTGAGATTCATTTTCCTGTGGACATACTCAATAAATCCATAACAGAATCAGTGAAAGACCACACCAACTTGGATGTTTTACCACTGTGCAAAAGACAACAAACTGTAAATACAAAAAGAAAGAAATAATATTAGTAAATAAATAACCAATAAATAGAGAACATGAGATGAAGAGTCCTTGAAAGTGAGTCCAGAGGTTGTGGGAGCATTTCAGTGATGAGGCAGTGAAGTTGAGTGGAGTTATTCCCTTTGGTTCAAGAGCATGATGGTTGAGGCAAAATAACTGTTCCTAAATCTGGTGGGACGAGAACTGAGCTCCTGTACCTCTTCCTGATGGCAGCAGCGAGAAGGGAACATGTCTTGGGTGGTGGGGGTCCATGATGATGGATGCTGCCTTCCTGCAACAACACTCCGTGTAGATGTGCTCAACAGTGGGGCGGGCTTTATCCATGATGGACTGAGCCGTATCCACTACTTTTGATAGGAACTTTCGTTCAAGGGCATTGGTGTTTCCATACCAGACCATGATGCAGCCAGTCAATATACTCTCTACTACAGATGTATAGAAGCTTGTCAAAGTTTCAGATGTCATGACGAATAAGGAAGTAAAGGCATTGCTGTCCTTTTTTCATAATTGCACTTGCATGCTGGGCCCAGGACATGTCCTCCGAAATAATATCACTGACCCTCTCCACTTCTGATCCTCCGAGGAGGAATGGCTCAGAGACCTCTGGTGTCCTCCTCCTGAAGTCAATAATCAGCTCCTTGGTCTTGCTGACGGTGCCAGTGAACAACACGGCCAAGTGTGACATCCTCCAGGTGGTTCACAAAAGACTATTTCTTTCAATCTTCTTTTTCTTTCAAATGTGGTTCTGTCTGAGCCCGTGATCTACCTTTTGGTTGGTTGTTTCTGAGCCGATCGAGCAAACTGTGGCTTTGCCGTCTCCAAGAGTGTTCACTGAGGTTTCGGGAGAAGTGTGTGGCTTCAAGGTTATGAAGCCTGGAGATGGGGGCACAAGTGCATGATCAACTCCGTTTCTCACCAGTTAAAGCATCAAGGAAGATTGAAAGTGTAAAGTGAATAGAGCAGGGGACCAAGCACACAACATTGCGCTGATGGAGACTGTGGAGGAGATGTTGTTGCCTATCCAAACCGCAAGTGAGGAAATGGAGGATCCAATTACACAAGGAGGTATTGAGGCCAAGGTCTTGAAACTTAGTGATTAATTCTGAGGGGATGATGGTACTGAAGGCAGAGCTGTAATCGATCAAGAGCATCCTTTGCTGTCCAGAAGTTCCAGAATTGAGTGAAGAGCCAATGAAATGGCATCTGTTGCCATTCTTTCTTTGTGATTGTACTTACGTGGAAGTTAATTGGTGCGGATCTAAGTTATTTCTCGGGCAAGGCTTGATGTTTGTTATGATACAGATAATATTGCCGAGAATATTTCATGTTTTACACAAGACAACAGTAGACACATTCCCAAAAACATTCAATTTTAGAAAGTATTTAAGAATCCAAATTGAGTACAATTGAGTAGAAATTGACTAATTTACTGCAGCGAATTCTTGGTAAATTAAAATTAGATATTGACCTAGACAAAAACTGCAGATATGATTATCACATTTCAGCTGTGTGAATAAGCAGTACCAGGTTTTCATTCTTAAATCTATGTTGCACAAGAAGAAAATAAGTCACAAACTGAAGTGCTCTCCATTGCCTTGGCTCATAGAAGGGTCAAGTATGATAAGGACATCAACTATTTTTTCTCAACGAAGAGATGGGGCTTTGCAGGCTGAGCCAGCATTTAATTGTCCATCCCACAAGAAGCTGGCGGTGAGCTGCTGCAGTCTTTGAGGTGTGGGTTTACGTGCAATGATGTTGGGGAAGGAGTTTCCAGGATTCTGACCCAATGGCAGTGAAGGAATGGTGATAAACTTCCAAGTCATGATAGTGTGTGACTTGAAAGGGAATTTCAAGTTGGAGGTATTCTCATGGCTTTGCTGCCTTACGCTTCTAGCTATTAGAGCAGGGTGATGGAAACCATAAGACATAGCAGCAGAATTAGGCCATTCAGCCCATCAAGTCTGCTCTGCCATTCCATCACGGCTGATCCTGGATCCCACTCAACCCCACACACCTGCCTTCTCACCATATCCTTTGATGCCCTGACCAATCAGGAACTATCAATTTCCACTTTAAATATACCCATGATCTTGGCCTCCACAGCTGTCTGTGGCACAGCATTCCACATATTCACTATGCTCTGGCTAAAAAAAAATTCCTCCTTAACTCTGTTCTAAAGGGTTGCCCCCTCAATTTTGAGGCTGTGCCCTCTAGTTCTGGATACCCCCGCCAAAGGAAACATCCATTTGGCCCACAATGTTGTTCCAAACCAGCTAAAAATTAAAAAAAAATTATCAAAAATACCCCAACTCTAACCCTTCCTACCTATATAATGTCCATATCCCTCCATTTTCCTCAGATTCATGTGCCTATCTAAACACCACTTAAAAGCCTCAAATGTATTTGCCTCTGCCACCATACCAGGCATCCACCACGCTGAGTAAAAAACTTACCTCTCACATCCCCCTTGATCCTACCCCCCTCACCTTCAATGCATGTCCTCTGGTATTAGACATTACTCACTGTCTATTCTATCTATCCTTCTCATAATCTTCCAAATCTCTATCAGATCTCTCCTCAGCCTCCACCGCTGCAGAGAAAACAACCCGTTCATCATCCTCACGTGATAGCACATGCCCTTTATACCAGGCAGCATCCTGATAAACCTCTTCTGCATCCTCTCCGAAACCTCAATAGTGGGTGACCAGAACTGTGTGCAAAACTCCAGATATGGACGAACCAGGGAGTTTTATAAAGTTGCAACATAACCTCCTGACTTCTGAACTCGATGCCTCGACTGATAAAAGCAAGCATTCCCTAAGCCTTCTTAATCACCTTATGACCTATGTAGCCACTTTCAAGCCGCTATGAACTTGGATACCAACAGCAACACTGTTAAGGATCTTGCCCTTAACAGAGTACTGTCTCCTTGCATTTGCCCTACCAAGGTACATCACCTCATAGTTATCTGGGTTAAACTTCATCTGCCATTTCTCTGCCCATATCTACAACTGATCTATATTGCGTTCTATCCTTTGCCGGTCTCCTACATGATAAACAACTCCACCGATCTGCAAACTTAAATGTTCATCCAGGTCAAATATATACATCGCGAAGAGCAGAGGTCCCAGCATAGATCCCTGCGGAACTCCACTAATTACAGACCTCCAGCTCGAATAAGTCCCTTCAACTACTACCCTCTGTCTTACATGCACAAGCCAGTTGTGACTCCAAACAGCCAAAGAACTGTTGACCCCATGCATCTTAATCTTCCAGACAAGCCTTCCATGAGGGACTTTGTCAAAACACCTTACTAAAATCCATGCAGACTACATCCACTGTCCAACCCTCATCTATTTCTCTCGTCACCTTGTCAAAAAATTCAGTCAGGTTAGTAAGACACGACCTGCACTGCACAAAGTCATGCTGGCTCTCCCTAACTGGGCCATGGGTTTCCAAATGTTCAGATACCCTACCCCTAAGAATTTTCTCCAGCAATTTCCCTACAACTGATGTGAAACTCATTGGTCTATAGTTTCCATGATTTTCCCTTGTTCCCTTCTTAAATAGAGGTACAACATTAGCCACTTGCCAGTCCTCCAGGACCTCACCTGTGGCTAAAGAAGATGCAAAGATACCGGTCAAGGCCCCAGCAATCTCGTCTCTTGCCTCCTTCAATAACCTGGGTTGAATCCCATCAGGCCCTGGGGAGATATCCACCTTAATATTCTTTAAAAGGCCCAACACTTCCTCCTCTTTAACCTCTATAAACACCTTAATATACTTATACACACAGCAACGATCTCCCGGTCCTCCATATTGCTTTCCTTGGTAAATACTGAAGCAAAATACTCATGAAGTAGCTCACTCACATTCTCCACATCCAAACAGATGTTCCCCCCTTTTTCCTTGAGAGGTCCCACCCTCTCCCCACTGATCCCTTTGCTCTTGATGTGTATATAGAATGCCTTGGGATTCACCTCAACACTACTCGCCAAGGGCTTTTCATGACCCCTCCTGGCTTTCCATTCTTTAGTTCTTTACTGGCTTCTTCATACTCCTCATGTGTTCCGTTTGATCCTAACTTCCGAATCTTTACATATTTTTCCTTTTCCTTGACTAAATTAATCTCTCTGGATGTCCAAGGTTCTCTTATCTTTCTTTCTATCCCCTTCTTTCCTACTAGCAGGAGCATACCTTTCCTGTACTCTGTGCAATTCATCCTTAAACATACTCCACATGTCTCATGTGGACTTGTCAGAGAAAAGGTGCTCACAATTAATGATTCTTAGTTCCTGCCTAATGCCCCTACAATTTGCCCTACACCAATTTAAAACACTCCCGCAAGGACCATACCCATCCTTAGCTATTGCTATCTTGAAAGTTCAGGAGTTGTGGTCACTGTTCCCCAACTGCTCGCCCAATGAAAGGTCAGTCACCAAGCTGGGCTCATAACCCAACACCAGGTCCAATACGGCCCCTCCTCACATGTGATTTAAGAAACCTTCCTGGACACAATTAACAAATTCTCCCCCATCTAAACCCCTTGCACTAAGATGGTCCCAGTTTATATTAGAGAAGTTGAAATCCCCCATGACAACCACCTTATTATTTTTACACATTCCCTTGGGACTAAGGGAACACAGGTCTATGTCTATGCATTTGATTGCAGACAGCTTGAAGCAAGGAAAAACTGGCCTTTATTGATGTAGTGAAATAGGACACTATGGCTCAGGTATATGTCAAACGTCAGAACAATATCTACAAAATTTTAAAATCGACTTACTTCAAACGGATTTAGGTTGATGTAGGTGGATCCAGGTCTCGTAAGTCTTTCAATTTGTTGTTTTGATGTTAGAACAGAGTCCCGCTTTTCAATTTGCTTCACCTGTAAGAATATAAAGCCTTCATTTACTACTGATGCTTCTGTAAATTATTTATAAATAATTTATGGATACAACATTAAAGAAATTGCTAATTGAGAAAAAAAGCAACCTAGGCCATCTTGAAAGAAGAAATTTATACCATAAGGTATAGGTGCAAAATTAGGCCATTTGGCCCATCGAGTCTGCTCTGCCATTTTCCCTCTCAGCCCCAATCTCCTGCCTTCTCCCCATATCCCTTCATGCCCTGACTAACCAAGAATCTAGCTAGCTACCGCTACCTTAAATATACCCAATGACCTAGCCTTCACAGGTGCAAAAGGCCACAAATTCCACAGATTCACCACTCTCTGGCTAAAGAAATTCCTCCTCAGCTTCATACTAAAAGAACGCCCCCCCTGAGGCTCAACCTTTTAGAACGGAGATGAGGAGGAATTTCTTTACATACTAAATCAACCAAAATGATGTCAACAATATGTAATTTGAATAAAAGCATGATGTCGTGTTGAAGCATTCAATTTTACCAGATAAACACAAACACAAGAGAGAGTGGAATTTGTGAAAAGGTTCCTCATACCAGGAAAGAAACGAAAATGGAATTAATGAAGAAAATATCTCAGCATGAAAACAACAATATTTCATTACAGCAGAACAATATTCAAACCTGGTAATCAATTTCATTCATTGTTTGGACCACGCTTCTGAGATTTGGAATACAAAGTGCAGGTTTTTTTTCCCAAAAGCAATTTATTTTTCCCTAATTCTTATTCTACTCATTACACCCATGTTCAGCCATTCAGCTGAGGAAAATCTGCCCTTACAAAATTCTTAAATCATGACCCAAAAATTTCAGATGTGGACTAAAATTTGCTCTTACAGAATATATGTGAAAAAAATGTAAATAAACAAAGTTCATTTATTTTTCCCTCTGACACCTGTCCATATACCTCCTCCCTCTCCTCCATTCAGGTCCCCAAATAGTCCCTCCAGCTGAGACGACACTTCATTTGTGATTCCGCTGGGGTCATCTATTGTGTCTGATGCTCCCGATGCGGCCTCCTCTACACTGGAGAGACCCGTGGTAAATTGGGTGACTGCTACGTCGAGCACCTTTGCATCATCTGCCACAAGTGGGACTTCCTGGTTGCCAAACATTTTAATTCCCATTCTGACGTCTTGCTCCATCTGCCAAAATGATGCCACCCTCGGGGTGGACAAGCAACACCTACATTCTAAGTGGATACCCTCCAACCTGATTGATTACTCCTTCCGGAAAACAAACCTGCCCCCACCCCCCACTTCCCCACTCTGACTTTTACTTCTTCTCACCTGCTTATTATTTGCCCCTGGGTCCGCTCCTTCTTCCCTTTCATTTTACCCTCTACCTTCACAAGCCTTCCAGGGCCTACTACAGTGAAGCATCCCCACAGCATAATGCAGCTGCCACCATGCTTCATGGTAGGGATGCTGTGTTTCTGATGATGTGTATAGCTTTTAGTCTGATGGCCAAAAAGCTCAACTTTAGCTTTATCTGACCATAGAACCTTCTTCCAGCTCATTCAGCGTCTCTAGATGCCTTCTGGCAAACTTTAGCCAAGATTTCATGAGAGTTTTTTTTCAAACAGTGGTTTTCTCTTTGCCTCTCTTCCATAAAGCTGTGACTGGTGAAGCACCCAGGCAACAGTTGTTGTATGCACAGTCTCTCCCATCTCAGCCACTGAAGCTTGTAACTCCTCCAGAGTTGTCATAGGTCTCTTGGTGGCTTCCCTCACAAGTCCCTTTCTTACACGGCCACTCAGTTTTTGAAGACGGCCTATTCTAGGCAGTTTTGACTTAACTGTACTCCAAGGGATATTCAGTGACTTGGAAATGTTCTTGTATCCATCTCCTGACTTCCTGACTTGTGCTTTTCAACCACCTCAGATACACACACATACATATATAAAATGCATATACATGTGTGCATGTATATAGATATATACACACACACACAAAAAAGACCATAAGACAAAGGAGCAGAAGTCAGTCATTCGGCCCATCGAGTCTGCTCCACCATTTTATCATGAGCTGACCCATTCTCCCATTTAGTCCCACTCCCCCTCCTTCTCACCATAACCTTTGATGCCCTGGCTACTCAGATATCTATCAATCTCTCCCTTAAATACACCCAATGACTTGGCCTCCACTGCTGCCCGTGGCAACAAATTCCATAGATTCACCACCCTCTGACGAAAAAAATTTCTTCACACTTCTGTTCTGAAAGGGTTGAAAAGATTGAAAACTTCAATCCTTAAGTCTTGCCGTCTTGTACTAGACTCCCCCATCATGGGAAACAACTTTGCGAGATCCACTCTGTCCATGCCTTTCAACATTCAAAATGTTTCTATGAGGTATCCCGTCATTCTTCTAAACTCCAAGGAATACAGTCCAAGAGCGGACAAACATTGCTCATACTTTAACCTTCTCATTCCCGGAATCATTCTAGTGAATCTTCTCTGTACCCTCTCCAACGTCAGCACATCCTTTCTTAAATAAGGAGACCAAAACTGCCCACAGTACTCCAAGTGAGGTCTCATCAGCGCCTTATAGAGCCTCAACATCACATCCCTGCTCCTATACTCTATTCCTCTAGAAATGAATGCCAATATTGCATTCGCCCTCTTCGCCACCGACTCAACCTGGAGGTTAACCTTAAGGGTATCCTGTACGAGGACTCCCAAATCCCATTGCATCTCAGAACTTTGAACTCTTTCCCCATTTAAATAATAGTCTACCCGTTTATTTCTTCTACCAAAGTGCATAACCATACACTTTCCAACATTGTATCTCATTTGCCACTTCTTTGCCCATTCTTCCAATCTATCCAAGTCTCTCTGCAGACTCCCTGTTTCCTCAGCACTACCGGCCCCTCCACCTATCTTCGTATCGTCAGCAAACTCAGCCACGAAGCCATCTATTCCATGATCCAAATCATTGATGTACAATGTAAAAAGAAGCAGCCCCACCACCGACCCCTGTGGAACACCACTGGTAACCGGCAGCCAACCAGAATAGGGTCCCTTTATTCCCACTGTCTGTTTCCTGCCAATCAGCCAACACTCTATCCACGTATGTAACTTTCCTGTAATTCCATGGGCTCTTATCTTGTTAAGTAGCCTCATGTGTGGCACCTTGTCAAAGGCCTTCTGAAAATCCAAATATACAACATCCACTGCATCTCCCTTCTCTAGCCTACTTGTAATTTCCTCAAAAAATTGTAATAGTTTTGTCAGGCAGGATTTTCCTTTAAGGAATCCATGCTGAGTTCTGCCTATCTTGTCATATGCCTCCAGGTACTCTGTAACCTCATCCTTGACAATCGACTCCAACAACTTCCCAACCACCAATACCAAGCTAACAGGTCTATAATTTCCCTTTTGCTTCCTTGCCCCCTTCTTAAATAGCGGAGTGACATTTGCAATCTTCTAGTCCTCCGGAACCATGCCAGAATCTTATCGATTTTTGAAAGATCATTGCTAATGCCTCCGCAATCTCCACAGCTACTTCCTCACACACAATTATACACACACAATTTTTTAATGTAATTCACAGCTTTTTCTACTATTATGTATTGCATTCTATTGCTGCAAAAAAGACAAATTTCATGATATGTATATGCCAATGTGTGGCACGTGGCCAACTGGTTAAGGTGTCGGGCTAGTGGTCTGAAGGTTGCTAGTTCAAGCCTCAGCGGAGGCAGCGTGTTGTGTCCTTGAGCAAGGAACTTAACCACACATTGCTCTGCGACGACACCGGTGCCAAGCAGTATCGGCCCTCGTGCACTTCCCTTGGACAACATTAGTGTCGTGGAGAGGGGAGACTTGCAGCATGGGCAACTGCCAGTCTTCCATACAACCTTGCCCAGGCCTGCGCCCTGGAAACCTTCCAAGGCACAAATCCATGGTCTCACGAGACTAACGGATGCCTATCTAAGATATGCCAATAATCTTAAACTTGCTTCTGATAATTTCTTGAGTTTTTTTAGGCATCACATAACAAAAAAAAAAATCCTAGAAACAAACAAGCAAAACAACAGATAGACTCTTCTCGAGCTTCAAGCCAGGTACAGGTCTCGATTATAACTGACGTTTCAATGATACACTCTGCTATCTTCTTCAGGGATAATGCCTGGGCAATTCTAGTCTGGTGGTATATGTAGCAAAACAACCTTCACATCCATGTTTGCATTATATGCTCTGCTTGTAACATGCAGACATTCTCACCTCAAAACGCTGTAGGGAATTCGGAAGGACAAGATCTGCCATCACTTGGAGAGTCAATGCCTGATCAAGAATCGTAAGCATGGTTTTGTGCATGGAAGGTCATATCTTTGAAAGTTATTTGAGGAGGTAAATAAGGTATAAATGAAAGTAGGTGAGTGGGTATTGTCTATTTGGACTTTGTTTATTTATTAAGATACAGTGTGGAATACGCCCTTCAAGCTCTTTCGCTCACCAATTCCCTGATTTAACCTGAGCCTAATCGAGAGACAATTTACAATGACCAATTGACCTCCCAACCAGTACGACTTTGGACTGTGGGAGGAAACCGAAACACACGGAAGAATCCCACGTGGTCACAGGGTGAAGATACAAACTCTTTATAGGCAGCGGCAAGAATTGAACTCGGGTTGCCAGTACTGTAAAGCATCTTGCTAACCACTACGCTACCACACCGTCAGTAAGGTCATTCACAAGGTGCAACATGACAGACTGACCTCAAAGATTAGGCCGCACGGGATTCAGAGGGATCCAGAATTCGCCAACAAAAAGCAGTCAGTACTGTGTGAAATTCACTTCTCCAACTGAAGGCCTGTGAGTTGTGGGATGTCTCAAGTGTCAGTATTGGAACCTGTTATTCACTATTTATGTAAATGATTAGTTGGGACCTGTTATTCACTATTTATGTAAATGATTAGTTGGGACCTGTTATTCACTATTTATGTAAATGATGTTGGAACCTGTTATTCACTATTTATGTAAATGATTAGTTGGGACCTGTTATTCACTATTTATGTAAATAATTAGAATATGAATGTTTATGATACGATTAGCATGTTTGCTGATGATACTAATTTAGGGACAGTGAAGCAGGATGCAAAGCATTGAAAAGAGATCTTGAGCAGTTAGGGAGATGGGCTGAGACAGAGCAAATGGATTTCAACTTACACAAGTGTGAGGTGATATAGTTCAAGACAAGACAAATCAAGTTTATTGTCATTTAACTATATATGTGTATACTGTCAAATGAGACAACATTTCTCTGGACCGGGCTGTAAAGCACAATAGTACACATAACACACAATAAATAAGGAAAGTAAGTCTAAAATCTACAGGTAAAGTATACATAAATTGCATAAATTAAATATTGTAAGGTACAGAACCGGTAACACTTTGAATACAATGCAGCAGGGAGTTCAAAAGCCGAATGGCCTGAGGGAAGAAACTGTTTCTCATCCTGACCATTCTTGTTTTTATACATTTAGATGTTCTAACCAGGCTAGGACCGATAAAGTAAATGGCAGGCCACTGACAAATGCTGGGAATAGAGGGACCCAAGAGTGCAGGTGCACAGAATACTGACAGCAGGTGCACGAGTAGAGAGGGTGGTGAAGACGACCTTGCGCATGTCAGCCTTTCTTTATCAGTCAGGGCAGTGAATTTTGAAGTAGGGACATTATGTTTCAATTACATAAGTCGTTGGGGACGCCAGAATTGGAGCACTTTGTACAGTTTTGGTCGCGCTCTCATAGGAAAGGCATTGTCAAGCTGGAGAGGGTGCAGAAGAGATTTACATGGACGCCACCTGGACGAGAGGACCTGAGTTATAGGGAGAAGTTGGCCACACTGGTTCTTTAATCCTTGGAGCGCAGGAAAATGAGGGGTGACCCTCACCAAAGTTTATAAAATCATGAGGACTATGGATAAGTTGACAGTCATAGTTTGTCCCAAGGTTTGGGGAGTTCAAAACTGGAGGATGTAGTTACAAGAGGGGAGAGATTTTGAAAGAGACCTGAGAGGTGATTTCTTCACACAGAAGCCAGTGAGCACCTAGAATGATCTGCCAGGGCAAGTGGTCAAGGTGGATACAACATTTAAGAGGCATTTAAATAGGAGCGAGTTTGCAGTTGTGGACCAAACGTAGGCAATTAAGACATGTTGACTTTATGACTCCAACAATAAAATACATAATGTACCACAGAGACTGATGGGTGGGGGGGTCAACAAATCCAAGAATGTAAATTAAAAATTAATTGTGCCTTCTTCACTGTTTCATGTTGTACCTCACAATTAACAGAACTGCAAAACCCATCTTCTGAATTTCCTATGGGTATATACTGTATATAAAAAAACAATGTTGCCTATTCGCTGGACCTTATTTGACCACAGGATGGGCATGCTTGTACAATGACCCTGAATGCGGTAACAGAACGTGGCTCAAGGACACCACATGCACCAGAAATCTGCAAGCCATGACATTCAGGGCCTGAAGAGTTACAGAAAAGTACAGCACGGAAACAGGCCCTTCAGCCCACTGAGCCCATGCTGAACCATTTAAACTGCCTACTCCCATCGACCTGCACTGGGACCATCGCCCTCCATACCCCTCCCATCCATGTACCTATCCAAACTTCTCTTAAATACTGAAATCTGCTTACATGCATCACTTGCGCTGGCAGCTCGTTCCACACACTCAGCACCTCTGAATGAAGATGTTGGCTATATTTTTTTGGTGAATGATGTTTTTCTTGTATTCATGTGCTGTGTGTGGCTGCTGGTACTGTGTTTTGCACACTGGCTCCAAAGGACTGCTGTTTTGTTTGGCTGTGTATGGTTAAATGACAATTACACTTGAAAGCTGTCAGACTTTTGTGAGTGTATTCTAAGTGAGCTGGGCAATTTCACACATATAAGTGAAATTTTGCTAGTTTTAAATTGCAACTGTCTTAATGGAATGAAAATAGATGCAATCTGATCCTCTCATCTGCCAGTTCTGTTACAAATCTGATATGCCACCAAAGACGCTGGCAAATTTCTACAAATGTACCATGGAGAGCATTCTAACCGGTTGCATCAACATCTGGCATGTGGGGGGTGTGGGAATCAAACTAAGCTGTAGAGACTTGTCAATTTAGTCAGCTCCATCATGGGCACCAGCCTCCATAGTATCCAGGAGCGGTGCCTTGAAAAGGCGGCGTCCATCATTAAGGACCCCCACCACCCAAATCATGCCCTCTTCCCATTGCTACCATCAGGAAGGAGGTACAGGAGCCTGAAGACACACCTCAGCAATTCAGGAACAGCTTCTTCCCCTCTGCCATCCAATTTCTGAATGGACATTGAACACGACCTCACTACTTCTTTTATTTCTATTTTTTTTGCACTATTTATTTAATTTACAGGTATCCCCCACTTTTCCAACGTTCGCTTTACGAAACCTCACTGTTACGAAAGACCTACTTTAGTTACCCGTTTTCGCTAACAGAAGGTGTTTTCACTGTTACGAGAAAAGGCAGCGCATGGGGAAAAGCAGCGCGCGCCCCAAGCAGCTGCTCTCCCCGGGAACGGCATTCTCGCCGGCATTGCTTAAACACGTGCCTGTGAGCAGCCGTTAGCAAGGTGAGTTCTAAGGTATCGAAGAATTCAGCCGTAGCCGGGAGGCACACAGCACATCTTTAAGAAAAAAGCCAAAATAAACATGCTAATTAATTAGCTCGTAAGGGTGTTACACTTAGCGTAAAACTAGACATAATTAAGCATTTCGATTGTGGTGAACGAAGTAAGGGCAAAGTGAGTTTGGCTTGTGGAAGTTGACGAAGATGATTTTGAAGAGGTTTTGGCATCTCATGACCAAGAACTGATAGATGAAGAGCTGACGCAATTGGAAGAGGAAAGGATAATAATCAAAACCAAATGCAGTAGCGAATGGACCGCAAGTGATGTTGTCCAGGAACTGAACCTGAAGCAACTGCATGAGATTTTCACTGCATTGATAAAGTACGACTTTAATTTTGAAAGGGTACGTCGGTTTAGGACATATTTGCAAGATGGTTTGAGTGCTTACAAAGAACTGCATGATAGAAAAATGCACAAGGCTCAGCAGTCAAGCATACTGTCGTTTTTCAAGCCTTCCACATCAGCCACAGCAGACGACGAACCTCGACCTTCAACATCGAGGCAGGCAGACATTGAAGAAGACGAGCTGCCTGCCCTGATGGAAACAGGCGACACCCCAGTGTCCCACTACCCCAACCCCCGGGCCGCAGACAGATTCCAATTCGCGGAGAATGCAGCGATAGCCGGGAGGCACACAGCACATCTTTAAGAAAAAAGCCAAAATAAACATGCTAATTAATTAGGTGCCGTCCGGCACGTAAATGTCGGCTCAGATCAGAGGCGATTGCCAATTGCATCGTCTCTGATCTGGGCTGACAATTACGTGCCGGGCGGCACCTAATTAATTAGCATGTTTATTTTGGCTTTTTTCTTAAAGATGTGCTGTGTGCCTCCCAGCTACTGCTGTATCCCTGCATGCTTCGCGGATGGGGATCGGTCGGCGGCCTGGAGGGTGGGGGCCACTGCACCACCCCAACCTCCAACAACTCAGCCTAACACACCATCATCAGTGTGCGCCATGTGTTCCCAATTCCCGTAAGTGATACTACACTGTACATACATTATTTCTACTTTATATAGGCTGTGTATTTTTATGCATTATTTGGTAAATTTGGCAGCTTCATAGCTTAAAGGTTGCTGGAGAGAGTGTTTTTGCCAACAGCGCTTGCGTGAGATTTTCACTGCGGAGAACAGTGCAGGCAATGATTGTGGAAAAGTATTTCTACTTTATACAGGCTGTCTATTTATCATATCATTCCTGCTTTTACTGTATGTTACTGTTATTTTAGGTTTTATGTGTTATTTGGCATGATTTGGTGGGGTTATTTTTGGGTCTGCGACGCTCACAAATTTTTCCCATATAAATAAATGGTAATTGCTTCTTCGCTTTACAACATTCCGGCTTATGAACCGTTTCATAGGAACGCTCTACCTTCGGATGGCGGGGGAAAACTGTAACTATTTTATATATTGGGCCAGCCAGTCCTGTAGTGGCATCAGCACTGGAATTCGAGGCGGATGGTCCTGAGTTCGAATCTGGCTGGGTCCCAACCAGGGCAGCCCGTATCCGTGCAGAACAAAGGCCTGGCAATCTACTTCCGTATCTTACCACGAAAACTCTATGGACATATACACTATCCATAAGGTTGCCATGAGTCAACCTATACTTACACACACACTGTAATTTAAGTTTTTTTCTCTATTATTATGTATCGCATTGTACTGCTGCCACAAAGACAACAAATTCCACAACATATGCCCATGATATTAAACCTGATTCTGATTGATCTATAATCTAAAGATTATAATGCAACAGCTTACAAGAACCTGGACAGAAGAGAGGTCAATATTCTGGATTCAAGTCCTACTACAGAAACTACCATTATCCAGCAAGTTTCAGATTACCAGAATCAGAATTCGTGGATGTCTGTGAAGAGTAAGAATTACAGGTCGTACACTGTATAAATTCTCTGATGTCAAATGGAACCACTGAATTCTCATTCAATGATGTGAAGGATTTTGTGAATACTAGGAATGTGACAAGGAATAAATAATTTCAAGTTTTTATTATTGTGGGTGGGTTCACGGACAGCTGTAAAAATTTGAGGTGTGTTGCAACCAACACCAACTGCACAGCCTGCTGAAGCCACAGCAGATATTTATTGACATGTGGAGCTCTCAGATAACTCGAGAGTCTTCAACAAGTTGAGATCATGATGGATTACTTGTTTTCACTTTGTAGAGGAGATGCTTTGCCATACTTTTAAAAGGCAGAGGTTATGGATTCAAATCCAAATGATAACTGAACAGTTACTGTCAAAGACCCATTTTCTTAATCAGCTCAGATAGATATGTTTTATTCAAGTACCGACACAAACACAATAGATAACATAAATATTTCAAAATAACTATTCAATGTTATCGAAAACTGCAGTCATCACAAAGTACTTAATAAATCCTTTGCTACACAGTTCATGTTATACCTCTGTTTTGCCTTATAGACATCTCATTGCAAACAAGAACAATATCTGATGCCTGCCCCATATCTCAACCAAAAACCACCCACACATCAGTAATAAATCCTTAACACTGTAGCCTAGAATGAAGAGCTGCACAGTACAGGAACAAGCCCACAATGTTGTGCCAAACTAATTAAACTAGTAATTAAAAGCTTAAAACATGAGGAAATCTGCAGATGCTGGAAATCCAGAGCAACACAGGACAAAATGCTGAAGGAACTCAGCAGGTCAGGCAGAATATAACGGGAAAGAATAAGCAGTTGACGTTTCAAACCGAGACCCTTCTTCAGGACTAAGGAGGAAGGGAGGTCAGAGTAAGAAGCTGCAGGGAGGGGTGAGGAAGAACCAGGTGGCAGGTGATAGGTGAAACCGGGAGAGGGGGAGGGGTGAAGTAAAGAGCTGGGAAGTCGATTGGTGAAAGAGATAAACAGCTGGAGATGGGGGAATCTAATAGGAAAGGTTAGAAGACCATGGAAGGAAGGGAAGAGGGAGAGGCACCAGGGGGAGGTGATGAGCAGGTAAAGAGATAAGGGGAGAGAGGGAAATAGGAATGAGTAACGGTGAAAGGGCCAGGGGGGGGCGCAATTACCAGAAGTTCAAGAAATCGATGTTCATCAGGTTGAAGGCTACCCAGACCGATTATAAAGTGTTGCTCCCCTTATAAGGGCTGGATAGGGGCTGCTCCCACTAACCAATCCCTGGCCAATGGAGATTGACGTATATAAAATCATGAAAGGCATAGAGGGTGAAAGAATCTAGTTCCCCCAAACCGCCCCCCCCTCCCCAAGGAAGGGTTGCTAAAAACAAGAGGACATAGGTATAACAACAGGAATTCTGCAGATGCTGGAAATTCAAGCAACACACATCAAAGTTTCTGGTGAACGCAGCAGGCCAAACAGCATCTGTAGGAAGAGGTGCAGTCGACATTTCAGGCCGAGACCCTTCGTCAGGACTAACTGAAGGAAGAGTGAGTAAGGGATTTGAAAGTTGGAGGGGGAGGGGGAGATCCAAAATGATAGGAGAAGACAGGAGGGGGAGGGATAGAGCCAAGAGCTGGACAGGTGATAGGCAAAAGGGGATACGAGAGGATCATGGGACAGGAGGTCCGGGAAGAAAGACAAGGGTGGGGGAGACCCAGAGGATGGGCAAGAGGTATATTCAGAGGGACAGAGGGAGAAAAAGGAGAGTGAGAGAAAGAATGTGTGCATAAAAATAAGTAACAGATGGGGTACGAGGGGGAGGTGGGGCCTAGCGGAAGTTAGAGAAGTCGATGTTCATGCCATCAGGTTGGAGGCTACCCAGACAGAATATAAGGTGTTGTTCCTCCAACCTGAGTGTGGCTTCATCTTTACAGTAGAGGAGGCCGTGGATAGACATGTCAGAATGGGAATGGGATGTGGAATTAAAATGTGTGGCCACTGGGAGATCCTGCTTTCTCTGGCGGACAGAGCGTAGATGTTCAGCAAAGCGGTCTCCCAGTCTGCGTCGGGTCTCGCCAATATATAAAAGGCCACATCGGGAGCACCGGACACAGTATATCGCCCCAGTCGACTCACAGGTAAAGTGTTGCCTCACCTGGAAGGACTGTTTGGGGCCCTGAATGGTGGTAAGGGAGGAAGTGTAAGGGCATGTGTAGCACTTGTTCCGCTTACACGGATAAGTGCCAGGAGGGAGATCAGTGGGGAGGGATGGGGGGGACGAATGGACAAGGGAGTTGCGTAGGGAGCGATCTCTGCGGAATGCAGGGGGGGGGGAGGGAAAGATGTGCTTAGTGGTGGGATCCCGTTGGAGATGGCGGAAGTTACGGAGAATAATAGGTTGGACCCGGAGGCTGGTGGGGTGATAGGTGAGCACCAGGGGAACCCTATTCCTAGTGGGATGGCGGGAGGATGGAGTGAGAGCAGATGTACGTGAAATGGGGGAGATGCGTTTAAGAGCAGAGTTGATAGTGGAGGAAGGGAAGCCCCTTTCTTTAAAAAAGGAAGACATCTCCCTCGTCCTAGAATGAAAAGCCTCATCCTGAGAGCAGATGCGGCGGAGACGGAGGAATTGCAAGAAGGGGACGGCGTTTTTGCAAGAGACAGGGTGAGAAGAGGAATAGTCCAGATAGCTGTGAGAGTCAGTAGGCTTATAGTAGACATCAGTGGATAAGCTGTCTCCAGAGACAGAGACAGAAAGATCTAGAAAGGGGAGGGAGGTGTCGGAAATGGACCAGGTAAACTTGAGGGCAGGGTGAAAGTTGGAGGCAAAGTTAATAAAGTCAACGAGTTCTGCATGCGTGCAGGAAGCAGCGTCGATGTAGCGAAGGAAAAGTGGGGGACAGATACCAGAATAGGCACGGAACATAGATTGTTCCACAAACCCAACAAAAAGGCAGGCATAGCTAGGACCCATACGGGTGCCCATAGCTACACCTTTAGTTTGGAGGAAGTGGGAGGAGCCAAAGGAGAAATTATTAAGAGTAAGGACTAATTCCGCTAGACGGAGCAGAGTGGTGGTAGAGGGGAACTGATTAGGTCTGGAATCCAAAAAGAAACGTAGAGCTTTGAGACCTTCCTGATGGGGGATGGAAGTATATAAGGACTGGGCATCCAAATTTAATTCCACATCCCATTCCCATTCTGACATGTCTATCCACGGCCTCCTCTACTGTAAAGATGAAGCCACACTCAGGTTGGAGGAACAACACCTTATATTCCGTCTGGGTAGCCTCCAACCTGATGGCACAAACATCGACTTCTCTAACTTCCGCTAGGCCCCACCTCCCCCCGTACCCCATCTGTTACTTATTCTTATGCACACATTCTTTCTCTCACTCTCCTTTTTCTCCCTCTGTCCCTCTGAATATACCTCTTGCCCATCCTCTGGGTCCCCCCCCTTGTCTTTCTTCCCGGACCTCCTGTCCCATGATCCTCTCGTATCCCCTTTTGCCTATCACCTGTCCAGCTCTTGGCTCTATCCCTCCCCCTCCTGTCTTCTCCTATCATTTTGGATCTCCCCCTCCCCCTCCCCCTCCAACTTTCAAATCCCTTACTCACTCTTCCTTCAGTTAGCCCTGACGAAGGGTCTCGGCCTGAAACGTGACTGCACCTCTTCCTTCAGATGCTGCTTGGCCTGCTGCGTTCACCAGCAACTTTGATGTGTGTTGGTTGGACACAGGTATAGGATCAGGAGAGATTGAAAAGGGACATCAGAGGGCAGTTTCCTTATGCAAAGGATGGTGTACATTTGAAATTATGGTTGAGGTGGTCCCATCAGTAAAATTTAAAAATCTTCCAGGTTAAGTACATGTATAGAAGGTCAAAGGGCCATGGGCCAAACATAAGCAGATGGGACCATTTCCTTGCAGAATAGATTCAGTGTGGATGAGTTGGGCCAAGAGGTATTGTTTCTGTACCGTATGACTCCGAGACTGCATATACTGGGATCTGGAGAAACAATGTGTTGGAGGAAAACAGGAGCAGCAGACAAGAGACAGGAACTGTTGAAATCCTGGAACAGGACACTGAAAAATCCAGGGTTTGGCGGGGGGGGGGGGAGGCACCCCGACCAATCATAAGACCACAAGGCCTTAAGATATAGGAGCAGAATTAGACTTTTTGGCCCATCGAGCCAGCACTACCATTCCATCAATCTCCTGCCGTCTCCTCATAACCCTTCATGCCCTAACTAATCAAGAATCTATCAAGCTCTCACTTAAATATACCCAATGATTTGACCTCCACAGTCACCTGTGGCAACAAATTCCACAGACGGACCACTCTCTGGCTAACGAGATTCCTCCTCATCTCTGTTCTAAAAGGACATATCTCTATTCTGAGGCTCTACTCAGGGGTCAGGGCTGGTGGGGATGGGGTTACCACTGCCCAATCAGGTGTCAGGGCGGGTGCTGGGGGCGCACAATGACCAATCTGTGGTCAGGACGGGTGAGAGGGCACCCACCCACCAGTCAGGGCTCAGACTGCCGAGGGGGGGCACCCACCGACCAATCAGAGGTCAGGGCGGCTAAGGGGGCACCCACCGACCAATCAGAGGTCAAGGCGGCTAGGGGGCACCCACCGACCAATCAGAGGTTAGGGTGACTGGGGGGGCAGCTTCTACCGACCAATCACAGGCCCCAGGCGAAGGCATGGCCTGAACCTTACAGGCCACGGCTGCACTTTCCCACCTAAATACCCGCCCTGTCGCTGGCGAAGGTTGCCAATCGAATTACACCCCCTCCAAGACCGCAGGCCCGCCGTCTTTACCTCAGTGAGAAACACCTTGAAAGCCTCCTCCCCGCTGGATTCCGTCGCGGGCGCTGCTTTACCCGCCGGTGTTCCACTACACGTCGCCATCTTGCCTCCTCCTCCTCCACCGCCCAGCCCGCTCCTGGAGGGCCACGTGATCTACGTAGCCGACCCTTGACCCGGCGCATGACGGCGTTTGATTGACAGTCACTTGCAGGTTGCCTCCCTCGGCCGGGTCTCTGCTGAAACCGGAGCGAGGAGGTTGCAAGAATTCCCACTCATTTCGCCCCTTCTTACTGAGCAATCGATCGGCAACGAACGAGAGAAGCTGACGCCAGGGCTCCGAGGAACTCAAGCAATTGAAATATGAGCTGAGGGCCAGACTGCACACAATGGGCCGAAGGGCCGTGCTCTCGGTTGCTACGATGACTATACTTCAAGGCTACTCAACATTCAGCAATAAGCTCTAACGTTTCCCTGCCGATATCTCTGCCCTTTGGCTTGCGGTCCACAATTTATCGCTCAGATGGAAGTAAGAAATACTAAAATCACCGGCATATGACGTGCGCTTTGTTGACTTTGCGGCTTCGGTACAATGCAGTACGTAATAATAGAAAAAAACTGTGAATTACAGTGAGTATATAATAGTTAAATAAGTAAAGCAAAAATAAAAAAGTAGTGAGGTGGTGTTCATGGGTTGAATGTTCATTCAGAAACCTGATGATAGGGGAAGAAGCTGTTCCTGAATCGTTGAGTGTGTGTGCCTTCAGACTCCTGTACCTCGTCCCTACTGGTATCAATGAGAAGAGGTTATGCCTGGGTGATGGGGGTCCTTAGTGATGGATGCCGCCTTTTTTGAAGCATCGCTCCTTGAAGATGTCCTGGATACTACGGAGGCTAGTGCCCATGAGCTGATTAAATTTACAACTTTCTGCAGCTTATTTTGAGCCTGTACAGTAGCCCCCATTCCACCAACCCCCACATACCAGACGGTGATGCAGCCAGTTAGAATGCTCCCTACGGTACATCTGTAGAAATTTGCAATTGTCTTTGGTGACATACCAAATCTCCTCAAACTCCTAAAGAAATGTAGCCGCTGTTGTGCCTTCTTTGTAGCTGCATCAATATGTTGGGACCAGGTTAGATCCTCAGATATATTAGCACCCAGGAAGTTGGAATTGCTCACTCTCTCCACTTCTGATCCCGCTATGAGGACTGGTGTGTGTTCCCTCATCTTACCCTTCCTGAAGTCCACAATTAGTTCTTTGATCTTACTGACATTGAGTGCATGGTTATTGTTGCGACACCACTCAACTAGTTGATATATCTTGCTCCAGTACTATGTCCCTTGCGGCTGAAGCTTCTAAATTTTCACAACATAAGAGAATAAAGAAGATTCTCTTCATCGGAGTCCCCACCTGAAGATTGTGCCCCAGAGTGTCTACTTTCCAGTTCGTGGACAGTATAGTCACAGCATAGAATCCAGTGGTTTTTTTTCAGTACTTTAATTGAAATTTCTCACTCAACTAAATGCCATTATCATGGTTCCTCAATCATAATTGTCATTTCGCTCTCCTTAGACAGTAACCCTAAAAGTTCAAAGTTCATTTATTATCAAAGTATGTATACGTTTTACAACCTTGAGATTCGTCTCCTTACAGGCAGCTATAATAGAAGAAGCCATTAAAAAAACACCGACAAACACCCAAGTGTGCAGAGAATAAAATCATGCAAGCAATAAAAATAAGCAAAAAGCATTCAGAACTAAAGGGAGACCATAGACGCAAAGCCCAGAGCAAACCCCACAGTCTCAGTTCAGCACATGGCGGAGTAAACGTCCTGGAGCCCACAGGCACAAAGCCCAGAGCAGCGAGCAGAACTGGTCTAGTTCCCACACCCTGCCTTTTCAATCCATCTGACCCGGCATTTGGCTCCTCCTCTGGGAGATATTGAAAGTAAATGGCTGAAAGGCAAACCATGGTCAGTTTTAGGTTAATCTAAAACTGGAAACCTAGTCTGTTAGACACCTAAGTTCACAGTACTGTCACCCTGAGATTCGTTTTCTTGCGGGCATTCACAAACATAGTGGGCACGCTTTGTTGGTGCCAGAATGTGTGGTGATATTTGCGGACTGTCCCCAGCACATCCTTAGACAGCCTGCAAATATCACCACACATTCTGTAGAAAAATATGCCAAGAACAGTCGTGGTCAAGGATCGCCCATGTCATAGGGCACGGTGCATAGTGATGATGTCATATGACATGGCACATAATGATGATGACGACGATGAATAAAGGTAGCAAATAAGTGCCCACTATGTTTGTTAATGCCTGCAAGAAAACATCCTAGGATGTGCTGGTTGTTGATACAAGAGGAGCATTTTGCTGTATGTTTTGATGTATGTGCATGTGAATCGGAATCATTTTGAAGAAAAGTCTCCATCAGCAACTTTGTGCCCTCTAGAGCTGTCTTTTTGGAGTTTGCACCTTCTCTCCGGCCAGCCCGGCCTTATTTGCTACGTTTAATCATCATCATCATCATCATTATGTGCCATGTCATATGACATCATCACTATGCACCGTGTCCTATGACATAGGCGATCACGGTCCCTGACCATGATTGTTCTTGGCAAATTTTTCTATAAAAGTGGCTTGCCATTGCCGCCTTCTGGGCAGAGTCTGAAGAGACTGGTGACTCCAGCCTTCATCAATAATCTTCAGAGATTGACTGCCTCACCCACACTGTCGCATGCAAATGGCTACTTGGAGCCACACGTGAGAGCCGAGCGTCTGATAGGGACCAAAGCTGGGCAAGCTGCCCAGACTGGACAGGACAAGCCCTTTCACCAGAGGTACTACCCCTCCCTGGACACCCCATACACCATCTGCATCTCTACTGTCCAGATACTTACATAGATATTGTTAACCACTATTCCCGGCACCTCATTCCAAAATGCACAACTTGGCAGGTACTGCCAAGTTCTGGAGTGTAATGGGCTGGATTAATCAGACCCAGTAGACCCAAACAATTCGAGTGTGATGTCTGTAATTTGTCAAGTAGGGTGCCGTGCACAATCCTGATTTGATGGAGACGGACGTGAGAGCACTGAGGAACATCTGGTGAAAGTTCTGAAATGCCTGCTTCGCTGCTGCTGCTGCTACTGTGTGTCCAGAATCTCCAGAGGTAAAGGCCCCGAGTCCTTGGCTTTGCTTGTTGCTCGGCGGCCAGGGCGGGGTCAAAGGATGGTGGTTGGAGGCTCGAAGTTTTCGGACGGACTCAGAATCTGCTGCGGTCAGGTGCTTCCAATGTTGCTGCATCGGCGAGTTTGCAGTGCTTGGAAGTTCATGGCAGGGAGAGTTCCTCCCTTCTGCCGCCTGCGTGAGTTGATGAGTCTATTGGGACTTTGAGACTCTCTTTACCATGCCCATGGTCTGCTCTTTATCAAATTATGGTATTGCTTTGCGCTGTTGTAACTATATGTTATAATTATGTGGTTTTGTCAGTTTTAGTCTTGGTTTGTCCTGTGTTTTCCTGTGATATCATTCTGGAAGAACATTGTATCATTTTTAATGCATGCATTTCTAAATGACAATAAACGAGGACTGAGTGTCCTCATAAACTAATCTAATCTAATCTAAATACTGCGTAGTAAGTTAAAGATTACAGGGCTCACGATCCTTAGCCTCCGCTTGGTCATTCCCATCATCGGGGAATTGATTGTCGCTGTTGTTGGGGGGAGCTCCGAATTCCAACTCGTGAAATCACCCTGGGTCCATCCTAGGCATCGCGATTCCTCGGTCTAGGTGAAGTCCCAATAAATAGGGGTCCAATCCACAAGCATTGAGAGACATGCAGAGACAGATAAACTCTTTTGGTCTCTTGCCACTAGTTCCTGAGGCCAAAAAATAATCCAGCTGTTATCAGCAAACATGGGGTGTCATGTTGAAGTTGTATAGGACATTGGTGAGGCCCAGGTTGGAGTATTGCGTGCAGTTTTGATCATCGACCCACAGAAAAGATGTAAATATGGTTGACAGAGTACAAAGGAAATTTACAAGGATGTCGCCAGGTCCAAAGGACCCAAGGTTATAAGGGGATATTGAGTAGGTTAAGACTTTATTCCTTGGAATGTGGAAGATTGAGAGGAGATTTGATAGAGGTGTACAAGATTATGAGGGGTATTGATAGAGTAAATGCAAGCCGGCTTTTTCCACTGTTTGGGTGGGATTACAACCAGAGGCCATGGGTTAAGGGTGAAAGGTGAAAAGTTAACAGGAACATGAGGAAAAACTTCTTCACTCAGTGGTTCATGAGAGTGTGGAACAAGCTGCCAGCACCACAAGAGCTCGATTTTAATGTTTAAGAGAAGTTTGGGTTGGTATGGAAGGTATGGGTGCAGGTTGATGGGAGGAGGCAGTTTAAATGGTGTAGCATGGACTAGATGGACGAAGGGCCTGTTCCTGTGCTGTGATTTTCTATGACTCTATTTAACAAATCTCTGATGTCAGGGATGTGATGTTGAGGCTCTATAAGATGCTGGTGAGACCTCACTTGGAGTACTGTGGGCAGTTTTGGTCTCCTTATCTAAGAAAGGATGTACTGACGTTGGAGAGGGTACAGAGAAGATTCACTAGAATGATTCTGGGAATGAGAGGGTTAACATATGAGGAACGTTTGTCTGCTCTTGAACTGTATTCCTTGGAGTTTAGAAGAATGAGGGGAGACCTCATAGAAACATTTCGAATGTTAAAAGGCATGGACAGAGTGGATGTGGCAAAGCTGTTTCCCATGATGGGGGAGTCTAGTACGAGAGGGCATGACTTCAGGATTGAAGGGTGTCCTTTCAGAACAGAAATGCGAAGAAATTTTTTTAGTCAGAGGGTGGTGAATCTATGGAATTTGTTGCCACGGGCAGCAGTGGAGGCCAAGTCATTGGGTGTATTTAAGGCAGAGATTGATCGGTATCTGAGTAGCCAGGGCATCAAAGGTTATCGTGAGAAGGTGGGGAGTGGGACTAAATGGGAGAATGGATCAGCTCATGATGAAGTGGCGGAGCAGACTCGATGAGCCAAATGGCCGACTTCTGCTCCTTTGTCTTATGGTCTTAGCAAACCTACAGTGTTTAACTTGTACAGACACCTGACATGTTGCAAGCTCACAAAGAGTTAATGTCACTTGGAATTCTTCAGCCTTTCATCTAATATTTTTACAAAGTTTAATACACCACCACGCAATGGGACACAGGAGACGGCAGCCACAGGAATCCGGAAGCATACAATCTGCGGAGGAATACAGCAGGTCGAGCAGCAAGTGTGGGAGTGAGGGAAATGTCAATGTTGTCAAATTCTTACCAGCCCAGCTTAATGTTTGGTGAGTTTAAGTGAAGTAGTAGACGCAGTACACCGGATGATCTGACAGAAATAGAATGCAGGAAAAGCTGTAACAGAGATGTGGTCAAGAATCTGTCCCCCGTATCTTTTAAATCTCTCGTCTTTGATTTTCAATCTATGCCAGCACGCCCTCCCTGGGAAAAAGACAGCGCTTGCCTTCAATTTAATCTACTTTTGCCGAACGACTTAATTCCGTGCAACACACACAAAACGCTGGGGAACTCAACAGGCCAGGCAGCGTCCATGGTGAAGAGCAAACAGTTGACGTTTCGGGCCAGTCTCGGCGGAACTGGAAAGCTAGAGAGGTCAGAGTAAGAAGGTGGGGGCAGGAGAGGAGGAAGTCCAGGGTGACAGGTGATGGGTGAAACCAGGAGAGGGGGAGGGGTGAAGGAAAAAGCAGGAAAATTGAGAGGTGAAAGAGATAAAGGGCTGGAGAAGGGGGAATCTGATGGGAGAGGATAGTGCAGCTTTGGGCCTGCACTCAGTGGAATTTGGGAGAACCTCATTAAAACCTATGAAATGTGGAAAGGACTCCTGTAACACACTGTAAGGTTTCACTGCGAATGTAATGGTTTCTCTGTAGCAGCAATGTTTGGGTTATGACTGGAGATAATGGGGTTTTGGAAGGTGGAGGCTACCCAATGAGAGAAATGCTGTTCTTTCTTGTGAGCTGGAAGAGAGATCTTCGCGGTCTTTTGCTGGGGAGAGATGACGAGAGAAGACGTGAATGGAGGGAGTTGGTAGACCGCCAGACGGAATAGACTTGGAGTGAGGGTCCGAAGGTCAGCGGTGATCGGAGGAGATTGACGGACGAACGGCCTTATCAGTGAGCTCCAACATTGCACATTAGACTGTTTCATGAGAATGGGCCTTTTTCTGTTTTTGTTTTCTTTACTAACCATATAAAGCTCAATCGTTTAATCACATATTGAGTACTGTTTGTTATTTTGTGGTACTGATTTGTAACGGGACACATCGTGCAGCATCCACCCAAACAAGATTTCTTAAGTTTGGCCGGGCCAGGGACAATCACCCCCTATACTAAGCCTCTAGCCGAAGCGAGACTTACACTAGATAAGGTGGATGTGGAGGTGATGTTTCCTATGGTGGGACTGTCCAGAACTGGAGGATAATTGAGGGGCAACTCTTTAGAACAGAGGTAAGGAGGGATCTTCTGAGCCACAGAGTGAATCAGTGGAATGCTGTGCCACAGACGGTTGAGGAGGCCAAAACTGCGTACATTTAAAGCGAAAATTGATAAGATTCCTGATTGGTCAGGGCATCAAAGGTTATGGTGAGAAGGCAGGTGTATGGGGTTGAGTGGGATCCGGGAGCAGCCGTGATGGAATGGCAGAGCAGACTCAAAGGGCTGAATGGCCTAATTCTACTATGTCTTAAGGCCTAAGACCATGGAAGAAAGGGAAGGAAGAGGAACGACAGAGGGAGCTGGTGGGCAGCTAAGGTGAGAGAGGAAAACAGGAATGGGAGAATGGTGAAGGAGAAGGGGACATTCCCCAAACAATACTAAAATCAGACAATTCACCTCAAGACTGAAGAGGCTATAGGGAACTGCAAATTGAGGGGTAGAGAGGTGAACAGAAAGGAGGGGAACAGCTTTATTTGTCACTCATCCAGGATGTCTCAGAGCTGCTGCAGAAGATTCTCAAGAGGGAGGGTGAGCAGCCAGAGGCAGAAAAGCTGTCCTTCATCTCGTGTTTTTGATACTGGTTGCTTATTTATTTATTTATTATTAATATTTCTTCCTTTTTGTACTTGCACAGTTTGTTGCCTTCTGCACTCTGATTGAACACCCAAGTTAGTGTGGTCTTCCATTGATTTTGTTATGGTTGTTATTCTATGATGGATTTATTGAGTATGCCCGCAAGAAAATGAGCCTAGGGGTTGTATCTGTTACTTTGATAATAAACTTACTTTGGACTTTGGAACATACGGTGAAATGTTTTGCCTGCATCAAATCGTATCAGTGATCATCGTTCTGGGGTAACCAGCAGGTGCCACCACAACATAGCAACCCAGAGCTTACCAACCCTAACCCATACTTCTTGGGAATGTGGGAGGAAATCAGAGGAACCCCACACGGTATTGGGGAGGAACGTACAAACTCTTTACAGACAGCGCTGGGAATTCAATTCTCTATCCTACAGCTGGCGCACTAATAGCATGATGCTGACCACTGCAGTAGCTGATGAGTTGACCTAGCCTCTTTCTGTGAGTCTGCTCCAGGAATTCCCAACCCTTTTGATGCCATGGACCCCCACCATTAACCGAGGGCTTTGTGGTCTACTCAATGAACTTGCTTTCCATAAACCGAAAAATTTTAGATACATATTTCCCTGTTCCTGCTTATGGTGGTAACATTTCAAAAGGACATGATAAAACTGGAAGTCTCTTCTTTTGAATGCTTACAATATCTATGCGTGCGTTAGTATTTTTAATATCGGCAGTTAAACTGCACTTCAAGTTAACTTCAAGTAAGATCCATTAGCTGTAAACCTAGTGGGTCAGCTGACCTGGCACTCCTGACCCACCACCAACGGGATCCCACCACTAAGCACATCTTTCCCTCCACGCCCTCTCTCTGCTTTCCGCAGGGATCGCTCCCTAAGCAACTCCCTTGTTCATTCGTCCCCCCCATCCCTCCCCACTGATCTCCCTCCTGGCACTTATCCGTGTAAGTGGAACAAGTGCTACACATGCCCTTACACTTCCTCCCTTACCACCATTCAGGGCCCCAGACAGTCCTTCCAGGTGAGGCGACACATCACCTGTGAGTCAGCAGGGCTGATATACTGCGTCCGGTGCTCCCAATGTGGCCTTCTATATATTGGCGAGACCCGACGCAGACTGGGAGATCGTTTCGCTGAACAACTACGCTCTGTCCGCCAGAGAAAGCAGGATCTTACAGTGGCCACTCATTTTAACTCCACGTCCCATTTCCATTCTGATATGTCTATCCACGGCCTCCTCTGCTGTAAAGATGAAGCCACACTCAGGTTGGAAGAACAACACCTTTTATTCTGTCTGGGTAGCCTCCAACCTGATGGCATGAACACTGACTTCTCAAACTTCTGCTAATGCCCCATCTCCCCCTCGTACCCCATCCGTTATTTATTTATATACACACATTCTTTTTCTTTCTCTCCTTTTTCTCCCTCTGTCCCTCTCATACCCCTTGCCCATCCTCTGGGCTTCCCCCCTCCCCATTTCTTTCTCCCTGGGCCTCCTGTCCCATGATCCTCTCATATCCCCTTTGCCAATCACCTGTCCAGCTCTTGGCTCCATCCCTCCCCCTCCTGTCTTCTCCTATCATTTCAGACCTCCTCCTCCCCCTCCCACTTTCAAATCTCTTACTAGCTCTTGTTACGTACCCCGTAACTGGGTTGCCAAACCAGCAGAAATGGATCACTCAGTTGGAGTCTGGAGTACTAGAACTAAGAAAGTTTTATTAAAGAAACAAGCAACACAGTAATCGAAAGGATAATAAATGCAACAATTCAACAATGATAACCACACATGTGCACAGAATTAAGATAACAGCATCAATCAAGCTCTATCGTTGTCTAGGGGTAAATGACCAATTTCAAAATGACTCAAAGTTCAGTCCAGTTTGTAGTTCAGTTCGCAGTAATCGTTGCCATGGCGATGGACAAGGTCGGGGAAGAGAGAGACAGAATAGGAACAACTGATCATTCAGAACACTGCTTCACTCACAGACTAGCGGGATGGCTCACAAACAGCTTTTGGGCGGGTCCTTGGTGATGTCACCTGAGGTCACCGACTGTGACCCCTCCTCCAGATGCGGTCGATCCTCTGCAGTGAACCCGGCACCCAGGCAAGGGCGGACACACACCGGGTTCCCGCTGATCGTACCTTTCCACCCTGGTCGTTGTCTGGTACTTCTCACCCACTCGTGAGAAGCGTACCGCTTCCAGGGTCTCGTTACCTCGGGTGGCGTGTGTGTCTGTCTTAGCGAACCTATCCCTTTTTATCCCCCTGCTGGGGTATCGCCTGTCCATCACTTCAAACAGTTCAGGGTTCAAAGGGGGGAGCCGCTCCAGACAGCTCTTCCTCCCACATCCCTTCATTACACATCTCCAGACGCTGCTCCATTGTTCCTTATCTCTCCTTCCCCTGAGGGCAGGTGGCAGACCAACTGCTGATGCCACTGATGCTAGCCCAGGCCAGCAAACATCTTAATTTTATGTGTATTCTCGTAACACTTCCCCCCTTTAAGGATTTTTACCGGGAGGTAAAAATTACAAACATGACTACATTATCTGATACATACACAATATACATCTTTAACAGTTATTTAGCTAATACAGAGAATTTGAAGCTGTCAACACCTTGACAGACAGTCATCACATTTTCTGTTCCTTTTACACGTGTTATTAATAATCCCTTAGACCAGGCTCCAACTCAGCAAACTTCATAGTGGCCAAAAACACTGATGAATTGCGACCAATGTAACCTCTCATTTGGTTTTGTCCCGGACCACAATAACAAGGGTCGTCCCATTCCGACTCAATTTTCTCTCGCAAGGGCTTAGTAGGAGGGGGACGGGTATTGACCGCAGAGTTATTGCAAAACTTCCTGCAGTACCCCACCATCTCCAAAAGCCTTCTGAGAGCCCTCTTGTCTGTCGGGGTTGGGAGGTCAGCGATAGCCTGCACTGTAGCTTGCATCACTGCCAGCTGCCCCTGTGTCACCACAATTCCCAGGTAAGTGACATTCGTGTGGCCGAATTCATTTTTTCCAAGGTTCACTATCAAGCTGGCTTCAGACAGCCGTGTTAAATTGCCAATACACACCTCTGTGTTCATCAGCCGTCAGTCACTGAATTACTCAAAAAATATGGGTGTTGTTTACTTGGCCGCCCTATTGTAACCACAATCACCCAACGTCCCAGTTCTTTGCATTTCCTCGGGACAATCAAACACATGGGTGCGAGTCGTTTAATTACTCCTTCGGGGATTAAGGGAGAGACCTTATCAGTAGACCTGGCCAAAACAATAGCCTTCTCCCATCTGACCGATCCCATCCTAATCTTTTCAAAATGGTTTTTTCCTCTTAGCAAGGGGCCCCGAGCTTCATTGATTTCCACGCTAACACCGACTAGGTTTGTTAGCATATCAAAAGCCGGTGACCGTCTCAGTTCGCGTCGGTCATGATCAATAACATTTTTCCCCCTGGGCAGCCGGTAACTCTCTTTCATGATTCCACCAACTGTTTCCTCCAGCACCGCAAAATGTCCACCGGGGGGTACCTCGTGGGCCATGTTAAAAACCTCATCCCCATAACTCTTTTGCACCACCCCCCACTCCTCATCTGCGGATGCTGTACTTGATTTCCCTTTCTTCCTTAGCACCTCCTTATCCGCACAATAGCTTGTCAAGGCTGTGTCAGAGAGAGCGGTCTCGGCCAAAACCATCAGCCCCTCGTCTCGCTCCTGCGTCTGCACAAATTCTTTCCTGGCTACTGCTACGTCCGTCCCAGCTCCCTCACTACCTCTTATCTCACTACACCCTGTCTCATACAAGGTTGGCAGAAATGTTTCAGCCAAATTCACCATCGCGGGCGGGGCCTCCATGCTGGCAGGCTGACCCGTCAATCTCACGACTGGGAACACGATTCCTCCGGCGATGTCATTACCGAGCAAGACTTCCACGTCTTTCATCGGTAATTCGGACCTCACCCCGATCGTGACTAGTCCAGAGACCAGGTTGCTCTGTAAATGTATCTGGTGCAAAGGGACTGACTCTGTCCCTTCCCCAACACCTTTGACCTCTACCTCCCCAGTCTGGGTCTCTGAGCTAAACTCTAATACACTCTTCAGTATTAGTGACTGACACGCTCCCGTGTCTCTCCAGATCCGCACTGGAACTGGCTTTAACCTCTCCTTCACTGACACCAGTCCGGCCGAGATAAACCTCTCGCGCCCTTCCTGGACTTTTTCAGACCTGTCCTTCCCTAGCGGTTCGCTTAACAGCTCAATACAGCCATTCAAAATTTCCGCTTTTCCTTTCCCCGTCTCCTTCCTTGGGGCAAAGCACCTGGACGCAAAGTGTCCGACTTTCCCACAATTATAACAGACGACCCCAGGAGACTTCCTACCAGACTGCTCCCGGTCTACCTTATCCTTTTCACTAGTCCCCAGCTTACTTTCTGACTTTTCCGGCGGACTCTCCCCGCCGTCCTGACTACCCTTCTGGTAGCCTTTACTCGGGGCAACCTTCATTTTATGCGTCAACGCATACTCATCCGCTAACTTAGCAGTTGCGGCTAACGTGGCTGCCTCTTTCTCATCGAGGTAGGGTCTCATACCCTCAGGGACACAACCTTTAAACTGCTCAATCAGAATCAGCTGCAGCAGTCTGTCATAATCCCCCTCTACCCCTTTCGAGGCGCACCAACGCTCACAATATGTTTGCATCTCGCGAGCAAACTCCAAATACGTGCGGTCCCACCGCTTCCTCGCATTCCGGAACCTCTGCCGGTATGCCTCCGGGACCAACTCATAAATCCTGAGGATGGCCTCCTTCACCACCTCATACTTCTGGGCATCTTCCGCGGATAAAGCGGAGTAAGCTTGTTGGGCTTTCCCTTTCAGTACACTCTGAAGTAAGACAACCCACTTATCCCTCGGCCAGTCCTGACTTATAGCTACTTTTTCGAAGTGGAGAAAGTACCGATCCACATCGGTATCGTCAAATGGGGGAACCAGCCTAACCTCCTGGGTCGCCCGGAACCCTCCACCTTGGTTCGGCACGAGCCCCTGCTCGGCCCTTATCTTTAACTTCTCCAGCTCAAATTCCCTTTCCCTCTGTTTCTCCTCTCTCTCCAACTGCCTGTCCCTCTCTCTCTCTTCTCTCTCCAACTGTCTTTCTCTCTCTTGCCTTTCTACCTCTTTCTCTCTCTCCCGCCTTTCTAACTCTTTCTCTCTCTCCCGCCTTTCTAACTCTCTCTCTTTCTCCTGCCTTTCTAACTCTCTCTCTTTCTCCCGCCTTTCTAACTCTCTCTCTTTCTCCTGCCTTTCTAACTCTCTCTCTTTCTCCCGCCTTTCTAACTCTCTCTCCTGCCTTTCTAACTGCTTCTCTTCGTGTTCCAACTGCCGTACCCGGAACTCGTGCTCGAGTCTCAGTTTTTCAAGCTGTACCTGTACCGCGTCTCCAGCAGGTTTTTCAATAGACACCACCCCCAGCTCACCTTGGGGAAACACACCTTTAGATACATAGTGCTCTACAATAGCTCTGTGTATCTCCTCTTTCCTCATTGTCGACTTCACCTTAGCAAGATTCACCCGTTTTGCCACAGCTATCAATTCCGATTTCCTGGCATCCTCTAATGCCTCCAAGGTCGGCGCCTTTATAAATTCCTCAACCTCCATTTCTGCTGTTTGTCTTTTCTTTCTTTCGGGAATTTTAACCCAATCAATTTACTCCGTCCCAAATTTAGCGTTCAAAATCGCGGACGAGAACCCCACTTATGTTACGTACCCCGTAACTGGGTTGCCAAACCAGCAGAAATGGATCACTCAGTTGGAGTCTGGAGTACTAGAACTAAGAAAGTTTTATTAAAGAAACAAGCAACACAGTAATCGAAAGGATAATAAATGCAACAATTCAACAATGATAACCACACATGTGCACAGAATTAAGATAACAGCATCAATCAAGCTCTATCGTTGTCTAGGGGTAAATGACCAATTTCAAAATGACTCAAAGTTCAGTCCAGTTTGTAGTTCAGTTCGCAGTCATCATTCAGAACGGCTTCACTCACAGACCAGCAAGATGGCTCACAGACCAGCGAGATGGCTCACAAACAGCTTTTTGGATGGGTCCTTGGTGATGTCACCTGAGGTCACCGACTGTGACCCCTCCTCCAGATGCGGTCGATCCTCTGCAGTGAACCCGGCACCCAGGCAAGGGCGGACACACACCGGGTTCCCGCTGATCGTACCTTTCCACCCTGGTCGTTGTCTGGTACTTCTCACCCACTCGTGAGAAGCGTACCGCTTCCAGGGTCTCGTTACCTCGGGTGGCGTGTGTGTCTGTCTTAGCGAACCTATCCCTTTTTATCCCCCTGCTGGGGTATCGCCTGTCCATCACTTCAAACAGTTCAGGGTTCAAAGGGGGGAGCCGCTCCAGACAGCTCTTCCTCCCACATCCCTTCATTACACATCTCCAGACGCTGCTCCATTGTTCCTTATCTCTCCTTCCCCTGAGGGCAGGTGGCAGACCAACTGCTGATGCCACTGATGCTAGCCCAGGCCAGCAAACATCTTAATTTTATGTGTATTCTCGTAACACTCTTCTTTCAGTTAGTCCTGACGAAGGGTCTCGGCCCGAAACGTCGACTGTACCTATTCCTAGAGATGCTGCCTGGCCTGCTGTGTTCACCAGCAACTTTTATGAGTGTCTCCTGACCCAGAACTTCATGTTTCATATGCTGGCAATACTTGTTACAGCCACTTGATGGCGCTGTGGGTGGATGACACCGCAACAACAGCTTTCATAGACCCGGATTCTGAAAGTGACGAACATCTTGAGCAACACACACAAAATGCTGGAGGAACTCAGCAAGTCAGGCATCATCTGTGGAGGGCAATAAACACTTGATGTTTTGGGCTCAAACTCTTCATCAGAACATGGAAAGGATGAAGGCAGAAGCCAGAATAAGGCGACGTGTCGGGGAGAGGGAGGGCGAGTCTAATACCAGTCGGCAGGTGATAGGTGAAAAGAGAAAGATTATTATTATTTTTCACATATAAATCGAAACATTGAAGTGAGGTGCATTGTTTGCATCAAATTAAATCAGCGAGGTTTGTACTGGGCAGCCCACAAGCAGTGTCACACTTCTGATGCCAACACAGCATGCTGACAACTCACTAGCCCTAACAGTGCGCCTTTGGAATACGAGAGGACACCAGAGTACCAAGGGGAAGCCCACGCGGTCACAGGGAGAACGTACAAACTCTTTACTGACAGTGGTGGGAACGGAACCCCGATTGTCCATCACTGGCTCTGTCCTTGCAAAATTCTCCCCTTCCCTTTCTGAGTGTTGATATCATGGGTTTGAAAGGTGTCAAACTCGATGAATATCTGTAAGATAAAAGGTAAATGGGCTAAATGCAGGCAAAAGCTCGGTCAGCATGGACCAGATAGATGGAAAGGCCTCTTTCTGTGCTGTATGGCTCTGTGACTTCATGCACATGCAAGGGCCCTACATGGGAATCTTGCATAAAAATGTTTGATAGGTCGAAGCTTATGATCCAAAATATCTATGGAGAGAAATAAAGAGTTGATGTTTCAGGCTGAGATGGCGACACGCTCAATTGCAGTGGCTTTTACGGGGATCAATAAAAGGTGCTGTTTTCGTGTGAACAAAGTCACCGGAGAGAAGTACTGGTAGATATGAAGCAGTCTCTGTATTCAACAAAATGAGATACAGCAGGCATCAGGTGGAGACCCTTTCGGAGGAAGAAGGTCTGCCTCACCCAACACTACACAACGTTTTATGTGCTAAAGATCAAAGGACAATTCCATATTTACAATCCATCCACAATGCTTTCCTTTGAACTACACACAACCTTCACACCCCCCGCTTCGCGCCCACACACTACGAACACCAAAACGCATTTTAATCAGCATTGTCTGGCCTTCCCATTAACTGTGATTCACAGCTTTTAGGAACCTGTTGTTCAGAGTTGCATTTTAAATTTAATCTACAGTCCATATTCAGATCTGTAGGTTGGTGGCTGAGGTTATTTGCCCCCCCCCCAACACTCTAACAGTGCTATTGTCCTTTTAAAATTTTTTTTTATGATTGCAAGATCCTGCTAGATATTAAGAACTTAAAGTACTACCCCATCAGCGAGCTGCTCATTGGTGGAGAAACTGAAGGAGATGCGTCTCGTGCTGCTGACTGCATTGGAAGAGGCATACACTCTAATAGAGAGTGACCGTCTTGGTCACTTTAATTGTGATTGCAAGGCTCTTTTTGACATTGTTAATGTGGAAGTTTGATTCACTGATTTATTGGCAGATAGCAGCGGTGGAAGGCAGGGGAGTTGTGTGGCCTCGGTCGTGTGTGAGGACTGGGCCCCAAGCCACGGTGTCACCTGTTTACAGCCGCCAGGAGAGCAGTGTCAGAGCCAGTGCACTCCACCAGGGCGGGGAGTGGCGTGGCATCCAGGCTGGAGTCGGTGCTGCCCCCCAGTGTTGACTCGGCAGAAGACATGCTGTATTGTGGTCAACTGCAGATTTCTGTGGCATTCGTGGCTCGGGTCTGGACTATGTTTTTTACATGGCTGCATCTAACTGATACCTTTATGTGCCTGCTATCTTGCATGAGCTATACGTGCTTTGTGCCATGTGTGACTGTTGGTACTGTATTTTGCACCTTGGCCCCAGAGTAACACTGTCTCATTTGGCTGTATTCACAGGTATTCATGCATGGTTGAATGACAATTAAACTTGAATTGAAGGGTCTCGTCCTGAAACCTCACCTCTTTATTCCTCTTCATAGATGCTGCCTGACCTGCTGAGTTCCTCCAGCAGCTCGTGTGTATTACTCTGGATGCCCAGCATCCGCAGAATCTCTTGTGTCTATGATGATCAAGAGTTTGATTAATGTGGATACAAGGAACTGCAGATGCTGGAATCTGGAGCAGTCACCCCTCTTCTGGAAGAACCCATTGCACTGAACGTCACCTGTGGGAGTACAGGGATTGAAACCTCGATTAATATGGTCTGTTGAAGTGTGAACAGCTTTAACTGGGAAAGAGAGCCAGACAGATTATTGTGGATGCAACACGGCATGTTGTGGCATCTGCTCTGCACAAGACTACAAGCAACCACAGAGAGCTGTGGACACAGCCCAGCATAACGTGGGAACCAACCTCCCCTCCGTGGACTCTATGCAAGAAATTCTCTCTTCTCCCCTCTTCCTTTGGGCAGAAAATACAAAACCCACAAGTGTGTACCACCAGGCTCATGGCCAGCTACTACCCCTCTGTTATAAGACTACAGAATGGTTCCCCAGTACAGTGAGATGGGCTCCTGACCTCATAATCTACCTTACTATGATCTTGCTACCTTCTTATCCAATTGCACTGCACTTTCTCTGTACCTGCTGCACTTTATTCTGCATTCTGCTGAGTTCCTTCAACATTTTCTGCATTATGTTATTGTCTTACCTCATTGCACTGTGGTAAGTAGTTTGATTGGTCAATATAAAACAAACTCATTCGTAAGGCCAGTGATGTTGTGGGGATGGAACTGGACTCTCTCACGGTGGTGTCTGAAAAGAGGATGCTGTCTAAGTTGCATGCCATCTTGGTCAATGTCTCCCATCCACTACATAATGTACTGGTTGGGCACAGGAGTACATTCAGCCAGAGACTCATTCCACCGAGATGCAGCACTGAGCATCATAGGAAGTCATTCCTGCCATCAAACTTTACAACTCCTCTCTTGGAGGGTCAGACACTCTGAGCCAATAGGCTGGTCCTGGACTTATTCATAATTTACTGGCATAATTTACATATTACTATTTAACTATTTATGGTTCTATTACTATTTATTGTTTATGGAGCAAATGTAACGAAAACCAATTTCCCGCCAGGATTAATAAAGTATGATATGACTATAAATAGTCCCGTGATTAGGCTAGGGTTAAATCGGGGTTGCGGGCAACCACACCTCAAAGGGCCGAAAGGCCCGTTACGCGCTGTATCTCAATAAATAATGAATGAATCTGTTATGGACAGGGTGCAAGGCAAGTTTTTCCCTGTAGTATGTAATTGTGACAATAATAAACCATATCCGATTCCAAGATTGGGAATCTCCTGCTGAAGTTCCATGGGGATATTACAGGTGATCAAGACGCCGGAAAAGGTGGAATGAAACTATGATAAAATTCGAATTATCTGGCGAAGGGGCGTGGCTTGATCAGGCTAGGCAAATGAGGAGGGGCGGGGCTTAACGAGGCCGGGCGGGTGGAGGGGCGTGGCTTAATCAGGCTAGGCAAATGAGGAGGGGCGGGACCTGGCCTGGCCAGACAGAATCGTCCGGCAAGCACTGCGCGCGTTCCTGCCCTGATTGGTGCGCCGGTGATCACCTGATCCGACACTCGGACGCCGCAAGGGCATCAGTTATGGCGCGTTTGCTGCTATCGGGGCGGATGGCGCTGGGTCGGCAGCTGCGGAACTACGGCGACAGCAGCCAGGTAACCGCGGGGGGCCCCAAGGTCGGGGCAGGAGCCCTGGCTCACCTCCCTTGTCGTAACGCAATCACCTGGCGTGGGAGAGGGTGAAGCGGCGTGAAGGCCAGGGTAGTGGGTGAGAGGACGGCAGGGGTGGTGGGGAAGGGTCAGGAGGGTCGGCCTGAAGGGGAGGGTAGTAGGCGAGAGGACAACGGCGGTGGGGACGGTCGGCCTGAAAGGGTGGGGCGGAGGGAGGTGCCGCGGGAGCGGGGGGAATGTTGTTTGATGCAGGGGTGACTTGAAAAATCAAAGTGCACTCAGAGGGGCGAGGGGACGCTTCGTTAATGTGTAATTGTGTTATTTTTATTTAGCTGGGAGAACTGGGAAAAGGAGCCGGCAAGGGTGGTGGTGGTGGAGGAACCATTAGAGAAGCGGGAGGTGCTTTTGGTACCAGACAAGCTGCTTTAGAAGAGAAGTATTTCAAGTAAGTCTTTTGCAATCTTGTTCACGGGTTCTTGTCTATATTTGGGCCCTTCTGACTGGTTGTTATGGTATAATTGAGTATTTAATGGTTAAGTTTTTAATTCGAGTAACAAATTAGGAGCCCTTGAGTTGAAAGAAGCAATTACCTGAAATTTATAAACTCTACGGCAGGTAATTTAGTTGTCCGTAAGTGGTGTAAACATTGCTTGTGATAATCTTTGACTAATTCTGTACAGTCAATTTTGTTGTCATCCATCATTAAGGACTCCCATCACCTTGAATATGCCTTCTCATGGTTACAATCAGGGAGGAGGTACAGGAGCCTAAAGACTCACACTCAATGATTCAGGAACAGCTTCTCCTCTACCATCCAATTTCTGAATGGACATTAAACCCATGAACACTGCCTCACTACTTTTTTATTTTTGCAGTAAATGTAACTATTCAATATATGTACTTGCTGTAACTCAGTTTTTTTTTAGTTATGTGTTTATTGCATTGTCCTACTGCCACAAATACACAAACTTTACGACATATGGCAGTGATATTGAACCTGATTCTGACTCAGGTTCTTAGACTTGAAATGTGCAGGATTCCCTAAAGGTTAACTTGCAGGTTGAGTTGGTGATAAGGAAGCAAATGTAATGTCAGCATCCATTTCCAGAGGACTAGAATATCAAAGCAGGAACGTAATGCTGAGGCTTTAAAGTGCACAGTGCAAAGATATAAAATTGCTATAAATTATAAAATAGTACCAAAAGAAACTGTAATGAAGCAGTGTTCATGGACATCTGGTGGAAGGGAAGAAGGTGTGTCTAAGTCGTTGAGTATGGGTTTTTATATTGATGGTCCAAAGAGGTTTTGTTTTCGCATTCATTATACAGGTGTCTATGGGTAAAATGAACTTTGAAATGTGTTTTTCTCTGAAAGGTGGTTTGGTGTGTTTTCGTGCAGTGAAATTGTTGTAAGCCTGGCCATTCTAACTTGCTTTATAAATGCTGTTTATTGGGATACAGTGCAGAATAGGCCCTTTTGGCCCTTCGAGCCGCGCTGCCTAGTTTAATCCTAATCACAGGACAATTTACAGTGACCAATTAACCTATCAACAGTTACATCTTTGGACTGTGGGAGGAAACCGGAGCACCCGGAAGAAACCCACACAGTTATGGGGGAAGACATACAAACTCATTACAGATTTTGTACTATGAGAAAGGGAAAACTGTACTTTCACTGATCATTGAATGGTTTGGGTAATTACTAGTGTTGTCCTTGGTCATTCTTCCTCTGCACTTAATCAAGCTTGGCTTTCCTTGCATTTAAATTTTTTTTTTAAATCAGGATTTAACCCTTATTGGGACTGCCAACAGGGCATTCCTGAACAACAGGAATTCTGCAGATGCTGGAAATTCAAGCAACACACATCAAGGTTGCTGGTGAACGCAGCAGGCCAGGCAGCATCTCTAGGAAGAGGTACAGTCGACGTTTCAGGCTGAGACCCTTGGTCAGGACTTCGGTTAGTCCTGATGAAGGGTCTCTGCCTGAAACGTCGACTGCACCTCTTCCTAGAGATGCTGCCTGGCCTGCTGTGTTCACCAGCAACTTTGATGGGCATTCCTGATCTGGGTGGCAGAATTTATGGCGTGTTTGTGGATGATGCAAAGATAGGTGGAGGGGCAGGTAGTGCTGAGGAAGCAGAGAGGCTGCAGAAGGACTTCGACAGGTTCGAAGAATGAGTAGAGAAGCGGCAGATGGAATACAGTGTCAGGAAGTGTGTGGTCAAAGTGCAGATTCCCTAAAGGTTAACTCGGGTTGCATCAGTAGTAAGGAAGGCAAATGCAATGCCAGCATTCATTTCCAGAGGACTAGAAAATAAAAACAAGAATGTAATGCCAAGGCTTTAAGACATTGGTCAGACCACATTTCGACTATTATAGGCCGTTTTTGGCCCCTTATCCCAGAACTGATGTGCTGGGTTTGGAGAGGGTCCAAAGAAAGGTTGCAAGATTGATCCCAGCAATGATGGGGTTAATGTATGAGGAGCGTTTAGGAGAATGAGGGGGGTTCTCATTGAAATCTATCTAACATTGAAAGGCCTAGATAGAGTGGATGAGGTCATGTTTGCAATATTGAGAGTCTAGGCCCAGGAGACATCCCTTTAGAACAGATATGAGGAAGAATTTCTTTAGCCGTGTGGTGAATCTCTGGAATTCAGCTATGATGGCCAAGTCATTGGGTAGATTTAAAGTGGAGGTTGACAGGTAAGGGTGACAAAGCTTGTAGGTAGAAGGTAGGAGAATAGTTAAGAGGGAAATTAAATCAGTCATGATTGAATGGTAGAGTAGACTCAATGGGCCAAATGGTCTAATTCTGCTCCTGTGTCTTATGATCTTGTTCTTGAATTCCTGGTGCCCTTTCCTTTCTGTTCCGAACATCTACCATGCTATCCCACCCTTGTACTGAAACCAAGATGTATTTGCATTCTCTAATATCATAAATGTACTTATTCTCAATTTATACAATAAGTATGTTACTCATTAATTTTATCTACTTCCCTGTGGGTAATTTTGGCCTCAATTTATGCAATAGGTATGTTCCTCAATAATTTTATCTGCATCCCTGTGGGTAATTTTGGCCTCAGTGTTAAACAATGCTTCAAATTTTTACCTCATTGAAATATTTCTCTTTTGGCTTGGTCACCACCTACATTTTTAATAATGCAATTTGAGTAATATTGCTGCTGCACTGTCAGTTTAGGTATGATAAACATAGAAGAGTACAGCACAAAACAGGCTCTTCGGCCTATTTTGTCCCTGCCTTTTCTCATCGAACTGCACCAGGGCCATAGTCTTCCTCACCTCTGTCATCCATGCACTTATCCAAACTTCTCTTAATTTCACGTGCAAGCTGGCAGCTCATTCCACACTCCCACCACCCTTTTAGTGAAGAAATTTCCTGTCATGTTTCCCTTAAACTTTTCACCATTCACCCTTAACCCATGACCTCTAGTTGTCCTATTCAACTTCAGTGGCAAAATTACCCCTCATAATTTTGTATACCCCTGTAACCCCCTCACTGGGCTTGTATGCAAACTTGGCTGGCTGGGTCCTCTGCTTACAGCCATGTGACTCAGCAATGAGAAGACCACCTTTTATAACTATAGATATCTAGGGTGGGTAAGAGTTGGGGTTCAACCAAACAGGAACATCATGATCCAATTAAAGAAACCTCAATTTGAACATGCTGTGTAAATACTACCCATACAAGTATCAGTTGGCAAGAAATAACAGCTTGGATACCGCATTAAATTATAAAGAAAGTGTATTTACTAATTTTGGCTAATATCAAACAAGTATTGGGGAAAAAGATAATAGTTGGGCCCATTACAGTTAAACCAGTCCAATGTGCACATAGCCATTGGAGCTAGTCCCTTCCAAGACTCTGTATTTGGGGTATATTTCTTGTGTGCTGCACTCAGTCTCTGTGAAAGCCCCCACCACAATTTCAAACTCCCCTTGAAATCCATCTGTCTTTTGTATTGCCCTTACTCTTTGGAGCCATTCATCTGCACAAAGCACTTCTTACAATGGGGACTATTCAGCAGCATCTTCCCTTTTGTCCCGCTCCACGGCTCCCGCCAAAAGACCCCAAACCGCACTACCGTCCATCGCAAGACTTTCTCTGCGCTGCTCTCTAGAACTTTCTCCAGATCCCACCATCCTAATTGGCTAACAGCATTCCAAAGTTGAACAGGGCACACTGCGTTTGCAGAAAACTGCTAAAATGAAACGCCTTCTAAGGAATATAGTCTTAACTGATTCAATCTTTCCATATAATTCAGGTCCTCCTGACATAGCAACACCATTGTAAATTTTCTCTGTACTCATTCAGCCTTAATGATATCTTTCCTGTAAGTAGGTAACCAAAACTGCGCAAATACTCCAAATTAGGCCTCACCAATGTCTTGTACAATTTCAATGTATCTGTATTCAAATACATTTATATGATTATATATGTCTATTATATACCTATTATATACTATATCTCATTCCACCGAGATGCAGCACAGAGCGTCATAGGAAGTCATTCCTGCCTGTGGCCATCAAATTTTACAACTCCTCCCTTGGAGGGTCAGATACCCTGTGCCGATAGGCTGGTCCTGGACTTATTTCATAATTTACTGGCATAAATTACATACTACTATTTAACTATTTATGGTTCTATTACTATTTATTATTTATGTGCAACTGTAATGAAAACCAATTTCCCCCAGGATCAATAAAGTATGACTATGTTATATAAATGTATATACTTAAATGACAATAAGCTTGACTGGATTTATGAAGGCAAATGTACCAAGAGGTTTATTTATGACCCTGTCTACCTGTGACACCACTTTCAGTGAATTATAGACCTGAGTTCCCAGATACTTCTGTTTTGCAGCACTCCTCAGTGCCCCACCATTCTCTGTGTCAGACCTGTGTAGATTAACTTTCCTATGGATTTGCTATAAAATCTGAAACAATAGACAATATGTATGTAAGACCAGTTGAGCAGACTGGTTTTATGTGGGTCTCTATTCCGGTGTGTTTTGGTGTTGAAGACATGTCCCCATGTGATGAAGGCTGACTCAATGTTATTTTTCAGGGAAAAGGAAAGAGATCAGATTGAAAATCTGAGGAAGCATCATCTGGAGGAGATTCAACACCACGAACGTGAGATCCAACGCTTGCAGGATGAGGTTAAACGTCACAAGAGCAAGATCAAGAAACTGAGGCTTAATAATGACGTAGATGACTAGATGTTCTAATATTGTTTGGTTATCCATACATCGATCATGGGGGGGTCAATTAATCTTTATGTAATCATGTTTGGCTGCACCAACTACATATCAATAAAGATGCCATCTGAATAAATTGTACTTTGGGCTTGTATGGAACATGAGCTTGCTGATTTTTTTCCCTGTATATAAAATCAAAAGCCTTGATCACTGCAAATTCATAAATTTTTTTTTGAGATGCAGAATATGCCCCCTGGCCCTTTTGAGCCACGTAGCCCAGCGATCTCCCCCACCGATTTATCTGAGTCACAGGACAATTTACATTGACCAATTAACCTACCAGCTGGAAACCCATGCTGTCGCGGAGAAAATGTACAAGCTGCTTTCAGGCAGCAGTGGGAAGGGAATGTATTTTTGATTTCTTGAACACGATTTACATACAGTAACAAATGCATTTCCCCCGTTCTGTGTGCAAATTTATTTTGGCCTCAAGCAGGTACTGGTTGGAAAAAGACCCATCTGTGGTTTTCCATATCTTTTTATTCAAGGGGATCTTTTCTCATATACCAGGTTTCACTAGTAGAAATTGTTGCTGACCTGTGGGGAAGACACCATGGTCTACCCTCTCCCGTCCCCTCTGGTAAGATCATTTATTAGTATTTCTGGAATTAATGGTTGCTTAGTCCATGTGACTATGGGTATGGCCTTTGCTGGTAAAAGATAATCAACTCCATCTGTGTATGGTGCTGTTACAGAAGTATATAGCTGTACCAAAAGGTAAGCTGATGTATGGTTTTTCACATGGTTCAGTGGTTCCATTTAATATCAGAGCATGTATGTAGTGTACAACCTGAAATTCCTGCTCTTTGCAGACATCCACAAAACAAGAAAATACTAAAGAATGTGTTGTGTATGTGGCCTGGTTACACAATAATGCTATTAATAAAAACGCTGGACACGGGAGCTAAGTTTCATGGTTCTTTACTGGCAGAATCCAAACTCTGCACACACGTACAGATTAATACGTGCCTAGTAGCGCATTCAACGACGTGATACTAAAACATAAAGTAGTCCCTTATTATACTGTAGGCTATAAGGTACAGAATGAATGAGCGAAAACCATTAGAACCTGAAAGCCCCCCCTCCCACATACAAACAGCAAAGCATTAACTCACCCCCAATTTGGTCCAGCAGGAAGCACCACCCATCATGCAGACAATAGCAAAGCCCCCGAGGAGACTATGATCTACGTCCATCAAAAACTGCAGTCCATAACCCAGCACTTTTGACATGTCTTGAGAGAGACGTGTCGCCCCTTCCACAGTGAGAAGAGACCAACAGCTCTGTTTCAATGTTACAGATTGCAGTGTCACTTTTATTGAGAGTTTCTCTGACTTGAGAATTGGCAGCAAACTCTCACCTTTGAGAGGGACAGCAATATTGAAATGTACTGACTGTTCAGGTTTAATTAAATGAGTCTTAATTAAAACTTTAGTATTGATAGTTTTGCAGGATATACTCCTCAGACTTGGACTGTGGGCTTGGCTGGTAAGGACAGCATTAGAGCCTTGAGTTGAAGATCCTTGTGCAATGATTTAAGGAAAGAGCAAGTTTTGACCCAGTGATAAGACCATAAATTATAGGAGTGGAATTAGGCCATTTGAGTCTTCTCCACCATTTCATCACAGCAAATCCATTTCCCTCCCAGCCCCAATCTTCTGCCTTCTCCCCATGACCCTCCACGCCCCGACTAATCAAGAATATCAGCCGCTGGCTTCAATATACTCAATGACTTGGTCCCCACGGCCACCTATGGCAATAATTTCCACAGATTCGCCACTCTGTGACTAAAGAAATTCCTATTCATCTTTTCAAATGGATGTCCCTCTATTCTGAGGCCAAGTCCTCTGGTCTTGGACTCCCCCTCCATTTGAAACATCCTTTCCACATCCACTTTATCCAGGCCTTTCAATATTTGGTAGGTTTCAATGAGATATCCTTAATTCTTCTCAATTTATGTGAGTACAGGTCCAGATCCAGCAAACACACCTCAAACGATGAGCCTTTCAATCCCCGAATCATTTTTGTAAACCACCTTTGAACTCTCTCCAATGTCAGCACATCCTTTCTTACATAGTTCAAAACTGCTCAGAATGCTCCAAGTGAGGCCTCACCAGTGCCTTATGAAACCTCAACATTACATCCTGTTATATTCCAGTCCTCTTGAAATGAATGCTAATGTCGTATTTGCCTTCCCCACAACTGACCCAATCTGCAAAGTAACCTTCATGGAATCCTGCACGAGTATTCCCAAGTCCCTTTGCACATCAGATTTTTGAATTTTCTCTCCATTTTGAAAGTAGTCTACACTTTTATTTCTTCTCCCAAGGTGCATGACCATATACTTCCCAGCACTGTGTTCAGCTTTTGATCCAAAACTGCAAATACAGAAAGAAAAATAATATGAAATAAACAATAAATATTGAGAACAGGAGATGAAGAACACGTGCCCAAATTGATGATAGCCTTTTAAAAACTGCCGGTCTTCCATACAACCTTGCCCAGGCCAGTGCCCTGGAAACCTTCCAAGGCCCAAATCCATGGTCTCACGAGACTAACGGATGCCTATTACTATTTTAAAACCATGATAATTTTGAGTGGAGAATATCATTAATTAGTAAATTACTAATGAGACTGTAATAAATGAAGCACTTTAGAAAATCTGTTCAAAATTTATTATTAAGCTTTTTAAAAGAATTGAAAAATAATATTTCTAAATAGTCGTGTTATTGTAACCTTTTATTATCCAGATACTGATGTGTGCACCAGGTCTGTCAGAATTTCAAAACATATCATTCAGCATCCCATGTTCTTGCAACCATCAGGGATTCCCAACCTGGGGTTCATGGACCCCTCAGTTAATGATATGGGTCCATGGAATTCAAAAAGGCTGTGAACCCCCACTGGTATCAAGCCACTGTGAGATGTTTCCCATAAGACCATAAGATATAGGAGCAGAATTTGGCCATTTGACCCATCAATTCTGCTCTACCATTTCATCATGGCTGATCTATTCTTCCTCTCAGCCCCAGTCTCCAGCTTTTTCCCTGTATCCTTTCATGCCCTGACCAATCAAGAATCTATCAACCTCTGCCTTAAATATATGTAAAGACTTGGCTTCCACAGCCACCTGTGGCAGCAAATTCCACAGATTCACTGCTCTCTGGCTAAAGAAATTCATCCTCATCTCCGTTCTAAAAGGGAGACCACTCTATTCGGAGTCTGTGTCCTCTGGTCCTTGACATAGGAAGCATCCTCTCCACATTCATTCTATCAAGGCCTTTCAATATTCAATAGGTTTCAATTCTGAAACCATCCATCTGAATTCTAGTGAATACAGGCCCAGAGCCATCAAACACTCTTCATATGACAAGCTGTTCAAACCTGGAATCATTTCCCATGAAAACATCTCTCTGCTTTGGGTTTTCAAAACAATCATTAGCTGCTTTATTTGACAGTAAATATAGTCAATGGGTATCTTTTTATTGGGTGGGGTTTAAAGACTCAAGGGGCAACAATGCATGCCACAAGTCAACAAAATTTTTGCACGTGCCATAGGTTTGCCACTCCTGAATTAGATCAGCCATAATCTTGAATGACAGAGCAAACTCAAGAATTGAAGTAGCCTACTTCTGCACCTAATTCAAATGGCAAAGGACTTGTGGCAGAAGTTTTCTTATCTCATGTGTGGTGTGGGACAATGGACTTTGAAAAGAGTTGTTGCCTATTCCCAGTGATGCATCAGTGTAAATCAAATGCTCTGTTCAAAACGAGCCAAGGAACCAAAAGATCTGCTCTTGCAGCTGCCTTGCACTAACACCAGGTTGATAGAAACATAGAAACATAGAAAATAGGTGCAGGAGTAGGCCATTCGGCCCTTCGAGCCTGCACCGCCATTTATTATGATCATGGCTGATCATCCAACTCAGAACCCAGCCTTCCCTCCATACCCCCTGACCCCTGTAGCCACAAGGGCCATATCTAACTTCCTTTTAAACATAGCTAATGAACTGGCCTCAACAGTTTGCTGTGGCAGAGAATTCCACAGATTCACCACTCTCTGTGTGAAGAAGTTTTTCCTAACCTCGGTCCTAAAAGGCTTCCCCTCTATCCTCAAACTGTGACCCCTCGTTCTAGACCTCCCCAACATCGGGAACAATCTTCCCGCATCTAGCCTGTCCAATCCCTTTAGGATCTTATACGTTTCAATCAGATCCCCCCTCAATCTTCTAAATTCCAACGAGTACAAGCCCAGTTCATCCAGTCTTTCTTCATATGATAGTTCTGCAGTCTTTCCAGAATTCACACTGGCTCCCTGTTAGGAGTCTCCAGTCAAAGTGTGATGTGAGAGAGTTGAGAGGAAGCCCAGCAAAGACCTTGACTGCGATAGACTGTAAGAATATTCCCTCATAATTGTCGCAGGACTGTCAGTTTCCCTTTCATTTACACAAGCGAATGACGTCTTTAAATTCCTGTGGAATGGTCTCTTGTTGCCACAAGAGTTGGAAGAGCTGATGGAGCTTTTGTGTTGGCACTGTACCACCCTCCTTGTGGGCCTCAGCTGGTATTGCGTCTGACCCAGGTGCTTTGCCGCTAGGGAGCTGATGTATCTCTTTCTGGTTCGGCAGAACATCCATTGCTTCATTGACAGCTACTTCGTACAGGTGATCGACGGCTTCGTCAAAGGACGGTCCAGAACGCAGTTAAAGTGCTCAGCCCACCTATGAAGAATTTTCTCTTTATCCATGGTCGGTGTGCTCCCATCAGCACTAAGGAGAGGGGAAGATCCTGATGATATGGGGCCATAGACTTCCTTTAGTACAGTGTAGAAGTACTTTAAATCATACCTACCTGCATAGGCCTGGAGCTCGTCAGCCTTATTGCTCAGACAGGAATCCAGCATCTGGAGTAGTTTGTGTTGCACAGATCTTTGTATGTTATTGAAGGCATCCTTTTTTGAGATGGACTTAGGGTCAGTGAGGAAAGCTTTGTGGAGATGATATTTTTAAGAGGCGGGAGGAGAAGAAGGCGGCGCGACACAGCGCGCGCAGGACTAACTGAATGAAGAGCTAGTAACAGATGTGAAAGTGGGAGGGGGAGGGGGAGATCCGAAACGACAGGAGAAGACAGGAGGGGGAGGGATGGAGCCAAGAGCTGGACATGTTGATTGGCAAAAGGGATATGAGAGGATCATGGGACGGGAGGCCTAGGGAGAAGGAAAAGGGGGAGGGGGGGAAAAGCCCAGAGGATGGGCAAGGGGTATAGTGAGAGGGACAGAGGGAGAAAGAAGAGAGAGAGAAAAAGAATGTGTGTATAAAAATAAATAACAGATGGGGTACGAGGAGGAGGTGGGGCATTAGCGGAAGTTCGAGAAGTCAATATTCATGCCATCAGGTTGGAGGCTACCCAGACGGAATAAAAGGTGTTGTTCCTCCAACCTGAGTGTGGCTTCATCTTTATGGTAGAGGAGGCCGTGGATAGACATATCAGAATGGGAATGGGACATGGAATTAAAATGTGTGGCCACTGGGAGATCCTGCTTTATCCATTTTGGGAACAAGGGCAATACCTGAGTGCAGTTATTCATAGAACTTGTCCTTGACATCATCTGGGTTGGTCATGATTGGGGCGGGGGTAAGCGCTGACGATGGTGACATGCTTCCTACTACATGACAGGGGATGGGGAATTTCATGGTCATGAGCCGGTCATTCACACCCTTTGGAGGTCCAGCAGGCTTGCCAGCGATTTCCCTCTTCACGGCAAATCCAACCCCAACCTCAAGTCAGTCTTGATTCCCTCTTCCACTCCAAAACAACGTGTGTCCCACGCCCCTTTCTCAAAATTCGCCCTCTCCTGCAAGCCAGGTCTCACTGAGTCCGGGCTGTGATATCGATATTACATCGGGCGAGCTCGCTCCCTGTTAGAGCAGTTCTCCTCTGCGGTCTGTCATCATCGAGTCTGTCCAACAGCGTGCGCGCTCTCCACACACCGAGGGTGAGAGCAATAGTCCTTCATTTTCTCTTTGATGTATTTCGACCGCTGTGATGGGTCCTGCCAGCTGCGGTAAACCGGCCAGGGAAAGAATGGAGCAGGCAATGTTTGGGGCACTTTCCTAGTCCCTTCCTCATCTCGTGGAGGTGAGCAGTTCTGAAAAGGGCTAGTGAGCCGACGGCCACTGCTGCTCCATGTCAGAAAATAACGACCCTATAGCCTGAACCGCCCGTGTGTGGGTTTGCGGCCACGGCTGCCAGGGTAATTCAGAACTAATGAAGAGCCTCGGCCCAAAATGTTGACTGTTTACTCTTTCCCATAGATGGGGCCTGGCTGCTACGTTCCTCTGGCAATTTGTGTGTATTACTTTGATTTCCAGCACCTGCAGATTTTCTCTTGTCTGTCGGGATCTGTGGTGATTTAAAGATCACAATCAACCCAAGAATGAAAGTAGATCAATACCTTCTGCCCAGGATAGAGGATGTCTTTGCAAACCTTTCTGTAGGAAAACACTTTAGCAAAGTGGACTTAGCTGAGGTCTACTTGCAGATGGAGATGGAAGAAGAGTCCAAAGTGTTTCTCACCATAAACACTCACAAAGGGGATTATCGCGACAATATGCTTATTTTTCCAGTACCATCTACACCAGCACTCTTGCAGAAAGTTATGGATTAAGTGCTGTAAAGCTGCCCAGGCACTCAGTGTTACCTGGATGTCGTCATTATTACCAGTGAGGATGACAAAGAACATCTCCAAAATCTCAAGACACTGCTAAAAAGATTAGAAGATATGGGCTCAGAGCACAATGCAACAAGTGTGAATTGTTTAAACAAAGCATCACTTACCGTGGTCACACCATTGATGCGCAAGGATTACACAAGTATGCTGAGAAACTCCAAGCAGTGGTGGATGCCCCAAGGCCAAAGAATGTGTCACCGTTGTGGTCCATTTTAGGATGTGTCAATTACTATAACAGGTCCCTGCCAAACCTGGCTACTGTGCTCCACCCATGGAACTCATGACTGCAGATCAGCAAGAGATGCCAGTGGTCAAAGCAGAGTGAAGTTGCTTTCCAAAAGGTAAAGGAAATGGTGATGTCAGACACTGTACTCGCATATTGTGATCCACGTCGTCAAGTGAAGCCCGTCTGTGACACCTCGGTTACGGTATAAGCGCAGTCATGTCACAACCTATGAGTGATGGAAGTGAACACCCTATAGCCTTTGCATCATGGTCCCTTACCCCTGCAGAGAAAAGTTATGCACAGATTGACCAAGAGGCCTTGAGTCTGGTTTGAAGTGTAAAACATTTTAACCAGTACTTGTATGGCAGAGAGTTTACCCTTGTTACTAATCATCAACCACTGGAGACCATTTTCAATCCACAGAAGAGTGTTCCACTAACAGCAGCAGCATGAATGTAGAGATGGGCTCTGTTTCTTCAGGGACACAAATACAAGGTCAAGTTCAACAGGACAACTAATCATGAAAATACTGGTATGTTGTCCCTTTTACACTTGGAAAAGGAAAAAAAATTTTTAAATTGACGAAAAAAGATACACCTGTTCATCAAAGTTGCAGGTGAATGCAGCAGGCCAGGCAGCGTCTCTAGGAAGAGGTACAGTCAGCGTTCTGGGCCGAGACCATTCGTCAGGACTAACTGAAGGAAGAGCTAGTAAGAGATTTGAAAGTGGGAGGAGGAGGGGGAGATCCAAAATGATAGGAGAAGACAGGAGGAGGAGGGATGGAGCCAAGAGCTGGACATGTTGATTGGCAAAAGGGATATGAGAGGATCATGGGACGGGAGGCCCAGGGAGAAGGAAAAGGGGGAGGGGGGGAAAAGCCCAGAGGATGGGCAAGAGGTATAGCGAGAGGAACAGAGGGAGAAAAAGGAGAGAGAGAAAAAGAATGTGTGTATACAAATAAATAATGGATGGGGTACGAGGGGGAGGTGGGGCATTAGCGGAAGTTAGAGAAGTCGATGTTCAGTAAAGAAATTAACCCCAAGACTAAGGAATCCTCCACAACGATGAAATCGTTAAGCCTGGGTGGGACAATTTAAAATTTACCATGGTGGAGATGTTTGTGTATAATAGTTGTATTTTTCAGTATACTGTTTATGTGGTTCTGATGCATTCTCTATTGAGTTGAAATTGATAGCTAAGCAGGGAGGAGTGTTGTGTATTTAGTATTTTGGTAATAACTGAAATGGTTGTTGTGATGCGTCTAGTGTGGTGGTGTAGTGGGTAGTGCTTGTCGCTCTCATTTTCAGCTTCCACCACCGGCTAGTGGTCTTGTGAAAAGGAGAGCTGAATGTGTAAGTCTCTCCCTGCCGGTACATAGCCTGTCCAACAGCAAGCCTCATGTAGTGCCTCCTCGCTGGTGACACACGGAAACCGAGCTCCTTTCGGACTCAGGCTCAACTACAAAGGACGGGGAGGAGGTCTGGCCCCTGCAGATGTAGCATGCAGGCCCACATGCCCTGGTGCTCGTGAACCAGATCCCCAGCTATGGGTAAACAGCCCCACTGCCTTGTGGGCAGCCTCGGGAGAGACGAAGGCTACGGGAGTAAACCCAGACAGCAAGTCCGGAGTGGAGCCCCTGAGGCAACTGGACGTCATTGAACATCCTCCCGGCAGCTCCTGCAGCCAAGCTGGTGCCAAACGAATTGCTTCATAAGCTTTCCTTTGGACTACACTGGTGAGGCCAAGAGGGGGATCGTGACAACTGGCCATCTCAGGATCTCCATACCTCCCGCCCAGGCTTGTGACGATGGTCGTCACCCATTGTCCTTCGAGACAGACGGATGCCAACCAATATTTGAGTAATCTTATAAATATGCTGTTAAGTAAACATTCTAATTCGCTGCAGGTTACAAGTGAATTGCTACTATCTGATATACCTCGCTTAAAGTAAACACAAGGTTAGTCTCACATTTTGGACTCCCGTGCCTTCCTTGGCATTAGTTTAACGTTTTGAAGTAACAAAACATAACAAGTGTGTATTCAACAAGTTCTTTCTTGGGTTGCATCAGCCTGAATTTATTTCAACCTTGATAATTTAAATGCAAATACAATAAAGAGTGAGAAAACTTGGTTCCTCGAGAAAGGTAATGTGGAAAGATATAGTGAATTATACGAAGAATTACTGGTGGTGCGGACAGCCTGGCGCATCTGTAGCTGTGAACTTCCCATGATTCAGAGCATTTACAAGGACAGGTGTGAAAAAAGGGCCTGAAGGATCTTTGGGGACCTGAGTCAGCCCAACCACAAACTGTTCCAGCTGCTGCCATCCGGGAAACGGTACCGCAGCATAAAAGCCAGGACCAACAGGCTCCGGGACAGCTTCTTCCACCAGGCCATCAGACTGATGAACTCACGCTGATTTGAGTGTACTCTATATTATATTGATTGCTGTATTTATTATAAATTATTATAAATTACTATGATTGCACATAGCACGTTTAGATAGAGAAGTAACATAAAGATTTTTACTCCTCATGTATGTGAAGGATGTAAGTAATAAAGTCAGTTCAATTCATTTACTCCAATGTTTTATTTTGAAAGAATTTACAGGAGTGAAAGGGCTCAAACCCCTGGCATAATAAAGGCTGACATAACATTTGCCTTCCCAATTTCTATGCTGCACCTGCATTTTAACCTTCAGTAACATATTACCAAGGGCAACCAGGGCTTTTGCTAATTCGGAACATTACCCACTCTCCCTCCAGTTAAAATAAACATATCTATTTTATGCGGTAAAGTGGATGATCTTACTACCTTTTCAAAAATGCATTGCATCTGTCACGCTCTCTCATCCACTCACTAATTTGCCCACTTGTTCTTGAAGACCCTTTGCAAAGTAAGAGTGAAGTTTATTATAAAAGTACATGTATGTCACCAGAATCGGAATCTGAACCAGGTTTAATATCACCGGCATACGTCTGGAAATTTGTTAGCTTAGCGGCAGCAGTACAACACAATACATAATAGAGAAAGGGAAAAAAAATAAAGAAGTAAATCAATTACAGTAAGTATAGACATATACATTAAATAATTAAATTAAAAATAGTGCAAAAACAGAAATAATATTTTAAAAAGTGAGGTAGTGCGCTTGGGTTCAATGTCCATTTAGGAATCGTTTGGCAGAGGGGAGGAAGCTGTTCCTGAATTGTTGAGTGTGCGCCTTCAGGCTTCTGTACCTCCTTCCTGATGAAACGAGGGCATGACCTGGGTGATGGGGGTCCTTAATAACGGACACCGCCTTTCTGAGGCAGCGCTCCTCAAAGATGCATTAGATACTACAGAGGCTAGTACCCAAGATAGAGCTGACTAATTTTACAACTTCCTGTAGCTTCTTTCAATCCTCTCTGCAGTAGCCCCTCAACACCACCCACCATACCAGACGGTGATGCAGCCTGTCGGAATGCTCTCCACGGTGCATCTGTAGAAATTTTCTTCGAGTGCTTTAGGTGACAAACCAAATCTCCTCAAATTCCTAACGAAATATAGTCGCTGCCTTGTCTTCTTTATAACTGCGTCGATGTGTTTGGACCAGGTTAGATCCTCAGAGATCTTGACATGCAGGAACTTGAAATTGCTCACTCTGGCCACTTCTGATTCCCCCCCCCCCCCCCCGTGAGGATTGGTTTGTGTTCCCTTGTTTTACCCTTCCTGGAGTCCACAATCAGCTCTTTCATTTTACTGACATTGAATGCACGGTTGTTGCTGTGACACCACTCAACTAGCTGCAATATCTCACTTGTGTACGCCCTCTCATCACCATCTGAGATTCTGCCAACAATGGTTGTATCCTCAGCAGATTTATAGATGTAATTGAGCTATGCCTAGCCACACAGTCATGGGTATAGAGAGAGTAGAGCACTGGGCTAAGCACACAGCCCTGAGGTGCACCAGTGTTGATTGTCAGTGAGGAGATATTATTACCGGTCCGCACAGATTATAGTCTTTGGTTAGGAAGCAGAGGATCCAGTTGCAGCGGGAGGTACAGAGACCCGGGTTCTGTAGTTTATCAGTCAGGATTGTGGGAATGATGGTGTTAAAGGCTGAGCTATAGTCAATGAATGGCATTCTAACAGGGGTGTTTACATTGTCCGGGTGATTTAAGGCCGTGTGAAGCGCCATTGAGATTGCGTCTGCCGTAGATCTATTGTGGTGGTAGGCAAATGGAAGTGAGTCCAGGTCCTTGCTTGGGTTAATTCTAGCCATGACCAGGTATTTCATCAGTGCAGATGTGAGTGCTACCGGACAATAGTCATTAAGGCAGCTCACACTGAGAGGTTGAAAATGTGCTTGAATACTCCCGCTGGTCGGCACAAGTTTTCTGAGCCTTAACAGGTGCTCCTTCGGGGCCTGCAGCCTTGCAAGGATTCACCCTCCTGAAAGACAGCCTGACCTCGGCGTCCGAGACCGAGGTCACAGGGTCAGTGAGGGCAGCAGGGATCGTCAGGGCTGCGGTTATGCAACGCTGAAGTTCATTTTCTTGCAGGCATACTCAGCAAATCTATTGAACAGGTATTATAACAGGTTCAGTGAAAGATCAGAATGCAGAACACACTGTGCAAATGCAGTATAAATAAATAGCAATAAATAACAAGAACATGAGATAACTAGATCCTTAAAGTGAGATCATTGGTTGTGGGACATTTCAATGCTGGGGGCGAGTGAGTGTAGTTATCTAACATCTTTGCCAGAAATCAACCACGGAGAGTTAGCGCAGATGCCGATTAAAATAAAATCAGGTCGCGGTATTTCCACGGGTGGAACCTCGAGTTGTTGTGGACCGCAACGCAAAATGATCTCTGCCGGTGACAGGGAAATAATTGGAGTTTGCTCTAAAAAGATTTGACCCCGACGTGATTTGAACACGCAGCCTTCTGATCTGGAGTCAGACGCGCTACCGTTGCGCCACGAGGTCCTGCTTCTGGTGCATGTAGTTGTGCTAATCAGCTGACGACCGCTATGTTGTAATGTTGCATTGGTCTAGGCTGCTCTTCCTCTGAGCAAAGTGCCAATCAACTGGGGTGGTGACGTCACGGAAAGGGGAGACCGGGGGTGCGGCTGGGTGACGTCATGGGGAGGCGGAGCGAGAGGCGAGCCCCGTGTGCTGTGCAGGAACGTAAGCGGGAGGCGGAGCCTCCGTCCGCAGCGGAGTGACATCATCGGGAGGCGGAGCCGCCTGGCCCCTGTCTTTAGGCGGGGAGACCCCGTGCCTCTTCCTTTCGGCGGCCATGGCGGACGGCTTCAATAAGGTGCTGGTCCTGCGCGGCGGGTTACTCGTTCCTTTCCACTTTTCCGCTCCCTCCGTCTCCACCTTCATCCCGCCCCGCTTCGTAGCAGCGGCCTCAGACGATGCTTGCTGCCGGGTGGCCAGGCCAGACTAGGCTGTGCCCCCCAGGCTCCGGGCTCGGCCGCGTTCAGGCCCGAAGCCCACAGGTGGGCCTCCGGCAGCGTCTGATCGCACCGCCATGGGCGGCCGCTCTTGAGGTCCCGCTTTTGCTCGGGATTTAATTTGTGGGCAGCGTTGGCTATTCGGCCCCTCGCTTTTCTCCCATCATCCGGCGAGATGATGACTAGGCCCGGCGCCGGGTGAGTTTCCCTTCCCACCCTCTCTTCCAACCCCCACCCCCACTTGGCGTGTAGTATAACCGTGCGGTTTGCAGCCAGATAGTATTCCCGGCCTCGGGGCCCTCGGGTTGCGGGCGGCGGAAACACTGCTGCTTAACGGGGGGAGGTCTGGATTCTCCTCCCTAGGACTCAGCCCGCCTGGCAACACGCGGTAGCTCCTTCCCTGTTGGGGCCAGGTGGTCAGAGGAATGGGATGGGTGAATCAGTGCTACTTTTCAGGATCGGGCTTAATATCACCGGCATATGTAGTGAAATTAATCATCTTTGTGGCAGCAGTACAATGCAATATTTAATATTAGCCAAAAACTGAATTGCAGTACACATGCGTATATTTAAAATACGTATTCAAAGATTGAAAGCACATTTACTATCAAATGTGCTTTGAGTACATTTATATGTGTGTGTATATATATTTAGTTCAATTAGATATGTAGGGTAAATATGTTAAAAAAAAGTAGTGAGGTAGTGTTCACGGGTTCATTGTCCATTCAGAAAATGGCTGGCAGAGGGGCAGAAGCTGTTACTGAATCGTTGAGTGTGTCTTCAGATTCCTGTACCTCCTTCCTACTGGTAACAATGCAAAGAGGGTGCCCTTTTGACCCATTGTCCTGTACTGCTACTTTTCAGCCATTCAATTTAAAATGCACTTCACAGTAATTCTTAGTTTGGTGTTGCTAGGGGTGTTTTCCTTACACTTGTTTCTTTGTTTCCATGCAGGTCCTCCTCCTCGATGGCCGAGGCCATCTCCTTGGTCGCTTGGCTGCCATTGTGGCCAAACAGCTCTTACTAGGTACTTGATCGCTTAAAGCTATGTGGTTACTTTGTGCGGCATTTCATCTACTTATGTCTATGGGGAATTATTTCATTCTGAATGTTTCAATGAGAATACCTTCTGAGATGTATTTCCATTGTAATTGTTATGGGGGTAATAAGTTTTAACATTAGAAAATAAGGCCATTAGATGTAGGAGCAGAATTGGGCCATTTGTCCCATCATATCTGCTCCACCATTTCATCATGCCTGATACTTTCCTTAGTCCCAATCTCATACCTCTCCCTGTAGCTCTTCATGCCTTGGCTAATCAAGGATCTATCACTCTGCATTTATTATATCCAATAACTTGGCCTCCATAGCTGTCAGCGGCAAAGAATTCCACTCCCTGGCTAAGAAATTCCTCATCTTCATACTAAAAAGGTGCCCCTGTACTCTGAGGCTGTTTCCTCTGGTCTTGCGTTCCTCCACCGTAGGAAATTTCATCTCCACATCTACTCTATCGAGGCCTCTCAACGTTTGGTGGTTTTTCAAAGCCATCAAATGCTCCTCATCAATCCTGGAATCATTTTCATGAACCTCCTTTGAGCCCTCTCCAAAGATCCGTGCTTTCATATTTGCATGGGAGGGGTCTTTGGGTTCTAACCATTGACTTTTTCATTCTCTGGGGCTCTCCTCTTTTTGTGGATGTTTGCAAAGAAAAGGAGTTTCAGGGTGTATACTGTATAGATTTCTTTGACATTAAATGTACATATTGAAACATCCCATCTTTTTCTCTCAAGGCCATAAAGTGGTCGTGGTGAGATGTGAAGGGATCAACATTTCTGGCAACTTTTACCGAAACAAGCGTAAGTTTATCTGCCTCCTCATCCCGAAGCTTACAAAACTGTTAGAATAAAGTATAAAGACTGTTTGTCAGTGATGAATTATTGTTCGAGTTTCATGACAATGAGAATATCTCACATGCACTACCATCTGAGACGCAGTCAACTCAAATAGTTAAATTTGTAGTCATATCCAAATTATGTAGGATTATAAACAAATTCAAATTTGTAGTGAAGCACTAAATAGTGTTTAATTCTTTATCCATTTAAATAATATTGGAGGTAATAAAGATTTTTGTGTAAATAAGTGTTGGATTTCTGCAGTTATGCAGCTAATTCTCTTTTTGTGTAGTTAAATATCTTGCTTTTTTGCGCAAGAGGATGAATACTAATCCTTCTCGTGGCCCATATCACTTCAGAGCACCAAGTCGGATCTTCTGGAGGACAGTAAGAGGTAAGACTGCAAACGTCAGCAATCATTGTACATTCCTGTCTGTATTGGTACCACTGTAATTTTTTGTAGTCTTCCAGGGTGCAGTCTCATTTAAACCCAACAATGATAGCATAGAATTGGAATGGGGCACTTATGTTATTTTAGAACTTTGGCTTGATATATCAGTTTGATGTAATTAGAGCTCCAAGTTCTGACTGAGCACTAAAATGTGATAATGGCAAATGGTGCAAGCAGAGATAAGAGCTACTCGTCTGAAACTGCAGGCTTAGTTTTTAATGTTATTCTTAATGAGCATTGGGAGCCAGGCAGAAACTACTGGAATGCACTTCGCCTACCCATTACCTTAGTCAACTCAGATCCACAAAACTGGTATGAAAGCAACTCCACACACAGGGTTTGCTTAAAATGGCCAATTAATGATATCCATGTGTAACACTTGCTTTGTCTAGTGACATGATCTCGGGGGTGGCGCCCCCTACCCGGCCAAACTTTAGCACTCTTGTTTGGGTGGATGCTGCGTGTTGTGTCCCCTGAACCCTAAAATAACATTCAGTTCACAATGTGCAGTTGAGATTTTATATTTAAGTATGGGGTTAGTGGAGAAACAAAAGAAAAGGCGCTAATAATCTCTCAAACATGTCCAGTCCACAAAATTTGGAGCTCATGGATTCCCTTTGGCTGATCCTCCTCCGCTGGTCGTCGACCCCTGGGCTCCCGCCCCGAGCCCAGGCCCAGCGGGTCCGGCAACCGTCTCCTCAAGCCACGTCTTCTCTCTTCATCCTCCTCGCATCTTCTCCCCCAGGACCGCGCAAACTAACAGCTTTCACACAAAGAATAACATCTATCCCAATTGGTTAGCAAATGAATACAAGTCCCGTTATCACAAATTATAACCCGAATATGCTGCTATAGAGAACCACTGCCTCAGCAGTTAACAGTACAGAGAAGCCATTTTATTCACCTTAGCAGTAACATAAAAGAAGAAACCCTTACACATGCAAGCTGTAGATTGTAGAATCTGGCTGCTTTTTTTAGATTGTCATTACCATAATCTATGGTAAATCTGCATGTGTAGACATCCTAATTGTATTTTAGTGCTAGTGAATGCTTTGCTACTGATTCATGGTATATGGGACATTGTTTGGAAGCAGTGTATTATGGATGAAGGTCCGAATGGAGAAGGGGAGCCTTGATGTGAAGGTGGTCGTTTATGGGATTAGCTGGTAGGCAGAGTCACGGATCAATAACACCTAAAAGATGGTTTGGATAGGTATATGAATAGGAAAGCTTTAGAGTCGGGATTCCCAACTTGGGGTCCATAGACCTCTCGGTTAACGGTAAGGGTCCATGGCATAAAAAGGTTGGGAACCCCTGCTCTGGAGGAAGATGGTCCAAATAGTCATGTTCAGAATGGACAAATTTAGCTGGAGGTTTGACATCCTTATCTTTAGGGATTTACTGGTACTTTCTAGTCTGGTACTGTTGGAAGAGTGACTTGTGTAATTGGTTCTTGGTCTATCTTGATCCAGAGTTTCAATTCTGTTGTAATATATTCTTGTGTGGTGTGATATCAAGCAGTGGGTGTAAGGCACATGCAGCATGGCAGAATAGAGCTTTATTTAATAAACAGTGCCCTTTCATTTCTTTAGAAAATGGCTGTACTCTTTATCAGATTCGAGGAATGTTTAGTTTTGATATTAGAACACTATTGTATATCAGTATTTCTGTCCACACTGGAACATGGAGAACTTTTTTCTGGGAGGTCTTGGTGGAATAATGGGCTGTTGCTTTCTGATTCTACATTGAGTACAAACTGACATGTTAATTTCTGGTGATTTAAGGCATGTTGCCACACAAGACCAAGCGAGGTCAAGCTGCCTTGGACAGACTGAAGGTCTTTGATGGGATTCCACCTCCATATGACAAGGTGACTGAATATGATGATGTTGAATACTTTTTGCCTGGCCTCTGTCGCTGATGAATTATTATACCTACATTGTTTGATGTTTAAAATGAGAACAAACTATACTGAGACTGGGTGGGGTGGGATGATCAATTTTGTCCTTTCCTCTTGCTCTATTTAATGGGCAGAATTTGTTTTTAGAGGAAGCGCATGGTTGTACCAGCAGCCCTGAAGATTGTACGTCTGAAACCAACTCGCAAGGTAATACTAAATATTGTTTTGTGTGATTTCTAAATGTTTCTGGCTATGTCCGTTCTCTACCAGAAGAGATCCTCTGAGTTGCGGGGGGGTAGTTTTCGGTAATTCCTGCAAATGTCATGGTTCTGTGCTACTCTATCATGACATGCATTTTGTCAGCTTGTCAGGCTTGTTCACAGTTTAAGATCCCTGTGAACTTATTTTCAGACACTCTCCACTTTTAATTACTCTTAGCAAGGTGCTATGAACTCTCAGTTCCCCAGATTAAACCGTTTGCCAGGTTTTTCTCCCAGGCACTGTCTGTCAGTATCCCATTGTAGAGCCATAATTGGAATTTTATTGGGCATTTAGCAGGTTTTTTCTAGTTTGGTGCTAGGAAGTCTGATAATCTGGTAGGAAGATGTCCCACAATTCAGAGGTTCACAATTTGTGATATTTTTTTCCTCTATTACACTGGACTCTACGTGTATAGCTAGGGATCTGCATTTATCTTTCAAGAGCTTTGTCTTCATTCTTGCTTTACATACTGTATGACACTACCATGGTTGATAATCTATGCTGATACCAAGATACTAAATAGTGATGAACAGCCTTAAACAGTTGACTGTGCAATGTGTCCCTTTAATTTTTTGTTTCGTTGTCAAAAACTAAAATTGGATCCATTGCTACTATCCTAATCATGGAGTGAAGTTCTGACAATCACCATCAACGTTACATAATGATTGGAGTAAAAGTGCTGGCCATTTTTTTGAGATTTGAGTGGGCATTGGATAGTTCACCTGCAGCAATTATTTTAATCAGGCCAAGTAGTCTTAAGATGTATTTTGCAGTCGTGTGAAAAATGGACTCATTATCTCCTTGCAGTTTGCTGTTCTTGGTCGCCTCGCTCATGAAGTTGGTTGGAAATACCAGGCAGTCACAGCTACTCTTGAAGAGAAGCGAAAAGAAAAGGCCAAGCTTTACTACGAGAAAAAGAAGAAAACTTTGGTGAGTGATATTTTTCTGTTCCTCTATACGATTATCGTTTGAAGTAGTTTGTCAACCTCCCCCTCCAACCAACAGACCTTTATCTTTCTCAATACGATGCTGGAGTTCCTCTGACATTGTGCATGTTGCTTTGGATTTCCAGCATCTGCAGATCTTCTTGTGTTTTATCTCTCCTGCCTGTACATGGAAATCTGAGTTGATGGTGGGTGCTAGTGTAAGGATGTTGAGTATTGGGTTGGCTTTTACATTTAGTGCATTCATGGGAAAATTTGTGCATAGCTGAAGGAGGAGCTTTCAAGGTCTTGTTCTAATGAATAATAATTTAATAATTTTAATTCTTTTTGGGCACCAACTTTTTTTGCTGATGACTGCTTTGTAAATTCTGTTGGCAGAAACTGAAGAGATTGGCTGAGAAGAACGTTGAAAGTAAAATCGCCAAGTACACTGAAGTCCTGAGACAACATGGTGTCCTTGTTTAATATATTTGCTATGGCATTGACAATAAATGTATTTTAAAAAAGATAATTATTCTGGTTTCATTTAGTATCTTACCAAAACTTATTTTGTGACTGTTAACTCGTTCATCTTAATAAATGAAATTAATCTAATGGAAAGGAGAGAGGGAGACTGTAAAGGAACCTATATCCTAAGAAATATAATTTCTACAAGAAATATGAAACTTCTATAGTTCTACAATGCAGAGCATTCTGACAGGCTGCATCACTGTCTGGTATGGGGGGGGGGCTACTGCACAGGACTAAAAGAAGCTGCATAGGGTTGTAATTCTAGTCAGCTCCATCTTGGGTACCAGCCTACAAAATACCCAGGACATCTTCAGGGAGCAGTGTCTCAGAAAAGCTGCGTCCATTATTAAGGACCTCCAGCACCCAAGGCATGCCCTTTTACCATCAGGTAGGAGGTACAGAAGCCTGAAGGCACACACTCAGCGATTCAGGAACAGCTTCTTCCCCTCTGCCATCTGGTTCCTAAATGGACATTGAACCCTTGGACACTACCTCACTTTTTATATACAGTGTTTCTGTTTTGCATGTTTTTAATCTCAATATACATACTGTAATTGTTTTTTTCATTCTAGATTATGTGTTGCCTTGAATTGTTGCTGTTAAGTTAACATTTCATGTCACGTGCTGGTGATAATTCTGATTCTGAAATCCTTAATGCAAGAGGAATTATAAAGCAGTATTTGAACTTGGCATCAAATTCAGAGTGAACGTTGCTTTTTCTTGCTGTTTGTGCATCTTTGGATGTTCCAAACTTTACTATTATATGCATAATCTGAAGCATCTCAAATTGGGTTGCAGCTCCATAAAAACATATGGTAGAACTGGCTAATCTTGGGTCCATTTTTCCAAATGTAGGAGGATCTGCAATGGAAAATAAAAATTTTAAATGTATTGACTACCAGTGGTGGCCAATTCTTGATCAGAATTTTCCTCAAGCTCTGTGTGCATTTAATGAACAGACCAGTTTCAATATGTTGCCGTTTGGCCCTTCCACCTCCAATGTATATCCCTAAGGATATCACACTTAAATTTTGTAGCACATTCCAATATATAATTTTCTACCATGTCTAAACTTTGCCATATGGTTTTCAATACAAGTAATTCTTGTAGGTAATTTGCTATGGAGTGTAAACAATTTTTAACTTGACCATGCCACTGCCAAATTGTAGCAATGAAGTTTTTGTAATAAGTTAATGATGTTCCAGTTTTAATGCTTTAACTTCTTGGATTTGTCACTGCTTAATTGCCTGCTCATTTTTCCCAAATTACTGGGTGCACTCTCTGGAATGTTGATGCTCCCAGTACCAATCCTCACTGTACTGGGAACTGAAAATTGTTAAATTGGGATTGGTGAAATTAAAGGGGTAGAAAACATTTTGAGGATTATGCATTGATCCTCAAGGTAGGGGATGAAATTTAACTAGAAAGTAGAAAGGCATCTATTGATAGAATTTGAATGACTCCATATAATTTGGCCAAACCACCTGATAGTGTAGTGGCACCCACAGCCGGACTTCGAGGCTAGTGTTCTTGGATTCGAATCTCACTGGCTCCTTGCATGCTTTCCATCTGTGCTGGGTTCAGTACCAAGCTAGCAATTTAGCCTAGTTAAAAACAGCAAAGACTTCATGTTGGACTTTCTGTTCAAAGGCATTTGTGTTTCCGTACCAGGTTTTCATGCAACCAGTCATTATACTCTATGCACATCTATAGAATTCGATAGTTTTAGATGTCATACCAAATCTCTGCAAATTCCTAAGGAAGTAGAGGAACTACTGTGCTTTCTTTGCAATTTCACTTACGTGCTGGGTCCAAGACAGGTCCTCTGAAATAGTAACACCCGTGGACATCTGGTTTCCCTCTACTGAAGTCCATAATCCAGTCGACATTGGTCTTGCTGACATTGATTGAAAGGTTATTTTGACACTACTAAGCCAACTTTTCAATCTCCCTCCTTTATGCTGATTCATCACCACCTTTAGCTTGTCCCACAACAGTGGGGTCAACAGCAAACAATATGGCATTGGAGCTGGGTTTAGCCACCCAGTCAGAGGTGTAAAGTGAGTAGAGCAGGGGGCTAAGCACACAGCCTTGTGGTGTGACGGAGATTTTGTGTAAAATGGAGAGTGGAGTTGTAGAAAGAAATTAGCATCCAAAAATTGTATGAAATGAAAATTGACTAAATTGGAGAACTTCTGAAATGGGTTGAAAGTAGGTTGAGCTTTTTAGCATATCTACAAAGAGCACTGCCACAAGAAAGAAACATCCATCAAGGACCCCCACCATCCAAGCTCTTTCCACTGTTGCTATCAGGAAGTAGGTACTGGAGCTTGGGTCTCAAGGTACTAGGATAAAGAATCGTTATTACACTTCAACCATCAGTTTCTGAACTAGCATAGATAACTTCACTCACCTCAATGCTGAATTTATTCCACAACCTAAGGACTCATGTTCTCAATAGTATTTATTTGTTTTTATTTTATTATTTTGCACATTGGTTGTTTGTCGTATTTGTAGTTTTTCATTGATTCTATTCGATTGATTTGTTCTGTAAATGCCCACAAGAAAATGAATCTCAGTAGCATATGTTGACATATGCTATGCACTTTGATAATAAATTTATTTTGAAATTTGAATTTCTTTCGCATGATGATGTAATTGGCGGGACTGATCAGACCCAAACCAATTTGAGTGTCCAGGAAATGAGGTAATAGCATACAAACTCAACAAAGTAACAAGTCTAATTTATTGTCATAAAACAGAAAGCACAAAAGTAAGTTACAAAGGTGTCGTAGTCGCCACTGTTGTTGGAGGACTCGTGAGGGAACCACTGAATTCTAACTTGTGAAATCAAGTTTGTCCTAGGCACCTGTCAATCGCAATCCTAGGTCTAGGTGAAGTCCAAAGAACTGAGCGAAAACTGCCTCTGTAAATAGAGGTTCAATCTACAAGTGCTGAGATAAACACTTTGGTAGTTTGTCCTCATGCCACTGGTGTTTTGAGGTTAAGAAAGAATCCAGAGGCTATTTGACAAACCTAGTTGCCAGTAACAAACACAAAGAGCTAAAGTGTCACTTGGTATTGTTCAGACTTTCATCTAGTATTTTTACAAAATTTAATACACCACAGCATATAACAGCATTTTTTGCTTGAGAACATTAGTGTGCAATGCAAAACTTTAAATTAAAAAAACAGATTTGTAATTATCAACCTAATTTTGCAAAAGTAATTGTGCGAGTTGTAGATGAATTCATGAAGATCCTGACGATTTAAAATGGACTTTAATGTAAAATAATCATTTCTCCCATGCAAACAACCAATCATTCTGCTTAATAACAAGATCAACAACTCCTTAATAGGACAAGGGAGATGTCTTCATTTTTTAAAGAAAGGGGCTTCCCTTCCTCCACTATCAACTCTGCTCTTAAACGCATCTCCTCCATTTCACGTACATCTGCTCTCACTCCATCCTCCCACCACCTCACTAGGAATAGGGTTCCCCTGGTCCTCACCTACCACCCCACCAGCCTCCGGGTCCAACATATTATTCTCCGTAACTTCCGCCACCTCCAACGGGATCCCACCACTAAGCACATCTTTCCCTCCCCGCCTTTCTCTGCATTCCGCAGGGATCGCTCCCTACACAACTCCCTTGTCCATTCGTCCCCCCCATCCCTCCCCACTGATTTCCCTCCTGGCACTTATCCGTGTAAGCGGAACAAGTGCTACACATGCCCTTACACTTCCTCCCTTACCACCATTCAGGGCCCCAAACAGTCCTTCCAGGTGAGGCATCACTTCACCTGTGAGTCGACTGGGGTGATATACTGCATCCGGTGCTCCCGATGTGGCCTTTTATATATTGGTGAGACCCGACGCAGACTGGGAGACCGCTTTGCTGAACATCTACGCTCTGTCCGCCAGAGAAAGCAGGATCTCCCAGTGGCCACACATTTTAATTCCACATCCCATTCCCATTCTGACATGTCTATCCACGGCCTCCTCTACTGTAAAGATGAAGCCACACTCAGGTTGGAGGAACAACACCTTATATTCCGTCTGGGTAGCCTCCAACCTGATGGCATGAACATTGACTTCTCTAACTTCCGCTAGGCCCCACCTCCCCCTCGTACCCCAGCTGTTACTCATTTTTATGCACACATTCTTTCTCACTCTCCTTTTTCTCCCTCTGTCCCTCTGAATATACCTCTTGCCCATCCTCTGGGTCACCCCCCCCCCCCCCGGTCTTTCTCCCTAGGCCTCCTGTCCCATGATCCTCTCGTATCCCCTTTTGCCTATCACCTGTCCAGCTCTCGGCTCTATCCCTCCCCCTCCTGTCTTCTCCTATCATTTTGCATCTCCCCCTCCCCCTCCAGCTTTCAAATCCCTTACTCACTCTTCCTTCAGTTAGTCCTGACGAAGGGTCTCGGCCTGAAACATCGACTGCGCCTCTTCCTATAGATGCTGCTTGGCCTGCTGCGTTCACCAGCAACTTTGATGTGTGTTGCTTGAATTTCCAGCATCTGCAGGATTCCTGTTGTTTGCGTTTAAACTCCTTAATTATGCAATTTATAACTGAAGTGAAGTATTTTATTAGGTGTGTAGCTACTGTTTATATTTTAAGGGTTAAATGCTGGGGCTCAAGATGTCTGACTTTCTTCGTAAAATCATATTTCAGTTATTGTCCAGAAAGATGTGATTACACCACTGTTGAACAGCTGCAAAATTTCTTAGTATAGTGAATTTGATAGTCTCTCATCAGTTCCTATTGTGCTCAGGTCTAGACACAAGTTGGCAACTGGAATCAGAAAGGCTAGAACTCCACCTCAAAAAGGGAAACAGTCTGGTGCATTGAGTAGTGACTGATGGTTCTGCTTTAAACTATTGTCCTTCATCTGGAAACATTTTCCTAGTCATCAGAAAAAAAATGATATTGTTTGCCTGGCTCCCACTTGCCAGTTAGTTCAACTTGATTTATTTTAAACCATTGGCGATAATATAAGTTAAAAGTTTCCAGCCTTCATGTATTTTTAACCCTATATTTTTTTCCACAGTTCATTTTCCCTGACACATAGTTGAATCAGTTTGTAGTCTTTTGACAATTCAGCGGATGAACTTGAGAGTCTTGTACTCAACCACAAAGAATAATATACATGATATCCTCATTCCTACCCAAAATCAACAATTACATAAATCACTAGATTGGAAAAAAAATCTAATTGATTGGATAAAAATAAAATAAAATGTTATTCAATCAGGATGTGTCACAGTTTCTTTGAATTACTTCACCTCTCAGGACTGAATAGAATTTGAGCTGAACAAACAAGCATGTGAGTTGACTATTTAGGCCATCAATTGGTTGTGCCACACAGTATCATGATGTTCTCAATACAGTTCTACTTTTTTTTTATCTCGCTATCTACTGCCTGTTACGCCGTTGGCATTTAGGGCAGCAATGAAGGTTCTCCATCTTTGGCGGTGTTCAAGGCTTCCTTCGTCATGTCAGTAGCTCGGTTTTCACTACTGTCAATCAAACAAGTTCCAGGTGGAGGCCCCGAAATACTGTCGCACTCAGATGTAGAAGGATTCTTCATTGTTCTTTCTGTAACAGTTTTGTTTTACCAGTCAAGAATGTTAGTCCTGAGCTGAAGCCCCGAGCCCTGATATCTTTTACTCTGTCCTCTACCCTTTGACCTGTTTGGCATGGGTGATCCTACCAAGAGACAGCATAAAAGCCCCGACTACAGCCAAAAATATGAGAAAATCTGCAACTGCTAAAAATCTAAGTAATTCACACAAAATGTTGGAAGAACTCCGCAGGCCAGACAGCATCTTTAGAAAAGAATAAACAGTCGATGTTTGGGGCCAATACTTTTCATCAGGACAAAACAAAAGATATGAGAAGTCAGGGTAAGAAGGTGGGGTCATGGGAAGAAGAAGTACAAGGTAGTAGGTGATAGGTGAAACTGGGAAGGGGGGTGAAGTAAAGAGCTGGGAAGTTGATTGGTGAAAGAGTAAAAGGGTTGGAGAAGGGGGAATCTGATAGGAGAGGACAGAAGGCCATGGAAGAAAGGGAAAGGGGGAATGGAAAAAGAAAGAAGGGGGGTCAATTACCAGAAGTTCGAGAGATCAATGTTCATCTGATCGGGCTGGAGGCTACCCAGATGGAATATAAGGTATTGCTCCTCCAACCTGAGTGTGGTCTCATTGCACCAGTAGAGGAGCCAACATAGTTCTCCAGGTCATTGAGGCATGCCAACATCCAATCCCTACAAGAAGGTTGTGGTCTGCTTGGAGGAATTTTCTTTAGCATACGGATGGGGGCCAGGAGCAAGCACTCTAAAATGTAGGAAGGCCTACTGATATGATTTAACAGAAATGGACTACAAAGAGCAAAGAATAATCAAGAGAATATTCATTTTCAAAACTTGCAGAATAAAAAGAAGGTAGTGAGAAATGCACTAATTCTAGAAAATCCTTCAAAGTCTATGCCTTCAGTAGTCATTAAGGATGGACATCAGAAAAGTTGTAAACAGACAGTAAACCTATGTTTCCTTTGGAGTCCTCCAAAGTTATCTTTGGATTCGGCTCGTTAGCTGCTGTTGAAAGATGGCCATATACCAGTTTTCTCCATGGAGCTTGTTAGGATGTCTGGCACTTCTTTCAAAAAGTTTACATGGGGAACTTGTTGAACTGAAGTTTAAGGAAGAGTATGGTTCTGCTTACGGACGTATTAAGGATATACAAATCTTGACCTATCTGAGGGATATAAATGATAAGGAATGTATAGGGTGGATTCTAACATGAACATGGTGGGGCACAGTACCAACTTAGTGCTGTATCACCCTAAGACTTCCCTTTGGTCATCAACAGTCCTGGCGATCCTATCATGTAAAACATATCACTTTGAATTTGGTAGGATTAAGTTCGAACTGTCATTGTTTTGCTCAACTTTCTGGTCAATATCCTGTTCTAGCTTCAGACAATTCTCCTTGTTGTCTGCAACACAACTAATTTGTGTTAATTGCAAACCCAGGCTCGTTCATGTCCTTGGATAGGGGTTTATGTTTTCACCCTGTGAACATATTACTTTCCACCCAAAAACCAAAGGTGGAACAAGATGTTTATGTCATAATCAAACACTTTTCGGATAAGGTCTTTGAGTATGTAGAAACATCTCAAAGGACAAGTTAGCAAAGCCATTAGGGCAGGCCTTCATCTTACATGTGTATTTTAGTAACTTCAAAAATCATGATAGGTTAATGAACCTCCTTGATCATGATTAGATCCACCCTTTCTGTATTTAAGCATGTTACAATGTAAAATGGAGAAAAAAACATTTTGAATGTGAAGAAACAGAATTATTGTTAATAAATCAGTGACTGAAACAACCAAGCTTATACCACTCCATCAGGCAACAGACTTAGCTAATGTTCAGACTGAAGGGAAAAATTCTTCTGGTTCGCACATCTACCTAGAAACCTGATCTGAGAACACCTCGCTGCAGGCAGGATTAATTCTTGCAGGCTGTTCTGGGTTCCATTTGATAAACAATATTGACTGGTCCTGAAGTAGTTATGGGATACTTATCGGGCAAGATTATAATGTATTGTTGTCTACTGAAGAAAGCCAGAATTATATAGGTGGGGTTTCATGAATGCATTCCCCCAGGTCATACATGATTCTGGTATAAACTAGCACAGTGAAATACGTATCATGGGTCAACCTTCCATGAACTTTAGGGCTGAATTCATTAACAATAGGAACAGAAGTGAAAACAGTGAGCAATTCCAAGTAACTTGGACTCAACATATCGAAACAGTTACGAAAAAGGCTATATTTCATTCGGAGTTTGTGAAGATCTGGTATGTCACCAAAAACACTCGTAAAAAAATTCTACAGAGCATTCTAAATGGCTGCAAAACCGTCTAGTAGGGGGTGGGTGCTACAGCACAGGATTGCAATAAGCTGCAGGTTGTTTATAAGCTTAGTCAGCTGCATCAGCACTAGCCTCTGTAGTATCTAGGGCATCCTCAAGGAGCAATGCCTCAAAAAGGTGGTGTCCATCATAAAGGACATCCACCACCCAGGACATACCCTGTTCTCATTGCTACCATCAGGGAGGAGGTACAGGAGCCTGAAGGCACACACTCAACGATTCAGGAACAGCCTTTTCCCCTCTCCCATCAATTTCTGAATGGACATTGAACCCATGAACTAGTTTTCAATTTCTATTGTTGCACTATTTATTTAATTATTTTATATATGTTCAAAGCACATTTGATAATAAATGTGTTTTGAATCTTTTGAATATATGTATTTTTTATACATTATATACATACAGTAATTTAGTGTTTTTCTCTTATTGTTATGTATTGCCTTGTACTGCTGCCACAAAGTTAACAAATTTCCCAACATATGCTGGTGATATTAAACCTGATTCCAATTCCAACAGCTTTGGCCCCTTTGTTTTGGCAGAAAAACATTTGCTTGTGCAGGGGAGATAGCATCTCAAGAGTCTGACTGGAGTTGTTAAGGAGAAAACCATGAGAACAAATGAGAGAAAAGCAGTAGACATGATTTACATAGACATTTGTAAGGTTGTATATGGTAGGCACAAGTGAACCCAGGCATATTGGCAAATATGATTTAAAATGGTCTGGGCAATAGGAGGCCGAACTGACTGGAAATTTGTAACCAGTGGTATATCACAAAGATTGGTGCTGGGACCTTCGTTATATAAACATACAAACAAATTGATGAAATTGTAGGTGGTATGGTGGTAAGTCTGAGTACAACAAAAACGTTAATGGAGATCTACGTAGCAAAGGTTATACATAGGATACAGTGGAACACAGATCAGCTGGAAAGTTGTGTTAAGCGGGAGAGGTGGAACTTAATTACTTGCAAATTCTGGTAGAACGTACAGAGCAAATTTCCCTACCAATAACCAAGTACCCTACCAACTGATACTGATTTCCCCCGGGATCAATAAAGTATGGCTATGACTATGAAATGGCATAAACCTGAGAAACATTGATGAACAGAGGAAGTCCCATGAGAGTGGTAGAGAGAGTAGTGAAAAAGGCATTTTGTATGCTCGCCTTCATTGACCAAGACATTGAGTATAAGAATTGGGATTACATGTTCCACTTGGGTAGACCACACATAAGAATGTATGATACAGTTCTGGTTGCCTCACTTTGGGAAGAATGTGGGAGAAATTGATAAGAGTGCAGAAGAGATTTATCTGGATGTTGCCTGAAACAGACTATCTCAAAGTTCAAGGTAAATTTATTGTCAAAGTACATATATGTAACCATAAACAACCCTGAGATTCATTTTCTTTTGGATGTACTCAATAAATCCAATAACCATAATGGAAACAATTATGATACTGGAACTATTTTTGCTTCAGTGGTGGGAGGGGGTTCGTTGCTTTGCTGCTGCTTCTGTGTTGGGGGGGGCTTTGGGGTTCTAACGTTTAACTGTCATTCATCCTTTGGGGAACTCCTCTGTTTTCATGGATGTTTGCGAAGAAGAATAATTTCAGGATGTATACTGTATACATTTCTCTGACATTAAATGTACCTCTTGAGATTTATGTAACGGTACCCAATGTGCCCTTCATCTGAATGGCTACCTCTATGTGTGGTTTCATTGAACCGTCCGTATCTCTGGATACACATTTAATCTACTGTAAACTTTATTTCTGCATTGTATTGTGAATAGGGGTCCAACCATGAATGTCCCTTTTAGATCAACTGTGCCGTATCACAGGTGACATGGTAGCATACTGGTTGGCACAGTGCTGTACAGTACCAGTGACCTGGGTTCAATCCCCACCACTGTCTATAAGGAGTTTGTACGTTCTCCCCGTGATCACGTGGATTTCCTCCCACAGATGTACCAGTTGGTAGGGTAATTGGTCATTGTAAACTGTCCTGTGATTGGGATACGATTAAATCAGGGGATTGCTGGGAGGTGTGGCTCAAAGGGCAGGAAGGACCTGTTCCGCACCGTATCTCAATAAAGAAATTAAATAAATAAATCCCGTGTTCCTTCACAGCACGCTGTCATGTATGGAATGTCCTCCAAAGCTCTATGGGCGAAGGAGATGGCAGGTTCTGTCAGTCATTTGGACCAATACCTCATTATTAGAACTTGCAAAGAACCAAGACCACGTTCAGCTGATGGTGGGAAGGATCCTTCATGTACAGTCAACGTCTTTGCCACGACAGACTATCCTTGAAGCAGTTACACCTTTTGTAAGGTGTACTTCTGAAGATCTAGAGTGAGATGTACTGTCATTAAGATAGTCAGAGAAAAGTACAGCACAGAAACAGGACCTTTAGCCCATTGAGCGCATGTTGAACAATTTAAGCTGCCTGCTCACACTGACCTGCACCGGGACCAACACCCGCCATCCATGGACCTATCCAAATTTCCCTTAAATGTTGAAATCGAGCTTGCATCCACCACTTGTGCTAGTAGCTCGTTCCACACTCTCACCATGTTCTGAGTGAAGAAGTCTCCCCTTCATGTTCCCCTTAAACTTCGGTCCTTTCACCGATAACCCATAACCTCTGATTGTATTCTCACCCAAGCTTAGAGGAAAAAGCCTGCTTGCATTTAGCCCTATCTATACCCCTCATAATTTTTATACCTCTATCAAATCTCCTCTCAATCTTCTACGTTCCAAGCAATAAAATCCTAAACCCCATTCAATCTTTCTTTTTAACTCAGGTCCTCCAGACCCAGCAACAGCTTTGTAAATTTTCTCTGTATTCTTTCAACCTTATTTACATGTAGGTAGGTGACCAAAACTGTACACAATAAGTCAAATTAGGCCTCACCAATGTCTTATACAACTTCGACATAACATCTCACTTCTGTACTCAATACTTCGATTTCTGAAGGCCAATGTGCTTAAGGCTTTCTTCATTACCCTATCTACCTGTGACAGCACTTTCAATGAATTATGGACCTGTATTTCCAGATCCCTTTGTTCTCGGTTCCCTACTGTTCACTGTCTAGATCTATCCTAAACAGCTGGAAAACAGGATTCATAGCTTTGGAAGAACACATGCAGACACTGACCAGACCAGAAAGTCAGTGATGAAAGGTCTGCAGTCTGCACGAAGCTTGCTGGTACATACACCACAAAGGCTCTATAGCAGGGGGTTCCAAACCTTTTTTATGCCACGGAGCCTCAGCATTAACCGAAGAGTCCATAGAGTGCAGGTTTGGAACCCTGCTAAGAAAAGGTATCTGCCATTACACTAAGCCATGTGCAAAAATCTTCACTTGATTCCACCTCTTGTCTCTCCTCTATACTCAGCCCTGAAACACAGACTGCCAAGATAAAACCAATGGGTTAGGCAACATCTGTAGGGAGACATGGAGAGCTGACCTAAAATGAGAACTGCTCTTTTCCACCCACATATGTCGCCTGACCGGCTCAGTTCTTCCAGCAGCAGACACGAAATACTGGAGAAACTCAGCAGGTCAGGTAGCATCTATGGAGGAAAATGAGCCTCGAACCTCCAGAAATGCTGCCTGGCCTGCTGAGCCCCTCCAGCATTTTCTGTGTGTTTCTCAAGATTCCCAGCATCTGCAGACTCTCTTCTATTTATATTTTTCCAGCATTTTTTTTTGCTCCGGATTCCTGCATCAGCAGTCTGTTGGGTCTGTTTTGAAAAAATGATAGCTTTGCAAAGGTGTGCAAAGGAAAACCAAGCTGATGGAATGACTGACTTGTACTGATGAATATGAATATATGAATATTCTGCAACAATACGACTGAAGTAGAAAATTACTCCACTCTGAATGGAAAAATTATTTTGAAGCAACGATTATTGTAGCTAATAAAGGGGGAACCTGCCAACCGTCAAATGAACAGCGGAAAGGTACCACATGAATGAAAAGATTCTCCTCGCCCTGCCGGTTAAGTGTTCCGCAGGCAAAGCCACGTCTGCATTGGGATTATTTATCCTATTTATTACTGCCATCCTTCCCGCACGGGTTTCATCGACAATACATTTGCATTCGATCCATGTTTTTCTTCCCTCCCCACCATCACATCAACCTCCGCCTCCTCGCCGTCGTCACCGCCATAGCGGACTACCTCTAGCGCGCGCTTCCGTCGCCGCCTCCCATTGGCTGGCGGCGGCGTTGCCCGGGCAGCCGGCCGGCCCCGTGCAGGTGGTGGTGGGGAAACCCCGCGCAGGGGCCGGGAGCGGAATCCATGAGGCGGCGGTGGCGGCCATTTTATCGACAGCTCTAGATTCAATTAACCGGAGACCGGGGGCAGAGCCCGCCGTGTGCCCTCAGCTAGCTTGCAGAAACGGGTAAGAGCAAAACAGGGCACTTTTAGTGTCGAGGCGGTAGTGAGAGAGGGTGTGGGGGTGATCAGTAGTCTGTAATTAAACCCTCCTGTAGAAACACTGCGGTAGAGTACGACTGGCGCGCTGTTAGGCCGCGGCGCCTCCTCACTTTGTCCTTTTTTTCCTCCGTGTCGCTGAAGGCTGGAATAACCGGCTCTGATTGTATTAATTCTGTTTGAAAATCTTCATTAATTACACATGCGATTGCACAATTGTTTAGCGAGGTTTTTTTGACGGTGTTGCAGGGAGAATCATAAAATAAAAGTAAACTGTGTAGAGAGACTGAGGCCATCTGGCTGCCGCCTGGGTCTCTTTTGACTGTTTACTCCTTTTTTGTTCGCCGTATAAATCAGGTTTTACAATAAACGTAAAAAAAATACATTTACCGTGCATTGGTATCACTGGCCTTGTTCCTTTTCTCTCCACGGCTTGCATTTCCTCAGCCCCCAAGGGAGTGGGATTATTTTTACAACCGCCAACCTCGCTTAACCACCTAAACCATTGTAGTTTTAAATCTTTTTAAATTGCCGATCGTAAAACCTGGATGTTGCAAACCAGCGCGCGTGCTTTCTTGGATGAACAGCATGGTTTTTGGTACCTCTTAATTATTTGGTAATGTAGGGATATTACTCGATTTTTTTTCATGGATATCTTTGAAATGGAAGAATGAAAATGCATTGACGTGAAATAATTGAATCTTGCAAACCAGAGTGTGGTGCTTTTTTTTTGCATTGATACAGCGTGTGCCTTGTCTTCATTGTTGTGCACGGTGACGCATGGGCATATCAGACATCTTGGTCCACGTGTATGAAATAGTATATGGGTTATCTCGATGATTATGAGTGATGATTTTAAGCATACAAACGCCAGAAATGCTATAAAATCCATAATTCCTACTCAAGAACTGTATAGGTATATTATCTTGTGCTATTTCCTGCGTTTTCTGGATTTTAGTTCTGATTATGAATTTGAGATTTTATTGGACGGTAGTTGCACGAGTTTTGATTCTGAAGTCAGTCTTAAGTAGGGTTTCTAACCTATCTCTGGTATGTAAAATAAGATTTGAAAGCAATCATATTATAATGCTTGCAAAGTTAGTCTTGTTCTTTTGACTAGTTTAGATGGCAACTTTTTGTGTTAAAGTCGCCGTTTTCAATTGGCCGAGATGCATTCCTAAAAAAAAACTGATGCCAAATATTGCTTGCATTTTAGTGTGAAACCTCAGTATTGAAATATCCTCCACTCAATGTTGGAGTGTATTTTTTTAAACTTACAGTATTTTAATAAATGATAGTAAATTGGAATTAATTGCTTTTTATTAGGAGACTAGATTAATTTCTGAGATTATGTACTTTCTCTCATGTCAGTGTATTCAGAGCACACTGACAGTGTAAATTCCAAGTTGTGTAATTACTTTTGCATGTATTATTTGAAGTTTCTGAAATATTAAGCATTTGATGGCACTGTTTGAGTAAATGGAAATATAGCTGATCATTAATTTGGCGCCATTTGCAAAATTGAAATATTGCCATCTCAAATACAGCCAATCCATGCAATTTTTAAAAAAGTGCAGGTGGATGGACATTTGCAGTTTATTGTGCATGGGGATATTCCACAAGGTCTCACATTCCCAGGACTGTTGATTCTACTTATTTACCTAATCTGTGGTATTTAAGCATTTTTAATTTCAGATTCTCTTGGATTTCTCAACTAGCATCAGAGATACAGATTGGTTAAACATTTTTCTTCATTGTAATTAAAGGTCACTTCTAATCTCTCCAAGCTTCCAGGTCCCCTGTTAGCATTTTCATAAAGTAGCTTGCTTTGACATTCTCACTTCCACTAAATTGTAGAGAAATGCATGGAGATGAAGCAGCAATTTGTATCCCTATCAATAAATTGTTGTGTTAGTTCTAAGTGTCTGCTGATTTCAGGGATTTGTATGTGAATTTTCAAGTTTCTTCGTTCCTTTTTCCCTTGTTGGAAATGTCAGCTGTTTGTCTCCCAGTGCAACATGTGCATTAAATTTACCCTTCCTTTTCCTGAATTAAGATTCGTTTTAGATTTATCATTAAAATGCTTCAGAATGTTTTCTGATTGCTGGTAATATATTTCAAGTGAATATTTTAATGCTGACATTTAAATTTCCTTCCAGTTTGAATATATTGTCACTACTGCTCTTTTACTTTTGGTCTTTTCACACCTTTTCTCCCATTGCTCTTGGATCAATTTGACAGATTTGTAATTAATAAGTTAAATGTACTTTTTGGATGTCTAACATTAATCTTCATCAAGGTTAGTCAGGCACAAATTTAACGTATTTGCTGTTGACAGATATATTGGCTGCCATTTTTTCTAATTTAAAGATATTTTGTTTTGGTTGTCTGAAAATTTCAGGTGACCTATGTTGATTAGTTTGTAGCTCCTGAGCTTATTTCTTTCCTTTTTTTGGACATATTTGTTAATATTTGCAATTCTGACATACTCAATCTGTGTTTAGGGATTGCTGCTTCTGTCACAACATGAGATGCATCTTGTTTGAAGAAGTTGACATTTTTAAAAGTCAGACAATCCAAGCACGTTAGCATTAGTGAATGTGTGTACCCCATTTCCTTAACTTTTGCATTAGCAGAAGCTTTTAAAGAGGAATTTGGGAAATGGATGCACCTGTGTGACTAAATTGATTGTATCGAAGTCAGTAAGGTTAGCCAGACTTGCTTCTTTGGCTATAAGTTGATTTCGTCTTTGCATTTGACTTTGTCTTTTACCATCATCAATTAATTTTGGCAAAGTTTTGATTTGTGCACCATGCAAAACATAAATTGCATGAATGCAGCTTTTATGAAATTATAAACTACAGATTTACTTGGTTGCTTCTTTTCGTTCATGAAAAGGTGCTCAATTCGATTTAGAGTTGTACATTGATTAAAGATGTTCTACCATCCAGAAACTGCATTTTGTTTCATTTCTGGTGGTTTATTTTATGAATTTTACTTGAATAATTTGAACTGCGATTTATATTAAGAATTGGAAATTTTTTCATTCATTAAGTAAAATGATTTGTAAAATTTGGAGTTGTATATACGTTGATTAAAAAGATGCTCTGCTGTTAAGGAACTGCTATTTTTCCTTTAGGTCTGATGGTTTGGTTTTTTTTTGGTAATGAATTTTTGCATGATTATGTCAATGTTGGGATGGCTTATCAAATTTGTTCAGAGTATGAGAGGGTTAAATAAATAACCGGTCTGGATAAATGTTTGCTGAGATAATTCAGTACTAGACGGTTTTCCTCTGTACCAAGTACCAGCATCAAGCACCATCATTTCAACTTGTTATTCCACTTGGGTATGTAGTTTCAAGTTTAATCTTTGCAGATTTATTAAGGTTCCTCAATTCCAAGCTTAGAGCACCCCTACTGAGCCAGCGTGACATTTCCATTTCCTACACTAGCCATCTCTGTTTCTGAGTGGTGAATAGTGAGCACTTTTTGCATTTTGGTCTACAGTCATCTGAGAAATGCCCAGGCCTATCTTTGGGATCTTGAAATGCTTTTTGGACAAAAGGATCTTTTGTCTCATGTCTAGGCTGTACCTAAATTCTGTTCCCAGAAGTGTAGGGACAGAGATTTTAAGCTACTGGACAGCCCAATTCCCCTTGTATACATAGCATTTGAAATAAAGCCTTGTGACCATTTTATATGCAGAGGGAAAAATTGTCTTAAATATCTTTTTTTATTCCAGCTATAATTAGAAATGGCTACTGAGGTGAATGGAAATGCAGCGCAGGTGAAGGAGGAGGAAGAACCCATGGATACCTCATCTGCTGTCACCCATTCAGAACACTACCAGGTGCTAATAGATGCTGGCTTGCCACAGAAAGTAGCAGAAAGGCTAGATGATATCTTTCAAACAGGTATAATATGCCAAGACCTGTGATTTTAGTAGTCCAAACTATTGCTTTAACCTGAACATGATATGTAACTGAAAATTATTTAACTTTGTTCCTGACAACAAATTTGAGAGGTGAATTTGATACTTGATGTATTTGTTGAATTCAAAAGAGATTGCTGTGTATAATAATTTCTGCCAGCATTTGTAGTGGTATTGGTAGTGAAATATTTTGTGTATCATTCATTTATGTAGGGCTCAAAATTAAATCACTGGTGAGCAGAAGCAACTGCTGATAATGGTCATTGCTACTGAATTGAAGTAGAATAAGCTTCCTATATTTTAACTGTAAAAGTTGAAAAATCAGTTATATTTATTGACATTCTTTGCAATATTTCTACCATATAGACATTTTATGTCTAGTTATTTTGAAGTATTTCAATAAATGTGTATGTCGAACTTGAGTGGAAACTAAAATCAATACGTTTAATGATGTTTAATAATTTTGAGCCCAACCTAAACTGCTAATGTCTTTTTAACCTGTATCAATCACCATGAAATAGTTATGCAATATGTTTTTAGCATATGCTGAAGATGAGCAGTGGATTTGAACAGCTTCCAGTAATTACGGATGGTTAACTTGAAATATTGTGGCATTTCAACAAGTATCTGGAGGTGCATTCTAATTGTTTCATGATTTCCCTGTAGCAATGTAGCTAAATTATTTGAATGGTTCGCAATGGTGCATATGACCACAAAGCATTTAGTTATGGAAATAATTTAAAAACTGCATGTTTTGAGTGATTGTTGTCCCTTAACACTTGAATTTGCTGCTTCTAATAAGAAAAGTTGCCCATGTCAATTGGTGTTGGTCGCTAGCAGTCTAAGTTAGCAAAAATTGGCAGTATTGGGATCTGAGTTGTAAATTGGATGGTGCAAAGTGTGGGGTTAAATGGAATGGTTCAAATTCCAAAACACGAGGGATATTAATATTGTTATACACGTGCTGCAATATTTCCAAGTCATTTGCATGTCTCGGTATAGTATGCAAATAATATTAAGGAGAAGTTCTTAATAGTTTGAACGCTTTGAACTGAGCAGGTTATGAAAACTAATACTAAATTTCTGAAAGCTAGTAATGTGGGCGATAGAGCGACACATTGCACCGGACTTCCTTTTAAAAAAAAAGACAAGGCTGAAACCAAAGTAATGACATTGCATGGTGCCATGTCTCTTTTTCTTGGTTCCTAACGTTAATTAGAAAGAAATACAACATTTGGAAGGCGGTCATGCTATTGGTACTTGTCTGTGTATGAATAACTTGTACTATTTAGCTATCTTGTATTACCTAATACTTCTGTATTGATTTTCTTTTGCAGGATTAGTATCTTATGCTGATCTTGATGAAAGAGCAATTGATGCCCTCAGAGAGTTCAATGAGGAAGGAGCACTGTCTGTATTGCAGCAGTTTAAAGAAAGTGACCTATCACACGTGCAGGTATTACAAAATGCATGTCTGCGCTGCTGATTGCAGAGGTTATTGACCAGAATGTACTCTCTGACATTTGATTTTAAAAACATGGATTTAGGTTACAGCTCTTCACTGAAAATTAATGTAAATTTAAGTCCGATATCAAAAGTATTAATGACTATAGTTTAAAGGATTGAAACTGGATTTGCAAATAAAAGTTTGATATTTCTCATCATAATACATGCAGTTCTTTATACTTGATACTGCAGCACTTAAACAGCTTTGCAGTTTAGAATTACTGTAATGAACTCTTTAATTTCCAGAATAAAAGTGCCTTTCTGTGTGGAGTAATGAAGACCTACAGACAACGGGAGAAGCAAGGTAGCAAGGTACAAGATGCTACGAAGGGTCCTGATGAGTCAAAAATTAAGGTAAGATAGGTTAGTTAAATTCAATGGAAATGCATAATCTGTTAGAGTAGTTTGAATGTGAAACATTTGATGGGTAAAGAAGCAAACGATATTGGGAGTTAATCCCAACAAAGTCTGCAAATACTTGTATTTGGGTTAAATATAGAGTCACAGAGAAAGGCCCTTCAGCCCACCTAGTTAATGCCAAACCACTTCAACTGCCTACTCCCATTTACCATAGCCTTCCATACCCCTCCTATCCATGCATCTATCCAAACTTAAACGTTGAAATTGGAGTTTATAGGCACCACTTGCGCTAGCAACTCATTCCACATGCTCACCGCCTTCTGAGTAAAGAAGTTTCCCCTCGTACCCTTCAAACTTTTCATCTTTCATCCTTAACCCATGACCTCTAGTTGTAGTTTCACCCAACCTCAGTGGAAGAAGCTTGTTTGCCTTTGCCCTATCTATAACCCTATATGATACAGATTATAGCATATTACTGTATTAATTATGATTTTAGATTTCTGTATTACATAACAAAGTGTACTTTTGTAAAGTGGTTGATCAGGTTGCTTGAAGTGGATAAGTGATTGACATCAGGAACAATTGTGGGTTGATGCACAGTGGAAAATGAGTATAATGTAGGAGAATATGGTTGGTAAAATTTTTGAAGTGTAAGGTTGGGTAAGTTTAGAAAAAAAATTAAGCGTAGGCGGCAAGGTGACTGAAAGGTCTGGAAACTTAAGTGTTCATTTTTCAGTTTGATAACAAAGGTGAAAGGTTAATGAAAGATGTTGCCATGAAGTTTCAACGTAGCAAATGTGTATCAGTGCCTTATTTGGGGCTATAAAGATTCAGTATTTGGACGGAGACATGGCAGCATTAAAGTTTTGGAAATAATCAAGTACTGTCACATGCATATATGCAATAACGTTTAATTAAATTGCTCTGCCTTCTGTAACTTGACTCCGGTTCTGTTTATTTCGCCCTGTTATATATTTCAGGTGGTGGAGGGGGTGCTTCTGAAAATATTCATCAAATAAGATAAACTATATGTTGGTAAAAATTTTTGCATGAAATTGTTAATGCATTCTTTAGGCACTGCTAGAACGGACAGGATACACTTTGGATGTAACCACAGGGCAAAGGAAGTATGGTGGCCCTCCGCCTGATGGGGTGCATTCAGGGCCACAACCTGGAATTGGAACAGAGGTTAGTAATTTGATGTCATGTGATGTGTGGTGCATACTATTAAACCGGTTCAATGATGTATAGAAGGTATCACAATTTAGAATATATTCATGAGGCTTTTCACTCTACAGTTGGCTTCGTTTGTCAAAGAGAAATAAGAATTTAAGGAATTGTAGTGTGAAATTGAAACCTACCAAATTATTGCTTTTATCTTCTGTACAAAATAAATGGGGTAACTCTGGAATCATTCAAAATTTCCTGGATTTCAAACTACCCAATAATATATCCACATTTGCGATGTGCCTTGCAATCTAGATGTAAGGGTCATGTCATACACATACTTCGACTGTAATTCACATTACGCCTGTTACTTGGACTAAAGCATGTGGAGTTTGTAGATCAGCAGTTTTCTGACGGTGTTACAACTTAATTGCTTGAATACACAGGTGTTTGTCGGAAAGATTCCCAGGGATTTGTATGAAGATGAACTTGTTCCATTGTTTGAAAAAGCTGGTTCCATTTGGGACCTACGACTTATGATGGACCCTTTGTCAGGCCAGAACCGTGGCTATGCATTTGTGACATTTTGCAACAAAGATGCAGCCCAAGAGGCTGTCAAGTTGGTAAGAATTTATTTTTAAATTCTCATTCCAAACTTCCTGTATGAAACAAATTGAATATTTGGGCTACATGGCAGATTGTTTTGAATGTTTTTGTACCACATTGGTATATTAAAGTGGGTTTCATTTGAAAAGTCACAGTAATATTCCTGGACCACTGCACAAATTTTGACAAGTTGAATCTCTGCCTCTTCTTTTGTAGTGCGATAATTATGAAATCCGCCCTGGTAAACACATTGGAGTTTGCATTTCTGTGGCCAATAATAGGCTGTTTGTTGGTTCTATTCCAAAGAACAAGACCAAGGAAAACATAATGGAAGAATTCAGCAAAGTCACAGGTCAGCTCAGAGGATTCCGGAAAGCCAAAAAGATCTGCTGTTTTTAAACAGAGCTTGAGTTTAAAGATAATATTTTCTTTATTTTGAATTGGGGAAAACTTGTTCTTTCTACTGTAATGAAACTCCACCTCTGTTTATTATTTCTAAGTAATTTGGTCATTCACTCTGGCATTTTGCCAATATGCACTTCCATTCCTATAGGTGTTCTCAGCTGTGTAGAAAAATCAACACTCAGGTAGGCATCAAAGGATAATAGTATTATTACAGAATAGTGGGAATTTTGATTCCCAAGGGATGAGCCACCATTATGAGGGATGATTATTGGATCGTTATTTTGCTGTTGGGATCCTGCATGTCCACTGACACATGTTTCTGTATAACACTAATTGGCTGTAGAGTGCATTAGGTATCTTGAGATCATGATAGAAAATATTATGAATTTCTTATCTTTATAGCTAACAATGGTTCCTCTAATTTTCTCAAAGATTTGAAAATGGGATGTATGGTCTAAGTCTGAGGGCTGTTTGGAATAAATTTTTCATTCATTATATCAAGTCAAGGTTCATACATAGAAGAAGAGATATTGAAATAAAATCTGAAATGGAGAAAGGATGTAATGGGTATATAGCTTGTAAACATGATGCTGTTCTGTGGAAATCTTCAGTGCAAAAACACAGGCTCCAGAATGTTTTAAAGTGCAGAACAAAATTGTTAGCTGTGCAGTGAATGTACTGCTCTCTATTTGCATTTGTTTCTATGCCTATCATTTCATCACAATTTGATAGATGGTGTTAGTTCCATTATCACATGCAGGAGATGCTTGGACATTGTGGAGCTACATTTGATTTTAAATTCACATGTGGTGAGATACACTAAAATAGTTGTGTGCTGTTTATACACAAAGATTATTACATGGCACTGAGATAGTACAGGGTAAAACAATAACAAGACACAGAGTAAAGTGTAGCAGTTACAGAGTGCTGTACAGGTAAACAAGGTGCAAGATTGTAATGAGATAGATTGTCAGGTCAAGTCCTTAGCGAGCTGGGAAAGCATTTGAAAGTCTTGCAACAGTGGAACAGCAGCTGCCTTGGGCTTGGTTTTCAGGTTTTTGTATCTTCTGCCCAATGGAAGAGGAAAGAAAGGAGAATGACTGGGTGAGGAGGGTCTTGGATTATGTGAATTGCATTACTGAAGCAGCAGGTGTCCGTGGAGGGAAAGCTGGTTTCCATGATAAGCTGGGCTGTATTCACAAGTCTGCATTTTCTTGTGACATTGTGCAATACCAAGTCATTGTGATCCAGATAGGATGCTTTGAGGGAGTAGAGGTATTGATGAGATTTCTTGGCCATAGCGTCTATGTAGTTGGATCAGGACAGGCTATTGGTGGTCACTCCTAGCAAATTGAAGCTTGCAACTTCATAACACTGTTGATGTAGACGCGAACATGTGCACTGCACTCCCTTCCTGAAGTCAATGACCTGCGCTTTTGTTTCACTGAGGTTGAGGGAAAGGTTGAAAAATGAGGTCAGACTTATTATCTAATAGTTGTGTTTCTTTACACAGTACAATCTGTTTCACCCAGAATGTCTGTATTGATAATCTTGTCTTCATCCTGCCCTGTTCCTCAAAAGCCATGCCCAACAAAAGCATAACTGATCTGAAAGCTGCCCCACCTTCCACCAAAACATTTCAGTAACTTTTCAGCAAAATAACATTTCTTGTTTTCACAGCTGGTTATTGAAAGGTAGTTCCTGAATGCTCAGCTTTAATTTTGATTTTCTGCTGGGTTCTGTATTGCACCCACTTGAGGAAATGGGTCACCTTTTGCACCCGATCAAGATTTAAAGAAGCCAATACCTATTACATTGTATCTCAAACAAGAGAGAATCCAGTCTAACGTCCCTTTTGTTAGTTCACAGAGATTATTGTTGTAAAATCATTTTTTCTTCTCTTCTGCAGAGGGTCTCACTGATGTTATTCTCTATCATCAACCTGATGATAAGAAGAAAAACAGGGGCTTCTGTTTTCTGGAATTTGAGGATCACAAGTCTGCTGCACAGGCAAGACGAAGATTAATGAGTGGAAAAGTCAAGGTCTGGGGAAATATTGTCACTGTCGAATGGGCTGACCCAGTAGAGGAACCAGATCCGGAGGTGATGGCAAAGGTAATGCTCATGATGACACAACAGCAGGCAATTCAGTCCATTCTTCTATACTAGCTCCCAGCCAAATATTTGTATCCCCCTACTTTATATCGTGTAACCTGTTCCTTTGCACAGGCTAATCATGATCCCATCAAGCCTCCCATTTCAAATCTTTGACTACCCAACTGCATCACAGTATTTTACAGTTGTTAATTACTTGCTGATCAGGTCACAAAAGGGAGAATGTGCAAATTCTGTACAGTTGGCAACAGAAATCAGGGTTGAACCTGGTTTGGAGCTGTGAGACAACAGCACTGTTGGAATGAAAGCAATTTTGCAAACAATAACATTATTATATAGAAAGAGAATAAAATTCACTACAAGATGCCAGACTCCCTCAGATTTGGGTTTCTATAAACTAAATCTTGAGCTGAAATAACTTCTGGTAACTTGTAATGTAAAATGATAATAGCAATAACTTGGCTCTTTTGACTAATTTTGGTTGTTTTGCTGATAAAATCTGATATCATCTGAGCTTTTGAAGTCTAATTTAGCATAGCAATCAAAATCTTCAATCCATATTGGTTTCATGGTGTACTTCTGTGGCTTCTATTAGCTTCATATCCCTCCTAAATCTATAATATTATTCATGTCACGATTGTTAGAATGTTCACCAGTGATTTGTTGAAACCTGGACAATTGGCACTTTATTGTTATGTTTTAGCATCTAGGTTTGAAAGCATATTTGTCATTAACTGAATTTGTTCATCTCCATCCCTTTTTGCTATTGTGTGTGTATATATAGGTCAAAGTTTTATTTGTAAGAAACCTGGCCAGCTCTGTTACAGAAGAAATCCTAGAAAAGACTTTTAGTCAATTTGGAAAACTGGAACGTGTGAAAAAATTGAAAGACTATGCATTTGTTCATTTTGAGGACCGCGATGCAGCAGTAAAGGTTTGTATTGGATATATATTTTTATTAATGCCAGGAAGGCATGAAGTAGCAGATTTGTAGAAAATCTGATTTATTTTTGAACCTTCAATGTATGGATGATTCACAGACTTCATCTCAATAAAACTAGTTGATCATGACCTTTTATGCCTTTTGGTATGAGTCTGTAATTTCTGCAAATGTTACCTTGTACAGTAACATGATTTCTCCAAATAATGAATCGTACAGCCTTCACTAATCCTTTCTTCAGTGATTCATCAGATTACTTGACGATGAAATTCCTTTTAATCCATGTTGGTTGTCCATTTAGAGGAGATCTGTCTTGCACCTTTTGTGCCCGTGACTGTGTGCATTCCCCCCCAGTTTTTTTGTAATAACCCATAAACTGGGCAAATTGGTCAGAACCTTTTTTTTTATATAGCAGCCTCTAATCTACAATTTTGAGTGATACATACCTTTAGGACTTGTTCCTTTCTATTTTTGTCCCAGATAATGCCTTTGCTTTATCCTCTTTCATTGCCATCTTAAAATGATCCTTTTTGAATACTAATGCAAAGATCTTTCTCAGTTAAATTCTCTGCCTTAAGGTGATCTTTGTCCTTAATCAGCCTCGCTTTAACTTTATTCATGTATCTGTCAAAATGTTCAGACTTGTCATATAACTTGTCAACTTGTTTGTTTTTGCCACTTTTCCCAGTTTTCCACCTGCATGATGTACTTAGTTCTTTTGTTGACATAAATATTTATTATAGTAATTTAAGAATGAAGTAACTGATGTTCAATCCTCTCAATTTAAAATGCAAGTAGTTAAGTCTGTCAGGGAGAGTATATGTTAAGTTAGTTACTACATCAACCATTTACTGTTAGAGCTTGTTTCTGGGTAGTTCATACTTCAATAAATTCAAGTACAGGTTTCCCCCGCCATCCGAAGGTAGAGCGTTCCTATGAAAGGGTTCATAAGCCGGAATGTCGTAAAGCGAAGAAGTTATTACCATTTATTTATATGGGTAAATTTTGTGAGCGTTCGCAGACCCAAAAACAACCTACCAAATCATGCCAAATAACACATAAAACCTAAAATAACAGTAATGTATAGTAAAAGCAGGAATGATATGATAAATACACGGCCTTTATAAATTAGAAATACTTCTCTACAACGATTGCCTACACTGTTCTCCATAGCGAAAATCTCACGCAAGCGCTCTTGACAGAAACACGGCGCCAGCGCGGTCGGCAGAAAATCTCACGCAAGCACTCTCCAGTAACCTTTAGGCTATGAAGCTGCCAAATCATACCAGATAACACATAAAAATAGACAGCCGATATAAAGTAGAAATAATGTATGTACAGTGTAGTTTCACTTACCGGAATTGGGCCAGTGCCGAGCACACTGATGATGGTGTGTTAGGCTGAGTCGGAGGTTGGGGCGGTGCAGCGGCCCCCACCCTCCGGGGCGCCGACCGACACCGATCTGCGAAGCATGCAGGAGTGCAGCGGTGGCCGGGAGGCACCCAGCACGTCTTTAAGAAAAAAAGCTGAAATGAACAAGCTAATTAATTAGGTGGCACCCGGCACGCAAATGTCGGCCCAGATCAGAGGCAATTGCCGATTACATAGAGCAAGTGAGGGTATCTGTCCGTGGCCCGGGGTTTGGGGTAGTGGGACACTGAGGTTTCGATTGTTATCCTTTCCTCTTCCAATTGCATCTGCTCTTCCATCTATGAGTTCCTGGTCATGGGATGCCAAAACCTTTTCAACATCATCTTCGTCAGCTTCCACAAGCCAAACTCACTTCACCCTTACTTAGTTCACCACGATCGAAACGCTTAATTATGTCTAGTTTTATGCTAAGTTTAACACCCTTAGGAGCTCTTTTAGGCTTTTCCAATACCTTAGAACTCATCTTGCTAACGGCTGTTCACAGGCCTGTGTTTAAGCAATGCTGGCGAGAATGCCGTTCCGAATCCAGGGGAGAGTGGCTGCTCGGGGTACGTGCTGATTTTTTTTCGCGGGCTGCCTTTGTCGTAACAGTGAAAACAGGGAACTAATGTAGGTCTTTCGTAACAGTGAGGTTTCGTAAAGCGAACGTTCGAAAAGCGGGGGACACCTGTATCCATAACTTTTCGATTGATTCCTCAGATGCCTCTCTGATCACTGATGAAGGAAGGGAAATGATTTGATCTGATTAGATAAATTATATAACTTACAATTCTTTTTTCTTCTATAGGCAATGAATCAAATGAATGGAAGAGAAATAGAAGGCGAAGACATTGAAATAGTTCTTGCAAAGCCACCAGACAAGAAAAAGAAGGAACGTCAAGCTCAACGACAGGCTACAAGGACTCAAGTGTAAGTAACTTCTTGTAGAGGAGAAAGTGCAACTGTTGTGGTGTTCTTATATTTTGTTTTATCTGTCTAACAAAACTTTCTTTTCTAGGTATGAAGACTATTATTACTACCCCCCACCCCGTATGCCACCTCCAATAAGGGGCAGAGTCCGTGGAAGTAGAGGAGGTAGTTATGGCTATCCCCCAGATTATTATGGCTATGAAGATTACTATGATGATTACTATGGCTATGATTATCATGATTATCGTGGTGGATACGAAGATCCATACTATGGTTATGATGATGGATACCCAGTCCAGAGAGGAAGAGGTGGAAGGGGTGGTAGAAGTGCAATCCCCCCTCCCAGAGGTCGTGGTGTACCCCCACCCAGAGGAAGGGCAGGATATCCTCAACGTGGAGCACCAATGGGACCTCCAAGAGGTGCTAGGAGTGGCAGAGGGGGCCCACAACCACCACAAAGAGGACGTGGTGCCCGCGGTGGCAGAGGTAACCGTGGTGGTAACGTAGGAGGAAAGCGAAAAGCCGATGGGTACAACCAGCCAGATTCCAAACGACGCCAGACCAACAACCAACAGAATTGGGGCTCCCAACCCATCGCTCAGCAGCCTCTTCAGCAAGGTGGTGATTATTCTGGTAACTATGGTTACAATAATGACAACCAGGAGTTTTATCAGGATACTTATGGGCAGCAATGGAAGTAAACAAATGGGGGTTTCAGTGAAATTGTTGCGACACGATTGGCTAAACTCTGCAACCTTCAAATCTGATTGGCTTAACTCTACATCCTTCAGTACAGATTGGCTTAACTCTACATCCTTCAGTACAGATTGGCTGCCACTTGCATTTTGCTGACATCAAGAATCACTATTGTATATACCAGATTTTTTTTTCCATAAATGCACTTGGACATTTCTGGCTTATTTTCCCTTACCAATTCTTTGGGGGAAAGATGCTTTTTATTTTGTTTTTAAGCTACTTTTTAGCAGTTTGAAAGGAATCTTTGGACTTTGCTTTCAGATGTTGGGCACAATTTTCAATCATGGTTTTGCAGAATTGACTGATATTGGACAGTTTCACTAGTTTGTAGTTTTGGGATTAGACTGCCGTTGGAGTATGCTGTATATACAGTAAATGCTAGTGTTTTGTCTTAGTAGTTTTAAGATGAGCTTGCAGTTTAACCATTTTTAAGTTTTCTTGTACTGAAAGTAACATATAACTGTGTTTTTGCATTTGTAGAGTAGGTAAATTGTGTTTTTTTAAAAAAAAATGTTAGCTTCACACCTTTAAGAATCTGCCCTACAAAATTTGGTTTGGCTTAATCGTTCAACCCGTGGCGTTTTGTTCATTGATGTGATTGTATTTACAATTTATTGTTCATGTCAAATTTCAATAAAACTTAAAACTATATTATCCAAAAATTCATGATTCAAATTCAATTGTGTCCTGAAAATTTGAATGATTAGAGATGTGATTTCCTTCAAACCAACAGCTTACCCCCAACAAAAACTGCTTATGTGAGTGATCAAATTTAACAATTTGCCTTTTTATAAAGGCTTGCTTTTTCCACAAGTGAAAAGGATTGGAAGTATAGATTTTTGTAAAGGATGAAGTCTTCGGTAGTTGTACAGTTTTAAATGTTTAATGGTTTTCATTATTTTAATGTGTTACTTTTGTGAAGGATTGTATGCTTTATAGTTTGATTAGTGAGATTTTTTCTACTTTTAATTTACAGAATTTAAAATGGTCTTAACACTTGATAGATGTTAGTCTATCATGTTTGTCTTGCCATCTTGGTATTTTACAGGCAGGCAAATCCATCTTTTTCTTTAAGAGCTGGTACCAGTGCAGAATGCCTTTGAGTTACTATGCCCAGAAGAGTTGAATAAGGATGGGAGTTGAAATAATCGCTGCCTTGTTTGCAACATTGAATCCCTAAGCCAAAGCTTTTGCTACTTCATTCTTCACTTTTGGCTGACTTCAGCTAGGAGAGCTATAGAGGATTAACAATTTGCCTTTACCTCAGCTGGGTCAGGGAACCTGACTTAGCTGTTCCTGACATTTACCGTTCTTACATGCATAACTCAGGATGAGCATTTTGTTATGTTCCTGTCCATTAAATGGCTTGCCAGTTACCCTCACACAGGAATAACCTTGGTTGGATCCCTTCAGAAAAGTTGAGGGGCAGGGAGCAGTAGGGAACTGTTGGGAGATATTGATTCAAAGTGATCCTTTGACCTGGGTATGGGTGACCCTACCGAGAGCCAAAGCATAAATCTTGACTCCAGCCAACATAGCTCTCTGGGTCATTGGGGCATGCAGGCCTCCAAATCCTATGTCAAGGTTGCAGTCCTCTTGGAGGATTTCAACTCGTTTATGTGATCTACCATAGTTTGTGTGTAACTTTTCCACCAGAACTTGTATTTTGCAATTTTAGTAAATCTTGAGAAAGCTTTCATATAAAATTAATGGGATTAGTAATTCATTTGATATTCAATTTAAGCTCTACAGCCTAAGTTGGACTGATGTGTCGGTGCTAGATTTAAGTCAGAAATGGAGTTTACCTTAATTATATAAGATAACGAAGAGAATTTGTGTTGTTTCAGTGTACCCAGTGATTGTAGGCCTACTTTGCCAGTGAATGCTAGGTTTCCAAGAACAAGTTTTGGCAACTGCAGTATTTTATGATCAAATGTGCAAAGGAGGAGGCATTTAGAAATATAACATAGAAGAGCTCTTAGAAGATTTATTTTGGTAGTTGTGCCTCTGTCAAATTGAAGCTAATGTGAAAATGTTTTCTAGAAATTAGAGTTGCACAGAAAGTTTCCTTAGATGCAGCTTATTCCGTATGATCCTGCATGGCATGGATCAGAACTTGGAAGTGTTGGATTATTTGAAAAAAGTGGTATCAAGGGTGTTTGTGACTGCAGCGTTTTGTTAATAACCTTTGCCCTTTAATAATAATGGACTTTTTGAAGCTTCTTATTTTGAAGGTCTCCACTTAGTACATAGCCCTCAATTAATGGCGTAAAAAAGCTTGGGAACTCCTGTTTTAAGTAAATGCACATTATTTATAGTTAAATTTAGGTGTCTCAATTTGAGTGCCAAGTATTTAAAATGAGTCCTGGTGGCTATTCTTTGAAACTAATATGATGGGAGGTGTATAAAGAAATGTTTTAGGATCTTGAGTAGTTTGAATATTCTGTAAATAAGCTCAAAGCTTCACACCCAAATTCTGGAGAAAAAGGTAAATGTATTTGTTGGCTGTAAGTTTGCAGAATTAAAAGCTGGCAAGTAATGTAGAGGTAATTGGGAAGTCTAATGGATTGCTGGCATGCCATGCAAAATCCAAGTCTTGTCATGGCTTTGGCACGATCATACCTGAAGTTCAATATTCAGTTATTGCCTCATTTAAGAGAGCTTGGATGCAGGGCAGAGAAGATGGATAGAGTAAAGGGCTATCTTAAAAAGGAAGGATTGAAATGACTAGACCTTTATTTTTGGGAGTTTAGAGAATGATGGCATCTCATTGAAGCATATGATTCAAAGGAAGTTTGATGGAGAATAACATGAGAATGATGATAGTGAGTTTGCAAGGGTTGTTCATTCGCGACTGAAGAGGGATAATTTTAATCTCCGGTTTGAAAATCTCTGGAATTCTGCACTCAGACCAGTGTTGTTACTTGTATTGAAGGCCAAATGGGATTATGGGCATGGAGGAATCAAGGGAAATAGGATGACACAAGAAGGCCAAAGGCCTGTTCAGCCTACTTCTCTAATGCAGCACATCTCAGGGCTGGTCCATGCTAATCTCCAGTGTGATCACATTGGGACCTTGGGGTAGTGATCAACACATTTCAAAAGAAAAATACTAAAGTGGTTACAAAGACATTGAATCAGTGTGATTATATCTGCTTTTAGTAAAAGTAAATGTTGAAGAATGATTTAGATTGAGGCTTATTAAATATAATTTTAGATGATGGTGTTTCCATCGCCTTTTTGTGGAATTGTTCAGCTATTTTGGAGTTCTATCTGGAAATTACCAATTTATTTAACACCAGCTTCAGAGTTATCTGGGTATTATTGACTTAGATTTTTTTTTGTTTTATAGTTTAGATTGTATCTTGAAAGTTGGGTTTTTGGACTATTTTTAAAATAGCTTTTTAGAACCAGCCTCTCAATGATCGCATGCTTGCTTGAATTGGAAAAATAGCTATCTGAAACTAAATTTGGGTGTTAAAATCAGATTTCTTTTTTGCATTTTGAGTTGTTAATTTAGACTTAACTATAGTTAATAGTCACACATTCATATTTTCAAGAAATTTTGAGGCATAATTGACCATTTGAATGTCATATTCTGCTTCTACAAATTGGGTTTCAAGATGTTAGGTAAGTCTCAAGAGACACAAAATACAACTTATTAAAATGATCACTAAAACATGAACAACTAGATTGTTTACTTTTGATCAATGCCAGGATATTAGAATGGAAATTAGAAGTTAGATGGAACTTTGATTTGGAATAATGTTTCAGGGAAAATGTGGTTAAGGTTGTTCTGTAACATAAGAGAAAGTTGAGATTTAAGGAGGATGACTTTGATGAAACTTTGTTCTGAAGTTTGATGAAGCTTACAGTGACTCCATTATGTTTTTAAGATTGATATTCCTTAATTTTTATGAATCTGTTTTAAATGTTTCTTTGTGGTTTAACGCAAAGCTGGATAAATGAACTACAAAAAAAAGCAGCCCAGTAAGTACAGTCAATGCCTGTTAATTCGGGCACATTGTGACCACTGGCCCAGTTACGTGGCTGCCCTATTTAGCCAAAGTTTCATGGAAATAGTTAAGATATAAAGAAAGACAAACTCCTGTTTAACTGAGGAACAAATTATGTATTTAAATGAAATACACAGACAATGCTTTCAATGATTGCATCCTTGTAATCTTCATTTTCATTGTAACATTCAAGATGATTGTCAATACCTTCAAATTCTTCATAGTTCCTAACTTACTGAAGTAGTGAAATCATTTCATTTTCACTTTTGGCTGATTCTGGCATCTCCAAGCATGAATGCTTGAAACTGCAGTGAGCAAAACAATTCCGGGTCATCATATGCTGTTTATTACCAGTAAACTATCACTGCTTTTTGAACACAAACACACAAGTGGCACTATTTTAAAAACTGCTGTAAGCATAGTGTAGTGTCTAACGACTGCGACTGATGCTAGTTGGCATATATTTGAGGACAGTCTCTTATCCCAATTAAAGCAACAGAGTGCTCTGAATAAATGAAAGGAATCCCAGCATTTTCTCAATTTGTTTTTGTTCTTTAAGAATTGTCCCAAATAAGAGGTTGCCCCAATTAACTGATGGCCCAATCCACCAAACTTGCAGAAGATTATTGAGCTGGGAGTTGAAGAAAACTCACTTCTGATGCTTTTGGGCCTTTTCTTTAAAATTGACATTTGCACCATTTCTGGAATTTAATTAACTTCCCGTACCCACAATACTGAAGAGTGAGTGCAATTTGAGAAAGCAAGCTACTAAAGTTGTCTTCAGCATTGATTTACTTTCCACTCCCTCGGAATCAGTTTTTATGTGGTGAATGTGATGTAAGTATGCTTTGTCAATTGACTCGTTATTCTTCAGACTTCAATAAAAAGAACAATACCGTCACACATTGATTTGGAGAACAGATGCTTCAGTTCTCCTGTTTGCTCTCATGCAGCACAAACTGAGTTCACAGATGGTGCCATCAATGCAGCGTCATTTATTGGTGTGACCTGAACCCAGTGACATCCGCAGATTCATTGAGTTATAATTCCTATGTGGAAAATTCCACAGTTGAGTGACAATCACTTTTTTCTCCTAATTCCAGACTGGATTTTTTTTATGTGAATAGCATTGCCCCATGAAGTTAAGTGAACTTCAGGTAATGAATGACAAATCCAAGATGTCTTGTGTCTATATCAGGTGGCAACATTGCTAAGGAATTTGAAGTATTTGTGTACTTGCAGCAATTGAATCTGTTTCCTAATGTTTGTTTGTGTAACATTTAGAAATGTGTGCTGTTCCTTCCTCCAAGAGGAATAAAAAGATTGAAAGACATTACTTGTTGCTCAGCTTTGTGAAGGACCAGTTTTCTCCTACAAAGACAGCCAAAGATAAAATTTTCCCCTTTACCATAACTTTTTTGACATCTGTAAGCATAGCTGAGGAGGTAGGCATAGTCAAAGTGCTTTCAGTCCTGAACTGTGACTATTGTGCTCTTGTTCCAGAGTTAATTCTGCAGATGTTGGTTATTCTCAGTAAAGAAAGGTAGAAGATGAAAGAGCAAAAATTCAAAATCTTGTATACTTGCTGAAGTATTAGATTAACTGATCACTTTCGGGGTGAAGGGAATTTATATTTGAATATAATTTCAATGATTTGGATTGGAGAGCTTGCCAGCCTATTATTCCTAAGATACTCCTTGTAAAATAATGGGAAACATGATTTGTTCTTTTCCAATAATCTGTTGCATTCAGTCCCTAGTATTGATGATAAATTGGTTTATTATTGTCACACGTACTGAGGTCATTTCTCCACATCAGTGTATTGAGATAGCAGAAGGGAAGACTAACAGAATGCAAATTTGAGTGTTAGTAGTTAGAGAAAGCACAGTGCTGGGCCATAACGAGGTAGATTGAGATCAGGGTGCCATCTTGTACTGTGAGACCATTCAGTAGACTTATCAGTGGGGTGGAAATTGTTTTCTTGAGCTTGATATGTGCTTTTGTTCCTTCTAACTGCTGTGAGGGGCTAGTGTAAAATTAAGGCAATTAAGTGAAACACAGTGAAGCTCAAGCATCTGGAAGAGCTGTATTGTAGCATTAGATCTCACCAAGAGCAGAGATGGGAGGATCTCTGAATACGATTTGTCCTTGGTCTCTAACTGAAGCATTTTAATGTGCATTCTTGCTCTGTGAATTCATTCCAAACAAAGCGGTTTGGAAGCTATGTAATAGTAGGAGTTGTCAGAATATCGTTACAGGATGTAGCAGTGGAATTAATCAGTAAAGAGCTTAATTGTTAAAATGAGCTTTACTAAATGTGTGTAGCAGTTTTGTTGAATTATTAAATACTTTCCTAATCTATTCTACAATGCTGACATATTGACATTTAGTATTCTGTCATAACTATTTGAACTATTACAAGTGTAAGCTTGTCAAAGTCAAGCAAGCTACAACATTAAAACTGATTCTTTGGCATATTGAGTTCATTCTAGCCAGCAGCTACTGAATTACATTGATCTTACAGTTTTTAATTTCCCCACATTCTCATCAATTCTCTTTTCTAAACACTCACTCACACTCTCACAGTCTCACTCACTCGCACTCCCGCGTGCTCTCTCACGCGCTCTCACTGTCTCGCACACTCTCACACTCTCACACTCTCGCACAGTCTCACACACTCGCACTTTCTCTCTCTCTCACTCACTCTCACTCTCTCTCTTTCACACTCGCCAACCCTTCATTGGGATGTGGGAGGAGTATTTGTGGTGTTAGTTAACTCCCTTAAATAAGTAAAAGATGGTTTGGTTTTTAGTATTTCATGCTAATGTGTTACATCGAACAGTATTTCAGAACTCTTTCATCTTTGGCAGCTAGTTACAAGTTACTTAATAAAATGTACCAAGCACAAAATATAAGGAAGTAAGCTATGTAGAAGACACGGAGGGTACAAAGGATGTGGGTGAACTGGGAAAAGATGGACAATTGGGAGATTGCCTATTTTAGCGCAAGTAAAGCTTTTGTAAATGAATGAAGATTGTGGAACTCTGAAATTCAGCAGGGTCTGGGTGTCTTTATGCATGTTTATCAAAATACTTAGTTATTAAAATTTAATGTTACTGGGGAAGAACTAGAATACTGAAGTCAGGAGGATTATATTTCTATGTTAGAGATTGGTGAGATCATATCAGAAGTACTTGTGTGCTTATTTGAGAAAGAATGCCAATGTATTGGATGCAGTTTAGAGAAGAGTTACAAGGCTAATATGCAGAATGGTCAAGTTATCTTGTGAGAAAAGATTGGCCAAATTAGGATTCCTTCTGCACTATTTCAGGATGAGAGAGCATTTGATTGAAATGCAAGATCATGAAGCTGGATGTGCAGAGGACATTTCCTCTTAGTAGAAACATTGAGAATGAGGGAGTAAGTTTTTAAAAATCAGGGTTACCCATTTAGAATATACGGGAATTCCCCAGGGTGCTGCAGGGTTCTGTTTTGTGGACTGTTTGTATCCTGAACACTTCAGAAGTCAGAGCATCTGAAACACTTGTTTGTACATATGGGATGAAGACCTGTGTGGAATTTTTATTTTCTCTATATGACAAGTAAGGAAGTTTTTTTTTGAGGTGGAGTTTGTGTTTCAATAAACAAAGGGGTGAGCCATTTTACTTGGTGATGGATATGTAGAGTTAAGATGTACCATTATGGTTAAATAGCCAAACAAGTTCAAGTGGCTAAACGGCTTATTTCAGTTGCTGATTCAGATGTTCGCTTGAATTAATAATAGTCCTTAAAAAAAAGTTTCCTCAATGAAACCAGCATCTGGCAGTTCGCTACTGCATTTAAACAGTCAAAGTCATAGTCATACTTTATTGATCCCAGGGGGAAATTGGTTTTCGTTACAGTTGCACCATAAATAATATAGTAATAGAACCATAAATAGTTAAATAGTAGTATGTAAATTATGCCAGTAAATTATGAAGTAAGTCCAGGACCAGCCTATCGGCACAGGGTGTCTTGACCCTCCAAGGGAGGAGTTGTAAAGTTTGATGGCCACAGGCAGGAATGACTTCCGACGATGCTCTGTGCTGCATCTTGGAGGAATGAAGGGTAGTTTTGAAGGGCAGTTTTCTGATAATATTGTGGGGAAGAAATCTTTGAAATAACAATTTCTTAGAAGAGACTGTATTGTAAGAAAATCAAAATAATTTTTTAAACCAAATTTGGGATTTCTAACAATTGGAGTTAAAAAAAAAAGATGCAATTATACATTTAGAGAGGAAATTTGAATAAACAAAGCTTTGGACACTAGAGGTCTGAGAATGCTCAGGGGAATATTTTTTCAGACCTCTAGTGCTGAAAGCTTTGCTATTCAAAATTCCCTTAATGTTTAATTGCATCATTTTTACAATGTCTGCTCAATGTATTAATGGTTTGAAGATGTTCTGAAATGGTTAACATGAAGGGCCATAGTTTTAAGGTGCTTGGAAATAGGTACCGAGGGGATGTCAGGGGTAAGTTTTTCACACACTGTGAAAACTGTGTGGAATGCACTGCCAGCGGCAGTGGAAGCAGATACAGTAGGGTCTCTTAAGAGCCTCTTAGATAAGGTACATGGAGCTTAGAAGAATAGAGGGCTGTGCAGTAGGGAAATTCTAGGCAGTTTCTAGAGAGGGTTACATGGTCAGCACAACATTGTGGGCTGAAGGGCCTGTAATGTGCTGCAGATTTCTATGTTCTGTGTAGAATTTCCTTTTTCCTTTCAAAACCATTTTTCTCTGATATTAGTGTCTTGGTAATTCAGGCTGCTTTGGATGACTTGGTGTTTGATCGGGTGGGAGGTTTTCCCCTTTTATGGTTGTGTTCAGCCTGTTGAAGTCAAGGGAATGTTGGGGTCTGCTTGTATCAAGATGCCAGTTGTATTGCATCAATTGGAAGTAGAAACCGGAAGTTGTAGACCGTGTTCTTGTGTAAAGAAATGTGAAGGAAGAGTTTTGCATGTATCTTAATGACTGATTTGAAAATTATAAAATTTTTCTCATCAAATTGCCAAGTGGCCTACTCCTGTTCCTGTCTTGTATATTTAAGTGTGTTTATCAGCATCAGTCTGCAGATAATCTAATATCAATCTGATTCATTAAAGCTTAAATAATTTTGTTGCAATCAACACAGTTCTGTTAGCTTTTATTGGTTCAGCTGCATTGCAAATGCTGGTGTGGATCTCCCTCCTATGTGCCATGGGGAATTGGATGTTCAGAATAAAAACCTGATTATTCCCAAAATATTGGTGTGTATAAGGAAAAACTGGACAAACATTACTTCCAAATGATAATTGAACTAATGCTGTGTTTTCTACAGCAGCAGATTTAGAACAATTGGTTACTTTTTTTTTGATCACTCACTTGCAGCAGTTTTGCACCTTCAGCTTGTTGGTAATGGGAATGAAGGCTATCCTTGAAATATTTTTTTAAGAATAAATGCAATTGGAAGAAACCCCATTGGTTTCATTAGACATGTTAATGCTTGGTTTAAAAAAAAGATTGGTTAAATTAAATGTGTCATGGTTTTTAAAATTCGATACCTTCAATCCTCTTTGTTCTCAGATTCGGTACATCATGAGCTAAGTTTATCAAATGCTACACGGTTTTGATCAACTTGAAGTGTGTGCTTTTGAGGATAACAGCATGCAAAGAGAATTTAAATCTTAACTACATATGCTTGGAGATCTTTTTGATCTAGTTAGTGCCATTTCTGAATCTGTCAGTCTCAAACACTATTACTGAAAATATACTGGCAATATTAAAATGGCCAAATAGGGATGGCATTCTTTTTTTCGTTAACTGGCTAATTCAAATGAAAAGAATCTCTTACCAGGCACGTGATGCTACAATAGTCCAGGTTGCATTCACAAACGGATATGGTAGAACAAACATGTCATTTGTGATGGTAACAATAGATTGGTTATTTTAATGTAATTCATTTAAAATTTACATTATCTGGGTTAAGCACTGGTTGCCGATATTGAGAACAATTCCTTATTGTATAACCTGGTGTACAGAATAAATACCATTCATTTTATGTCAAATTGTGCAATAAGTGAAGAATTTCTGGTAGCTTATGTTTGTGACATCCCTATTTTGAGGTTGGCTACTACAGTATAATTTCTGTACAGCATTCATCGATTGGATCAAAATGGCATGACTGGCAGTTTTCTTCTTGATTTTTTTTAATATGTGAAAATTATCCAAAAAAATCTAATGCCAATCTACCTCAGTTAATAATCGATAAAGTCAACAGTCATGCTGTGATATGTCCAGTGTGACGCTAGCACTTTGTCATTGGCTATGGATCAACTCTAACCACTTATTTTTCCTTTTAGCTTAAAACAGAAAAAAAATATTTTAAGTTGGAGCGTTGTGGTTGCAAGGTAATTAGGGTGTAGGCAATGAGAAATTTCTTTGTATTGCTGTTACTAAATACTCTGGTAATTAGCCACAAAAAATTGTATTTCCATTCTCATCTCTTAAGTTTTAACAAATATCCTTTTGTCACCTGACTATCAGGGAAGCGTGGTTGAGGCTGGCCCTGACCTGTTGTCATGACACCAACATCCTAGGTGGGGGGCTGTACAGGAAGCTGCTGTTGGAGTTAAACGTGGTAAGACAATTTCTGTGCCAAGTTTTTCACAATCTACATAGTATATTTTGGCATTTCATCTAAAATAGACAGTTGTAAACACTGGCATTACAACTGTAAAATTTGGTCATTGCTTTCTTTGTAACACAGCCTTAAAGTTTACTTCATTAAGTAATCCAAAATAAGTCAAATAATTGAAAATAGGTTTCAACGCTGTGAGATGGTATTTAAAAAGTTGGAATTCTTTTTAAACTCAATGTTTTAAGCAATAATGAAGTTTTATGTCCTGCATTTAATCCTGCCTAATTCCAAATTCCTGATATATACAATTAGTTCTTGATCACTAGAATGATTAAAATACTAAAATAAATTTCAGGGTGATGGCTATCAATTTGTCTAAAATAGTAAAAAATGACGAGCCCATCTTGGAATTCTGAAATTAGATGGGAGCCTTGGAATTCCAGGCATTCTTCATCATAAAGTATGGAAACTAATGTTTAGGAAATTGATATGGTGTGATGGTTTCCATAGAAATCAACTGCGGTAGTTATTTTTATTCCATAACGTTATTAAAATTAGTTCAATTTCTAAAGTTTACAAACAATAATGTGAAATTTGAGTGCTGGATTTTAATCAAAGGTTCTGGTGTTCCAGTCTTTGCAGATTAGCTCCAATATTTAAAAATAGCTTTGTTGTATTGGCTTTTATTGGTTAATGTGATTAAGTAAAATAGACATGATATTAATAACATTGTGGGACCAGAGGGGTTCCATGTTGAAATTTTTGATTGCACTGGACAACAAATTTTTTCAAAAGTGTTGCTTCCTCAGAATTGTTTTTTGTTTATGATAGACTGCTTGATCTGAGCACAAAAATAATTTCAGACTACTTGTATCACATAGGAATTTGGAGAAACAAATTTAATTTTTCAAAAAATATAATTATTTAATTGCGTAATGGTGCCGATGCTTTGCAATAGTTAAACTAAATTAAAATGTTAATGATTTTTGTTTGTACTTGATGGCTTCTCACTTAAGTGCCCAACAATAATTAACATTGATTGATTCCAGTTGCCCCTTGACTACAATGACCTGGTGAAACCTTTCACCATGCTCGTCACTGACACCGCCATAATTTGCAGGGAAGAAGTCTAAATGGGAATGCAGAAAATAAATCTTTAATGACATGTTGCACTTCATGGTTTTGTATGCTTGAAGCATGTTGTCAATCAGCTGCACCTAGTTTGGTGCTTTGTACATGCCAAGAAAAGTATCAACAACACCCTTGAATGTCTTCCATGTGATTTTCTCCGGTCCCAATAGAAGTTCTTCGAATTGCCTGTCATTGATGGCCTGTTTGATTTGTGGACCAACAAAAATGCATTCCTTAATCTTGATATCAGTTATCCTGTCTTGAATTATGAATTGAAAAACAAATCTAGGTGATTTCAAAAAAATTGATGCGTGATAGGGAAGTTTCATGGTGATTTTCATGATCAACAGTGCAAAATCCATAAGATACATCCAGAAGTATTCAGGAAGCAAAATCTTTGTTGTCTAGTGTTGTCAATGTTGGTGGCAAACTTCCATAAGCTAGATCACATTATCAGACACTGTTGAATATTTCATAATCTTTTGGCTTGATAATTAAATTCTTTAAATAAACAAATTGCATAAATGAGTGTGCTATTCATTTTGAACACTATAAATTCTGTATTTTGCATTTTTAAGATTGGTTAACATAATGTGCCAAATCCTCTTTTATAGTCATGAGTTGATTAGGTAATTGTGTGGTACAATTGCAGTGTTGCAATATCTGTTCCCAGCTGCTTCCCTGAAATGGGAGATAAACTAGCGCAAATGAATCTTTCGTGATTGATTGTGGGAGTGAATTTTCTACCTATGCATTGAGGTTTCAGTTTTATCCTTTCCACTCTGAAAATGAGTAGGAATGACAAACCTTACTTTTAACTGAAGGCAAAGTAAATAATGATGTGCCTATATTTGGCTCTTAGATTATATGAGCTAAATAAATTAATAATTCAAAATTTGGTCAGTGACAGCAAATTTGCGAGGAAGGCACATTTTCTGAACTTCTGGCTTGCCGAAAACAAAACTGAACAAATTAAAATGTGACTGGCCTGTTGGTGAATTGTTTCGTGATGGTACAGCCTAATTGTAAGTTATAACTGGTATCTTTGGTTTATTTGACATGCACAAATATGGAAGGTAGAGGGCCATTCAGGTGAGGCTTCTTCATGTGATGTTGTAATCGCTGCATGTTGAAGCTATAATCAGGCTGTAGTAAATGCCCCTGTATTTATGGCATTGGTACATTACAAATAGACCACGCACATGCAGCGGACCATACATATGATGTACAGATTTGGTTTCTTCCTGAAATTCCATTTCCTTTACTTTGCCTTGAAGTGTGCTTCCTGTAACCTCATGAGATGCTTTTTTAAATGCTGCAAATGCTTGTGTTGAAATTTAACAAAATATTTTGTGCTTACCCGTGTTCCTAATGGCTAAAAACAAAAATCAGTGAGAAATAACTGCATGCTGATAAGTTTTAAATTTGCTTCATCACGCACATGTTACCATGAAGGACAGGCTACACTTTGGTCGTGCTCTGTTTTGATATTATGTTTGGCAGCATGGCCAAGATTTGTCAAATGATTTAGTTCTTCCTAATACAGAATCGTATCCTAAAGTGAAGATGAAAAAAAATTGATTTTTTATTTTGATGTGGAACAAAAAAAGCATTTAACACCGATTGTTTTGTGTTGTCAATATGTACTTTATGCTGTTTTGTAGTTTTTAGTGAAGGGACACTGAACAGACAAAGTATGCCAAAAGTCGATGGAAATGGATTAACATCATTTGCCAGGTACACTTTGACCTTGAATGCTGTTGTGCAGGTGTTTGTTTAGACTGTAACAGATGTAGCATTCAGGACAAGCTGATAATCAACTTTAGTTTGCCAATATCATAATTAGTTGTATTTGAGGGGTACAGATCCATAATTCAAAATGAAATGTCAGAGGTTAAGTTTCAATTAAAATATGAAGGTTTGTGAGATCTTCGTGTTTACTGTGCTTTATTTAAAAAGGTGTGCAGAATATGATTCAAGTCACACAGAATTGAATTGCTGCTTGTTCTGTTTTGGAATCAATTTTTATTTGCTGCTTTGCCATTATCACATGCAAAGACGAAGTCTTGAGGAATTAAATCCAGATTGAATATAATAGCAAAACACTGTAGCCAATATTGCAATGAATTTGTGAAATAACGTGCTGTAATTTAACAGCATCATACAGTGCTGGGGGAAATCAGTGTGTCAGGCAGCATCTACGAAGGGGAATGTGAAAGCCTCCATTTCAGGTCCAGACCCTCCATTGGTACTGAGGGAAAGCCAATATAAAATTATGAAAGGAAGGGGTTGAGCAAGAGCTGTCAGGCAATGGGTGAATCCAGGTTTGGGGAGTTTGTTGGTGGTTGTGACAGGCAAATGAGAGAGAGGAGTTTGATCTGCATTGCTTTATGCTTGGTCATTGTTAATACCACAGCAAGTGATAAGCTTGTGGCAGCTTTAAGCAGATTCTGCATTTCCTGCAATTGCCATGCAGTGGGACAAAAGCTGTTGATAGCTTAATAAGTAGTTTTAGACTTGTTGTTTACCGGTTGAATGTGTCAGTCACAAGCAGCTGAGTAAATTTTAGCTATTTCAAGGCATTTTGAACTCAGTGTCTCCCATCCACTACATAATGTACTGGGTGGGCACAGGAGTACATTCAGCCAGAGACTCATCCCTCCGAGATGCAGCACAGAGTGTCATAGGAAGTCATTCCTGCCTGTGGCCATCAAACTTTACAACTCCTCCCTTGAGACACCCTGAGCCGATAGGCTGGTCGTGGACTTATTTTCATAATTTATTGGCATAATTTACATATTACTATTTAACTACATGGTTCTATTACTATTTATTATTTATGGTGCAACTGTAACGAAAACCAATTTCACCCGGTATCAATAAAGTATGACTATGACTAAGCTCTTAAAGCAAAGTTTGTGTCCCTCAATTATCCATTTCTCTTTACTGAAGCTGATGACTTACTCTGTGGCAAAATGTTAGTCAATGTGATGTAGTACAGAAACTGGCTCTTCTGTCCATCTACTCAGTGCCAACCAACAGGTATCCATTCCATTAAACTCATTTTGTTGCCCTCCCCCCACATTGCCATTGACTCCCCCCACTCCCCGATTTTAACATTCACCTACACTTGGAACAAGTTACAGTGGCTAATTAACCCACCACCAGCCTGCAGAACAATAGGATTCTAGGAGCAAACCAAAACACTTAAAGGCAACTGGTACCGTCGCAGGAAAAATGTGCAAGTGCCACTCAGACAGCAGTATGGGGCAGGATTGAATCTAATTTGCTAGTGCTCTGAGACAGTGGCTCTAAAATGTACCTCTGTACAGTTGTGCTGACGTTTGTACACTGAATGGACAGTTCAGTGAGTTTAAATCACAACTTCTGACAAGATGAAATGTAAACTTTTTCTCTTGCGCTCTCACTTTCATACTCTCTTCTCCCTCCCCAGATGCTGCCCAGCATGTTCTGTTTCTTTTTCCAGCATCTGCAGTGTTTTTCTTTCAGATGTTACTCTATGATAGCAGCTACTTAGCCTAGCAGTTTCAGACTTGACACATCAGGATTTAGATGTGGAAACACTCCTGCTTTTGCTAGGACATAATGTGTTAGCATGTATATATTATATATATGCCTGAGATTACTGCATGTCACAATCTGTGCTGTAACTAGATGCAACATACTGTAAATAACCAAAGTTAAAATTAAATTTGCAATTTTTTTAAACTTTGCAGATAGGATTTCTCAATGCTTAATGATTAAAAATGTATTATTTCCCTTTCACAGTGCCTAACTATTGGAAAGTGACTAGATACATACATGAGGATTGTTTGCCACTGCAGTAGATACCTGTAAGTAAATTGTGCTTATTGCTTGGCTGCAGATTCTTACTCATCTTCTTGGTACTTTGAGCTGTTCGTTTATAAAGTTATTTTCTTCTGGGCCTTTCACTTTCAGTTTGGAATTGCTATTTACAGCTTTGATTATACTCTGGTCTGAAAAGCAAGATATAACTGTACAGCACAGGATGATTATTTGAACTCGTCTTTACAGACACATTCAGGCAACTACATATATGGTGACATCCATTCCTAGTTCTTCCCTGTAGTTTTTCACTCCTTTAAAAATGTATTCAATTCCTTAAAGCTGCAATAACTTTTCTATCCAGCACTCCTAGCCATTTATTTAAATTTTATTTGTGTTATACAGTTGTTTTAGCCAAACGTATTGCTGCTCTTGTACTCTTGAAACTTCATTTTGTGCAAAGTATTTATGATTTTAAATAGTTTATCAAATTTTGCCATTGCTTCTTGTCCTGTGTAGGAATCAGTTTTGATTTGCTGCTTTGCCATCATCACATGTAAGGATAGCAGTTCCCTGTCCTCAAAGATTATTTGAATAATCTATCTGATTTTAACAAACTGATAGTTTTTTGGTCACTGAGTGGGATCTTATCATTTTTATTACTGAAAACAATTTAATTATCCTTTTTTTTACACAAAACATTCAAATTGTTAAGGTGCCCCGATGACTTGTCTTTAATTCAGTTGCATAACCATTACACTTACCTAGAGATGGTAGGTATACAGGTAACATGTAATTCATACAAGTACACAAGTAACGTCATAGGACAAGCAGCCAACACCAAGGGTGAGAGTTTTGTTCTCTTAGATCCTCTCAGCTGAAATCAATTGTCTCAACAAGATTTTGAAATAAACCTTGACGCCTTTTGTCTGTATTTTCGTATCCTGTTGACTAATTGATTCTTTCAACATGAACATAGCAGTCGTCATACTGTTGTTTTGAAAAGAGCCTTCATTTAGTCTTTGACCAAGTGCTTTAAACATTTCTGAAGTATTCATTCTATGCTCTTGAAGGTTACAATTAAATCTGCCTACATTTCATTAAAAAAATGCTTGTGCTTGGTTTTCTTGCTCAAAGGCTTGCATTGCTTTTGACCGGTTATAGATTATTTTGACATCCTTTTGATAGTTTTAAAAATCCAAACATGCTCTTTTATTTCTGATTCTGACCTGCATTTCCTAACAAAACATAGAAAGCGTGAAGTGTAGCATAACAGTACACAGTCAAGTGTTGGAGTTTCACCTGTGGTTTGAGTGGTGTACATAACAGTCTAAGTCACGTTTTAATGTTCTTACATTTCAACATGCAAAACAGTTATTTCTGAAATGCATGGCATTTTTCTTGAAAACTTAACTCTGGTGTTCCTTTTTATAAGTTGCTGGGTGCCACAGATGTGCAGTGGCCTATTTTTGAGGGGAAAATTGAGATCGAAAACAATGCATATTTTTGGCAAAGGCTGATGATTAAGTGGGGAAATGAAGCTTGGCTGCCTTAAGTCATTGCTTCACAAAGCCTTACCGAAAAGCATATGAATTTTGCAGATGCATTGAGTATACTCAGTTCCAGTGCATTTCCTCCATCTACCCTCAGCTCACTGTTTATACAGCACTGAAAATTGTCTATAACATTATTCTCATCTTATCGTGTTTGATCTGTTGCATCTAAACTAGGCTCTGCTGCGCTGCTTCCAACTTGCTGAATGGAATCATGAGTCGAGAAGTACACCATTTTCACCACAGGATGGCAGTCTGCATCCCCCAGCTCTGACACCTTAGAAGTGGACTATTACAAATGTTTTTGGAAGCTTACATGAGTGGATCTTAAACTCCAGGAACTTGGTGGGTAGCTCTGTGAATACAATCTGTGAACAAAAATCAGTTTTTATACATATTTTTGTGTTGCTGACACTGTTTCCATCTAAGCTGTACATTTGTTGTGTGGGCAAGAGTACCATCACTTTTGAGGCTGAAAGATCTGCTTTGCTTTCTGCAGAAAATTAAGTGGAAAATTTAAAGAATGTGCTCCAGTATGTCATCGCCTAAAGTTGCTTCGTGTATGTTGTTATTCATTGTACATGTTTAATAAAACTTCAATATGCTGCTATGGTGCTGCTGTGTTTTTCATTTTGTACGTTGTGATCAGTAACATACACACCGGGTAATGATAAGGGTGAGTATTTTTATCCATTACACTTGGCTTTGAGTTCTGCTGCTATGAGTAGCAAAGGGAATTAAAATGAAGTGGAACTTGATGGCGAACAGGTTAATTTATGTATAGATGCAGCTTTCATGTTTTTGTAATTTGGCAAATCCTTTCTGGAAGTGTGTTAGTTCCATCCAGTGGAGCTCTTTAATGGGGGCGGGAGGGACAAAAGCAAGGATGTTCATACCTTCCATTTTCTCATACACAATGGAAACCAACTGCGTAGCCAGTACCTGAAATAATGAGTTAATACTTAACCTGTATCTTATACTTCGAATTTTGTATCAGTTAAGATAAAATTCTCATGACTGGGGTGGCATGGTAGCTAGGGCAGCACAATAGCATTTAGTGTAATGCTGTTATGGTGCCAGCAAACCTGGGTTGAATTCCACCGTCTCTAAGGAGTTTGTTCATTCTGCCTGAAACCATGTGGATTTACTCTGGGCGCTTCGATTCCTCCATTTCCCAAAGTTGTATGGTTACTAGGTTAATTGGTCAATGGGTTGTGTTGCCTCGTAGAGCCTATAACCATGCTGTATCTCTAAATAAATGGCTAAAGACGGTTTTTTCCCCATCGGAGTGGAATACAGCTTTTACATAGAAACATAGAAAATAGGTGCAGGAGTAGGCCATTCGGCCCTTCGAGCCTGCACCGCCATTTATTATGATCATGGCTGATCATCCAACTCAGAAGCCCGCCCCAGCCTTCCCTCCATACCCCCTGACCCCCGTAGCCACAAGGGCCATATCTAACTCCCTCTTAAATATAGCCAATGAACTGGCCTCAACTGTTTCCTGTGGCAGAGAATTCCACAGATTCACCACTCTCTGTGTGAAGAAGTTTTTCCTAATCTCGGTCCTAAAAGGCTTCCCCTCTATCCTCAAACTGTGGCCCCTCGTTCTGGACTTCCCCAACATCGGGAACAACCTTCCTGCATCTAGCCTGTCCAATCCCTTTAGGATCTTGTACATTTCAATCAGATCCCCCCTCAATCTTCTAAATTCCAACGAGTACAAGCCCAGTTCATCCAGTCTTTCTTCATATGAAAGTCCTGCCATCCCAGGAATCAATCTAGTGAACCTTCTTTGTACTCCCTCTATGACAAGGATGTCTTTCCTCAGATTAGGGGACCAAAACTGCACACAGTACTCCAGGTGTGGTCTCACCAAGGCCTTGTACAACTGCAGTAGTACCTCCCTGCTCCTGTACTCGAATCCTCTCGCTATAAATGCCAGCATACCGTTCGCCTTTTTCACCGCCTGCTGTACCTGCATGCCCACTTTCAATGACTGGTGTATAATGACACCCAGGTCTCGTTGCACCTCCCCTTTTCCTAATCGGCCACCATTCAGATAATAATCTGTTTTCCTATTTTTGCCACCAAAGTGGATAACTTCACATTTATCCACATTAAATTGCATCTGCCATGAATTTGCCCACTCACCCAACCTATCCAAGTCATCCTGCATCCTCATAGCATCCTCCTCACAGCTAACACTGCCACCCAGCTTCGTGTCGTCATGTTTTCCATTGGAGTAACAATTGCTTCATGAAAGATTGTAGTTTTACTGCTGGTAAAATGAGGAAAAAAAGAGAGGGCAGAGAAATTACAAGGATATTTCTGGACTTGAGGCCCTGAGTTATAAGGAAAGGTCCAATAGGTTCGGATGTTATTCCCTAGAGTGTAGGAGAATCAAGGGAGATTTGATAGAGGTATGCAAAGTTGAGAGGTTATGGATAGCATAAATGCATGCAAGCTTTTTCCACTGAGGTTGGGTGAAACTGAAATGAGAAAATGGGTTAAGGGTGAAATGTTTAATGGGAACAATGTTTAATTGGGAATGTGGAACAAGCTGCCAGCAGACATGATGGATGCAGGTTTGATTTCAACATTAAAGAGATGTGGATAGGTACTTGATTGGAAGTGTATAGAGAGCTATGGTTCAGGTGCAGGTTGATGGGGCTTGGTAGATTAATGGTTTAGCATGGACTAGATGGGCCAAAGGGTCTGTTTCTGTGCTATGGTGATCTATGACTGCAGAGTTTAATTATAAAAGTTGGGAATATTTTGGGAAAAAGGGAAAAAATGCTGCTGCAAAAATCCAGCCAATTGTTAATTTTGCCTTTGATCTAGTTCGTCTCACGTATTTAGCACATAATCATTATGTGCTGTGTTTTAAGGCGTGGGCAATCATGTTCTTTGACCATGATTGTTCTCAGCAATTTTTTTTACAGAAGTGGTTTGCCGTTGCTGCCTTCTGGGCAGTGTCTTGACAAGACGGGTGACCCCAGCCATTATCAATACTCTTCAGAGATTGCTGTCAGTGGTTGCATAACCGAGACTTGTGATGTGCATCAGATGCTCATATGACCATCCACCATCTGCTCCCATGGCTTCATGTGACCCTGATTGGTGGTGGTGGTGGTGGGGGGGTGCTAGGTAGATGCTGCAACTTGCCCGAGTGACTTGCAAGCTAGCGGAGCAAAGGAGCTCTTTATGCCTTTGGTAGAGATGCATCTCCATCCTGCCACCCAGCTTCAGAGATAACAGAATCTGTAACAAGAATTCCAAGGCAGCCTTGTCAATGAAAACTTGGGTTATTTATGTCTAGTTACCCATACAATTTCATTTTATTCATCATTCATTGCTATCCCACACCCCTTTATTGAAGGAGTCATTTCCTGATTTCACCCATGATGTTTGCATGTGGGGGATCCCAGACAAATTGCTAGGTGTGGACTTGTGTACCTGTCTGCAGCAGGGGCGTGTTGCACATAGCAGGTGTTTTTGGATTGGATTGAAATTTGAGAGCTGCTGGTCAATATTTTCCATGAAAAGAAAATACTAGATGTTATCGCAGGTGTAGCAGTCGTGGAGGTTTGGGTAATTGATGGTTTCCCTATCCCTGTTGCAGTTTATTTTGCCCTCATCTGCATTTCTGAAGGGTTTCTGTCTGCTGTTGTATTTGTCTAATTCTGGGGTGTGTTCCACGAGTAGGAAGGGTGGGTCTAATGCTGGTCATTTTCAGGTTTTCTTCCACACCACCTCCACCTTCTAATTTCTATTTCCTAACTCCTTTGTGTCCTTATTGTTCATCCTCTCCCAAATACATGCCAAACTGGGAAAATAATATGGCGTTGTATTACTAAAGGCAAAATAATTTCAGATAGTTTTACTATATTGAATAAAATTCAGAGAAGATGGGCTTGACTTTGGAGGTTAATGCAATGCGTTGATTTTGTGCATTAGACGAGTTTCTAGGCAAACAAAATGAGCTAATTTGACACTGGCTCAACAGGGGCCACCCTTCCTTCTGAGTAGGAAGGTTCTAACTTCAAATCCCATCTTTGGACACAGATAATGGGCTTGACTACCACGGCCTTTTTATCAGGCCAAGTTAAACTGCTTCCTTTCACCTACTCACTTGCTGATGATGAAATATAAAAAAAAACGTTGTGTGTGATAGGTTGGGTGACATTTATTCAGAACTGGCAAATAGCCAATTGTAAACAACTACAGAAACAAGAGAAGGGAGGGCAATTGAGAACATCTTGTGCTGCTACCGGGTATGAAAAGCTAATATGTATATGTGTGTGTATATATGAAAAACTACATTTTCCGATTCAAAAGGCATCGGAGTGTGTGTGTGTGTGTGGGGGGGCGAGTGGAATATGGTATGACGTAGCTAATCAGCTACGTATTGGACCTTGGAACTACACATGTCTGTTTCCGGTTTTTGTTGTGGAGATAGCACTGCTCGAGGTAAATGAAGGACACTAATAATTCTGGGACAAGTGCTGGCATCTGATGAGTTGGTAAAATTAATCTTGAAATAATCTTTGCACACAGAAGGTGTATGTTGATTGACTTGAAGTATGTGGCAACACAGCGGGTCAAGTAGCACCTGTGGAGAACGAAACAGTTAATGTTTCGGTTCAGATGCTGCCTGACAGCTGAGTATTTCCAGCAGGTAAGTTGTATTCCTTTTAACTTGTAGTGGTTAGATAGTGGTTGATCGTCTCATTCCTAAATTAGAGCAGTTAGTAAATCAAATGGATCATATGCGGGAGAGGGGAAAGTACGTACATTTTGGAAGCAACACTGAGGTGTTGCAATGGGGGTAAAAACAAACGCTGGGTTTATCGCTCCAATCATTAAGTTGCCAAAACAAAAAAGGGTAGACCCAAGCTGTTTAGCAGAAAGAATGTACGTCTCAGTGAACAGCAAACAGGAAATATTGCACTCGACTGACCTCGGAACAGATCGGCATGCTTTAGTATTTGCAAGGAAACTACTGTATATGGGAATGAAGGTGCTGTTTGCTTCAGTTACCAGTAGACGCTGCTCGCTTTCTTGTCTGATGTTCTCCTGGTCTGACTGATGAATTATGACTACAGGCTTCTTTCACGAAACAACATCCACACTATGACACAAAGTGCTGCAATTTAAAATGCTGCCTTTAGGTAGGCTGGACATGGTCAGCTTTTTACTTTTGATTTTTAGGTTCATTCTTGCACGTGCTTAATCGCGTGCGTGTGAATACGTGTTTGAGTTTTCCTGTGGTTGTAGACATCTTTTAATTTTAAAATTAAACACAACGCTGGAATTACTGAGCAGACCGGATCGATGATCTTGCAAGCAAATGGTTATATCTCAACCTTATGACGTGGGGATGGATCTAGTTTACAAATGTAAATCTTGGCGGCATTTTTGTCGTTTTCGCAGCAATGACTGTGTTGTCTTTTCCCCGCGAGTTACATCATTTAACCCAGCAAGAAAGGGCAGCGTGGATTCGAAACACACACCATCCGCCTCGAAGTCCGGCGCTGATGCCACTACACCACCAGCCCACTAATGCCCTCCATCTTGGGCGTGTCTAATTGATCATTCTGACGGTCTCCCTCCTTTGCCTAATGGCATTAGTCCATGGCATTAAAAAAAACGGTTGGGAACCCCTGCCTTAGGCGGTCCCTCAAGACAGCCTACTTTCACTCCGAGTTTGTGGGTTTTAATGGAGTAATTACGCAACAGTGAAATACAGTACGTTTAAATGATTCTCGCCGAGTACCAGAAAATATCAAAGCGCTTTCGAAAAAAGAAATTACAGCGTGTTCTTAAATAATATAGCCTCTTCCTTCCTTCCTGTTTGTTTATTTGAGATACAGCGCGGACTAGGTCCTTCCGCGCCGCCTAGCTACCCCTGATTTACCCACAGCCTAATCACATGACAACTTACCCTATCCGTAGCCCTAATAATTTTGTATACCTCTATCAAATCTCCCCTCATTCTCCTACGCTTCAGGGAATAAGTCCTAACCTATTCAACCCGAAGAAGCTACTGACATGATGAAGGAAGCCTTGAACACCGCCACAGATGGATGGAGGACCTTCCTTGCTGCCCTATAAGGCCAGCGGTGTAACGGACAGTATTCAATCTTTCCCGTTTACGTATTCAGGTCTTCAAATCCCAGCAAGATCCTTGTACATTTTCTCCCTACTCTTTCAACCTTGTTGATATATTTCTTGTAGGCAGGTGACCGGAACTGCAGACAATACTCCAAATGTTTCACCTAAACAAGGTAATTATTTTCACTGCCATCTAGTCCGGTACGCTAGCAACTTGCATTGACTTTATTGCTCTCTGAATCGATTTAGAAAATGGGAATTAGAATTTTAATTTAGCAGGTATTTTGAAATATTTTCACTGTACAGTGTTTAGTGTTGTGTTTATCTTGAGTGCTAAGCATTTTCTGTGAATTGATTCTGTAAAACAAATGCTGAGTTCTGACCGTCCTGGTACACCATCCCTCACGACGTTATCTGTTGAGTCACGTCCCTCATGGGTTCTTTGCCGAGGCATGGGGTGTCACGCTGCACCTTCCGACACAAGCGCCGGATCACAGAGAGATGGGAAGGGTTAAGCAAAATCAGGGATTTCATTAACAGAACAACGCCGGCTGGTGGCGTAGTGGCATCAGCGCTAGACTTTGGGGCGGAATCCAGCCGGCTCCCGTGCACGCTTTCCATCCGTGCTGGGTTGAGCGTCGAGCTAGCAACTAGACCTCGTAAAGAAGAAATTGCCTGCTACAGAAACATCAACACCAAAAAGTTGATGGCCTATGCTCTCTCGTGAGTTTAAAGGCAATCTCTCTTCTTCTTCTACTAACAAAACAGTAGAACGTACAAGGTTTTGGATAAATTGGCCAGACCTTCACTCGGCAAGGATCAGGACGACCTTTTAAGTACACTCCAGGGCACGAAAGAATTTGTGCCCAACTGATAAAACCCCAGACTACAAGCTAACAACAAGGGCCAAGGAGAATTATTTGGAAGTGTCTAAGGATATTTGCAACTTAAATGAAGACCTAACAATAACACATAAAAACCCCGAAGCGCAGACAATACAAAAAAAAGTAAACAGCAAAAAAAAACTCAGAGCTCTCAGAATACTCTACCGACGAATGGGGAGGCTGAGGTGGAATCTAAAGTCAGTGTTCCAGCCGTTCAACTGGAGCTCGTAGATGCTCCTTAGGGATCTCTCCCTCTGCTCCGACAACCAACCACCGTACCTTTACTGGCGCCAGAGACTGGGCAAAACAGGACTTTAGCACTGTGCTCCGGCCCGATCCTCTGCTTCGACCGGATCCGCAAGTGAGAGCTGGCATACGGAGGACAGAATGGTTCCTAGGCAACGCCGATCGTACAGTATTTGGTGCTGCTGCCGTTCACGGTGAAAGTATTGACGTCAAAAAAAAAAGATTCACCTACAATCTTTGTGCGCTGAGAATCGGTAAGTTGTTGGCGTTTGGAATCGATGAGTACTGGCGATAATGGAGGTGGTCTGGTAGGACCCGCATCGTGGAGATAAAGGGCTGAACTTTGAAGGGGTAGCAATGCCGCTGACATGCGGTTTTAGTAGCACTCGCAAGCAGATATTTCTGCAGTTGTACACTGGAGGGCATTTGGACTGGTTGCATCAACGCCTAGTACGGAGACTCCAACGAGCAGGATCGTGAGCGGCAGGCAGCAGAGGATTGCGAACTCAGCCAATTCCGCCATGGACATCAGCCTATCCAACATCAAAAAGGCATTGCCCCAAGAAGGTAACATCCATCATCGCGGACTCTCACCATCCGGAACATGTCCTTTTCTGGTTACTACCATCGGGGAAGAGGTACAGGATTCCAAAGACCCACAGCGTTTCAGGAACAGCTTCTTCCCCTCAGTCATCAGATTCCTGAATGGTCCGTGAACATTATTTCTTTGTTCTTATTTTGCAGAGGAGCTCTGCAAGGGTGTTGCCTGGATTGGAGAGCATGCCTTGTGAGAATAGGTTGAGTGTACTCGGCCTTTTCTGCTTGGAGCGACGGAGGACGAGAGGTGACCTGATAGAGGTGTATAAGATGATGAGAGGCATTGATCGTGTGGACAGACAGAGGCATTTTCCCTGGGCTGAAATGGCTAACACGAGGGGGCATAGTTTTAAGGTGCTCGGTAGAAGGTACAAGGGGGATGTCAGAGGTAAGTTTTTCACACGGAGATTGGTGGGTGCGTGAAATGCACTGCCGGCGAAGGTGGTGGAGACGGCTACGACAGGGTCTTTTAAGAGACTCTTAGATAGTTACATGGAGCTTAGAAAAATAGAGGGCTTTGCGGTAGGGAAATTCTAGGCGGCTTCTAGAGTAGGTTATATGGTCGGCACGACATTAGAATTCTATGTTTCAATGACTTTAAATTATAGTATTTTATGCCTTGCACTATACTACCAACAACAAAAAACCCACGATGTTATTCAGACATAATAAACCTGATTCTCATACTGAACTGCAGTATCAATTAGTAAAGAGCGGTTTACTATCTCTGCAGTGGGAGAAGGAATAAAGTTTATTATACTCGATTTCTCGCGGCAAGCAGGTGGAAATTTTTTTCCAGGACCTCCAGGAAGAACCCTTTTTATCTAAATTCCTGCTGATAAATGTCCGCAGTGTGGAAACACTTCCTGAAAAAATGAGGGCAATTTCTCCGCTTGAGAATGGTTGCTGTTATAAAACGCAGGAGAAGAAATAGGCCATTTTATTTTCCCTCTCAACACACCTTCCCACCTTCTCTCCGTAAATTTTTGACGCCCTGACAGTTCAAGAACTTACTAACTGTCAGAAGCATCTGTCACATTCCTCTGGGGAAAGAAATAGAGGGCTAGGTAATTTCTAAAGTAAGTACATGTTCGGCACAGCATTGTGGGCCGAAGGGCCTGTATTGTGCTGTAGGTTTTCTATGTTTCAAGTGCTTTTCTTAAGTCTGTTTATTGTCCACCCACCCACAGGAAAGATGTAAATAAGGCTGACAGAGTACAGAGAAAACTTACAAGGATGTTGCCGAGTCTGGAGAACTTGAATTATAATGAAAGGTTGAATAGGTTCGGACTTTATTCTTTGGAACGTAAAAGATTGAGAGATTTGATAGAGGTATACAGAATTATGAGGGGTATAGACAGGGTAAATGCAAGCAGGCTTTTTTTCCACTGAGGTTGAGCGAGACTACAACTAGAGGTCATGGGTTGAGGGCGAATAGTGAAAAGTATAAGGGGAAATCTCTTCACGCAGAGCGTGGTGAAAGTGTGGAGCGAGCTGCCAGCACAAATGGTGTACGCGAGATCGATTTCAACATTTAAGAGAAGTTTGGATGGGTAGATTGGTAGGGGTGTGTAGAGATATGATCCCGGTGCAGGTCGATTTGGAGTTGGCTGTTTAAATAGTTCGGCACCAACTAGATGGGCCGAAGGGCCTGTTTCTGTGCTGTACTTTTCTATGACCCTATGATTCTGTCTGAAGATGTTCTCGATGAATACGGGTTGGCACCCGTCCCAGCATTTAGCCCTGGAACTGCTCATAACCGGCTGGTCCAGATGGGGGAGCTCTGTATTTTCCTTCACCTCAGCTCATTGTCCTATCCCGCTGTTCTTTTTTTCCCTCAGCTTTTATCCTCTTCTCTATAACTGTAGGTTATATTTCAGCACAGGTTGCAGCGGCCTTTGCCACACTGTGAGGTGCAATTGAAGTGTGATAAGCTGCCATTTATTGACTGCCGGTCACATTGCCAAGAGTAAATTCAAACCTTGGTGCGGTTTCAAATCACCCTTCACAATGTGACAGCTATATCACATTGTAAACCTTAGCCCCTCAACTGAACCATTCTCACCAGCATTTCGCTTTAGTAAAACACTGGCAGACGGTAAAACAGGTGTGAGTAATTGTGACCTTCTCGTTTTAAATTATGTAAAATATTTGTGGCAGTGATATAGAAGCAAGTCACATCTAATGACACAGCTTAACAATTGGGAAATTTAACATAGAAACATAGAAACATAGAAACATAGAAACATAGAAAATAGGTGCAGGAGTAGGCCATTCGGCCCTTCGAGCCTGCACCGCCATTTATTATGATCATGGCTGATCATCCAACTCAGAACCCAACCTTCCCTCCATACCCCCTGACCCCTGTAGCCACAAGGGCCATATCTAACTTCCTCTTAAACATAGCCAATGAACTGGCCTCAACAGTTTGCTGTGGCAGAGAATTCCACAGATTCACCACTCTCTGTGTGAAGAAGTTTTTCCTAATCTCGGTCCTAAAAGGCTTCCCCTCTATCCTCAAACTGTGACCCCTCGTTCTGGACCTCCCCAACATCGGGAACAATCTTCCCGCATCTAGCCTGTCCAATCCCTTTAGGATCTTATACAATTTCAAGGACATCCGCTCCTTTACATTGACTGATTTGGTGTGTCACCTAAAACATTCGCAAATTTCCACAGAGGCACCATGGAGAGCCATCTAACTAGATGCATCACCGTCTGGTATGCGGGAGGGGCAGGATCGAAATAAGTTGCAGCGTAGTAAACTTACTCAACACTAGCCCATGACATCTTCATCGAAGATCTTCAAGGAGCGGTGCCTCAGAAAAGGCGGCTTCCACCATCAAGGACCCCCACCACCCAGGACACGCCTTGTTCTCATTGCTACCATCAGGTTAGGAGGTACAGAAGCCTGAAGGCCACACTCAGCGATTCAGGAACAGCTTCTTCCCCTCTGCCATGCCCATCCATTCAATAACAGCTCTCTGGAAGTTTACAAACACGAGGAAATCTGCAAGTACAAAGCAGCCCTCACAGTCGACGTTTCAGGCCAAGATCCTTCCTCAGGATTGGAAAGAAAGATGAGGTCAGAGTAAAAAGATGGGGGGGGGTGTCGGAGGGGAGGAAAAAGTTACAAGGTGAAGGGTGATAGTTGAGACCGGGCGAGGGAGAGGAGGTAGAGGATTTCCTTTACTGCTGTGATGAGGCCACGCTCAGGTTGGAGGAGTAACACCTTATATTCCGTCTGGGTAGCCTCCAAACAGATGGCATGAACTTCTGGTAATTTCCCCTTCTCCTTCACCATTCCCCATTCCCATTTCCCTCTCTCACCTCATCTCCTTACCTGCCTATTACCCTCCTCTGGTGCTCCTCCCCCTTCCCTGTCTTCCATGGCCTCCTGTCCTCTCCTATTGGACTCCTCCTTCTCCAGCCCTTCATCTCCTTCACCAATCGACTTCTCAGCTCTTTACTTCACCCTCCTCCCCCCCCCCCGGTTTTACCTTGCACCTGTCATCTTGTACTTGTTCCTCTCCTCCCCTCTCCCCACCTTCTTACTCTGACCTCATATTTCTTTCCAGTCTGAATGAACAGTCTTGGCCCAACATGTTGACTGTTTACTCTTTTCCATAGATGCCGCCTGGCCTGCTGAGCTCCCCCAGCATTCTGTGTGTATTTCACTGGAAGGTTAAGCTATTCTCTTCTATTTATGGTTTCATTTATCTTGAATACTAAGCGTCATGTGAATTGATTGGACAAACCAAATCTCATGTGCTGAGTTCTGCCTTGATCTCTGTCAGTGAATACAATCAATAGGTTTCTATCGGTATATTTAATGTCAGAGAAATTTATAACAATATACATCCTGAAATTCTTTTTCTTCACAGACATCCATGAAAACAGAGGAGTGCCCCAAAGAATGAATGGCATTTAAATGTTAGAACCCCAAAGCCCCCCCAGCTCCCCCACCCACAGAATGACTCCCAGTGACAGTGACTATGGGATCTTGCCACATATCATCTTCTGAAGCCCACCAACCCTATTGGGACATAGGCCACCGGCAGCAGTTCGACAAAGTTTGTTTGTTTGTTTATTTATTTATTGAGATACAATATGGAATAGGCCCTTCCGGCCCTTCAAGCCACACCGTACAACAACCCTTGTTTAACCCTAGCTGAATTCCTAGCCAATTTACAATGACCAGTTAGCCCACCAACCAGTGCATCTTTGTGGAGAGAGTGGGTAGTTTCAAGATCTTGGGTGTCAAGATCTCTGAGAATCTAGCCTGGTCCCAAAATATCGATGCAACTATAGAGAAGGCAAGACATTGAAAATACTTCAATAGGAGTTTGAAGAGATTTGGTATGTCAACAAAAACACTCAACAACTTATTAGATACACCATGGAGAGCAGCCTGACAGGCTGCATCACTCTCTGGTATGGGGGAGAGGGGCTACTGCACAGAACTGAAAGGAGCTGCAGAGCATCATAAAATCAGTTGGCTCCATCTTGGGTACTAGCCTACAAATTACCCAGGACTTCTTCAAGGAGCGGTGCCTCAGAAAGGCAGTGTCCAGTATTAAGGACTTCCAGCACCCAGGACGTGCCCTTTTCTCACTGTTACCATCAGGTAGGAGGTACAGAAGCCTGAAGGCACACACTCAGCGATTCAGGAACAATTTCTTCCCCTCTGCCTTCCGATTGCTAAATGGACACTGAACCCGTGAGCACTACCTCACTTTTTCCCCTTCTTTTTCCAATTATTTTTTTAAATTTATTACAAACAAACAAACAAAAAAAACAAAAAAAAAATACAGCACATCCACAAAAACCACAACCATAACAAAATCAAATTAAATGTTGAGCAGCAAAAGGGAGAAAAATATAAAGGCAAAAGTCAACATACATAACAGCGGTTCACTGCACCAAAAACCCTCAGTCCTCACCCCAATACAGGGCCCCATATCCTTTCAAAGATGTCCCCTCTGTCCTCATTACATAGTCTCAGTCTCTCCAAATGTAAAGTATTTGCCAGTTCTCTCAGCCACAGATCGTACGTAGGCACAGAGTCCATTTTCCACATTTGCAGGATTAACTTCTTAGCAATCACCATTCCAAATAATGCAGCCATTTTTCATACATATTGGCTGAAGATAGGAAGCTTGTTACTCCAAGGATGGCTATCTCACTTTTTAAAATATGTAAAGTATTTGCCAGTTCTCTCAGCCACAGATCGTACGTAGGCACAGAGTCCATTTTCCACATTTGCAGGATTAACTTCTTAGCAATCACCATTCCAAATAATGCAGCCATTTTTCATACATATTGGCTGAAGATAGGAAGCTTGTTACTCCAAGGATGGCTATCTCACTTTTTAAAATATTTATTATTTCTGTTTTTGCACGATTTTTTAATCAATTCAATATACATGATTTACTTATTTATTTATTTTTACTTCTGTATTATGTATTGTATTGAACTTCTATGTTAACAAATTTCAGGACACATGCCGATGGTAATAAAGCTGATTTTCATTCTGATTCATTTTTGAGTGTTGTGCTTTACCCAACTGAACCACACGGGGGAGCTCGAATGCAGTAAGTAGACGGTATTTTCCCATTGTCCAGTCGCACTGTTCCTTTCTCCCTCAGCTTTTACCCACCTCTCTATAACTGCAGGTTCCATTTCAGTACTGATAAGTGGTACTGACTGCTCTTCGCAGAAAATGAATGAGCACAGTTTGCAGCGGCCAGCGCCGCACTGCGAGGTGCAATTGAAAGCAGTCAGAGCCCCGCTCCAAGCTTCCAACTCCTCACATGCGACGGGCAGTTAAAACAGCAGCTTGTCGCATTCTAAATCTCAGCCCTTTCACTGACTCATTCGCAAACAGCATCTCGCTTTAGTAAAACATCACCTGCCAGTAAATCAGTTGTAATTGACTGTCATTCCCCCCCCCCCGCAAATTTTAATACTTAGTTCGTGGTTCGAGTTCAAGTTTAATTGTCACTTAACCATACATGAATACTTAGGAATACAGCCAAGATGCAAAACAAAGTACAAACAGTCACACACACACACACACACACCACAAAGCACATATAACACATGTAAGATAGCAAACATATATAAGATATCAGTAAAACACAGTAACACAAAATGTTGCAGAAATCTCCAGTCGTACACAATACGCCTTGTCTTCTGCCGAGCGAACACTGGGCGGCAGCACCGAGAAAGAATACTGTACCCGAACATTTGGGCTGATCTAACTGGGTGTCGTCGGTGTCCCTCCAGGGTTGCGGCAGTCTTGTGACGCAATACTGAACTTCTAAAACTTTTCTTCTCGGCCATCTGGTCTGGTACACTGACAATCTGTGCTCAATGTGTTATTGCGTCCATTCAATACAAGATGATTAAAGTTTTAAGTCAGCAGGTGTTATTCTCACATATACTCTGTAAATTACTTCAGGGGTTATGTTAATCTTGACTGTTAAAGTTTATGTGGTTTGATTTAGAAAAACAAACACACAAGTTCTAAATCCTGAGTCGGTGAACACAGGCAGCCCAGAAGTGCGTCTTGATCGAATAACACTGGATAAATTTTCCGAAAGTGTTGCTACCTCAGGATTTTTATTTTTTTGTTTATGATATACAGCTTGAAGCTGAACACAAATATAATTTCAGACTGCTCGTATCACGTAGGAATTCAGAGAAACAAGAAATTAACTTATATTGAATACAATGTGTTTAATTGCAAAGCGGTGCTGACGCTTTGCAATATTTCAACTAAGCAAAAATGATTTGTTGATGACTTTCGTTTGTACTCAGTGTCTGAGGCTTCTCGCTTAAGTGTCCAATAATAATCAGCCAACATTGATGGATCCCACTTGCCCTGATACCGTTTCCCCTTGACTATAATGTCCTGGTGAAACCTTTCACCATGCTCGTCACTGACAGCGCCATGATTTGCAGGGAAGAAGTCTAAATATGAGTGCAGAAAATGAATCTTTAGTGACATGTTGCACTTCATGGTTTTGTTTCCTTGAAGCATTTTGTCAGCCAGCTGCTCTGTAGTTGCCAGTAAAAATTGCAACAACAACCATGATTTCAACTACAAATTCCATGTGATTTTCTCCGGTCCCAATAGAAGTTCTTTGAATTGTCTGTCATTGATTACCTGTTTGATATGTGGACCAACAAAAATGCCTTCCTTAATCCTGGCATCTGATTAGAATTATGAAATGAAATAACAAATACAGGCGTTTAGAAAGTGGTGCGTGATTGGAATTATCATGGCGATTTTCATGAACAGCAGGCCAAAATCCACCCCAGAAACAAACAAGGGAAAATCTGATGATGCTGGAAATCTGAGCCACACACACAAAATACTGGAGGAACTCAGCAGACCAGGCAGCATCTACGGAAAAGAGTACAGTCGACGTTTCGGGCCAAGACCCTTCATCAGGACTGATGTCTTTGTTGTCCAGTGGAATCAAACCATCTTGGGTTGATCCACTTGGGGGATCTCGAATGAAGTGACTGGCGGGTTCCCTGTATTTTCCTTCCCCGCAGCCCGCTGTTTCTGTCTCCTTCAGCCGTTATCCACCTCTCTGTAACTACAGGTCACGTTTCAATATTGACACGTGGTACTGACTGCTCTCCACTGAAAATGAATGTGCACAGTTTGCAGCGGCCATTGCCGCACTGTGAGGTGCAACTGAAAGCAATCAGAATCCCGCTCCAAGCTTCCAATTTACTCTTCACAACGTGACAGGCAGTCAAAACAGCCCTAATCAGTTTTCAGACCTAATCAGTTCCCCTCTACTGGATGTCCAGTCCCTATATATTTCCATCCCCCATCAGGAAGGTCTCAAAGCTCTCCGCTTCTTTTTGGATTCCAGACCTAATCAGTTTCCCTCTACCACCACTCTGCTCGGTCTAGCGGAATTAGTCCTTACTCTTAATAATTTCTCCTTTGGCTCCTCCCACTTCCTTCAAACCAAAGGTGTAGCTATGGTCACCCGTATGGGTCCGAGCTATGCCTGTTTTTCTGTTGGCTTTGTGGAACAATCTATGTTCCTCTTCTGGCCGCAAGGGCCCGGTGGGGAAGGACCACAGTATAGGTTTCTCCACCCGTGGGAGTGGGAGGGGTCGGAGGGCGGGGAGTATACCCCTCAACAATGAAATGATGTGGTATAAATACGGATATGTACTGTGTATAATGCAAACGTATGTAAAGGATGAAAAGTTATTGAATGGTTTATTGTATATATTTATTTTTGAATAAAGTATATTTTGAAATAAAAAAAAAATCTGTCCCCCACTAAGTCTGCTCTGGGACAGGTGATCCACCCAGACCAAACCTGTGCTGTACCGGGCAGGAAGATCTCAGACAGCCTCGCGCTGCTGAGGGACACCATCGCCTACGTGCAGGACAGGAGGGTGGACGCCTGCCTGGTCAGCTTGGACCAGGAGAAAGCCTTCGACAGGATATCGCACACGTACATGGTGGACGTGCTCTCCAAAATGGGATTTGGGGAGGGAATCCGGAATTGGATCAGACTGCTCTACACAGACATCCATAGTGCAGTCCAGGTTAACGGGTGGGAAACAGACAGCTTCCTCATCAGGTCTGGAGTCAGGCAGGGCTGTCCCCTCTCCCCTGTCTTGTTTGTCTGCTGCATAGAACCCTTTGAGGAAGCCATCAGGAGGGATGAGGGCATAAAAGGGGTGACGCTGCCAGGCAGTGGAGGGACCCAAGTGAAAACCTCCCTGTACGTGGACGACGTCACCGTCTTCTGCTCTGATCCGAGGTCAGTTCGCAGGTTGATTGGCATCTGCGAACAGTTCGAGCCAGCGTCGGGGGCCAGGGTCAACCGCACGAAGAGCGAAGCCATGCTCTCCGGCAACTGGCCCGACCGATCCAGCGTCCCCTTCACCATCAGGTCTGACCACGTGAAGGTGTTGGGGATCTGGTTCGGAGGGGCTGAGGTGTGCAACAAGAACTGGCAGGAGCGGACTGCCAAGGTGAAACAGAAACTGGGACTGTGGGGAGGGCGCTCCCTGTCGATAACGGGCAAGAACCTGGTCATCAGGTGTGAGGTGCTCTCAGGGCTGCTGTACTTGGCGCAGGTCTGGCCCGTCCCCCGCTCCTACAGCTCGGAAATCACCCGGGCTGTCTTCAGATTCGTCTGGGGATCCAAGATGGAGCGGGTGAGACGGACCGCCATGCACAAGTCCCTGGACAACGGGGGCAAGAACGTCCCCAATGTCGCCCTCACCCTGATGGCCAGCTTCGTATGTGGCTGCATCAGGTTGTGTGTAGAGCCCAGGTATGTGGGCACCAAGTACCACTATGTGCCCAGGTTCTACTTGTCGCCCTGGCTACGAAGGATGGGTCTGGCCCCACTCCCGCGCAACGCCCCAGTCAGCTGGTCGTTGCCGGCATGCGTGTCCTACGTAGCAAAGTTCTTCCAGGAGAACGCCTTTGACCATAGGGCCATCAGGCAGTGGTTGGCACGTAATGTCCTGCAGGCACTGCAGGAGAAGGACGTGATGGACACAGTGGGGTGGTTCCCTGAGCAGACTGTCCAGTTCATCTGGCAAAATGCCTCATCGCCAGATCTAACCAACAGGCACCAAGACCTCGCCTGGCTGGCGGTGAGAGGGGCCCTCCCAGTCAGAGCCCTCCTGTACGCCCGGAACGTCGTCTCCGCACCCCACTGCCCACGGGAGGACTGCAGTGAGGAGGAGTCTGTGACCCACCTCTTTGCACACTGCCAGTTCGCAAAGAGGGTGTGGAGGAGGATGGACGGGCTAGTGTCACGTTTTATCCCCAGCAGCTGAGTAACAGAGGACTCTCTGATCTGCGGGCTGTTCCCGGGGACGCACACGGAGACCAACACCCGGTGCTGCTGGCAGACCATCAACTCGGTGAAAGACGCTCTTTGGTCGGCCCGAAACTTGATGATCTACCAGCACATGGAGATGTCCGTGGGAGAATGCTGCCGACTGGCACATTCTCGCTGCAGGAGTACGTGCTGAGGGACGCACTGAAACTCGGTGCAGCCACCGCAAGGGCCCGGTGGGGAAGGATCACAGTATAGGTTTCTCCACCCGTGGGAGTGGGCGGGGAGTATACCCCTCAACAATGATATGGTAAGCTGAACTACTGGAGTGCCACGTGGGTGGCTATAAATACGGATATGTACCGAGTATAATGGAAACGTATGTAAAGGATGAAAAGTTATTGAATGGTTTATTGTATATATTTATTTTTGAATAAAGTATATTTTGAAATAAAAAAAATCTGTCCCCCACTTTTCCTTCGCTACATCGACGACTGCATTGGCGCTGCTTCCTGCACGCATGCTGAGCTCGTTGACTTCATTAACTTTGCCTTCAACTTTCACCCTGCCCTCAAGTTTACCTTGTCCATTTCCGACACCTCCCTCCCCTTTCTAGATCTTTCTGTCTCTGTCTCTGGAGACAGCTTATCTACTGATGTCTACTATAAGCCTACTGACTCTTACAGCTACTTTTTTTAGCCCGAAATGTCGACTGTACCTCTTCCTAGAGATGCTGCCTGGCCTGCTGCGTTCACCAGCAACTTTGATGTGTGTTGCTTGGATTTCCAGCATCTGCAGAATTCCTCGTGTTTACGGAGTCAAAACAGCAGCTCGTCACATTCTAAATCTCAGCCCTTTCACTGCCTCATTCGCAACAGCATCTCACTTCAGTAAATCACCTCTCGACTATAGCGCTGGAGGCTGTCTCTTTGTCCTGACAATTCTCTGATTTGTTTCTCCCTCTCTGTTTACTTGAGCTTCTTATCTCGTTGTTCACTATTTTACACGAAAAAGTGTCGCGGTCTAGCGCCGATAATAAGGATGGAAGTGTTTCTTATTCACCGGCATCGTGTGTGCCCTGAGGCTGGACACGGTTTCTGCCGTTTGGAATCGGTGGCTGCTGGTGATAATGGGGGTGGTCTGAACGTGGAGACAACGAGCCGATCCCCGAAGGCGCAATGAGTGATGCCGCTGACATTAACCGCAGTTTACTACCCTCGCCGCGGAGAGGGAACTTTCCAGGAACAGCGCGGGCAATGACATCAATCTTCAAGCCCTCGCCGGGTTACGAACGCTCAGCTCCCGTACAGCTCGCCCTTTCGGCCGAGAGCTTGGGAACCCGACCGGATGGACTCCATGGCTGCTCGGGTCATGGGGATCAACTGCCCGGGTGGTTCTCCGTTCGCCGCCGCACTTTGGTGCTGCGAACTGTCGGGGTCCCAGGAACAGAGCCCTCGCCGTAACCCGGGGCTGGACCTGACCATCCCCGTCCGTACACTTCCGCAGCCTGAAAACCCTGGACGAGCGACCGAACCTGGTGTTTTGGGTGAGCTGGGAGGACCAGAGGTCCAACATCAAGGAGTCACCGCTCAGGGTCTCCCGCAACCTCGTCCCTATCGGTTCGGTCATCTCCACCCGGCCGCGGCTGCACTCTTCACCGACTCCACGCGAGACAACACGGAGTCCTGCGAGTTCGTACTCCCCGACAGGAAAGAGGGCGATTCCTTCGCTCTCTCTCCTTCGCTCTCCACTGCTCTCCCTACCTCCGCTCTCTCTCTCTCCCCTACCCCTCTGCTCGTCTCGCCCTCTCTCTCTCTCCCCTACCCCTCTGCTCGTCTCGCCCTCTCTCTCTCTCCCCTACCCCTCTGCTCGTCTCGCCCTCTCTCTCTCCACATCAATTTGTCAACCCACCCAATCTCCCCTGATAACTCAAACACAGACACTATCCCTGTGAACCTTTTTCCCGCGCTTTCTGAAGCTTAATCGTCCTTCCTGATGATTAAAACTGCAGACGATACGCCAAGTTGTTTCGTTTAGCTATATACACGTGTACCGTTGAATGGCAATAAACTTGAACTTGACTTGAGCAGCGAAGCATTCACAAAATAACAATTAATTTCTTTTTTTCACTGTTTTCATTCATATTTCAATGGTTCGATTCAATATCAGAGAATGCATACAGTATACAACCTGAAACTCTTACTCTTCACAGACATCCTCGAAACAGAAGAAACCCCCCTAAGAGTGACTGACGGAACAACGTTATACCCCAAAGCCCCCTCCCTCCCACGCACAGGCAGCAGTAAAGCATCAAACCTCCCCCTTGCTTCAGTAAGACGCATCAGCCCCCATCACTCACCTAGCAAAAACAACACCCCCAAAGACAAAAATCTACAGTCCGTAACCCAGCACTGCGACATGCCGCTGGCGATCTCTGTCACCAACCAAGGACAGTGTCATCACTTTCACAGCGTGAGGGGAGAACAACAGCTCGCGGTTTTGATGTTACAGGCTGCGGCGTCGCTATGTTTGCTATATTTCGAGTTTCTCCGACTCGAGAATCGGCAGCAAACTCTCTCTCGCTCGCTCGCAGAGAGATAGAGGGAGAGAGAGAGAGAGAGAGAGAGATAAATAGATAGATAGATAGATAGATAGATAGATAGATAGATAGATAGAGAGAGAGATAAATAGATAGATAGATAGATAGAGAGAGAGAGAGGAGACTCCTGCAACCGCACCCACTGTCTCGATGTTCGACTGAAATTACAATACCGAGAACGATTCATTTTGAGGAGGAATTAGATTACAGTACATCCCTGGGAGCCAAATGATTCTGAAACCGGAATTTTCAGTAAAGAGTGCTGAAATCCTTGAGGGATATCTATCCTCTGCTCATTTGCATTTCTGAAGCGCCTGTGACTTTCCTTTGGGCAAATCCCCAAGTATTTTCCCCGTAAGTCTGTCTGATGTTGGGCTCGGGGGATAATAGTCTGACTCTCGACCCGGCACGGAGTCCTGAAGTGGGACTTACACCAATAATCGACCCACCTTGTGCTTTACCCGGCCTGTCCACTTGGGGGAGCTCGACCGTATTTTCCTGATCTGCTCTTTCCTCAACCTGTCCCGCTGCCCCTTTCTGTTGTGTATTTAATATATAAGTTCTGTTTCAGTAATATTGTAATTATAGTATTTGATCAAGCATTTTTGCTCGTTTGAATAATTAAAGGTGAGAAGTACTTAGATGGCTACGTCATTACGCCGCCGCGTCCTATGCATGTTATTCGCTAAAATACAGTACAGCTGTACAGTACACATACTCATCTCATTTAAAGTATACGCGTCTCATTTTATTTCAATTTAGTTTTATGTTTTGGCGTTACAAAACATTACTCTTTCTTCCTCTACTTTTATCCACTTCTGTACAATTGCAGGTTACGTTTCAATATTGACACGTGGTCCCGACTGCTCTTCACAGAAAACGAGCAGTTTGCAGTGGCCCATTGCCGCGCTGTGAGGTGCAATTGAAAGCAATCAGAGCCCCGCTCCAAGCTTCCAATTTACTCTTCACAACGTGACAGGCAGTCAAAACAGCAGCTTGTCGCATACTAAATCCCAGCCCTTTCACTGACTCGTTCCCAACAACATCTCGCCCTAGTAGGTGAAACACCACCAACCAGTCAATCAGCCGAGTGGCTCCTAGACCTTCTTGCCAATTTGCTTCTTTACGTGTAACGACATGTTTCCAGGCAGCCCCGATACAGTACTTCGGGCTGAGGTATTCGGTGCTGCCGCCGCACTGACAAATTAGACAGCAGCGGGGTCTGTATTTGCAGCGTCCTCATTGAACCAAATCCCACTGAATCAAAGTTCAAAGTAAATTTTATTATCAAAGTCATCACACATAATCCCGACATTCATTTTCCTGTAGGCATACTTTCAAATCTATAGAATAATGACTATGACAGAATCAATGAAAGACCGCCCTAATCGGCAGATTTAAGCGATATAGTTTGAAAAATATCAAATAAAATCTTATAAGCAATTTAAAAACCAAAATAAACTTCAATCATATTAAAGTATTTACAAGAATAAAACGTGCAACGCATTTTATTCTTGTATTCGTAGACAACGCGTTTAGTGTTTAATTGTATGTTTAAAGTCAATAACAGCGTTGACTCGATGAGATGGTTCATACAACAATATTTTTATAAGCTTTGCTACCATAGTTGCAGTAGTTATTATTGAAAATATTCAGTCTGCCAGGAGATATTTCCCAGGACGCCTGTAAACTCACTAACTCAATAACAGTTCATTCTCGGTTCGCGGGACGAGACGATGAACACTGTTAGCACCGCACGGATCTTGCAGCAGCCGGCAGCATTTCTTGGATAATGATCAGAAGCGGGAATGTTAAAACTTGCTCAGAACGCCGGGACTCATTAGAACCTCCGTCACAGCCGAGTCTCAATCAGAACCGACGTCTCTGCCGCTCGGGGTCGTCTACACCGCGTCTTGTCCTTAATATTGACAAGGCCTGTGTTTCACTGCCATCTGGCATGGTGCAGAGAGCTTGTACTGAATGTGTTACTCTGTGAGACAGGAGAATGCAACCCGGCGCGCCCTATTCATCTTGATGTAGGGTTTCGACCTGAAACGTCGGCAATTCCTCCCCCACACAGATGCTGCTCGACGCGCGGAGTTTCTGCTCCCGAACACTGTACGCACGATCTGCGGGTCTCTGGCGTCTCCCACCCTCCCCTCTTGCAGTTCATAGGTGTCGCCACACGGGGGAGCTCGAACACCGCGGACGGCTGGTTCTCGTCTGTGGTCGTTGAACTGACGAGGTGCTGCCTGGCCTGCTGCGTTCAGCAGCAACTTTGACGTGTGGTGTTAAACGCTGCCTGGTTTTAACCCATTCCAGTCGCAAAATCCATCACCCCGCCCCTCATTTTAATTATACCTTAATTTCTGTCTCGCCATATGAAAAGCAGTCATATAGAGGAGGCAGAAGGAGAATTAGACCCGTGTATTGTAAATTATTACATTGTGAACAATATCGACTGTAAATTATTTTGAAACTAGATTCTATAAAAAAGGAGATTAATTCCGTAGGGAGCATCTGTCCCCTGGTCCGTACGGATTTCTGCCTACTTCTGAAAAACTTCTCACATTTTCAGGAATCCCCCACGTCTGTTTGAAGCCGGAGTCGGCGAAAACAGGCTGACTCCCGACCCAATATTAAGTCCTGAAGTAACACACGCAAGATGCTGGAGGAACTCAGGCAGCATGTTTGGAAAGTACTAACAATCCAACGTTTCGGGTCGAGATCCTTCATCGGGATTTAGTCTTGAATCAAAAATCAACCCATCCTGCGATTTACCACCAGGGCCACTTGGGGGCGCTCGAACACCGCAAGTGGTATTTCAGTGAGTTTATTTCCTGGGGGGATCCACTTGGGGGAACTCAAATGCAGTGGATGGCGAGTTCCCTGGATTTTCTTTCACCTCAGCCCATTAATCAATCCCGCTGTTTCTTTCTCTGTCGGCTTTTATCCACCTCTCTGTAACTACAGGTTACTTTTCAATATTGACACGTGGTACTGACTGCTCGTCACAAAAAAATGAATGTGCACAGTTTGGAGCGGCCAGTGTCACGCTGTGAGGTGCAACTGAAAGCAATCAGAGCCCCGCTCCAAGCTTCCAATTGACTCTTCACAACGTGGCAGGCAGTCAAAACAGCAGCTTGCCACGTACTATCTCACACCGACTCATTCTCGGCAGCATCTCGCCGTGGAAAATAACCCCCCCCCACCCCCCCGTGAATCAGCTGAGTTTTTTTTCGCCGCCTTGGTAGTTTTTTTTATATAGAGAAGCGTTGCGAGACACCCCTGATGGTTTGGGCCGATGCATCTGGTGCTGCTGCCGTGGACGTGAAAACGATTCACCCCACACTCCGTGTGCGCGGAGAATGGACGCGTTCCTGCCGTTTGTAATGGCTGACTGCTCGTGATAATAGCGGCGGGAGTGTGAGGACAAGAACTCTGAAGGCGTAGTGAGTGATGCCGCTGATATTATGCAGTTCACTAGCGTTATCACGGAAACATCTCATAAATACCCCATGGATCAGTAACTGAAGAGCTGCTTACTATTTCTGGAGCGGGTGAGGGGGAAACATGTATAATGTCCAATTTCTCACGACGATCAGGTTAAAAAAAATCGGGTTACGGAATTCACCTGCATTCCTGTTGAGTATTCAAAGTTCCGAAGGTTCATTTAAGATGTAGCGGATACGGCCCAGCCCCTCACGGGTGAAACCCTCCCCACCATTGAACACCTCTACACGAAGCCCTGTCGCAGGAAAGCAGCAACCGTCATCATGACCCCCACCAGCCAGGCCGTGCTCTCTTCTCGCCGCTTCCGTCGAGAAGAAGCTACAGGAGCCTCAGGACTCACATCACCAGTTATTAACCCTCAACCATCAGGCTCATGAAACAAAGGAAATAACTTCACTCAACTTCACTTGCCCCATCACCCAATTGTTCCCACAACCTATGGACTTCTCGATTTTGTATTGCTTATTTGTTATTTATTATTTCTTTCTTTTTGTATTTGCACAGTTTGTTGTCTTCTGCATTCTGGTTGAACGCCCAAGTTTCATTGATTCTGTTATGGTTATTATTCTATAGATTTATTGAGTATGCCCACAGGAAAGTGAAACTCAGGGTTATATATGGTGACATGTCTGTACTTCGATAATAAAATTTACTTTGAAATTTAAACTTCTGAACCGTTTCTGAAGACATTTATATCCCTCTGTAAATACGGACAGCCAGCTGCTTCGAATTCCTGGGTGTAGGCATCTCATTTGACCTTTCTCGAGAGCAGCACATTGATGTAATTACTAACGTAACGCCCCGGTTAAGATTTTTACTGCTGTGCTGTAGAATATTTCATTTTAGTAGCTCTGTAAGGGCAGTCTGTTCTTCTTTCAGCCTGTTTGGGTTTGAGCTGAGATGAGGGGCTTTGTTGTTCAACTTAGGAATAGGAATGTGGTGTCAGCCAGTCAGGATGGTGGACTTGGAAGGTCCTCGAGAACGCTGCCGGAGAGGTTTTCTGGCGACCGACACTAGTGTGGGTCGAAGTCTTTTCGGCAGGAGCTGAGAGAAGATAGGAGGGAAGATGGTGGAGGATGCCTTCCCAATTACACAAGGTGCTTTCTGCAGATGATTGGCCTCAAGGAGGAAGGACCAATTCTCCCATGGAGGAGCCCGTTTGTTTGAGATTGATTTTGAGCGACATTCGGAAGGTGGGGACCAAGGGTCTGCAGTGTGAGTTAAAGACAACCTCGAGATGAGCTCCAACTTCTGCGCACATTTGGACTGTGTGAACTGTAATGGGCCCTTTTAATTTTTTTCTTTTCTTTTTTCCTACTAACTATACTTTCTTTATAATTGTATGCAGTGTATAGTCTGTTATTTCTTGCGGGCAATTGCATGTGGGCACTTATATAGGCATCTGTTAGTCTAGTGAGACCATGGATTTGGGCATGAGACCAGGCATGGACAAGGTTGTATGGGAGACCAGCAGTTGCCCATGCTGCAAGTCTCCCCTCTCCACGCCACCGATGTTGTCCAAGGGAAGGGCATTAGGACCCATACAGCTTGGCACCGGTGTCGTCGCAGAGCACTGTGTGGTTAAGTGCCTTGCTCAAGGACACAACACGCTGCCTCAGCTGAGGCTCGAACTAGCGAGCTTCAGATCACTAGCTTTGGTCCATGGCATAGAAAAGGTTGAGAACCCCTGCAGCTTAGACAGTGGTGGGCACAGCCCGGTCCGTCACAGGCACAGCCCACCCCACTATTGAATGCATCTCTGCAACACAGCTACCTTCCTCCAACCATAAAGTTCTTGTATTGATTAATGCAACCTCACCCTACCTCAGCAACGGAAAATGTCGGACCACCTCTTGCTCTACCTTGTACAGTCCCTGGTTGGATTTTGTTTTTGCACTAATGTCTTTCTTTTCAGTCTTTTCCTGTGCTATCTTGTAAAATTTTTATCTCAAGAAGTTCAATGTAACTTTATGATCGAAGTACCATATACTTGGGTGGTAGGGTGGAGATATGGCTCTACCAAAGGAGGTGTAAGGTGCTCCTTCCCTCCGCTAGCCTGCAGGTCACCCTTGGGCAAGGTGTAGCACCTGCTTAGCCCCCCGATCAGGGTCACATGGGAGCCGGTGGTGGATGGTCGGATGAGCAATGGGTGCACATCACAAACTGGCCCCAGGGGAATGCTGTCTCATTTGGCTTTATTCATGGCTATTCATTTATGGTGGAATGACAAACTTTAACTTGAACAAGGAACTCAATTTGAGTTGACTTGACCAATACTGTCTACAGTACCCCAGACGTGGTCCCACCAGTATCCCATACGGTCTCTGTTCAGGTTCAGCCATGATCCTATCAAGTAGGCAGGATAGGCTTGAGGGGCTGAATGGCCTACTACTGTACAGAGAATGTAAACTGTTGAAGCATAAATTACAGGTAAATCAGTTCACTGACACATTGGCAATGAGGATGCTTCCATTCTCCATGATACTAACTGACAATTAAGACCATTGTCTATGTTAATTTTTCCAGTTTGTGAAGATAGTTATGATATTTCAAAATCCCTCAAGTGCTTTACCCATTCACAAAATGGGGCACATTTCATTTACACTGAGTGGCCACTTTGTTATACTTGTACGCCTACTTGTTAATGCAAATGTCTAATTAGCCAATCATGTGACAGCAACTCAATGCATGAAAGCATGCAGACATGGTCAAGAGGTTCAGTTGTTGTTCATGCCAAATGTCAGAAAGGGGAAAAAATGTGATCTAAGTGACTTTGACCATGGAATGATTGTTGGTGCCAGATGGGGTGGTTTGAGTATCTCAGAAACTGCTAATCTCCTGGGATTTTCATACATAACAGACTCTAGAGTTTATAAAGAGTGGTGTGAAAAACATCCAGTGAGTGGCAGTTCTGTGGGCAAAAATGCCCCATTAATGAGCGAGGTCAGAGGAGAATGGCCAGACTGGTTCAAGCTGACAGGAAGGCAACAGTAACTCAAATAACCACACGTTACAACAGCGGTGTGCTGAATGCACAACAGATCAAACCTTGAGGTGGATGGGCTACGGCAGCAGGAGACCATGAACATACACTCACTGGCCACTTTATTGGGAACAGGTGGCCACTGAGTTTATTGCTCTTAATTCCTCAATGAAAGGCTATAACAATGATAAATGAAAAAAAATAGTGAATTCTGAGAGCATGAGCTACATTTAATCTCAGGATATCCTTCCAGGGAACAGGAGGTATGGTGTAACATTGCAGGTTACACCAGACAATGTTGTACTGTGAACAAAGTCACTGGAGATAGCCTGTGGATACGAAGTACACTCTCTGAAGGAAGACGTGTGCTTGGCCCAATATTACATGACATTTTATATGCCAAAGATCAAAGAACAATCCCGTGTTTGCAATGTATCTACAATGCTTCAGTTGAATTACATATAACTTTCATACCACCTTCATTCCACCCACACTCGAGACACCCAAAATGAATGCTAAATCATTATTGTCTGATTTTTTTTTTCAATTACCTGCTGTCCACAGCCCTAGGAACTTATTGTCCAGAGCTGCATTTTAAATTTAATCTACAGTCCATATTCAGATCTGAAGAATGGTTGCTGAAGTTACTATTTTGCAATGCAGCCCATGTCCAGAATACGCCCTAACAGACAAGAAAGATTTTGTTTCCTGAAAACTTTTGAGTGTATTGTTGGGCTGCTGATCCTGAAAATCACCATGAAATTTCCCTATCACGCACCATTTTTTTGAAATCATCTATATTTGCTATTTCAATTCATAATTCAAATGAATTAAAATGTTGCTCACAATATAAGCTGAAAGGTTTTCTGTCATGTCCAGGCATGCTGCATGGCAGGGTAGGTTTTAGAAAGGCTATAAATTTCCGTGAAGGACTTGGATACTTGAGACAGATGTTCCCTAGAATAACCGATGCCAAGATTAAGGAAGGCATTTTTGCTGGTCCACAGATCAAACAGATAATCAATGTCAGCCAATTCGAAGAACAACTAGTGGGACTGGAAAAAATCACATGGAAAGCATTCAGGATGTCACTGAAAATTTTCTTGGCAACTACAGAGCACCAAGTTAAGTGCAGCTGGTTGACAACGTGTTTCAAGCATATAAAACCATGAAGTGCAACATGTCACTAAAGATTCATTTTCTATGTTCCCATTTAAACTTCTTCCCTGCAAATCTTGTCACAGTCAGTGACTAGCACGATGAAAGGTTTCAGCAGAACATTATGGTATCAGGGCAACTGGGATCCATCAATGTTGGCTGATTATTGTTGGACACTTAAGCGAGAAGCCTCAGACACTGAGTACAAAAGAAAATCATCAACAAAACATTTTTAGCTTAGTTGAGTTATTGCTAAGTGTCAGCACTGTTATGCAATTAAACATTATATCCAATAAAAGTTAGTTTCTTATTTCTCCAAATTCCTACGTGATACAAGTAGTCTGAAATTATATTTGTGTTCAGATTCAAGCAGTCTATCATAAACAAACAAAAATTCTGAGGAAGCAATACTTTCAAAAAAATTCACTGTCCAGTGCAATGAGTCATTCACCTGTTTGAATTGACGACAGAATTTGCTCAGGGTATCTCTCTATCCTTCAACAGAATAGAGCGATGGGCTTAGCTTAATGCAGCAGGTCTTCTCATCAGGTCTATACTGACCATCTGACACTAATTTCGTTAATCTTGTTTCATCCTCTCCCCATTCCCATTAACTCTCCCCAGATTCTACCTCTCACCTGCATAAATGGGATAATTTATAGCCAACCATTAACCTGCTGACCTGCACCTCTTTGGAGTGAGGGAGGAAGTGTGGATAGCCAGAGGAAAACCACGCGGTTTCTGGGAGTTCATGCAAGCTCCACAATGGCAGCAGTAGACAGCAGGACTGAAACTAGGTGCCGCTGGGAACACTGTACCTCGCAAATAGTGTCTCGGAAAACTAGGCATCCACTTGACAGAAAACACAAAGCCTCAGTTTAAACAGTTGACCAGAGAGTCAGACCGGATCAATTTGCTAAAGTTTCTGGTGTGGGATTTCAACCCACAACACTTTGGCTCCATGGTACATGATCTACTGAGTCACAGTTACAAAGGAACTCAATGGTCTCCTCAAATCAACTTGTTGAGTTTCTCTAGCATTGTAGGAGCCATGAACCTGTTCTCTATCTGTATTCTGTGTTGTGCATTTACTATGGTTATTACAGTAACTGGAGGAGGGAGGGCGTAGTGAAAGTGAAGGGAATAAGTCACGTCTTCGTGCTTTGTTCAGGGCTGTTTGCAACTGGGGACTGGCGGAGGCAGTACCTTTGACCGCTCAGTTACGCATAACTTACATGTACTACTATTACTACGTCGACTCAGACCTAGGGGGCCGGCGTCGGGCACGATGACGGACTCTCCACTTCTCCCTCTCCCTCATCAGTGTGTTCAGTTCATCTACATTAGCCGCACCGCTGTCTCCTAGGAGCGTGTTGACCATAGTCTTGGGAGGGCACCCAGGGTTCATCCTCCCATGCTTGGGCTCCCATATGGTGACTAGGCCAGCAGGTAGCTCAGGGTGGCGTAGACAGTGCCCCACTAGTTGCAGTCTTCTCGCCTCGATTTTAGTGGTGAGCATCGGCAGGTTGTTATAGAGCTCGACATTCGTCATGTGCTGTTGCCAACTCATGTCAAGAGCCATCCGGAGCATTCGTGTATAGCAACCATCTAGAGACTTTCACATCGTCTTGGTGAGTGTCTACATCTCACATCCGTACATGAGAATGGACTCTATGATTGCTATGAAAATCCTCTTTTTAAGCCCTCTGGTCAGGTTCGACTTCCAGATTTTGTTCATGTCGTTCATAGCCTCCACGCCAGCGCCTTCCGTATCTTTGTGTCCTTCTCCGAACTCATCATTCTTGACCCGAGGTACTTGTAGTCAAAGACTTTTTTAATGGTATCATTCTCTACGGTCTTGAGAGTACGTTCATCACAGTTAAACGCCATGTACTCTGTCTTTTTAGTGTTTAGGTGAAGTCCAACTTTATTGCACTCAATTTCCACTTGTGTCAGTAGCTGCTGTGTTTCCTCCATCTGATCAGAGAGCAGGACTATGTCATCTGCAAAATCGAGATCTGTGAGCGTAACTGGTTCCCTTTTGGTTCGCCCTGGTTTTGTGGTAAAACCAAGCTTGTCATGATCTTTGGTAACTTGACGCAGAGCGTAATCAAGGACGATTATAAAGATGTAGGGTGCCAGAGTGTCTCCTTGCAGCACACCAGCTAGGAGCTCGAACACTGCTGTTTCTCCGTCTGGTGATACAACTTTCGCCATGGTTTTGGTATAGCTGGACTCTATTGCTCTCAGTAGATGGTCTGGCACTCCGTAAGCTTTCAGCATCTTCAGCATTTTACCTCAGCGAATGGAGTCAAAACACATACACATACACGTAAGTATGCTTAAATTTCACCGCTTCAAGACTGCGTGTTTGCTCATTGCTAATAACGGATCAAATACATACCTTTAACTTTTGGAACAATCATTATTGGCGCTGAGGGCGCGTCGTACAAGTAAGACAAATCCGTGGGGGTTGCCAACTGCAGAAATTGGCTTGGTTAGAATTGGCCGCTACAAGCATTTTGCAGAATCTTACAATGCAGTTGAATCATATGCAGGGCCAGAGAACTGTGTTCTTCATTACAACTTTGAAATTGTCTGTTTGATAAAGATACTGGGGAATTAGTCCTGACGAAGGGTCTCGGCCTGAAACGTCGACTGCGCCTCTTCCTATAGATGCTGCTTGGCCTGCTGCGTTCACCAGCAACTTTGATGTGTGTTGCTTGAATTTCCAGCATCTGCAGAATTCCTGTTGTTTGAGGGGGAAATAATTTTGGTGTTTTATCCACTGATATCAACCATCGTACAGTAGAGACGTTCCCTGAGCTGCTGCTTCACATTGCACCAACACTAGAGGGCAGTAGAGACCACCAGATCACGGAATGTAGACAAAATGGCTCTAAAACGTGACATATATAAGGCATAAACACGAGGAATTCTGCAGATGCTGGAAATTCAAGCAACACATACAGGGTCCTGGCCTGAAACGTCGACTGTACCTCTTCCTAGAGATGCTGCCTGGCCTGCTGCGTTCACCAGCAACTTTGATAAATAAGGCATGAAGGACAGTGATATTTTGGACAATTATAAAACACGGGTTAACTATTAGCTTACGGCAATTTAAAATGCTGAACCCTGTAACTGAGTCTGCAAAGGCGAATGCGGCCAGTGAGCAAAGTTCCTCTGTATGTTCCCACTGAGGTAGAAAGATTACTTTCTCCTCTTTTTGGAAAAGAAATACTTGGGATAAAGTGTAACAGAAGGCAGGTGCCATGGGAAGTCAATTCAAAAGCAGTTTGGGGGCGGGAGGGGTGCTGTCAGAGTCATGGGACCCTGTGGACTGGCATCATGTACGTGGGCGCAGACTGTGGGACCTCTTTGCTGGGCATCTCGTCTCTGTGTGGCACACCTTGGCTTTTATTCTCTATTGCAGATTCCTCATCGCTGTTCGGTCTAAATCCCGGCCAACAACAACCACCATAAGAACACCTCCACCAACGTAGAAATCGGCAGTTCAAGACGGCAATTCACCCCAGCATGGAATCGTAGGGCGCAGGGTCTCCTGCCTCCTCCCTCTAACACTCGTCACCCTTACTTAGCAAGAACCCGGCAACGCGCACAAAATGCTGGAGCAACTCAGCAGGCCAGGCAGCATCTGTGGAAAAGAGTACACGGTCAATACACTGGAGGCTACCTCGGTAGGTATATTTAAGGCAAGGTTAGATAGATTTTTGCATAGTAGGGGAATTAAGGAGTTCTGGGGAAAAGGGAGGTAGGTGGAGATGAGTCCATGGTCAGATCAGCCATGATCTTATTGAATGGCCGGGCAGGCTCACAGGGCCAGATGGTGGACTCCTGCTCCTGTTTCTAATGTTCTAATGTTTTGACTAAGACCCTTCATCAGGATTGGAAAACAAAAGATCAGGAGTGAGTGCAATAAGGTGGGGGGGGGGGTGAAGGGGAGGGGAGGAAGGTGGCAGGTGATAGGTGAAACCAGGAGAGGGGAAGAAGGTGAAGTAAAGAGCTGGGAAGTTGTTTGGTGAAAGAGATACAGGGCTGGAGAAGGGGGAATCTGACAGGAGAGGACAGAAGGCCATGGGAGAGAGGGAAGGTGGAGGAGAACCAGAGGGAGGCGATGGGCAGGGAAGGTGAGAGAGGGAAAGGGGAATGGGGGGAATGGTGAAGGGGGAGCAATTACCAGATGTTCAACAACCTAAGGACTTGGCCTCCTCAGCTACCTGTGGCAAAGAATTCCACTGATTCTCCACCCTCTGGCTAAAGAAATCCCTCCTCATCTCCGTTCTAAAAGGGACATCGTCGTTCCCCTGCAGCGCTGAGCACAGTTATTACAGGGCCTTGAGTGGTGCTCGGGTAATTGGACATAAAGATTTCTCAATTATGACTGGGATGAATGAGCAGCTGAAATGTTTTTATTTTTTTTGAAGAATTTTAAGGAAGACAAGAATGGCTGGGAACATTCAGTCTGCGGAGAGCAGTCAGATTCATTCTTCAGGCAACGTCTTTGATCCGATAAAGTACTAACTTGAGGCTATTTCATGGATGTACCGAGTGTTCCCAGTACATTCTCTTTGAGTTACTGAGCCCAATCACTTTTTGAAGTTTTTTTTCCTACACGAGAAAGGACCTTGTGGTATTAAGCTAGCGTGCAGGCAACTCCAGGTACAAAGTTTTAGTTCTCTGGAAAGTTTGAGGTTAAGTGTTAGGGTTTTTTTTGGGATCTCTTGATGAGCTGATGCAAGAGTTTCTCTGCTGAGGGAATCCACGGCAAGAAGCCATAACTTTAGAAATGGGGGGGGGGAGGTGGGGAGGGTCGATGCATCTGCTGCTGCTTGTGCGATGAGAGGGGGAGTGGGGGCTTCAGGGTTCTGATGTTCCTGTCATTCACTCTATGAGGTTTCTTGTTTCGTGGATTTCTGTGAAGAGTAAGAGTTTCAGGTTGTGTCCTGTAAACATTCTCTGACATTAAGTTGAGCTATCTGAACCATTTCACCTTTGTGAGGTTTGTAAAATAACAGAATTTTTATGAAGTGGTGTAGCCAACTCAATTCGTACTCTGTGAAACACACACGGTGCCGAAGGAACTCAGCAGGTCAGGCAGCATCCATGGAGGTGAATAAACAGTCGACGTTTCGAGCTCAGCCCCTCCTTCAGGACTGAGAAGGAAAGGGGAAGAAGCCAGAACAAAATGGTGGGTGTGGGGCGCAGAGGCTTCCTGAGAGGTGATAGGTGAAGGCGGGAGGGTGGGCAAGGTCAAAGGCTGGAGAAGAAGGAATCTGACAGGAGAGGAGAGTGGACCGTAGGAGAAAGGAAGGAGGTGAAATGTGACCTTTGCATAAATAACGAATAATAAGTTCCACCCAGCACGTTCTTGGACCATGAAGGTCATTGATGTTTCACTGTACAGCCTGTGCAAAACTCTTTTACAGTATATAGCTGGAGAGCCTAAGACTTTTGCACAGTACTGTAGCAATTTTATGTATTACACTGTACTGCTGCTGCAAAAAAAAACAAATTTCTTGACATACGTGAGTGATGATAAACCTGATTCTGATTTGGGTCTCTATTGTGGACTGAGAGTGGGAAGGGGGCAGGGAGAGGGGAATCATGGTTGGGAAAAGGGGAAGGGAGAGGGGAGGGAGCAGAGAGACATTCTGTAATGATCAATAAACCAATTGTTTGGAATCAAATGACCTTGCCTGGTGTCTCAGGGCTGGGTGTGTCTGTACCCCCGCCCCTGACACCCCTTCCCTTCTACCTGTCCAACACCCCTCCCACGGCGCACAGCCCTCACCATTCCCAACATCCGTTGCTCCTGCCAGATTTACAAACTCGCTCTCTGCTCCACCTTGACAAATACAGTACTGTGCAAAAATCTCAGGCTCCCTAGATATATATGTATATACATATATATATATACATGCCTAAGGCTTTTGCACACCACTGATGTTTCAATGTCCATGTGACAAATAAAGCTTATTTTTATCTTTGTCTTGGATTAACCAGAAGGCAAGACTGGTGACCATACACAGGGGTGAGGGGATGAATGGACACTGTGTGAGTTAGGGCCACAAACTGCAGAGTTTTGGCTGACCGCAGGTTGATGGAGAGCGTAGTGAAGGAAGAAGGCAGAAGATGAGTGATGGGCAGTCCTCTTCCTCCTTTCTGACTCTGCACCTGCTTTCCTCAGGTAATAGGGATTTGTATTATAACCATATAACAAATCACAGCATGGAAACAGGCCATCTCGGCCCTTCTAGTCCGTGCCAAACTCTTACTCGCACCTAGTCCCACCGACCTGCACTCAGCCCATAACCCTCCATTCCTTTCCTGTCCATATATCTATCCAATTTAACTTTAAACGACAACATTGAACTTGCCTCAACCACTTCTGCTGGAAGCTCGTTCCACACAGCTACCACTCTCTGAGTAAAGAAGTTCACCCTCATGTTACCCCTAAACTTTTGCCCTTTAACTCTCAACTCATGTCCTCTTGTTTGAATCTCCCCTACCCTCAATGGAAAAAGCCTATCCATGTCAACTCTATCTATCCCCCTCATAACTTTAAATACCTCTATCAAGTCCCCTCTCAACCTTCTATGTTCCAAAGAATATAGACCCAACTTGTTCAACCTTTCTCTGTAACTTAAGTGATGAAACCCAGGTAACATTCTAGTAAATCTTCTCTGTACTCTCTATTAAAGATAGGGATTTACATTAAAAGAAAATTTACTGCCTTCTTATAAATAGAAAGTTGAGTTTTCTTTTGTTCCCTGTAATGTAATGTAAGGAGGCCAGGGAGCCCATGATCGACGCTGTCTCCCCCGATTAAGGTGCTGAGGAAGACTGAAATCATCGGATGTGCGTGGGGGTGAGCGAGTGTGAGTGCCGTCTACCGGACTCTCACTCGCTGCTGCCTGGGGGGAGGGGGGGAGTGTCCACATATGGCGATCTCTCTCTCTCCCTTGTGTTCGAGTGATCTCTCACTCTCTCAATGCTGACAGAGGACGACGCCGGAGCGAGGTTTAATCTCTGCGGTTTGTAGATTTGGACTCTAATTCAGGTCTATGATGTGTTCTAGATCTGATTGTTCCTTTCCCGTTACCACTTTTGGGTGAACTTTGAATCGCGGCGGCATGCTGATAATGAACACTGAGCTGAACCGAAATACGCCTCCGACTTTGCGTTTGATATTCTGTGTTTTCGCTCTTTTTTTTGTTGTCGTTTGCGTGTAGAGGGAGGGGAGTTTGATGTTACCCTTTGAACAGGTTTCATATTTCTTTGTTTCGTGCCTATCTGGAGAAGATGAATCTCAGAGTTGTACACTTCTTGATTAGATTAGATTAGATTAGATTATGAGGACACACAGTCCTCTTTTATTGTCATTTAGTAATCCATGCATTAAGAAATGATACAATGTTTTTCCAGAATGATATCACGAAAACACATGACAAACCGACTTAAAAACTGACAAAAACCACATAATTATAACATATAGTTACAACAGTGCAAAGCAATACCGTAATTTGATAAAGAACAGACCATGGGCACAGTAAAAGTCTCAAAGTCTCTCGAAAGTCCCATCATCTCACGCAGACGGTGAACCTCCAGCACCGCCAACTTGCCAATGCAGCATCCCGGAAGCATCCGACCACAGTCCGACTCCTGAGTCCGTCCGAAAACTCCGAGCCTCCGACCAGCTCTCCGACACCGAGCACCGAGCACCATCTCTGCTGAGCGCTTCAACCCCGGCCCCGGCAACAGGCGATAGGCAAAGCCGAGGATTTGGGGCCTTCGTCTCTGGAGTTTCTCGATCGCGCAGTAGCAGCGGCAGCGAAGCGGGCATTTCAGAAGTTACTCCAGGTGTTCCTCCGCGCTCCTCATGGTTGTCTCCCTCAAATCTGGATTGTGCACGGCCCCCTAGTTACTCATACGCTATTCATTCGGAATGGCTGCGCGCGCTGCGTCACACCGCCATCTTCTCCTCCCTCCTACTTTGATGATAAGTGCACTCTGAGTCTTTGAACTCTACTGAATTATGTAGTGAGCAGGCTATTTGAGTTGTTTTACCAATGATGCTCGTGGAAGCAGAACAGAATTAGAACCAAAATAAAGTTTATTATCACTGACAGATGCTCTGAAGTGTTTTGCTTTGTGGCAGCAGTATGGTGCAAGACAGAAGAAAATAACTATAAGTCATAATAAAAAAGAAAACAAATAAATAATGCAAAAGAGGTAGTGTTCTTGGGCTGGTTCAGGGAACATTCAGAAACCTGCTGTCAAAAGGGAAGAAGTTGTCCTAAAACATTGAGTGTATGTCTTTAGGCTCCTGTACCTCCCTCCTGATGCCTCCGAGAGGACCACAACCATGTCGTGAGGTTTGGAGGCTTGTGTGCCTCAGTGACCCGGAGAGCTGTGTTGGCTGGAGTCAGGGCTTTATGTTTTGGCTCTTGGTGGGGTCACCCATGCCCAATAGGTCAAAGGGCAGAGGCCGGACTAAGGGTGGGCCACCAGGTTCGGGGGTTCAGCTCAGGGCCAACAACCCTGACTGGTCAGACAAAATTGTTACAGAAACAGCAATGAAGAATCCTTCTACGTCAGAGTGGCCATGCACAGAGGTGGAGGACCTTCAATGGCGGTCGAAACACCAGTGGCATAACCAGTAGGAGCCCCTCCCTGATGCTAGTTAGGAAAAGAGGGCATGTTCTGGGTGGTGAGGGTCCTCCATGACAGATGCCACCTTCCTGAGTCGACGTGTTCTGAAAATGACGTCGATGGTGGGGAGGCCGGTGCCCGTGATGGTTCCTCTGAGTTCATCCTGTCCATGTACCGACTTCCTGAGGCACCACCCTTTGAATAAAGTCCAATCCGATATAACGGGCCAGCACGACGCTTTACAGTACTAGCGACCCAGGTTCAATTCCCGCCATTGCCTGTAAGGAGTTTGTACATTCTCCCCATGACCGCTTGGATCTCCTCCGGGTGCTCTAGTTTTCTCTCACAGTCCAAAGACGTTCCGGTTGGTAGGTTAATTGGTCGTTGTAAATTGTCCCGTGTCGCGAATGGTATGCTGGCATTTATAGCGAGAGGATTCGAGTACAGGAGCAGGGAGGTACTACTGCAGTTGTACAAGGCCTTGGTGAGACCACACCTGGAGTACTGTGTGCAGTTTTGGTCCCCTAATCTGAGGAAAGACATCCTTGCCATAGAGGGAGTACAAAGAAGGTTCACCAGATTGATTCCTGGGATGGCAGGACTTTCATATGAAGAAAGACTGGATGAACTGGGCTTGTACTCGTTGGAATTTAGAAGATTGAGGGGGGATCTGATTGAAATGTATAAGATCCTAAAGGGATTGGACAGGCTAGATGCAGGAAGATTGTTCCCGATGTTGGGGAAGTCCAGAACGAGGGGCCACAGTTTGAGGATAGAGGGGAAGCCTTTTAGGACTGAGATTAGGAAAAACTTCTTCACACAGAGAGTGGTGAATCTGTGGAATTCTCTGCCACAGGAAACAGTTGAGGCCAGTTCATTGGCTATATTTAAGAGGGAGTTAGATATGGCCCTTGTGGCTACGGGGGTCAGGGGGTATGGAGGGAAGGCTGGGGCGGGGTTCTGAGTTGGATGATCAGCCATGATCATAATAAATGGCGGTGCAGGCTCGAAGGGCCGAATGGCCTACTCCTGCACCTATTTTCTATGTTTCTATGTTTCTATGTTAGGCGAGCGTTAAATGGGGCTGGAAGGGCCTATTCTGCACTGTATCTCAATAAATAGCTAAATAAATATGAAACAAGCAGAAATATCAGACTTTCTTCTAAATCCAGGAATAGCAAAGAAGCCGGTGAATGCAGCAGGCCAGGCAGCCTATCTAGGAAGAGGTACAGTTGACGTTTTGGGCCGAGACCCTTCGTCAGGACTAACTGAAGGAAAAGTTAGTAAGAGGTTTGAAAGTGGGAGGGGGAGGGGGAGATCTAAAATGATAGGAGAAGACAGGAGGGGGAGGGATGGAGCCAAGAGCTGGACAGGAGATATGAGAGGATCATGGGACAGGAGGTCCGGAGAGAAAGATGGGGGGGGGGGAACCAGAGGATGAGCAAGGGGTATAGTCAGAGGGACAGAGGGAGAAAAAGGAGAGAGAGAAAAAGAATGTGTGTATATAAATAAATAAGGAATGGGGTACGAGGGGGAGGTGGGGCATTAGCGGAATTATTCGTTATTTATTTTTATACACACTTTCTTTCTCTCTCTCTCCTTTTTCTCCCTCTGTCCCTCTCACTATACCCCTTACCCATCCTCTGAGTTCCCCCCCCCCACTTTTCCTTCTCCCTAGGCCTCCCATCCCATGATCCTCTCATATCCCTTTGCCAATCACCTGTCCAGCTCTTGGCTCCATCCCTCCTCCTCCTGTCTTCTCCTATCATTTCAGATCTCCCCCTCCCCCTCCCACTTTCAAATCTCTTACTAGCTCTTCTTTCAGTTAGTCCTGACGAAGGGTCTCGGCCCGAAACGTCGACAGTACCTCTTCCTAGAGATGCTGCCTGGTCTGCTGCGTTCACCGGCAACTTTGATGTGTGTTGCTTGAAATTTCCAGCATCTGCAGTATTCCTATTGTTTGCGATAGCAAAGAAGCCAGCTGTATTACTAAATGCTTCCAGATTTTGGATCAATGATGATGATAGATGAAATTGAACTCAGACCAGTTTGAAACAGCGACCTTTCCCTTGCGGTGTAAGCTGCCTTAATCATTCAATAATAAAGAATTAGTTCTGACTTTCCTGGATCCAGGGAGTAAGCAAGAGGGTTTACTCTGTCTATATGTTCAATATTAAAATGACAAAGGCATTCATCAGACCAGTTGTGAAAGGGACTGTGTGGTTTGTCAAGCTTGAAATCCTTGCGGCTATTTTGGAGTTATTGATAACGCGATCACAGCTGGGTAGATAATTCAATTGCTCTCTTTTTAATTTTAAAATGTCACCGGTTATTATGTTGTCCAATAGTTAATGAACTGATCGTCACCAGATAAAACATTAAACCTATTAGGAAGAGTGTTCTTCAATAACACACCCATTGATTCGTGAGTTTTTATATATACTGCCGAGCCACAAATCGAATAAACATCTATTAATTATGTATTACTCTATGGAAGGTGGGGTGTATGGGGTGTTCAGTGGGGTGTCAGGGAGGGGTAACATCTCGGGTGAAGGGGCTTGTCGTGTCCATTCTGGGACAGCTCACTCACCTTTGGACCTCACCAGATACTCAGCTCTCACCTGTGGCTTCAAGTAGCTGTTTGCAAGTGACAGCGGCCACACCACAGCACACAGCTTTGACAGGCGGGATAAACCAGTGAGTGTAGCCGGTGGCCTCGTACCCCAGTGAGATAGGGACATGCCTGCCCCAGCATGTGAAGTCAGCTCTGGTAGTCTGGGTGGATGAGATCCACAGTGAGATCCAATGGCCGGGAAGGTGGTTCTGCGACGCTCTGTGGAGAGTGAAGGGCACGACAAGGCACAGAAGACATCATGGTCATCCACTGCAACCAAGGAGGACCCCAGTTTGCAGCATTTGTTCGTACCACTGGACCCGGACTACTGAGGTTGAGAGAGTGGAACTGAGTTTGATCCAGTGACAGACCGTCCCCGTGTGCGCTCTCCATCCGCACCGGGTTGATGTCGAGCTCACAACTCAGCCTTGTAAAGATAATACTGCGAAACGTCTGTACGAGGAGTGGTGCCCCACACGGCCTTTCGAACTGCACCTTGTAAGGCATGAAAATGCCCGATGCTGGCCTCTCAGGTCTGAGTCGACGTCACCATCATCATCATCATCACCATCACCATCATCATCATCACCATCACCATCACCATCATCACCATCACCATCATCACCATCACCATCACCATCATCATCATCATCACCATCACCATCACCATCACCATCATCATCATCATCATCACCACCATCACCATCACCATCATCACCATCACCATCACCATCACCATCATCATCACCATCACCATCATCACCATCACCATCACCATCATCACCATCATCATCACCATCAATAACAATTGATGTGACGTGAGACTGCCGATGCTGGGATCAGGAGCAAAAAAAGAAACTACTTCTGGAGGAACTTTGCAGCTGAACTCTGAGAGTCCAGATGGCAGAGTTCCTCCAGCAGCTGAGATTTGGCTCCGTTTATAGGGTACCTTTCACAAGGCAGAACGTTTTGGATGAGTCACTAAGTAAAACAGCACAAGCAAGAGAAGTTGGGGTGGGGGTGGGGGAGCAGATCAGAAACAGAGCCAGAAAGGTCGGTCACCAGGGATGTCTTAAGGAGTGGCAGGGAGGTTTGGAGAGGCACTTGAAGGCCAAAGGAATGGCTGTCCCTTGTGGAACAATTAACAAGAGGGCAGAATTAAATGGCTGCACGCTTTACATAGAATCACAAAGTGCCACAGGGCAGAGGATCTCTGAGGATCGTCATGTTGTCGTGGCAGAGAGGCTTCTGAGTTCCAGAGAGCGATGCTGTCTGGAGTTTAGCCCTCTGGTGCTCAGCTCCCGGTAAGGCCGTGCGTGGCGGTAAGGTCGAGGGTGAGGTTCCAGACGGAGAGAGATCTAACCGAGACCACGACGGTGAAGTTGGCAGAAGATGATGAGACATCATGACGACGGTGAAGGTGCGGGAAGGCCGCAGTGGTGAAGGCCCCCCCCCCCACCACCCCCAGTCCCCAGTCGTCTTGCGCTTCGTGGACCTTGATCCCGATCTGTCGAGGACCCTGCGGTGGCTTCCTATGCTTCAGCCTCGCCCTGTTAAACAAAGTCAGGCTCAGACTCTCTCCATTAAGCAAATCCATCCTAACATCCCGGTTACGTGGATCCCAGATCAGCCTCAGTAGACCCACCAATAGATAATCCCGTCAGAGACCATCATACTCGACTCGAGTGAGTGCACTACCACTCAGAAACAGGCCCTTCGGCCCATTTAATCTGTTCTGACCTACTTTTCTAACTAGTCCCATCTATCTGCCCTCTGTACCCCTCCCATCCATGGACCTATCCAGACCTCCCTTAAGCATTGCAATCGAATGTGCATGTACCACTTGTGCTGGTAGCTGTTCCCACACTCTCACCACCCTCTGAGTGAAGATCTTCCCCCTCACGCTCCCCTTAAGTATTTCCCTTTAAATATTTTCAGGAGGATGTTAGGGCTGGTTGGGCTGAGTCGTTCTCCGATCCCGGCAATCCTACTCGCAAACGCTTCGCCAGGGCGCTGCTGATTGTGGTGTGTCCTCTGAAGGCTTGGCCTTCGTACACTTTTCAATTGGCCAGGTGGTCATCAATATGGAAACCGAGTTGCGGTGTGGGGAGGAAACCGCGTCACTGACTGGCTGTGTGGCGAACTTGGTGCACTGTGGTCTGGAATTTTGCCTGCATCGTCTCACAAGCAGGATTGAAGGGAGTTTAGTAATACTCTCTCTCCCTAGTCCCCCTCTGTGACCTCCGTCCTGCTTTATCAGTGCCAGGATTCCATTACTCAATTTTTTTGTGGTACAATTATCTTTCAGGAGGGTTAGAACTTTATCTTTATCCAAATTGAAAAAAAAATGCACACTTCTTTTCAAGAGGCTCTTCGACTCTTCGACCTCCAGACCGTCTACTGCAGATCTCCTTCACCAATCAACTTCACAGCTCTTTACTTCACCCCCTCCCACTCTCCCGGTTTCACGCATCACCTGCCACTTTGTACTTCTTCCTCCCCTACCCCCGCCTTCTTATCCTGACCTCTTCCCTTCCTTCTCGGTCCTGAAGAAGGGTCTCGGCCCGAAACTTTGACTGATTACTCTTTTCCACAGATGTTGCCTGACCTGCTGAGCTCCTCCAGCATTTTGTGTGTGCGTGTGTTACACGTGGTCTATGTATCTGTTTACGGAGTTGTTTGTGGAAAACCACGCGTCTAGGAATTCCCTTGCATGCCGCTTGTTCGCTAGCGAATGGTGCCCATTCGAATTTGTGGCCTCTCGACCTTCATGGGTAGAGACTAGGGAGAGTTGCTCATGCCGTTCTACAGCCAGCTGATGTTTGTGGATCCTTGTGGGTAGTTTTCTCCACAAGACAGAGATGAACTTGAAAAGAAGTGTGCATTATTTTTTCATTTTGGATAAAGGTAATGTTCTAACCCTCCTGAAAGATTGTCGTCGTCGCAGCTATCCCTCGAGGTCGAGGATGATGGTCTTGGTTCTGTTTTGATCTACTTATGGGCTCGTCGGCCCACAGAGCGAAGAAGCCTGTGCAAGTATTTGTTTAACGTGTACTTGATGTTGCACTCCAAGAAGCACACGATACTTCACAAATCAACCAACTGATTCCAATGGCGTGGAAACCACGATGATTGGAGCTGATGGATTTGTTGCAGCCTTCATCCGCCTTCACAGCCGTTGAGTTCAAAGTAACTTCGCCCGCCTGTTCCACCGTTGAGGTCTTGGTTGGATTGTTCTTTGTCAGGGACCTCACCCTCGACCTTACCGCCATGGGTGACCCCACCAGGAGCATAGCTCCAGACAGCATTGCTCTCGGGATCTCAGGACCACACAAGCTTCTCCACCACGACAAGGTGACAATCCACGCAGAAGACCTGAAAGATAATTGTACCACAAAAAAATTGAGTAATGGAATCCTGGCACTGATAAAGCGGGACGGAGGTACCTAGAGTAGAAGCGCAATCCGTAGGCCGCCCAGCAGCACACAATTGCTTTACAGCATCTGTGATCACTGATTGGGGTTCAATTCCTCCCTCTGTTTGTAAAGTTTGTATGTTTTCCCTGTGACCGCGCGGGTTTCCTCCGAGGGCTCTGGTTTCCTCCACATTGCAAAGATGTATGGGTTAGGGATAGGGTTTGTGAGCTGGCGTGTTGGCATAGGAAGCGTGGTGACACTTGTGGACTTCCCCCAGCACAATCCTTGGACTGTTCTGGTCATTGATGCAAAATGATGCATTTCCGACGTGCGTGTGTCAAATAAAGCTGATCTTCTCTTTAATCTGTAACATCTAGTTATATCTGGAGGCTTCTGTTGGTCAGAGTTAACCATGGATGTGTCCTAGCGGTCTAGATACACAAGCTAGGGCAGTACGATATGGAGAGTAAGCTGTTGCCCAGGTAGCAAGCTCCCCCTCTCCACACATCCGATGAACCCAATGGAACGGCAGAGACCGAGGCAGTTTGGCACCAGCAGCATCACAGAAGTTGCCAGTCAACATTGAATTCAATGTAGGACTTCCCCAAAAGGAATTCCACCTCTGAATTTTTCCCTCGGGTTTACTCCCAAAGCCTCCCCGTGAGCGAGTATAGCTGCAAGGCAACGGAGGAAGTGAAACCGACTTCAGCTCCTGACTGACGAGGTCGAGGAATTGGAGCTGGAGCTGGATGCACTCACGACCATCTGGGAAGCTGATAACTTTGTAGATGAGTCTTTCACCAAGGTGGTTACGCCTAGACGACAGGCTTCAGATAGTGAACGGGTGAGTAAGGGGAATAAGCGTCAGTGGCCAAATCCCTTCGCAACAAGTATATCCTCTTGGATATTGCTGGGGAGGGGGGGAATGTCCTACCAAGGCACAGCAGCAGCAGCCAGGCCTGTAACACCATGGCCAGCACTGAGGCTAGGCAGGGAAGGGTAAAATCAGGCGGAGCAGTAGTGATAGGAGAAGGAAACGGACAGGAGATTCTGTAGCTTGAAAGAGAGGCCAGGATAGTGTCAGTGGAAGACCAGAGTGGGGCATCCTGACGAAGGTTCTCGGCCTGAAATGTCGACTGTACCTCTTCCTAGAGATGCTGCCTGGCCTGCTGCGTTCACCAGCAATTTTGCTGTGTGTTGCCAGGCTAGTGTGATGCCTCTCAGGTGCTAGGATCCAAGATGAGTCAGAGTGACTGCAGAAGGTTCTCAAGAGGAACAGTGAGCAGCCAGAAGTTGACAGAAGTAGAAAGGGGGGAAGAGGTCTTTTCCTTAAGTATAGGGAGTGAGGGAAGGTGGGGTAAGAGCAGGACCTCCAAGTAATCTCTGGATTACTCCCAGGAGCACGAGCTAGTCAGGGCAGGAATAGGATGACGATACAGATGAATGAGTGGTTGAGGAAGTGGTGCCGGGGGCAGAGGTTCAGATTTCTAGATCATTGGGATCCCTCTGGGGAAAGTATGACTTGCACAAAAAGGACGGGTTAAACCCGAACCCAAGGTGGACCAATATCCTTGCGGGCAGGTTTGCTAGAGCTGTCGGGGAGGGGTTAAACTAAGTTGGCAGGGAAATGGGAACCGGAGAGATAGGGCTGAGTATGGGGCAGTTGGTATATAAGTCGATGCAGTGTGTAGGGAGAACGTGAGGAGGGACAGACAGAAGATAGGGCAAAGTTGCAGTCAGTGGATGAGATGAAGTGCAACAAGGGGGCAAAATTGAAAAGAGTGATGAATACAGGACTGACGGTGTTATGCTTTAATGCATGCCGTATACAGAATAAGGTAGATGATCTTGTAGCGTAGATAGAGATTGGCAGGGACAATGTTGTGGGCATCACTGAGATGTGGCAGAAAGAAGACCATACTCGGGAGCTTAACTTTCAAGGATACACCTTGTATCGACAGGACAGACAGACAGGCAGAGGGGGTGGGGTGGCCCTGTGGTAAAAATTGAAATCAAATCCTTAGAAAGAGGTGACATTAGATGGGAAGATGTAAAATTCTTGTGGGTAGAGTTAAGAACTTGCAAGGGTAATGAGACCCTGATGGGAGTTATTTACAGACCCCCAAAAAGTAGCCAGGACATTAGATATAAATTTCACCGGGAAATAGAAAAGGCACGTAATAAGGGCAATGTAATGATAGTCATGGGGGATTTCAATATACAAGTAGATTGGGACAATCAGGTTGGTGCTGGATCCCAAGAGAAGGAATTTGTAGAATTCCTTTGAGACAGTTTTCTTTAAAAGAGCAGATAGTGGTTGAGCCCACTAGAGGAATGGTTGCTCTGGAATAAAACAGATTTGATTAGGGAACTTAAGGTAAAGGAACTCTTGCGAGGAAGTGATCATAATACGACAGTATTCACCCTGCAGTTTGAGAGGGAGAAGATAAAGTCAGATGTATCAGTATTACAGTGGAGTAAAGGGAATTACAGAGACATGAGACAGGAGCTGGTCAAAATTGATTGGAAGGGGACACTAGCAGGGATGACGGCAGAATAGCAATGGCTTAAGATTCTGGGGGCAATTTGGAAGATGAGCATAAATGCATTCTAGAGATGAAGAAGTATTCTAAAGGGAGGAAGAAGCAACCATGGGTGACAAGGCAAGTCAAAGAGAGCACAAAGGCAAAAAAGAGGGCATTATAATATCGCAAAAGTTAGTTGGAAGTTAGCGGAATGGGAAGCTTTTAAAAATCAATATAAAATAACCTATAAAAATAGAACAAAATCAATAAAAAAAAACCATAAGGAGAGAAGAGATGAAATATGAAGGTAAGCTAGCCAAAAATATCGAAGAGGATATCAGCTGTAAGAAGCACGGATGGTGGTGGATCTGTGATGATTGACGATGCCTTCTTGAGGCAGCATCTCCTGTGGATGGAAAAGAGTAAACAGTCGATATTTCGGACCAAGACCCTTCATCAGGAGTGGAGAAAAAGGATGAGGTCAGAGTAAGAAGGTGGGGGAAGTGAAGGAAGAGGTACAAGGTGCAGGTGATAAGTGAGACTGGGAGGGCGAGGGGTGAGGTAAAGAGCTGGGAGGTTGATCGGTGAGACAATGGGCTGGAGAAGGGGGTACCTGACAGGAGAGTACCGGCCATGGAAGAAAGGGAAGGGGAGGAGCACGAGAGGGAGGTAAGGAGGTAAGATGAGAGATGGAAATAGGAAAGCAAAATGGTGAAGCAGTTTGGGGGGGGTCATTATCAGAAGTTTGAGAAATCGACGTTCATGCCATCAGGTTGGAGAATATAAGGTGTTGCTCCTCCTCAATGAGTGTGGCCTCATCACGACAGTAGAAGAGGCCATGGACTGACATGTTGGAATGGGAATGGGAAAGTGGAATTAAAATGGGAATGGGAAGCGGAAAGTGGAATTAAAATGGGTGGCCACCAGGAGATCACACTTTTTCTGGTGCTCGGTGAAGTTGTCTCTCAATCTACATCAGGTCTCACCAATAGACAGGAGGCCACACCGGGAGCATTGGATACAGTCGATGAGCCCAGCTGCCTCACAGGTGCAGAGCCGCCTCACCTGGAGGGACCTGGAAGGTAGTGAGGGAGGAGGCGTAGCACTTGTTCTGCTTGCATGGATAAGTGCCAGGAGGGAGATCAGTGGGGGAGGGACGAATGGACAAGGGATTTGCGTAGGGAGCGATCCCTGCAGAAAGCAGTAAGTTGGGGTGGTGAGTAGGGAAATATGTGCTTGCTGATGGGAAATTCTGACTTCTCATCATTTTCCCCAGACCCGATGAAGGGTCTCGACCTGAAACATCGGCTGTTTACTTTTTTCCCATAGATGCTGCCTGGCCTGCTGAGTTCCTCCAGCAATTTAGTGTGTGTTGCTTGGATTTCCAGCTTCTGCAGACTTTCTCTTGTTTGTGATGGGACGTCCTGTGGACAGCACCACTGACGGGGGAGGAGGTGCCCGTCATGTATTGGGTACAGTCCACTACTCACTGCAACTTCTTACATTCCTGTACATTCGAATTTGTTTTTTTTTGGCGTGTGCGTCTGCGTGCGCAATGTTGGCGGGATGATGTCTTTTTCATGCCTTTACAAGGCGCGGAGAGAGAGAGAGACTGTGTGGCACGCCATTCCTCACACAGACATTTCACAATATTTGTCCTTTTATTTTACGAGGTTGAGTTGCGATCTCGACACTCAACCCGGCACGGATGGAAAGTGTACTTGGGAGCGGACCCGGCTGGGCTCGAACCCGGGAACCTCCGTTCCCCAGTCCGGCGCTGATGTCATTGCACCACCAGCCGGCCTTGTACATTCAAATTTGATGCACATCATCAAATCAAGGCAGAGAGGGGAGGCAGAATTCAATTTTCTTATTTCAGCACTGCTTCAAGTGTTCATTCTGTGAAGAGATACTTTATAAATTAAATGATGCAATTTTTAACAACAATTGGCAATAGAGCTTTTTGTAAGAGACTTATCTGTCTTGGTAGACCAATTGTTCATTTAACCTTGCCCTTCCACTGACTCTTACTCCCTTGGGCTACGAATTGACTGAATAAGTTTGTATTTGTATTATTCAGCCTGGCAAATTATTCCCGAATGTTTTTAAGGGAATTAAAATACTGCCGATGCTGGAGGCAGGAGGGAAAAAATGGCAGGAGGGAAAAAATACTGCCGGAGGAACTCAGTGGGTCAAAAAGTATCTGAGGAGGCAAAGAGATGGTTGATGTAGCTACAGCCATTTGGTTCTTGAACCAACCCGTAAAACCCTAATCACTATAGCTTAACAGTACTATGACCACTTTGCCCTCAGTGGATTGTTTTTGCTCTAATTGTGTTCTTTCTTGTAAAAATTGTGCATTGTTAAGTTTATGCTTTTCTTGTGAATGCTGCATATCTGCACTTATCTGCCCAAGATGTTGCAGCCAATGCAATATCAAATGGTTCGGTTTAATATCAGAGAATGTACATCCTGAAATTCTTACTCTTCACAGACACCCACAAAACAAGAAACCCCATAGAACGAATGATAGAAACATCAGAACCCCACAACCCTCCCTTATTTGTGCTGAAAGAAGCACCAAACCCTCACCATGCAAGCAATAGCAGAAGTCCCCAATACATACGTGCATATGACAATAAACTTCACTTTGACACTGGGTGGCAAGGTAGCAGAGTGGTTAGCACAACGCTTTACAGTACAGGCGACGTGGGTTCAATTCCCGCTGCTGCCTGTAAGGAGTTTGTACGTTCTCCCTGTGACCGCGTGGGATTCCTCCCGGTGCTCCGGTTTCCTCCCAGAATCCAAACATGTACCGGTTGGTAGATTAATTGGTCATTGTAAATCGTCCTGGGATTAAAGTGAGGGATTGCTGGGGAGCACGGCTCGAAGTCCGGAAGTGCCTATTCCGTGCCGTATTCCAATAAATAAAGAAAGAAAACGTGAATCAAGACATGCACAGATGATGCCTGACGTCTTGAGTTCCTCCAGAACTTTATTTCTTTCTCTTGAAGGTTTTCAGCTATATTTTTTGAAGAGCCCACTAAGTTATCAGTCATCTTATAAGATTCATTTCTTCTAATGTGCTGGACTTGTGTTAATCTAGGGTTTGAAGTGGGTGGTATTTTGCTATGTGCACTGAATATACATGAACTGTTTCATCATAGGTTTTTGCAAGGCATTTCCATGTTCAATTCAATCTCAAGAAAACACGAGCAACAGCATAATTTGGCACAATGGTGGGACCATGGAGGACATCCAGCGCAGACTGAGCAAAGCCAAAAATATCTTCAGATTAATCAGCAAAGACCAAGCAAAGCGTCCACATCAAGGTGAAGCTGTTCCAGAGCTGTGTCCTGTCCACACTCTGGTACGGGTCAGAATGCTGGCGCATGACAGCGAACAACCTTACTGAGCTGTTGTCGTTCCACTGCATGAGCCTCCGGAAGATCCTAAGTATCTTCTGGCTAAGAAAGATCTCCAACCACGCCCTACTCCATCAGTGTCACCAAGAGGACATGGCCACAATGACCCTGAGGAAACGTTGGAGATGGATTGGGCACCTGATGAGAAGAGAGGCCAACTGCATCATCAAGCAAGCACTTCATTGAAGGCAGAGTGTTGGTGTAAATGGGTGTTTCTCCGGTTGGCGGTCAGTGGCGAGTGGGGCGCCTGGGGTAATAGATAGAAGGGGTGGTGGGGGGCTAACTAGAATGGTTGATCAGATTGACTGTCTGGGGGATGAAACCATTAAGGTTGCACGAAGTGTTTGTTTTAATAGCCTTAGAGTGCTTTCTAGAAGGGAGCATTTGGAAAAGGCAGTTTGCTGGATAGGTAATGATTTTTCCTGCTCAATTCTTTCTCCTGAACACGTACAAGTTCTGTGGTGATGTTAGACTGCTGCCAATGACTTTCACTGCTGACCTGACAGTCCGCTGTATGCGGAGTGCCTTCAGATAAAAGCCTTTTAGTTTAATCTTATCACTTTTACTTACTCTGCCTATTTGCTGGAAGCCAGTTTCGATTGAGTTGGAAGAGGCTGCAGAAGTGGTTGGAAAGAAACAGCCTGTAATTGAGAAATGAATTCCATATTGAATTCAGTGAAGCAGGAGTGTGGGTGGAGTTTGTCAGGGAATTGATAAGTGAGAATTATTGTGGGCTGCAAGGTTTCCAAAGGGCACCTTGCCTTTGTGCGCCATTTTCTGAAAATTGTACAACACTTCCCTGAAAACAAAGCACTTTATCAAGTGTGATCACTGATGGAGAACAAACACACTGGTGCCAATTTGCAAACAGCGGACTTCCACAAGCAATTCTATAACAAATACCCCTGATAAATCCCGGATTCCCTAAAGATAACTTGCAGGTTGAGTTGGTATTAAGGAAGGCAATTGCAATGTTAGCATTCATTTCGAGAGGACTAGAATAAAAAAAGCAAGGATGTAATAAGGCTTTGTAAGGTGTGGGTTGGGTCGCATTTGGAGTATTGTGGGCAGTGCTGGATCCCATTGTAAGAGAGGATGTGCTGACATTGTCCAGAGAAGGTTTACAAGAATGATCACAAGAGTGCAAGGATTAACATATGAGGAGCTTTTGATGTCTCCAGGCCCGTGCTTCCTGAAATTTAGAAGAAAATTTTCGACTGAATATAGAAAGGCCTGGTCATGGAGAGGATGTTGTCAATAATGGGGGAGTCTAGGACCAGAGGGCACAGCCTCAGAGTAGAAGGATGTCCCTTTAGCACAGAGATGAGGAGGAATTTCTTTAGCCAGAAGACGGCGAATGTGGAATTCATTACCACAGATGGTAGTGGAGGTATAATTTGTCCATCTGTGCTGATCACTCCATCCTTGACTAAGCTGTTCCACCGTGAACACGATCTGTTATGAGTCAACATGATGCTTTCAGATCAGGTCGTGCATAGCACGTACCTCCGCCGCATCGCTCAGGTGTGTTTCTGGGGTACAGGGGCTAGCGACCCTTGTGCCTGTCATCGCTGAGCAGCAGTGAACCATCTGACTGGCCTATCAGAGTTCTCTTTGGGAACTAGTTGACTTGATCAGCATTCCTGATCTGGCTATTGTTCACGATTGCACTTAATGATTAAAAAAGTCAGTTATTGGGATATGTACAGCAGAGGTTGATAGGTTCCTGATTAATAGAGGTGTCATAGGTTATGGGGAGAAAGAAGGAGAATGGGATTGAGAGGGAATAGCAGAGCAGGGTTGAAAGGTCGAAAGGTCTAATTCAGCTCCCATGTCTTAATAAGTTTGTTGATGGGTAATTAATTGGGTCTGGTTCTAAAGGCAACTCCTCTGCTGCATTTCAAAGTAGCGCCCTGAAACCTTCGACATTCCAAGAGGGATCAATCATCTGCGAGTGACTAGCCTCTCCCTCGTTTACTGCTGCTGGAGAGAAGTGCCTGTGTTCGATCGGCCTGTCCTTCCCCCTCGCTTGACGCTGCCGGAGTACGGTGCCAGAGTCTTGGGTCATGGGCAAGGTTTAATCCACACATTTTGTGGACTGGACGCTGCAGTTCATGTTATGACGTGTTTCAGGTTTCTGGCTGCTCCTTTTTTTTGTTGCTATTTGTTGTGCGATTTTGATCGGAGTGGCCTGGCTCCGCTCCCTGCAGTGTACAAACAACACAGCGCTAGATCGAACTGAACATTCCTGAACTGTTTCATTGACCTTGTGGTTTCATGTTTTTCACTCATTTTTTTTGCTGCTTGCGTGATTTGTTTTTTTTTTGCACGTTGGGGGTTTGATGTTTTTATTTGAATGAATTCCATGGTTCTCTTTGTTTTGTGACTGTCTGTGGGACGACAAATCTCAGGGTTGTATACTGTATATGCACATTGATAATAAATGTACTTTGAATCGTTGAATTTAGCATCTGAAAAATGGCCTCCCTGACATTCTTTTAGTCTCATTGTACATGCTTTCAAACTCAAGCAGGACTTGATCTAAATATCTTCTGATTCAGACTTAAGGCACCACAGCGGAACCACTCCTTTTGTTTTGGCGTGCGTCTGCGTGTGTGTGCATGCGTCCATGATGATGTCTTCTTCATGGCTTTTTACAAGGTGCGGAGCGAGAGAGAGAGAGACTGTGTGGCGCGCCAGTCCTCTCACAGACATTTCCGCAGTATTTTTCCCTTTATTTTACGAGGTCGAGTTGCGATCTCGACACTCAACCCGGCACGGATGGAAAGTGTACTCGGGAGCGGACCCGACTGGTTTCGAACCCGGGAACCTCTGCTCCCCGGTCCGGCGCTGATGTAATTGCGCCACCAGCCGGCCCAGCGGAACCACTCCTGTCACCAGGGCAAGTTCCATTCCGAATGTTCAGGATCGTGCCAGGCTTGAACGTACTTGAGTTCGGCTATGTATCCATTTCAATCCCTGTCAAAGATTTTGTTCATTTCCACCCTTGAGCAGTAATCTTTTATAAATGCATTCTTCAAGTTAAGTGGCACTTCTTGCCTAAATACTTGTTTAATAAATGATGGTAGCACAGTTGTTAATCGATTTGCTAAGGAGACAGGGGATAAACTTTGCACAGTTTTCACAGAATTGATCCTGTCCCAAGCACGTTGCAAGCTGTCTTTATTAAATCGCACTTAATCCCTTGTACAAGAATTGCTGGGCAATAGCAATAATTAATGATGGTTTTGTCAACACAATGACTTGAAATGCATTTAGACTTTTGGGCGGCACAGAAACACAATGCTACCAGCGACCCGGGTTCAATTCCCATCACTCTATGTAAGGAATTGGTACGTTCTCCCCGTGACCACATGGGTTTCCTCCGGGTGCTTTAGTTTCCTCCCACAGCCCAAAGAAGTGCCAGTTGGTAGGTTAATTGGTCATTGTATGTTTGTAAATTGTCCCGTGATTGGACTAAGGTGAAATCAGTGGCTATTGGGCGGGGTGGCTTGAAGGGCTGGAGGGGCCTGTTCCACAAAGTATCTCAATAAATAGACCACAAGACAAAGGAGAAGTCGGCCATTCAGCCCATTGAGTCTGCTCCGCCATTTTATCATGAGCTGATCCATTCTCCCATTTAGTCCCACTCCCCCCGCCTTCTCACCATAACCTTTGATGCCCTGGCTACTCAGATACCTATCAATCTCTGCCTTAAATACACCCAATGACTTGGCCTCCACTGCTGCCCGTGGCAACAAATTCCACAGATTCACCACCCTCTGGCTAAAAAAATTTCTTCATATCTCTTTTATGAATGGGCACCCTTTAATCCTTAAGTCATGCCCTCTCGTACCAGACTTCCCCACCATGGGAAACAACTTTGCCACATCCACTCTGCCCATGCCTTTCAACATTCGAAATGTTTCTATGAGGTCCCCCCTCATTCTTCTAAACTCCAAGGAATACAGTCCAAAAGCGGACAAACATTCCTCACATGTTAACCCTTTCATTCCCGGAATCATTCTAGTGAATCTTCTCTGTACCCTCTCCAACGTCAGCACATCCTTTCTTAAATAAGGAGCCCAAAACTGCCCACAGTACTCCAAGTGAGGTCTCACCAGCGCCTTATAGAGCCTCAACATCACATCCCTGCTCCTATACTCTATTCCTCTAGAAATGAATGCCAATATTGCATTCGCCTTCTTCACCACCGACTCAACCTGGAGGATTACCTTAAAGGTATCCTGCACGAGGACTCCCAAGTCTCATTGCAAATAAAGAAAAATAAATTAATATATCCTAAATTAATGTAGCTGGTAAAAAGAGGACAGACTCTTTCAAATGGACTGCCCTGAAGTTTCAAAATATTCAAGTATTCAAAGTACATTTATTATCAAAGAATGTATAAATTATACAACTTATACAACTTATATAAGATTTGTTTGCTTATAGGCAGTTGCAAAGCAGAGAAACCGAAAGAACCCAATTAAAAAAAAGGTCCAACCCCAAATGCGCACAGAGAAGGAGAGAAAAAAACAAATCAGACAAACAACAGAAGTGAGCAACAACAAATTGAACCAAATTTTGAAATAAATACTAATACTAACAAATTATGAAGATCAGAAATGGTCTTCTGCTATAGCAATCTGGTATATTGAAACAAAGTAAATTTTAAATAAAAAGAGACAATCGTTTAGACATTTCCTTTGTCTTAACATATTTTTTTTAATCGCTTGAACCTTTTTTCTTAACCTAAGCAATGCGCTCTTCTCAATTTTTAAATCTCCTCTTGGTTTCCCTGACCTTCTGGTTTACTCTTCTTAATCTGGGCAGAAGTTTCTCAAACTCTCATTGTAGGTTTGAGCAACACACATAAAAGTTGCAGGTGAACGCAGCAGGCCAGGCAGCATCTCTGGGAAGAGGTACAGTAGATGTTTCGGGCCGAGACCCTTCGTCAGGACTAACTGAAGGAAGAGTTAGTAAGAGATTTGAAAGTGGGAGGGGGAGGGGGAGATCTGAAATGATAGGAGAAGACAGGAGGGGGAAGGATGGAGCCAAGAGCTGGACAGGTGATTGGCAAAGGGGATATGAGAGGATCATGGGACAGGAGGCCCAGGGAGAAAGGAAAGGGGGAGGGGGGAGAAACCCAGAGGATGGGCAAGGGGTATAGTGAGAGGGACAGAGGGAGAAAAAGGAGAGAGAGAAAAAGAATGTGTGTATATAAATAAATAACGGATGGGGTACGAGGGGGAGGTGGGGCATTAGCAGAAGTTTGAGAAGTCATTGTCTTCTCCTATCATGTTGGATCTCCCTCTCGCCCTTTCAAATCTCTTACTGGCTCTTCTTTCAGTTAGTCCTGACGAAGGGTCTCGGCCCGAAACGTCGACTGTACCTCTTCCTAGAGATGCTGCCTGGCCTGCTGCGTTCACCAGCAACTTTTATGTGTGTTGCTTGAAATTCCAGCATCTGCAGATTTCCTCGTGTTTTTAAGTTTGAGGAGTGGATCCATTGTTTGGCTGGTGTGTGAGACCCGTCCTGATTACTGATTCACCAAAGTAAAAAAAAAACTTCCAAAGTTCAAAGTAAGTTTATTATCAAAGTACAAACATGGCCCACCACTGCCTGAAAGGAGCTTTTTTTAAAACAGCTTTCCTAAACTGTGGAACTCAATACCTAACACTATAGGGGATGCAGAATCAGTTAACCCTTTTAAACACCAGCTAAAACCCATTTATTTAACTTTGTCTTTTCCCGCTGCTGCCTGTAAGGAGTTTGTACGTTCTCCCTGTGACCGCGTGGGTTTCCTCCGGGTGCTCCGGTTTCCTCCCACAGTTCAAAGACGTACCACTTGGTAGGTTAATTGGTCATTGTAAATTGTCCTGAGATTAGGCTGGGATTAAATAAGGGGATTGCTAATATTCTCAGTATTAGTATGATTTTTTTTTGCACAGTTTTTCTTTTTTTCCTACGTTGTATGTCAACCATTGTTTAAAAAGCTCAAAAAGTTCAAAGTAAATGTTACCAAATGTCTCATGTAGGTTTAGAATATAGAACAGGGTAGCAATCAGTGCAATGCTTTACAATGCTGGTGATCAGGGCTCAATTCCCGCAGTGGTCTGTAAGGAGTTTGTATATTCTCCTCGTGCCTATGTGGCTTTCCTCCGGGTGCTCTGGTTTCCTCCACATTCCAAAGATGGTTGAGAAGAAAATAGATCAGCTGCAATGGTTGTTTCCCATGGTGGGGGAGTCTAGTACGAGAGGGCATGACTTAAGGATTGAAGGGCACTCATTCAGAACAGAGATGCGAAGAAATTTTTTTAGTCAGAGGGTGGTGAATCTATGGAATTTGTTGCCACGGGCAGCAGTGGAGGCCAAGTCATTGGGTGTATTTAAGGCAGAGATTGATAGGTATCTGAGTAGCCAGGGCATCAAAGGTTATGGTGAGAAGGTGGGGGAGTGGGACTAAATGGGAGAATGGATCAACTCATGATAAAATGGCGGAGCAGACTCGATGGGCCGAATGGCCGACTTCTGCTCCTTTGTCTTATGGTCTAATTAAATGGCGGAGCAGACTTGATGGGTCAAATGGCCTATTTCTGCTCCCACGTTTTATGGTCTTATTAGGTTCTTGATTAATCAGGGTGTGAAAGGTTGTGAGGAGAAGGCAAGAGAATGGGGTTGAGAGGGAAATGGATCTGCCATGACGAAATGGCAGTGCAGAATTGATGGGCTGAATGGCCTAATTCTGCTGCTATATTTTATAGTCTTATGTACGGGTTAGGATTAGTAAGTTGTGGGCATGCTATGTTGGTACTGGAAGTGTGGCGGTGTGGCGACCCACTTTCTACGCAGGCAATCCGGCTCACAAAATAGCGTGCAGGTCAACAGAGAGGCCAGCCCCAAAAGGGCGCTGGGCCTTCTTCTTCACCAGCAAGGAGAGAAAGCCCGCGTGCGGGGAGAGACTCTTGTAATGCACCCCTGATGTCATCTCCGCCCGGAGAGGGCAGGAACGGAACTGCGTAAAAGCCAGTGCCGCGAAGTTTGAATAAACTAGTCTCGAGTGCAACTTACAGACTGCGTGTCGTTATTTCTAGCTCTGTGTGTAGCGCATCGCTACTGCGGCACTTGCAGGTCTCAGATAAAGATGCATTTCACTGTATGTTTTGATGTTTCGATGTATATACGACAAATAAAGCTAATCTTTAAATCGTTAATATTTAGGACATAGAGCAGTATAGCACAGGATCAGGCCCTCCACCTCAAAATCTGTGCCAAATGTGAAACGAAATAAAATAAATCTCTTCTGCCTGTACAGAATAAAGTTCAAAGTAAAATTTATTACCTGAGTACATTTCATGTCCCCACATATGACCATAAGATTCCTTTTTCTGCGGGCATACTCAGCAAACCTATAGAACAGTAACTGTAAACAACAGGAATTCTGCAGATGCTGGAAATTCAAGCAACACACATCAAAGTTGCTGGTGAACGCAGCAGGCCAGGCAGCATCTCTAGGAAGAGGTACTGTCAACATTTCAGGTCGAGACCCTTCGTCAGGACAGTAACTGTAAACGAGATCAATGAACAACAGACTGTGCAAATGCAAATATAAATGAATAGCGATAACTATCAAGAGCATGAAATAACAAGATAAAAAGTCCTTAATGTGAGACCATTGGTTGTTGGAACACCAGAAATAGTGAGTCCCTACAAGTGCAAATGTTTATCAAACAGCCACTTAAATGCCATTCTCAAAGTTCAGAAGTTGTATATGGTGACATATATATACTTTAATAATAAATTTACTTTGAAATTTTTGTTTGTTCTTTTTATCATGTTCTTTATGCTTATTGTGTTTTTGATGCTGCAACAGATCCAGAGTGACAGTCATAGAGTCATGGAAAGGTACAGCATAGAAACAGGGCTTTCGGCCCATCTAGTCCATGCTGAACCCTTTACACTGCATCGAGCTGCACCTAGACCATAGCCTTCCATACTCCTACCCTCCATGTACCTATCCAAACTTCTCCTAAATGTTGAAATCGAGCTCGCATGCACGACTCGCGCTGGCAGCTCGCTCCACACCATCACGACACTTTGAGTGTAGAAGTCTCCTTAAACTTCTCACCTTTTGCCCTTAATCCATGACTTCTAGTTGTAGTCTCACCAAACCTCAGTGGAAAAGCCTGACTGCATTTCCCCTATCTATACACCTTGTAATTTTGAATTCCTCTATCAAATCTCCCCTCAATCTTCTACGCTCCAGGCAATAAAGTCCTAACCTATTCAGTCTTCCTTTATACAGTAACTCAGATCCTCCAGCCCCGGCAACATCCTTGCAAATTTTCACTACACTCTTTCAGCCTTATTTACATCTTTCCTGTAGGTAAGTGACCAAAATTGCACACAATACTCCAAATTAGGCCTTGCCAATGTCTTATACAACTTCAACATAACATCCCATCTCCTGTACTCAATACTTTGATTTATGAAGGCTAATATGCCAAAAGCTTTCTTTACAACCCTGTCTACCTGTGATGCCACTTTCAATGAAATATAGCTATGCAATCCCAGATTCCTTCATCCTCCTGTACTCCTCAGTGTCCTACTGTTCACTGTGTAGGACTTGGTTGGCCCTACCAAAGTGTAACACCTCGCACTTCTCTGCATTAAATTCCATCTGCCATTTCCAAGCCTATTTTTTTCTGGCTGATCCAGATCCCACGGCAAGCTCTGATAGATTTCTTCACTGTCCACTGCACCCCCAATCTTGGTGTCATCTGATCCAGTTAACCACATGATCATCCAGAGCATTGATATGGATGAGAAACAACGATAGACCCAGCACTAGTCCCCATGGCACTCCACTAGTCACAGGCCTCCAGTCAGAGAGGCAACCATCAACTAATGCTATGTAGCTTCTCCCACAAAGCCAATGTCCAATCCAATTTACTACCTCATCTTGAATGCTGAGCGACCGAACCTTCTTGTCCAACCTCCCATGTGGGACCGCTCAGATACTTTGCTGAGATCCATGTAGAGAAAATCCACTGCTTTGCCTTCATCAACTTCCCAATCATTTTGCTCTCCTTTACACTCACGTACTGAAGAATGGCAATAAATGGTCATGAGCCTCAAAGCTTGAACAAAGAGATAATGTTTTGCTAAAACAGCAAGGCTCAGGAGTTGAGGGACTAATAAGCTCAGGACCCACATGGCTCAAAGCAGAGATTTGTGGTCAGATGCAGGAAGTATGCAATGTGAATGATAGCGGTATTTGTTAAGTAGGTACCGTGCACAATCCTGATTTGATGGAGACAGACGTGAGAAGCACAGAGGAACACCTGGAGAAACTTCTGAAATGCCCGCTTTGCTGCTGCTGCTACTGTGCGATCGAGAATCTCCAGAGGGGAAGGCCCCAAATCCTCGGCTTTGCCTATTGCTTGGCAGCCGGAGCCAGGGTCCAAGTGCTCGGCGGAGATGGTGCTCGGTGCTCGGTTTTGGAGGCTCTAAGTTTTCAGATGGACTCAAGAGTCGGCTGTGGTCGGTGCTTCCAGGGTGCTGCATCGGCAAGTTTGCGGCGCTGGATGTTCATGGCAGGGAGAGTTTTTCTTCCTTCTACCATCTGTGTGAGATGATGGGACTTTCGAAAGACTTTGAGACTTTTTTTTTTACCGTGCCCATGGTCTGTTCTTTATCAAATTATGGTATTGCTTTGCACTGTTGTAACTATATGTTATAGTTATGTGGTTTTTGTCAGTTTTTCAGTCTTGGTCTGTCTTGTGTTTCTGTGATATCATATTGGAGGAACATTGTATCATTTCTTAATGCATGCATTCCTAAATGATAATAAAAGAGGACTGCGTGTCCTTATAATCTAATCTAATGTGCAGCAAGTGAAAGAGTTGCCAGGTGTTCAGGTGAATTTTGTGAAGTAGAGGATGCTCAGAACAAAGAGCATCAGGGTCATTTGCTTGTGGGGCCGCACGACAGCACAACGCTTTACAGTGCGGGTGACCCAGGTTCAATTCCCGCCGCTGCCTGTAAGGAGTTTGTATGTTTGCCCCGTGAACATGTGGGTTTCCTCCAGGTGCTCTGGTTTCCTCCTACAGTCCAAAGGCGCACCAGTTGGTAGGTTAGTTATCTGGTGATTACTTACTTACTACCTGGTGTTCAATCCTCTATCTCTGGTGGTGTTCAGGGCTTCCTTCATCAGGTCAGTAGCTTCCTCTCGGTTTCCACTACTGTCAGTCACGCAAGCCCCGGGTGGAGACTCAGGAATACCGTCGCACTCAGATGTAGAAGGACTCTTCATTGCTGTTTCCATAACAGTTTTGCTGACCAGTCAGGGTTGTTAGCCTTAAGCTGAACCCCCGAACCCAGAGAACCGGTGGACCACTCTTGGGGCCCCTTGACCTGTTTGGCATGGGTGACCCTACCAAGAGCCAAAGCATAAAGCCCTGACTCCAGCCAATGTAGCTCTCTGGGTCATTGAGGCACACAAGCCTCCAAACCCTATGACAAGATATGGCCCTTTTGGAGGTGTCCTGTGATGAGGCTAGGATGAAATTGGGGGATTGCTGGGCGGCGCAGCTCGAAAGGCCGGAAGGGCCTATTCCACACAGTATTTCAATAAATAAACAAATAAAATAAAAGAAATACCCTAAAATGGATACAGAAATTTTACGTTTAAAGGCGAGGACTAGGCTGAAGTTAATTTCAAGTAATCTCCCTCAAGAGAAAATTGGCAGGTCATGTTTTATTTTTAACTGTGCTCCTAAACTGTGGAACTCAATACTAATACTATAAGGGATGCAGACTCAGATGGCATTTTTAAATGCCAGTTTAAAACCTATTTATTTAACCTTGTCATTTCCCAGCGTTGTCTGTAAGGAGTCTGTAATTTCTCCCCCGGGAATGCGTGGGTTTCCTGTGTGTGCTGCAGTTTCCTCGCACAGTCCAAAGACGTACCGGTTGGTAGGTTAATTGGTCATTGTAAATTGTCCCGTTAATTTTTGGTTGCTTTATATGGGCAGAAAACTTTATTTTTGATTAATTAATATGGTTGCCAAACTTTCTTTCTAACTGCGTCATTCTTTTCTTTTTCCCTGGGGACTATGGGTGGTTATTCCCTCAGCATCATTTCGTGTATTTCCTTTGAGGCCTTAAATTTTGTAGTCTTTAAATGTACTTTTTTCTGTAGGTTTTCCTAACTAGTTTTATATTAATAATTTTGTTTCTTTTTTTTGTTATCATAGGGTCTGTGGTCTGTTACGGTTTTCTTTATATTTCTGGCTTTTTCTCTGTTTTATATCGTGTTTGTCTTAACTGTTCTTTTTTTTATTCTTTTACTGTTTTATAACTAGCTGATCTTTTTTATATTTACACTTTTTTTAGTGAGCGTCTATCGGAAGTCATGGGGGTAGTTCTAGTGCTTGCTTCTTTCTGGCGGGTCTGCTTTAGATTTAGCCTTGAGGTCATGGGGTGGGGGGTGGTGGGAGGGGCTTCACGTTTTAGTTTTTTTCTTCTTGGGCTATTTACATTACTGAAGCATTCGTTGCGTTCTCCTACCCATTATCTCTGGTTTGTTCTGTTCCCTTTCCCGGTTCGTGGGTCGAACCTATCGTCAATCCTCTTTTTTGCGGGTTGACTTTAGGGTTTATGGAGTCTATTATTAATTTTGTCTCCTGGAATACTAATGGTCTTAATCATCCTATTAAAAGGAAAAAAGTTTTTAAAGTATTCCGGAGACTTAAAGCACATGTTCTATTTTTACAGGAGACCCACATGCGGAAGGGGGACAGACTACGTTTTTTTAAATTCTGGAAGGGACAACAGTTTCATTCGAATTCTAACGCTAAGATTCGAGGCGTCTCTATTTTTATAGACTCCTCAGTTACTTTTGTACAACATGATATTATCTCTGATCCGAATGGTAGATTTCAATAAAAAGGTAGTTTTGGTTAACGTTTATGCTCCCAATATGGACTGTCCGGAATTTTATAAATCATTATTTAATCGGTTCCCAAATTTGAATGAGTTTTCATTGATCTGGGGCAGAGATCTTAATACTTGCTTATCTCCAGTTTTGGACCGTTCGGCTCCTCTACGGACCTTACCCAATAAATCTGCAACTTTGATTAACTCATTCCTCTCTGATTCTGGGTTAACAGATATTTGGTGTTTTTTGCATCCTCAGGAAAAAGACTTCTCTTTTTTTTCACATGTTCACCATTCCTATTCAAGAATTGATTATTTTTTTATTGACTCTCGGCTTATCTCTTCAGTGATTAAATGTGATTATGATTCTATAACCATTTCGGATCATGCTCCACTTAAGCTTTCTATTAAAATTCAGGTCAATACACAAAATAATAGACAATGGCGTTTTAATTCGCTGTTGCTTCAGGACTCGGATTTTGTTAACTTTATGAATGAACAGATTGATTTCTTTTTTACAATCAACTACACAGAGAATATTTCTGTGAACATTCTTTGGGATACTTTTAAAGCTTATATTCGTGGTCAGATTATCTCGTATTCTGCTGCTTTGAGGAAGAAGTTGAAGCAGGAGGAGTTGGTAATTGTGGACAAGATTAAGGAAATTGATAAGAAATATGTTACAGCTCCCTCTGAGGAGCTGTAGAAACAAAGAACTGAACTTCAAATGGAGCACAGCTTATTACTTTCGTCCTCGATTGTAAACCAATTAAAGAAAACAAGAAGTGAATTTAATGTACACAGTGATGAAGTTGGTAAACTGTTGGCTAACCAACTGAAGTCTAATTATATAAAATCTCAAATTAATCAGATTTATAATCAAAATGATCGACTGATATTTGATCATGCGGAGATCAATCAAACCTTCTTTGATTTTTATTCTTCCTTATATCAATCTGAGTCTTTACGAGACTCTAAATATATGAATGACTTTTTAGATAACCTAGATTTCCCTGAGATTTCACAGGATATGTCTTCTATGCTTGATACTCCCATTACTATTGATGAGATTAAGAATGTTATTTCCTCTATGAACCTGGGGAAAGCTCCTGGCCCTGATGGGTTTACCGTGGAATTTTATTAGTTTTTTGCACCTTCATTAATCCCTTGGTTCTGTAGGGTTTTGGAGGCTTCATTAAAACTTGGTAAACTTCCCGAATCCTTTTATAGAGTGTCAATCTCTCTAATATTAAAGAAGGATAAAGATCCTGCTCAATGTGCATCTTATAGACCAATATCTTTATTAAATGTTGATTCTAAAAATTTTTCTAAATTATTAGCAAACAGATTAGAAAAAGTACTCCCTTTTATTATTTCGGAAGACCAAACGGGTTTTATTAAAGGTTGTTACTCTTTCTATAACATTCGCACACTGTTAAATATTGTTTATACCCCCTCACAAAATGTTCCTGAGTGTGTTATCCCTTTAGATGCTGAAAAAGCTTTTGATAGAGTAGGATGGCCCTACTTATTTAAGGTGCTTGAAATGTTTAATTTTAGCTCGAAATTTATATCCTGGATTAAACTGTTATATCATTCTCCTATGGCCTCGGTCCGTACTAACTCTTTAAGCTCACCTTTTTTCCCTCTTTTTCGAGGTACTCGACAACGTTGTCCTCTTAGTCCTTTATTATTTGATATTGCATTAGAACCTCTTGCAATTGCCATTCGAGAATCTCCAAATATTATTGGGATAACTCGGGGCTTAAAGTCCCATAAAATATCACTCTATGCTGATGACTTACTTTTATATATTTCTAATCCCCAAAAATCCATCCCTGTTGTTTTAGAGTTATTAGCACAATTTAGTCTTTTTTCAGGTTATAAATTAAACCTTAGTACGAGTGAACTTTTTCCGATTAATAAACAACTTCCCTTGTATCATAACTTTCCGTTTAAATTGATTAATAATTATTTCTCATTTCTTGGGATTAAAATTACTTGTAAATACAAAGATTTATTTAAGACTAATTTTTTATCCTTAATTGATCATATTACTCAACTTTCATCTAAATGGTTTCCATTATATTTAACTTTGATTGGTCGTATTAATGCAGTTAAGATGTTTATTCTGCCAAAATTTTTATATATATTTCAGGCACTACCAATTTTTGTTCCAAAATCTTTTTTTGATAAAGCTGACTCTAAAATTTCTTCATTTATTTGGCAAAATAAAAACCCGAGATTGGGTAAAATACATTTACAGAAAGCCAAGAGAGATGGAGGTCTAGCATTACCTAACTTTAGATTCTATTATTGGGCAATTAATATTCGACATATGAAATTTTGGTTACTTGACCGAGATACACTATCCATTCCTAAATGGGTAGTATTGGAATTACAATCTGCTCAGGGCTATGCACTTGGCTCTATTTTAGGTTCCTCTCTTCCTTTTGATTTGAAACGCCTCAAACTGGACTCTAACCCGATAGTTAAATATACCTTGCGGTTTTGGTTTCAATTCAGAAAATTTTTTGATCTCAACCAATTTGGGCTAGCGATCCCTATTTTAGGTAACATATTTTTTCCTCCCTCTTTCACGGATTGTGCGTTTCAAATTTGGAAGACTAAGGGTATTTCACGGTTTTTGGATTTATTTTTAGATGGTTCCCTTATGTCTTTTGAACAATTATCTAATAAATATAATTTACCAAGAATACATTTTTTTAGATATCTCCAAGTTAGAAACTTCCTAAGTACTATACTCTCTTCCTTTCCGACGCTACCTCCTACATATATTTTAGATACTATAATTAACCTTAATCCATGTCAGAAAGGTGTAACGGCTATTATTTATAATATTATTATGAAACTTAGGAAAGCTCCATTTGATAAGATTAGGTCAGATTGGGAACAAGAATTGGGTTCTATCATTTCCATGGATGACTGGGGGCAGATTTTACAATTAGTCAATACTTCCTCTATCTGTGCTAAACATTCCCTAATTCAATTTAAAGTTGTTCATAGAGCACATATGTCCAAAGATAAATTAGCTTGTTTCTATTCTCATATTAATCCTTTTTGTGATAGGTGTCTGGGGCAGATAGCCTCTTTAACTCATATGTTTTGGTCTTGTCCTACTTTGGAAACTTTTTGGAGAGACATTTTTAATATTATCTCAAAGGTATTGAATATAGATATCTCTCCTCATCCTATTACTGCTATCTTTGGATTACCTAAAATTTCCAGTAATCTTTTCCCTTCAGCCTGTAGAATGATTGCATTTCTTACTTTAATGGCGAAAAGATGTATCTTACAACATTGGAAAGAGCCTAATGCTCCAACTACCTTTTTTTTAGTTTTCCCAGACAATATTATGCTTAAATTTGGAGAAAATTAGAAGTAATCTTTATGATTCCTCACATAAATTTGAACAGACCTGGAGATCTTTTATTCAATATTTTCATTTAATGTAATTTTTTTTCTCTTTTGTTCCATATTTATATTCCCTTCTTGCCTTTTTTTTTTAACTGTTTTTAATGGAGGTCGGGTTTGAGGACGTGATTTTAGGTTTTTTAACTCTACCTGTTTCCAAGTTAGCCCATTGCTTTGCTTTGCTTTTAGTTTAGTTGCACGGTGGGTTTTTTTTCCTTTTCTCTATTGATATATATATATATATAAAAATCAGTATACTATTATTTTACTATATTATTTTATGTTTAAATTGCACTGTTTGTATCAATTTTTTCTTCTGTAATTAATATCTCCTGTAATTTCTAACAGTGTATTAGTGCCTTTATGGTTTACCCTTTGTATACTTATTCAATAAAAAAATTTAAAAAGAAAAGTAAATTGTCCCGTGATTAGACTTGGGTTAAACTGGGGGTTGCTGGGTGGTGTGGCTTGAAGGCCCAGAGGCTTGTTCTGTGCTGTAAATAAACTAACATTATTTTGTCTTTTTTTTATGTTTGCATTTTATCCCATTGTAAAACGTTTTGAACCACATAATTTGTATAAAAAGTGCTCTATACATAAGCTATTATTATTTTTTATAGGCATCCGTTAGTCTCGTGAGACCATGGATTTGTGCCTTGGAAGGTTTCCAGGGAGCAGGCCTGGGTAAGGTTGTATGGAAGTCCGGCAGTTGCCTATGCTGCAAGTCTCCCCTCTCCACAGCACCGATGTTGTCCAAGGGAAGGGCTTTAGGACCCATACAGCTTGGCACCGGTGACGTCGCAGAGCAATGTGTGGTTAAGTGCCTTGCTCAAGGACACAACACGCTGCCTCAGCTGAGGCTCGAACTAGTGACCTTCAGATCACTAGACCGATGCCTTAACCACTTGGCCACACGCCAACACTTATTATTATTATTAATATTAAAGATTAAATACATTTGGAGTCAAGACAATCTCAGTCAGATGCTGGGATTTATTTCATTGCCTGAGATAGAAATTGCTGCATCCACATTCCACCTACTCTGAGAGTGGTACTTTGTTGATCGAAGCATAGATCAGAGAGATAGAAATATGTCATTCTGGAAACACCCAGCAGGTATAGGAGGAGAAACGGGGTGAATTGACACAAGATCTCCAAGGTGAATCATTAACTCCTTCCTCCTTCCACAGACACAGACTCACCTGCTGAATGTTCCCAGCATTTATTTCAGATTTCTGGTTAAAGTTCAAGGTAAATTTATTATCAAAGAACCATATACTACCCTGAGATTCATGTTCTTGCAGGCATTCACAGTACAACAAAGAAATACAATAGAATCAATGAAAAAAGTAAAGACTGACAAAGCAACCAATGTGCAAAAGAAGGCAAACTTTGCAAATATACAAATAATAATAATAATACATAATACTGAGAACATGAGTTGTAGAGTCCTTGAAAGTGAGCCCATAGTTCGTTGAGGTGAGTGAAGATGTCTACACTGGTTCAGGAGCCTGACGTTTGAAGGGTAATAACTGTTCCTGAACCTGGTGGTGTGGGACCCAAGACTTCTGCACCTCCTGGTCCTGATGGCAACAGTGAGAAGAGATCATGGCCTGGATGGTGGTCGTTCTTGATGATGGATGCTGCCTTCTTGTGGTCGGTTACCGGCCGAATCAAGTTGGCGAGGTCCAGGCCCAGAATGCTTTGAGACGATTGAACCTGATTTTTGGACGCCCATTTAGGTGCCGGGCCAGATTGAAAAGGTCAGGGTGAGATGAACTGTGGGTCTGGGACTCTCTTTGTGGACTTCAGCTATTTTCTTACAGTTATTGTTTGCACAATTTAGTTTTCTTTCTCTCTGCGTATTGGGTGTTCAATAGTCTTCTTTGTTATGGGTTCTTCAGGGTTTCTTTGTTGACTTTAGGAGATGAATCTCAAGGCTGGATAATGTATACATACTTTGATAATAAATGTACTTTGAACTTTGAACCTTGAACCTTGTAGGTGTGCTCAGTGGAGGGGAGAGGTTTTCCTATGATGGACTGGGCTGTGTCCAACACTTTGTGTAAGCTTTTCCGTTTTTGGGCATTGGTGTTTTTAACCCAAACCTCCCTGCAGTTGGAACCTTATCAAGTGACAGGAAGTGCATTCTCCGTTAGTTCTGTTCTGTGTTTGAAAATTTCTGCAGAAATATGGGAGATAGGAAAATGACCAGCCAGCTCTGAAAGCAATATACATCTGCATTAACCTTTCAGGCAAGGTAGGTCGTCTGAGTCTTCCTGTTGGGGAGGTGAGTGTGTTTGCTGCTCTGAAAGGGCAATGATGGAGACATCTCCTGGGGAGGGCCTCTCTCTCATTCTGTCTGTGGCTATCAATGGGACCACATTGCCCAATGTGCTACTGAAGACTTCGAACAACATGATACACGTAACTCTTACGTGATTCCTTGGAAGAGTGAAGGCCAAATAAAGTTCAGGCCATTTTGGGGAAGGAAAACAGAAGATCGGACCGTGACCCATTCAGGGGATTTAACCAAGTCCAGGGACCTTGATAAACGTGACCTGGCTACCACAGTCTGCCCCAGCCAGAATCACACACACACACAAAATAAACTGCTACAGGAACTCAGCAGGTCAGGCAGCATCTATGGAAATGAATAAACAGTCGACGTTTTCAAGTCAAGACCCTTCTTCAGGACAGACACACACAAAATATCAAAATCTCAAGCATCTGTGGCTTAACTGGGAGAAAAGATGTTGAGAAGCATCTTGCGATATTCTCCCAGCTTTTGTGATAGAGATCTATTGTATTTGTCATTTTGTGTGTGTTGCCCTATACTGTTGAAATTGTGTAACACAAAAGGAATAATTTAAGGCAAATATTCCTTTGGCTGTTGCAATGATTATAATGAAGTGTTTAACTAATTATTTTCAGGGAAGAAGTAATCTCATGGCTGATTAAATATGTGTCTCATTATCTGCAGAGCTGCTAGGATCACTTGATTTCTGATCAGACTCTGATTGTGGACTTCAGGAAGGGTAAGATGAGAAAACACATACCATTCCTCATAGAGGGATCGGAAGTGGAGACAGCGAGCAATTTCAAGTTCCTGGGTGTCAAGATCACTGAGGGTCTAACATGGACCCAACATGTCGATGCAGTAACAAGGAAGGTCGGCTGGTGGTGCAGTGAGATCAGCACTGGGCTTGAGAACGGAGGTTCCTGAGTTCGATCCAGTGACAGACCGTCCCCATGTGTGCTCTCCATCCGCGCCGGGTTTGAGTACAGGAGCAGGGAGGTTCTACTGCAGTTGTACAAGGCCTTGGTGAGACCACACCTGGAGTATTGTGTGCAGTTTTGGTCCCCTAATCTGAGGAAAGACATTCTTGCTATAGAGGGAGTACAAAGAAGGTTCACCAGATTGATTCCTGGGATGGCAGGACTTTCAGATGAAGAAAGACTGGATCGATTAGGCTTACACTCGCTGGAATTTAGAAGATTGAGGGGGGATCTGATTGAAACGTATAAGATCCTAAAGGGATTGGACAGGCTAGATGCAGGAAGATTGTTCCCGATGTTGGGGAAGTCCAGAACAAGGGGTCACAGTTTAAGGATAAAAGGGACATCTTTTAGGACTGAGGTGAGGAAAAACTTCTTCACACAGAGAGTGGTGAATCTGTGGAATTCTCTGCCACAGGAAACAGTTGAGGCCAGTTCATTGGCTATATTTAAGAGGGAGTTAGATATGGCCCTTGTGGCTAAAGGGATCAGGGGGTATGGGGAGAAGGCAGGTACAGGGTTCTGAGTTGGATGATCAGCCATGATCATACTGAATGGCGATGTAGGCTCGACGGGCCGAATGGCCTACTGCTGCACCTATTTTCTATGTTTTCTATGTCTAACTAAGCTATTTTAAATGTAATTAAACAGTTTTAAGCTGTATTTCATTAGGAGTTTGAGAAGATTTGGTATGTCTCCAAAAACAGTTGCAAATTTCTACAGATTTATTGTGGAGAGCATTTAGCTGGCTGCATCACCTTCTGTAATGGGGGTGGGTGTTCCCGCACAGGATCGAAATAAGCTGCAGAGAGTTGTAAACTCAGTCAGCTCCATTATGGGCACTAGCCTCCGTAGTGTCCAGGACATCTTCTAGGAGCCATGCCTCAAAAACATGGCATCCGTCACTAAGGACCCCCATCACTCAGGACATGCCCTCTTCTCATTGTTACCATCAGGGAGGAGGTACAGGAGCCTGAAGGCGCACACTCAATGATTCAGGAACAGCTTCTTCCCCTCTGTCATCCGATTTCTGAATGGACATTGAACCCATGAACACTACCTCATTACTTTTTATTTTTTATTTTTATTTTTGCACTACTTATTTAATTTAACTATTCAATATTTATCTACTTTACTCACTGAAATTCACAATTTTTTCTATTATTATGTATATTGCATTGTACTTCTGCCACAAAGTCAACAAATTTCACAACATATGCCAGTGATATTAAACCTGATTCCGATTCTGAGATATCATCAGATATCTCTAACTCACGTTCCAAAGACACAAGCATGAATACATAACACAAACTCTTCGACTCTTCCACACGCCCAGCCACGTGACTAACTACTGTAACAAACGTGCAACTCAAAATACAGTGCAGGTTGAAAACAGATACATGTGTGAGGTGTTACGAGAATACACATAAAATTAAGATGTTTGCTGGCCTGGGCTAGCATCAGTGGCATCAGCAGTTGGTCTGCCACCTGCCCTCAGGGAAGGAGAGATAAGGAACAATGGAGCAGCGTCTGGAGATGTGTAATGGAGGGACGTGGGAGAGGGAGCTGTCTGGAGCGGCTCCCCCCTTTGAACCTTGAACTGTTTGAAGTGATGGACAGGCGATACCCCAGCAGGGGGATAAAAAGGGACAGGTTCGCTAAGACAGGACACACACGCCACCCGAGGTAACGAGACCCTGGAAGCGGTGCGCTTCTCACGAGTGGGTGAGAAGTACCAGACAACGACAAGGGTGGAAAGGTACGATCAGCGGGAACCCGGTGTGTGTCCGCCCTTGCCTGGGTGCCGGGTTCACTGCAGAGGATCGACCGCATCTGGAGGAGGGGTCACAGTCGGTGACCTCAGGTGACATCACCAAGGACCTGCCCAAAAGCTGTTTGTGAGCCATCTCGCTGGTCTGTGAGTGAAGCCGTTCTGAATGATCAGTTGTTCCTGTTCTATGTCTCTCTTCCCCCACGTTGTCCACCGCCATGGCAATGATTACTGCGAACTGAACTACTAACTGGACTGAACTTTGAGTAATTTTGAAATTGGTCATTTACCCCTAGACAACGATAGAGCTTGATTGATGCTGTTATCTTAATTCTGTGTACATGTGTGGTTATCATTGTTGAATTGTTGCATTTATTATCCTTTCGATTACTGTGTTGCTTGTTTCTTTAATAAAACTTTCTTAGTTCTAGTACTCCAGACTCCAACTGAGTGATCCATTTCTGCTGGTTTGGCAACCCAGTTACGGGGTACGTAACAGAGGGGATCCAGGAGTGCCCCTATTAACTGTTTGAAGAGAGACAGAGAGAGACATTTATCATTGATGGTTTGTTCGGAAAGGAGAGAGAGACCAAGATTGATGGTTGGACTGACACGGGAGTTAACTTTGGAGATAAAAATTGAGCAACTGGAAAGTTGCTATGGTGACCGACGGGACATTATTGATGTTACTTTCAAGGACTTGTTGCCTGCTTGCATTTCTTTGCAGACAAAGGAAGGAGGGACTCTTTGAATGATTGGCGATGCTCAGCCTGGTGAAATAAATGGGAGGTCAGATGATACAGACCTCAGACTCATTATCTGGACACTGAATGAGCATTGTTGTGCCCGCAGAGAAAGTGGGTTTTGGAGGATCGATCAGGCGGATCGATCCAAATTGCTATTCCAGCGGTGAAGAAGGGGTTGACTGGTGGGGAGTTGTCTATGTGTCCACCCCTGCCGGGGTGATAGCTCCACTACAGGAAAACCGGTCCCCCTGGTTAAAGTCACAGTCGGTGACTTGTAAAGGATTTTGGAGGACGACGAGGAGATCGACGGTATCAGCTCACCTGAAGACTCAACTCACTCTCTCTCTGTCCATCACTACTCAACTAAATACCACGAACCGAACTGAACTGAACTTTACTCAACATCGTAAGACTGTATCTTTTTACTTCTAGACCTAAAGAAGCTTGGTTTTTCATATATCTATTTCCACACTTACTGATTTACTTACTTACATATATAATCATTGCTAACCTGTTTGATTTATCTACATTTATATTAATGTATTGCATAGTTATTAATAAATATTATTAGTTAATAGCAATACTGGACTCCAAAGTGTTTTCCATCTCTGCTGGTTCTTTAACCCGTCACGGGGTACGTGACTCCTAGCTCCTATGCCAGTGGAGCAGGGTAGAAGACATCAAGTTCAGATTGTCCAGTCACTTATTCATACCAGACTGTGATGCAGCCAGTCTCAATGCTTTCAACTTCCTACATTCAGAGATCACTCCAGCACAGAAGCAGGCCTTTCGGCCCATCTTGTCCATGTTGAACTGTTATCTTGCCTAGTCACATCGAGCTGTACCTGGACCACAGCCCTTCATCTGCCTCCCATCCATGGTGCAATGGAACCCACATCCACCACTTCTGCTGGCAGTTCATTCCACACTCGCACCACCTCACCTCCGAGTGAATAAGATCCCCCTCACTTGCTTACTTACTACCTGTTACACTGCTGGTGTTTAGGGCAGCAATGAAGGTCCTCCATATTAAATTAGATTAGATTAGATTATGAGGACATGCAGTCCTCTTTTATTGTCATTTAGTAATGCATGCATTAAGAAATGATACAATGTTCCTCCAGTGTGATATCACAGAAACGCAAGACAAACCAAGACTAAAAAAACTGACAAAAAAACCCACATAATTATAACACATAGTTACAACAGTGCAAAGCAATACGGTAATTTGATAAAGAACAGACCATGGGCACGGTAAAAAAAGTCTCAAAGTTTCTCGGAAGTCCCATCATCTCACGCAGACGATAGAAGGCAGAAAAACTCCCCCTGCCATGAGCTCCCAGCGCCGCAAACTTGCCGATGCAGCATCTTGGAAGCACCCGACCATAGCCGACTCTCGAATCCTTCCGAAAACTTCGAGCCTCCGACCAGCTCTCCGACACCGAGCACCATCTCTGCCGAGCGCTTCGACCCTGACCCCGGCAATAGGCAATAGGCAATAGGCAAAGCCGATGATTTGGGGCCTTCCCCTCCGGAGATTCTCAATCGCACAGTAGCAGCGGCAGTGAAGCGGGCATTTCAGAAGTTTCTCCAGATGTTCCTCCGTGTTTCTCATGTCTGTCTCCATCAAATCAGGATTGTGCATGGTGCCTACTTACAAATACGATATCATTTTGGAGCGGTCGCGCTGCCATCTTCTCCATATCTGGCAGTGTTCAGGACTTCCTTCATCGTGTCAGTAGCCTCCTCTCGGTTTCCACTACCGTCAGTCATACAATTCCCGGGTGGAGACTCAGGAATACCGTCACACTCAGATGTAGAAGGATTCTTCATTGCTGTTTCTGTAACAATCTTGTTTTACCAGTCAGGGTTGTTAGGCCTGAGCTGAACCGCCAATCCTAGAGGACGGGTGGACCACTCTTAGTCTGGCCTCTGCCCTTTGACGTTTGGCACGGGGTGACCCTACCAAGAGCCAAAGCATGAAGCCTTGACCCCTGCCAACATAATTCTCTGGCTCATTGAGAAACACAACCCTCCAAACCCAACAACAAGGTTGTAGTCCTCTTGGAGGAGTTCCCCTTAATCATTTCATCTTTCCTTTTCTACATTTTACTTTCGATTTTCATTTAGAGATCAGAAGGATGAGAAATTTGAAAAAAACCCCAGAAAATATTGGTTAAGCAGGTCATCTAGAAACAGAAAAAAAATTAAGAATGTCTGTTTACGGCAGATAGTCAAAGTGTTTCTTCATGCCGTAGATGATGGAACTACCTAATGGGATAGGAGCAAAGAGAACTACTGAACCAAGTATGCTCCAGGGAGAGAAATTTAGGAAATATGCAGATTGACAATTTTCAATGTGTTTATTGGCTCTCTTTCTTCTCATTTGCTGGATCATTTCTTCTTGCTGAATATAAATGCTTGCTTTCACTCAGTGCCTGATGCTTCCAACTGAGTCACGAGATTAGACTTGGGGCCGCCTGTGATCAGTTTCCCGCTGTGGTTGTTCCAAGAGACAGAGGTCTTGTTGCATCATGGCTCCAGGGACCTGGACTTTAAAGGTTAGCTTTACTTGTCACATGCTTGGGGAGATTTGGTAGGTCACCAAAAACACTCACAAATTTCTACAGATGTACCTTGGAGAGCATTCTAACTGGCTGTATCACCATCTTGTGGGGGTGGTGGGTGGGTTGGGGGGCTACCTTACAGGCTCAAAGTAAGCTGCAGGAGTTGTTAGATTAGCCAGCACCATCATGGGCACTAGCCTCCATAGTATCCAGGACTTCTTCAAGGAACGATGCCTCAAAAAGGCAGCGTCCATCATTAAGGACCCCCATCACCCAAGACACGCCCTCTTCTCATTGCTACCATCAAGAAGGAGGTACAGGAGCCTGAAGGCACACACTCAGTGATTCAGGAACAGCTTCTTCCCCCCTGCCATCTAATTTCTGAATGGACATTGAGCCCATGAACACTACCTCACTACTTTTTTAACATTTTTATTTTTGCACTACTTATTAAATTTAACATCTTTATACATACTTACTGTAATCCAGTGTTTTCTATTATTATGTACTGCACTGTACTGTTGCCACAAAGACAACAAATTTCATGACACACGCAGGTGATATTAAACCTGATTCTGAACATTGAAACAGGTAGTGAGATGTGTCATTTATGTCAATGGCCAACGGAGTCTGAGGATGTGCTGGGACCAGGCCATGCTTCCAGAGTCAACATAGCATGCCCCTAACTTACTAACCCTAATCCACGTCTTTGAAATGTGAGAGGAAGCTGGAGAATCGCACATGATCACAGGGAAAATGCATAAACTCCTTACAGACAGTGGCGGGAATTGAACCTGAATCTTCTGGTTGCTGGTGTTGTAAAGCGTTATACTAACAACCACGCTACCCTGCCACCCTTGACCTGACCACTCGTTCTACCTCTCACAAGCCAAGTACAGTATTCTCTTTGTGACTTCAGGGGTGTCCCTTGGATTCTCTGAATTCCTGCCACACCCCAAAGATTTGCAAATTATTCGAGTGTAGGAGCAAGAGGATCACGGGGGAGTCAATAGCGATGCGAGAGAGACCAATTTGCAGCACTGGTGGGAATTCAGGAGAGGGGAAACAAGACAGTTGGAATTGCTCTCCTAGGAGCCAAAATGGACCAGATGGGCTGAGTGGCCTCCTATGTTATAGTAAGGAAATAAAGCAGCCATTGTCTTTCTGGATTTATGGGTACGGGAATGTTTCTACAACACAACACACAGGGGGCTTAAAATGATGTCAACCCATCTTGATGTTTTGATGTGATTATACAGATGTGAGAAAGGGCAAGTATATACAGGCAAATATATAAATTATTTATATAACCGATATATAAAACCATTTTGTAGCCTCTTTCTCTCCCTGGATCATGCCCCTGTGGAGCGAATCTCCTTGTAATGATGTTGTTTGCTATTATGATGTTAATTATTCTATTTCTTTCTGGGGAAGGTGGAATCTTACCGTTCCCTTGTGGCCACTTGTTCAGAGCTTTCCAATCTTTTTTATGCCACAATGGAGTCGGTGGACCGTAGATTGGGAACCACAGATCTAATCTTAGGAAACTCAGGGAGTAATTGTAACTGCTATAAACAGCTAGGACTGTCATAGCTGGCATGTGGCAACTTAAACTCAACTTCCCAACACCCAAGAGTTTAGAAGAAGCAGGAGAGTAAGAGTTCAGCACGGACTAGAAGGGCTGAGATGGCCTGTTTCCGTACTGTAATTGTTATATGGTTATATGATGTGAGGCACTTGAGTAGACTTGTAACTAAGGAGTATTTTGTGTTGAAGTCCTCTTTTACTTCTCAACAACCTCATCAAATCATTTATAGTATCTCTCTCTCTTTGTCCTTGTATGATTTAGGTCAATGATAAAAATTCAAGTTTTGCAACCTTGTTCTTTCTATTAATAATGTTTTACAATTTAATTGCTTGAAGTTTAGAAAATTATGAAAAAACATGAAATTGCAGACACCATCAAGTAATATTTTAAAATATAAACATCAAGTTCTACCAGGTCTCATTTTCTGAAACACGGCTTTCTTAAAGTTGGTGCATCTTCACCATGATTGTAGTCAAAAAGTGGTGCTCTACAAGGCTGTGTCCTCAGCCCCTGACTCTCTGTACATTCATGGCTGCATGGCCAGATTATGTACAAACTACACTGATAAGTTTGCAGAGGGTAGTTTGCAGAGGGTAGCACAAATAACTTTGAGTCAGAGTACAGGAAGGAGATAGAGACTTAGAAACGTAGTGTCAGTGCAACAACCTTTCCTTCAATGTCAGCAAAAGAAAATTGCTGACTTCAACAATTGAAGAGGGTGCTGCGCATGCTGTTGTCTACGTCAGTGGTGTCAAGTTATACACTGGCAATCTTGGAACTGAAATGCAGAGGAAAGACAGACAGACAGAACTCTGATGTAGAGACAATTAATATCAGTGGCTCAGCAAAGTGACATCATGAGAATTCTGAAAACTAGGACCCCGTGGTTAGTGCTAATCAGGAGTCCACTTCAAATAATTACAGTAAGTGGTGTTACAGGAATCACCCCTTGTAATACTGATCAACGAGGCAGAGAGAGAGAACCTGTATTTACCAACAAGTACCTTTATTGTCTCAACTAACAAGAATGTGAATTCATACTCTAAATACTTTGTGTGCGCACCAGCTAAGTTTTCCTGACCTTTTATGAACAGTCAAAGAACAGAAAGATATTACCAGTCAAAAAGGAGTTTCTGCGGTAGCCCACATGTTCCTCATAGTCCCGTTTCTGGCTCCTACAGTTAAAAACCTGCATGTTAAATCCAACTAAAGAACATCTCACAAACAACTTCTTATTTGGAAATGATTCCTAGTTCAGCAGATTACCTGAGGCATCATTATGTCTTCTTTAAAGCCAAGTGACTAACACACAAAATGAAGAGCAGAATCGCTTCATAAAATGGCAGCCTCCATCTCCTCCCTCATGGCAAGAAAAAAGTCAATTGGTCCGTCTGCTTCCACCGTCCTTGATTCATTCAAATTCCACCAAGTTCAAGGACAGCCTCTAACCTGCTGTTGAAAGACTATTGAATGATCCCCCAGTGTGATAAACTCCTGAGTCCACAGTCTACCTCATTACATTCTTGCATCTTACTGTTTACCTGCACTGCACTGTCTCTGTACCTACCTACTGCCCGTTACCCTGCTGGTGTTTAGGGCAGCAGTGAAGGTCCTCCATCTCTGGCGGCGTTCAGGGCTTCCTTCATCGTGTCAGTAGCTTCCTCTCGGTTCTCACTACTGTCAGACATGCCAGTCCCGGGTGGAGACTCAGGAATACCGTCACACTCAGATGTAGAAGGATTCGTCATTGCTGTTTCCGTAACAATTTTGTTTTACCAGTCAGGGTCGTTAGCTCTGAGCTGAACCCCTGAACCTGGAGGACCGGTGGACCACTCTTAGTCTGGCCTCTACCCTTTGACCTGTTTGGCGTGGGTGACCCTACCAGGAGCCAAAGCATAAAGCCCTGACTCCGGCCAACATCGCTCTCCGGGTCACTGAGACACACAAGCCCCCAAGCCACCACAAGTTTGTGGTCCTGTTGGAGGACTTCCTCTGTGGTGGTACACTTTATTCTGCATTTTGTCACTGTTGTACCGTGCACTGCGTAATGAGGTGATCTGTATCAACAATATGCAAGACAATCTTTCCAATGCAACAGACACACCCAGTGCTGGAGGAACTCAGCAGGCCAGGCAGCATCTATGGAAAAGAGTGAACAGTGGACTTTCCAGGCTGAGACCCTTCATCAGGACTTTTCACTGTATTTCAGTACATCTGACAGTGCTAAACCACATCCAATAAATGAATTCCAATTTCTTTCCCTAACTACAACAATAGGATCAAGGTAATCTGCAGTGTTATAAAATTAGTCAACTCCATCATGGGCACTAGCCTCTGTAGTATCCAAGGCACCTTCAAGGTACCTCAAAAAGGAGGCATCGTCCATCATTAAGGACCCCCGTCACCCAGCGTGTGTCCGCTTCACTCTGTTACCATTGGGAAGGAGGTACAGAAGCCTGAAGGCACACAGTCAGCGATTCAGGAACAGCTTCTTTTAGACAATATTAGATTATGAGGACACACAGTCCTCTTTTATTGTTATTTAGTAATGCATGCATTAAGAAATGATACAATATTCCTCTGGTGTGATATCAGAGAAACACAGGACAGACCAAGACTGAAAAACTGACAAAAACCACATAATTATAACATATAGTTACAACAGTGCAACAATACCATAACTTGATGAAGAACAGGCTATGGCACAGTAAAAAAGTTCAAAGTCTCTCAAATATCCCACATCTCACGCAGACGGGAGAAGGAAGAAAACTCTCCCTGCCATGCCCGACCACAGTCCGACTCTGAGTCGTCCGAAAACTTCGAGCTCTCTGATCAGCCCTCCGACACTGAGTACCAAGCTCCATCTCTGCTGAATGCTTCGACCTCAGCCTCGGTCACCAGCAGCAGGCAAAGCCGGGGATTTTAGGGCCTTCCCTCCGGAGATTCTTGACCGCACAGTAGCAGCGGCAGCGAACTGGGCTTTTCAGAAATTTCTCCAGATGTTCCTCTGCTTCTCACGTCTGTCTCCATCAAATCAGAATTGTGCACGGCGTCCTACTTACAAATACAATATCACTTCACCAGAGAGCTGCGCGCGCTGCATCGTGCCGCCATCTTCTCCCCCTCTGTCATCCAAATTCTGAATGGACATTGAACCCATGAGCACTACCTCACTACTTTTTTATTTCTAGTTTTGCACGACTTATTTTAATTTTACTATTATATATACATTTAATGTAATTTACAGTTTTTAATTATATATAATATTATCATGTATTGCATTGTACTGCTGCTGCAAAGTTAATAAATTTCACAACATATGCTGGTCATATTAAATCTTTGAAACATTGGAAAAATAACCACAAAATAGACTTACATATTCATTGTTACAGCAAATGATTTGATTTACCTGTCCATCACCTTCCCTCTGGTGCTCCTCCCTCCTCTACCCTCTCCTAACAGATTCCTGCTCCTCCAGCCCCGTATCTCTTTCACCAATCAACTTCCCAGCTCTTTATACCACCCCCCCCCCGCTATCTACCACCTGGTACTTCTTCCTCCCCCCGCCCACCTTCTTCTCTGACCTCTCATTTCTTTTCCCCAGTCCTGATGAAGGGTCTAGGCCTGAAATGTAGACTTGTTGACTCTTTTCCATAGAGACCGCCTGGCCTGCTGAGTTCCTCCGGCACTTTGTGTGTGTTGCTTTTGATTTCAGTAGTACTGGGTTCCAAATGAAGTGGACTTGCTGTGGTAGGTTAGCTCCACATCTGCTGGAGATGGCATGCTTTTCAGATATCATGCATTTTGAATCAGATGACTTTGAGGCACCTCACTGTGTTCCATTTAATTGAGGGGGGGATAGTTACTGAAGTCACAGTAAACAAAGTCGTGATGTGAAACTTCGAGGTAGTGGAGGTATAATTTGTCCATCTGTGCTGATCACCCCATCCTTGACTAAGCTGTTCCACCGTGAACACGATCTGTTATGAGTCAACATGATGCTTTCAGATCACATAGCACGTACCTCCGCCGCATCGCTCAGGTGTGTTTCTGGGGTATAGGGGCTAGCGACCCTTGTGCCTGTTATCGCTGAGCAGCAGTGAACCATCTGATTGGCCTATCAGAGTTCTCTTTGGGAACCAGTCGACTTGATCAGCATTTCTGATCTGGACATTGTTCACGATTGCACTTAATAAAAAAGAAAACAAGCAATCACCACCAACCTATTGATTCAGAAGCTCAGGAGAAAATACAGGAAAATCTCATCTATTTCACCATCAAATTACTTTCAAACGAGACGTTGGAATGTATATTGATAGGGAAGTGAAAATAAAACACATGCTTTCAACACATTAACTAAATTAATTATACTGTCCTTGAACACAGCTATTATCAGTTGTGAAAGACATTCTGGATGTGTTTACAGTCGCTTTCTAATTAAATTTCCCATTATTGGCTGAAGAAAAACTTGTTCATAAAGAGACGGTTTGAGAGCGTACGTGATTAAGTTTTTTTTTAAAGCGGTGACAGCATATTTCATTCATATAGTGCCTTTCGGGATGTAAAATGCCATGTACCTTTTCATAGTAGAGTTAAATTGAGTCAAAGATGGTGACAGTGAACATCCAATGTACAAAATAGAAGAACAAATTGTGCAAATGGCAAAGAGCAAGAGAACACCAGGTGGAATATCAAACATTAAACCAGGAGTCCAGTTGTATTTAGTTTAGTTCAGTTCAGTTCAGCATCCGCTGCTGGTCCATTGCAGACAGCAGAATCATTCTTTGCTTAAGTGCCCCGGTCTGCATTGATCAAACACTCAAAACAGCAAAATAAAACGAGTAACTAGAATCCAGAAATACATGCAACGTGAGCACCAAAGTCTCCCAAAACGGGTGCATAACTTCGCCGATCAATCCTTGTAATGTCGATCCCAAGACTCCTGCAATTTTCTCCAAAAGCCGCTAGCGTGAGGGAGAGGAACTCTGTTCAAACACAGACAGGGGGGTGCCGAACACCCACCCAACACCTCAGTCAGAGAGAAGTAATAGAGTCGGTCATGGGCTCACGCCCTTGACACCTCAATCAGAGAGAGACAATGGAGTCACATAGAAACATAGAAAACCTACAGCACAATACAGGTCCTTTGGCCCACAAAGTGTTGATCATGGTATCCAGGATCCCAGGCCTCCAAGCTCCACTACAAACCTCATCAAACTCCTTCAGAGACAGCAAAGTGCCAGATTGCTCAATTGGCCCGAAAACACAAGCATCAAAATGTAAGTCACAGATTCCAATCGTACGCAGCTTAGGAGTAGAATCCTATTTGAAAGAAGCAGTTTCGTGGACTGTCTGCAGGACGTTGCCGCTGGTCGTGTTGTTGACTGGCGCCGTCTTGAGCTAGTGCAGCGTTGTTTGCATGGGGAGGTGTGGTGAGAAGGGGAGAGGTTGGCGGAGGTGGGAAGGCAGATTTGGGAGTTGGAAAGGGAATGGTCCCTTCAAAATGCTGAATGTGGAAGGCAGGGAAGATGTGTCTTGTGGTGTATGATAGGATGATCCATTGAAATGTGGAGCCTGGTGGAGTGGAAGTTAAGGACCTGGAGAACTTTGTCCTTGTTCTGGGTAGAAGAAGAAGGGTTTAGACGGAACATAACTGGTATCTGTCCCCAATGGTAATGGGAAAGCTGGGGTTCAGGAAGGAGCAAGACATTACCTCTTGCTTCATCACACTGAGCACCAGCACTCCTGCCAGAACGGTGTGCTCAGCCCGCTGCTGTTCACCCTGCTGACTCGTGAATACAGCTAGATTCAGCTCAACCCGAATCGCCAAGTTAGCTGGTGACACAACGGCAGCTGGACTCATCAACGACGACAAGAAGAGGTAGAGCGGCTCGTAGAACGGTGCGAGCACAACAACTTGAACCTCAACGTGGACAAGGCTAAAGAGATGATTGTGGACTTCAGGAAGGTGCAGGCTGACTACTCCTCACTGCGCATAAACGGCTCCTCCGTGGAGAGAGTTAGGAGCATCAAGTTTCTTGGAGTGCACATAATGGACGACCATACCTGGTCCCTCAACACCACCTCTTAGGTCAAGAAAGCACAGCAGTGTCTCCACTTCATGAGGAGACTGAGGGGAGCCTGGCTCCTCTCCCTGGATTTCTAACCAAATTTTACAGGTGCACCTTTGAGAGAGACCTGACCAGCTGTACCACCACCTGGTGTGGGAACTGCAAGGCCGCTGACTGCAAGACCCTACAAAGGATTGCAAAGATTGCTGAGAGGTTCATCGAGGTCTCTCTTCCACCCATCAGAGATATTTATCAGGAGTGCTGTGTACGCAGGGCCCGTAACATTATAAAAGATCTCTCCCATCCGTCCCACAATACCTTTGACCCCCTAACATCAGGCAGGAATTACCACAGCAGTAGGACAAGGACTGCTAGGGTGGGAAACAGCTTCTTCCCCCAGGCTGTGAGACTACTGTTAACTCCCTGCCACCACCCACATCCCGTCACGTATGAAGCGCCAGTAGTGGTATACTGTTTACTTTTTAAACTTGCGTTGCAAATGCACCTTTTGCTAAACGTCAATCTTCTGGAATATATTTTATTTTATTTAGTATTTTATTATTTATTAACTGTGGTGTCAAAATGATCATCATCACAAGCGTTGGCAGAAGGTATGGAGATCCTGAGATGATGTGATGCGTCTAGTGTGGTAGTGTAGTGGGTCGTGCTTGTCACTCTCACTTTCAGCTCCCACCACCGGCTAGCAGTCTTGTGAAAAGGAGAGCTGAGTGTGTCAGTCTCTCCCTGCCAGTACATCGTCTCTCCAACAGCAAGCCTCATGTAGTGCCTCCTCGCTGGCGACACACGGAAACTGAGCTCCTTTTGGACTCAGGCTGATCTACAGAGGACGGGGAGGAGGTCTGGCCCCTGCAGATGTAGCACGCAGGCCCACTGGTGTGTGGACATGCCCTGGTGCTCATGAACCAGATCCCCAGCTATGGGTAAACAGCCCCACTGCCTTGTGGGCAGCCTCGGGAGAGACGAAGGCTACGGGAGTAAACCCAGACAGCAAATCCAGAGTGGAGTCCCTAAGGCGGCTGGACGTCATTGAACATCCTCCCGGCAGCTCCGGCAGCCAAGCTGGTGCCAAACGTGTTGCTTCATAAGCTTTCCTTTGGACTACGCCGGTGAGGTCGAGAGGGGGATCTTGACGACTGGGCATCTCAGGATGTCCATATCTTCCCAGGCTTGTGATGATCATCATCACCCATTGTCCTTCGAGACAGACAGATACCAACCAATATTACTTTCTATGTTGTGTGTGAGTTATATGTACAGTACAGTGTTGTGTCCCATGATCAGAAGGCATGTTGTTTCATTTGGCGGTATACATGTACGGGGTTGGATGATAATTAACATGGTCTTGAACTTGTTACTGAGGCACCAGCATGGAATGTCTCATCACCTGAGCAGGTACAACAAAAGCAAAATTGAGGGAATCGAATAGCATCCTTACACAAAACAGAACTTGAGGATGTACAGATGAGATCGACGTGGAAGAGTTTGAGCTTGTCACGGATCCTGGTTGCCAATGTTTATCCTGCATGGGTCAGCGAAGAAAGGAAAGGAAAAGTCAGGGGTGGACCCTGTGAAGGTGGGAACAGAATGGAAATTGTCAACAAGGGCGATGACTTTCTCCTGTTCTGGAGAAGTGCAGGATATCTCACCTATACCCTTGTTGATGCAATAGAAAAGTAACGGGAGGGAGTCTGAGTAGGACTGAAAAGAGAATTGCTTGCATACCACAAATATTCTCCTCCACCAGATACTGCCTGACCTGCTGAGGGTTTCCACTATTTCTTACTTTTTCAGATCTACGGTATCTGCAGTTCCTTGCTTTTCAATTCGTTTGTTCGTTATGCGCCGTCTCATAATGTGGGCGACCATGGTCTTTTCATGAACGTGACTGTTCTTGGCAAAAAAGCTTTCTACAGAAGTGGTTTCTCGTTGCTTTCTTCTGGGCAGTGCCTGGATGGGTGACCCCAGCCATTATCAATACTCTTCAGAGATTGTCTGTGGTCACATAATCAGGACTTGTGATGAGCACCAGGGGCTCATTGACAGGTCACCTGCTCCCATAGCTTCACATGACCTTGATTTGGGGCGGGGTGTGGGTTAAGCAGGCCAGCAGAGGGAAGGACCACCTTACACCTGCTTTGGTGGAGACGTATCTCCACCCCGACACCAAATTGCTCAGTAAATAACAGGCACACCCCTCTGTTTCCCCATCAAAATCTGCATTTCACTCATTCTAAATGCCTGTCTTGATTTTTGACTTAATTGTGTACAATACAATTGGAATGGACATCTTCAAGGAGTGATGCCTCAGAGAGGCACCATCCATCATTAAGGACCTGCATCACCCAGGTCACGCCTTGTTCTCATTGCTACCATCAGGGAGGAGGTACAGAAGCCTGAAGGCACATAATCAATGATTCAAGGACAGCCTCTTCCCCTCTGCCATCTGATTTCTGAATGGACAGTGAACCCATGAACACTACCTCACTACTTTTTTTGCAGTACTTAATTAATTTAACGTGTGTGTGTGTGTGTGTGTGTGTGTGTGTGTGTGTCCAACCATACATTGAGAGAGGTGGAACCAGGTAAAGGCCGGCCACAGGGCCCTGGTACAGTGGATACAATGGATTACAGAAACATTGATGGACTCCAACCATAATATTGACTTTGAACAATGGAGATGGGAAGTCTTCAATGGCCTATGCTCCGCTGGGAGCCCAGGGCCCAAGTAGAAGATGATTTCCCTCAGTAATGAACGGTACCAGAACTTCAGAACTCCAATCGTGCCAAGGACTTTCAACAATAGAGACGGGAGGATGTCAATGGCCTGTGCTCCACTCGGAGCCTAAGAAGAAAGAAGACGTCTATAATTCACAGTTTTTATTATTGTGTATTGTATTGCTTTTGCATAACCAGCTTCACGACATATGCCGGCGATATTAAATCTAATTCTGATATGAATGCAAGGACATCTTTAACTGAGCTATGTAGACGAATGTTTAATATATCATTGTAAAAGCACTGCACTTAGTGAAGAGTTACTGCCTGCGACAGAAGATTCTTGTCGATGCATCTACCTCTCTCAATCATCTGTGCAAACAGCTACATAAAAGTGTCCACAGGCAATTCAACGATTTATATGCTTTGAAAGATTTCTGCTTCCTTTTTACACTCATCACTAAACTCAGACACTCTCTTTATTCCCATTATTTCCTTTCCTATTTCTTCAGATGGTTTCTCGACTTATTTATCAATCTAACATGCATTAAGGCTGCACATGATGATAACTACACAGGCAGCCACGATAGAGATGATAGGCATTTCTCCTGTCAATCAAACTCAGCGACCACAACGTTTTAAGTGACTAAGATGGATTTCATGTGTAGAATTCATATATGATTTTTTTCTCCATTTACTGCAGTTTTATGGAAAAGAATCCTGCACTGACCGAGAAGTGGCTGCAGTTTCCATTTTCTCTGCTCCCAATCAATCACACCTACATGAAATGTTGCCATGGAAAAGCAGCACCTATCAGAGATCCTCACTACCCAGGCCATGCTCTTTTCTCGCTGCTGCCATCAGGTAGAAGGTACAGGAGCCTCAGGAGTCACACCACCAGGTTCAAGAACAGTTACTACCTCTCAATCATCAGGCTCTTGAACACAAGAGGATAACTACACTCATTCTATTTCTGGTGTTCCCATAACCGATGGTCTCACTTTAAGGTCTCTATATCCTGTTATTTCGTGCTCTTGATATTTATTGCTATTTACTTATATTTGAATTTGCACAGTTTGTTGTTCATTGATCCTGTTTACGGTTACTGTTCTATAGGTTTCCAGAGTATTCCCGCAAGAAAGGATCTCAGGGGTGTATGTGGTGACATGTATGCATTCTGATAAGAAATTTTACTTTGAACTTTGACCTTTAAATGGATATTGCTTACTGAGTAAATTGATTGTTCGCTGTACAACAGTGTTTGCAGTCAGCTACCTACCATAAGACCATACGAGTTAGGAGCAGAATTAAACCATCGAGTCTGCTCCGCCATTTTATCATGGCTGATGCATTTTCCCTTTCAACCCTGTTCTCCTGCCTTCTCCCCATAATCTTTCATACCCTAACTAATCAGGAACCTTTCAATAACCTTTCATGCCCTTACTAATTAAGACCCTATCAACCTCCACCTTAAATGCACCCAATGATCTAGTTTCCACAGCCACCTGTGGTAATGAATTCTACAGATTTACCTCGCTCTGGCTAAAGAAATTCCTCCTCATCTCCCTTCGAAATGAATGTCCCTCTTATGAGGCTGTGCCCTTTGGTCCTATTCTCACCCCCTATAGGAAACATCGTGCCCACATCCACCCAGTCTCGGCCTTTCAACATTCGATAGGTTTCAATGAGATCCCCCCGCATTCTTCTAAATTCCAGCAAGTACAGATTCACATCCATCAAACACTCCTCAAACAAATTCCTTTAATTCCTGGAATCATTTACACGAACTTCCTCTGAACCCTTTCCAATGTCAGCACATCCTCTCTGAGATAAGGGGCCCAAAACTGCTCACAATACTCCAAATGAGACCTCACCAGTGCCTTACAAAACTCCAGCATTACATCATTGCTTTTATACTCTAGTCCTCTTGAATTGAATGCTAACAACACATTTCCCCTCCTCACCACTGACTGAAACTGCAAGCTACCCTTAGGAAATTCAGCATGAGGTCTCCCAAGTCCCTTTGCACTCAGACGTTTGAATTTTCTATCTGTTTAGAAAATAGTCTACGTTTTTGCTCCTTCTACCAAAGTGCATGACCATGCACTTCCTGCCTCTGTATTTCATCTGCCACTTCTTTGCCCATTCTTCTAATCTGTCCAAATGCTTCTGTAGCCTCTCTCCCTGCTTCCTCAACATTACCTGCCCCTCCACCTGTCTTTGTATCCTCCACACATTTAACCATAATGCCATCAATTCCATCATCTAAATCATTGATAGATAACGTAAAATGAAGTAGTCCTAGCACTGACCAGCACTAGTCACTGGCAGCCAGTCAGAAAAGGCTCCCTTTAGTCCCACTCCTTGCCTTCAGCTAACCAGCCCCAGCTCCATCCATGCTAGTGTCTTTACTGTAATACCATCTTGTTTAGCAGCCTCACGTGTGGCACCTTGTCAAAGGCCTTCTGAAAATCTAAATACACCATCTCCACCAATTCTCTTTTGTCCATCCTGCTTGTTAATTCCTCAAAGTATTCCAACAGATTTCTCAGGCAAGATTTTCCCTGAAGGAAACCACACTGACTTTGACCCTATTTTATCACATACCCTGAGATATGATCCTTAACAATCGACTCCAACATCTTCCCAACCACTGAGGTCAGGCTAACAGGCCTATCCTTTCCTTACTGCTGCCTCCTTCCCTTCTTGAAGAGTGGAGTGACATTTGCAATTTTCCAGTCCTCTGGGACCATGCCAGAATGTAGTGATTCTTAAAAGATCATTACTAATGTCTCCACAATCTCTTCGCTTTGGCTTTCAGAACCCTGGGGTGTAGTCCAAGAGGTTCAGGTGACCTATATACCTTCAGACCTTTCAGCTTCCCAAGCACCTTCTTAGTAATAGCAACCACACTCACTCCTGCCCCCTAACACTCTCAAACTTCCAGCACACTGCTGGTGTCTTCCACAGTGGTGACGGATGTAAAATGCTTACTTTGCTTTTCCGCCATTTCCTTGTCCCCTGTAGTACTTCTCCAGCGTTATTTTTCCAGTGGCCAATATCTACTCTCACCTCTCTTTTACTCTTTATACTGTACATCTGAAAAACTTCGGTAACCGGAAGAAGCTGCAGAAGATCGTGAACACAGCGCAGCACATCACACAAACCAATCTTCTGTCCTTGGACTCACTTTACACCGCACGCTGCCGGAGCAGTGCTGGCAGGATAATCAAGGACATGACCCACCCAGCCAACACACTTTTCATCCCTCTTTCCTCTGGGAGAAGGTTTAGGAGCTTGAAGACTTGTACGGCCAGATTTGGGAACAGCTTCTTCCCAACTACGATTAGACTGCTGAATGGATCCTGACCCGGATCTGGGCCGTACTCTCCAAATATCCGGACCTGCCTCTCGGTTTTTTTGCCCTACCTTACTTTCCATTTTTCTATTTTCTATTTATGATTTATAATTTAAATTTTTAATATTTACTATCGATTTGTAATCCAGTGAGCGGGAAGTGCAGAATCAATTATCACTGTTATGATTGTACGTTCTAGTATCAATTGTTTGGTGACAATAAAGTATAAAGTATCTTCTTTGATATTGGCTAGCTTACCCTCAAATTTCAACTTTTCTCTCCTGATGACTTTTTAGTTGCCACTGTTGGTTTTTAAAAGCTCCCCGATCCTCTAACTTCCCATTATTTTTTGCTCTGTTTTATGTTGCTTTTGACTTCCCTTGTCAGTTTCCGGAATATCATCCTGCCTTTAGAATACTTCTTCTTTGGGATGTAGATATATATCTGCATTTCCGAATTGCTCTCAGAAACTCGAGCCATTACTGTTCTGCTGTCATCTCTGCCAGAGTCCTCTTTCAATCAGCTTTGGCCAGCTCCTCTCTCATGCCTCAATAATTCTCTATACTCTATTGTAAAACTGATACATCTGACTTTAGCTTCTCCCTCTTAAATTGAAGGATGAATTGTACTATAATGATTATGATCTTTTAAGGGTTCCTCTACCTTAAGCTCCCTAATCAAATATGGTTCATTACACTGCACCCAAACCAGAATTTCCTTTCCCTTAGTCAGCTCAACTACTAGCTGCTCGAAAAAGCCATCTCGTAGCATTTCACAAAATTCCTTCTCTTGGTATCTAGCAGCACCTGATTTTCCCAGTCTACCTGCATATTGAAATCATAGAACATAGAATAGTACAGCACAGTACAGGCCCTTCCGCCCACAATGTTGTGCTGACCCTCAAACCCTGCCTCCCATATCAGCCCCCAACTTAAATTCCTCCATATACCTGTCCAGTAGTCTCTTAAACTTCACTAGTGTATCTGCCTCCACCACTGACTCAGGCAGTGCATTCCACGCACCAACCACTCTCTGAGTAAAAAACCTTCCTCTGATATCTCCCTTGAACTTCTATGACAATCATAAAATTATCCTATTGACATGCATTTTTTTAATCTCCCATTGTAATTTGTACCCCACACTGTGGCTACTGTTTGGAGGTCTGTATATAACTCCGATCTAGCCAGCCAGTGGTGCAGTGACATTCACACTAGATGCCCAGCCGAGTGGTCCCAGGTTCGAATCCGGCCGGCTCCTTGCATGCTTTCCCCTGTGCTGGGTTGAGCGTTGAACTGGCAAATTGGCCTCATAAGAACCAGACAAAAATGCTAAAGAAATGGCAAGTTTCCCGCCTGATGTGCTACAAGGTGTGGAAAGGAACAATGACAATGTAATTCCCATCAGATTTTTTTTTTATGCTTTCAGTTTCTTGACGCTGTACACAAGGATTCTACATCTTCCGATCCTATATCTGCTCTTTCATACCTTGGTAATGTCATACTTGCCTCACCTTCAGCTCATTGACTGAGGTAGAGCTATGAAGTTGTAAATTCATACAACAGGTAAACAGGCCATTCTGCCCATTGAGTTCATGCTGACTATCAGCCAATCATTTACTTTAATACTCCAGTAATGCCTTTATTTTTTTTCTCTCTACATTCCCAACAAATGTTCCCAGTTTCTACCCCTCAGCGACATCCCAAGGGAAATTTACAATGGACTATTGACCTACCAGTGTTGGCACGTGGCCAAGTGGCTAAGGTGTTGGTCTAGTGATCTGAAGGTCGCTAGTTTGAGCCTCAGCTGAGGCAGCGTGTTGTGTCCTTGAGCAAGTCACTTAACCACACATTGCTAGGCGATGACACCGGTGCCAAGCTGTATGGGTCCTAATGCCCTTCCCTTGGACAACATTGGTGTCGTGGAGAGGGGAGACTTGCAGCATGGGGAACTGCCGGTCATCCATACAACCTTGCCCAGGCCTGCGCCCTGGAAACCTTCCAAGGCGCAAATCCATGGTCTCACGAGACTAACAGATACCTATTAATGACCTACTGACACACCAACCAGCAGGTCCATGGGATGTGGGAAGAAGCCAGAGCACCTGGAGGAAACCCTGTCACAGGGAAAACATGCAAATGAGATCTGACCACACACCTACACGTTACAGACAGCTCCCTGTACCACGATGGGGCCATATAAGTGGCACAGTGCTATTGATCTTAAGAACTGTAACAGAACACAACTGAACACATTGTCCATAAATGTACGCAAGAATGAAAAGGAATTGCATAGTTTAGAGTCATAGAAACAGGACCTTCGGCCCATCTAGTGCATGTAGAGCCATCTAAACTGCCTATTCCCATTGATGTGCACTGGCACCACAACCCTCCATTCCCTTACCATCCATGTACCGATCCAAACTTCTCTTAAATGCTGAAATCGATCTCACGTGCACCACTAGTGCTGGCAGCTCGTTCCACACTCTCACCACCCTCTAAGAGTGAAGAACTTTCTCCTCATGTTCCCCTTAAGCTGTTCACCTTTCACCCTTAACCAATGATCTCTAGTTGGAGTCCCACCTAATCTCAGTGAAAAAAGCCAGCTGACATTTCCACTATCTATACCCCTCAATTTTGTGTACCTCTATCAAATCCCCTCTCAATCTTTTAAGTTTCCAGGAATAAGGTCCTAAGTTTATTTATTATGAATAAAGCTTATTTTAGTTAACCGTGGGCAGCTCTACCAGCTGCTCTACTGTGTACCCCACTAACCCCACCAAGGCAATAAATAATCCAGTTATTTCTCTAAAGTTGCTCTTTGTTCAGTCACGTGCTTTCCAGTCATTCTGGGAGTTCCAAATTTCTTCCTTTCTGCCTTGTGGCAATGTGATTTATGTGAAGACTAGTCACCGTTTTAACGGTTGATCTCTGATCAGATGAGATGAGATGAGATGGGTTGATCTGAAGAGATGGTGGAAGATGGCAGCGTGACGCAGCTCGCAGCGGCCACTCCGGTGGTGAGGTCTGTTATTTGTCAAGTAGGGTGCCGTGCACAATCCTGATTTGATGGAGACGGACGTGAGAGCACGGAGGAACATCTGGTGAAACTTCTGAAACGCCTGCTTCGCTGCTGCTGCTACTGTGTGATCCAGAATCTCCGGAGGAAAAGGCCCTGAGTCCTCGGCTTTGCTTGTTGCTTGGCGGCCGGGGTGGGGTTGAAGCGCTCGGCAGAGGATGGTGCTCGGAGAGGCTGTGTTAGAGGGGCTGGTCGGAGGCTCGAAGTTTTTGGACGGACTCAGAGTCCGCTGTGGTCGGGAGCTTCCAATGGTGCTGCATTGGCGAGTTGGTGGTGCTTGGAGGTTCATGGCAGGGAGAGTTCCTCCCTTCTGCCGCCTGCGTGGGATGATGAGTCTATTAGGACTTTGAGACTTTTTTTTTTACCGTGCCCATGGTCTGCTCTTTATCAAATTACGGTATTGCTTTGCACTGTTGTAACTATATGTTATAATTATGTGGTTTTGTCAGTTTTAGTCTTGGTTTGTCTTGTGTTTTCTTGTGATATCACTCTGGAGGAACATTGTATCATTTTTTAATGCATGCATGCATTTCTAAATGATAATAAATGCAAACTGAACTGATCCTAGTCTATCTGGGATGGATTCCCCCCCCCGCCCAACCCACTGAAATCTGAAATTAGTCTCCTTCCGCAAAAGGCACAAAGTGCCGGAGGAACTCAGCAGGTCAGGCAGCATCTGTGGACGTCTTGGGCCGAGGCCCTTCATCAGGACGTCAGTTTCCCTCCACTTAAATAGTTCCACATTTCTTGTCATTTCCTGCAACTAATCTGAACCCAATTAAAATCCAATCAAGATTGTAAAGATTAGCTTTATTTGTCACAAGTATGTCGAAACCTACGGTGAAATGCATTGTCTGCGTCAACGACCGACACAGTCCAAGCATTGTTCTGGGGGCGGCCCACAAGTGTCGCCACGCTTCCAGTGCCAACATAGGATGGTCGCAACTTACTGACCCTAACTCGTCCGTCTTTGGAATGTGGGAGGAAACTGGAGCACCTGGAGGAAGCATTGTGCATTCTGGAATTCACATTAGATTAGATTACGAGAACACGCAGTCCTCTTTTATTGTCATTTAGTAATGCATGCATTAAGAAATGATACAATTTGTTCCTCCAGAATGATATCACAGAAACACAAGACAAATCAAGACTAAAAAAAAACTGACAAAAACCACATAATTATAACATATAGTTACAACAGTGCAAAGCAATACCATAATTTGATGAAGAACAGACCATGAGCACGGTAAAAAAATGTCTCAAAGTCTCTCTAAAGTCTCATCATCTCACGCAGACGGTTGAAGGGAGAAACTCTCCCTGCCATGAGCTTCCAGCACCACAAACTTGCCGACGCAGCATCCTGGAAGCACCCGACCACAGTCCAACTTTGAGTTCGTCCGAAAACTTTGAGCCTCCGACCAGCCCTCCGACACCGAGCACCATCCCTGCTGAGCGCTTCGACCCCGGCCCCGGCAACAGGCAGTAGGCAAAGCTGAGGATTTGGGGCCTTCCCCTCCGGAGATTCTCGATCGCACAGTAGCAGCGGCAGCGAAGTGGGCATTTCAGAAGTTTCTCCAGATGTTCCTCCGTGCTTCTCACGTCTGTTTCCATCAAATCAGGATTGTGCACGGCCCCTATTTAACAAATACGATATCAATTCGGAGCGGCCACGCGTGCTGTGTCACGCCGCCATCTTCTCCTCCCCTCCAATACATGATGCTTTCTCGAATGGTGTTCAAGCACTGTAACCGATACTGAGTTCTCTGGGTCAGGACATTTCCCACAGTTTGGTTCCAGCAGCACTTCAACAGTTTTAAAAGGTTTACTCAAAAAACAATAAAATGTTTGCACAAGATAAAATGAATGCACTTGTCTCAGCAGGTTATGGCAGCTTTCTGTTCCTGTCTACTGTTTGTAAAGAATACAATCCTTTATTCTTATAATTGTTGAATGTTGTTTTGTTTTTGTTGCATGTCGTGCCTCGGCCAAAACAGCGCAGCAAGTTCCCGATACACGCATTGTAAATGCTTACTGTGAATAAAGTTGGTGATTAATCCAAACAGTTGGAAACGTGGCCACAATCAGAGCATGTGCTGGTGGAGGACACCTGCAGCAACACAGCAGACTATCCCGATGGTCTGCCAATCTCCCGCTCACATGTATGGACCTGTGCGTAGGCTGGACGTTTGTAACCCAAGGAGAAGCTGTACTGCGAGTACCTTTGGACAAAGATCTGCGAAAGCTTTCCAAGATATTCAGAGCCAAAAGAGAGATTAGCTTTATTTGTCACCTGCATATTGAAACACACAGTGAAATGCGTCCGAGTACGTACGGGGGGCGGTGATGGGGAAGAGCCAGCAAGTGTCACCACGCTTCCCACTCTAACATAGTATGCCCACAGCTAATCAATCCTCAGCTGTACGCCCTTGGACTGTGGGAGGAAACCGGAGCACCCGGAGGAAACCCATGCGGTCACGTGGAGAACGTACAAACTCCTTACGGGCAGTAGCAGGAATTGAACCTGGGTAGTTGGTACTGTAAAGCGTTGTGCTGACCACTACGCTACCATACCACCCTAAGCATTAAAGCATTAAAAAGTATAAAACTATTTTAAGAAAGTAGTGTACTAAAGCAAGTGGGTTGGTAGAAATCTGCTTAGTCATCGATGGTTAAACATATGTCACTTAAATCTTTCATATACACTTGGATAAATAATATATATTCTTGAATAAATAAATTATGCACCTCTTTCTCCTGTTGGCACCTGGATTATGTTTCCTGAAGGGGGCAGCAGAAGTGGAAACTTTCTGAAGAGAATGTTTGTAAAGATGAACAAGTTTCATGGCAATGCCGATGGTATTAAATCTGATTCTAATAAACTCTTCTCAGTCTTCCAGCTGGGTACAGGTATCAACTACAACTGATGTTTTGTTAACAAACTCCCTCTTCGTCTGGGATTATCCCTGAAGAAGATGGGTTGAAATTGGACGGCAGAGGGGAAGAAGCTGTTCCTGAATCATTGAGTGTGTGCCTCCAGGCTCCTGTATCTCCTCCCAGTTGGTGGCAATGAGAAGAGGGCATGTCCTGGGTGATGGGGTCCTTAATAATGGATGCCGCCTTTCTGAGGCATCACACTTTGAAGACGTCCTGGAGGCTGGGGAGGCTAGTGCCCATGATGGAGCTGAGCAAGTTTACAATTCTCTGCAGCTTATTTCGATCCTGTGCAGTAGCCCCTCATCCCATACCAGACGGTGATGTAGCCAGTTAGAAAGCTCCCCACAGTACATCTGTGAAAATTTTCAAGTGTCTTTCATGACATACTCAAACTCCTAATGAGATATAGCCGTTGACGTGCCTCCTTTGCAACTGCGTTGATGTGTTGGGCCCAGGATAGAACCTCAGAGATGTTGACCCCCCTCCCCAGGAACTTGAATTTGCTCAGACTTTCCACTTCTGATCCCTTGATGAGGACCAGTGTGCATTCTCTCATGCCTCGCGCCAGACATCCCGTACGTGTCGCCACATTTCCGGTGCCAAAACGGTATGCCCACGACTCTCTAACCCTAGCCGTACGTCTAGGAATGTGGGAGGAAACCAGAGCACCTGGAGGAAACCCACACAGGGAGAATGTACAAAGTCCTTGCAGGCAGAGCTGGAATAGCAACCCGATCTGAGAGCTGGCGCTGTAAAAGCGTCACGCTGACTGCTATGCGCTCATGTTGAGCCATTGTTGGAAATGTACATTCAGAAATGGGGAGGAAGAGTGGACTGATAGGATTAATTAGATTGCTTATCCTGAGCTGGTACCATCTCAAAGGGATAAATTATTTTTCTTAGTGTGGCAATGCTTTACTATTCCCTGGCCCTCTGTTACTTCCCAAAACACCCCAGTCTTACTGCAAGCTCCTAATCTCCATAAGACCATTTGGCCCATCAAGTCTGCTCCACTATTTCATCATGGCTGGTCCATTTCCCTCTCAGCCCCAATCTCCTGCCTTCTCCCCGTATTCAATTCAGGTTTAATTGTCATTCAACCAATCACGGAAGCTCATGAATACAGCCCAAACAGACAGTGCAGTTAGGGTTGCCAACTTTCTCACTCCCAAATAAGGGACAAGAGTAGCTGTCAAATACGGGACACTTGTGTTTACCCCGAGAAAGACTACCATGACCATGAAGCCTTGCGCAGGCACCTGTGTGCGCATGCGTGTACGTGCCGATTTTTTTCTACAAATCGGTTTTGGCTTAGTCTTCCCGGTTCTGTTAAGTGAAACTACACTGTACGTACATTATTTCTACTTTATATAGGCTGTGTATTTATCATGTTTATCATAGCAAGGGAGATGAGGCTGAGTACAGGGGACGGTAGGAAACTTTGTCACATGGTGTGAGCAGAATTATCTGCAGGTTAATGTGAAAAAGACTAAGGAGCTGGTGGTGGACCTGAGGAGGGCTAAGGTACCGGTGACCCCTGTTTCCATCCAGGGGGTCAGTGTGGACATGGTGGAGGATTACAAATACCTGGGGATACGAGTTGACAATAAACTGGATTGGTCAAAGAACACTGAGGCTGTCTACAAGAAGGGTCAGAGCTGTCTCTATTTCCTGAGGAGACTGAGGTCCTTTAACATCTGCTGGACGATGCTGAGGATGTTCTACGAGTCTGTGGTGGCCAGTGCTATCATGTTTGCTGTTGTGTGCTGGGGCAGCAGACACCAGCAGAATCAACAAACTCATTCGTAAGGCCAGTGATGTTGTGGGGATGGAACTGGACTCTCTGACGGTGGTGTCTGAAAAGAGGATGCTGTCTAAGTTGCATGCCATCTTGGATAATGTCTCCCATCCACTACATAATGTACTGGTTGGGCACAGGAGTGCATTCAGCCAGAGACTCATTCCACCGAGATGCAACACAGAGTGTCATAGGAAGTCATTCCTGCCTGTGGCCATCAAACTTTACAACTCCTCCCTTGGAGGGTCAGACACCCTGAGCCAATAGGCTGGTCCTGGACTTATTTCCTGGCATAATTTACATATTACTATTTAATTATTTATGGTTTTATTACTATTTAATTATTTATGGTGCAACTGTAAAGAAAACCAATTTCCCCTGGGATCAGTAAAGTATGACTATGACTATAACATTCCTGCTTTTACTATATGTTAGTGTTATTTTAGGTTTTATGTGTTATTTGGTATGATTTGGTAGGTTATTTTTTGGATCTGGGAATGCTCAAAAATTTTTCCCATATAAATTAATGGTAATTGCTTCTTCGCTTTATGCCATTTCGGCTTACAAACAGTTTCATAGGAACGCTCTACCTTAGCGGGGGAAATATGGGACAAGGGCGGTCCCCGTGTGGGACAAACCAATTTAGCCCAATATACGGGATGTCCTGGCTAATATGGACAGTTGGCAACCCTAAGTGCAGCCCCAGGGCCAAGGCGCAAAACACATTACCAGCAGTCACACACAAGAAAACATTCATGGAATCAAGGAGTCCTGACGCCCCTCCCTGCCTGTGACACCGTGTCTTGATGCACAGTCCTCGCACGTACAAGTCAACAAACCCGTTTGGAATATCAGTAAAATACGACGATGCGGAATGTGCATGTATACAGCCCGGACCTCCCAGCCCATCGAGATCATCTGCCCACGCACCCAGACACCCGCCAGGCGACCCCATGGGTTTGAGGCCTAGCCCTCGCCCCGACACCCAACTCCTGCTAGGCGAATCCATGGCTTAGAGGCCCAGTCCTCCACATACAGGCACATATAGACTATGAGTAAAAACTCAACCAGGAAAACATACCTGTATACTGTCCAGAGTCCTCAGTCCAATTGAAATCTTCAGTCGACCAGAACTGTGCTGCGCCGCCCCCCCCCCACCCCCCTGGCAGAACGTGATGGCTTGGACGGGTCTCCCCCGGCGGCTGAAAATCAAATGACCCCACAGCTTGAGGCCCGACTCCATTGAGTGGCGGCAAAAACATCTGCAGCTGCCCACAACAGAGCTCATCTTCTGCCGAACAAAACCGTGAGGGGGCAGGGCCGACTCTGTTCTGGACGCTGCGCCACACCGGCCCCCGGTGAAGCGCAATGGCTTCATCTCCTCACTCCGGTGCCTGCAAACGGGCGGCACTGAGGCTTCAGGCCTAGTCCTCGCCACGACCGAGGACAGGCAGCTCCCCCCCGCGATCCGCCCCTGCTCTCAGCCAATAAATCAGTGAATCAGACTTGTGGCGTACCAGATTAACAACGTCCAAAGGGGTCTTGCGATCTCAAGAGGAGCGACCATGACGGCCACTTGCTATCTGACTGTGAGCCTCCATCGACTCAGGCAGCAGCACGTTGCACAGCTCCTTCATTATCTCTGCCAGTGAGCAACTCATTGATGGTGTAGACCTGCAGTCCTTTGAGTTCTTAACACAGACATCCCACCCTGCCAAAACTCATTTCAGGGTGGTAGCACCATCAATTTGTGGGAGACTCCCGGAACTTCCGGAAGAGGTGGGATGTCTGCAATAGAGTAGCTCCTTAGCAGCTAGCCAGCTAGTTTAAATAACGTTAGCTATGCCAATGAACGAATGACACCTGTTAAACTTACCACAACATGTCTTTTACAGTCTTAACCCACCAAGGGCAATAGAAAAGTCACTGTTGCAAACAGTGCAGTGAGCAACACTGTCATTATTTTCACCCCTATTAGGCAAGGGGTACACTTTAGTGTAGTCTGGGGTGACGTACGTTTTATATTTTCTTTTTTTGGAACACTCTCCCATGGTGCACTCTCTCTCTCTCTCTCTCTCACTCTCGTGCGCTCTCTTTCTTGCTCTCAAAAAAATTGATTTCCGGGATATTGTATATAATTTGCGGGCATCAGGGAGCCGCTATCAATATGCGGGAGACTCCCGGAACTTCCGGGAGAGGTGGGATGTCTGTTAACATACAGTAGGATCTTGCGATCATTCGAAGTGCGTTTAAGTAGAAAGATAGCACCTTCTGTTGACCCCATAGAAGCCGCCGCAACCAATCGCGTCGCCATCTTGCTGGGTAGAGTCAATGCTTTCCTTGCCAGAAACAGTCAATCCAGTCATGCCCTGATTAATCTATCAAACTCTCCCTTAAATTGACCCAATGACTTGGCTTCCACAGGCCGCCTGTGGCAACGAATTCCACAGATTCACCCCACTCTAGCTAAATAAGTTTCTCATCTCTGTTCTAAATGGATGTCACTCTACTCTGTGGATTTAGACTCTCCCCAACATAGGAAACATCTTCTCCACATCCATTCTGTTGAGGTCTTTCAGCATGCGATAGGTTTCAATGAGATCTCCCCCCTCATTCTTCTGAATTCCAGAGAGTGCAGGCCCAGAGCCATCAAGTGCTTCTCACATGAAAAGCCTTTTGATCCCGGAATCACTTCCGTGAACCCCCTTTGAAACCCCCTCCGATGTCAACACATTCTTTCTCAGATAAGGGGCCCAAAAATGTTCACAATGCTCCAAGTGAGGCCTCACCAGTGCTTTATAAAGCCTCAACATTACAGTCACGAGAAAGTCCGGAGATGCTGGAAGTCCAAAGCAACACTTACAAAATGCTGGAGGAACTCAGGCAGTCAGGCAGCATCTATGGAAACAAATAAACTGTTTTGGGCCGAGACCCTTCTTCAGGACTGAAGCCCTGAAGACGCTCTTTCAAGCTGGGTCTTGGCCTGAAACGTCAACTGTTTACTCTTTTCCATAGATGCTGCCTGGCCTGCTGACTTCCTCCAATGTTCTGCTTGTGTTACTCAGCATTACAATCTTACTTTTACACTCTAGTTCTGGTAATATTTTATGTCTCCTTTGAATTAGTGAATCTACCTGCTTCATTAAGTAATAGCAATGAAGAATTCTGACTAAATTGCTGATTTAGTCTTTTGAACATAAGAAATAGGAGCAGGAGTAGGCCATCCAGCCCATCTAACCTGCCCCGCTATTCAATAAAGATCATGGCTGATCTGTCCATAAACTCAGCTCCATCTACCTGCCTTTTCCCCATAACCCTTAATTGCCCTACATTTTAGATTTACTAGAATGTTACCAGGGTTTCATCACCTAAGTTACAGAGAAAGGTTGAACAAGTTGGGTCTTTATTCTTTGGAACGTAGAAGGTTGAGGGGGGGACTCGATAGAGGTATTTAAAGTTATGAGGGGGATAGATAGAGTTGACGTGGATAGGCTTTTTCCATTGAGAGTGGGGGAGATTCAAACAAGAGGACATGAGTTGAGAGTTAAAGGGCAAAAGTTTAGGGGTAACATGAGGGGGAACTTCTTTACTCAGAGAGTGGTAGCTGTGTGGAACGAGCTTCCAGCAGAAGTGGTTGAGGCAGGTTCGACGTTGTCGTTTAAAGTTCAGTTGGACAGCTATATGGACAGGAAAGGTTATGGGCTGAGTGCAGGTCGGTGGGACTAGGTGAGAGTAAGAAGGGCCCAGATGGCCTGTTTCTGTGCTGTAATTGTTATATGGTTATATAAAAATCTATCTAACTGTATCTTAAATATATTTAGTGAAGAAGCCTCAACTGCTTCCCTGGGCAGAGAATTCCACAGATTCGCCACTCGCTGGGAAAAACAGTTTCTCCTCATCTCTGTCCTAAATCTTCTCCCCTGAATCTTGAGGCAATGTCCCTTAGTTCTAGTCTCACCTACCAATGGAAACAACTTTCCTACTTCTAGCTTATCTATCCCTTTCAAAATTTTGTATGTTTCTATAAGATCCCCTCTCATTCTTCTGAATTCCAGAGAGTACAGTCCCAGGCGACTCAATCTCTCCTCATAGGTTAACCCCTTCATCCCTGGAATCAACCTGGTGAACCTTCTCTGCACTGCCTCGAAAACCAGTATATCCTTCCTCAAGTATGGAGACAAGAACTGCAAAGATTTTCTCTTCTTTGCTCTTTGATTTAAAGAAAAATTCTGCACTATTTATTTTATACTCTGTCAACCTCTATTCCGTGCTCCAGATAACTAGTCAAACATTGGCCTCTTCTTCCTCTCCACATCCACTCTATCAAGGCCTATTCAACAGGTTTCAATGAGATCCCCCAGAACCTCCCCCGCCACCATTCTCCTGAATTCCAGTGAATACAGGCCCAGAGCTATCAAACGCTCTTCATATGACAAGCATTTCAATCCCGGAATCATTTACGTGAACTCCCCCTGAACCCTCTCTGATGACAGCACATTTTTACTTAGATAAGGAGCCCAAAACTGCTCTCAATACTCCACATGAGGCCTTACCAGTGCCTTATAACACCTCAAAATTACATCCTTGCTTTTATATTCTGGTTGTATACTTTAAATCTCCCTTGACGTTCAGTGAATTTTCCTGCTTTATTAAATAATAGCAATGAAGAATTCTGGCTAAATTGCTGATTTATGCTCTTGCTGTTAAGATTTTCTTCCCTTTGCTCTTTGATTAGTTTTTTTTAATTTTCTGCACAATATATTTTGTACTCTGCCAACCCCTATTCTATGCTCCAGCTAACTAGTCAAACAATGGTTTCTGCTTCAATTTATTCAGTGAATGCATATCCACAGAACTAAGTGACAGCCTTTTCATTTGGTGACACACACAAAATGCTGGTGGAACGCAGCAGGCCAGGCAGCATCTATAGGAAGAAGTACAGTTGACGTCTTGAGTCGACACCCTTCGTCAGGACTAACTGAAAGAACATAAAACATAGAATAGTACAGCACAGTACAGGCCCTTTGGCCCACAATGTTGTGCTGACCTTTAAACCCTGCCTCCCATATAACCCCCCCACCTTAAATTCCTCCATGTACCTGTCTAGTAGTCTCTTAAACTTCACTAGTGTATCTGCCTCCACCACTGACTCAGGCAGTGCATTCCACACACCAACCACTCTCTGAGTGAAAAACCTTCCTCTAATATCCCCCTTGAACTTCCCACCCCTTGCCTTAAAGCCATGTCCTCTTGTGTTGAGCAGTGGTGCCCTGGGGAAGAGGCGCTGGCTATCCACTCTATCTATTCCTCTTATTATCTTATATACCTCTATCATGTCTCCTCGCATCCTCCTTCTCTCCAATGAGTAAAGCTCTAGCTCCCTTAATCTCTGATCATAACGCATACTCTCTAAATCAGGCAGCATCCTGGTAAATCTCCTCTGTACCCTTTCCAATACTAACACATCCTTCCACATCTACATCAAGAAGAGATAGTAAGAGATTTGAAAGTAGGAGGGGAGGGATGAAGCTAAGAGCTGGAAAGTTGATTGGCAAAAGGGAAACAAAGCTGGAGAAGGGGAGGATCATGGGACGGGAGGCCAAGGGAGAAAGAAAGGGGGAGGGGAGCACCAGAGGAAGATGGAGAGAAGGCAAGGAGTTATTGTGAGAGGGACAGAGAGAGAAAAAAAGGAAAATAATAATAAATAAGTAAATAAGGGATGGGGAAGAAGGGGAGGTGGGGCATTTAACAGAAGTTAGAGAAGTCAAGGTTCATACCATCAGGTTGGAGGCTACCCAGACGGAATATAAGGTGTTGTTCCTCCAACCTGAGTGTGGCTTCATCTTGACAGTAGAGGAGGCCGTGGATAGACATGTCAGAATGGGAATGGGACGTGGAATTAAAATGTGTGGCCACTGGGAGATCCTGCTTTCTCTGGCGGACAGAGCGTAGGTGTTCAGTGAAATTGTCACCGCCAGTGCTCGTTCAGAATACAGCTATCGACAATAATCAACATAGTCTGTATCTTGCTGTATGATACAAAGGCCCAGTGAAGCCCAATTGAACGCAGTAATGAACCTGTCATAAATGTGTGTAGTTCAAAGTTGAAAGTAAAATTTATTATCAGAGTACATATCCATGCTGTAATTCACAGCTTATCATATATCGCATTGTACTGCTGCTAAGTTAACAAATTTCACGACATATGCTGGTGATATCAAACCTGATTCTGAACACTGAAATACTTGCTTGTAATGGCACTGATTACAAATTGGGTAAAGAATTGGCAGTGTATCTTCCGAAGTCAAACTCTGTCATGTGAAGGGAGGTCAGTGGCACAAACGTTGATGTGCGTCGAATGTGTGTAAAAGGGAACTGGGCTTTTCACCAGCCATGAACTCTCCTTGTATGTCATATTTCATTCTTATTTACCCCCACACCCTCCAGGAGCCTTTCCACCTTCCCATCTCAGGCAGGACCGCAACGACCTGGTTTACTCAAGCCTTCCTGGTGCCCAACTTGCCACATAATTTCCCTTTTATTAATTTTGCCCTCCTCCCCTGCCTCTATATTCCAGGTTGTCCCAGTCTTGATGAAGAATAATTGACCCAAAATATTAACTATGTTAATAATCATCTCCAATAGTTTCTGTTTTTAAATGTCTCTTAGAAGGCTTCAGAGATACAAATTCAAAGTACAATTATTATCAAAGCATACATAGATTATACAGCCTTGAGACTTGTCTGCTTACAGGCAGTCACAAAGCAAGAGACTTGAAAGACCCCTATTAAAAAAGAAGTAAAACCAACATCCGATGCTCAGTGAAAGAGAAAAGAAACAAATCATGCAAACAATAGAAGCAAGCAACAGCATTCTGAACCAAATTGAGTCCATAGACACGAATCCCCAGAGCAGCCAGAGTAGGCCCAAAGCCTCGGTCTCAAGTTCATCATATAGTGGGGCAATCCACCACAAAGCTCGTAGCAGCGGGAGGAGACTCACAGCCTCAGCGCCGCCGAGAGAGGAGTGAACGTCGTGGGAGAGCGGGCAAAATCAGCCTGACCCTCGCCTCTGGTCCCGGTACTTGGCCTTTCCAGTCTATCCGGGCCAGCGTTTAAATGGCCCAAACATGGGGTCGTGCCCTGCTGGGCCCCGGTGCAGGGCCTAGACTTCGCCGCCCAGCCCGAAGCTGTTCTCGACCTCTCCAAATCGGCTCAGCGCTTAAAGCGGTCCAACCTCACACCCGGTTTAGGTGGACGGGCACCAAAACTTCTCCGCCTCGACTCCTCTTCGAATCGCTCACTCCAGCTCCATCTCTGAAACCGCCTCGAACACGTTGTGCCCTGACTTTGCGATGCACCAGCACGGCTCATCCCTCGAGTCAGCTTCGCCTCCACCCACCTCTTCATCCATCGTTTGCAGTGATAGTTTACCACAATTTACCTCATAAAAAGTGTTAATAATGATGTTTTTAGATGTTTCTTGCTTTCTGAACTACCAGTAAGCTGCTGCCCCACCTCAGTAGCACCATCCTAGGCCAGAACATGTGAAAGATGTGACTGTGCTGAAGGTGGTATGTAAATGAGTCTCTGCTGCATTAGGTTAAAATCTCTGTGGTTAGCCACTACACTTAGCACAGGCTGTTATTTCCTAATTGGATAATATTAAGTAGAATGTTTGAAAATTATCAGACTGAGTTCAGGAACCGCAAGGTAATATTGCAGCTCTATAAAACCCTTGGTTCGACCACACTTGCGATGTTACAATCACAAGAGATTCTGCAGATGCTGTGCATCCAAAGCAATTCGCTACGTGAAAATGAAACAAAAAACCCGCAGCTGCTGGAAATCTAAAATAAAGACAGAAAATTAAATATTCTTTATCATAAAATCTTTATAATTTGTTCTAGATCGACAGAATATCCACAAGCTTATAAGATGTAGGAGCAGAATTAGGCACATCCAGCCTGCTCCGCCATTTCATCATGGCTGATCCCGGATCCCACTCAACCCCAACAGACAGTAGCTTGTGCACTTAACAAAAGAAAGAATAATAATAATAAATCAATAAGCAATAAATATCGAGAATGTGAGATGAAGAGTACATGAAGATGAGTCCGTAAGTTGTGGGAGCAGTTTATTGATGGGGTGAGAGAAGTTATCCCGCCCAGTTTGAGAGCCTCATGGTTGAGGGGCAATAGCTGTCCCTGAGCCTCGTGGTGAGACTCCTGTACATCCTTCCTGATGGCAGCAGTAAGAAGAGAGCACGGCCTGGATGGGGGGGATCTGTGTTGATGGATGCTGTTTTCCTGATGGATCTCTGTTCCTCCCCTGTACCCCTCCATGTTCTATATTCTAAAATGTTCTAAATATTCAGCAGGTTAGGCCGTGTTTCAGGAGGAGAAGCTAAAGTTAATGCTTTGCGTCAAGGGTCCTTCATCAGAACAATCTTTCGACAAACCGTTTTCAACCGGAACCTTTGTTTCCTTCCCACAGACATGCTGAATATTGAACACCCTGACGAAGAGACTCAGTTTGAAATGTCGACTTTTCAACAGATGTTGCAGACATCCTACCCTGCAAAAACTCATTTCAGGGAGGTAGCGCCATCAATTTGCGGGAGACTCCCGGAACTTCCGGGAGAGGTGGGATGTCTACGATAGAGTAGCTCCTTAGCAGCTAGCCAGCTGGTTTAAATAACGTTAGCTACGCTAATGAACGAATGACACCTGTTAAACTCACCTCAACATGTCTTTTACAGTCTTAACCCACCATGGGCAATAGAAAAGTCACTGTTGCAAACAGTGCAGCGAGCAACACTGTCATTATTTTTGACTCCTATTAGACAGGGGTACACTTTAGTGTAGTCTGGGGTGACGTACGTTTTATATTTTCTTTTTTTTCTGGAACACTCTGCCACGGCGCGCTCTCGTTCTCTCTCGTGGTCGCTCTCGTGCTCTCGCTTGCTTTCTCTCTCTTGCACGTTCTCTCTCGCACGTTCTCTCTCGCTTGCTTGCTCTCGCACTCTCTCTCTCTCTCGCTTGCTTTCTCTCACTCACTCTCAAAAAAATTGATTTCCGTGATATTGTATATAATTTGCGGGCATCAGGGAGCCACTATCAATATGCGGGAGACTCCCAGAACTTCTGGGAGAGGTGGGATGTCTGATGTTGCCTGACCTGCTGAGTTCCTCCAGCATTTTGTGTGCGTTGCTGAATATTTTGTCTTTACTTCATTCAAGGATTATAAACTATTCACTCTTTAATTGTATTTCTACAATATTTGATATGGGTATACAAAATTATGAGGGGTGTAGATAGGGTAAATGCAAGCTGGCTTTTTCCACTGAGGTTGGGTGGGACTACAACTAGGGGTAAAGGATTAAGGGTGAAAGGTGAAAGGTTTAGGGGAACAGGAGGGGAAACTTCTTCACTCAGAGTGTCGTGAGATTGTAGAACGAGCTGCCAGCACAAGTGGTGCATGTGAACTACATTTTAATATTTGAAAAGTTTGGATAGGTAAATTGACTGGAGGGGTATGGAGAGTTATGGGAGTAAGGCAGTTTAGATGGTTTGGCAAGGACTAGATGGGCCAAAGGGCCTGTCTCTGTGCTGTACTTTTCTAGCTAGTGGGAAGGTGGGGACAGATGTTCCACCTGCACGGAATGCCAGCAACAGCACTTGGTTTAATTATGTGACAGAGGTCTGAATTATTTCCGTGCATCTTTCATCTGGCCTTTAAATCATTGTTAGCCTGTTTGTCATTCAAAATCTGGTTCAGGACAGCATTTCATGTCCACAATTTCCTCTGTCATAGTTTTTTTGACACTCTCCTTTCAGGAGTTATTGATGTAAATTGTGATTAAAAGAGTTCCCAGGCAACTGGGACAATGCAGTCGTGTTACGTGGCCTGCAGGTGGTTTGACAGCGTTTGTCCATGCATTTTCTTTCTCAATCTGATCACAGCCTTGCTCTGAGATTTATGGCTCCTTTGCTTCCAAAACCTTACTTTTAAATCTTCTTTCAAGTTTTTATGACTTGGCAAACAAACCGTGGCTAAAATTGAGCGAGTGATTTATGTGGTGGGTGGAAAGGTTACAAATTCTCTCTCTCGTGAAAATCTGGAGCTGAACACACACACAAAAAAAAAGCCTGCAGATTCTGGAACTCTTAAACAACACACACAAATTTCTGCAGCAAGTTGGCAAACGAGGCAGCATCTATGTTGGAGAACAGTTGAGTTGACACTTTGGGGCCGAGATCCTTCAACAGGGCATCAGGAAGCTGAGCTCTGTCAGCATTGTGTGTGTGTTAATCTGATGCTACTTAGAAGGGACACTATTTGTCCTTCTCAAGATACCCTGCACCTAACTAGGTTATTATTATCATTATTGTGACATCTGAGCCTTCTTCAGAAGTCACCAGCAAGGAAAGAAGCCATTTGTTTGATGAAAATCAGATATATGGACAGGAAAGGAATGAAGGGTTATGGGCTGAGTGCAGGTCGGTGGGACGAGGTGAGAGTAGCATTCGGCACGGACTAGAAGGGCAGAGATGGCCTGTTTCTGTGCTGTAATTGTTATATGGTTATATAAGTCAATAGCATCATAACATTTTAAGTAACGTTTGGATATTAATCACACAGCGCATATTTTTCCCGTATGAACATATAAAATCATTGCAACGCACCAATATCGCTGAATCAGTGGGAGCCCTGGGCTTGTTTTCCTGCAACAAGACGGTCCTGTCGAGGGGTGATGGGAGACAGCGATACTCGAAGGGGGTTCCTTATGTCCAGTCTATTCCGCGATTAGCTTTCGTTGCATTCATTGCAGAGATATGTTGGAAATGGAAGCAACGTTTTCAGTGCTTCCGTGGCTATCTCAGGATATTTAGCCTTGACTTTGATCCAGAATGCCGGCAGAGGTGTTATGTCAAACAGACTTTTCGGCCCACCATCATTTGCAAGCTCGAGGAGTTGATCTCCTTCCCGCGCTGACATGGACGACGCGCGCGTAATGACCTCGCGTGCGTAGTGGCTCAACAGTGGGCGTAACAGGGAATGAGGAAAGGTGCAGCTGACTCATACTGCCAAATCATATCGTTTCCTCGTGACCTGGCAGCGCGTGCTCTGCGGCCCGGTGGTTGGGGACCGCTGGTCTGGATGACATGCAGAACAAAGTTTTCACTGCAGCTCAGTACATAGCACAATAATAAAACAGTTACTTATCCAACATCTATTTGCAGGTCACTACAGAATTCGCTTTAATATCACCAGCGTGGGTTGTGAAATTAGTTAACTTTCCGGCAGCAGTACGACACAATACCTAATAACAGAGAAAAAAAAATGTGAGTTACAGTAAGTATATATATTTGTATTTGCTAAATTAAGTAAGTAGTGCAAAAATAAAAGTAGTCAGGTAGTGTTCATGGGTTCAATGTCCATTCGGAAATCAGATGGCAGGGGGGAAGAAGCTGTTCCTGAACCATTGTGTGTGAGTCTTCCTTCCCTGATGGTAGCAATGCGAAGAGGGCATGTCCTGGGTGGTGGGGGATGCCGCCTTTCTGAGGTGGCAGGGGCACAATGCAATATATAATAGAAAATAATACTGTGAATTACAGTAAGTTAAATCAAATGGTTCAGTTTAATACCAGAGAATGTACATAGTGTACCACCTGAAATTCTTATTCTTCACAGATATGGATATCCACAAAACAAGAAACCCCAGAGAATGAATGAAAGAAACATCAGTACCCCGAAGTGTGTGTAATGTATATCTTATATGTTAATTAATATAACATATAACAAATATTTGTAATATTAATTTGTAATATTTAACAAATTAAGTAGTAGTGCAAAAGATAGAAATGTTAAAAAAAGTAGTGAGTTAGTGTTCATTGGTTCAATGTCCATTCAGAAATTGGATGGCAGAGGGGAAGAAGCTGTTCCTGAATTGCTGAGTGTGTGCCTTCAGGCTTCTGTACCTCCTACCTGATGGTAGCAATGAGAAGAGGACATGTCCCGGGTGGTGGGGGTCCTTAATGATGGACACTGCCTTTTTGAGGCATCGCTACTTGAAGATGTCCTGGATACTACGATGGCTAGTGCCCATGATGGAGCTGACTAATTTTACAACTTTCTGCAGCTTATTTCGATCCGGTGTAGTAGCCCCCACACCCTGCATACCAAATGGTAATGCAGCCAGTTAGTATGCTCTCCACAGTACATCTGTAGAAATTTGCGAGTGATTTTGGTGACATAGCAAATCTCAAGCTCCTAATAAAATACAGTGTAGCCGCTGTTTCTCCAGTGCCTTCTGTTAAGGATTGATAGACGGAGTAATGAAATAACGATACAACTGAGAACCTGCCTTCAAAAAAAAACCTTGTTAAAATGTAAAGTACAAGCAGCAATCCGCTTTGTAAATAAACAGTCATGCTATCTACAGAGGACAGGCTACTGGCCCATATGAGGAGGCAGTCAGCTCAAGAGATATAGCCTGTAAATTGATTATGGCAATGAGATGTTCTTGTAAAACAATGTGGCATATTAACTGGTCTACATTAAACCCGACACTAGCTGAGTTATTTTGTTGCTTAGCACGTCTGACATGGTCATTGAAATCTTTGCTCCGTCAATATGGGGCACTACGGTGGTGCAGTGTTTAGTGTAATGCTTTAGAGCACCAGTGATCACTGATCGGGTTTTAGTTCCCACTGCTGTCCGTAAGCAGGTTGCATATTTACCTGTGCACTAGTTTCCTCCAGCATTCCAGGTTTGGGGGGGTGGGGGGGGTGCAGTCAGTGAGTGAGTCGTGACATGCTACATTGGCGCCGGAAACCTTGTGCCACCTTGCAGGCTGCCCCCAGCATACCCTTGGACTGTGTTGGTCATTGTCTCAAATGACACATTTCACTGTATGTTTTGTGACAAATAAAGCTAATCTTTAATAATTAGGATTATTGCATAGAGAGAGAGTCAACCCTCACAATATTCATTGTGGGTGCTTGCATTGTCTGTTGAATCGCTTTGCCCTAGCAAAGGCGTTTGAACATACAGAGGTACCTTGCCAGTTAATGATGTCCTCTCACCGTCAATATGGACTTCAATGGAACCATTTGTTAGGAACAAAGCTTTGAATTAGATGATGTCACTGAACACACTCAATGGGCCCAATGGCCTGATTCTGCTCCTACATCTTGTGGTCTTATGGTCTTGTATCTTTGAAATTTTGTATTGGATCACCAGCAAATTTTCACCAGCAGAGATAACAACCTGTTATCTTTGTTCCTATGAGCATAGAAAACTTGCCGTTTATTGAGTTTGGGGAGAGCCTACTGAGAGGGTCTCTAAGGGAATGTCTGATTGGTGAGATGCACAAAGACCATCTACTGTTTTCCTCAATCTTGTGAGTGACTTGGCCATCATTCACAATGCACTCTGAATGTCACACAGTCAACACATTGCATTAAAATGCTTCCCCTCATTTCTCTTTTAATCTGTTGGTGACTCATCTTCACTCCACCTCCTCCATTTCTTGATCCCTCCACATATGGTGACAGTTTCCTCTTTACTTCAGCTCCATCTTGGGTACTAGCCTCCAAAGTACCCAGGACATCTTCAAGGAGCTTTCTCAGAAAGGCAGCGTCCATTATCAAGGATCCCCAACACCCAGGGCATGCCCTTTTCTCATTGTTACCCTGAGGTAGGAGGGCTAGGAGACTGAAGGTGCACACTCGGTGATTCAGGAACAGCTTCTTCCCCTCTGCCATCTGATTCCTAAATGGACATTGAACCTGTGAACACTACCTCACATTTTTAATGCATATTATTTGTTTTTCACAATTTTAATCTATTTAATATACATAAACTGTAATCCATTTATTTCCCACCCCCTCTATATTATGTATTGCATTGAACTGCTGCTGCTAAGTTAACAAATTTCACAGCATATGCTAGTGATAATAAACCTGATTCTGATTTACTTCATCCCTCCTGATCATTTGTGACTTTAAATACCTCCATCAGATCCCTTTGGCCAGAAAGAATGACAATCAGTGAACAGGGATGGATGTGGCCATTTTGTGAGATTATGCCAGCCAGTGGTGAAGTGGCATTCACACTGGACTTTTGAGGTTAATGGTCCCAGGTTCAAATCCAGCCAGCTCCTTGCATACTCTCCTCCCATATCCTGGTTGGGCACCAGGTTAGCAACTCATCCTTAGAAAAACAAAACAGATAAATGCTAAAGCTACAGCAAGATGGCCACCTGATGTGCCAGAAGGGCTGGTGAGGAACAACTATTTTGTGAGACTATCCTTGCAGCCACCATTTTGTGAATTGTTTGATGAACTGACTCTTGTTCTACCCTAACATAATCAGTACTATTGAATGTGGACACAAGAAATTTCAGCTAATGACAGACTAAACCCAAGACCAATCTCAGACAAGTGTCAGGCTTCCAAGTGGAGCAATCTGTATATCTCATTAGGCTCAGTGTCTTGGTCACCTTGTTCAACTGGTTTGGACCAGTCAGAGTTGAAAAGAACAAAAAAGCATTAGGAAGAGGTCAAAGGCCATAGGCCTTTACTGGTTGTAGCCCTGGACCAGAGCTAATAAGGTGACCCAGGTCAGTCAGGTGATCTTAAGTCAATAAGTAAGCTGGCAGGATGGAAGCACAACCTTTAAACTGATAAGAAGTGCTTTAAAAGAAGGCAGTTTGAATGCAAAGGAGTACAACTGCAGTGAAAAGTTACACAAAATTAGAGGAAAATGTCCACAAGGCTTTACTGGATTCCTTAGCGAGCAAAGTACAGGCAGAAGATCCAAAAATTCACAGGCAGTCAAAATCCAAAAAAATAGTAACTGGAATTTCAGAAACTGACAATTCACTTACAAAAGATGATTCCAAGACTGAGCAAAGAAATAAGGGACAATGAATTTATATAGGGCTACAAACAAAGCACAGCTGATAACAATGATCTAGTAATTAGCCTAATAGGCAGGTGAGCAGGAAGGGGGTTGGCCTTGTCATCTCTGCCTCCCCCTGGTGGCCAATTCGAGGTGTGACAGAGGCCAACCACCATAGATGTGGAGTACCCCACAGACACATGAAGATTAGGTCAGGAACATGAGGAACACCTGGCCATGGTAAACCCCTTTCCCAAGTATTACGTTTCTGTCATTGACTGCTCATGGAGGGTCAGGGATTCCGGTCGGGGTGCACGCAGGTAGTTGGTTTGTGAACCCACATCCTTTTTAGCTGAGACAATGAAGGTCACTTGTCAGTAAGTACAGATCATTTCTGACCTCTCTGATCATTATTACTGAGGGTAAGTCCTTATAACACCTGGCAATCTCTTCTGTTCCAGCAAGAATGCCCAGCTTCTCCTGAAGACGTCTAGGGTCATCATGAAGAACCTAGAAAGGCTGGTCCTGGCTCACCCCTGACCCCTGGTCAGACCAGCTCTCAATCTCCTACCAGGAGAACATTGGAGTTGATGATGGTGTCATCTACCTGCTGAACAGAGCCTACTCCCATCTGGATAAGCAAGGCAGCACTGTGAGGATCATGTTTTTTGATTTCTCAAGTGCCTTCAATACCACGCAGCTCTCATTGCTGGGAGAAAAGCTGATTTCAATGCAGGCTGCCACTTCCATTGTATCCTGGATAATGGACTACCTGACAGGCAGACTGCAGTTTGTGCGGCTTCAGAGCTGTGTGTCAGCACTGGAGCCCTGCAGGGACTGTATTGGCTTCCTTCCTTTCTACCCTGTATCCCTTGGACTTTAGATACAGCACTGAGTTATGTCACCTGCAGAAGTTCTCTGATGACTCAGCAATGGTTGGGTGTATAAAGGGAGGATGTGAGGATCAATATAGAGCCCTGGTGGAGGACTTTGTCAAATGGTGTGAGTTGAATCATCTGCAGCTCAACATTAGTAAGATGAAGGAGATGGTGATGGATTTTAGGAAATCTAAGCCTGCACTGCTCCCTGTTACTATTGATGGTGAGGATGTGGACGTGGTGAGGACCTACAGGTACCTGGGGGTGCACCTGGATGACAGGCTTGAGTGGAGCACCAACACAGAGGCTGTGTACAAGAAGGGCCAGAGTCACCTCTACTTCCTGAGGAGACTGAGGTCATTTGGAGAATGCAGGCCTCTCCTTTACATGTTCTACCATTCTGTTGTCGCCAGCACAATCTTCTATGTGGTGGTGTACTGGGACAATGGCATCAACGTGGGTGATGCCAACAGGCTCAATAAACTGCTTAGAAAGGCTGGCTCTGTTATAGGAGTCAAACTGGACACACTGGAGGCTGTGGTAGAACAAAGGGCCCTCTGGAAAATCCTGGCAATTCTGGACAATGTTTCTCGCCCTCTGCATGCCACCTTGGAGCACTTTTAGTAAAAGATTAAGACAACTGCACTGCTCCAAAGAGTGCTATATGAGGTCATTCTTACCCTCGGCCATTAGGCTCTATAATGAGTCAATCTGTAGCCAGGGAAATGATGACCCCCTTCCTGTTAGACTGTTTGAGGTAACTTAATTTTTTATTCTTTCCTACTTCTTGTTTATTTGTAAATCTATGCAACTGTGACACTGCAATTTCTTTTGGGATCAATTAAGTCAATGAAGTCTTCTTTCTATCTATCTATTTATCCAGGAGACTAAAGTCATTGCAGTAGATATCATCTATGCAAGTATTTTGGGTGGCAGTGTTTTACAGATTAAAGATTAGCTTTATTGACACATATATCGAAATACTGAAATACGCAGTGAATATTGTTTTACATTGCCTTGCCTTCTTCTTCCAAACTGTGTTGAAATTCACACGTCCACCCAACGCACTACCTGCTCTTATCTTCCTTCCAGCGAATGACTAGAGAATTCCTTCCTGAACCTGGAATTCAGGATTTTTAAAATTTGCTAATCCACCAAATTTATGTTCCAGGTCTAGTTAATTAAGTGAAATTAAATTCCCCAGCCTCCATGGTGAATTTTGAACTCTGGCCCATAGATGCAGGTCTCTAGATTATTAACCTATTAACAGAAGAATGATGCCATTGTGTTCTGACAACCAAATATTGAATGTAAGTAATGCACTGGGAAGGCAGTCTTCAGATCAAAGTAATTTCAATACTATTGTTAAACCCTACATCTAGTTGAAGTATCTGTTGTTGTTGCCCACTTAACGTAAAGGACCAGTCTAACTATAGTTCAGAAAATTAGATATCACCTCTGATTTACCAATTTTGGAATAATTATAGAGCCCCCATTAAGTCTGAACAGACCTTTTGTTGGTTCTCTGCTTTACTTCAAATCATTTCTGTCCAATTTGCTCACCAATAGATAGTAATTTTCTATCATTATCTTCCCACTGAGTGAGCGCATTCGTTACTAAATTACATTAACCACTTTCAATTTTCACCGGATATATTTATTTTAACAGCAGATTCAAATGCCTGAGATAGGTCGTGCACATTATTTTTCCTTATCTGGAAGATTTATAACTTTCCGATTATTAATAATTCATTCAACATCTTCTCCGATTTATTATGCTAAGATCTTCCCGTTCTGCAGTCGTAATTGCCATATAATGCGATCGGTGGCTTATCTCTCTGAGAATACACTGGAGCCGGTGCATTATAATGCAGCTCTTGTGTGTCACATTTGTACTGAGGTAACTCAGCTATTTTCTAAGTTCAGGTTTTCTTCATGTCATGGCAAGCGACCGGCATTTGACAGGACTGCTTGACAAAGAAGCTCGCCACTGTGCAATCAGCGGCTGTTTTGCTTTGAAGAGCTGCTCCTCGGTGTTGAGCTTGTAACCTAAAATGTTGCAATGGTCCACCTCAGATGAGAGAGATTCTTGCAGTCAAGCAGACACGAGGAATGCAAAGCAGTGGAAATGCCTTCACACTTGGTTCAAAGTGACTCTGAGACTAACTCCCAACTAAACAGTGAATTGGTGTATTAATCCAACACGTGTTGAGGTATATTGAAAGAATTTGTTTTTGCATCACACAAAAAATGTTGGAGGACCTCAGGAGGTTGGGCAGCATCTATGGGAAAGAGTAAGCAGTCGATGTTTCAGTCCGAGGCTCTTCTTCAGGACTGAGAGGGAAGGGGGGAGGGCCGGCTGGTGGCGCAATGACATCAGCGCCGGACTCTGGAACGGAGGTTCCCGGGTTCGAACCCAGTTGGGGCCGCTCCCGAGTACGCTTTCCATCCGTGCCAGGTTGAGTGTCGAGATCGCAACTCGACCTCATAAAATAAAGGGACAAATACTGTGAAATGTCTGTGTGAGGAATGGTGTGTCACACAGTCTCTCTCTCTCACTCCGCGCCTTGTAAAGGCATGATAAAGACATCGTCCTGTCAGCATCACACACGCATGCATGCACATGCCAAAAAAAAGAGGGGTAAGGGGAGTGGGGGGAAGATGCCTGAATTAAGAGGTGAGCAGAGGAAAAAGCTGGAAGGCGATAGGTGAAGCCAGGCGGGTGGGAAAAGTCAAGGACTGGAGAAGGAGGATAGGAGAGGAGAGTAGACAATAGGAGAAAGGGAAGGAGGAGGGACCTGGGGTGAAGTGATCGCAGGTGAGAAAAGGCAAGAAGCCAGAGTGGGACATAGAAGAGGGGAGGGGGATGGAATTTTTTTTACCGGAAGGCAAAATCGATATTCTTGCAATGAGGTTGGAGGGTAACCAGATGGAAAATAAGGTGTTGCTCCTCCACCCTGAGGGTGAGTCATCTTGGGAAAAGAAGAGGCCATGGATTGAACAGGAATGGGAATGGAATAGGAATTAAAATGTTTGGCCGCCAGGAAGTCCTGCTTGTGGTGGATGACATGCAAGATTTTGTTTTGCACACCATCCATATGGATCATTTCATCCCAACAGTACACTGAGGGAAAATAATCACAGAATGCAGAATAAAATGTTACAGAAAAAATGCAATGCAGGGAGATAATCATGTTCAAGGCCATAGTGTGGGAGCTTGTGAGGTCAAGAGTACATTTTATCATACTGTTCAATAGTCCTATAACAGTGGGATAGAAACTGTCCTTGAACCTGGTGGTATGTACTTCCAGGCTTTTGGATCTTCTGCCTGGTGGGAGAGGGGTGAAGAGAAAATGTCTTGGTTGGGTGGGTGGTTGTCTTCATAGAGACAGTGAGAAGTGCAGGCAGACTCCATAGAGGACAATCAGCCTTTCTCGGTGGGCTAAGCTATGTCCACAGCCCACTGCAGTTTCTTGCGATATCAGCCGGAGCATTTACCATGATGCATTTAGATAGGCTGATGCATCGATAAAAATTGGTGAGGGTCAAAGGGGACTTAACAAATTTCTTTAGCTTCCTGAAAAAGTAGAGGTGCTGACGTACTTTTTGGCCATGGCAATTACAAGTTTGGACCAAGAGAGTCAATTGGTGATGTTCCCTTCTAGGAACTTGAATTTCTCAACTCTCTCAACCCTAGCACCACTGATGCAATCAGAAGCCCCAATTCAAAGTTCAAAGTTCAAAGTAAATTTATTATCAAAGTGCATATATGTCTCCATATCCAACCCTGAGATTCATTTTTTGCAGGCATAGTCAATACATCCGTAGAATAATAACCATGACAGAATCAATGAAGACCGCACCAACTTGGATGTTCAACCGGAGTGCAAAAGCAACACACTGAGCAAATACAAAAATAAATAAATAAATAATAATAAACAAGTAAGCAATAAATATTGAGAACATGAGATGAAGAATCCTCGAAAGTGAGTCCAGGAGACTTCCGGTAGCGCTCATGGAGTGAAGTCGCGTTCTTGACTCGCTCCATTACCTCTGAGTTTTTTCTCTCTATGGTCAGCTATACTTTAATTAACTATTAAGGCATCAATTTTTACAATACTTTGAATTAAACTGAATTCTCTGACAATTGGATGGAACTTAGATCTGCTATGTCTAAGAACGGGAAAGACGGCAAGGATGGTAAACCTCCGGTTAAACCGAAAGCTACGGATCTCCCTCCGACTGAATCACCGGTGACTTTGGAAGCTATATCGGAGTTAATTCAGAGGGAAATTTCAACCTCTGTTAGGGAGATGATTCGTACAGAAATTATGGGCTTTGTTAAAGACCTGATTCATATGGAAATCTCAACTAAGTTCCAGAAAATTGCCGATTTAATTGATAAGATGCAAACATGTATTGCGGAACATCAGTCGGCTATATCTGGTCTTCAAAAATCCGCGCAACAAAGTGAGCTTAAGATGGGGAAAGTCGAAGAAACAATTAATGTAATGAAGAAGAAACTTGACTTTTTGACTTTTAAAAACTCTGACTTGGAATCTAGAATGCGACGGCAGAATTTACGAATGATTGGCGTCAGGGAAGCCGTGGAAGCTAACAACCCTATGAAATATTTCTCCCAACTTTTAAAAGATGCATTCCCTACTGTATTTCCTGACCAACCACCGCTACTGGATCGTGTTCACAGAATCCCATCATACTCGTCTAGGTCAGATAGACCTAGGCATGTTATCTTACGTTTTCATTACTTTCAAGATAAGGAGAGACTGTTTCGATTCGCTCGATCTAAAGGTTTCATTGATTTTTCGGATCTTAAGTTCCGATTCGTGGAAGATTTCAGTAAACCAATCTGGGACCAACGGGTCCGTTACAGATCCGTGATGTCGGAATTCTATAAGATGGATTTAAGACCAGCGCTGCTGTACCCTGCACGTCTAAGGATTCGCATGTTAGATGGAGCTCTTCGTTTTTTTGATTCTCCATCGGATGCCCAGAGTTATCTGGATCAACTTTCATCTTCAACATCTTAATTGCCTTTTTTTAATTTTCTCCGTTGATCGGAGGCTGTGAATTGGTTGGTTTTAACTTTTCTGTGCCCTATTTGGGCAGAAAAGTTTACTTTCGATTTCTTAATATGGCTGCTAAACTTTCTTTTTAACTGCGTCATTTCTTTCTTTTTCCAGGGGATTCTGGGTGGTTACTTCCCTTTTGTCATCTTACGTATTTCCTGTGCGGCCTTAAATTTTGTAGTTTTTTTTAAATTTTATTCTGTTTTGCTTTTTATAATCATTTTATGTTAATAATCCTATTTTTTTTGTTGCTGTGTCTATTCATGAGTTTGAGGTTTATTGTGGTTTTTTTTAATATATACTTTCCGGCTTTTGTTCTGTTCTGTGTGTATTTTAATTGAGCTAACTTTTTTTTACTTATTTTTTACTGTTTTACAATTAGCTGATCCTTTTCATATTTATACCTTTTTTTTAGGGAGCGTATACCGGAAGTCATGGGGGTAGTTTTAGCGCTTGCTTCTTTCTGGCGGGTCTGCTTTAGATTTCGCCTTGGGGTCCTGGGGTGGGGGGCGGTGGGAGGGGCTTCACGTTTTAGTTTGTTTCTCTTTGGGCTATATACATTATTGAAGTATTGGTTACGTCCTTTTCCCCGGTATCTTTTGTATGTTCTGTTTCCTCTCCGGGTCTGTGGGTCGCGCCTATTGTCAATCCTCCTTGTTATGGGTTGACTTTAGGATTTATGGAGTCTATTATTAATTTTGTCTCCTGGAATACTAATGGTCTTAATCATCCTATTAAAAGGAAAAAAGTTTTTAAAGTGTTCCGGAGACTTAAAGCACAAATTTTATTTTTACAAGAGACCCATGTACGGAGGGGGGACAGACTACGTTTTTTCAAATTTTGGAAGGGACAACAATTTCATTCGAACTCCAATGCTAAGATTCGAGGCGTCTCTATCTTTATAGACTCCTCAGTTACTTTTATACAACAGGATATTATCTCTGATCCGAATGGTAGATTTTTATTGGTTAGTGGTTTATTATTTAATAAAAAAGTAGTTTTGGTTAATGTTTATGCTCCTAATATGGATTGTCCGGAATTTTATAAATCATTGTTTGATCAGTTTCCGAATTTGAACGAGTTTTCATTGATTTGGGGCGGAGATCTTAATACCTGTTTATCTCCAGCTTTGGACCGTTCGGCTCCTTTACGGACTTTACCTAATAAATCTGCAAATTTGATTAATTTTTTCCTTTCTGATTCTGGGTCGACGGACATTTGGCGTTTTCTGCATCCTCAGGAAAAAGATTTTTCCTTCTTTTCACATGTTCATCATTCCTATTCAAGAATTGATTATTTTTTCATTGATTCTCGTCTCATTTCTTCAGTGATTAAATGTGATTATGATTCTATAACCATTTCGGATCATGCTCCACTTAAGCTTTCTATTAAAATTATGGCCAATATACCAAACAATAGACAATGGCGTTTTAATTCGCTGTTGCTTCAGGACTCGGACTTTGTTAATTTTATGAATGAACAGATTGAGCTTTTTTTTACAATTAACCATACAGAAGATATTTCGGTTAACACTCTTTGGGACACTTTTAAAGCCTATATTCGGGGTCAGATTATTTCGTATTCCGTTGCTTTGAGGAAGAAACAGAAGCAGGAGGAGATGGTAATTGTGGACAAGATTAAAGAAATTGATAAGAAATATGTTATGGCTCCTTCTGAGGAGCTATACAAACAAAGAACTGAACTTCAAATGGAACACAGTTTACTACTCTCGTCCTCGATTGTAAACCAATTAAAGAAAACAAGAAGTGATTTTTATGTTCACAGTGATAAAATTGGCAAGCTGCTGGCTAATCAATTGAAATCTAATTATGTTAAATCTCAAATCAATCAGATTTATAACCAAAATGATCGATTGATATTGGATCATGTGGGGATTAATCAAACCTTTTGTGATTTTTATTCTTCTTTATACCAATCAGAGTCTCCTCGAGATTCTAAATATATGAATGATTTTTTAGATAAGTTAGACTTCCCTCTGATTTCACAGGATATGTCTTCTTTATTAGATACTTCCATTACAATGGATGAGATTAAGAATGTTATTTTTTCTATGAATCTGGGGAAAGCTCCTGGCCCTGATGGGTTTACCGTTGAATTTTATAAATGTTTTGCTTCTTTATTGATTCCTTGGCTCTATAAGGTTTTTGAGGCTTCTTTGAAACTTGGTAAACTTCCGGAATCTTTTAATAGAGCATCAATTTCTTTAATACTAAAGAAGGATAAAGACCCTGCTCAATGTGCATCTTATAGACCAATATCTTTATTAAATGTTGATTCTAAAGTTTTTTCTAAGTTATTAGCAAATAGACTAGAAAAAGTACTTCCTTCTATTATTTCGGAAGACCAAACGGGTTTTATTAAAGGTCGTTACTCTTTTTATAATATTCGTACATTGTTAAATATCGTTTATACTCCCTCACAAAATGTTCCTGAGTGTGTTATTTCTTTAGATGCCGAGAAAGCTTTTGATAGAGTAGAATGGCCTTATTTATTTAAGGTGCTTGAAATGTTTAATTTTAGCTTGAAATTTATATCCTGGATTAAACTGTTATATTATTCCCCTGTAGCCTCGGTTCGTACTAACTCCTTAAACTCACCTTTTTTTCCTCTCTTTCGTGGTACTCGACAAGGCTGTCCTCTTAGTCCCCTATTATTTGATATTGCATTAGAACCTCTTGCAATTGCTATTCGAGAATCTTTAAATATTACTGGGATAACTCGGGGATTAAAGTCCCATAAATTATCACTCTATGCTGATGATTTACTTTTATATATTTCTAATCCTGAGAGATCCATTCCTGCTGTTTTAGAGTTATTAGCACAATTTGGTCTTTTCTCAGGTTATAAATTAAATCTTAGTAAGAGTGAACTTTTTCCGATTAATAAACATCTTCCCTTATATTATAAATTTCCATTTAAATTGATTAATAATTACTTTTCATATCTTGGGATTAAAATTACTTGTAAACATAAAGATTTATTTAAGACTAACTTTTTACCATTAATAGACCATATTACTCAACTTTCATCTAAATGGTTTCCCTTATATTTAACTTTGATTGGTCGTATTAATGCAGTTAAGATGTTTTTTTTGCCAAAATTTTTATATGTGTTTCAGGCATTACCAATTTTCGTTCCTAAATCTTTTTTTGATAAAGTTGACTCTAAAATTTCTTCATTTATTTGGCAGAACAAGAATCCGAGACTGGGTAAAATACATTTACAGAAAGCTAAGAGAGATGGAGGTTTAGCATTACCTAACTTTAGATTTTATTATTGGGCTATTAATATTCGACATATGAAATTTTGGTTACTTGATCGGGACATACTATTTATTCCTAAATGGGTAGCATTGGAATTACAATCTGTTCAGGGTTATACACTTGGTTCTATTTTAGGTTCCTCTCTTCCTTTTGATTCGAAACGTCTTAAGCAGGTCTCTAACCCGATAGTTAAATATGCTTTGCGCATTTGGTTTCAATTCAGAAAATTTTTTGATCTTAATCAATTCGGGTTAGCGATTCCTATTTTAGGTAACATATTTTTTCCTCCCTCTTTTACGGATCGCGCTTTTCAAACTTGGAAGACTAAGGGTATTTTACGGTTTTTGGATTTATTTTTAGATGGTTCCCTTATGTCTTTTGAACAATTATCTAACAAATATAACTTATCAAGAATACATTTTTTTAGATATTTACAAGTTAGAAATTTCCTAAGTACTATACTTACTTCCTTTCCAATGCTTCCTCCTATATATATTTTAGATTCGATAATTAACCTTAATCCATGTCAGAAAGGTGCATCGGCTATGATTTATAATATTATTATGAAACTTAGGAAAGCTCCATTTGATAAGATTAGGGTAGATTGGGAACAGGAATTGGGGCTTACCATTTCTGTGGATGATTGGGGGCAGATTTTACAATTAGTTAATACTTCCTCTATTTGTGCTAAACATTCCCTAATTCAATTTAAAGTGGTTCATAGAGCACATATGTCCAAAGATAAGTTAGCGCGTTTTTACTCGCATATTAATCCTTTCTGTGATAGATGTTCGGGGCAGATAGCCTCTTTAACTCATATGTTTTGGTCTTGCCCTACTTTGGAAACTTTTTGGAGAGATATTTTCAATATTATTTCTAAGGTATTAAATATAGATATCTCTCCTCACCCTATTACTGCTATCTTTGGACTACCTAAAATTTCTAGTAATCTTTCCCCTTCAGCCCGTAGAATGATTGCATTTCTTACTTTAATGGCGAAAAGATGTATTTTACAACATTGGAAAGAGCTTAATGCTCCAACTACCTTTTTTTGGTTTTCTCAGACGATTTTATGTTTGAATCTGGAGAAAATTAGAAGTAACCTTTATGATTCTTCATTTAAATTTGAACAGATTTGGGGACCTTTTATTCGATATTTTCATTTAATGTAATATTTACCCTTCTTGTTTTCTCTTCACTGTTTTAATGGAGGTCGGGATTGAGGACGTGATTTTAAGTTTAACTCTGTTTGGTTTCAAGTTAGCCCATTGCTTTGCTTTGCTTTTAGTTAGTTGCACGGTGGGTCTTTTTTTGGGGTTTTTTTTTTTCTTTTTTTCCATTGATATATATAAAATCTAGTATACTATTATGTTATCTTGGTTTCTTATGCTTAAATTACATTGTTTGTAGTATTTTCTTTTTGGTATTGTTATCTTTTGGAATTTTATTATACTTTAACATTGTATTAATGTTTATATGGCTTACCTTTTTTGTATACTTACTCAATAAAAAGATTTAAAAAGAAAGAAAGTGAGTCCATTGGCTGTGGGAACATTTTGATGATGGGGAAAGTGAAGTTGGGTGAAGTTATCCCCTTTGGTTCAAGAGCCTGATGATTGAGGGGTAGTAATTGTTCCTGAACCCGGTGATGCAAGTCCTGAGGCGCCTGTTCCTTCTTCCTTATGGTAGTAGCAAGAAGATGCATGTCCTGGGTGGTGGGGATCCCTGATGATGGATGCTGCTTTCCTGCAACAATGTTTTATGTAGATATATTCAATGGTGGGGAAGGCTTTGCCCACGACGGACTGAGCCGTATCCACTACATTTTGTAGGATTTCCACTCAAGGGCATCATTGGTGTTTCCATACCAACCTGTGATGTAGCCAGTCAATGACACTCCTTTGCTGATGCTGAGCGGAAGGTTTCTTATCAAAACACCATGTCACTAGGTTCTCTATCTCCTTCCTGTACGCTGAATAATCATTGTTTGAGATTTGACCTTCTATGACATCTGTAAACTTGTAGAGCAGCTGTGGGTGTATAGAGGGTAGGAAAGTGGGCTGAGAACACAACTTTGTGAGGCACCAGTGTTGAGGATGATTGTGGCAGAGTGTCGCTGCCTATCCTCACTGGTTGTATGTAGTCTGTTGGTCAGGAAGTCACAGGACCATTTGAAAAGGGAGCTGTTGAGTTCTGTGTGGGCACGTGGCCAAGTGGGTTAAGGCATTGGACTAGCGACCTGAAGGTCATGAGTTCGAGCTCCAGCCGAGGGAACGTGTTGTGTCCTTGAGCAAGGCACTTAACCACACATTGCTCTGCGACGACACTGGTACCAAGCTGTATGGGTCCTAATGCCCTTCCCTTGGACAACACTGGTGTCGTGGAGAGGGGAGACTTGCAACATGGGCAACTGCTGGTCTTCCATACAACCTTGCCCAGGCCTGCGCCCTGGAGAGTGAAGACTTTCCAGGCGCAGATCCATGGTCTCGCAAGACCAACTGATGCCTTTATTATTGTTGAGTTCCAGGTCTAGGGGTTTGGAGATTCAATTGATTGGTATTATAGTATTTAAGGCAGAGGTACACTCAATAAACAGTAGTCCAGTATAGGTGTCCTTATTGTCCAGCTACTCCAGAGACAAGTAAAAGGCCTGGGAAGTGAAGTTTCAGTTGTAGGCAAATTGCAGTGGATCGAGGTTGGCTGGGAGGCTGAAGTTGATGCATGACAAATGCCTCAAAGCTCTTCATATTGGTAGATGTCAAAGTTGTTGGGCAATAGTTATTTAGGTACATTACCTTATTTTGCTTAGGTTCTAGGATGAAAGTGGTCTTTTTAAACCAGGTGGGAACCTCAGACTGAAGTAGGAAGAGGTTAAAAATGTCTGCAAAAAGTAGCGAGGTAGTGTTCATGAGTTCAATGTCCATTCAGAAATCGGATGGCAGAGGACAGGAAGCAGTTACTGAATCTTTGAATGCGTGCCTTCAGGTTTCTGTACCTCCTCCCTGATGGTAGCAATGGGAAGGGGGCATGTCCTTAGTGGTGGGGGTCTTTAATGATGGACGCCACCTTTCTGAGGCACCGCTCCTTGAAGATGTCCTGGATGCCGCCCATGACAGAGCTGACTGAGTTTAGAATCCTCTGCTGCTTATTTCAATGCTGTATAGTAGTCCACCCCGCCACACATACCAGACAGTGATACAGCCAGTCAGAATGCTCTCCACGGTGCATCTGTAGAGATTTGCAAGTATTTTTGGAAACATACCAATTCTTCTCAAGCTCATAATGAAATATAGCCGCTGTCATGCCTTCTTTGTAACCTTTGTAGAAGTGTTCCCTCACGTCTTAGTAATAGTGTTCTTAAACTTGCTTGCAAATCCCTACACAAAAGAGTTCCTCTCCTGTTTCTCTGACCTCCTCCAGCTCCACAATCCTAGTTAACAATTCAGGTGAAAAAAACATTGATCAGAATGTGATAAAGGATCTTAGTCTGACATATTAACTCTGTTTATTTCCCATAGATGCTGCCTGACCTGATGAGCGTTTTTTGCTTCTCGTTCAGATTGCAAGTTTTGATTTCCATCTACAGTCCTCGGTCTATTTTAATTTTTAAATTACCTGCCTGTTACGCCACTGGTGTTTAGGGCAATGAAGATCCTCCATCTCTGGTGGTGTTCAGGGCTTCCTTCATCATGTCCGTAGCTTCCTCTCAATTTTCACTACTGTCAGTCCAGGGTGGAGCCTCAGGAATACCATTGCGCACAGATGTAGAAGGATTCTTCATTGCTGTTTATTGCTGTTTCCATAACAAGTTTGTTGACCAGTTAGGGTTGTCAGCCCTGAGTTGAACCCCGCCCCCCCGAACCTGGAGGACCGGTGGACCACTCTTAGTCTGGCCTCTACCCTTTGACCTGTTTGGCATGGGCGACCCTACCAAAAGCCAAACCATAAAGCCCTGACTCCAGCCAACAAGGCTCTCCAGGTCATTGAGGCACACAGGCCTCCAAATCGTGATAGGGTTGTAGTCCTCTTGGAGGAATCCTAGGTCTAGGTATACCTCTAGTTCTGGCCTCTGATTTGTTCCAAATTTTACTTGGTGGCTGTGCCCTCAAAGTCTTGCTCTGAAGTTCCTTCCCTAAAGTTTCCTTCACCTCTCCTTCCTGCTTTAAGGTCAACAAACATAAAATACAGGAGAAACTCAGCAGGTCATGGAGAGGAATAAGCAGTTGACTTTTTGGGTTGAGAACTTTAATCAGGATGGGAAAGGAGGGGGAACTAGCCAGAATAAGAAGGCAGGGAAGGAGGGGAAGGAGTACAAACTGGCAGGTGATAGGTGAAACCAGGTGAGGGGGAAGGTGGGTGGGTGGGGGGAGGGGGATGAAGTGAGAAGCTGAGAGGTGATAGGTGGAAAAGATAAAGGGCTGAAGAAGAAGGAATCTGATAGGAGAGGAGAGTGAACCATGGGTGAAATGGGTAATCCCATGTAAGGGTTAATCACCAGGGGGAAGTGATGGGCAGGTGATGGGGTAAGAGTGGAGCCAGAAAGTGGAATAGAGAGGGAGAGAAGTGGGAGGGGGAAGAAACTACTGGAAGTTAGAGAAATCAATGTTCATGCCAACATGTTGGAGGCTGTCCACAGGGAATATGAGATGTTGCTCCTCCAACATGAGAGTGGCCTCACCTTGGCAGTAGAGGAGGCGGTGGACTAACGTATCAGAATAGAGACGGGTGGCCATTGTGAAACCTCGACTGTTGTTGTGGAGGAAGGTACTCGACGATGTAGTTCTCCGATATACATCCTGGGTCTCAGGATGCCCAGGGAGCACTGGATACCGCGAACGACCCCCAATAGACTTGCAGGTGAAGTGCTGACTCAACTGAAAGGACTGTTGGTGGCTCCGGGTCACTTCCATGCAATGAATTGGTGTTAAATTTAGTCTGACAATGGTCCTGAGATAATTGTTTTCTTTACATTCCACTCAAGTAAAACTGGACTTGTTGTTGTTGCTGTGACACGTCTTTTTAATCAGGCATCTCTGGGGTGTAGGAATAGATTGAAGACAAACTGTAAAATTGCTGCATTTTATTTTATTTAGAGATAATAGCATTTCATTGTCATTGAAAGGGTGAGAACTACACAGGGCCAGGGGACTGTAGAACAGATTTGCCTTAAAGCAACTTTATAACATTAATAGGATGTTAGTTATCACTTCTGTTCACACCACAAATATTGCTCAAATTACTGGTAGATTTCAGTTGTGACACCTTAATGTAAGTGTTATTTAGAGAGGGGCAGGATCACAAGGTGAACTATTAATAGAGTCTATTAAGTGGATAAGTATTCACATAATCTACAACTATTTTTGTAGTTTTCTTTGAGAAATGATTTAAAATCTGTTCTTATAGAAGTGAAACACCCCGGTTTCCTTGGCTGTGTAAGTCTAGGGAAGGCAATCTCTGGCCCTGCCAGACTTTAGAGATTAAGGCGCACTGGATCCCACCCCAAAACCCACTTTGTGTGGATGCTGTGTCCTTTGCTACGCTGTTACAAATAAATCTCAGTATACACTGCATACGATTAAAGGAATTATATTTATGAATCTTAACGAAAGGGTTAGTGAAGAATAACAAAAAGAAAAGGGTCCATTCTAATTAAACAGTCAAATGTGCACAAGTTGGAGCTCACCTTGAACTTCTCTATCACTCACACGCTGGGCCGTCGGTCAACGCGAAAGCACACACCACCTTACGAACGTCGCTCGCAATCCATCTCGAGCTAACGGGTCTCCCACCGGATCGTATGCTGTGACTGGTTCTCCCCGGCGTCTTCTCTCTCCATCTCCTCTCGAACAAAGACCCAAGACCAACTGTATTGTCCCTCACCAAGAGAAACCTCCCACTAATTGGATGGCACACATTCCACATCATCCCTTCTCTTCAACAATAACCCAAACAGGCTGAAAGCAAAACGAACGGCTCTGACAGAGCTGCACAAAATGAAATACATACAGCACAACAGTAAAAGATATGAACTGGGGCATTACATAAATGCATTAAAGTTCAAAATTTATTATCAAAGTATGCATATGTCACCATACACAACCCTGAGATTCATTTTCTTGGGGGCCTACTCAATGAATCCATAAAAGAATAATAACCATAATTGAATCAATGAGAGACGGCACCAATTTGGGCGTTCAGCCAGTGTTCAAAAGACAACAAACTGTGTAAATGCAAAAAGAAATAATGATAATAATAAATAAATAAGCAATAAATATTGAGGACATGAGATGAAGAGTCCTTGAAAATGAGTTCATAGATTGTGGGAACATTTCAATGATGGGGCAAATGAAATTGAATGAAATTATCCCCTTTGGTTCAGGAGTCTGATGGTTGACGGGTGACAACCTGAACCTGGTGGTGAGAGTTCTGAGGCTCCGTTCTTCCTGACGACAGCAGCGAGAAGAGAGCTTGTCCTGCGTGGTGGGGGTCCCTGATGATGGATGCTGCTTTTCTGTGACAACACTGTGTGTAGATGTGCTCAAAAGTGGGGAGGGCTTTACCCCTGATGGACTGGGCTGAACCCACTACTATTTGTAGGATTGTAGAATTTTCAGTTTTCTTTCATGAGGTTGGATGTGGCCGATTGATTAGATTAGATTAGGTTCAACTTTATTGTCATTGTGCCGAGTACAGATACAAGCCAATGAAATGCATTTAGCATCTGACCAGAAATGCAAAGAATAGTGTTATCTACAAAATAACTGCGAATAAAAAAAGTGCTACAGCACACAAATATAAAAGTACTGAGACAGTACAATATGGGTGCAATACTGCTTAGCGCTGTGATGTGAGGTTCAGCAGCATCACAGCCTCAGGGAAGAAGCTCTTCCTGTGCCTGCTGGTGCGGGAGCGGAGGCTCCTGTAGCACCTACCGGATGGGAGGAGAGTAAAAAGTCCATAGTTAGGGTGAGATGCATCCCTGATAATGCTTTTCGCCCTGCCCAGGCAGCGTTTATGGTAGATGTTCTCAATGGTGGGCAATTGGGTCCGATAATCCGCTGGGCAGTTTTCACCACACGCTGGAGTGCTTTGTGGTCTGATATGGGACAATTGCCATACCACACTGAGATGCAGTTGGTGAGTATGTTCTCAAGGGTACAGCGGTAAAAGTCCGTCAGTATCCTGGGACAGAGGTGAGATTTCTTCATGGTCCGCAGGAAATAAAAGCGCTGTTGCACCTTTTTGATCAGGATGGAGGAGTTCAGGGACCAGGTGAGATCCTCGGAAATGTGGACACTAAGGAATTTGAAGCTTGATACACGCTCCACTACAGTTCCATTGATGTAGATGGGGACGTGAGTGTGACTCCTGGCATGCCTGAAGACCACAATGATCTCCTTGATCTTCTGGGTGTTAAGGGCCAGATTGTTGTCGGCACACCATGCAGCTAGGTGATGAACCTTGTCCCTGTAGGCCGTCTCGTCATCCCCTCTGATCAGGCCAACCACCGTGGTGTCGTCTGCGAACTTGATTATGGAGTTAGAACCAGGTACAGGAACACAGTCATAGGTGAAAAGGGAGTACAGAAGAGGGCTCAGCACACAGCCTTGAGGTACACCAGTATTCAGGGTGAGAGTGGAGGAGGAGAGGTTGTCTAACTTAACTGATTGGGGTCTGTTAGTCAGGAAGTTCAAGGTCCAATTGCAGAGGGATACGCTGATACCTGAGTCCTGGGTTCCTCAGGGCTACACAGCCAAATCAAAATTACGAGCGAGAAATGAGTGAGAGCACTGGCCAAACGAAAGGCTATGGGACCCTACAATACCCTGACTGTATTAAAATGTACTGTATGCCCTGGAAGTCATCACATCTCTGATCAAGCCATTTCAGTTCAGAGATGCAAGGTATTCCGCAGACGCTGGAAATTTTGAGCAACAGACACAAAATGCTGCAGGGACTCAGCAAGTCAGGCGGCATCCATGGAGGGGAAACAAAGTTCCAGGGATAATATATACTTCTACCAGCAGTTTGGAAATCTGTCATTGTATACTCAATGTGTCATTGGCTTAAGGTGAGCGGGGAGAGATAATAGACAATAGACAATTTCTTATGTTTTTATGAAATGCCTAATCCTAGAAGGTATATGTTTAACTTACTGCCTGTTATGCCACTGGCATCTAGGGCGGGAATGAAGGTCTTCCATCTCTGGTGGTGATCAGGGCTTCTTTCATCGTGTCAGTAGCTTCCCCTCGGTTTTCACTACTTTCAGTCATACAAATCCTGGGTGAAGACTCAGGAATACCATCGCACTCGTAAGAAGAGACACCACGGACTTTCAACATCGTAAACCAGCGAGTTGTTTGTTATGTCTCCCCTCTCGCTGTGAAATGGAGACATCTCTTTCTCCCTTATTAGGGGGGGAGAGAGAGAGAGAGAGAGAGAGAGTGAGAGAGAGAAAGAGAGAGAGAGAGAGAGAGAGAGAGAGAGAGAGAGCCTGTGGTATGTCGAATACTGGGTGAACGAGTAGTCTTCGGGGTACTGCAAGTCTGTGATTTTGCTGTTGCTTGAGTGCTCAGTGGTGGGTGCCGATGCTTTTTTTCCCGGTGGGGGGAAGGGGGATTGTGCTCACTGTCGCTTACATGTGGGAGGGGGGAGCTGGGGGGGGCTTTGAGGTTCTAACATTTAACTGTCATTCATTCTTTGGGGGCACCCCTCTGTTTTCGTGGATGTTTGTGAAGAAAAAGCATTTCAGAATGTATATTGTATATATTTCTCTGACATTAAACATACCTTTGAAACCTTTGAAACACTCAGATGTAGAAGGATTCTTCATTGCTGTTTCCGTAACAATTTTGTTTTACTGGTCAGGGTTGTTAGCCCTGAGCTGAACCTTCGAACCTGGTGCACTGTTATTAGTTTGGCCTCTACCCTTTGACCTGTTCGGCCTGGGTGACCTCTACCAAGAGCCAAAGCGTAAAGCCCTGACTCCAGCCAGCATACCTCTCTGGATCTCTGAGGCACGCAAGCCTCCAAACCCTACGACAATTTATAGTCCTCTTGGACGGCATATGTTTAAGCTAGGGCTTTTCCGTTTGGAATGAAGGAGGATGAGATGTCGCTCGAGAGAGCTGTACAAGATGATAGAAGGCATGGTTTGGATGGATACTTTTTCCCAGGGTGGAAATGGCTAACATGAGGGGGTATAATTTTAGGTGATTGGAGGAAATTATGGTGGGGGGGGTTGTCAGAGATACATTTTTTTAATGCAGAGAACAGTGGGTGAATGGAACAGGGGCAGGTACATTAGGGAAATTTAAGAAACACATAGATCAATACATGGTAGAATGCAGAGCTATGTGGGAGGAAAGGGTTAGATCGATCTCAAAGCAGGTTAAAAGGTTGGTACTCAGTCCTGGAGAAGACGGTGGACCATGGAAGAAAGGGAAGGAGACGGGGAACCAGAGGGAAGTGACGAGCAGGTGAGGAGAAGAGAAGGGGGTGAAAGGGAAACCTGCAGTCCTGACGAAGGTTCTTGGTCCAAAACATCGACTGTTTCTTCCCCTCTACAGATGCTGCCTGACTTGCTGAGTTCAAGACGCACACTGCCCTGCTGTGGCAAAGTATCACCACTCCTTCAATGTTACTGGGTCAAGATCCCGCCACAGCAGCAGAGGATGAGCAACGTCACCACTCGGACTGCAGCAGATCAAGATGCTGGCTAACCAGCACCTCCTCAAGGGCAATTAAAGATGCGATTATAAATACCGGTCTTTCAAGTGGTGGCTGTCCGGCAAGAGTTAATGAATGAAATATTCTCCCTCGAACCCATTTTGTGACAGTTCGTAATTTTATTTAATTAAACTTGTGACTCAGCCACAGTAGAGCACCCTGAGACATTTTCTACAATACAGGGGCTGTGTTGTTGCACCTTGCTGCTGTTGGTCACAGAGGCCTGACAGAAGGCCCCAAAGGTTCAAAGGTCAAGTTTAATGTCAGAGAAATGTGTACAATATACATCCTGAAATGCTTTTACTTTGCAAAATTCCACGAAAACAGAGAAGTTCCCCGAAGAATGAATGACAGTTAAACGTGGGAACCCCAAAGTACCCCCCCCCAGCTCCCCCCTCCCGTGAGTAAGCGGCAGCGATCAATGATCCCCACCAGCTTTGATATTTATTGATTTATCTATTTATTGGGATATAACGTGGAATAGGCCCTTCGAGCCACGCTTCAATCCCCCGATTTAATCCTAGCCTACACACAGTACAATTTGCAATGACCAATCATCCTGCCAACCGGTACGATTCTTGCATTTCTCCGAGTCACAGTCAGAGAGTGAGTGGAAGCGGGCTCCTCAGCCCATCGAGTCCACGCCAACCATCAACCAGCCATTGACACCCATCTTACACTAACCTCATTTTATTCCTTCCCATTACGTCCACACTCTACCCAGGTACCCACACATTGGCAGCCACGTACAGCAGCTAATTAACCCACCACCTCCACATGGCTTTGTGGAGGAAACTGGAGACCTAGAATCAGGTTTAATACCACTGGCAAATGCCATGACATTTCTCGTTTTGCGGCAGCAGTACTTTGTAATATTTAACTAAGAAAAAATATGAATTACAAGAAGAAATATTATATATAAAATTAAATAAGTCGTGCAAAAAGAGAGCAAAAAAAAAGTGAGATAGTGTACTTGGGTTCATGTTCCATTCTGAATTTTGAAGGCAGAGGGAAAGAAGCTGTTCCTTAATCATTGAGTGTGTGTCTTCAGACTCCTGTACCTCCTCCCTGATGGTAGTGATGAGAAGAAAGCTTGTCCTGGGTGATGGGTGTCCTCAATGGTACGTCTTTAGACTGTGGGAGGAAACCAGAGCACCCGGAGGAAATCCACGCGGTCATGGGGAGAACATCCAAGTTCATTATAGGCAGCGACAGAAATGAACCCAGGTCGCTGGTACTGTACCACCTTGTGCTAACTGCTGTTGAGCTCCCAAAGCTGTTAAACCTGTGGTGCTGTTTTCTGGTGAAAACTCTGGCTTTTTCTGTTGTTACAGATAACTAATGAGCTCTGAGGAGAACAAGCTAGATACTTCCCATAAAACTGACTTAAAGCCTTATGTACACTTAGGAGGGGATGCTGTAACATCCCTCACGATTGCTCGGGGCTGTAAAGTATTAATCGCTGTGAGATGTCAAGATCTAAAGGTTATTATTTTTACTAACGCACTGGGAAATTCATTGCACATCCAAAATATCCGTTTTTATCCTCCTGACTCCAATTAAAACGTGTTTTAACGGGGTTTTGCTTATAATACACTTCAGGGAAGAGTCTCTGTCAGTGCAAAGACTATCAGGATTTGAACATAATTATCACGTATTATCAATGGCCAGCTGAGGTGAGACTCCATAAGGGGCAAGGGCTTGTGCCTGCTGTGGTTGTTGAATAATCTCAGTTTTAACCTGTTCAAGATTGTTTCTTAAGGTTGCTATAGTTTTGGGGTGCTACTGGGGATAAGTTTCCACTGCCTATTAAATGTTCCCAATGTCTCAAATAGCCTCTGACAGCCAAGTCCAGCTCCTGGCCTTCATGTGTGGCTTAGCTGCTAAGCCCAGTGGGACCGTTTCTACTTTCAGGAGAAGGGGCAAAGGCAGGTTACTGGCACCTTAAAACCAGTTGCTTCGGGCAGATGGGGCTCGTCAGTTGCGGTTGGCAGCTCATCTAGGAGAAGAAAAACTCTGATCTCAAACCTCCACTGCCTTGTGGCTATACCCACTCATGAGGAAGGCTTCGGGAGTGAACCCCGAGGGAAAAATCTGGAGCTGGAGTCCCGTGGGTAGTCCTACAGTGAGTCCAAAGCTGACCGGCAACTCATGTGACATTGCTGGCACCAAACTGCATCGGTCTCCTCCGTTCCTCTGGGTTCATCAAATGCATGGAGAGGGAGAGCTTGCTACATGGAAAATAGCTTGCTCTCCATATTGTACAGCCTTGGCTTGTGTATCTAGACATCTAGGACGTAATATCCATGGTCGGGCCCGACCAACGGAGGACTTTCTGTAAGATGCTACAGTAAAATAGCAAGGTGGCCAGTGCCAAGCTTGTACATTAGCCCACCAATTCCCCCAAAATGATTTTGTCCCCAATAGTTTGGGCTCCATGTGAGATCTGGGCGTCTGCCCATTACTCCTCCACAGCTACGTCAGACCACGGTCAGGTTAGAGGAACGACACCTCATATTTCCATCTGGATCGCCTCCAACCTGTTGGCGTCAACATCGACTTCTCTAACATTTGGCAATTTCTCTACCCTCCCCTTCTCCCTTTTTTCATTCCATTCAGGATCTCTTTTCCTTACCTTCCCATCCCTCTGATGCCCCTCCTCTTTTCCTTTCTTCCATGGTGCACTGCCCTCACCTATCAGATTCCTTCTTCTTCAGTCCTTTATCTCTTCCACCAATCACCTCTCAGCTTCTTCATCCCCCTCCTCCACCCACACACCTTCCTCCTCACCTGGACTCACTCATAGCCTTCTGCCTTGACCTCCTCCCCACCCCCCCACCCGCTAATCCTGGCATCTTCCCCCTTCCTTTCCAGTTCTGATGAAGGGTCTTGGCCTAAAACATCAGCTCTCTATTTCCCTCCGTAGATGCTGCCAGACATGCTGAGTTCCTCCAGCATTTTGTGTGTGGTGTCTGGTGCTGTATGTTAAAAATTTCAGGATATTAAAGATTTCAAAGTACGTTTATTATCAAACAATGTATAAATTATACAACCTTGAGATTTGTCTACCCACAGGCAGCCACAAAGCAAGAAACCCGAAAGAACCCAATTACATACAATATATACAAGAGTAGTCTTGTATATATGTTATTTGGTTAAGCATTCTTGTTCATTTAAATAAATAATTATGGGTTATATGTAAAAATATGTGTGTTGTATCATCACATGCCTCGCTTGAAGTAAACTTAAAGTTAAACCTGCATTTATGACTTCTATGTCTTCCTCTGAATTAATTTAACGTTTTGAAGTCATGAAATGTCAACAGCGTGATCATTTAAACAGGCCCAGAGTCCTGATCTATGTGGCCTAATCAGTGCAGGTTGTGAGGGAAAGTCCTATGGGTGAGGATTGAGTGATTGAGGGTAAATTGAGTTCCTGGCCGAGGGGTTTCAGGGGGGCACGGTGGTGTAGTGGTTAGCACAATGCTTTATAGTACAGGTGACCTGGGTTCAATTCCCACTACTGCCTGTAACGAGTTTGTCCGTTCTCCCTGTGACTGCGTGGGTTTCCTCCGGGTGCTTCAGTTTCTCCCACAATCCAAAGACGTACCGATTGGTAGGTTAATTGGTCATTGTAAATTGTCCCGTGATTAATTAGGCGAGGGTTAAATCAGTGCGGCTCAAAGGGCTGGACCGGCCTACTCTGCGCTGTATCTGAATAAATAAATAAATGGAGGGAGCTTCATGGGATAGAATGGTATTCAGGGGATGGAGAGGGTTAAGATGGTAAAAGGGGGATGGCTACAGAGCAGGCCTGGAAGCTGATGGTAAGCGGGGGATGGAGTGATAATTGGTAACTGATTTACTGTTGTCACAAGCTCAGTGAAAAGCTTTCACCCATACAAAAGTACATCAGGGTACTACAAAAGGGGAAGAACAACAGAATGTGGAGTATAGTACTAACGAGAAAGCATAGTTCAGGTTGAGAATAATTCAGTGGAGGGGCTGGGAAAGTTACCGCCAGCAATTTTTGCAGACCCAGGCAACTTCTTCCAGTTCGACAATGAAGCAGCTTACTCTTCTTGCCTTACATCTTTCTTTTTAAGTCAAGGTGGCTGCGGTTCCGTCGCAGTCTGTGATCTACACCTCGAGCTGCAGTCGGTGGGTCTTCCGACTGGCTGGACGGCCTAGTGCCTCGCTATCTCCAGGAACGGCCAGGAAGACGTGCGCCTCTGGGCGCTGGTGGATGACCTGGTCACCTGCCGGTTTCGCCAGCTGAAGCATCGTGGGAAACTGAAACCTCGAGGCAGCGGGCGGCATGTTGAAACAGGGCCCCAGCCCTCGGGCGATCCCTCTCTCTCTCTTTTGTTGGTGAGTGACAGCCGGTCAGTCCTCGAGTCAGGAGACTCGGAGGGGTGACGTGATATATTGTAACATCGGAATGGTGATCCCTCGAAGTTGCAGGAGAACCCTCCCCCTCTCTGATGAGAGAGAGCCAAAGGGCTGGGTTATGGACTGTAGTTTTTGATAACCTCTAGATCAAGGTCTGTTTGGGGGGACTTTTGCAATTACTTGCATGGTGTTTGGGTGCGGGTGGTGCTTCTTGTGACGTTAAGTGGGGGGAGGGGGAAATGGAGGGTTGAAGCTACTGCAGCTGCTTGTGTGTGGGAGGGGGCTTTGGGGTTCTGAAGTTTCCATCGTTCATTCTTTGAGGTTTCTTGTTTCAGGGATGCCTGTGAAGAGTAAGAATTTTAGGTTGTATACCGCATGCACTCTGTGATGGTAAATTGATCTATCTGAGCCATTTGCAGTAAAGTGCAAAGGGTGAAGGCAAAGTAGATTACAATATCAATGTTCATCTTTATTTACTCGGAGTTTCAGTGTGTGTTACTGTTTTGTGTGTGAGCGGAAATTTGTGTGTTGAATAGCAATGAAAGCAAATACTGTAAGACGAAGGGTCTCGGCCCGAAACGTCGACTGTACCTCTTCCTAGAGATGCTGCCTGGCCTGCTGCGTTCACCAGCAACTTTTATTTGTGTTGCAAGCAACTATGGTGTTAGGCATGCACTCAGAATGAGATAGATCCACTGCACAGTTAGCTTCTGTATTTAGGAAATGGTCAGAAACTATTGCTACAGAAACAGATGATGGAGGACCTTAGCTGCTGCTCTAAAAGCCAGCGGTGTAACGGGTAGCCATTAAGGAGAGATAGTTGTTAACTGATTTACTGTGAAGAGCTTTTGTTTGCCGTTGTCCACACGTGCTGCATCAAGCAACTGACGTCAAGGGGGAAAAGAAACAAAATGCAGTGTACAGTGTTACAGAGGCAGCGTAGTGCAGTGATGAGGCCACACTCACATTGGAGGAGCAACACCTTATATTGCATCTGGGTGGCCTCCAACCTGATGGCATGAACAACGATTTCTCAAACTTCCGGTAATTGCCCCCCTCCTCTCCTTACCATCCCCATCCCCATCCCCATTTCCCTCTCTCACCTTATCTCCTTACCTGCCCATCACCTCCCTCTGGTGCTCCTCCCCCTTCCCTTTCTTCCATGGTCTTCGATTCGATCCTTCCTTCTCCAGCCTTTTTCGCTTTCACCAATCGACTTCCCAGCTCTTTACTTCACCCCTCCCCCCTCTCTCGGTTTCACCTGTCGCCTACCACCTTGTACTTCTCCCTCCCCTCCCTCCACCTTCTTATTCTGTCTTACCACCTCTTTCTTCCGGTCCTGAAGAAGGATCTTGGCCCGAATCGTCCACTGTTTACTCTTTTCCACAGATGCTGCCTGGGCTGCTGTGTGTCCCTCAGCATTTTGTGTGTATTACTTCGATTTCCAGCATCTGCAGACTTTCTCTTGTTAGAGAAAGCATAGTTCAGGCAGAGAAATCGAGTGCAAAGGCCAAGATTAAAAGATCAAGAGTTCATCTTAATTTCTTTGGAGGCAGAACAAGTTTCTGCGTGTGTGCGTGTGTGTGTGTGTGTGTGTGTGTGTGTGTGTGGTACTGTCGTGTGTGTACTACGACACTATTACAGAATTCAGGTGTTTAATATCAAACAAAGCAAGTAAACAACTGCTGTGTTGATATGCACTCAGAATTAAATAGAGCCACCGCACAGTTAGTTTCTATAGTCAAGAACTGCTAGAGATAATTTTAATTTACTCGTCATTCCTATATTAATACAATAAATCATTAGACACATTTTGATTGCAATTCGGCAATCCTGACTACGGATGAACAGAGCTAAGTTTCTCATAATTCTAATTATTTATCTATTTACCTACCTATTAATTAATTAATTGATTATTGAACATTCGACTTCAGGTAGTGGATTTGGCCCAGCAGATCACGAGTAAAGCACTCCCAACATTGGGCACATTTACATGGAACGCTGTCGTAGAAAAGCAGCATCCATCGTCAGAGACCCCCACTACCCAGGCCATGCTCTTTTCTTGCTGCTGCCATCAGATCAAAGGTAAAAGAGCCTCAGAACTCACACCACCAGGTTGAAGAACAGTTACTACCCCTCAACCATCAGACTCTTGAACAAAAGAGGATGACTACACTCACTTGCCCCTTCATCGAGATGTCCCCACAACCAATGATCTCACTTTAAGGACTCTTTATCTCATTATCTCATGTTCTCGTTATTTATGGCTATTTGTTTATATATGCATTTGCACAGTTTGTTGTCTTCTGCACTCTGGTTGACCTTTCATTGATTCTGTTATAGTTACTATTCTATAGATTTGTTGAGTATGCCCACAGGAAGATGAACCTCAGGGTTGTGTATGCATGTTCATGATAAAATTTGCTCTGAACTTTGAATTTTGAGATAAAGTGCTGAGTAGGCCATTATGGCCTTTCTAACCACACTGCCCAGCAACCTAGCCGAATCATAGGACCCTCCAAGAGGACCACAACTATGGCATAGTTTGAGCCTTGCGTGCCTCAATGACTTGGAGAGGTATGTTGGCTGGAGTCAGGGCCTTGGGCTTTGACTCTTAGTAGGGTCACCCCATTATGATATGGTTGAGCAGACTCAATGGGTCAAATGTCCTAATTCTGCTCCTATTTATCATGGTGTTATGGTCTATATATATTAGTGATAATAAATCTGATTCTGATTCTAATATGAAGTGAGCAGTTCACAGAACTGTTTATGAGGGGGATTGGTTTAAAAAGGCTTAAATTTCTTAGAACAGCTTTCAGAACCTCAGGTTATCCCAAAGTGCTCTCCCACCAGCATGATACTTGTAAAGCACAGGGTGTGATTGCAATAGGAAGTTTGTAATTCTGGAGCAGATGGTACCAGTGAATGTCGTGATCAAAGGTGAAGTCCTTCAGACAGTTGACGAAACGACTACTTTTACTTCTTCTTTCAAATATGGTTCTGCTACCTACATTTTGATGGCAAGTTGTCAGGCTGATTGGGTGTGATCTGGTGCTTTGCTGTCCCCGAGACAGTTCGGTGAGCTTCCAAGTGGAGTGTATAGCTTGGAGGCCAAGATGTCTGGAGATGGGGTGAGAGCCCATGATCAACTCCATTTCTTGCCGATCTCACTGATTAAAGCATCAAGTGGGAGGGGCAGCAGAGGAGTGCCAAGGGCGATGGGGTGGCGTGGGTGCAGACACACCCAGCCCTGAGACACCGGGCAAAAGTCATTTGATTGCAAACAATTGGTTTATTGATCATTGCAGAATGTCTCTCTGGTGCTTCCCGCTGCCGCCCCTCTCCCTCCCACTTTCCCCAAACATGAATCCCCTCTCCCTGCCTCCTTCCCACTCTCCGTCCACAATAGAGACCCATATCAGAAACAGGTTTAACATCGCTCATATATGTCATGAAATTAGTTTTATTTTGTGGCAGCAGTACAGTGCAATCCATAAAATTACTACAGTACTGTGCAAAAGTCCTAGGCACCCTGCCTATATATAGTAAATGTGCCTCAGACTTTTGAACAGTACTGTGGGTAGGCAGGTACAAAATCATTGGCACTTAGTTCCCAAGCTGTGAGGCTCTGTGACTTTACTGGAGGATACACAGCAGCCAAGCCATGCCCAGCACCCTCCTAGGAACAGGTAATCTTTTAAAGCCAAGGTCAAAGACAAGTTTATTGTCACATGCACAAGTATATGTATACACAACTGCAATAAAAGCTTACTTGCAGTTGCAACACAGACACATAAGAGATACAACTTCCACAAGAAAATCTTAAATTAAACAGAAATTATACAAAATTAACAAGTAAGAACACTATCAGAACAAAACAGAAATACGCTGTGATTCACCAGGTCACCAAGAATAATACTTTGATTCTTCAAGAAATCAGAGAATAGAGATTTTTATTATCATTGCTATGATCTGTCTGTTGGATTCTGACATTTTAGTTTCAAGGGAGTATATGATCATAAAATAAATGTTTATTTATTTAGGGTACCTTGCAAAAGCCTTAGGCACATATATATAGCTAGGGTGACTAAGACTTTTGCACGGGACTTTATTTGGCAACCTGGAGCGGAGAGCGAGTTTGTAAATCTGGTGGATACAAAGGATGTTGGGAATGGCGAGGGAGGAGCGGCATGGGAGGGAGGTGGGACAGGTGGCAGAAAAAGATTACCGGGGCAGGGGAGGGGCGGGTGGCAAGTTTGCCGACATGCCCAGTCCTGAGACACCAAGCAAGGTCATTTCATTCCAAACAGTTGGTTTATTGATCATTACAGAATGTCTCTCTGGTGCTTCCCGCTCCCTCCCCTCTCCCTTCCCCTTTTCCCAAGCATGATTCCTCTCTCCCTGCCCCCTTCCCACTCTCAGTCCACAATAGAGACCCATATCAGAATCAGGTTTATCATCATTCACGTATATCATTAAATTTTTTTTTTGCAGCAGTACAGTGCAATACATAAAATGACTACAGTACTGTGCAGAAGTCTTAGTTACAGCACGCGCACACACACACACACACACACACACACACACACACACACATGCCTAAGACTTTTGCGCAGGACCCTAAAATAAATGAATAAAATGAATAAAATTTCTACTCTGTGATTACTTGAAGAATCATGTCCTGAAGAAGAGTGTCAGCCCAATTTGTTGACTGTTTATTTCCTTAGGTGCTGCCTGGCCTGCTGAGTTCCTCCAGCATTTTGTGTGTGTTACTTTGGATTTCCAGCACCTGCAGACCTCCTCATGTTTGTGAATCAGTGTATTACGCCCGATGACCTGGTGAATCACAGTGTATTTTTGTTTTGTGCTGGAAGTGTTCTTTCTCGTATAATTTATGTCTAATTTAAGGTTTTCTTTTGAATGTTGTACCTCTTATGTGTCTGTGATGTGACTGCAAGCAAGTTTTTCATTGCACTTGTGCCTGAGACAATAAACTCACCTTTGACCTTGACTTTGAGAGGTTACCTGCTCATTACCCGTACCTCGGAGGGTGCTGTGCAGAGTCTGGCTGCTGTGTATCCTCCAGTAAAATCATAGAGCCTAATTGCATAGGATCTAGGTGCAAATCATTTTGTACCTGGCTACCTACAGAGCTATGCAGCACTGTTGCTACAAAACACACATTTCATGACATATGTGAGTGATGCTAAACCTGGTTCTGATATGGGTCTCTATGGTGGACTGAGAGTGGGAAGGGGGCAGGGAGAGGGGAATCATGGTTGGGAAAAGGGGAAGGGAGAGGGGAGGCGGTGGAAAGCACCAGAGAGACATTCCGTAACGATCAATAAACCAATTGTTTGGAATCAAATGACTTTGTCTGGTGTCTCAGGGCTGTGGGTATCTGCATCCGCGCCACCGCCAACCCCCCTCCGCCCCCGGCACCTGTCCCACATCCCTCCTACGGCATCCACCCTTGAGATGTCATAGGCAAGTTTTTCACGCAGAGAGTGGTGTGCGTGGAATGGGCTGCTGGCGATGGTGGTGGAGGTGGATACGGTAGGGTCTTTTAAGAGACTCCTGGACAGGTACATGAAGCTTAGAAAAATAGAGGGCTATGGATAACCCTAGGTAATTTCTAAGGTAGGGACATGTTTGGTACAGCATTGTGGGCTGAAGGGCCTGTACTGTGCTGTAGGTTTTCTATGTTTCTATTCCCAACAATCTTTGCTTCTGCCAGAAGTACAAATTCGCTTTTCGTCCACGTTGCCAAATATAGTATCTTGCAAAAGTCTTAGGCACCCTAGCGCTCTCTCTCTCTCTCTCTCTCTATAGATATATATATATACTTCTTACGTACACCTGTTAGGGTGCATTCTCCAGTTACCTTATAAGGTAACTAGCCTTCAGCCAGGAGCAGATGTCATCAGGTGGTTCCCAACCTTCACCGAGTGTTTCGACCCTTAACCACGGCACTCTCCAGTTGGTGGGCCGGCAGTGGTGGCCAAATTACTGCCCATCTGCTCCTGGCTTCCAGCTCCCCTCCTCTTGCCTACTCCAAATCCAACAAGAGGCTCGTTCTGCCTCTTCCCCCATCCTACGAGCCGCTTGTTTTTTGCTCCTTTCGTCCAGGCCCAGATCTGACAACAACCGCCATGCTGATTTAGCTGGGAAACCTCTGCAGCCGATCTCCACAGGGAACAACCATGCCTGCCATCCCTTGTCTTTACACTCCTGCACTAAGGGCTGGTACTTCAAGGCCTTTCTCTCGTGGGCCTCTTCTCATCCCTCCTCCCACGGCACAGTCAGCTCAACCAGAATTATTTTCTTGTCTTCGGTTGACCACAGTACAATGTCCGGGCGCAGGGCTGTGTGCACCACATCCGGGAACTGCAGCCTCCTTCCCACATCAACCCTCATCTCCCAGGACCTGGCCATGTATGTATGTGTAATGTATGTGTGTGTGTGGAATGCATGGAATAGGCTCTTCTATCTCTTTGAGCCACGCCACCCAGCAATGCCCAATTTAACCCTAGCCTAATCATGGCACAATTTACAATAACTAATTAATCTACTAACCAGTACACCTTTGGACTGTGGGAGGACCTGGAGGAAACCCACTGATGCACTATCAATTACTCCAAAAGACTGGAAGTAGAGCAAATACTGAAAGGCTTTTATTAACAGCAAAATGGGTCCTCGTCCATGCTGAGTATCTGCCCTGGACTGGGAGGAGGAGCTTTATTCAGGGGTCTGTGGGAGGAGCCACAGGAGCAGTCAGCAGAGGGGCGCGTCCAGACAGGTAACCCAGTTACAACATATATATATATGGCTTACCACTCCCACTCGGTCACGGGGTCACAGGCAGTGTGGGAAATGAACCCGGGTTGGTGCTACTATAATATGTGATGCTAACTGCTATGCTATCGTGCTTAGTCCATTGTGCCAGGACTAGGTAGCACCCAGGAAGTGCCACTTAGTTAGAGATGACTTTCTTCAGAAGCCAATTCATTATGAAATATCCCCAAGCACTCTTCAAAGGAGAACTGGGAACTCTGAGATTCTTGACCAGCATTTCTCTTTTAAAGCCATCCAAGTGGATTAGCGAACTGCATCTTTTGTGCCTTTTGTGGGATGTGGTGTGGGTGCAAAAATTAGTTGCCCATTTACCCTAATCACACAAACACGAGGAAATCTGTAGATGCTGGAATTTCAAGCAACACACATAAAAGTTGCTGGTGAACGCAGTAGGCCAGACAGCATCTATAGGAAGAGGTACAGTCGACGTTTCGGGCTAAGACCCTTCGTCAGGACTAACTGAAGGAGGAGCTAGTGAGAGATTTGAAAGTGGAGGAGGGGGAAGGGGGAGATCCAAAATACAATGGGTCTACCTGGACAGGCAGGTTTGTGGATCTTGGGTAGGAGGTAGAAACGGGAAGTGCGGGGTGCGGGAACTATAAGGTTGGTAGCAGTGGATGGGAGATCCCCTGAGCAGATAAAGCTGGTGATAGTGTGGGAGACACTGGTTTTGGATCTCCCCCTCCCCCTCCCACTTTCAAATCTCTTACTAGCTCCTCTTTCAGTTAGTCCTGACGAAGGGTCTCGGCCCGAAATGTTGACTGTACCTCTTCCTAGAGATGCTGTCTGGCCTGCTGCGTTCACCAGCAACTTTTATGTGTGTTACCCTAATCACTTCCTGGTTTCACCTTAAAAAAAAGGGGTTGGCTCGAGCATCCTGGCAGGTCAGAGACGTGGAAGGTTAATGCTAGGTGTAAATTATGATTTTAAATGTCCAAATTAGGATTTTAAATGTCCACCAGTTTTGCATGGATTCTGGGCTACCAACTGTTGCGTTTTGAAACTTGAAAACATGAAACTAATTCAAAGGAAGACATGGGAGTCTAACTTCGTGTTTACTTTAAGTGCAGCGCGCATGTATCACTTGGTAGCGCGGTGACATATGCAATTCACGTATTTGTACATATAACCCATAATGAATTATTTAAATAACCAAGAATGCTTAATCTACCTCTATGTCTCTTTGGACTGTGAGAGGAAACAGGAGCACCCGGAAGAAACCCATGTGGTCACAGGGAGACATACAGACTGCGCAGGAATTAACCCAGGTCACCAGCACTGTAATAGTCCTATGCTAATTTGGGAGGAGGAGAAGATGGCGGCGCGACGCAGCGCGCGCGGCCTCGCTGGTGATGAATATCTGTTATCTGTCAAGTAGGAGGTCGTGCACAATTCTGATTTGATGGAGGCAGACGTGAGAGCACGGAGGAACATCTGGTGAAACTTCTGAAATGCCTGCTTCACTGCCACTGCTACTGTGATCCAGAATCTCCGGAGGGGAAGGCACCGAATCCTTGGCTTTGCCTGTTGCTTGGCGGCCGGGTTTGGGGTTGAAGTGCTCGGCAGAGATGGTGCTCGGTGCTCGGTGTCGGAGGGCTGGTCGGAGGCTCGAAGTTTTCGGATGGTCTCAGAGTCGGACTGTGGTCGGGTGCTTCCAGAGTGCTGCATCGGCAAGTTTGCGGCGCTGGAAGCTCATGGCAGGAAGAGTTTCTTCCTTCTACCAGCTGTGTGAGATTTTGGGGCTCTCGGGACTTTGAGACTTTTTTTTTTAACCATGCCCATGCTCTGCTCTTATCAAATTACAGTATTGCTTTGCACTGTTGTTACTATATGTTTTTAATTATGTGGTTTTTGTCAGTTTTAGTCTTGGTCTGTCTTGTGTTTCTGTAATATCATACCGGAGGAACATTGTATCATTTTTTAATGCATGCATTTTTAAATGACAATAAACGAGGACTGGGTGTCCTCATAATCTAATCTAATCTAATTGCAACGTTACGATGCCTCTGCAACTATTAGAATCCTTATTCTTTTCGCAGGGATAGAGAGGTTAAGCAAGTGCGAGATTAGACCTCTAAGGGTCACTGGCGTGTCAGCTGCTTGGTTACAGTGGGCAGTCCATTTTGTTGGCGCAGCCACACCAGTCTCCTGATGAAGCCACCTTACCTTCCCGGCTCCGTCAGGAAAAGAGAATGTGAGGTAAAACAGAAAAAAAAAAGATTCAAGAATGCACTCAAAGTTTCCTTGGAGAGTTGCAGCATTTTTCCTGAAGACAGCAGGAAGTAGGAATGAAAAACAGGACCACAGAAAGTGTAGGAGAGAGGTGGTGGGGGGGGGGCGCTGGATATCATTGATAGGCAAGATTAAGGAAAATCCCAAACCATTTGGTAAGTATTTTAAGGAAAAGGGAAATCAGGTGAAACACTGGGAAATCAGGATGCTGGTGTCACAACCACAGATTCGGCAGTGCAGCAGATTCGGCAATTGGGCTCGTGAACGTGCACGTGTCAGCTAATTATTATTTCATTGTGATAATATTTAAATCTATTCATTCTGTCGTAGTATTTGTCGAGACTTGCGCACAGCAACGCTTCGCTGCCTGTTTGCATTCTGCCTTGTCTGAGAAATTGGACTGCTGAGTTAATTGACTCTGAAGACTAGTGGTATTCGTTTAACTCTTAGTTGTTCTTTTCAGCCGCAGTGTAGGCTTTGTTTTCCATTTGAGAGTTTTAGTTAACGGCCCTGTTTGGCCTAACATTTATTGTTTTCTTTCCCTTTAACACTGTTCACATTAAAGCCTGTGATCTATCGACTTGCTTCAGTGTCTCTCATTCTGCTCTTGGGCCATATCCGAACCTGGTGACTGGTGGGGTGGTAGGGTGAAGATACGTCTCTACCAAAGGAGGTGTAGGTCACCCTTGGACAAGGTGTAGCACTTGCTTAGCTGCGCCCCCCCCACCCCCAAGATCAGGGTCACGAGAAGCCATGGGAGCAGGTGGTGGATGGTCATATGAGCAGCTGGTGCATATTGCTAGTTGTGGTTATGTGACCACTGACACCAGGTAATCTCTGAAGAGTATTGATACTCACCCGTCTTGTAAAGACACTGCCCAGAAGAAGGCAATGGCAAACCACTTCTGTAGAAAAACTTGCCAAGAGCAATCATGGTCACAGAAAGATCATGATTGTCTGTGTCACATGACAAGGCACATAGTGGTGATGGTGATGTTCTAAGAAAGGGATGAAGGCTCAGAAGTTTGAAGACTCGTACAGCCAGATTTGGGAACAGCTTCTTTCCAACTGTGATAAGACTGCTGAACGGATCCTGACCCGGATCTGGGCCGTACCCTCCAAATATCCGGACCTGCCTCTCGGTTTTTTTTTTGCACTACCTTACTGTCCATTTTTCTATTTACTATTTATGATTTATAATATAAATTTTTAATATTTACTATCGCTTTGTAATCCAGGGAGCGAGAAGCGCAGAATCAAATATCGCTATGATGATTGTACGTTCTAGTATCAATTGTTTAGCGACAATAAAGTCTAAAGTATAAAGTATAAAGTATAATTCCCGTTACTGATCGTTATCCAAGAAATGCTGCCTGGCTGCTGAACTTGTGGGTCTTCAGCGAGATCCCTACAGTGCCGAGGTTGCTCGTCCTCTCAACGCAACGACCAAGAATGAATGAATCTCTGAAGAGTATTGATAATGTCTGGGGTTTGGGGGAGGGAGGTGGTCATCTATCTTGTAAAGACACTGCCCAGAAGAAGGCAATGTAGAAAAATTTGGCAAGAACAATCATGGTGATGGAAAGCCCATAATCACTCATGTCATATAATGATTGAATGGTCAGGATGGCTTCGTTAGGGAGAGGTTCAGTCTGACCAATTTGACGGAATCTTTTAATGATGTACTGTAGCAATGAGGTACCTCTTCAAAGTGTGGTTAATGGGTTTCAGTAAAGCTTTTAACAAGGTTTCACATGAGAAACTGTTCCAAAGGGTTAGGAATAGGATATCTTTATTGTCATTGTTGTGGAACAATGAAACACAGTTTAGCAGCTCAACGTTTTGCAGCACGACAAAGAATATATACACAAAATAAACTCTAAAACCTCAGGAGTGCAGTCCAAAATTAATAATATATGGATGGGGCGGGGTAGGACTATTGCACACCTGCCATTCCTGGAAGTGTGATGCATTTAGCTGCCGCCGTCTTAGGAGGGGGGCAGGAGAAGGGAAGTGGGTGTTATACATTTCACTACTTGTGGGTAGAAACTGTTAAGGAGACTCTTTGTTTTCGTCCTTAATGCTCTGTACCTCTTCCCAGAAGGTAGAGGGGAAAACAGGTGATGTCCAGGATAAGTAGGATCCTTTGAAATACAAGTAGCCTCTTTTGAAGTCCGCCAGTATAAATGTCTCTGAGGGAGGGTAATGTTGTGCCAATAACCCGCTCTGCTACCCTCACCACCTGCTGCAAGTCCTTCCTGTTCTGTTCCGTGCAGCTGGCAAACCACACTGCACAGCGATACGTCAGGAGGCTCTCTATAGTTGTCCGATAGAAGATGATCAGCAGGTGATGAGGGAGGAGAGCGTGCTTTAGCTTCCTTAGGAAGTAGAGCCTCTGTTGGGCCTTCCCCACCTGATAAGAGATATGGGCAGTCCAGGTGAGGTCAGCTGAGATGTGGACGCCGAGGAACTTGAAACTCTCTACTCTGTCCACCTTCTTCCCGTATATGTGCAGAGCAGAGTGCTCGACGCGCTTTGATTTCCTGAAGTCTGCTATCAGCTCCTTGGTTTTTGTGATGTTCAAGTCCAGGTTATTATGACAACACCATTCTGTCAAATGCTCTACCTCCTCCCTATAGGCTGTCTCATCACAGTCTGATATGATACCTATTAGGGTGGTATCGTCAGCAAATTTGACAATGGTGTTGGTGGAGTTTACGGTAGAGCAGTCATGGGTGAAAAGAGAATAGAGGATGGGGCTGAGAACACACCCCTGTGGTGTACCGGTGTTCAGGGTGAGAGTAGATGATGTGTGTTCTCCCATCCTGACACCTTGGGGTCTGTTACTCAGAAAATCCAGTATCCATGAGCACAGCGAACTGCCAAGGTCCGGGTGCTCAATTTCTGCACCAGTTTGTAGGGGATGACTGTATTAAAAGCTGAGCTGTAGTCCACAAACAGCATTCTTACATAGGTATTATCCTGATCCAGGTTTGTAAGGGCTGTGTGGAGCGCTGTGATGACTGCATCCTCTGTCGATCTGTTTGCACGATACGCAAACTGGTATTTATCAAGGTCAGCAGGTATGGCAGACTTAATATAAGACAGTATGATCCATGGTAAATGCAGTCCAAAGTTGGCTTGATAAGATGAGTAGGCAGACAGGCACCAACAGTGGGTCAATTTTGATAAATTATGCTTCCTCACCATTTATGAAGCTAACATTGTTGATGAAAGTGCTGCCTCTGTTGGTTTTCCTGGAATCAAAATGTTGCTTCCCATGGTTATTTTAGCATTGTCAATAAACAACTCTGCTTCAATTATTTATCACCCTCACCTTGACAGTCGGTGTAATCTTAACACTGTTGATTCAAATCATTTCTCCATTGCCTATCAGCATAGCACTAGCAATGAAGGGACTGATGATATCGGCAGATCCAAAATTAATCTGAATCTTTTTCTCTCAAAAATGTAGCTCGAAGGCACTGAAAAGGCTGGTGGGTTAAACTTGTAAACAAAGGTAATTTATTTATGAAGTAAGAGTTCACAAGATTATTCCTGATCCTTTTACTCAGAGAGCTATGCAGAGTCTTGAAGTTTCTAAACTAAATATCGTTGCCATGTACAGTCAGCAGGAGGTCAAATACAGCCACACACAAAATTCTGGAGGAACTCAGCAGGTCAGGCAGGTTGGAGTCAAATGGTACAATATAACCTTAAAACAGCAGTGGTTGTTAACTGATAGAGTCAAAATCAAGTTTATTCTCACTGGTATACAGCATGCATTGAATTACAGTGTGAAACACTGTTGTAGGAAAGCAACATCCTTCTTCAAAGATCCTCACCACCCAACCCATGCTCCTTTCTCGCTGTTGCCATCAGGTAGAAGGTTCAAGTACGTCAGGACCCGCACCACCAGGTTCAAGAACCGTTACTACCCCTCAACCATCAGGCTCCTGAACAAAGGGAGATAACTACACTCATTCTATTTCTGGTGTTCCCACAACCAATGACCTCCCTTTAAGGACTCTCTAACTTATAACATGCTCTCGTTATTTATTCCTATTTATTTATATTTGCATTTGCACAGTTCGTTGTTCATTGATCCTGTTTACAGTTACTGTTTTATAGATTTGTTAAGTACTGTATGCCCGCAGGAAAAAGAATCCCTGCCCATCCAAGTGTAGATTAATTCTGCCCCTGGGAGCTTATTTTTCCCAATGACCTCCCTACCACTGACATTAAACCATAAAGCTATAAGTACTTAAAATTAGTGGGTTAGTGTTCATGGGTTCATGGACTGATGGTAGAAGGAAAGAAGATGTTTCTAAACTGTCTTCAGGGTCCTGATGGTAGCAATGAGAAGAGAGCACGTCCTGGATGGTGAGGCTCCTTAATGATGAGTGTTGTCTTCTGTCTCCACTCCATGACTAATTACTTCGTCCAACATTATCATCAACCTTAACTAAAAAAGTAAGGAATCGAAGATGTTCTTGATGATGGTCCGGCTAGTGTCCATAATAGAGCTGGCTGTGTTTGTAATACTCTGACGTTTTTTCCGAACTTGGGCATTGATGCCTCTATATCAGAGGGTGATGCAGTTAGTTGGAACTCTCTACATGTTCCATCTTACTTAGGCTCTTAGCTCTTAAGTGAAGCATAGGCCATCGATGACCTATGTCTCCATTGTCCTCCGAAGTTGATGGTATGGCTGGAGTTCATCAATGTTCTTGCAGTCCATTGTGTCCCTGTACAGGGGGGTTGGCCTGTTGGCTGGCCTTTCCTGTTTCCACCTTTCAAAACGGAGATGTAGGGCTGGTCTTTGAGAGGCACATGTCACGTCTGTAGGACCAATACTACATTTTGCCACAAGAGTTGTTCTAAAGTCCCAACGTTATCCCCATCTGGGTGATCCTGAGGCAAAACATCTTAAGGTTAGTGGAATCTCTTGCCTGGATAGGTAATACAGAGGTAGGAGTCTATGCATCCACTCTACATGGTCAGGGTCTTTTCAGTTTAGCAAGGATGACACTATGAGCCTTCTCTAATGATGTGCTGCATCTTCTGAAAAGTAAATTATGTGCAACAAGGTAACCAGCTCAAGAGTTCCCAAGTGTGTACCAGCATTATCAGTCGTGCAGTCAGATACTGACTTTGAGCCTGGATGACTCAAGTAGGGGTTTGATCACTTAAAATATCCGCTAATGCAAATCCTTCACTAGACGACAAAGGGTAAAGGATTAAAAGTGTTCTTGCAGCATTCTTCAAATAATTGAATTCTAACATCGAGCTGTGCTGGGAGTCAGACTTGATGCTTGTGTGGAATACAAGTCACTGAGTGCTCAGTTCCTGCCTTCTCTACTGGGACCTCACATCAGACGTTCCTGGGGACTTGCAAAGCATGGTTTTATTGCAGAAGGGCAAGAGTTCGTAAAACCATCGTTAATATGCCAGAGGTAGTCTTGCAGCAGATTGGGTACTTAGTTCTAGGAGCTCAGAAAGTGTTTTTGCTTGAGGTTATAATTAACACTGAGACTTTCAAAGAGCCGAACACTCCACAGCGAAAGGAACCTGTCACATGGAGGTGAAGTTCAAAGCAACTGGAAAGGGGATCTATGCTATAAGTGGCGCGGCAGTGGGAAGTTTGAAGATGTCCCCGATGGTGGGGATATTAGAGACCATGCTGGAGCTGGTTTAGAACCCTCTGCAGCTTTTTCCCCCGATCCTGTGCATCGGAACCTCCATACCAAACGGTGATATAACCAGTTAGAACGCTCTCCATGGCACATCTGTAGAAGGGAATGGTACTGTTTCTAGTGTAGGACCCGGTGGTCGGTGCCAAAAGAGTCATAGAGAAGTACAGCACAGAGACGTACCCTGTACTGTATAATACATCTGCTATATAGACATCCACAGCATAGTAAATCTTAAATTGTCACATTCAGGCCTAAAGATTTAATCGCTGTGGGGGATTTCTTACTCTTGTGGAGGAGACGATGGCGGCGCGACGGCAGCACGTGCAGCCTCTCCAGTGAATAATACCTGTTATCTGTCAAGTAGGGGACTGTGCACAATTCTGATTTGATGGAAACAGATGTGAGAGTACGGAGGAACATCTGGAAAACTTCTGAAATGCCCGCTTCGCTGCTGCTGCTACTGTGTGGTAACCGGAATCTCTGGAGCCGAAGGCCCCGAATCCTCGGCTTTGTGTGTTTCAGCGGCCGGGGCGAGGTCGAAGGCGCTCGGCAGAGGATGGCGCTCGGGAGGCTGTATCGGAGAGGCTGGTCAGAGGCTCGAAGTTTTCGGACGGATGGACTCGGTGTCGGCTGTGGTCGGCTGCTTCCAAGGCATCGGCAAGTTGACGGTGCCTGGAAGTTTATGGCAGGGAGTTTCTCCCTTTTGCCGCCTGCTATCGGGGACTCGAGAGTCGATCGACTCGGGGACTTTTGAGACTTTTTTACCATACCCATGGTTTGTTCTTCATCAAATTATGGTATTGCTTTGCACTGCTGTAACTATATGTTATAATTATGTGGTTCTGTCAGTGTTAGTCTTTGGTTTGTCCTGTTTTCTGTGGTATCACTCTGAAGAAACATTGTATCATTTCTTAATGCATGTATGCATTTCTAAATGACAATAAGAGGACTGAGTGTTCTCATGATCTAATACCTTTCCTGACAAGGGAGGTCACTCAGCTTGGCAGAAGAAACTTGTGGCTGTGAAACAATCTCCGTTTCTTGGCCCACCTCGGTGTAGGATTTGCCTTTGGGATTGCAGGGAGTGGTTCTGACAGCTCCTGACAGTATTCCTCTCTAACCAATTGACCCTGCTTTCTTTAACATATCGATGTGTCATCTCGAGGTGCAAACTCTGCTGTGTGGGAAAGTGGTCCATTTCTGTCCTTAATCGTTCCAAGTACCCACTTTTGGTCACCTCTGTAGTCCCTCGCCAGGATTGCTTAGCCAGGAGTGAAACATTGAACCTTTTTGCTTGAGGAACCTTCAATTTGTCTCAACTGCTTGTCCCGCATAGTTCTTCTGAGATTGGGTTTGAGAAGATCCAAGTATGAACGCAAGGGATGACCCAGTAACAGCATATCTCTGAGTTGTTGGTTATGGAGTGTGCCGCATTGTGAAATGCAAAGATGAAATTGGCGAGCTTCTGATTCAGTGTCAGTGTAGCGTGTTCTGCTTGCAGTGCATTCTTTAGTTTCTGGACAAACCAGTCACCAAGCCATTTGTAGATGGGTAGTACAATGCAGATGTAAAGTGCCTTATTCCATTCATTTCCAGGAATGACTGAAATTGTTCTGCAACAAACTGTGGCCCGTTGTCACTGACTAAGTGTTAGGCAACACCAGTCCTTGAGAAGAGGCTTCTTAACGTATCAACAATATGCGAGGATGCAGTGGAGGCTATTGAGAAGTCTTTTGGCCACTTCGTAGCGCATCTACTTCTACCAAGAAATTGGTGCCCATGAATGGCCCAGCAAAATCTACACCAACCTTTTGCCACGGCAATGCAGGCCATCCCCAGGGATGGAGAGGTGCTGCTCTTGACATTTTCTGAATGTGTTGGCATCCCGTACGGTGCAGGGTAGCTGCTCGATCCCCACGTAATGCAACCTCTGTCAAGGGCAAGTTCATGCTGGAAGCGCAGAATGTTTTGTTTTCTTCAGAACAGCATGTTTTCTTCATAAAAGGAAAGACAATTGAGTAAAAAGAAGTCCGAAAATGGAAAAATTCATGGGTTCAGAAACATGTGTGATAATAATCATAAAAGGAGCAGAAAGATAAACACATTCGAATGCTCAATGGATACCTGGTTCATTTATATTGAGCAGATTGAGTATGGTTGAAAGCAAATGGAATAGCCCGTGAGAAGCGGGTGCCAATTTTGGAGAGGGCATTGGCTTTAAAAGCATATAGGTGATTAGGAGTTTGACTGTTCTAACCAAACCAGCCAAAATGAGCTTTGCTGATATTGTGGAAGTAATGCAGAAACATTTAGAAGTGAAACCATTCTGGATTGCAGAATGCTTTAGTTTTCATAAGTAGAATCGCTTTCAGCATTCGTGGCTGAGTTGAGACAGTTGTCTGAGCGTTGCCAGTTTGGTAATGGGCTTAATGATGCACCGAAGGATTGCTTACTTTACAAGAAAGCATTTTAAAACTGCTCCTAGCTGAAGCTCAACTTACATTCAAAAGGGCAGTTGAAATTATTGTTTCAATGGAAACAACAGAGACACAATTGAGTTGTAGTCAGGAATGAAAGTGAGTGTGAACAAGATTGCAACATCTAAACAGAAGCGTGTCTGGCCAAGCAATTTGTGTTTCCATTATGGCATGGGCTCACTTACACCAGACCAATGCAGGTCAAAGGCGAAACTTGCAGAAAATGCAAGAAAGTTGGACGCGTACAAAGAGCATCCCAGGCAGACAAACATAAATGGATTACACAGGGAAGAGAAAAAGCCAAAAAGTCAAGTTGCAGTTTCAAAAAGAGCACTAATCTGCATGGTGTTGATGAAAAATCTGATAATGATGGGAGTAAGATAGCACTAAGTAGACTTGAGACTTACAATGTGCAAACTAACAATAGATAAGGAATATGGCTTACATCAGAGGTGAATGACAAATTAAATAAAATGGAATTGGACTCTGGCTTGGCTGTTTCAGTCATTCCACAAAATAAGTTTGAATGACATTTCAAAGATACTAAACTGAAGCCTGCAGATATCCAAATAAGAACTTATACTAGAGAACAATAGGATTTGGTCTAAAATTTACAGCAGGAGAGAGAAAAAGCACGTCAAAAAGGAAATGTTATGTTAGTCATGGGGGATTTCAATATGCAGATAGATTAGGAAAATCAAATTGATGTTGGGTCCCAAGAGAGAGAATTTGTAGAATGCCTCTGAAATGGCTTTTTGGAGCAGCTTGTGGTTGGGCCTACCAGAAGATCAGCAATTTTGGATTGGGTGATGTTCAATGAACCAGATTTGATTAGGGAACTTAAGCTAAAGGAACCCTTAGGAAACAGTGATCATAATATGACAGAATTGAAAGAGAGAAGCTAAAGTCAGATGTAATGGTACTACTGTGAAGTACAGGGAATTACAGAGGCATGAGAGAGGAGCTGGCCAAAGTTGATTAGAAGGGACACCAGCAGGGATGATGGCAGAGCAGCAGTGGTTGGAGTTTCTGGGAGCAATTAGGAAGGTGCAGGATAGATACATCCCAAAGAAGAGGAAGTATTCTAAAGGCAGGATAACACCACTGTGGTTAGCAAGGGAAGTGAAAGCCAACATCGAAACAAAAGGGAGGGATATAATACAGTAAGAATTAATAGGAAGTCAGAGGATTTGGAATTTTTAAAAAATGAACTGAAGGCAACTGAAAAAACATAAGGGTGGTGAAGATGAAATATGAAGTTAAGTTAGCCAATAATATCTAAAATGGTACCAAAAGTTTTTTCAGATATATGAAGAATAAAAGAGAGGCAGGAGTTGGTAGTCACCCACTGGAAATGATGGATGAATGGAATAAGTATTTTGCTTCAGTCTTCACTGTGGAAGACACTAGAAGTATGCTAAAAGTTCAAGAGTATCCGGGACCATAAGTGAGTGCAGTTGCCATTACTAGGGGGCTTTGGGGAACCGAAAGGTCTGAAGGTAGATAAATCACTGGACCTGATGGAGTACATTGTGGAGGCATTAGTAATGGTCTTTCAAGCATCAATGGATTCTGTCATGGTTCCAGCAGACTGGAAAATTGCAAATGTCACTCCACTCTTCAAGAAGGGAGGGAGGCAGAAGAAAGGAAATACTAGGCCAGTTAGCCTGACATCAGACGTTGGGAAGATGTTGGAATTGATTAAGGATGTGATTTTGAGGTACTTGGAGGCACATGATAAAGTAGGCCTATACTAGCGTGACTTTCTCAAGGGAAAATCTTACTTGACAGATCTGTTGGAATTCTTTGAAGAAATAACAGGCAGGATAGATAAAGAAGACTTGGTGGATGTTGTTTTAGAATGCTTTTGATAAGGTACCACACATGAGGCTGCTGAAGGAAAGAGCCCAGGGTATTTCAGGAAAGATATTAAGCATAGATAGAGTATTGGATGATTGGCAGGAAGCAAAGAGCGGGAATAAAGGGATCCTTTTCGGATTGGCTGTCGATGACTAGTGATGTTCCACAAGTGTTTCGACTGCTTCTTTTTAAGTTGTATTTCAATGATTTGATGATGAAATTGAGGGCTTTGTGGTCAAGTTTGCAGATGATACGAAGATAGCTGGAGGGGTAGGTAGTGTTGAGGAAGCAGAGAGGCTGCAGAAGGACTTAGATTGGGAGAATGGGCAAAGAGTGGGCAGTTGGAATACAGAATTGGGAAGTGTATGGTCATGTACTTTTTTAGCAGGAATAAAAGGATAGACTATTTTCTAAACGGGGTGAAAATTTAAAAAATCTGAGGTGCAAATGGATTTGCAGTCCTCGTGCTGTGTTCCCTAAAGGTTAATTTGCAGGTTGAGTCAGTGGTGAGGAAGGCAAATACAATGTGGCCTTCATTTCGAGAGGACTAGAATATAAAAGCAATGATGTAACGCTGAAGCTGTATAAGGCACTGGAGAGGCCTCTCTTGGAGTATTGTGAACAGTTTTGGGCCCCTTAGGCCCAAAGGCCTAAGGCCTAAAGGAAAGGATGTGCTGACCCTGAAGTGGGGGGGACGTTCACAAGAATGATTCCGGGAATGAAAGGATTATCATACGAGTAGCAACTGAAGGCTCAGGCCAGTGGGGTGGGGGTGGGGGAGGAGGTGCAGAAATCTCATTGCAACCTATTGAATGAGCAAGACAGAGTGGATGTGAAGAGGATGTTTTCTTTGATGGGGGAGTCTAGGACCAGAGGACACAGCCTCAGAATAGAAAGACATCCATTTAGAACAGAGATGAGGCGGAATTTCTTTCGCCACAGGGTGGTGAATCTGTAGAATTCATTGCCACAGACGACTGTGTAGGCCAGACCGCTGGGCGTATTTAAGGCAGAGGTTGACAGGCTCGTGATTAGTCAGGGTGTGAAAGGGTACGGGGAGAAGGCAGGAGAACAGGGTTGAGAGGGAAATAGGTCAGCCATGATGAAAAGGCAGAGCCGTCTCAATGGGCTGAATGGCCTGATTCTGCCCTAAAATCCAGTATTGGCTTGCCCACAGGAGGCAAAGGGTGGTTGTTAGTGGTTTGTATTTTGCATGCAATCAGTGACCAGTGGTATTCCACAGGGATCTGTTCTGGGACCCCTCCTCTTTGTGATTTTTACAAATGACCTGGATGAGGAAGTACAAGGGTGGGTTGGTAAGTTTGCTGATGACACAAAAGTGCTAGGGGGTGTTGTGGATAGTCTGGAGGGTTGTCAGAGGTTACAGCGGGACATTGAGAGGATGCAGAACTGGGCTGAGGAGTGGCAGATGGAGTTCAACCCACGTAAGTGTGAAGTGATTCCTTTTAGTAGGTCAAATCTGGAATCAGAATATAACATTAATGGTAAGATGTTTGGCAGTATGGAGGATCAGTGAGATTTTGGGGGCCGAGTCCATAGGACACTCAAAGCTCTTCACAGGTTGACAGCGGAGTTAAGGAGTGTATGGTGTGATGGACTTCGTCAACCATGGGACTGAGTTCAAGAGCTGTGAGGTAATGTTACAGCTATATAAGACGTTAGTTAGACCCCACTTGGAGTACTGTGTTCAGTTCTGGTCACCTTGCTACAGGAAGGATATGGATACTATAGAGACAGTGCAGAGGAGATTTACAAGGATGTTGCCTGGATTGGAGAGCATGCGTAATGAGAATAGGTTGAGTGAACTTGGCCTTTTCTCCTTGGAGAGACCGAGGTTCAGAGGTGATCTGATAGAGGTATATAAGATGATGAGAGGCATTGATTGTGTGGATAGCTAGAGGCTTTTCCCCAGGGCTGAAATGGCTAACACAAGGGGCATATGTTTAAGGTGCTTGGAAGTAGGTACCGAGGGGATGTCAGGGGTAAGTTTTTCACACATAGTGGTGGGTGCATGGAACGCACTGCCAGTGATGGTGGAGGCGGATACAATAGGGTCTTTTAAGAGACTCTTAGATAGGTACATGAAGCTTAGAAAAATAGAGGGCTATGCGGTAGGGAAATTCTAGGCGGTTTCTAGAGTAGGTTACAAGGTTGGCACACCATTGTGGGCCAAAGGGCCTGTAATACGCTGTAGATTTCTACGTTCTATGTTCTTATGGTCTTAAGGAGAAAAGATTATCGTAGGAATGACATTTGTAACTCTGAAATACAACAGCCAGCAAACCACGTTGGGCTTGTTTGTGGTAAAAACAGGAGGGCAAGCATTGTGGGACTGTGATTGGCTGAGAGAACTACAACTTGATTGGAGATCCATCCACCATTTGCATGTCACACCCCCCCGCAGCAGTTAACCGGAAGTGAATTAAGAAAGGTACTGGATGACGTCATAGCAGTGTTCGGGGATGGCATTGGAAAACTCAAACGTATCAAGGGTAAAATAGTGTTAAGTGAAAATGCCACATCCAAGTTTTACAAAGCCCGACTGGTTCTTTATACCATCCATGATGAAGTAGCCAGTGAGCTGGATCGCATGGAGGCTGAAGGAATTCTTTCCAAGGCTGAGTGGAGCCCATGGGCAATGCCAGTGGTCCCAGTAGCCAAGAAGAATGGGTCTGCCAGGATCTGTAGTGATTCTAAGGTCACCATCAACCCAGTACTGAAAGTTGATCAATATCTTCTGCCCAATATGGAGGATATCATTCAAACTTTTCTGGAGGAACACACCCCAGCAAAGTGGTCTTAGCTGAGGCCATTCCCAGGGGTGGCGAGGCACCGCTCTTGTCATCTTCTGGACATGTTGGCATCTTGCACAGTGCATGGCAAGCTGCTCGATCTGCTAATCTATCCCATCCTCATCACTATTTGTAACCCCAAAACATATATCTAAACGCAAGAAAAAAATGGAGCCGGGAAAGTGAGTCTAACTTAGTTTTTACTTTAAGCGTGACACGCACGAATCACGTGGTGGCATGAGCACATATGCAATTCGCGTATTCCACTTATGACATGTAATGAGTTTTTTAAATGAAGAAGAATGTTTAATCGAAAAATATATTAACAATATTACTCAAATGTTCCTGAAATATTAAACACGCAACGCTGGAGGAACCCAGGGGAAGGAAATGTACGGTCCATCTTTCGGGTTGAGATTCTTATAGTTGTATTTGACATTTGTACACCTGGACATTTGGAATGCAATGTTCTGCTACAGGTATTAACCTCAACAACAATAATCAGTGAGGCATAGAGCAAATCTGTATTAATTGACAAATACCTTTATTATAAACATGAGAAATTCTGCAGATGCTGAAAATCCAGAGTAACACACACAAAATGCTGGAGGAACTCAGCAGGGCAGACAGCATCTATGGAAATGAATAAACAGTTGACATTCCAGGCCAAGTCCCTTCTTCAGGACTGGAGAAGAAGGGGGATACACCAGAATAACAAGGTGGCAGAGGGAAAGGAAGATAGCTAGAAGGAGATAAGTGAAGTCAAGTGGGTAGGAAAGGGAAAGGGCTGGAGAGGAAGAAATCTGATAGAAGAAAGTAGACCACAGGAGAAAGAGAAGGAGTAGGGGACCCAGGGGGAAGTGATAGGCCAGAGTGAGGAAAAGAAGAAGAGGAGAGGGGGAGTGGAATTTTATTTTTACTTGATGGAGAAATCTACATTCATGCCATCAGGTTGGAGGCTGGAAGGTGTTGCTCCACGGCCCCGAGGGTGGCCTCATCTTGCCTTAAGAAGAGGCCATGGACCGACGTGTCGGAACAGGAATGGGAATTGGAATTACAATATTTGGCCACTGGGAAGTTCAGATATTGGCGAATGGAGCAGAGGTGCTCAGCACAGCAGTCTCCAAATTCACGACAGGTAAGTAAATACCTTTAATAAGTATCTTTATTGGTTCAGTTAACAACAAGCATGTCCAACGTACAAAACTAAATTCCTGTGCACACTCCTGTTAGATTTCCCTGACCTTCCCTGAACAGTCAAAGAATAGAAAAGGTAATGCCAGGGAAAAGGAGTCTACGTTCCTTGTGATCCTGATATAATCTCCATATTTCCGATGTGGGGTTCTTCCACCTTTGTGATGAATGGTCTACAGAGTTGTCGCTGTCTGTACTCCCAATATCCTCCATTCTTATCCTTTTCCTTATCATTTCAATCGATTATCTTTCAATTTTGTTGGCTCAGACTCATTTGACTGACCTCTCATTGGATCTGGCCCAAGGCTACAAATGGTATTACTTTATGACTCTTCTCTCAGACTTTTTTGTCAGGTAAGTTCCTTTGTTCTTTTCACCTCAGACAGGTCAGTCAAACACTGGGCTCAGGCTTCTTCAGATCACAGGCCTGCCATGCTTACAAGACTGAATAAGTAGCTTCTTATCTGGAAGTGGTCTCACTTTCAGCAGATCATCAGCAGGGAGCTCTTCACGTCCACTTTCATTTGCTCTGGTTGAGCCATCCCTGAGCAAGAACCAGTTTACCAAAGAGTTCACAAAATGGCCACCGCAAGGGCAGTCCAACAAAACGGCAGCCTCCATTCCTACAACGACCTGGCAAGAACAAAGACATTTTCTTTGTCTGCTTCCACCGCCCTTGCCTCATTCTGGTTTGCTGATTTGCAGATTTTGGTTCTTTCTGGTCAACTGCTCTAATTTTTGGTTGTTTCTTCTGACTCCTGTAACTAGGGTCAGAAGGTATTTCTAGAGTCAAAGAGCACTATAGCCCATTTAGTCTGTGCAAAGTTATTATTCTACCTAGTCCCATCAACCTACCCCTGGACCATAGCCCTCCATACCTTTCCTATCCATGTACTATGCAACTTTTCTTCAATGTTGAAATTGAACCTCCATCCACCACTTCCGCTCACAGCTCCTTCCATGCTCTCACCTCCTCTGAGTGAAAAGGTTCCCCCTCATGTTCCTCTTAAACATTTCACTCTACCCTCAACCTATGACCTCTTGTCCTATTTACACCCACCCAACCTGGGATGAGGCAGGAGGAGAGAGAGCAGCGCGCCACGCGTGTGCAGCCCTCTGGTGAAAAATGATATGTATCCGTTAAATAGGGGCCATGGACAATTCTGATTTGATGGAGATGGACGAGAAAGCACAGAAGAACATCTGGAGAAATTTCTGAAACGCTCGTTCACTGCTGTCATTACTGCGTGCTCGGGAATCTTCCAGAGGGAAGGCCTCAAAATCCTCGGTTTTGCCTGCTGTTGGTGACCGAGATTGAGGTCAAATCATTTGGACAGAGATGGCGCTCAGTACTTGGTGTCGGAGAGCTGATTCGGAGGCTCGAAGTTTTCGGATGACTCAAAGTCGGACTGTGGTCGGGCATGGCAGGGAGAGTTTTTCTTCCTTCTCCCGTCTGCGTGAGATGTGGGACATTTGAGAAACTTTGAACTTTTTACTGTGCTCATGGACTTCATCAAGTTATGGTACTGTTGCACTGTTGTAACTATATGTTATAATGATGTGGTTTTGTCAGTTTTTTCAGTCTTGGTCTGTCCTGTGTTTTGTGATATCACACCAGAGGAAATATTGTATCATTTCTTAATGCATGCATTACTAAATGACAATAAAAGAGGACTGCGTGTCTTCATAATCTAAATCTAAACCTTATCACTCAAAGAGTTGAACTGCACGTGTATGTAATGAGAGCGTTTTGGACCTCCAGGTGGTCCACAGCAGAGGTGACTGATAAGTTCGTGGCCTAAGGTAGAAGGAGATGAGTTATACGGCTCTCGTTACATGCATGTGCAGTTCAACTCTTTGAATGAAAATGCAGAAAGTTTGAAGTTAATATCTCATCTCCTTCTACCTCAGGCCACGAACTTATCAATCACCCCTGCTGTGGACCACTTCTACAAAGAAGGGATCCGTATGCTCCACAACCGCTGGACTATGTGTGTACATGTGGGAGGGGACTATGTTGAAAAATAAATGTGCTAGGTTTTCTAAAATTGACTCCTTCTACCTTAGGCCACAAATTTATCAATCACCCCTCATACGTGAAGGTTCAATTTAAATAATGGACGAGTCCAAGTGGTAGTTTAGCATTAATTTCCCTCACTATCTTAATAAAGTACACATTTATCTAACGACTGGACAGTCAGATTTAAATGATTTGGTCAGTCTGTCCTGATACTGCGGACACAACGTGAGGGCACAAGAGACTTCGGTTGCTGGAATCAGGAGCGGTGATCAATCTGCTGGAAGAGCTGAGCGGTTTCAGCATCATTTCGAGATTCAGGATTATTTATTGTCACTCTATAGTACACTCATAATTAAATTATTATTATTTCAGATCCAGTGGAGTGTAAAAACATAATAAGCACAAAGAACTCAATAAAAATACAATAAATGTAAATAAAAAAGGACTCCTATAAAGCACAATGTACTAGTAACATATGTAGATAGACTGATCATAGATACATAAAGTGATGCAAGGTGATGTGTATGTAGGGTTGGTGGGGTGGGTTCGTGAGTGGAGATGTTGATCAGCCTGAAGGCTTGGGGGAAGTGACTGTTTTTGAGTCTAGTGGTCCTGGTGTGAATATGTGTAGCCTCCTCCCTGATGGCAGTGGTTCCCTTTCTCCTGTGGTCCACTCTCCTCTTCTAGCAGGTTTCTTCTTCTCCAGCCTTTGACCTTTCCCACCTACCTGGCTAGCTTCACCTATCACCTTCCAGCAAACCTCCTTCCTTTCCTCCCCACCTTTTTTTCTGGAATCTCCCCATTTTCCTTCTCAGTCCTGAAGAAGGGTCTTGGCCTGAAACATCAACTATCTAATCATTTTCATGGATGCTGCCTGACCTGCTGTGTTCTTCCAGCATTTTGCTGTGGGTCAAACAGGCCTGTCAACATTTTGAGTCAGAACTGTGCATCAGAACTGAATGTAAGACTGTCCTGTGCTGGGAATCTGTTGTTGGTGGAGATGAAAGATCCTATTACCTTAACCTGTAGCTCAGGCAGGTTCTCCCAAGTGTTCCAGCCAATCCTTATCCCTCAATCAATGGCATGAAAGCAGATTCTTTGGTGATCATCATGGGAGCTTGTTGTGTTTTAATGCCTGTTATATTTCTTAAAGTTATACACTTTCTGGGATGAACTGAGAGATGGTTAGTTCTCTGTAAGTGCTGGAGAGTGCATGGGTTGTCTCCACCCATTGTTTCTTCACTGATATATAATTAAAGGTTTGTACTTTCGCCTAAGGAATTAAAAACATGTTCTGAATAATTTATTGTTCCAAAATTCTTTCCAGTAAGCAGTCCCATTCCAGTAAATTCAAGGCCAATGTTTCTAGGAGCAATATCTACTAGCACTACAGTTGGGGATTAGAAAGATAGGATCTTCCAGTGTCCACCCATTTCAATTTGACTTCCCATTCCCATTCTGTCATACCTCTCCATGGCCTCCTTGACTGCCATGATGAGGGTACAGGCAGGATGGACGAGCCTGGGTAGCCTCCAACTGGCATGAACATTGATTTTTCTAATTTCTGGTAATTTATCCTGCTCCTCTTCTTTCATCTTGGTTCCCCTCTCACCCCATCCTCTTTTCAACACCTCCCTCTGGTGTTCCTCTTCCTTCCCTTTCACCCGTGGACCACTTTCCCATCAGAATCTTTCTTCAGCCCTTTAAAGAGGACTGAAGAGAGGGCATACAAGGAAGCCAAAACTAGTGGGAAGATAGAGGATTGGGAAACTTTTAAAGACTTTCAGAGGGAAACTAAGAAGGTCATTTGGAAGGAAAAGATGAATTATGAAGGGAACCTGGCAAGCAATATCAAAGAAAATGCTAAAAGCTTTTTTAAGTATATAAAGGGTAAAGGAGAGTCGAGGGTAGATAGAGGACCAATACAAAATGACGCTGGAGATGGCAGAGGAATTGAATGCGTATTTTGCATCAGTCTCCACAGTGGAAGACTTCTGCAGTATACCGGACATTCAAGAGTATCAGGGAAGTGAAGTTTGTGCAGTGAAAATTACGACTAAGAAGGTGCTCAGGAAGCTTAATGGTCTGAGGATGGATAAGTCTCCTGGACCTGATAGAATGCATCCTCGGGTTCTGAAGGAAGTAGATGGAGAGATAGCAGAGCCATTAACGATGATCTTTCAAGAATCGATAGGTTCTGGCATTGTACCGGATGACTGGAAAATTGCAACTGTTACCCCACTATTTAAGAAGGGTGTGAGGCAGCAGAAAGGAAGCTGTAGACCTGTTAGCCTGACATCAGTGGTTGGGACGTTGACAACATTGAAGCAGCAAGCTGTCGGTCTTCCCCCTCGTTTTTGCAGGAGCAATATCACTCTCTCCCTTGCTAGTGAGAGACAGAGCCTGTCTGAGATGTTGAAGTGTTGGGATGGACAGTAGTTTTTGATGGACTCTGGATCATGGTCTCTTTGGGGGGGCTTTGCTATTGCTTGCATGGTGGGTGGTGGGGAATCATGCTTTTAGATTATTAGATTAGATTAGATTATGAGGACACACAGTCCTCTTTTATTGTCATTTAGTAATGCATGCATTAAGAAATGATACAATATTCCTCTGGTGTGATATCACAGAAACACAGGACAGACCAAGACTGAAAAACTGACAAAAAAGCACGTAATTATAACATATAGTTACAACAGTGCAAGCAATACCGTAACTTGATGAAGAACAGGCCATGGGCATGGTACAAAAAGGTTCAAAGTCTCCCGAAAGTCCCACATCTCACGCAGACAGGAGAAGGAAGAAAACTCTCCCTGCCATGCCCGACCACAGTCTGACTCTGAGCCATCCGAAAACGTCGAGCCTCTGCTGCGCCCTCCGACACCGAGCAACGACCACCATCTCTGCTGAGTGCTTCGACCCCGGCCCCAGTCGCCAGCAGCTAATGCAGTTGGGGGGGAGGGTTAATGATTTTGCTGCTGCTTGTGCGTGGGAGGGGGAGGAGGGCTTTGGGGGTTCTAATGTTTTCTGTCATTCATTCCTTGGGGCTTTTTTCTGTTTTGTGGATGTCTGTGAAGAGTAAGAATTTCAGGTTGTATACTGTATACATCCTCTGATATTAAATTGAACCTTTGAACCAGCAGAACTTGATAAATTAACTCAGGTAGGTACTTATGGAAGTCATGGTGATTTGGGAAAAAAAAGGCTGGGGGTACTTTCTATGCCATTTGCAGTAGTAATTATATTAACTGAGCTTATTTATTTAGAGCAACACATACAAAACGCTGGAGGAACTCAGCAGGTCAGGCAGCATCTATGGACAGTCGACATTTTGGGCTGAGATCCTTCTTCAGGACTGAGGAGGAGGGGGAAGATGCCAGAGTAAAAAAGGTTGGGGCAGGGGAAGGAGGCGGGCTGGACGGTAAGAGGTGAAGCCAGGTGGGTGGGAAAGATCAAGGGCTGGAGAAGAAAGAATCAGATAGGAGAGGAGAGTGGACCATAGGAGAAAGGAAGGAGAAGGGGTCCCGGGGGGAATTAATAGGCAGGTGAGAGGAAGGAAAAGTTCCTAGACAACATGTCAATAGAATCAAATTTCACAGCCTTAAAGAAGCATAATGGTTTCTGTTGTGAAAGACCACAAGACTTTCTGTTCTGTTGAGTTTCTAAATTGGAGAAAGGTATCAGAAATGATCTGGCGAGTGATGATTGGGGCAGGCTGTTTTCTGGCAAAGGTATCTGGTAAGTGGGCAGCCTTCAAAAGTGCATATAGTGCAACATGCACACAAAATGCTGGAGGACCTCGGCAGGTCGGGCAGCGTCCATAGAAATGAATAAGCAGTCGACGTGTCAGGCTGAGATTCTACTTCGGGACCGGAAAGGAAGGGGAGAAGTCAGAGTAAGAAGGTGGGGGGAGGGAAGGAAGTAGTACCAAGTGGAACTGGGAGAAATACAGCATGGTTACGGGCCCTCAGAGCCCAATGAGTCCTTGTTGCCCAATCACACCCATGTGATCAACTCTCCTACTAACCCGTACGTCTTTGGAATGTGGGAGGAAACCGAAGCACTTGGAGGAAACACACGCAGGGAATAAAAACTCACGGGGTCGCGGGGAGAATGTAAAAACTCCTTAAAGGCAGCGGTGGGAATTGAAACCAGATCGCTGGCGCTGTAAAGTGTTATGTTAACCACTATGCTACCATAGCACTCCAGTTAGTTATAGGGTCAGAGTAATACAGCATAGAAACAAGCCCTCTGGCCCAACTTGTCCATGCTGACTCCAGCATCTACCCATCCAAAATTCTGTTTGATATTGTAATTGTTGCAGTTGTTCCTATCTCGACCAATTTCCGTGGCGACACAAACCGGTCTCACTATCCTCTGTATAAAGATTTGTAGGTTCTAGGGATTTCCAGACTGAAGTGTCTGGGGTGCCTGGGATGTTCTGATGTGAATTCTCATTAATTATCAAACATAAGAAAACCAACAAATGCTGGAAATCCAGAGCAACACACACACACACACACACAAAATGCTGGAGGAACTCAGCAGGTCAATTAGCATCTATGGAAAAGAGTAAACAATCGATGTTTCAGGCTGAGACAGTTTATCAGGACTGGAGAAAAAGTTAAGAAGTCAGTGTAAGAAGGTGGGGGGAGCAGAGGAAGAAGTACAAGGTGGCAGGTGATAGGTGGAATCTGGAGAAGGGGAGGAGGTGTAGTAAAGAGCTGGGAGGTCAATTGGTGAAAGAGATAAAGGGCTGGAGAAGGGGGAATCTGATACGAGAGGACAGATGACCATGGAAGAAAGGAAAGGGGGAGGAGCACCATAAGGAGGTGATGGACAGGTTAGGAGATAAGGTGAGAGAGGGAAACAGGAATGGGGAATGGGGAATGGGGAATGGTGAAGGGGGGCCAATTACTGGAAGTTTGAGAAATTGATGTTAATGCCATCAATTTGGAGGCTACCCCGGTGGAATATGAGGTGTTGCTCCTCCAACTTGAGTGTGGCCTCATCCTGGCAGTAGAAGAGGCCATGGACTGACATGTTGGAATGGGAATGGAAAGTAGAATTGAAATGGGAGCCCACCAGGAGTTCCTGATTTTTGTGTTTATGGTCCACAATGCGATATATCCTTCTTCTTGGGCAACAACACTTCCTTTTTCAAATACTAATTTTGACAGCATTTAAAAAAAGTCAAAGCAATAAATGTGAAATTGAAACACGAAAAGCAAACGTTTCTTGAATGTTATTGCCTGAGGCACCATGGAAGTGCAATAGTGTTGAAATCGAGTTGAATCAATCAATGTCAATGACTTGAAGTCTCAATTGTATCCCAAAGTTCAAAGTAAATTTTATTATCAAAGTACATCCATGTCACCATATACAACCCAGAAATTCATTTTCTTGTGGGAAGACTCAATAAATCCACAAGAGAATAATAACCATAACAAGGCACTGAGTTACAGAATTTAATCATCAGGAGAGTGCTGTGAATTGGATTGAGCGTGTCAGTGTAGTGGAAAACAGAAAAGGGTCTGCTGAGTCTGTGTCAATCACATGATTCCTCATTTATTCTTCTCAACAAATCCTTTCAGAACCTTCCACTCACCTACACACTAGGTAGGGGCAGCTTATGAACCTGTCAATCCACATTTATTTCGGATAGAAGTCATAGAAAAGTACAGCTCATCATCGGCCCGTCTAGTTCATGCTGAACCATTTAAGTTGCCTCCTCCCATCAACCTGCACCAGGACTACATGCCTACCACCCACGTACCCAACCAAACTTCTCTTAAATGTTGAAATCGAGCTCACATGCACCACTTGCGCTGGCAGCTCGTTCCACACTCTCACCACCCTCTGAGTGAAGAAATTTCTCCTCATGTTTCCCTTAAACCTTTCATCTTTTACTCTTAACCCACGACCTCTGGAAAAAGCCTGCTTGCATTTACACAATCTATAACCTTCATAATTTTGCATACCTCCATCAAATCTCCTCTCAATCTTCTACATTCCAGGAAATAAAGTCCCAAACTATCTAATCGTTCCTTATAACTCAGGTCCTCCAGACCTGGCAACATCCTTGTAAATTTTCTCTGCACCCTTTCAACCTTGTTTACATCTTTCCTGTAGGTAGGTGACCAAAATTCCACACAATCGTTCAAATTAGGCCTCAGCATTATTTTATACAATTTCAATGAATTATGAGCTTGTATTCCCAGAGCCCTTTGTTCCTCCGAATTCCTCAGTTCACCATGAAGGATGAAAGTGGAACATCTGATGGAAATACATATGGTCACTGGGAAAACGTTTAAAATCCACACAGATATGTCACAACCATGGATTTGGCAGCACCGCAGATATGGCAATTGCGCTGGTGAATAAGAACGTGTAAGTTAATTATAATTTCAAGGTGATGGTATTTAACTCCATTCTTTTCATCGTAGTGCTTGTCGAGACTTGAGCAAAGCACAGCAACGTTTCGCTGCCTGCTTGCATTCGGCCTTGCCTGAGAAACTGGACCGTCGAGTCAACTGACTCTGAAGACTAGAGGTAATCATTTTATATTTAGTCATTCCTTTCAGCCGCAGTGTTGGCTTCATTTTCTATTTGAGAGCTTTAGTTAATGGCCCTGTTTGGCCTAGCATTTATTGTTTCCCTTTCCTTCTAACTCTGTCCGCATTAAAGTTTGTGAACTGCCGACCTGCTTCAGTGCCTCTCGTCTGCATTTGGGCCATATCGAATGCAGTGACAAGATAATCCAGAAGACTGAACCAAGGTCCCTGGAACTGTGAGGCCATCATTTCGCCAGCTACTTCATTGTGATAGTCTCCATCAGGAGTTAATATTAGCAATAACTTACTTATTACTGGTCTTAGAGCAACGATTCCAAACCTTTTCCTAAAGAAACCCTCATTGTTCACATATGGTCAAACATGTGGCTCCTTATGAACAACTGATGATGTTGCAAGTATCCTATGGACGACACCCAATCTTACTACCGGGGAACCGAGCCGGCAAGTACATTCAGCGGCCACTTTATTAGGTACACCGGTACACCTGCTCGTTAATGCAAATATCTAATCAGCCAATCATGTGGCAGCAACCCAATGTGTAAAAGCACGCAGTCATGGTCAAGAGGTTCAGTTGTTGTTCAGACCAAACATCAGAATAAGGAGTAAGTGGGATCCAAGTTACTTTGACGGAATAATTGTTAGCACCAGACGGGGTGGTTCGAGTATCTCAGGCTGTTGACCTCCTGGGATTTTCACATACAACAATCTCTGGAGTTTACAGAGAATGGTGCAGAAAACAAAAAAAAAAATCCAGTGAGTGGCAGTTCTGTGGGAGAAAACGTTAATTAGAGAAATCTGAGGAGAATGGCCAGACTGGTTCAATCTGACAGGAAGGTGACAGTAACTCAAATAACAATGTGATACAACAGTGGCGTGCAGAACAGCATCTCTGAATGAACAATCAGAATCAGGTTTATTATCACTGGCATATGTCGTGAAATTTGTTGTTATGTGGCAACAGTGCATCGTAATGCATACTGTAATAATAAAAACATTATTATTGTGAATTGCAGTAAGAACTACATATACGTAACTCAGTTCAGCTAGCGGCTTAATATAGGGGATGATAGCCCCCAGCCCGGTCAGACTTAAGAAATCTCGTTTGGGTGGATGCTGCTCAATGTGGCCCCTGTTACAAATCAGTTCCACGAAATAACAAGCAGTACACAATATGTGATTAAACAATTAAGCTTCATAATCCTTAATTTGACCAAATGGTTAGTAAGGAGACAAAAAAAAGAATAAAGGCCCGTTCTCATGGAACAGTCAAATGCGCAAATGTTGGAGCTCACTGATAAGGCTGTTCGTTCACTATCGACCTCCTCCGATCGTCACTGACCTTCGGACCCTCGCTCCAAGACCACTCCATCCTGTGACCTACCAACTCTCTCCATTCGTGTCTTCTCTCCCCATCTCTCCCCAGCAAAAGACCGTGAATTCCCGGTTCCCAGACACACAAGAAAGAACATGCCCCATTATCTCTAGTCGTAACCCAAACACTGCTGCTACAGAGAAACCATTACATTAGCCTTAGTAGTGAAACATTACAGCGTGTTACATTTATATTAAAAAGTTAAATTAAGTAAGTAGTGCAAAAAGGGAGGAGAAGATGGCGGCACGACGCAGCGCGCGCGGTCGCTCCGAAATGATATCGTATGTGTTAACTAGGGACTGTGCACAATCCTGATTTGATGGAGACAGACGTGAGAGTACAGAGGAACACCTGGAGAAACTTCTGAAATGCCCCTTCGCTGCCGCTGTTACTGTGTGATTGAGAATCTCCGGAGGGGAAGGCCCCAAATCCTTGGCTTTGCCTATTGCCTGTTGCCAGGGCCGGGGTCGAAGCGCTCGGCAGAGATGGTGCTCAGTGCTCAGTGTCGGAGGGCTGGTCAGAGTCTTGAAGTTTTTGGGCGGACTCAAGAGTTGGCTGTGGTCGGGTGCTTCCAGGATGCTGCATCGGCAGGTTTGCGGCGCTGGAAGCTCATGGCAGGAAGAGCTTTTTTCTTCCTTCTACCATCTGCGTGAGATGATGGGACTTTCGAGAGACTTTGAGACATTTTTTTACCGTGCCCATGGTCTGTTCTTCATCAACTTATGGTATTGCTTTGCACTGTTGTAACTATATGTTGTAATTATGTGGTTTTTGTCAGTTTTTCAGTCGGTTTGTCTTGTGTTTCTGTGATATCATTCTGGAGAAGCATTGTATCATTTCTTAATACATGCATTACTAAATGACAATAAAAGAGGACTGTATGTCCTCATAATCTAAATCTAATCTAATCATAATCTAAAAGAGAGAGAGAGAAAAAGGTAGTGAGGTAAGGGTTCATGGGTTCAATGTCCAGTCAGAAATCGGATGGCAGAGGTGAAGAAGCTGTTCCTGAATCGTTGAGTGTGTGTCTTCAGGTTTCTGTACCTCCTCCCTAATGGAAGCAATGAGAAAAGGGCATGTCCTGGGTGATGGGGGGGGGGGGCGTTCCTTAATGACGGAGGCTGTCTCTTTGAGACTTCGCTCCTTAAAGATGTTCCCGATGCTGGGGAGGCTCGTGCCCATGATGGTTCAACATGTCGAATCTTGAAGTGGATGAGCTGCAGCAGCAGAAGACTAAGAACACACACACAGTATCCTCTTTATTCGGCAGGAGGTATCTAATAAAGTGGCCACGGAGTATATGGTTTTTATTAATTCTTATTTTTGGTGAATTTCCCTTTGAAGTAATCTCAACGTTGTTAATGTCTCACGGCCCTTCCAAAAAAGAGCGATGCCTTAAAAAGACAGCGTCCATCATTAAGGACGCCCAACGTCCAGGACATGACTTGTTCTCACTGTTACCATCACGAAGGAGATACAGGAGCCTGAAGGCACACACTCAACGATCCAGGAACAGCTTCTTCCCCTCTGCCATCCGATTTCTGAATGGACATTGAACCCATGAACACTACCTCACTACTTTTTTATTTCTATTTCTGCCCTACTTATTTAAATTATTATTTTACTATATATATACAGTATATATACTTTCTGTAATTTACAATAACAGTGTTTTTATTATTACATATTGCATTGTACCGCTGCCGCATAACAACAAATTTCATGACAAGTGCCACCTTCCCCATCTCGCCCCATCAGCAAAAGGTTGTCCACTCTAGGTTAAGAACCAGAGTTTTGTTGAATGATATTTTTTGATCTTGCCTGCCTTATTGAATAAAATCTGTCTGATCGGGACTGGACACTGCCTGTTACTGATGCAAGCCATCGCCCTGATAGAATCATGAACTTCACCACAGGGCGAAGGCCATTCGGCCCGTCGAACTCCTAGCAGCACCTACACAAGTGCAAGTAGATGGGCAATAAATGTGGATCTTGCCTGAGAAGCATTTTTATTTATGGACAGACTGAGTTAAGACAGCGGATGAACTCCTCTTGGTAAAATATTGCAAGTGCTTCACCATTATTAAACAGGGCCATTTCACCTCACTCTTAAGGAGCTGCTGGAAGCAATAACGTGCAAATCATTCATTGAAAGTGCCCTCTGCTTTCCATTTGCCGGCTTATCAAATGATACTTGCTTCCTCTGTCAGCCAGGCAATGGTCCACTAAAGTAATAAAAACTACTGTCTTATAAATGGGACAATAGCCATGTTTAAAATTTGACAAACTTCCTCAGGTTTAGGTTTTTTGAATATACCAGCCTTCTCCCAGCTGCTGAAACACCATACACACTCTGAATTTTAATTCAATTCATAAAATATGCTCTAAGATATTAGATTGTGACTATTCCATAAAGCAGTGGGAGATTTCATTACTGATTGCATTGAGCTGATGCCTATTGCACCATCCCTCTGTTTATATTAAAAAAAATCTACATTTCACTGTGAGCAAATTAACCCCAAACAGCAAAGTCACTTTATAAACTTCCATTGCCTTCAGCGATGTGGAGAGAGAATACTCCTTCTCACTCACATTTAGAATCAAGTTTAATATCACTGGCAAATGTTGTGAAATCTGTTTTCTTGTAGGACATTGCAATGCATAATAATAAAAAAGAACTATAAATTATAATAGGAAATATATTGAAAATTAAATTAAATAAGCAGTGCAAAAAGACAGCAAAAGAAATGGTGAGATGATGTACATGGATTCACAACATGCTGGAGGAACTCAGCAGGTCAGGCAGCATCCGTGGAAACGATGAGTCGATGTTTCGGGCCGGAACGTCGACTCATCGTTTCCACGGATGCTGCCCGACCTGCTGCGTTCCTCCAGCGTGTTGTGAGTGTTGCTTTGACCCCAGCATCTGCAGATTATTTTGTGTTTACGATGTACATGGATTCATTGTCCATTCAGAAGTCTGAAGGCGGAGGGGAAATTGCTGTTTCGGAGATGCTCAGTGTGTGATTCCTTATGTGCTCCTTGATGGCAGCAACGAGAAGAGGGCATGACCTGGCTGATGGGGGTCCTTAATGATCGATGCCACCTTTTAGAGATATTGTCTTCTGAAAGTGTCGGTGATGCTGGGGAGGCCAGTGCACACGGTGGAGCAGGCTGAGCTCACGATCTTCTGCAGCTTTTTCTGACTCTGTGCAGTGGCCCCTCCGTACCAGATGGTGATGCAACCAGTTAGAATCCTCTCCTCTCCACAGCACAGCTGCAGAAACTAGTGAGAGTCTTTGGTGGCATACTATACTCCTAATGAAATATGGCTCACTATACTCCTTGCCTATCCTCTGGGCTTCCCTCCTCCCCCTTTCTTTCTCCCTGGGCCTCCTCTACTGTGGAGATGAAGCTACACTCAGGTTGGAGGAACAACACCTTATATTCCGTTTGGGTAGCCTCCAACTTGATGGCATGAACATTGACTTCTCAAACTTCTGCTAATGCCCCACCTCCCCCTCGTACCCCATCCATTATATATTTTTATACACACATTCTTTCTCTCACTCTCCTTTTTCTCCCTCTGTCCCTCTGACTATACCCCTTGCCCATCCTCTGGGTTTCCCCCCCCCTTGTCTTTCTCCCCGGACCTCCTGTCCCATGATCCTCTCATATCCCTTTTGCCAATTACCTGTCCAGCTCTTGGCTCCATCCCTCCCCCTCCTGCCTTCTCCTATCATTTCGGATCTCCCCCTCCCCCTCCCACTGCCAAATCTCTTACTAGATCTTCCTTCAGTTAGTCCTGACGAAGGGTCTCGGCCCGAAACGTCGACTGTACCTCTTCCTAGAGATGCTGCCTGGCCTGCTGCGTTCACCAGCAACTTTTATGCGTGTTGCTTGAAATTCCAGCATCTGCAGATTTCCTCGTGGCTGCTTTCATGTCTTCTTTGTAATTGCATCATTATGTTGAGCCCAGCATCGATATTGACACCCAGGAACTTGAAACTGCTCACCCTTTCTACCACCGATCCTTCAGTGAGGACTGGTGCGTGTTCCCTCGACATCCCCTCCCTGAAGTCCACAATCAATTCCTTGATCTGACTGATGTTGAGCGCAAGGTTTTTGGTTGCAGCACCGCTCATCCAGCTGATCTGCCTTGCTCCGGTATGCCTTCTCTCCACCATCTGAAATTCTGCCAATTCTAGCTGAGTCATCAGCAGATTCAGAGAAAGCATTTGAGCCATGCCCAATCACACAATCGTGGGCGTAGTCAGAGCAGAGCAGTGAGCTAAGCACTCATTATTGAGGTGCTGATTATCAGCGAGGAGGGCATGCTATTCCCGATCTGCACTGACTTGTCTCCCGGCGAGGAAGTCAAGGATCCAGTTGCGGGGGGAGGTACAGAGGCCCAGGTTTTGGAGCTTGTGTACGATCGTGTTGAACGCTGAGCTGTAATCAGTAAACAGAAACCTGACATAGCTATTGCTATGGTCCAGGTAGGTGATTCAAGGCTGAGCGGAGAGCCAGTGAGATTGCATCTGTTGTAGACTTATGGTGGTGATGGGCAAATTGCAGTGGGTCCAAGTCATTGCTGAGGCAAAAAGTTGACTCTGGACACGACCAACGTCTCAAAGCTCTTCCTGACAGTAGATGTGAGTGCAATTGGGCAATAACCCTTGAGGCAGCTCACCCTGCTCTTCTTGGGCACTGGTATGATTGTCACCCTTTTAAAGCAGTTGGGAACCTCCAACTGCAGCAGTGAGGGATTCCAGATGTCCTTGAACACTCGGGCTAGTTGGTTGGCACCGTTTTCGGAGCCCTGCCAGGTTCACTGTCAGGTTATGACACCTTGTGAGGATTCACCCTATTGAAAGATGTCTGAGGGTGGCCTCCAAGACAGAGATCACAGGGTCACCGGATACTGCAGGGAGTCGCACACATGTAGTTTCATTCTCCCTCTCTAAGTGAGCTTAAAAGGCATTGAACTCATCTGGGAGTGAAACATCACAGCCATTCACAGTGTGAGGCTTCGCTTGTGAACCATGCCAGAGGTGTTGTGCATCCGATTCCATCTCTGACTTCAATTGGAGTTGTTTCGTCACTCTTAAAATCACCTTCTGTAGGTCGTAGTTGGACTTTGTGTATAGTTTTAGATCACTGGTCTTGAATGCCATCGATATAGCCCCCAGCAGAGTATGAATCTCCTAAGTCCATCCATGGCTTTCGGTTGGGTATGTCCGGTATGTTCTTGAAGGCACACACTCCTCCACACAGGTCTTGCTGAAGTTGGTGACAATTGTGGCATATTGATTCAGATTCGAATATTGTCCAGTCCACTCAAAGCAGTCACGTAAGGGCTCCTCCACTTTCCTTGACAACACCACCTCAGTCCTCACCACAGGTGCTGCAGTCTTTAGTTTCTGTCTATACGCCAGGAGAAGAAGTACAACCAGGTGAAAGCACTTTCCAAAGCATGGACACGGGATGGAATGGTAAGCATTCTTGATGGTGGTTTAACAGTTGTCAAGGGTGTTGGCTCCTCTGGTTCCAGAGCTGATATGTTGGTGATAACTGTTCAAAGACTCCTTCAGACTGGTTGGTTGAAGTCCCCTCACAGTGATAGAGATGGCATCTGAGTGATCACTGATCAAGGTTCTCAGCTCCTCCAGAGCCTGCCTGATGTTGGTCAGAAGTTGAAAGTACACTGCTACCAGGATGATGGTGGAAATCTCCCCCGGCAGATAAAGTATCCTTCAAGGTATTTTGGTCACGTTATACACCCAGTGGCCACGTTATCAGGCACCTCCTGTACCTAATACAGTGACCAGTGAGTGCATGTTCGTGGTCTTCTGCGTCTGTAGCCCGTCCTGTTCAAGGTTCAACATGTTGTGCATTTAGAGTTGCTCTTCTGCATACCACTGTTGTAAACAGAAGTTATTTGAGTTACTGTCACCTTCCAGTTTGGCCATTCTCCTCTAACTTCTCTCATTAATGAGGCATCTTTGGGTTTGGGTTTGGGTATTTGATCCTCCGCAATATTCCGCGTGGGAATTTAAACTGGAGGTGGCAATGTTTTTTTTTTACAAGGTCGAGTTGTGAGCTCGACATCAACCCAGCACAGATGGAGAGCGCGCTCGGGAGTGGTCTGTCACTGGATCGAACTCGGGAGCCTCTGTTCTCGAGCCCGGCGCTGATCTCACTGCGCCACCAGCCCACAGAACTGCCAGTCACTGGATATTTATTGTTTTTTTACACTATTCCCTGTAAACTTTAGAGACTGACATGCTTGAAAATCCCCAGGAGCTCGGCAGTTTCTGAGCTACTCAAACCACCCCATCTGGCACCAACAATCAATCAAAGTTCAACGTAAATTTTATTATCAAAGTACATATATGTACACTATTTACAACCTTGAGATTCATTTTCCTGCGGGCATACTCAGCAAATCTATAGAATAGTAACTGTAACAGGATCAATGAAAGATCAACCAGAGTGCAGAAGACAACAAACTGTGTAAATGCAAATATAAATAAATAGCAATACATAATGAGAACATGAGCTAATGAAGTAAAGAGTTCTTAAAGTGAGTTCATTGGTTGTGGGAACATTTCAATGAAGGGGCAAGTGAGTTTAATAGATTATTCAAGAGCTTGATAGTTGAGGAGTGTAACTGCCCTTGAACCTGGTGGTGTGAATCCTGAAGCTCTTGTACCTTCTATCTGATGGCAGCAGCGAGAAGAGAGCGTGGCCAGGGTGGTGGGGGAATCTCTGATGATGGATGCTGATTTTCCTGTGATAGCATTTCGTGTTGACGTGCTCAGTGTTTGGGAGGGCTTGACCTATGATGTACTGGGCCACAGTCAGTCACTTAGATCACATTTCTTCCCCATTTTGATGTTTAGTCTGAACAACAATTGCACCTCTTGACCACGACTGCATGCTTTTATGCATTGAGTTGCTGTCACATGATAGGCTGATTAGAGATTTGCATTAAGGAGCAGGTGTGGGCGGGGGGTATCTAATAAAGAGGTCTCTGGGTGTATTTTTCCCATGATCATAAGAATGGATTTATGGTCTGAACCTACTGCTAATAATTTCTAGAGACTGAGAGATCTCGTCTTTGTCAGGTTTATCTGTGATTCATTATAAAAACCCTCGCAGCTTATGTTGTCGAGGGTGAATAGTAGCTGGCAGCATTTTACCTTGAGTTTCAATATGGGGAGATAAGAACAATATTATCAGACTGGGCAAATATTGCATTACTGAGCTCAATAGCTCCCTAGCAAAGTAGATGCGTAATTGTATAGAGATTCATCTCGAAGGAGACCATACTGCCAATCAAGATTATGTTGGAGTCTCTGAGCTATCCAGGTTTCTTTCCAGCTCGCATTCCATAAGACCATAAGACATAGGAGCAGAATTAGGCCATTCAGCCCATCGAGTCTTGTCCACCATTCTATCATGGCTGATCCCGGATCCCACTCAACCTCATACACCTGTGCTCTTGTCATATCCTTTGATGCTCCGATTGATCAGGAAATTATGAACTTCTGCCTTAAAGATATGCATGGACTTGGCCTCCACCAAAGTCTGTGACAGAGCATTCCACAGAATTACTACTTTTTGGCTAAAATAATTCCTTTTTACCTCTGTACTAAAGGGTTGCACCTCAATTTTGAGCCTGTACTCTCTAATTCTCTTCCTCTGCTCTCTTTTGATTCCTGAAGTCCATGTCCTCTGGTTGTTAACCTCTCATCTATGGAAGATGGATTGTTATTATTATTTAAGGGCAGAATAGGCCCTCCTGGCTCTTTGATCCACACCGTCCAGCAATCCCCTGATTTAATCCTAGCCTAATCACAGCCAAGTTACAATGACCGATTAGCCTACTAACTGGTACATCTTTGGAATGTGGGAGGAAGCTAGAGCACCCAGAGGAAACCCACACAATCATGAGGAGAACGTACAAACTGCTCACAGCCAAGAGCAGGAATTGAAACCAGTCGCTGGTACTGCAAAGCGTTATGCTAACCACTAACCACTATGCAACCGTGCAATTCTTCTGAACCATTCAGGTCTCTGGTAATGATATACCCTGCAGTTAAATTTCACCCCGGTCTTCAGGCCCGACTGCTTCTTGTAACAAATTCTCCATAGCAGGCAACATGTACGTGTGCCATTTCTTTACTTTCTCTGGTCCAACAATTCGAAAACAGCTTCTTCCCTTCTGCCATCCAATTTCTGAATGGACATTAAATCCATGAACACTACCTCACTACTTTTTTTGCACTACTTGCTTAATTTAACTTTTTAATATAAATATTCCCTGTTGTCTCCACCCACCTCTCCTGCTTTTCCAATGGCCACACTGATTCTCTGGTGCTAGGTTGGACTAATCCTTGCAGAGGACAGGAAGCCTTGGCTGACCATGTTGTTGCACAAGCCACGAAGGGCAGCAAGACCTCAGGTGGCAGACCCAAGAACCCCTCCAATGGACCTGTCATTGTGTATGGAGGAAGGACAGACTCCCATGTTGAGATGGAAACAAAAGTTTATTGATAGGAATTCCAACTGAGCATCAGTGTCTCAACCAAGCTACGCTGCTTGACGAATCCTTCTCGAAACACAAACGAGGATCCCACGATCAGTGCTTATCAGGAGTCCACTTTAAATAATCACAGTACGCTGAAAACCCATGCCAGTCACAAGTAACTTGCCAAATTTAAACAGAAGACACATGGACTTAACGACTTTAGATAAGACAGCAATTAACAAATACAGGTGCACAGGCTCATTACAGGAAGGTGCGTTTTGACAGCTAAAAATTGCAGGTGATTGAAACTGATCTCCTCTCTCTCACTCATGGGTCATATTATGGAAGCTAGGAATGCTCTAGTTGTTGACATTAAACGCAAGAGATTCTACAGGTGCTAGAGATCTTGAGGAACACACACAAAGTGCTGGAGGAACTCAGCAGCTTCTCATTCCACCCCACTCCCCCCACCCAACTCACCTGGTTTTACCTATCACATGCCAGCTGTAGACCTGTGCTATTTTCTTCAGTCTGCATTTTTTTACGGCCTAGACAAAGCAGGAAAGTTTCTGTCCTACTACCAGCTGGAATCTGTGGACTTGCTTCCCAAGGTCCCAGCTTGTGGACTTCAGAAAGGGTAAGACGAGGGAACACACCAGTCCTCAGAGAGGGATCAGGAGTGGAGTGAGTGAGCAGTTCCAACTTCCTGGGTGAGGACTTAATCTGGCCCCAACATATCGATGCAGCCATCAAGAAGGCAAGACAGGGGCTGTATTTTATTAGGAGTTTGAAGAGATTTGGTATGTCACCAAGGACGCTCACAAATTCCTACAGATGTACCATAGAAAGCATTCTAACTGGCTGCATCACCGTCTGGTATTGCGGGAGGTGGGGGGGGGGTGGGAGGGGAGGCCACTGCACAGGATCGAAGTAAGCTGCAGATTGTTGTAAACTTAGTCAGCTCTGTCATGGGCACTAGCCTCTGTAGTACCCAGGACATCTTCAAGGAGCAGTGCTTCAAAAAGGTGGCGTCCATCATTAAGGATCCACATCACCCAGGACATGCCCTGTTCTCACTGTTTCCATCAGGAAGGAGGTACAGGAGCCTGAAGGCACACACTCAGTGATTCAGGAACAGCTTCTTCCCCCCCGCCATCCGATTTCTGAATGGACGTTGAACCCATGAACACTACCTCACTACTTTTTTATTTCTATCTTTTGCACTACTTATCTAATTTAAAATATATATTAAAACTGTGAATTCCAGTAAGTTTTTCTCCCTTGTATGTATTGCAGTGTGCTGCTGCCGCAAAGTTAACAAATGTCATGACCTAGGCCAGTGAGAATAAACCCGACTCTGATGTGATTCCTTTATTTGTTCCCCATCCTTTCCGTGAATGTGCAATTCTGCTCCAGTTTGCCCTACAGGAGGGTTTGTGATCAGGCCCATGATAGCGAACCAGCCCAGTGATGAAGCTCATTCTTTTGCCTGCTAATGAACACTTGCACGAGTGACGTACATCTGTGAAATCTCTGCTTGAGTCAGTGCCAAGGGATTGGGGAGCTTTTAATCCAATTAACACAGAGACAGAAGAAACTGCAAATTCATAAAGATTTGTATCGCCTTCAAGGAATACCAGAGCAATGTTCTGATTTTTGAATTAATTTGGAGTTTTAAAATAAAACCTAATTATGCACTTTTAATTGAATGAGAGATTATTGAAACCCATTCACTTTTGTAGAAAACACAACATAGAAACATAGAAACATAGAAAATAGGTGCAGGAGTAGGCCATTCGGCCCTTCGAGCCTGCACCACCATTTATTATGATCATGGCTGATCATCCAACTCAGAACCCCACCCCAGCCTTCCCTCCATACCCCCTGACCCCCGTAGCCACAAGGGCCATATCTATTTCCCTCTTAAATATAGCCAATGAACTGGCCTCAACTGTTTCCTGTGGCAGAGAATTCCACAGATTCACCACTCTCTGTGTGAAGAAGTTTTTCCTAATCTCGGTCCTAAAAGACTTCCCCTTTATCCTCAAACTGTGGCCCCTCGTTCTGGACTTCCCCAACATCGGGAACAATCTTCCTGCATCTAGCCTGTCCAATCCCTTTAGGATTTTATACGTTTCAATCAGATCCCCCCTCAATCTTCTAAATTCCAACGAGTACAAGCCCAGTTCATCCAGTCTTTCTTCATATGAAAGTCCTGCCATCCCAGGAATCAATCTGGTGAACCTTCTTCGTACTCCCTCTATGGCAAGGATGTCTTTCCTCAGATTAGGGGACCAAAACTGCACACAATACTCAAGGTGTGGTCTCAAAAAGACCTTGTACAACTGCAGTAGTACCTCCCTGCTCCTGTACTCGAATCCTCTCGCTATAAATGCCAGCATACCATTCGCCTTTTTTACCGCCTGCTGTACCTGCATGCCCACTTTCAATGACTGGTGTATAATGACACCCAGGTCTCGTTGCACCTCCCCTTTTCCTAATCGGCCACCATTCAGATAATAATCTGTTTTCCTATTTTTGCCACCAAAGTGGATAACTTCACATTTATCCACATTAAATTGCATCTGCCATGAATTTGCCCACTCACCCAACCTATCCAAGTCACCCTGCATCCTCTTAGCATCCTACTCACAGCTAACACTGCCACCCAGCTTCGTGTCATCCGCAAACTTGGAGATGCTGCATTTAATTCCCTCATCCAAGTCATTAATATATATTGTAAACAACTGGGGTCCCAGCACTGAGCCTTGCGGTACCCCACTAGTCACCGCCTGCCATTCTGAAAAGGTCCCGTTTATTCCCACTCTTTGCTTCCTGTCTGCTAACCAATTCTCCACCCACACCAATACCTTACCCCCAATACCGTGTGCTTTAAGTTTGCACACTAATCTCCTGTGTGGGACCTTGTCAAAAGCCTTTTGAAAATCCAAATATACCACATCCACTGGTTCTCCCCTATCCACTCTACTAGTTACATCCTCAAAAAATTCTATGAGATTCGTCAGACATGATTTTCCTTTCACAAATCCATGCTGACTTTGTCCGATCATTTCACCGCTTTCCAAATGTGCTGTTATCACATCCTTGATAACTGACTCCAGCAGTTTCCCCACCACCGACGTTAGGCTAACTGGCCTATAATTCCCCGGTTTCTCTCTCCCTCCTTTTTTAAAAAGTGGGGTTACATTAGCCACCCTCAAATCCTCAGGAACTAGTCCAGAATCTAACGAGTTTTGAAAAATTATCACTAATGCATCCACTATTTCTTGGGCTACTTCCTTAAGCACTCTAGGATGCAGACCATCTGGCCCTGGGGATTTATCTGCCTTCAATCCCTTCAATTTACCTAACACCACTTCCCTACTAACATGTATTTCGTTCAGTTCTTCCATCTCACTGGACCCTCTGTCCCCTACTATTTCTGGAAGATTATTTATGTCCTCCTTAGTGAAGACAGAACCAAAGTAATTATTCAATTGGTCTGCCATGTCCTTGCTCCCCATAATCAATTCACCTGTTTCTGTCTGCAGGGGATCTACATTTGTCTTTACCAGTCTTTTCCTTTTTACATATCTATAAAAGCTTTTACAGTCCGTTTTTATGTTCCCTGCCAGTTTTCTCTCATAATCTTTTTTCCCCTTCCTAATTAAGCCCTTTGTCCTCCTCTGCTGAACTCTGAATTTCTCCCAGTCCTCAGGTGAGCCACTTTCTCTGGCTAATTTGTATGCTACTTCTTTGGAATTGATGCTATCCCTAATTTCTCTTGTCAGCCACGGGTGCACTACCTTCCTTGATTTATTCTTTTGCCAAAATGGGATGAACAATTGTTGTAGTTCATCCATGCAACCTTTAAATGCTTGCCATTGCATATCCACCGTCAATCCTTTAAGTGTCATTTGCCAGTCCATCTTAGCTAATTCACGTCTCATACCTTCAAAGTTACCCCTCTTTAAGTTCAGAACCTTTGTTTCTGAATTAACTATGTCACTCTCCATCTTAATGAAGAATTCCACCATATTATGGTCACTCTTACCCAAGGGGCCTCTCACGACAAGATCGCTAATTAACCCTTCCTCATTGCTCAAAACCCAGTCCAGAATAGCCTGCTCTCTAGTTGGTTCCTCGACATGTTGGTTCAAAAAACCATCCCGCATACATTCCAAGAAATCCTCTTCCTCAGCACCTTTACCAATTTGGTTCACCCAATCTACATGTAGATTGAAGTCACCCATTATAACTGCTGTTCCTTTATTGCACACATTTCTAATTTCCTGTTTAATACCATCTCTGACCTCACTACTACTGTTAGGTGGCCTGTACACAACTCCCACCAGCGTCTTCTGCCCCTTAGTGTTATGCAGCTCTACCCATATCGATTCCACATCTTCCTGGCTTATGTCCTTCCTTTCTATTGCGTTAATCTCTTCTTTAACCAGCAACGCCACCCCACCTCCCCTTCCTTCATGTCTATCCCTCCTGAATATTGAATATCCCTGAACGTTGAGCTCCCATCCCTGGTCACCCTGGAGCCATGTCTCTGTGATCCCAACTATATCATAATCATTAATAACAATCTGCACTTTCAATTCATCCACCTTATTACGAATGCTCCTTGCATTGACACACAAAGCCTTCAGGCGCTCTTTTACAACTCTCTTAGCCCTTATACAATTATGTTGAAAAGTGGCCCTTTTTAATGCTTGCCCTGGATTTGTCGGCCTGCCACTTTTACTTTTCTCCTTAGTACTTTTTGCTTCTACCCTCACTTTACACCCCTCTGTCTCTCTGCACAACAGGCGACTTCAGTTTAATAAGCTGCCACACAAAGTTGTGATATTATCTTAAAGTGAGAGAAAGATAAATTTTGGCCTGGAGGTGAGGGATAATAATTCAAGACCAGAAGACACTGGAGCAGAATTAGGCCATCCTGCCAGTCAATTCTGCTCTGTCATTTGATTATGGCTGATGCAACTTTACAAAACTCTGCTTAGGCCACATCTGTATACAGTTCTGGTCGCCTCACTCTAGGAAGGATGTTGAAGCTTTTGAGAGGGTGCAGAAGAGGTTTACCAGGATGCTGCCTGGTTTAGATCATAAGACCTTAAAACATAGGAGCAGAATTAGGCCATTTGGCCCATGGAGTCTGCACCACCATTTCATCATGGCTGATCCAATTTTCCTCTCAGCCCCAACCTCCTGCCTTCTCCCTGTATCTCTTCATGTCAATCAGGAATCCACCAACCTCTGCCTTAAATATACCCATTGACTTGGCCTCCACAACTGCCCGTGGCAAAGAATTCCACAGATTCACCACTCTCCGGCCAAAGAAATTCCTCCCCACCTCGGAAAGAGGTTGCAAGTGTGTGCACAAGGGGTGGGTTTAGAGGTCATGTGCTATCATGAGAGGCTGGACGCACTTGGGATGTTTTCTTTGGAGCGGCGGAGGCTGAGGGGAGACCTGATAGAGGCTTTAAAGGTGATGAGAGGCCTAGACAGAGTGGCAGACAGTATCTGTCTCCCAGGGTAGAATTGTCTAATACCAGAGGACAGGCATTGAAGGTGAGAGGGGGTGGGTTCAAAGGGGGATGTGAAGGGTAAGTTTTTTACTCAGAGAGTTGTGAGCGCTGCCTGGTGTGGTGGTCGAGGCAAATACATTAGAGGCTTTTTTGAGGTGTTTAGATAGGCACATGGATGTAAGGAAGATAGGGGGATATGGCCATTGTGTAGGTAGGAGGGATTAGTTTTTGGGCGTTCTTGATTTGCTTTTTAGCTGGTTCAGCACAACATCGTGGGCCAAACTATACTATGTTCCTGTGCTATTTCCCTTCCAACCCCATTCTCCTGTCTTCTCCCTGTAACCTTTCACTCCCTGACTTAGCAAGAATCCATCAACCTCCGCTTTAAATGAGCTCAATGACCTGACCCCCAAAGCTGTCTGTGGCAATGACTTTCTGTACTTCAAGTTCCAGTTTATTGTCATTCAGCCCTGTACATGTACGCTACCGAATGTGACAACGTTCCTCCGCCACAATATGAACAACACAATAAATATAACTCACACACAAGACCACTATTAAATTAACAAACAATAAGGTATATTTATGACACAAGTTAAATGGTTCAAATGGTTCCATTTATTATCAGAGAAAGTATACAGTGTACAACCTGAAATTCTTACTCTTCACAGCCATCCGTGAAAACAGAACCCCAAAAGAATGACTGGCAGAAAAACGTTAGAACCCCAAATCCCCCTCTCTCTCCTCTCCTTGTGCAAGCAGCAGAGAAATATCAATGCCACAATGTCCCCCCCAACCCCTACCCATTTCAGCAAAGATCTTCAGCGCCCATCACCCACAAAACAACAGCATAGCGCTGAAAGAGAGAAAGCGTGACAAAAACGATTGTTTACCTAAGCACAAAATACTCTGCAGATGCTGGGGTCAAAGCAACACTCACAACACGCTGGAGGAACTCAGCAGGTCGGGCAGCATCCGTGGAAACGTTGACTGATCGTTTCCACGGATGCTGCCCGACCTGCTGAGTTCTTCCAGCGTGTTGTGAGTATTACAATTGTTTACCTGACAGCTCGACATGCCACAGGCTCTCTCTCCCTCTCGCCAGCAAGGTACAGAGAGATGTCACCTATTTCACAGCGAAAGGGGAGACCGACAGTCGCTGTTACGGTGTTACAGTCTGCCGCGTTGCTTTATATTCTGAGATTCCCGACTCGAGAATCGGCAGTAAGCTCTCCCACCATCGAGAGAAAGTGGGAGAGAGTGTGTGACTGCTCCATCTCAGAGACCTCCTTCCATACATCCGTCGTAGCAAAATGCCAATGTTCCTTCTCCCGCGATATCTCAACCGGCCTAGAATCGGTCGTCCACAGGGCCACACCCCGGAGGTGCCATCTTCCAAGCCACGCATGGAGAATGTCATAAAATAGTCTGCTGGTGAGGTCCAGGAACGGGAACTCATTTGCCGTAAAAACATTGCAGTTTGAGTGCTACTTGCAGATCAGGACCTCGACAGAACCCCGACCACCTTGAAAGGGGAAAAAAGAGACTTTAAAGAGATAAATTTAAGCTGTTTCCGCAGATCAGCTCAAAGAGGCAGCCACTTGGCGCCATTTTAGCTCTGTCAGTAAATGATATAACGCAACAGACTCAAAATGCTGGAGGAACTCAGCAGGACAGGCAGCACCTATGGAAAAGAGCACTGTCGATGTTTTGGGCCCAGACTCTTCATCAGGATGACAAAGGAAGCGGGGAGGAGTCAGACTAAGAAGGCGGGAGGAGGGAAGGAAGAGGCACAAGGTGGCAGGTGATAGGTGAAACCGGGAGAGGGTGAAGTAAGGAGCTGGGAAGGCATTTGATGAAAGAGATAAAGGGCTGGAGAAGGGGAAATCTGATAGGAGAGGGTAGAAGACCATGGAAGAAAGGGAAGGGAGAGGAGCACCAGGGGGAGGTGAAGGGCTAGTAAGGAGATAAGATGAGCGAGGGAAACAGGAATGGGGAATGCTGAATGAGACGAGGGTGGGGCAATTACCAGAAGTTTGAGAAATCGATGTACATGCCATCAGGTTGGAGCCTACCCCAATGGAATATAAAGTGTTGCTCCTCCAACCTGAGTGTGGCCTCATCGTGCCAGTAGAGGTGGCCATGGACTGACATGTCAGAATGGGAATGGGAAGTAGAATTGAAATGTGTGGCCACCCAGAAATCCTGCATTTTGTGGCAGACGGAGCAAAGCTGATTGGCGAATAGGTCTCCCAGTCTACGTCGGGTCTCACTGATACCACTGGAGGCCACAGCAGGAACACCGGATTCAGCAGATGACCCCAACAGACTCACAAATGAAACGTCACCCCAACTGGAAGGACTGTTTGGGGTAGTGAGGGAGAGGTGTAGGGGCAAGTGTGGTATTTCATCCACTGCAAGGATGTTCGGGCAAACCACAGATCGGGCCTTTACCAAACCATCATCCTCACCAGTTTAAGAGTCTAGTGAAGTTTTAGTTTGTTGAAGTTTTTGCGGTGACTTTCCCCAGGGATATACACACTGGCCTCGCTGGTTGGGTTGTGTTGTTGTCCGATCTTGGCAATTTACTTGCAAGCGTTTCGTCGCCACGCGAGGAGACACCGTCGGCGCGCTGTTGATTGTGGTGTGTCCTCCGAATGCTTGGCCTTCATCTGCTTTTCAACCAGCTGATCCGACGCCATTTCGGAATCTCAGTTACGATGTAGGGAGGCAATCTTGTCGCCGACTGGCTGTGTGGCGAACTGCATGCGTTTCAGTGACGAGATTTCCTCCCCATATCACCACCGAGTTTCCGAAATGGCCTCAAATCAGCTGATTGAGAACTATATCAATGCCAAGTACTCGGGGGACACAGCACACTGATGATGTCTCTTTGCATGGTGATGAAACGTTTGCAAGTAAATTGCCAAGGTCAGAGAACAACTCAACCCAACCATCGACTACCCGAGCTACACATTTTCCAAATTATTTCCTACGGGCCTTGCTATTGTTTCCTGTGATGTGAATGGGAAGCAAAAAGTACATCAAATGTATTAACTCCTGTGTTTGTGTCTCTGTCTCCTTTGTCCTTTAACAACTCTACATCTTTCTTGTTTAGCATAACAAGCTCTGCATGGAGGTCGGTGACCAGTGGTGTTCCACAGGGATCTGCTCTGAGACCCCCTCCTCTTTGTGATTTTTATAAATGACCTGGATAAAGAAGTAGAAGGGGGGGTTAGTAAGTCTGCTGATGACACAAAGGTTGGGAGGTGTTTTCAATAGTCTGGAGGGTTGTCAGAGTCTATAGCGGGACATCGATAGGATGTAGAACTGGGCTGATGGAGTTCAACCCAGATAAGCGTGAAGTAGTTCATTTTGGTAGGTCAAATTAGAAGGCAGAATGTAGTATTAGATTAGATTATGAAGACACGCAGTCCTCTTTTATTGTCATTTAGTAATGTATGCATTAAGAAATCATACAATATTTCCTCTGGTGTGATATCACAAAACACAGGACAGACCAAGACTGAAAAAGCTGACAAAGCCACATAATTATAACATATAGTTACAACAGTGCAACAATACCATAACTTGATGAAGTCCGTGAGCACAGTAAAAAAGTTCAAAGTCTCTCAAATGTCCCACATCTCACGCAGACGGGAGGAGGAAGGAAAACTTTCCCTGCCATGCTGACCACAGTCCGACTCTGAGTCATCTGAAAACTTCGAGCTATTAATAAAACTATTAATAGTCAGACTCTTGGCGGGGTGGAGGATCAGAAAGATCTTGGAGTCTGTGTCCATTGGACACTCAAATCTGCTGCGCAGTGTTGTTAAGAAGGTGTGCAGTGTGCTGGCCTTCATCAACCGGGGATTGAGTTCAAGAGCCGTGAGGTAATGTTACAGCTACCTGAGTACTGTGTTCAGTTCTGGTCGCCTCACTACAGGAAGGATGTGGATACCATAGAAAGAGCACAGTGGAGAATTACAAAGATGTTGCCTGGATTGGGGAGCATGCCTTATGAGAATAGGTTGAGTGCACTTAGCCTCCTCCTTGGAGCGATGGGGGATGAGAGGTGACCTGATAGAGGTGTATAAGATGATGAGAGGCATTGATCGTGTGGATAGCCAGAGGCTTTTCCCCAGGGCTGAAATGGCTAACATGAAGGGGCATAGGTTTAAGGTGCTTGGAAGTAGTACAAGGGGGATGTCAGGGGTAAGGTTCTCACACAGAGAGTAGTGGGTGCGTGGAATGCACTGCCATTGACAGTGGTAGAGGTGGATACAGTAGGATCTTTTAAGAGAGTCTTAGGTGCATGGAGCTTAGAAAAATAGAGGGTGATGTGGTAGGGAAATTCTAGGCAGTTTCTAGAGTAGGCTACATGGTTAGCATGATAGTGTGAGCCGAAGGACCTGTAATGTGCCGTTAATTTTCCTGTTCTATGTTCTATGTTCACTATTCCTAGTGGAAGTGGATTTTAATTAGTAACTGTAATCTGAAACCTTTCAAAAGTTAGAGAGTTAAACCGCTCTGTGAAAATGATTTATCCATTACCACAATGCTTTCAGTAGTTCTTCTCCAGTGGGTACAAGTTTTATTAAAAGCAGCTTCCTAATACAAACTGATACCTGATAGTGTTTGTTGCTTCCTTTGCCCTGTGAATCACAGTTGTGTTTTATTCAATTAATTACTTGTCTCCTCACACCTCGCACACTCCTCTGAGGTATCGTCAGCAGGCTGAATCCTTATAGTATTTGTCTGCAATCCATCAGCTGAAATTTCTTCTTTCCTGACATCTGAAGTTAGTCCGTCCATCCCACCACTTCGACATCCCGCAGGCTTTCTTTCTCTCACTAATGAGGAAGAGAAAGGTATCACTCCTACCACACTGAGAGACATCAACATCTCACTGTCGCGTGTGTTACAATCTGCGGCATTGCTTACTTCGACAGTAGCATCTACAGCTGCCTCGATGTTCCAATCTCCCGCGACGTCTCATTTGGCGACACCGGCCGCACCCCAAAGCGCGCATCTTCGAGATAGCGAAAACACTAGGCACACTGCAGCTGTAGATCACGGACTCCAACAGGTCTCCAGGCACCTCGCAAAGGAAAGAAAATTCAATGAAGAGAAGAAATTAAACTGCCTCACTGATGAGCTGAAAGAAGTTGCCCTCTGGGACATCTTTAGTAAAGAAACTTCCAGATTCTTCCACTTTTTCATGGATGGAGTTCCAGAGGTCACTACTTTCTTCATCTCCCCTCTAAACTTACAAACTATCCTCCATTCGTAGGGTGCTAATGCTGTCCCAGATGAGTCAGAAGGGCAGGTGCCCATTTATTTGGATGGGATATGTCACGTGACCAGCAACAATGAATATAGAATTGAGTCAGGGTTTAGAAACAAACATAAACATTTATCAAACTGTGCTCAACAATAGTGAAAAGTATTCAAACGACTAACTTAAATGGAAGTTAACTGCTATACGGCAACTCTGGAACAGTTCTTAAAGTGGTAAATTTGAACACAGTCTTAAAGTGGTGAATTTGAAAATCCAAGTGATTTACACAGTGAATAAGGAGAAACTTCTCGGAAAACAGTTTTCTTCAAAGATGTGATGTTACTGCTGATTCTGTCCAAAGGATTCACGATGAAGGAAATAAAATGGATGAAAGGACTGACCTTTTCCTGACGAATGAACACTACAAAAACCTTCCTGATCTTACAGGGGTTATCTCAGATGCAGGTCACTATTTCTGAACGAAGATTCAATAAGGTTGATCCTGTATTAAACTGCCGAATGACACCGACTTTACTCAATCCTTTAGGCTCCCATACTTTAGCAAGGTCTTCACTATCCAATACTAGACTTACAATAGAAAGTAAAACTCCACTTTAAAACTAAACTGCATCATGAGACGAATACAGAGCATAACAGAGTAACTGAAGAATTAAACAACAAATCAACCGCGTAACTACAGGGGTTTCCTGTCATATACCTGTTGAGAACATGTCATCACGTGACCTCACACTGGCGGGAAAATTACATCATCCCATCATCACAAGTCCATTACATCATGCTCACAAGATACTTAATTACATCATGGTCATAAGACAGTCACAAGATACCCACACGGTATGTAACAGATACCATTGATCACTTTGCCACCTGCTTGATGAAAACTTGGCCTGTAACTGAAAAGACTGTAAGGATTTGTCCGGGGAAATCAGGAACTTGGATCAATAAATAAAACTGCAGTTAGTGCAGAAAAAATTGTATCCAGAAAAAAAAACTCAAAGCTGAATGAATTACTCAGCTGTAATGACAAAAGTAGCAATAGATCACTGAAAAGAGATGGACAGTTCATATTTCTAATCATGTTCCTTCAGGTTATTGACCTGAACTGCTCACTATTCCTCTTCCTATGGATATCTGTTCCCATTTCAGTTTTCTCTAAGATGGGCTTTATTTGTAGCATGTAATGCAAAACATCAACGAAGACCGTGAAATGCCTCATTTGCATCGAGGATGTGCTGGGGGAAAAGCAGCCCACAAATCCCACTTTTCCACCCCAGCTTTGGGCTGCGCTGTGGGAATGGACTGTGATCTGTGGAATTCTCTGCCCAATGAAGCAGTGGAGGCTACCTCAGTAAATATTGTTACATGCCTCAAGGAGATCTGTGATTTTTTTTTGTGAGAATGATGTCATGGTCTTTTGGAGATCACCTGATGTAATTTTCCTGCTGATGTAAGGTCACGTGATGACATGTGCACCACGGGCATATACGGGTAGACCCCAGATGACGCAGTTAGTTTTTAGTTTTTAGATTTCCAGGTAGAATGTGCTGTGTCTCCGTTTCTGTTCAGTATTTGTTTTTGTGATGCAGTTTCATTTTTAAAACAGAGTGTTGCATTCTGTTGCAAGGTACAATATTACTGAACTGGAAATTTTTGCTAGATGTGTTGATGTACCTTATTATAGCAGTAGAAGGGAGAGTGAAGACGTTATCGAAGTACAGAACCCGAAGGATTGACAGGAGTCGGTATCGTTTGGTAGTTTAGCAAAGGATCGACCTTATTGAGTCTTCGTTGAAGGAGTAGCAACCTGCAACGAAGATAACTCTTGCCAAAAGAGGAAAGAGTTCATGCAAAGGTTTGCTCTCTCTAAAAGAAATTAAAGTCAGTTGTTTTAAACTGTTTTATTTCCTGCATTGTGAATCCTTTGGACAGAACCAACAGGAAAGTCGCGTCTATGAAGAAATCCTTCTCCAGAGAAGTCTCTCCCAAATGAACGTATAACTCTGTTGGACTTTCGAATTTACCATTTTTAAGAACTATATCTGACTTTACTGCTTTGAGAACTGTTTTCGCATTTAACGCTTTAAGAACCAGTGCCGAATAATAATTTGTTGAACGGCTGTATAGCAGTTAGCTTCCGGTTAAGGTTTTTGTTTTTTTTTATCGTTTATCCCTGTTTAATAAATGTTTGGTTGTTTTTATATAACTTGTCTCGATTGATATTCATTGTTGCTGGTTACATAACATAATCTGTGGGGGCTCACAGGAGATGTTCCGATTTTGAGTTTAAGTGCTGGTAATTGCCATTTTGATTTGGAAAAGGGAAATAACCTATTTTTTTTTGGTTTGATTGGTGTATGTGTTGTATTTGGCAACAATGGATATTGACGGGTTTTTGGAATGCCTAACTTGAGGTTTTAGAGAATGCGAGAAAACCTGAGGTATTGGAGATTGCTAGGAGGTTGTATATTAAAGGATTTACGAAAAATTCCATCAAGGCTTTCATACAAAGAAAAATTGCTGAGCATTATATTACTTTGAAATTGTTTGATGAGGAGGTGTTAGATAGGTTTCCAGTGAGTAATCTGGAAATGCAGTTACATCTTGAACAAATAATGTTAAAGCAATTAGAAGCTGATTTGGAAAGAAGTTGGTTAGAAGCTGTAAATAAACAGAAGGAATTCGAGGCTAGAGAGGCTAATAAAATAAGGGAATTTGAAGAAAGAGAAGCTGAAAACCAGAGGAAATTTGAGCTAGAGATGCAGAAATTAAAGTCCGGAATCAGTCTTCTGGTTCTACAAAACAGTTTATTGCTAGTCATGAGGTTATTTTGGCTCCTCCATTTAATGAAGATGAAGTGGACAAATATTTCCAGCATTTCGAGACTGTTGCTCTGAGATTAAAGTGGCCGAAAGAGCAATGGCCAGTGACATTACAAAGTGTAACTAAAGGCAAGGCACAAGTTTATACAGCTTTACATGCTGATCAAGCACTGGATTATGGTATTGTTAAGCAGCGTATATTAAAGGCATATGAGATGATTCCAGAAACGTATAGAGAAAGATTCAGAAATTTGAAGAAATCAGTGGAAAAAACTTATGTGGAATTTGCCTATGAGAAATCTGTGTGTTTTGCGAGATGGGGTTCCTCTAAAAATGTGAATGGGGAGTATAATAATTTAAAGGAGTTGATTTTGCAGGAGGAATTTAAAAGAAGCATTCCTGTTGAAGTGAGAACATACTTAAATGAACAGGACGCTGCTATGTTGCAGGAGATTGCTAAATTAGCTGATGGGTATGTTTTAATTCACAAGAATAAATTTTCTCCAGGTAATATTTTTAGAAGGAAAAATAGCACAGAGAGTCAAGGTAAACCAGAAGTTAAACCTGAAGTTAGTGAGAAAAGTAAGGATGAAGGGAGACATGTGAAGGAAAGACATTTTGGTATTATTTGTAATTATTGTAAGAAACCTGGACATGTAGTAGCTAATTGCTTCCGATTGAGAAAGAAAGAGAAAGAAGTGGCCCCAGATACTTGTGTGCAGCATATTGAAAAACCTGTAACGCCACAGAGTTCAGAAAATGTTAATGAAGATGTGTCAGAGTCTGACCAAGTTAAGAAGGGATATGAAACTTTTATAACAGAAGGATTTGTATCCTTGAACGAAGGATCCAATTCAGTACCAATAAGAATACTTAGAGATACTGGAGCTTCTCAATCACTAATATTAGACAGTGTGCTAAAGTTTAGTGATGAGTCTGACTTTGGTGAGGTAAATTATATAAGAGGAGTTGGGAGTGCCCTTATGCCAGTACATTTACATAGAGTAAATTTAAGGTCAGGATTAGTTACAGGAGTTGTTAAAGCAGGACTACAATCCAGTTTACCTGTGAATGATGTTTCTCTTTTGTTAGGGAATGATTTAGCAGGTGGACAAGTTTTTCCTGAAGTGCATTTGACAATAAATTCAAATTCTGAGGAAACACAGAGGGATTCTAACACAGATTCTTCCTGTGTTGTAACAAGAGCTATGGCTAAAGAGACTGATGTAAAGGATGAGGTTGTTACCCATGACAGTTCAAATCAAGATTCGAATTTTGAGGATGTATCAGAAAGTTTCTTACCTACATTATTTGATCAGGATTTTGGTGGTAAGTCTGACAAGGAAGATTTGTCTTTATTTCGGAAGGAGATGATGGCAGAGCAGGGTAGAGATCCTGAGATAGTTAAATTAAAGGAACAAGCTCTTTCAGATAGTGAAATTGAAAAAGTACCAGTAGGATATTACTTTGAAAAGCGGGTATTAATGAGAAAGTGGAGATCGCCTACAATTTCTGCTAGTGAGGAATGAGAAGTTGATCATCAGGTAGTAGTTCCTAAAGTTTACTGAAATGAGATTTTAACTATGACTCATAGTATTCCTTTGGGTGGTCATTTAGGTGTAAAAAAAACTATGAACAAAGTTTCTAAACATTTTTATTAGCCTAGTTTAAGACAAGATGGGGCGACATTTTGTAGAATGTGTCATACGTGTCAAATTGTGGGTAAACCTAATCAGGTTACTCCAGTGGCCCCACTGCAACCAATTCCTGTATTTGGTGAGCCATTCTCAAAAATCATTGTAGACTGTGTAGGTCTGTTGCCAAAAACTAAAACTGAACATCAATATTTATTAACTATTATGTGCACAATGTCTAGGTTTCCAGAGGCAGTACCTCTTAAGAATAAAACAGCCAAAACTGTGACAAAGGCTCTTATAAAATTCTTTACTTATTTTGGGTTGCCTAAGGAAATACAATCAGATCAAGGTAGTAATTTTATGTCTGGATTGTTTCAGCAGATAGTTTATAAACTGGGAGCAAAACAGATTATTTCCTCAGCCTATCATCCAGAATCACAAGGAGCCTTGGAGAGATTTCATTCCGCACTAAAAACTATGAATAGGACATATTGTGTGGAAAATGAAGAGGACTGGGATGAAGGTATACATTTACTACCTTTTGCAGTAAGGGAGGCAGTACAGGAATCATTAGGTTTTAGTCCTTTTGAACTTGTGTTTGAGCATAGAGTTCGAGGATCTTTGGACTTGTTGAAGGAACAGTGGATTAATAAAGAGGTACACACTAATTTGCTGGATTATGTTTTAAAATTTAAAGAAGGATTGTATCAAGCTTGTAGCTTGGCTCAGGAAAATTTAAAGTTAGCTCAAGAGAGGATGAAGACTTGGTATGATAAGGAAGCTAGGATGAGGTCATTTAAGCCTGGAGATAAGGTGTTGGTTCTTTTCCCAGTGCAAACGAACCCATTACAAGCTAAATTCTATGGTCCTTATGAGAGTAAATCTAAGGTAAAAGATGTAGATTACGCGGTAAAAACCCCAAATCGGAGAAAGACAACACAGCTGTGTCATATAAATATGATAAAACCTTATTATGAGAGAGAAGCTGCTACTATGACTGTTGTGATCGATAATGAGTCTGATCTTGATAAAAACTTAATGGAGGATTCATCTGAAACTCATTTTAAACCCAACATTATTTCAGACAGGTTACCAAATTCAGAAATTCTAGAAAATATTGATGAAAAATTAGCTCATTTACAGCCAGAGCAGAGAGAGCAGATGAAACAGTTAATTTTTAAATATAGAGATTTATTTCCAGACGTCCCTAGTAGAACCACCGTAGCTACGCAGGATGTAGATGTTGGAGATGCAAAACCCTTAAAACAACATCCGTATCGAATGAACAGGGAAAAATGTGAACTTGTTGAACAGGAAATTAAATATATGTTAGAGAATGATATTATTAGACATTCTAATTCGAATTGAAGTTCACTATGTGTTATGGTGCCTAAGCCAGACTATAGTATTAGGTTTTGTACGGATTACAGGAAGGTAAATGCTGTGACAAAAACTGATGCATATCCAATCCCTAGGGTAGATGATTGTGTGGATAAAGTTGGACAGGCCAAATTCCTTACAAAATTGATCTGTTAAAAGGTTATTGGTGTGTTCCATTGACGGATAGAGGTAGAGAGATTTCATCATTTGTAACCCCATCTGGGTTATATGAATATAATGTTCTTCCATTTGGGATGAAGAATGCACCAGGTACTTTTCAGAGGATGATTAATAGTGTGATTCAGGGATTAAAAGATACAGATGCCTATATTAATGATTTAGTTACAGGAGATAATACATGGAAAGCACATATTACTGCGGTGGAGAAACTATTTGAGAGACTTTCAAAAGCTAACTTAACTATTAACTTAGCTAAAAATGAATTTGGTCATGCCACTGTGACTGTTAAGGAAATTAAACTTCAGTTTAATAATACAGTTTAATGTTACAGGAATACAATATTTTGATCACCCATATTAAGGGTAGAGATAATGTGATCGCTGATTATTTGTCTAGATGTTAAATGTACAATGAAAATTTGTTTTTTTTAATAGAGTGGTATTTTAACATTTGTAACACTCCTACTGTACATTAGTTTATAAAGTGTTGAAAGATAAGACTGTATATATTGTGTATGTTGTAAATTTTATTCCTTTGTATTTTTTTTGTAAATTGTTAATTGTTAAAATATTATTCTTTAAGAGACCAAATTTTTTTTGGAGGGAGGTGTTACATGCCTCAAGGAGATCTGTGATTTTTTTTGTGAGAATGATGTAATGGATTTTTGGAGGTCACCTGATGTAATTTTCCCGCCGATGTGAGGTCACGTGATGACATGTGCACCACAGGTATATAAGGGTAGACCCCAGACGATGCAGTTAGTTTTTAGTTTTTAGATTTCCAGGTAGAATGTGCTGTGTCTCTGTTTCTGTTGTGTATTTGTTTTTGTGACACAGTTTCATTTTTAAAATGGAGTGTTGTGTTCTGTTGCAAGGTACAATATTATTGAACTGGAAATTTTTGCTAGATGTGTTGATGTACCTTATTATAGCAGTAGAAGGGAGAGTGAAGACTTTATCAAAGTACAGAATCCGAAGGATTGAGAAGGGTCAGTATCGTTTGGCAGTTTAACAAAGGATTGACCTTATTGAGTCTTCGTTGAAGGAGTAGCGACCTGCATCGAAGATAACTCTTGCCAAAAGAGCAAAGAGTTCATACAAAGGTTTGCTTTCTCTAAAAGAAATTAAAGTCAGTTGTTTTAAACTGTTTTATTTCCTGCATTGTGAATCCTTTGGACAGAAGCAGCAGGAAAGCTGCGTCTATGAAGAAATCCTTCTCCAGAGAAGTCTCTCCCAATTGAACGTATAACCCTGTTGGACTTTCGAATTTACCATTTTTAAGAACTATATCTGACTTTACCGCTTTAAGAACTGCTTTCGCATTTAACGCTTTAAGAACCAGTGCTGAGTGACGATTTGTTGAATGGCTGCATAGTGGTTAGCTTCTGGTTAAGGTTTTCATTTTTTTTGTCGTTTATCCGTGTTTAATAAATATTTGGTTGGTTTTATATAACTTGTCTCGATTGATATTCATTGTTGTCGGTTACGTAACAATATATTTAAGACAAGGTTGGATAGATTTTCGCATAGTAGGGGAATTAAGGGTTATGAGGAAACAGCAGGTAGGTGGAGATGAGTCCATGGCCAGATCAGCCATGATCATATTGAATGACAGAGCAGGCTCGATGGGCCTGCTCCTATTTCTTATGCTCTTATGTGAGCCCCTGCTCTTGATTGATTAATTATTTATTGATTGATCTATTTACTTATTGACTGATTTATTTTCTTACAGTGCAGAAAAGGCCCTTCTGGCCCTTCGAGCGGTGCTGTCAAGCAACACCCAACAATGCCCAATTTAACCCTAAACTAATCACAGGGCAATTTACAATGACCAATGATCCACCAATCAGCCTGTGGTGCAATGGCATCCACACCAGAGTTCCAGCTGAGTGGTCACAGGTTCGAATCCGGCTGGCTTCCTGAATGCTTTCCATTCGTGCTGGGTTGGGTGTCAAGCTAGCATCTTGGCACTCATGAAAAATAGACACAAATGCTAAAGAAATGGCCCATCGTGTGCACAAAGCATGGAGGGGAACAACAACAATGCACCTACGGGAAACTGGAGCGCCCAGAGAAATCCCGTGCATTCCGCGGGGAGAAAGCACAAACTTCCTACAGAGGATACTCCGACGCCCCAAGCTGTGATCACGTTGCGCCGACCGCCTCGCTACTGTGACGCCCGATTTTATAGAAAAAGATGAAAGATTAGCTTTATTTGTCACAGGTACATCGAAACATGCAGTGAAATACATCCTTTGTGTCCATGACCAACACAGTCCGAGGATGTGCTGGGGTAGCCCCCAGGTATCGGCAGGATTTCAACACCAACATAACACGTTCACAACTTACTAACCTTTGGAATGTGGGAGGAAATATTTGCGTTGGAAATATTTTATAAGACCATAAGGTATAGAAGCAGAATTAAGCCATTTGGCCCATCGAGTCTGCTCCGCCATTTCATCATGGCTGGTCCAATTTTCCCTCTCAGACCCAATCTCCTCCCCGTAACCTTTCAAGCCCCGACTAATCAGGAATCTGTCAACCTCTGTCTTAAATATAAACAATGACTTGACCTCCACAGCCACCTGTGGCAAAGAATTCTATAGATTGACCACTCTCTGGCTGAAGAAATTCCTCCTCATCTCCATTCTAAAAGGATGTACTTCTATTCCGAGGCTGTGTCCTCTGGTCTTAGACTGCCTCTTAGACTCCGGTCTTAGGAACCACCCTGTGCACATCCACTCCATCAAGGTCTTTCAACATTTGATAGGTTTCAATGAGGTCACCTCTCGTTCTTCTGAATTCCAGTGAGTAGAGGCCCAGAGCCATCAAACACTCCTGATCTGACAAGCCTTTCAATACTGGAATAATTTTTGTGGATATCCTTTGAACCCTCTCTCATCCTTGAACTCTGCTATACCTAAATTCTGGACTTCCCACCTCAATAGAACTGGGAGAGGTTCAATGGCTCTTCACCTTCATTTTAAGGACAATTAGGGATGATTAATAAATCAGATAGTGGGGTGCAGATACTGTACATCTCTACCAAAGGAGGTGATGAGATGCATTGATCATGTGGATAGTCAGATGCTTTTTCCCAGGGCTGAAATGGCTAACATGAGAGGGCGCAGTTTTAAGATGCTTGGAAGTAGGTACAGAAGAGATGTCAAGGGTAAATTTTCCTCTAAGTAAGAACTGGAATTTGGTTGTAAACAAGGCAGGAGAGTGGAGACCTCATTGGATAAGGACTAACCAATCAGGAGAGGAGGATTACAGGGGGTTAAATACCACCGGATTAGACATGCCCAGGCATCATTCCTGAAGAAGGTAGCAGATCTTGTCATCAAAACTTCAGCTATAATCGATAACAGTACCTGGCTGGAAGGCTGAGAAAAGTTTATTCATCATATACGCCAGGAAAGCACTAGATCCTTTCTCAGCATTCTCATGGTTATTCTCCATACATTGTAGAGGAAAGTTGCAGTAATTATGTTTTCACAGCAATGGCTGACTCATTATGAGCCTATGGTGAGAGGGGTATATTTTTGGGGGCTCATCCGGGATGGATGCTTGTATAAAGTAATGTTGTGTGAATGCTGTATAATGGCTGCATAATCATTGGAAAGACTGTTTGTGTTCAAGCCAGTGCTAGACCAGAGCTATATCTTTTAGTACCATTTAAAGCAGTGGTCCCCAACCACCGGGCCGCGAGGAAATGATATGATTTGACGATATGAATCAATATGAATCAGCTGCACCTTTCCTCATTCCCTGTCACGCACTGTTGAACTTGAAATAACCTACCAAATAACACATAAAACCTAAAATAACACTAACATATAGTAAAAGCAGGAATGATATGATAAATACACTGCCTATATAAAGTAGAGATAATATATGTACAGTGTAGTTTCACTTAACAGAATCAGGAAGATTAAGCCAAAACCGATTTGTAGAGAAAAAAAACACAGGTGCCCGCGCAAGGCTTCATGGTCATTGTAGTCTTTCTCAGGATAAACACAAGTGTCCCATATTTGACTACTACTTTGTCCCTTATTTGGGTGTGAGAAAGTTGGCAACCCTACTCGAACCGACCCCCCATCCCCCCACCCCCATCAGCTAGTCCACAAGAATGTTGTCAATAAAGGTGCAAAAAAGGTTGGGGACCCCGATTTAAAGTGTGTCATAATTAAAGTACTGTGATACAGATGCTGCTGAGGGTGAAGATTTTCAGTTTAAGTTGCTCTTTTTTCTAAGGAATTATTGAAAAACTCTGACTGATGATAAAATCTACTTAGTCCTTCATCTGTTGATCTAAATTCTGAGCTGGTTTCTGCTATCATAACATTGGCCTATAAATTCCAAAGCGTACCTGCTGAGATCCAGGGTTATCGCAAGCTGAGAATGTTCTCTGTGTGCCAAGCCCACACCCAGTGGAGCAGATGAATATGAGGCCTAGACTGAGCAGACATCTCATTTACTAAATGAATGGCAGTGGTCAGACAATATAAAGAAGCAGAGGCTTGTACAGAGTTTAAAGGGTCCTGCTGCTAATGTAGTGAGGTTACTAAAGGCAGAAAATGCTTTAGTCACATCAGCTAACTATATACAGGTTCCAGAAAATGCTTTTGGCACTACTGAAAGTTCAGCTGATCTCATGGTGAAGCTCAGGCACACATTCCAAGAGAAAGGAGAGAAGCTTCTTCCTATATTCTCAGTTCGGATAAACTGCCGCATTGTCGGTGCCACAAAGGGGGCATTCAGCTGTCTGAGATGAATTGCTTGAGAGTGGAGCAAGTTGTAAAGGGCAGGAGAAACTGAGTGGCAGAAAGGAATGAATAATAGACAGGATGAGACATGAGAAAAGAATCCAACTGATGAAATAGTGATTGCGCATCAATTATTAAAGGGAGATGACCCTTGAATAATTGAAATATGGTTAGATGTTTTCAAGGTAGATATTTTAAGTGTCTTGGTCGTCACTGTTCTCTGTACCAGATGCACTCAGGCCTTTCCCACAAAGGATTAGAAAGCATCCACAGTTGCAGAAGTGCTGTGGGAGAAAGACTTCATCCAACGTGGCCTCCCGAGGTGGATGCACAGTGGTCAGGGAAGGGATTTTGAGAGCCGTCTCATACTTCAGTTGTTCAGCGTGCTTGAAGTCAAGAAGTCAAGGACAATGCCATATCATCCTGCAGGTGATCCTCAGCCTGAGAGATTCAACAGGACATTGCTAGACACACTAGAGATCCTAATGCCAAGAAAAAGAGCAATTGGAGTCAACATATTGAACATTTAGTGCATTGATATAACTGCACTCAAAATGAAGCCACTGTCCACTCATCATACTATTTACTATTTGGACGGAAGCCAAATAACCTGTGGATCTTTGTTCTGGAACCTCTAGTGATTATTATTATGATTATGAAGACACGTAGTCCTCTTTTATTGTCATTTACTAATGCATGCATTAAGAAATGATACATTATTTCCTCCGGTGTGATATCACAAAACACAGGTCAAACCAAGACTGAAAAAACTGACAAAACCACATAATTATTACATATAGTTACAAACAGTGTAACAATACCATAACTTGATGAGAAGTCTGTGAGCACAGTAAAAGTTCAAAGTTTCTCAAATGTCCCACATCTCACGCAGACGGGAGAAGGAAGAAAAACTCTCCCTGCCATGCCGACCACAATCCGACTCTGAGTCATCTGAAAACTTTGAGCTCTGATCAGCTCTCCGACACCGAGTACTGAACACCATCTCTGTCCGAACGATTCGAAAGCAGGCAAGGCTGGGGATTTTGAGGCCTACCCTCCGAAAGATTCCTGACCACGCAGTAATGACAGCAGCGAACGGGCATTTCAGAAATTTCTCCAGATGTTCCTCTGTGCTTTCACGTCCATTCTCCACCAAATCAGAATTGTCCACGGCCCCTATTTAACAGATAACGATATCATCTTTCACTGGAGGGCAGCACACGTGCGGCGCACCGCCATCTTCTCCTCCCGCCTAGTGAGGATTTGCCACAGAAAACATCTCAAGTCTGTGTCTGATATGAAGAAAGAACTGCAAAAAGCTTATGAACAAGCAACTTTTTCAGCTTGAAAAACAAAGGCAAGAAGACAAGAAGAGATATGATCAAAAGATTAAATTTTCCCTATGGATGCCTGGAAATAGAGCTGTCATAAGAAATTTATGACTACAATGGAACCATAAGTTGGCGGACCACTGGGTTTCTACATCTTATGTAATGGCGAGTCCGATGCCAAACTTCCAGTTTTTCGGATAAAACCAGAAGATGGAAATGGTCCTGTAAAAGTTCTCCATCGGAATTGTCTTTTACCTCTAGGGCAGGGAGAACATATTGACCCAGCGTTAAGCATAGAACCTACACTTAGGAAAAGAACTCTGCAAAGGAGAAGAAAAATAACAGAAAGAAGCTGGCTGAAGGTAAGTCAGACAATAGCATGGTTTTGGTGGACAGACATGAAGAGAAAACTGTAAAAGAGAAACCAGACGAATCAATTGAATACTGTATAGACTCAGAAGATGAGGAAATTGGAATGTGGTATGACATACCTTATGCAAACCTCCCAAGAGGAGTTGATGTCAGAAACTTTCAGTCTAGACCTGGGTATAGTGGGAGTACAGCCACTGGACGGCCAGAAGTGATATTAGATAGTGAAAGGGAAATGGACTCCAATATAATTGAAGTTGAAGCTGAGTCTAGTCAGAGAGTCAAGGAACCTCCAGATAGGCTGGCATTCGATGCATTTGGAAATCAGAACGTTGGATATGTTACCTCCATTTACAAGTGGAATGGAGGTCCTGCAATCACTTAATTCATTTGACTGTTGTAAACCTCATGCCTGAATACTGTTGGAACATAAGTCTGAACATAACTGTTATTGTTACTGAGTATATGTATTGTGTTGTTAATAATGAATTTGATAAGATCCAATAGTTTACAAAGTCATTAGGACATTTGGTGTGGGAAGAATGTAATATCCTGGTTTAAGACACAAACAAGAGAAAATCTGCAGATGCTGGAAATCCAAGCAACGCACACAAAATGCTGGAGGAACTCAGCAGGCCAGGCAGCATCTATAGAAAAAAGTACAGTCGACATTTCAGGCCGAAACATTGACTGCACTTTTTTCTATAGATGCTACCTGGCCTGCTGAGTTCCTCCAGCATTTTGTGTGTGTTTCCTGGTTTAAGACCATGTGTTATTTTACTAATGAACACCAGACTGTGCAAATGCAAATATAAATAAATGGCAATATATAACAGGAGCATGAAATGACAAGATAAAGAGTCCTTTAAGTGAGACCATTGGTTGTGAGAACACCAGAAATAGAGTGAGAGTAATTATCCCCTTTGGTTCAAAAGCCCAATGGTTGCGAGGTAGTGACTGTTCTTGAACCTGGTGGTGCGAGTCCTGAGGCTCCTGTACCTCCTAACTGATGGAAGCAGAGAGAAAAGAGCATGGCCTGGGTGGTGAGGATCTTTGATGATAGATGCTGCTCTTCTATAGCAATGTTTCATGTAGATGTGATCAATGGTGGGGAGGGCTTTACCCGTGATGTACGGGGCTGAATCCACCATTTTTTGTAGGATTATCGACTCAAAGGCGTTGGTGTTCCCATACTGGGCCAGAATGCAGCCAGTCAATGCTATTTCCACAGAATTCTGCAGAATTTTGCCAAGGGTTTTGATGACATGCCGAATCTCTGCAGTCTCCTGCGGAAGTAGAACCTCATCACAGGTAATGGGCTATTAATCATTCTTCCCCAGGCAGTGTAGGGTTATGTTACTGTCCGCATGCATCCACAGTAACATCTAACTCATTACCAGCCCACAGTGAGAGGGTTACATGTTATAGAGCCTGAAGACACAAAGGGATCTGGGCATCATGCTCGATGATTCACATAAGGCTAATAAGCACATCGAGCCAGTAATTAGGAACTTCAACCAAGTTATCATTACTGAAAGAATTGTGACACAGTTAACTTTATTTGTAAGTGTGGATCGGTGGACAGGCTTGGTCTCCTTACTTACGGAAGGGTGCTGATGTTTTGGAAGCAGTTCAGAATGGGTTAACTAGATTAATACCATATGAGCACGTGGTCAAGTGGTTAAGGCATTGTACTAGCTACCTGAAGGTTGTGAGTTCGAGCCCCAGGCGAGGCAGCGTGTTGTGTCCTTGAGCAAGGCACTTAACCACACATTGCTCTGTGACGACACTGGTGCCAAGCTGTATGGGTCCTAATGCCCTTCCCTTGGCCAACATCGGTGTCGTGGAGAGGGGAGACTTGCAGCATGGGCAACTGCCGGTCTTCCATACAACCTTGCCCAGGCCTGTGCCCTGGAGAGTGAAGACTTTCCAGGCGCAGATCCATGGTCTCGCAAGACTAACGGATGGCTTCAACCTCAAACAGGAGAAAACCTGCAGACGCTGGAAATCCAAAGCAACGCACACATCATGCTGGAGGAACTCCACAGGTCGGACAGCATCTGTGATCTGTGGAAAAGAGTAAATAGTCGACGTTTCGGGCTGAGGCCCTTCATCAGGACTGGAAAGGAAGGGGAGAAGTCAGAGTAAGAAGGTGGGGGAGGGGAGGAAGAAGTCAAAGGTGGCAGGTGAGAGGTGATATCAGGAGGGGGGAGGGGAGAAGTAAAGAGCTGGAGAGTCGATTGGTGGCAGCGATAAAGGGCTGGAGAAAGGAGGAATCTGATAGGAGAGGCCAATGGAAGAAAGGGAAGGCAGAATGGATCATTTACCTTCTTACAAAAGGTAGAACAGATTTGCAATTGCAGGAATTCAGGAGGATGAGAATAAAAGACAGACACAAGAAAGTCTGCAGATACTGGAAATCCAAAGCAACACACGCAAGATGCTGGAGGAATGCAGCAGACAAGGCAGCATCTATGGAAAAGAGTAAACAGTCAACATTTAGGGGGCGAGATCTTTCATCAGGACTGAGAAGGAAGGGGGAAGACACCCAAATAAAAACTTGGGAGGTGGAGAAGGAAGGTAGCTAGAAGGTGATAGGTGAAGCCAGGTGGGTAGGGAAGTTCAAGGGCTGGAGAGGAAGGAATCTGACAGGAGTGGACCACAGGGGAAAGGGAAGGAGAAGGGGACCCAGTGGGAGGTGATAGGCAGGTGAGAAAAAGTGAAAGGTCAGAGTGCAGAATAGAGAAAAGGTGGGGGGGATTAGTTTTGTTCAGCGGAAGGAGAAATTGATATTCACATCATCAGGTTGGATGGTAAAAGAGATGTATGAATGGTTTTGAAGGGGAGAATAGGGAGTAGAGGTTTCCTCTTTCAGGAGAATCCAGACAAGGGGCTACTTGGTGGAGTGCAAGGGTATGATGGGGAGCGGTGCAGGAACAGGAGAGAGAGCCGAGGTAGTGCCTTATTGCATTGTGCAGCCAAATTTGTGAGAAGATGGGGTGACTGTTAACAGCAGTGAGGTGGCGGGGGGGAAAGGCTATTGTGGATATCATTGTGGGGCGCCTGTTCAATAAACAGGAAGTTGCTGGAATGGTGAAGTTGACTTGATGGGCTGAATTGCCAAATTCTGCTCCTAAAAAAGGAATGGTTAAAATTGACGCGGTTTCTGAATTGGACTCTGCAGTTCACGTTATGATATGTTTCTGGTTTCGGTTCGCTGCCTTTTTTGTTGCTATTTTGGGCGTTTGTGATCAGGGTGACCAGCAATAATGAACGATGCTGCGCTTGATTGAACTGAACAGAATACGCCTGAACTCTTTCGATTTTGTGTTTTATATTCTGTGTTTTTCGCTCTTTCTTCCCATTTGCATGATTTATATTTTTTGTGCATGGGGAGAGGTCAATGTTTTTCTTTGAACGGTTTCCATGGTTTCCTTTGTTTTGCGGCTGTCTGTGGAGAAGACGAATCTCAGGGTTGAATACTGCAAACGTACTTTGATTACAAATGTACTTTGATTCTTTGAATTTATTTTCTCAAAGGGTTGTGCATTTTTCAATTTCATTCCCTTGAAGCTGAGTCAGTGAACGCATTTCTGGGATGGGAGGTAGGACACTTGATCAGGATGAAAGATTACCGAGAGAAGGCAGAGGTGTGGAGATGAGCTTGCAATCGCATCAGACACAATCTTCTTAAACGACAGAGGAGCATATGGCGTTCTCCTGCTCCTAATCTGAATCAGATTATGGATGCACTGCCTCAGCAGAACGTTCTTGGAGGTGTTTCTTTCTTTTTTTAATATAATTTTTATTAAGTTTTCAAACTTGATTACATGGAATAACAATATCTACCCTCCCTCCTCCCCTTAACCCCTCCCCCCGATGTATACCCCTACCTAAAAGAAAGAAAAAGGAAAAAAAAAAGAAAGAAAGAAAGATTGCCTGGATATTGGAGGGTCTCCACATGCTCCATGGGATTCAAAATAAATCTAATATATTTATTTGTTACTTTCCCCGAAGGACCAACATCTTTATCATCAGAGCACCTAAATATGCCAACCTATCTTTTGTAAATAAGGGTGCCAAATATTCAAAAATATATCATATTTATCTCTTAAATTATAAGTAATTTTTTCAAGTGGAATACAGCTAAAAATTTCATTATTCCAATGATCCATACTTAAATATGAATCCAATTTCCACGTAACTGCTATAGCCTTCTTGGCTACTGTCAATGCAATTTTTATAAATTCTTTCTGGTATTTATTCAATTTAAGTTTCGGTTTTATCCCTTCAATGTCACCTAATAAAAATAATATAGGGTTATGTGGAAGTTGAGTTCCAGTAATTTGTTCCAATAAAACTCTTAAATTTACCCAAAAAGGTTGAATTTTGGAACAGGACCAAGTAGAATGTAAAAAAGTACCAATTTCTTGATTACACCGAAAACATTGATCAGATAAGTTTGAATTTAATCTATTTATTTTTTGCGGTGTAATATATAATTGGTGTAAAAATTATATTGTATTAATCTAAGTCGAACATTTATTGTATTTGTCATACTGTCAAGACGTAGTCTTGACCAATTTGTTTCATCAATATTAATACCCAAATCCGTTTCCCATTTTTGTCTTGACTTGTGGATTCCTTGTTTAAGTGTCTGTTTTTGAATCAGATTATACATAAAAGAAATACATTTTTAAATGTTTCCTTTTTGAATTCAAATTTCAATTTCATTAGATTTCGGCAAAAATATTGTTTGACCCAGTTTGACTCTTAAATAAGCCCTTAATTGAAGGTAACAAAAGAAAGTGTTATATGATATTTTATATTTATTCTTTAATTGTTCATATGTGCTTCTTTCTTAGAATGAGACATCAGATGGATATTAAAGATATTGCTGACACAAAAAGATTCTGCAGATGTTTGAAGTCTTGAGCAACCTACACGAAATCCTGAACAAACTCAGCATGTTAGGCAGCATCTATGGAGGGGAATGAACAGTTAACATTCAATGTAAAAAAAAATCATATTAGAGTTACTATCAAAGATTCAAAGGTCCAATTTAATGTTAGAGAAATTTATACAATATACATCCTGAAATGCTTTTTCTTTGCAAACACCCACGAAAACAGAGGAGTGCCCCCAAAGAATGAATGACAGTTAAATGTTAGAACCTCAAAGTCCCCCCCAACTCCCCCTCTCCTCCCGCGCGTAAGCGGCAGCGAGCAACAATCCCCCCTCCCCCCACCGGCAAAAAAAAGCATCGTCACCCGCCACTGAGCACTCAAGCACAGCCATCCCACCCTGCAAAGACTCATTTCAGGGAGGTAGCACCCTTGCCTCCCCCCACCCCCGGTCGACCTCCAAGGGTGTATGTAATACTTTGTTTAGTGATTTTGTCTCATCTATAAACCAAGTTGGATATATGCAGAAAATGTGGCATTAAGATATGTACATTATTATGTTATATTATCATGTTTATTCTATTACAACTTTAAGCAAGTCTACAGGGAGTTTGGCGTCATCACATAGGACATCAATAGAGTAGCTCCTTAGCAGCTGGCCAGCTAGTTTAAATAACGTTAGCTATGCTAATGAACGAATGACACCTATTAAACTCACCTCAACATGTTGTTTACATTTTAACCCCCCATGGGCAATGGAAAAGTCTCTGTTGCAAACAGTGCAGTGAGCAGCACTGTCATTATTTTTGAGGTCGACTGTAAAGCCCGCCCACAGAGAAAACTGATAGGTCTACTTAGCACGAAGAGAGACCAATCAGGATGCTCGATCTCGCTCTCCCTCTTCTTCTCAAAAAAATTGATTTGCGGGATGTTGTATATAATTTCCGGGCATCAGGGAGCCGCTATCAATATGCGGGAGACTCCCGGAACTTTTGGAAGAGGTGGGATGTCTGCAAGCGTGCGCAAAGCAACAGCAAAGACACAGACTTGTAGTACTCCAAAGACTACTTGTTCACCCAGTATTCGACATACCACAGGCTCTCTCTCCCTAATAAGGGAAAAAGAGCTGTCTCCATTTTCCCAGCGAACAGGGAGACGTAACGAACAACTCGCTGGTTTACGATGTTAAAAGTCCGTTATGTTGCTTTTCTCGAGAACTGTGTCTGAAGACCTCAAAGATCTTGGGTCTTCGGGCACACAGCCGTAGATATTTCGACTCCCCCGATGACATACAGGTCTCCTGCTGTGACACTGGCTCTCGATCCACCTGTCTCCAGAGTCCCGAGATCCTAGGCTTCCAAATCCGAGCCGGACTCCTAGGCCGAGCCCTTGGCGTGCCGAACAACGGCAAGTTATGAAATCCTGAGAGCAGGTCCCATTCCTGCAAAGAACCGAAGTCAGCGTGTAACTCCAGGTCAGGGTCTTCAAAAGAACCCTGAAAGGGAAAAATAGAGATATTAAAGATGGAAATAGAGCTGTTTCCAAAGATGCAAGCAAAGAAGTTGCCGTTTTAGTGCCATCATTACTTCACTCTGCATATAGTCACATAGAGTACTTACATGTGACCACGTACCACCCTGAGATTCATTTTATTGAAGCATTAATAGGAAAATGAAGAAATACAATAGAATTTATGAAAAAAATACTGTATATAAACCAAGACTGACAAAGAACCAATGTGCAAAAGAAGACACATAAAAGATACACTGAGAATGTGAGTTGTAGAGTCCTTGAAAGTGAGTCTGTAGGTTGTGGAGTCAGTTCAAAGCTGAGATGAGTGAAGTTATCCACTCTGTATAGCAGCCAAACGAATCCAAAATCAAAACAACATGTTTGCCGCTAGCTTGAGACTGCAACAGGTTTGGTATACTTGCTTGACGCTCCCTTAGCTCCAGTGAAATCATTTTTCCAGAGTCGAATCCTGTATTCGACCCTTTATTAACAAATGGCAAACGTACAATCTTGAAGCGATATTAAGTAGTTAGCAAAGATTTGACCTCCTGCCAATCCCAAGCCACAAGCTACCATGAAATAAGCAAGAATACGTAACTTCTTCCTCTCATGCCCCCTCCAATGAGAGTAGTTACCATAATAAATGTAATAAATGCCCAACACAGAATTCATGTCTCCTACACGCTGGATCGGCTGCCTGATTGTTGCAGGGGATTAACTATTCCTGAACCTGATGGTGTGGGATCCAAGGATCCTGTATCTCCTATAAAGATATTGCTGCATCTTTTGAAACTGACCAACGTCCGACCCTTAGTAACCATCAAGAACGGCTAAATCAGACGTGACTCATTGCTAGCACACACAGAGAAAATGCTGGAGGAACTCAGCAGGTGAGGCAGGTTCTACAGAAAGAAATAACTTTTCGGGCTGAGACCCTTCATTAGTCTTGCAAACACGAGGAAATCTGCAGATGCTGGAATTTCAAGCAACACACATAAAAATTGCTGGTGAACGCAGCAGGCCAGGCAGCATCTCTAGGAAGAAGTACAGCTGGTGTTTCGGGCCGAGACCCTTCGTCAGGACAAACTGAAAGAAGAGCTAGTAAGAGATTTGAAAGTGGGAGGAGGAGGGGAAGATTTGAAATGATAGGAGAAGACAGGAGTGGGAGGGATGGAGCCAAGAGCTGGACAGGTGATTGGCAAAAGGGATATGAGAGGATCATGGGACCTTACATTCCATCTGGGTAGCCTCCAACCTGATGGCATGAACCTTGACTTCTCAAACTTCTGTTAATGCCCCACCTCCCCTTCGTACCCCATCCCTTATTTATTTATATACACACATTCTTTTTCTCTCTCTCCTTTTCTCCCTCTGCCCCTCTCACTATACCCCTTGCCCATCCTCTGGGCTTTTCCCCCCCTCCCCCCTTTCTTTCTCCCTGGGCCTCCTGTCCCATGATCCTCTCGTATCCCCTTTGCCAATCACCTGTCCAGCTCTTGGCTCCATCCCTCCCCCTCCTGTCTTCTCCTATCATTTCACATCTCCCCCTCCCCCTCCCCCTCTCAAATCTCTTACTAGCTCTTCTTTCAGTTAGTCCTGATGAAGGGTTCCGGCCCGAAACGTCAACTGTACCTCTTCCTAGAGATGCTGCCTGGTTTGCTGCGTTCACCAGCAAATTTGATGTGTGTTCCTTCATTAGTCCTACTGAGTTCCTCTTGAAGTTTGTGTGTGCTGCTCCAGGTTGCTAACGTCTGCTCAATCTCTTGCAACTTCTGTAGGCTCATTGTTACTAGTGTCATTTAGCTGGAGGCAGACTGCTTCCGTTTACACTTGTGACTACATTTCAAAGTAATTTATCAGATGGCCATTGCTTTCCTGATGGAGGATCTCAGGACTCCTGCTGAAGGGTTTCGGCCTGAAACGTTGACTGTTTACTCTTTTCCATGGATGCTTCCTGGCCTGGTGAGTTCCTCCAGCAGTGAGTGTGTGTGTGTGTGTGTGTGCGTGCGTGTGTGTTTTTGTGTGAGTGTGTGTGTTTTTATGTGAGTGTATGTGTTTTTGTGTGTGTGTGTGTGTGTGTGTGTGTGACTTTGAGTTCCAGCATCTGCAGACTTTCTCATGTTGACAATTACTTTTTTTGGTTACTAATTTTTTATTGCAACACCAGCAAATTACATTCAATACAACCAGTTGCCAATTACATTTTGACTGTTTAACCCAGCCACCCGCCAACCTTCATCACCAACCCCCCTCCCCCCTCCCTCCCCCCCCATCCCTCACCCCTCCACCAAGCAACTGAATAGTAGTGGCATTCCTATTTTAGCAAAAGATCTTTTAAGTTAGATATCAAATTTGTCCACATTAAGATTGTGTTTGGTCGTGCATCATTTACTCTTGCTGATGAAAGTTCCAGGTAAGAAATGTCCAAAAAACTCCGAAGCCAGTGAGTATTTGAAATGTCATGGGAAGCTTTTCAATGCTGGACTACAATCTTCTTATTTGTTGGCAATTATTTTTGAAAATTTCCCAATACTTCAAAAATCTAAAATTCTTCAGATTCAGATTCATTTATTTATCATGAGCACATTGAAACATACAGTGAAACGTGCTGTTTGCACTGACAACCAGCACACCCAAGGATGTGCTGGTGGCAGCCCGCAAGTGTCCCCACACATTCTGATTCCGGTATTGCATGCTCACCATGTTCGACACAACGAATATACACACAAGCACAACAACAGAACAAAATGAGAGAACAACAGCAAAGAAGTGCCCCTTTCCCACCCTCCCACTCCCCTGACACACATGGGCCTCCAGCCTTTGGACCAGATCTTTTTGGCTTAGCTGATGGTCTACTTCATCAAGCAGAATGGTCTGGGCAAATGATTTCAGGATGAAGGGTCACTCTTTTAGACCTCTACTTCCTCAGGAATTTGCAGAGATTCTGCATGACATCTAAAAGGTTGACGAACTTCTATAGCAGTGTGGTGGAGAGTATATTGACTGGCTGCATCACAGCCTGGTGTACCAATGCCCTAGAAGGGAAAACCCTATAAAAAGTAGTGGATATGGCCCAGTCAATCATGAGTAAAGCCCTCCCAACTATTGAGCACGTCTCCTTTGTATGTTGTCGCAGGAAAGCAGCACCCATCATCAGGGATTCCTGCCACCCAGGCCATGATGCCATCAGGAAGAAGGTACAAGAGCCGTAGGACTCACACCACCGGGTTCAGGAACAGTTACCACCCCTCAACCATCAGGCTCTTGAACCAAAGGGGATAACTTCACTCAACTTCACTTGCCCCATCACTGAAAAGATCCCACAACCTATGAACTCACTTTAAAGAACTCTTCACCTCATGCTCTTGATATTAATTAATTAATTATTATCATTTCTTTCTTTTTGTACTTGCGCAGTGTGTTGTTCTTTGCGCATTGGTTGAAAGCCCAGGTTGGTGAAGTCTTTCACTGACTCTATTATGGCTATAATTCAATTATGGATTTATTGAGTATGCCTGCAAGAAAATGAATCTCAGGGTTGTATACAGTGACGTATATATACTTCGATAATAAATTGACATTGAATGTTGAATATTAAGGTTATTCAGGACCACGGTTATCGAGTCATACAATCACAGAGTTATACAGTGCAGAAGATGGTCCTTTGGCCTGACTTGTTCATGCTAACCAAGATGTCAACCCGAGCTTGTCCCTTTTGTCTGAATTTCACCCATATTCCTCTAAACCAGCGGTTCTGACCCATTTTTATGCCATGGAGACCTACCATTAACCAAGGAGTCCGTGGGGCCCAGGTTGGGACCCTCTACTTTATACCTTTCCTATCAATATTTTTGTCATAATTTTAAATGTAGTTGTACCCACTGCTGCTACTTCCTCTGGTAGCTCGGTCCATAGGCCAACCACCTTTTTGGGAAGAACATGCTCCCACATCTCCTTTCAATCTTTCCCCTCTCACTGTAAACCAATGCCCTCTAGTTTTGGACTCTCCTACCATGGGGAAAAAGACTCTGTGTCCATCTATAAAACTCTTTCAGGTCACACTGGACAACAACTTTTTTCAAAAGTGTTGCTTCCTTAGAATTTTTTTTTTGTTTTTGATAGACCACTTGAAGTTGAACACAAATAATATTAAAGACTACTTGTATCACTAGGAATTTGCAGAAACAAGAAATTAACTTTTATTGAACATAATGTGTCTAATTGCATAACGATGCTGATCCTTTGTAATAGTTCGACCAAGCTAAAATGTTTTGTTGATGATCTTCATTTGTATTCAGTGTCTGAAGCTTCTTGCTTGAGTGTCTAACACTAATCAGCCAGCATTGATGGATTCCAGTTTCCCTGATACTGTTTCTCCATGACCATAATGTCATGGTGAAACCTTTCCCCATGCCTGTGACAGTGCCAGGATTTGCAGGGAATAAGTCTAAATGGGAATGCAGAAAGTTAATTTTTCGTGACATGTTGCACTTCATGGTTTTGTATGCTTGAAACACGTTGTCAACCAGCTGCACATAGTTTGGTGCTCTGCAGTTGCCAAGAAAATTTTCAACAACATCCTTGATTGCCTTCCATGTGATTTTCTCCAGTCCCACTAGAAGTTTTTTGAGTTTCCGGCCAATAATGATCTGTTTGATTTGTGGACCACAAAAGTGCTTTCCTTAATCTTGGCATCAGTTATTCTGACTTGAATTATCAATTGAAATAACAACTATTGGCAATTAAAAAAGGTGTATGATAAGGAAATTTAATTGTGATTTTCATGATCAGAAGCCCAAAATCCATAAGATACACACAAAAGTTTTTAGGAAGCAAAATCTTTGTTGTCCAGTGTCACTTCGCAACTTCCTTTGTTCCAGGAGAGACAGATCAAGCCTACTTAATATTTCTTTGTAATTAAAAACCTCCAGTGCCAGCAACGTAGATTCCTGGACACGAGTAGAGTTATAAATCACTACAGCACAAAAACAGGCCCTTTGGCCCATCTAGGCCCTGCTGGCCTGGTTTACTGCCTAATCCCATCAAATGGGATGAAGACATATGGAGAATTCTTAAGTCTGTATTCCAGTGTTGAGTCTTGGCTTCAGATCGGAGCAACACCAGCTCTTAATCGCTACATTATCTCTGAAACAGGCATTTTCATCTTTAGTAAGGACAGATAATAATGGTAATGTCTTCATAATGTACAATAGAGGCTTAGTTATAAAAAGGCAGATTAATGTTCTGTACTCAGAATACAGTATAGTCCAGGTTAGCATGAGCAATTTAGACAATGACGTTGTGCTTGTTATGTTTTATAGCTCCAAAACATAAAACCAATTGAAAGGAAAGCATGGAGCCAGGAGGCGCATGTCTTAGTTTTGTTCTTACTTTCGGAATACACACAAATATATAACGTGGTGACATGATAACGTATGCTATTTACATACTTTTATACATAACTTGTAATGAATTATTTAAACGAACAAAGAATGCTTACTCAGACAATATATTCACAATTTTACGCAAATATTACTGAAATATTAAATCTGCAACAGCCCTAATCTTTTATCTCACTCCTCGATTAATCTAACCCTTTCTTCCCACATGGGCCCTGTATTTTTTTCTTCATCCATGTGCCTATTTAAGCGTTTCTTGCATCTTGCCAATGCATCTTCCTCTACCACCACTGCTGGCAGCTCGTTTCATGCATCCACCACTCTCTGTGGAAAAAGCTACCTCTGTCAACCCCCTATTCTTTCCTTCAAACACCTTAAAATTATGCCCTTGCATATTAATAATTTCTGCCCTTGGAAAAAGGCACTGGTTGTCTGCTCTACCAATGCCATTTATCAACTTATAGACCTCTCTCTATATAGTACCGTAGTATAGTGGTTAGCACAATGCTTTACAGGCGCAGGTTCAATCCCCACTGCTGTCTGTGAGGAATTTGTACGTTCTCCCCATGACCTCCCCAGGTGCTCTGGTTTCCTCCCACAGTCCAAAGACATACCGGTTGGTAGGTTAATTGGTCATTGTAAATTGTCCCGTGATTAGAGCAACACACACACACAAAATGCTGGAGGGACTCAGCAGGCCAGGCAGCATCTGTGGATTAAAGTACAGTCGACGTTTCGGGCCAGTCCTGCCGAAGGGTTTCGGCCCGAAACGTCAACTGTTCACTGTTTTCCATGGATGCTGCCTGGCTTGCGGAGTTCCTCCAGCATTTCGTGTGTGTTGCTCGGATTTTCATCATCTGCAGGGTTTCTCTTGTTTGTCCCATGATTAGGCTAGGACTATCGCTGGGAGGCGTGGCTCGAAGGGTCGGAAGGGCCCATTCCGCACTGTGTCTCAATAAATAAATAACATACCTACAGTAGCAAACACGAGGAAATCTGCAGATGCTGGAAATTCAAGCGACACACACAAAAAATGCTGGTGAACGCAGCAGGCCAGGCAGCATCTATAGGAAGAGGTACAGTCGACGTTTTGGGCCGAGACCCCTCGTCAGGACAGATCTACAGTAGGGGTTACAGTACGATCTACAGTAGGTTGGGACTTTAAAACAATGAGCTAGTAACTTACCTGTGAAACTGTTATAGTTTGAGAAGCAGGCAGACCACAAGGTTATGCCGATCTATAGAAACAGAATATTACACATACACACACACAGATAAAGAGAAAACTACACATTTCGTGCTTTAGAACACATTACACCATTAGAATGAATTGAACACTTTGACCTTTATGCAGTGTGTGTGATGAGCAGTTCTCAATACCGCCTCAGCTGGGTAGCAGTTCACAGCAAAACGAAGTTAAGCAGATGGCTCATTAGCATAGGAATTGTACAGGCAGTGAAAACTGCCAAGCTCGAAGCTTCCCGGCTGCCTTGCTAACTCCTCATTCAGAAGAGTGTGGGAGATGCCAGAATAACTTGTGTTTTAATTATTTTCCCCCTCCCCCCATGCCAGTGGGAACCCTACCACCACGTCCTCAGCCCTGCCAAAGATCAGGCTGCCTAGGCCAGTGGTAGTGAAGTTTACCGGGCTGAAGGTGACCTGAGTTATAAGGCTGGGACTCTATTCCTTAGAACGTAGAAGACTGAGAGGAGATTTGATAGAGGTATACAAAATTATGAGGGTAGATGCAAGCAGGCTTTTCCAACTGAGGTTGGGTGGGACTACAACTAGAGGTCATGGGTTAAGGGTGAAAGGTGAAAAGTTTAAGGGGAACATGAGGGGAAATGTCTTCACTCAGAGGGTGGTGAGAGTGAGGAATGAGCTGCCTGTGCAATTAGTGCCTGCGAGTTTGATTTCAAAGTCTAAGAGAAGTTTAGATAGGTACATGGATGTGAGGGGTACGGAGGACAATGGCCCAGGTGCAGGTCGACGGGAGTAGGCATTTTAAACGGGTTGACACAGACTAAATGGGCCAAAGGGCCTGTTTCTGTGCTGTACTTTTCTATGAAAACATGATCCTGAAGTTTACAACCTATATTTACTTGAGGAGGAGCAAACCACGAGACCTTTCTGTTTACAACAGGGAAAGAATCCAGTGCTAGGAGTGGACAACTGATTGCCCATAGGGAGACATATCACTCGACCTGGGCAGTATTGGCAGTGGGAGAGTTCAATTCATTGAAAGTCTTTTTTAACAGCTTTTACAGGGCAGGCAACTTATGCAGTAGTTCCGCATAAACGCCAATACCCATTTTGCCAGGTCTTCACAACTTCATAGAGATGATTCAGATACTTGTGCTGGTCCCAAATTTGTCCCTATTGTGCAAGGCTGGTGTTGAAAGAGAGAGATGGCAGGGGTGCAACTTTTCTGTGGACGTCCATGGAGTCTTGCAGCCCATTTCTGTCTTCCCAGGTTTCCAATATTTGCTCTGTGAGGACTTAGGATCAAAGAGACATAGAAAAGTACAGCATGGAAAAAGGCCCTTCTGCCCATCTAGTCCATGGAAAACCATCTGCCATCAGCCTGCACCAGGGACCATAGGTCCCCATTCCCCTACCATTCACATACCTATCCAAACTTCGTTTAAATGCTGAAATCGAGCTCACGTGCACCACTTGCACTAGCAGTTTGTTCCACACTCTCATCACCCTCTGTGTGAAGAAGTTTCCCTTCAATAACCTTTGAACTTTTCACCTTTCACCCATAATCCATGACTTCTGGTTGTAGTCCCACCCAACCTCAGTGGAAAAAGCCTGTTTGCATTTACTCTATCTATTCAGCTCATAGTTTTATATCCCTCTATCAAATCTCCTCTCAATCCTCTATGTTTCAAGGAATAAAGTCCTAACCTACTCAATCTTTCCTTATAACTCAGGTCTTCCAGACCCAGCAACATCCTTCTAATAATGGGCATGCCCTCCATTTGCAACAGGCCCGATTGAACCAAATGAATCCCATGGCCACCTTGGTGAATAATTGCGTGACTGCATGGCATGGTTCTAGACCGTCTTGTACCTACACACAAGAAATTATAAACCCATCAAGATTCGCTATGTAGGTGAGGTATCAGAGGGGTGGCAGTGTGTTCAGAGCACAAGCTAGCCGCTGGCTTCAAACACTGATGAAAGAATGCAACAGAAAGACTGTTGTTTTTTTTTTCAAACTGTGTTCTTGATGCCCTCAACAATGCAAAGCCACATTAATTAAATAATAGGGATCAGCTACTATTCCCTGACTCAGAGGGCAAGTTACCAGAAGAAGCCTAGATAATCACGCTGAATTACAATCGCATTACACCCTATAAATCCCCGTAGGCAGGGGGTTAAGAAAATATGTTTGTAATTTCCAGCACTGTTTCAGAGTGAAAGGATAGAACTTTTGAACATATATTGGTGAACTAATGATGTCTCTTGAGCTTTTTTGGAAACTTTGTAAGGGAATAGTGTTAAAGATTCTTTCCGATTTTATTTTCTTCAAATACCTCCAACAACAGCAGCATCCTAATTGGTACAAGGGAGGGGAAACTGCCTTTGTGTATATTCTGCAGAATTATGGCAGTCTGCGTGGGGAACAGAGGAAGGGGAGGGGTGGAATTTGTTAACTGGAAGGACAAATGTCATCAGGTTGGAGGGTATCAAGACAGAGTCAAAGGTGTTGCTTCGTCACCTGAGGGTGGAGATCTACTCCGCAGAAAGATGAAGTGCTTTCCACAGGGTAGTCGAGGCAATATTTCCAATTGGATAACGTGGTGTGCTTAAGCCACAATATAATTAATAGAATGCGCATTTCATAATTTAAATGAGATTGTTTGTTCATTATGTGCCATGTTGTATGAAATCATCATTATGCGCCATGTTGTATGACAGAGGTGATCATGGTCTTTTTCTGACCCTGATTGTTCTTGGCAAATTTTTCTAGAGAAGTGGTTTTGCCCTTCTTCTGGGCAATGTCATTCCAAGATGGCTGACCCCCAGCCATTATCAATACTCTTCAGAGATTGTCTGCCTGGTGTCAGTGGTCGCATAACCAGGATTTGTGATATACACTGGCTGCTCGTACGACCGTCCACCACCTGCTCCCATGGCTTCACGTGACCCTGACTGGGGGGCTAAGCAGGTGCTACACCTTGCCCAAGGGTTTCCTGCAGGCTAGCGGAGGGAAGGAGCACCTTACACCTCCCTTGGTAGAGACGTACTGTATGCCCACCTTGCCACCTTAGATGAGATTGTTGACAATTCATTATATAAAATATTGGAGAGTCTATCCGATGAATCTCTTTGGGTTTAAGGCACTATATAAACAAAGGTGGGATTTTATTTTGAGAGTACTTGAATAATTTGCATTTTACCCCAATCTCATTAGGATCTGGATTCCTATTTGGTACAGTGCAAACTTTTTAAGAATAAAGATTAATGTATTCAGCTTTCTTTCTTTTTTTTTGGTTTCGGAGGGTTTGCAGGCCCAAGGTAGGTTCTGCTCTTCCCCCGTAGTTTATGTACCAATCAGCTGCCTTCTCATTGTCACATGGGTGAAGGTCCTCACAGATCAGTCATTTCCAATCAGTAAACCCAAAGGCAATTTGCCCATGTTCTGATCACATCCTTTTCCCAGGCAAAAGAATCAATTCTAACTGTTCCTTTTTTTTTGGGTTCAATCTGGTGCCACTTTGTGGTTTTTATCAAAGTTATTTGGCAAAATTGAGTCTTTGTAATTATTTTAAAAAGTGTCAGGTAAAAGATGTACAGCTTCTGTTCCCTCTAATGTTCAGGGTTCAAATTAAATTTATTATCGAAGTACATGTATGTCACCATATACAACCCTAAGATTCATTTTCTTGTGGGCATACTCAAAAATGGTTTTCGGTCGGGCGCCGGACGCTTGGAGAGATTTGGCGAGGGGCGGACACCCGGCGCTCGGCTGGGGGCCGTGGTTGAGTGGTCGGCGACTTGGGCCGGCTCCCCCACCGGACTTAGTCTGGTGAGGAGGGTGTGAGGACACCCAACAGGACTGAAAAAAAACAAGACCTGACAAAGGGCGGATGAACTCCTTGTGAACCAACGGCCATCTTCCGCGGAAGAGATTAAAGCCTCACCACGTATCTGCGAATCGTATGCTATGCACCCAGTTAGAAGAGACATGATGAACTTGGGGACTGCACCGTGTGCCTGGACCTGCCCAAGGCCTCCGCCTAAGGAAGGGCCGAGCTCAAAGAAGCGGCCGCGGCTGGAGGCCGACACGGCCCCGGGCTCGAGTTCAGCGGGGGGCCGCAGCGGGCGGTGCCAAAGCGGCCAGTGAGAACAAACTGGAGGAGAGGCTGTACTCGGTGCTGTCCCAAGGTCGAAGAAGATGGAGGTGCATAGCCACCAACCCTGGATTCGGGACGGCACCCACTGACTGACTGACTGACTCAATAAATCCCTAATAGAATATTAACCATAGTAGAATCAATGAAAGATTGCACCAACTTGGGCGTTCAATCAGTTTGCAAAAGACAGCGAACTGTGCAAATATAAAAAGAAAGAAACAATAATAAAAAAATAAATAAGCAACGTAGATGAAGAGTCTAGAACATGAGATGAAGAGTCCTTGAAAGTGAGTCCATAGGTTGTGGGAACAGTTCAGTGAAGTTATCCCCTTTGGTTCAGGAGCCTGATGGTTGAGGGGTGGTAACTGTTCCTGAATCTGGTGGCGTAACTCCTGAGGCTCCTGCATCTTCTGCCTGACGGCAGCAGCGAGAAGAGAGCATGTCCTGGTTGGGGGGGGGGGGTGGTCCCTGATGATGGATGCTGCTTTCCTGCAACAACACTTTGTATAGATGCGCCCAGTGGTGGGGAGAGCTTTACCCTTGATAGACTGGGCTGTATCCACTACTTTTTGTAGGATTTTCCATTCAAGAACATTAGTATTTCCAGCCATAATTCACAACTATATTGAATTTGATAGTAAAGACAGCAGGTGCACATTCAAAGATGGACTTGTGACAATCTTCCTTATCATGGTCTTGCACCTTGTTGTCTGCCTGCACTGCACTTTCTCTGTAACTGTAACACTTTATTCTGTATTCTGTTACTGCTTTTCCTTGAACTGTTTCAACTTACTGATCTGATGAAATGATTTGCATGGATGACTTACAAAACAAAGTTTTTCATGGGCGGCCTGGTAGCGTAGTGGTTGGAACAGAGCCCTATAGCACTACTGCCTGGAAGGAGTTTGTACGTTCTCCCTGTGACCACGTGGGTTTCCTCCCACAGTTCACAGACATACTAGTTGGTAGGTTAATTGGTCATTGTAAAATGTCCTGTGATTAGGCTGGGATTAAATCGGGGGGAATTGCCGGGCGGCGTGGGTTGAAAGGCTGGAAGGGCCTATTCTGTGCTGTATCTCAATAAATAAATAAACCAAGTTACCGTTTTACCAGCGTTGGAACAAGGTTAAACTTTACTGCCATCTAACAGTATACCAGCATCATGCCACTGACTAACTAGTTGAACTAGTCAATAGTTTCATGTGAGCGTTTCTCAGCCATGTCAGGTATTCTTAAAGTCAAGAACCTGAAAAGGTAAATCCTGCAATCAAAAGATTCAAAGTACGTTCATATTCAAAGTATGTATCCAGCTTGTGGGCACGTGGCCAAGTGGTTAAGTCATTGGACTAGCGACCTGAAGGTCATGAGTTCGAGCCCCAGCCAAGGACACGTGTTGTGTCCTTGAGCAAGGCACTTAACCACACATTGCTCTGTGACGACACTGGTGCCAAGCTGTATGGGTCCTAATGCCCTTCCCTTGGACAATATTGGTGTCGTGGAGAGGGGAGACTTGCAGCATGGGCAACTGCTGGTCTTCCATACAACCTTGCCCAGGCCTGCACTCTGGAGAGTGAAGACTTTCCAGGAGCAGATCCATAGTCTCGCAAGACTAACGGATGCCTTTATTTATGTATGCAGTGTACAACCCTGAGATCTGTCTTCCCCACAGACAGCCACGAAACAAAGAAACACCGTGGGGACACGTTCAAGGAAAAACATCAACCCCCTCCCCCTCCCCACCCACGTGCAAAAGAAAAACAAATTAGGTGAACGCCAACAGAAAAAAGAGCGAAAAACACAAAATCAAAAGAGTCTGGGCATATTCAGTTCAGCTCAGTTTACAGATCAAGAATTTTATTGAGTAAAATTTAAAATAAAAGGTTTCAGGTAGGATTTCAGAACTGCTACTTTTTATTTAGTGTTTGATTTGTCTCACCTGAAACAGCCATGCCCTATAGCGGCAAGTGGCAAGCAGAGTCTGTCACAATATTCAGTGTTGGCAAAGGAGACCTGTGCTTTGTCCACATACGATATTACTATTCTAGTTGTTTCTGTTTTCAGTTCCCTTTGCATCATATATTAATAACAGTGAATTAATGATGTGTGGAAGCAGTGTCGGAAGTGATGGTGATATATTGTGGGTGTAAATGATTATTGTTGTTTATGCATCTATGGGTTTTGTAGCCCGTCAGCAAAACCAAATACCCGTTGCCAGAAGTAACATTAAAAATGCTGGGTCCACATCTGTAATTGAAAAACAACAAGGTTTGCTGAAAACGAGGGCTCGAGATTGCTGTTCACAAATGTTCAACAAATTAACCTCATTCGTACGGAACTGTGACTGTTTTCTCTTCGATTGGTTCAGGGTTAAGACTGACAGGCTCTTGGGTGCGTAAGGAATGAGTCTGTATGGGAAGCAAGTACAAATAGGGGAAATAGGACCAGACGTGGTATTGCTGAAGAACAGGATAGCGGTCAAGATGGCGCCCGACAAGGTCGTCGAGGTCGTGGCTCTGACTCAGGGATGGTTTTGGGGACTTAGAGGTGAAGTTAGGGGTTAGGTGCAGGGATGAGGGGGAGCTAGAGATCAAGGCGGAACCCAGGTGGGAGAATTCCAGAGTAGAAGGCCAGTGAGGCCTGTGGCCGGATGTCGGGTCAACAGCCATTGTGGACGAAGACCAGCGATTCCTGTGGTCAATGAACGAGGTTGGCGTGGATGAGGGCTGGTGATCACCCGCCCCCAGGTGGCCGGTTTGCAGGATCAGAGGTACGATGGCGGGAAACATGAGGCTGCATCCCCCACTTCCCCCACCTCCTCCCCCCCCCCCCGACCCGGTAGGCAAGTCCCGTGGCCGGAGGTCCGTGCGAGGTCTGGAGTTCGGGGCTTGGGGTTCGGAGCCTCTGATCAGCCAGTCCTGGCGTCGACATGGAACAATGAAACCCAAGGTCGGCAATTCCAGAAGTCGGAGGCCGGATATCTGTAGTGCACCTGATGTCTGGGCCCTGGCGGCAGCGTGTCCCGAGCTGGGGGTCTGTCTGTGGGTGTGAGTGGAAGGAGGAAAGTGGCTCGTTTTGCTGCCACTGTTCTTGCTTATATTGTTCTGCTGATCATTGTAGACACACCTTGTTAGCCTCAGATTGTGCGGAGCCACTTGCAGGCTGCCACCCACCCCCCAGCACATCCTTAAGCTTCACTGTTAGTTAGAGCAAACCATACATTTCACTGTATGATTTGATGTACTGTACCTCTGACAAATAAAAAAAATAGAATCAGAATCCAAATCTGAATTTCAGACAAGAGAAAATCTGCAGATGCTGGAAATCCAAGCAACGCACACAGAATGCTGGGGGGTCTCAAGTTCTTCCAGTGTTGTGTGTGTGTGTAGTCTGAATCTGAGTTTTTTGGGGTTGAATGAAGTAGGAATAAAGGCAGCCTTGACTGGCAAGCATGCCTCACTCTTGTCTTCCGAAGAGCTTTCTGGGTCAAAGTATCTCCAGATCCAACACCGCCATGTGATGTTTCCCATGGTGGGGGAGTCCAGGACAAGAGGGCACAGCCTCAGGACAGAGGGGCTCCCTGTCAAAACAGGGATACAGAGAAATTTCTTTAGCCAAAGTGTGGTGAATTTGTGGGATTTGTTGCCACGTGCAGCTGTGGAGGCCAGGTCATTGGGTGTATTTAAGGCAGAGATTGATAGGTTCTTGATTGGACATGGCATCAAAGGTTACGAGGAGAAGGCCGGGAACTGGGGTTGAGGAAGAGATAAAAAAAAGAATCAGCCATGATTGAATGGTGGAGCAGACTCGATGGGCCAGATGACATAATTCTGCTCCTATGTCTGCTCCTATAGGTGGGAGGAGAAGATGGCAGTGCGATGCAGCGCGCGCAGCTCTCTGGTGAAATGATATTGTATCGGTTAAATAGGGGCCGTGCACAATTCTGACTTGATGGAGACAGATGTGAGAAGGCAGAGGAACATCTGGAGAAATTTCTGAAATGCCTGGTTTGCTGCTGTTGTTACTGTGTGATCGAGAATCTCCAGAGGGAAGGTCCCAAAATCCCCGGCTTTGCCTGCTGCTGGTGACCGAGGCTGAGGTCGAAGCGTTCGGCAGAGATGGCGCTCAGTACTCGGTGTCGGACGGCTGATCAGAGCTCAAAGTTTTCGGATGATTTAGAGTCGGACTGTGGTCGGGCATGGCAGGGAGAGTTTTCTTCCTTCTCCCGTCTGCGTGAGAAGTGGGACTTTCGAGAAACTTTGACCTTTTTTACTGTGCCCGTTCTTCATCAAGTTATGGTATTGTTGCACTGTTGTAACTATATGTTATAGTTATGTGGTTTTGTTAGTTTTTCAGTCTTGATCTGTCCTGTGTTTTTGTGATATCACACCAGAGGAATATTGTATCATTTCTTAATGCATGCATTACTAAATGACAATAAAAGAGGACTGCGTGTCCTCATAATCTAATGTCTTATGGTCTCATGGACCCACATCTCGTCATGGGTAGAATCCACAGCAAGTACTTGTCTGACCTTCCATAGCCTGTTCATTGGAATAAGCAGTCATTGATAAGGTTCCTGTTGTCTGAACAAGTGGGAAGACTCCAGGGCACATTGTGATACAGGCACTGCAGTTCTTTAGAAAAACATGCTGATGAAGCAGAATTAGTGGACCAGCTCATCCTTTCGCGACTGCCAGCTGTTCACCTTCTAAAAGTTTCTGGAGATCTTTTGCCGAGATCATCATTTAAGTGAGTTTTACAAACACAATCTATCATCCACCCTGGACTACACTCAAAACTGGCATCTTCCTGCTGGTGAAAATATGCAAAGTGAGCAGATTAATTTCTTCACCAGACAACAGTACCATCTTGATGAAGTGCCTGGGCCCGAAATGTCTACGGCTGATTCCCCTCCATTGTTACTGCCTGACCTGCTGAGTTCCTCTACCGTTTTGGATGTCTGCTCTGGATCTCCAACATTTGCAGAACAAATGATTTTATTTGTGAGTAATTGATTGAAATCTTGGTTGATTAGTGTCATGTAAGGGTTGGCTTATTTGCCGGTCAAAAGCCGCTTCTACCATGTTGGGCATTGTTTGGTCTATTTAAAAGTTGCGGCCACTCTTTCCTATTGGTTGGCTTGCATGCCATTGTACAGGTTTTTGATTCCGGGCACCTCAGGGGTATAAGGATAGCATGTGCGGGAAGTTCGGCCTGTGAGGAGGAGAGAGAGCAGCGCGCCGTGCGTGCGCAGCCCTCCGGGGAAAAATGATATCATATCCGTTAAATAGGGGCCGTGGACAATTCTGATTTGATGGAGACGGACGTGAAAGCACAGAGGAACATCTGGAGAAATTTCTGAAACGCTCGTTCGCAGCTGTTGTTACTGCGTGGTCGGGAATCTTCCGGAGGGAAGGCCTCAAAATCCCTGGCTTTGCCTGCTGTTGGCGACCAAGATTGAGGTCGAATCGTTTGGACAGAGATGGCGCTCAGTACTCAGTGTTGGAGAGCTGATTCGGAGGCTCGAAGTTTTCGGATGACTCAGAGACGGATTGTGGTCGGGCATGGCAGGGAGAGTTTTTCTTCCTTCTCCCGTCTGCGTGAGATGTGGGATATTTGAGAGACTTTGAACTTTTTACTGCGCTCATGGACTTCTTCATCAAGTTATGGTATTGTTGCACTGTTGTAACTATATGTTATAATTATGTGGTTTTGTCAGTTTTCTCAGTCTTGGTCTCTCCTGTGTTTTTGTGATATCACATCGGAGGAAATATTGTACCATTTCTTAATGCATGCATTACTAAATAACAATAAAAGAGGACTACATGTCTTCATAATCTAATCTAATCTTTTCTTCCATCCCTACAGGCTAAAGTCGCGCCAGCGCTGAAATACCATTGGGAAAGGGTGTTGCAAACGTAAATGGGCTCCCTGTGTCTGTTTAGTTAACTAGCTATTTGTACCATGCTTAATTCTTTGGGTTTTATAACTCGGGGAGATTTAGCGGAGTATCCGTTCAATTAAAGGGTGACTGAATGTCCAGTATTGTGGTTTTCGGTAGTTTAGACAAACACTTGTTTAGCTAGATCCTCGATTTAGTGTTCCCATGCAATAGAGTGGTGTGGTAGTGTAGTGGTTAGTACCTGCAACCCAGTTTCAATTCCCCCTGCTGCTTGTAAGAAGTTTGTACGTTCTCCTCGTGACTGCAAAGGTTTCCTCCAAGTGCTCTGATTTCCTCCCACAGTCCAAAAATGTACTGGTTGGTATGCTAATTGGTGATCGTAAAATTGTCCTGTGATTAGGCTAGGATCAGCACGGCTCGAAGGGCTGGCCTATTCCGCAGTGTACCTCAATAAATAAATAATTGATCTTATGAATATGAAAACAACAGGAATTCTGCAGATGCTGGAAATTCAAGCAACATACATCAAAGTTGCTGGTGAACGCAGCAGGCCAGGCAGCATCTATAGGAAGAGGTGCAGTCGACGTTTCAGGCCGAGACCCTTCGTCAGGACTATTTTATGAATATGAAAGTGACTTCGGGTGTTAACTGCAACTCCTACACAGTCCAAGTTCCACTTACAGTGGTGGAGGAAACACAGCTCTTGCTGTAAACTCGAAAGGACCCACGCCAGAGTGTATCTACTATTTGTCACTTCAGAAAGCTCTGACAGGGGGAAGAGCAGGCTCCATTGAGCTCAGTTTTGTTTTCCAAGTCACGGCTGCTGACAGCCAGCTGCGTTGAGGGGTTTTGATTTACATTTCCCGTTCACAGTGTGTTATAAATAAGGGCTGCACAGAAGGGTGACAGTGAAGGCATTGTGTATTCAACGGCAGCAAAGTCGGAAAAGAAGGCATGCAGCAGACACTGGAGTGATCAAAGGGAGAAGAAATGGTTGAGTATTGCTGCACCATCCCCAGTAGCGTAATGAATATAAAAGTACAGCACAGAAACAGACCCCTCGGCCCATCTAGTCCATGCTGACCCATTTAAGCTGCCTACTCCCATTGACCCACATGGGGACCATAGCCCTCCATACTCCTACCATCCATGTACCTATCTAAACATCTCTTAAACATTGAAATTGAGCTTGCATGCACTACTTGTGATTGCACCATTAGCCCAACACTATTAAAGCTTGGGGCGTTCTGGAGCTTGGAGTTCGATTCTGGCACCGTCCTGTAAGGAGGTTATGCGTTCTTCCCGTGAGATGCATGGGTTTCCTCCAGGTGCTCAGATTTTCTCCCACAGTCCAAAGACTCACCGGTTAGTAAGTTAATTGGTGACTGTAGATCACTTTGTGATCTGGCTAGGGTTAAGCAGGAGGTTTGCTGGGTGGTGTGGTTGGGCTGGAATGGCCTGCATCTTTAAATGCACAAAAAAAAAATTGCAAGCTTAGCTCATTGATAAGAAAAGGCTGTCTGCCTTCTTTCAAAGTTTCAAAGTACATTTAATAGTATCCAGTGCACAACTTGAAATCCGTCCTCTTCTGGACATCTGTGAAACAAAGAAACCCGATCAAGCGATATTAACAGCGAAGCCCCCAAGCCCCCCTCCCAATCCCTTCACACGAGCAGCAGCAAAAAGTGTTGACCTCCCATCCCCCCCCACTCTTCCACCCCCACCCGTGCCCCCAGAGGGTCCATCAAACTACAGTTCACAAACCCACACACACAATTTCACAACGTGCGCAGGATTCCTGCCTTTATTACCACAGGTATAGAATACAGGGAGAGGTGCTGGTCGTGGAGCTGCTGTCTCACCAGCCAACAATCCAGAACTTGGGTGTTGTTTTGGTAGACTTCTCTCTGTAACTCCGGGTACTCAGATCTCCTCCAACATGCATATTGGTAGGTTAATTGAGTGCTGTACAATTGTAGGTGGGCGGTAGAATGAATGGGAACACGGGAACATGGGGAAAATTAGTGGGAGAGTACGATTATTCTATGAACTAGCACAGATTTGATGGGCCAAATAGCCATTTTCAAATGATTCAAAATACATTTATTATCTGTAACACGCTGTAAGGTTTCACTGTTAAGGCGAATGTAATGGTGTCTATGTAATGTTCCACTGCTAAGGACATGGTTTTTCTGTAGCAGCAATGTTTGGGTTATGGCTAGAGATAACGGGACTTTGGAAAGCAGGGGTTAGCCAATGAGGAAATGTTGTTCTTTCTTGTGTGTCTGGAAGCCGGGTTTTTCGCAGTCTTTCATTGGGGAGCGATAGAGAGAGAGGACGTGAATGGAGAGAGTTGGAAGACCCCTGGACGGAGTGGACTGAGGAACGAGGGTCCGAGGGCCGGTGACACACAGAGGAGGTCGATGGTTGATGAATGGCCATAGCAGTGAGCTCCGACGTGCACGTTTGACATTTTTTCTTAAAATGGGCCCTTTTTCTTTTTATTTTCTTTTCCTTAAAATAGGCCCTTTATTCAGATTAAGATTTATAACGTTCAATCATTTAATTGCATATGGTGTACTGTCTGATATTTTGCGGTGTAGATTTGTAACCGGGCAACACATCACGCAGCATCCACACAAACGAGATTTCTCAGTTTGATGGGGCCAGGAGTTGTTTTCCCCTAGACGAACACATGTTGGCTGAGGCTGAGGGTCACATATTGAAGGATGTATAAATTATACAACCTTGAGATTCGTCTGCTTACAGGCACCCACAAGGCAAGGAACCGGAAAGAACTCAAATTAAAGACCAACACCCAATGCGCAGAGAAGGAGGGAAAAAAACACAAATCATGCAAACAATAGAAACGAGCAACAAGTTGAGTCCGGGTACCCAGAGCCCAGAGCAGCTGGAGTAGGGTCAGAGCCTCGGTCTCAGCTCATCCCACAGTGGGGAAAATCGCCGTGAAGCTCGCAGACATGAAGCCAGAGCAGTCTCGCAGCCTCAGCGCCACCATGAGAGGAGTAACCATGGCGGGAGAGGGAGTGGAATTGGCCCGACCCTTGCCTCTGGTCCCGACACCCTGCCTTCTCGGTCTATCTGGACCGGCATATGGAAATATGGGAGGTTACACAACAACTGAATCGGACATTTATTAGACAACAAGACAATGAGACATAAAAGCAAAATTAGGCCGTTGAGTATGCTTCAGCTTTCAACCATGGCCGATTTTATTTTCCCTCTCAACCCGATTCTCACGCCTTCACCCCATCACTTTCTAGAACCTATTAACCTCTGCAGATGGTTGAGAGTGGGCGGGATGGTGGGTGGAGTGACCTCTCTATGCTCTCGGCGGATGGGGCTGGAGCAGGGTTTAACTGAAGCAGTTTGTTGATTTGGACTCTAATCCAGTTTTTACATGGTGTTCTATTTCCAGTTCGCGTTCTGTAAAGCATTGTGCTACTGTGCCATCCCATTAACAAATTAATGAGGGATTTATGGACAGGACAATAAAGGAGGAAAATATAACGGCCCTAGTGTTACAAAGATCAGTAAATTCAGGGACTGAGGATAAGAAAATCATAAATGTACACCTGTGTTTAAATTGACTCCCAGAGGCATCTACAGATAAGTAGGGGCCATGCACAATCCTGATTTGATGGAGATAGACGTAAGAAGCACAGAGGAACATCTGGAGTAACTTCTGAAATGCCCGCTTCGCTGCCGCTGTTACTGTGCGATTGAGAATCTCCGGAGGGGAAGGCCTCAAATCCTCGGCTTTGCCTATTGCCTGTTGCCGGGGCCGGGGTCGAAGCGCTCGGCAGAGATGCTGCTCGGTGCTCGGTGTCGGAGGGCTGGTTGGAGGCTCGAAGTTTTTGGACGGACTTAGGATTCGGCTGTGGTCGGGTGCTTCCAGGATGCTGCATCGACAAGTCTGCGGCACTGGAAGCTCAAGGCAGGGAGAGTTTTTTTTCTTCCTTCTACCATCTGCATGAGATGATGGGACTTTCGAGAGACTTTGAGACTTTTTTTTTACTGTGCCCATAGTCTGTTCTTTATCAAATTACGGTATTGCTTTGCACTGTTGTAACTATATGTTATAATTATGTGGTTTTTGTCAGTTTTTCAGTCTTGGTTTGTCTTGTGTTTCTGTGATATCATTCTGGAGGAACATTGTATCATTTCTTAATGCATGCATTACTAAATGACAATAAAAGAGGACCGCGTGTCCTCATAATCTAAATCTAATCTAAATCTAAGTCAGCATTGGCTTGTTGTAAGGAACATCCCAGAAGTAACTATCAGAGATGAAATGGTTCAGTTTGATGAGGAAAATCCAGTATGCATTTGGTTAATGCGTATCATGACTTACACACTTGCTAAGATCTGTCTGATACTTCATCAAAAAATCTCTGTCAACTGTGTAAGACATTTTGACTCTGGGAAAATGTCAACAACGGTCTACTCTGTCTGTGCCCCTTGGAATCTTATAACAGGGAAAATGACTTTGAGCAGCATTTACAGAATAGCCACTTTATTAGGCACACTTCTACACTTGTTTGTTAATACAAATATCTAATCAGCCAATCACAGGGCAGCAACTCAATACATAAAAGCACGCTGTCATGGTCAAGAGGTTCAGTTGTTGTTCCGAACAAACGTCAGAATGGGGAAGAAATGTGAGCTAAGTGACTTTGACAGTGGGCAGAGCTACACTGGCACTCCACAGCGACTTCTTCGAGCTCATCTGTGGAAGCAGCTTAACTTCCACCTTTAATGTCTCTCTTTTTCCTTTTCAAAGTGGACGGGGTTCTAATAAAGACCCTGACCTAGAGCTATGCTCAAACCTTGGTTCTTTGCGGCCATTTCTCAATATCCTGGGGGCATGGCCTAGAAGACGAGTGGGACTTCAGGGTTCCAAGCCTTTGCTGCTCTGGGGACCAGCTGATTCTAAGCCTGGGCCACCGAATGAATCATCGCGGGAGAAAACGGAATGTGAGGAGCAGCGGATTGGCTTTTGGGAGCTCGGTATTTGGTGAATCGTGCACTCTCTTTCCCTCTTTGGTGTGGGGGAGCTTGTTGCTGATTCTCAAGATGGAGAGCTCGAGAAAAAAAGTGACGCGGCAGAACTTAACATCGTAATTCAGCCAGTTGTTTTGTTTATGTCTCCTCTCTTGCTGAGCGACGCCTCGCTGTCCCCTTATTAAGGAGAGAGAGAGCGAGCCTGTGAATGATTATTTTATGTTGCACTGCAGATTATGGATTTTCTTGGGGACTTCGCTATTGCGTGCTTGGTGGGTGGAAGGTACTGATGCTTTTTTATTGCTGAAGTAAGTCGGGGAGGGCGAGGGTCGTTGCTTTGCTATTGCTTGTGCATGAGGGATGTAGGGAGGGCTTTAGGGTTCTAACGTTCTTACTGTCACTCATTCTTTGGGGCACTCTTCTGTTTTTGTAGATGTCTGCGAAGAACAATAATCTCAGGTTGTATATTGTATACATTCTCTGATATTAAATGGAATGATTGAACTATTGAATTTGATTGTGGAATGATTGTTGGTGCCAGATGGGGTGGTTTGAGTGTCTTAGAAGATGCTACTCTCCCGGAGTTTCCACACACAACAGTCGCTAGAGTTTACTGAGAATGGTGTGGAAAAAACAAAGGAAAACAGTAAGTGGCGGCTCTGTGGGCAAAAAAAGGCCTTGTTAATGAGAAAGGTCAGAGGAGAATGGCCAGACTGGTTCAGGTTGACAGTAACTCAAGTAACCACATGGGACAACAGCGGTGTGCAGAAGAGCATCTCTGAATGCACAACACATCCAACTCTGACGTGGATGGGCTACAGCATCAGAAGACCACACAGGGATCCACTCTTGTCACTCATAAAGAGGCCACTTGGTGTATGTTGAAAGACTGAGGTGAAGCAAAATCAGAGGAGGCTCTTTTGGAGCATAGTAGGCAGCCGTTGATCCCAGGGTATCATGGGTTTGCGCCTCTGGTGGACTGTGTCCTCTCCAGGGCACAAGCCTGGGCGGGAGGATTTGAAGAACCGGCTGTTGCCCATTTAGTGGGTTCCCCCTCTCCACGTCACTGATGTGGTCCAAGGGAAGGGCAAGGGCTGATACAGCTTGGCACCAGTGTCATCGCAGAGGTTGCCAAAGTGAAGTTGTAAGCAACATCAAACTGCCTTAGGGACCCTGGCTCCAGATTCCTTCCTTGGGGTTTACTCCCGAAGCCTTTCCCATGGGTGGGCAAGGCCACAAGGCAGCAGAGGTTTAAAATCAGAGTTTCCCTTCACCTAGGCGGGCTGCCGTCTGAGGCTGACGAGCCCAACCTGCCCGAAGCAACTGGTTTTGAGACTCCAGTAACCCACTTCTGCCCCTTCTCTTGTCAGCAGAAACAGTTCCGCCGGGCCTAGTAGCTAAGCCCCACGTGAAGGCCAAGAGTTGGACTTGGTTGTTAGAGGCTGTTAGAGATGCACGCCATTGGGAGCACTTTATGGGTAGAGGGAGCTTATCCCCACGACCATCCCCGGCTATGACAACCTTGAGAACCTTATGTAGCATAAACATAGGGATAAACCTTTGCTTTAAGTTCGGAACAATGCAACCTCAAGGTGCAACTTTTGCCTTATACATCCTTCACATGGAAAGAGTGGATTAGCTGACAGGACGTAGCACACCATGAGGTTTCAATTAGAGGAGGAAAACTTTTCACCTTTCCCTAAAATTGCGTTTTTTCAAACCAGTGCAATTAAATTTCTTCCTGCCAGGAAGAATTGGACCTGAGTCATTCTCCTTGTACCTTATTTTAGGAGATTTTTTTCAGGCTTATGGAGACACACACTGATACGTTCTACATATAGCCAGACTGCACAGTTGGAAGTCTTTTGTGCTCCTGCATAACGCTGCTTTATGAACTTCTGTTGAAAAGAGTGTGGCAGGCAGGAAAGCAGTTTCAATATATAAGGGATGACACCTCCAATAAATGGATAAGTTCATGGACTATTCTGGTCTGTATATGGTTCAATGGGTCAATTGAGAGTGTATGCAGTTTACAACCTGAAATTCTTACTCTTCTCAGACATCCACGAAACAGAAAAAGAAGACCCCCCAAAGACTGAATAGGATTGATAGGTTCCTGATTAGGCATGGCATCAAAGGTTATGGGGAGAAGACTGGGAACTGGGGTTGAGGAGGAGATTAAAAAAAAAAGGATCAGCCACGATTAAATGGTGGGCCAGATGGCCTAATTCTGCTCTTATGTCTTATGGTCTAATGGTTATGAATGGCAGAAAATGTTAGCACCCCAAAACTCCCATCTCCCCCTCCCTCAACTCGGTCCAGCAAAAGCTTCAACCCCCTCCACCCACCATGCAGGCAATAGCAAAGTCCCCAAAGAGACTATGATCTGGAGCCCATCAGAGAACTACAGTCCATCCCAACACTTTGGCACCTCAGACAGCCTCTCGCCCTCATGAGTGAAGACGAGGGATATCACTCTTGCAACAACGAGAGGGGAGTCCAGCGGCTCGCCATGTTGCTTGTCGAAGCACCCCCCGACCTGAGGACCAACAGACTCTCACTCAGTATTGAGAGAGCGAGAGAGAGCGAGAGAGAGAGAGAGAGAGAGAGAGAGAGAGAGAGAGAGAGAGAGAGAGAGAGAGAGAGAGAGAGGGAGAGAGAGAGAGAGAGAGAGAGAGGGAGAGAGAGAGAGAGAGCAAGAGAGAGTGAGAGAGAGATATTGCTTGAGTGCAGGGACCTTCTTCCAACTGTAGCGCATACCACATGCAGTCTTGATGTTTCAATCTTCTGCGACACTTCAGTCAGTGATGTGGGTGAGGAACTGGTGAAACGTCGACTGTACCTCTTCCTAGAGATGCTGCCTGGCCTGTTGCGTTCACCAGCAACTTTGAATGTGTGTTGCTTGAATTTCCAGCATCTGCAGAATTCCTCGTGTTGGCGAGGAACTGGGTTGTCTATAGGGCCGCTCTCCAAAGGCACACGTCTCCCAGGCCACACCTGGAGACATCGAAACGCCAGGCCACACGGTGAGCCCGAGAACTCACCGGCCGTGAAGAACTGCAGTTTGAGCTGTGGATCACGGACTCCAACAGGACCCCAGCCACCTTGAAAAGGGAAAAGAGACCTGACAAGAGAAGAACAAGCTGTTTCGTGGATGAACTGGAAGAAGTTGCTCAGGTCTGCAAAAAAGCTTGGGCGCCAACTTTTGTACTCATTTTGCAAAGAACCAAAATGTATCTCAATCTTTAGCAGCTCCAGAAATCATAAAAGTAAACCAAGGCTGGAAAATAGCTTTCAATATCCAAAATTATTAGCAAAGATTTTGTTGTCAAAGGCGTTGTTCGTATGCCTGGGCTAGTGAGACTTCTGCAAGATCTCCATGCTGACAAAGATGATGAAATATGCGGGTACGTGCAGCACTCATTGATAATGGAGTCAGGCGCTACACCTGTAAAAGAATTCCAGTGTCAGTGAAGCTGGTGGTCAGGCCCGAACCTGAACTCTGTCTGGGTCATTGACTGACCATGCATCAATCACTATAGTCTGCAGGCTAATTGCTTTCCCTGTGTAACTCACTTACTGGCTACCTATTACCCCAGCGGTGTTTGGGCAGCAATGAAGGTCCTCCATCTCGGGCGATGTTCAGGGCTTCCTTCATCGTGCCAGTAGCTCCCAATCGGTTCTCACTACTGGCAGTCATGCAAGTCCCGGGTGTAGACCCAGGAATACCGTCACACTCAGATGTAGAAGGATTCTTCATTGCTGCTTCCGTAACAGTTTTGTTTGACCAGTTAAGTAAAAGTACAGCTTTTACTTGTGATTTATTATGGATTAGAGTTTGGGCAGTAGAAAGCCACAAAGCTCCTTGAGTTTGCTCTGTCATCAAAAAAAGTTGTGCTTGATCTGTCTGTGCTCTCAGCTCTGTGCTCCCATTTACCTGAGCAAATCTTACATTCTCTTTGTCAAAAAGAAGCCTGTCTACTCTGCCTTACCTACTTCCAGCCCGTTACACTGTTTCCGTAACAATTTTTTTTTGACAAGTGAGTTTTGTTAGATCTAGGTTGAACCCCAGAACCTGGAGGATCAGTGGACCACTCTTCGTCTGGCCTTTACCCTTTGACCTGTTTGGCATGGGTGACCCTACCGACAGCCAAAGCATAAAGCCCTGACTCCAGCCAATGTAGCTCTCCGGGTCAGTGAGGCATGCAAGCCTCCAAACTCTACGCCAAGGTTGCTGTCCTCCTGGAGGGTCTCTATTTAAAGTCAAGCTGAAAAGCTTCAAGTTATACAACGATCAGTGTGAAAACTGCCCTTAAATGACGACATTTAACAGTCAACCCCAATGTGCTGCTTGAATATTACTTCTGCTTTGAGAATCTCTCTCTTTTATTTGAGACGTGATGTGTGACCACACAGGCTCAGGGAATCAATCATCAGTCAAGAACGTTACCCGCAGTTCATGCACCTCGGCAGTTGAACGGCCTGCCACTTCCATTCACTGGCGGTTAACACAACGGAGAAGAAATCAAGTCCTGTCTGTCGGCACTGAGGTCTGTGAGGCTGACATCAGAATCAGGTTTAATATCACCGGCCAGTGGTGTGAAATGTGTTAACTTCATGGCAGCAGTACAACGTAATAGCGAACAGTAGAAAAAAAACTGTGCATTACAGTAAGCATATATATATATATATATATTAAATAGTTGAATTAAGTAAATAGTGCAAAATTAAAAATAATAAAAGCAGTGAGGTATTTTTCATGGGTTCAATGTCCATTCAGAAATTAGATAGCAGAGGGGAAGAAGCTATTCCTGAATTATTGAGTGTGTACCTCCTCCTTGGTGGTAACGATGAGAAGCCGGCATGGCCTGGATGATGAGGGCCTTTAATAACGGATGCTGCCTTTTTGAGCCTCCACTGCTTGAAGATGTCCTGGATACTACGGAGGCTGGTGCCCATGATGGAGCTGACTGGGTTTACAACTCTCTGCAGCTTACTTTGATCCCGTGCAGTAGGCTCCCCCACCCCCCCAACCCCATACCAGGGTGAAGACCAGTTCTGATAGAGGGAGGAGGGTGGTGGTGCAGGAGGTTTGACTGGTTCTTCTGTCAAGAAAGAACATCTTTTGATATATCCCTTGCTAATGCAAGTGATGCATTACACTATAAGTTTCGATGTACAAGTGATAAATACGAGGGGTGATTGATAAGTTCGTGGCCTAAGGTAGAAGGAGCCAATTTTAGAAAACCAAGCACATTTATTTTTCAACATAGCCCCCTCCTGCATTTACACACTTACCCCAGCGTTCGTGGAGCATACGGATCTTGGACCTCCAGAAAGTGTCCACAGCAGGAGTGATCGATAAGTTCGTGACCTTAGGTAGAAGGAGATGAGTTATACAGCTCTCGTTACATGCACGTGCAGTTCAGCTCTTTGAGTGATTATGCAGAAAGTTCAAAGTTAATAACTCATCTCCTTCTACCTCAGGCAACGAACTTATCAATCACCCTTGATCAGTTCGAAAGAAAAGGGGGAGGGGGGAAGCCCAGAGGATGGGCAAGAGGTATAGTGAAAGGGACAGAGGGAGAAAAAGGAGAGAGAGAAAAAGAAAGTGTGTATATAAATAAGTAAATAACGGATGGGATACGAGGGGGAGGTGGGGCTTCCCCCTCCCCTTTTTCTTTCTCCCTGGACCTCCTGTCCCATGATCCTCTCATATCCCTTTTGCCAATCACCTGTCCAGCTCTTGGCTCCATCCCTCCCCCTCCTGTCTTCTCCTATCATTTCAGATCTCCCCTCCCCCTCCCACTTTCAAATCTCTTACTAACTCTTCTTTCAGTTAGTCCTGACGAAGGATCTGTGCCCGAAACGTCGACTATACCTCTTCCTAGAGATGCTGCCTGGCCAGCTGCGTTCACCAGCAACTTTGATGTGTGTTGCTTGAAATTCCAGCATCTGCAGATTTCCTCGTGTTTGCATTTTCCAAGGTGACTGTCTAAATTCACTATGCTTCCGTGTAGTTTTAAACCTGCTCTCTGACTTACTGAGCTGAGCGAAAGTGGGTATCAAATCAGAAACAATAAAACGAGCTATACCTTAACCTCCCTTTTATACATGGGTGATTTGAAATTATACATTCCTTCATCACCTAAGCTAAAGCAATTAATTCAAATAGAAGAACTATTTTCAAAAGGAATAAACATGAACCTTGGACTGGATAAATGCAGAACATTGAAGATAAAGAATACATTAATATAGGTATAGCAAAAATGTTTATTGCCTTTGTTATATTTTTACTATGCCTTGAAGTAAATTCTGTCAAAAGTTTTTCCTTCATCGCACTATGATCTATTTAGAGTGAATAAAATATAAAACAGAGCAGCAGGGTACAATACAATCGATGGATAAATATGAAACCTATAAATATCTGGGGTATCAACAAGCAAAGAAAATAGGTCATAGCATGATAAAGGAAAAACTTCTGACAGACTTTACTTCAAGGGCTTAAGAAAACTTGTCAAACAGAGCTCAACAGTAAAAATATAACAAAGTCAAAAAACATGTTAACGATACCCAGACATCCCACCTCTCCTGGAAGGTCCGGGAGTCTCCCACAAATTAATAGTGGCTCCCTGATCCCCGCAAATTATATACAATGTTCCGGAAATTGATTTTTTTTTGAGAGCGAGCATGAGAGAGTGCACGAGAGAGTGAGCGCATGCACGAGAGAGTGAGCGTAAGAGCGAGAAAGCGAGCGCAAGAGCGGGAAAGCAAGCGCGAGTGAGAGCCACCACGAGCGAGAGAGCGCGAGTGAGAGCAAGAGCAAGTGAGAGAGAGCGCGCGTGCACGCAATAGAGAGAGAGCGAGAGCAAGAGCAAGAGCGAGAGAGTTCCAAAAATAAGTCAGAGTGGCAGAGTGTTCCAGAAAAAGAAAATATAAAATGTACGTCACCCCAGACTACACTAAAGTGTACCCTTGCCTAATAGGGGTCAAAAATAATGACACTGTTGCTCGCTGCACTGTTTGCAACAGTGACTTTTCTATTGCCCTTGGTGGGTTAAGACTGTAAAAGACCATGTTGAGGTGAGTTTAGCAGGTGTCATTCGTTCATTAGCATAGCTAACATTATTTAAACTAGCTGGCTAGCTGCTAAGGAGCTACTCTATTGCAGACATCCCACCTCTCCCGGAAGTTCCGGGAGTCTCCCGCAAATTGATGGTGCTACCCCTCTGAAATGAGTTTTTGCAGGGTGGGATGTCTGCAATACCTATATTAATGTATTCTTTTGGCATAATACCTTGATCCAAAACTGATCTGAAAAATTTATAAAGAAAAATAAGCACTGAAATGACAATTTTCGGAAAACATTATGTACATTTGAGTGCGCTAAGATTATCACCACCTGGGACAGAAGGGGGAAGGAGGAATAACAGATATTAAAAATCTACACAACAGTCAGATGAAACTTCTAAGGATATACTTTCAACAAAGAAAACAGGAATCAGCACTCCATGCAAGCATGTGCAATTCTGTTGAGAAGTATACACCACTAAACTTAAATGAGAACACAACCCAGAAAAATGAATATATTATCACTATTGAAGAAAAAGTTAACCAATGGAAGAGCATGACCCTCCAGGAAAGACATCTTCATGATCTGAGCAGACTATGTGTCAACATGGAAGCATCGAATGCCTGGCTCAGAGTTGGAGACCTCATCCCAGAAACAGTAGGGTTCCAGGTGGCTAACTTAAAAAAATGCATAATAAAAGCCCAACAAATTCAAGATGATAAATGTAGAAAATTCCGAGGAAAAAAACAGAAACAATGCAACACATTGCAGGATCCTGTAGCAGTTTAACACAATCTGATTACTTACACAGGCACAATCAAGTGGCAAACATCATTCATCAGAATCTTGGTTTAAAACACAAACTCATAAATGAACTCTCACCTTACTATAAATACAAGTCTGATCAAGGTTTAGAATCAGAATACTACAGATTATATTATGACTGATCGGTTATTATGGATAGGACAATCCATAATAACCCTCTGGATATAATAATACAAGATAAACAAGCAAGAACAACTTACTTGATAGACAGAGCCATTCCAAACACCCATAAATTACCGAAATCAATAAGTGAAAAACACCAGAAATATGCTGAATTAAAAGAGGAAATTGAAAGACTCTGGAACGTGAAAAAGGTATACATTATCCCAATAGTAATATATACAACTTGTATCATCCCAAAGTCACTATGCAATAGCTTTAAACAATTAGCCCTGCATAGTAATATCTTTGTAAATCTCCAGAAAGAGAGGCTGGTAGATGGCACTGAACATTCACTTGACTTCTGTACTCACCTTCCTCAGTGTTGTAATCGACGAGATTGGTGAGAAATGGAGACGATCGTGGTCTTTAACCTTCTAGGCCTCAGGGTGCTCACCCCCTGGAACCTTCTCAGAAACAGCAAAGTGTTAGATCACTTAGTTGATCTTCAAACTCTAGATCACAGGTTCTAACAGTACCAGAAACACATTTAAAATAAAAAGAAGATGTAAAAGAATTGAAAGAAACAGTTTCGTGGACTAACCGAAAGACGTCACCCTAGGTAACATCGTTTGCTGGTGCCATCTTGACCAGAAATGGAACTTGTTAGGAAATGCAGCAGCAATTATGCACTGGAGGTGGTGGTGAAGGCAGATACCTTAGGGACATTTAAGAGACTCTTACGAGAGGTCCATGAATGAATGAAAAATGAATGGCCATGTGGAGAGATGGGTCAGATTGATCTTAGAGTAGGTTAAAATGTCTGAACGGCCTTTACTGTGCTGTCCTGTTCTATGTTTTATGTTCAAACCTCTGCACATCTCTCCATCTCCCATTCTAAAAGACGCTCTTTAAGATCCAATTCTTTGATCAAAAAGTTTTCTTTTGACATATATCCTAAATGACACTGGCTCAGCATCAGTTTTTGGTTTGGTAAGTTTTCTTGTTATTGCATGGTACAATTCAATACTGCAGGCTGTTGTTTATAAAAGGAATATACTTCACCAAATTCTGCATCTGCAGGTCCCTTCAAAGTCCAACATTGCCCTGACCTTAAAGTCAAAGTCAATTTATTATCGAAGTATGTAAGCTGTATACAACACGGAGATTTTAATTCCCACAAACAGCCACAAAAACAAAAAAAAACGCCAGGGAAAACTGTTCAAAGCTAACATCAAACAGCCAATGCACAAAAAAACACAAATCACGCAGGCGGCAAAAATGATCAAAAACACACACAGAACTTGAACTTGAAACATTGAACCACGGAGTGCTTGAAACAGTCTAGGAATGTGCAGTTTAGTTCAGTTTAGCACTGTGTTGTTCGTTGACTACAGGCCGCAGAGCCAGTCTGCCCTGATCAAAATTGCACAAAATCGCAATAAAAAAGGGAGGAACCAGAGACCAGAAACACATCATAAAACAAAGTGTATTGATTCAATCTTGCCCAAGACGCAAGACTCTGGCAGCAGTGAATGGGGGGGGGGGGGAAGGGAGAGGGAGAGGGAGAGAGGGAGAGAGGGAGAGAGGGAGAGAGGGAGAGAGAGAGAGAGAGAGAGAGAGAGAGAGAGATGTTTTCCCACATCCTATGAACGGAACAAAAACCGTTCATAGGAGGTAATTAAATGCACCAATATTCCTGAAATGGGTGGATAATTTCATTCACCACGGCTCTGAACTGAATCTATGACCTACAGACTCATTATTAAGGACTATTTACACCTCATGTTCTCAGTATTATTTTTATTTGTACAGTATGTTTTCTTTTTCATGTTGGTTGTCAGTTTTTGTATATGCAAAATGCAATGCTTTTATAATGTTATTACATTTTATATACTTATTAATAGAACGTATAATAATATTCATATATATACATGATATAGAATATATAATATAATAATATATATTTATATACCGGGGTAGCATGGTATCGTAGTGTTTCCTCCGGATGCTTTGGTTTCTTCCCACAGTCCAAAGATGTACCGGTTGGTAGGATAATTGGTCATTGTAAATTGTCTCGTGATTAGGCCGTGGTTAAATTGGGGGTTGCTGTACGGTGCGGTTCGAAAGGGGGCGTACTGCACGCTGTATCTCAATAAATAAATTCTTTAAAATCACATAAATATTATTTATACTAATAATAAAATAATCAATTTTGGGATTGAGTCTGTGTAAAATTTTCTACAAGATTCTATTGTATTTCTTCTTTTCTGTAAATGTCTGCAAGAAAATGAATCTCAAGGTAGATCATGGTGACATATACAAAATCTGATAGTAAATTTACTTTGAACCTTGAACCTTGAATACTTGATTTCAAAGCAAATTGATACTTTTTTTTCAATTGGCCTTTCTTTCATTCCAAGAGCCATCAACTTCATAAACTTTACTTTATGGTCTAATCTATAGCTTGGAGAGGGGTGGTGGCTGAGCGCCATGTCAAATTACTGTTTGCTTTGTCAGCCGAGGCTCATAAATATTCATCAATAATATTAGCTGATGCTTCATTTATCTGAAAAGAGCTTTTCATAAAGGAACCGAGCAGCGACTGTTTCTGTAATGAGATAAAGCTGGATAATGTCACCCAGCAGTGTGGATTTTGATCACAGCTCCAAAGAATCAGATGAAGACTGGATGGGAGAAGTACTGGTTACTTATTAGTGTCCTAATTAAGGTCTGCACCGAGATGGGAGTTATTCATGTCCCATTGACAAATGTTAGCAGTAAGCCTTCACAACATGTCGTATCATAGCTAATCCTGAGCTACAAACTCACTTTGATCCCATGTCCTTGGTTTCTTGATGATCCTAATATTGTGGCATTAAATAAACACAAGATTGAAAGGAGAGGTACTTAGTTAGAGGGGGCGGGATGGCTCTGTTGGTAAAAAATGAAATCAAATCCTTAGAAAGAGATGACGTAGGATTGGAAGGCATAGAATCCTTGTGGATAGAGCTAAGAAACTGCAAAAGCAAAAAGACCTGATGGGAGTTATACCTGTAGTAAAGATGTGGGTTGCAAATTACAGCAGGAGATAGAAAAGGCATGTTAAAAGAGTAATGTCATGATAATGATTGGGAATTTCAAATGCAGGTAGACTAGGAAAATCAGGTTGTTGCTGGATACCAAGAAGGTGAATTTGTTGATGGATTTTTAGAGCAGCTCAGTGTTGAGCCAACTGGAGCATCAACTACTCTTGAGTGGGAGTTGTACAACGAACCAGAATTGATTAGAGAGCTTAAGGTCAAGGGACCGTGATCGTAATGTGATAGAGTTCACCCTGCAATTTGAGAGGGAGATGTTAAAGTTTCATGCATCAGTATTACAGTGGAGTAAAGGGAATTACAGAAGCATGAGAGAAGAGCTGGCCAACGTTGATTGCAAGGGGATACTAGCAGGGATGACGGCAGAGCAGCAATGGCTGGAGTTTCTGAGGGCAATTTGGAAGGTGCAAGATACATACAATCCAAAGAAGAAGAAGTATTCTAAAGGCAGGATGATGCACCGTAGCTGACAAGAGAAGTCAGAACCAACGTAAGAGCCAAAGAGAACAAAAATAGTGGGAAGTTAGATGATTGGGAAGCCTTTGAAACCAACAGCAGGCAACTAAAAAAGTCATAAAGAGGGAAAAGATGGAATATCAAGGTAAGCTAGCCAATAATATTAAAGAGGATACCAAAAGTTTCTTCAGAAATATAAAGTGTAAAACAGAGACGAGAGTAGATATTAGACTGCTGGAAAATGATGCTGGAGAGGTAGTAGTGGGGGACAAGGAAATGGCGGATGCACTGAATAAGTATTTTGCATCAGTCTGTGGAAGACACTAGGTGCATACCGGAGGTTCAAGAATGTCAGGGGACAGAAGTTTGTGTCTAGGCATTACTAGGGAGAAGGTGCTTGGGAAACTGAAAGGTCTGAAGGCAATTAAATCACCTGGACCAGATGGTCTACACTTCAGGGCTTTGAAAGAGGTGGCTGAAGAGATTGTGGGGGTATTAGTAATGATCTTTCAAGAATCAGTAGATTGTGGCATAGTTTTGGGGTACTGGAAAATTGCAAATATCACTCCAAGAAGGAAGAGAGGCAGAAGAAAGGAAACTAAAGGCCAGCTAGTCCGACCTCAGTGGTTGGGAAGATGTTGGAGTCGATTGTTAAGGATGTGGTTTTGGGTTACTTGGAGGCACATGATAAAGTAGGCTGAAGTCAGCATGGTTTCCTTAAGGGAAAATCTTGCCTGACAAATATGTTGGGATTCTTTGAAGAAATTACAAGCAGGACAGACAAAGGAGAATTGGTGGATATTGTATACTTAGATTTTCAGAAGGCCTTTGACAAGGTGCCGCACGTGAGGCTGCCTAACAAGTAAAGAGCCCATGGAATTACAGGAAATGTATAGTATGGATAAAGCAGTGAGAAACAATGGGAATAAACAGCCTGATCTAGGATCAGAGGGCACAGCCTCAGAGTAGAGGGGCGTCCATTTAGAATGGAGATGAGCAGGAATTTCTTTAGCCAAGAGTGGTGAATCTGTGGAATTCATTGCCACAGTTGACTGTGGAGGCCAAGTTACTGGGTATATTTAAGGCTGAGATTGACAGATTCTTGATTAGTCAGAGCACGAAAGGTTATGGGGAGAGGGCAGGAGATTGGGACTGAGAGGGAAATTGCAGACATCCCACCTTGCAAAAGCTCATTTCAGGGAGGTAGCACCATCAATCTGCGGGAGACTCCCGGAACCTCTGGGAGAGGTGGGATGTCTGCAATAGAGTAGCTCCTTAGCAGCTAGCCAGCTAGTTTAAATAACGTTAGCTATGCTAATGAACGAATGACACCTGTTAAACTTACCACAACATGTCTTTTACAGTCTTAATCCACCACGGGCAATAGAAAAGTCACTGTTGCAAACAGTGCAGCGAGCAACACTGTCATTATTTTGACCCCTATTAGGCAGGGTTACACTTTAGTGTAGTCTGGGGTGACGTACGTTTTATATTTTCTTTTTTTGGAACACTCTGCCATGGCGCACTCTCGCTCTCTCTCTCGCTCGCATGCTGTCTTGCGCTCTCGCTTGCCTGCTCTCGCTCTCTCTCGCATGCGCTCTCTCTCGTGGTCACTCTTTAGCTCTCTCTTGCTTTCTCTCATGCACTCTCAAAAAAATTGATTTCCGTGATATTGTGTATAATTTGCGGGCATCAGGGAGCCACTATTAATATGCAGGAGACTCCCGGAACTTCCGGGAGAGGTGGGATGTCTGAAATTGATCAGCCATGATGAAATAGTGGAGCAGACTTGATGGGTCAAATGACCTAATCTTACAGACTAATCCTATATCTTACAGTCTTATGTAGATTTTGCAGATGCTGGAAAAAACACAAAATGCTGGAGGTGACATCTATGGGGAGGAATAAAGATTTGAAGTTTCAGGCTGAGAAGCTTTATTATGCCCTGATGAAGGGTCTCAGTCTGAAACGTTGACTCTTTACTTCTTTTCGTAGATGTTGCCTGACCTGCTGAGTTCCTCCAGCATTTTGTGTGTGGTATTAAATATCCTCACTGAATGTACATCTGTGCCTCTGTGGGGTACAGAATTCTGAATTCAAAAGGCATCCTTCCTGTCCAACATCGCCAAAGGTACTCTACACTCATATTGGAAAGAAGCTCACACGGGTGAGTTCTACATGTCATAGCAAATATACTGAAATGTTTGTTTGCTCAGATCAATGTTGCTTCGATTGGCTTCATTGGATAATGACTCCTCTATGCTGCATTACTCAGATTGTTTGGCTCCAAGCAGATACCAGCCTAGTTTGGCTTCTTCACATAAAAAGGTAGGAGAACAGTCAGGTGCAATGATCTCTGCCTCTGTCTGTCTTTCTTTAGCATTCAAGTTCAAGTTTATTGTAATTCAACCGTATACGTACACAGTGAATGCAGGTTAATCAGGCCACAGTTTAATCAGGACGGCCTCTTATTTGGGACAAAGACTAATTGAGAAAATAGCCAGGATTCCCTTTGCTTATTTGGGGCACTATGCCATTTAACTGGGGTGGAGACTGTTGTTGAACAGTTTCTAACTAGCGTTGGACGTGTGCGCTTGTGTGGCCATTAGACACTAACACCGCGCTTACAGGTTTTAAATAACCCCAGTTGCATGTTCTCGTGTTGAAAAAAAACAATGATCTTTGTCACTGATAGTTGGTGAGAAATAGCAGTAAGACAATTCAGAACTGTTTTGCTGATTACAGTTTCAAGCATTCAGGCTTCGAGATACCAGAAACAGCTGGGAGTGAAAATGAAACAATTTCACCACAACAAGTCAGGAACCACAAAGAATGTGAAGGTATTGACAATCATCTTAAAATGAAGATTTGGAGGATGCAGTCGTTGATAGCATTGATTGAAAACAATCTGCACCAGCTGTCTGTGCTTATTTCATTCATTTATAGTTGTTCGTCTGGGGGAAGACAACTTCTGGTCCCGCCAAACTGAGAAATCTTGTTTGTGTTTAATGCTGCGTGACGTGTTGCCCGATTACAAATCCTCACCGCAAGATATCGGACAGTACACCACATGCAATTAACTGATTAAGATTTATAAAATTTAATCTGAATATAGGGTTAGTAAAGAAAATAAAAAGGAAAAGGGCCCATTTTAAGAGAAAAGTCAAAAGCGCACGTTGGAGCTCACAAATACAGCCATTCATCAACCATCGACCTCCTCCGAGTGTCGCCGACCTTCAGACCCTTACTCTTCAGTCCACTCTGTCCGATGGTCTTCCAGCTTTCTCCACACACGTCTTCCTCCTTCTCTTCTTGCCGACCAAAGACTGCAAAAGTCTCTCTTCCAGACTCACAAGAAACAACATGCCTCTCATTGGATAGGCCCACCCACATTCCAAGCCCTGTTATCTCCAGTCATAACCCAAACATTGCTGCTACAGAGAAACCATTAGCAGGGAAACATTACAGAGAGGCCATTACACTAGCAGGGAAACATTACAGAGAGGCCATTACACTAGCAGTGAAACATTACAGAGAGGCCATTACACTAGCAGTGAAACATTACAGCGCAATACATAGTCAATCAGAAGAAAATAGCAGCATACACTGGATTCCTCCATCCATAACTATTAAGAACTAATACATAGTTACATGGATTAATACTATAGTAGTATTGATTGTATTCTAATTTGTTCTGTATTTCATGTGAATACGTAGTTTATTATTCAGTTAAATGGTAGTTTGCTTTTCAACGGTCCAACAGTCAAGAAGGCGGTCTCTGCAAGCGTCGTGGAACGTGTAGAGCAGGACAAGACAGAAGACATCCTGGTCATCCACTGCGCCTAGTCCCATCTCCAGCTGTCTCGACTCTGTCTTGCCACTGGATCCAGATGGGAATTGGGAAGAGAGAGTGAGGCTGACGCTACGCAACTCTCCCTCACTTAAATCCAAATCATGTGCTAGTCTCGACACCATCATAATGGTGTCAAGGTCCTCATCAACATCGACGATGGACGAGCACTGAAGTTTGCTTTTTTTTTAATAACTTTTATAGCTATTTCTATGAAACCATGGCCAACTGGGGGCAGCTACTTAATTGGGCCAAAATGCGCTGGTCCTGATGTGCCTCAGTTAACTGGAATCCACAAATGAGACAATGTTCTTCCAGACAAAGGTGAACAACACAGTACATATACCTCACATACAAAACATAATGTAATAATAATATAAATGAACAAATAAAATATATTCCAGGAAAGGTGCATTTACAGCAGAAATTAAAAAGTAAACAGTATAATGCTACTGGTGCTTCATACGTGATGAGACCTGAGTAGTGGCCGGGAGTTCAGTAGCCTCATGGCCTGGGGAATAAGTTATTTCCCATCCTAAATGTTGTGGTACCTCCTTCCTGATGGTAGGGTGTAGGGGTGGGGGGGGGGGGTGTCAAAGAAATTATGGGATGGATGACAAGGATACTTGATAATGGTTTTTTTGAATTGAACTGAATTGGATGAACTTTATTGTCGTTAAACATAGGTACAATGAAACTGTTTGGTTTCCTCTCAGGCAATTAAATAAAGCGGTAGATAAAAACAAGACAGTAGCAGAAAATAAGTTGCAGCAGCACCAGAATATCACAGTAATGCACAAAGTGCCGTTAGTGCAAGTATTTGAGTCCTTGTGTGTGTGTGTGTGTGCTCACAGTTTCAGTCATTGTTCTGTGGGAGTGGTGTGATGGAGGCCACAGCTCTGGGATAGAAGCTGTTCCTCAGTCTATTTGTTCTGGCTTTTAGTGTCCTGAACCTTTTGCTGGACGGCAGAGGGTCAAACAGGGAGTGGCCGGGGTGTGTGGTGTCTCTGGTTATGCTGATTGCTTTCCTCCTGAGTCTGCTGGAATAGATGGTGTCCAGTCCCGGGAGCTCCATCCTGACAATTCGCTGGGCCTTCACCTGTCACAATGGGGTGCTGGGAACGGACCCTAATGAGAGACACAGACACTGAAGTACAAGGAACAGGACTCGACTGGAGTAGGGACATGACAGGATAGTACATAGACATAGAGCCGGGACTTATACTTAGACAAGCCGGGACTCAACCTCTCCACACCAAGGTGGGACAGGTCTACCTGCTGGGTAACGGCAGAACAAACCAGACTTACCCAACAGAGGCAAAGACAAGACATGCCCCCCCCCCCCCCCCACAGGGCAATGGCAAAACAGCCCAACTTACTCCAGAGGCGAGGACCAGACAAGACCTCCCACAGGGCAACAGCAGAACAACCTGACTTATCCCACAGAGGCAAGGACAGGAAGAGACAAATACCAAAGAATGACAGACAGTTCCATCTCTGCTTTGGGGTAGCTCCAAGTCTCAGTTCAGCCAGCAACCTCAGCTGGCTACAGAAACAGCCAGATCCCTACCTAGCTCAGAGTAGCTGGCAGCCACTCAGCTGACCCGGGAAACAGCCAAATCCATACCGCAAAGACAGCTCTGACTACTGACAGCAAGGCTCCATGAGGGGATGGTTCCCCAACACAGCCTAAAGATGGCAATTGGCTGCTCTAGCCTTCCACCAGCAGGATGCTCCCAGGGGATCTTGACAAAACAAACCAGCAGCCCACACCCAACCCCAAAGCTACTTATATTCCAAGCCCAAAGATGGGAATCAGGTGCCTATGATTAACTCAACCAAACGAGGGACAGCTGGAAGACCCGGAGTCCTGAGTCCACGGACCGGACCGTGAACCAGAATGCGGACTTCACGGACCAGACCATGACATCACCACACGATGCAAGTCTTGCTGAGGGCTCCGTATACACAGTTCTCCTGCTAAATATCTCAGATACATAGAAGAGAGATCCCAATGATCCCCTCGGCAGCCCCGGCAATACTACGTTGGGTCTTGCGGTCAGATGCCTTGCAGTTCCCATACTACACAGTGATGCAGCTAGTCAGGACATTTTTGATGGTTCTCCTGAAAAAAAAGTTTATATTGGAGGTGGGGTGCGGTGGGGGGGAAAGTAGAGCCTTGCTTTCCTCAATATCCTGGGGAAGTGGAGATGCTGCTGTGTTTTCTTTGCTAATGCGGTGGTGTTGAAGGACCAGGTGAGATTGGCCAATATGTGCTCTTGCAGGAACGTGGTGGCGCTAACTCTCTCCACAGAGAAGCCGCTTACGTGTAGTGAGGAGTGGTCAGCCTGCACCTTCCTAAAGCCCATGATTGTTTCTTTAGTCCTGTCCACACTGAGAATCGAGTCAAGTGCCCGCACCATTCTACAAGCTGCTCCATCTCGTCTCCGTGTGTCATCTCTTCGTTGTTGCTGAAGATGTCAACCACTGTTGAGTCATCAGTGAACTCCATGATTTGGGTTGAGTGTTCATCTTCTCTTTGACAGCTACTAGAACATGCCTTGGAGGAGATACCACCAGCTACCCATTCTGAGTCAGCTGCAGATGATGTCTCCCCCCGCCTCCCCACCATCACGTTACAATTTTATCTTGCAGATGCTGCTTGCTGAGAGTAGAGCTTGCATCTGTGAGAGCCTTCACACTCATTTGCACCCATCTGAAGTGCGAGCAATTCTGTTTGTTGGGCTGCGTGCTACCAAGGATCGGCGCACCGTTCTCTTCACGCACAATTAACTTCCCTCTGTAGTTTATATTTTTAATTTTGGCTTGTACCTGCCCAGTGTCACTACAGGTACATCAAACACAGAGCAGTACGGTACAGGGACAGGCCCTTTGAACCACCATGTTGTCCTGAATCAGCTAAAAAGTGAATCAAACCCCCTCCTACCTGCACAATGTCCATATTCCTCCATCTTTCTCATATTCATGTGCTTATCCAAACATCTCTTAAAAGCCTCTAATGTATTTGCCTCTATCACCATACCAGGCAGTGTATTCCAGGCATCCACCTCTCTCTGAGTAAAAAACTTACCCCTCACATCCCCTTTGAACCTACCTCCCTCATCTTCAATGCATGCCCTCTAGTATTAGACATTTCTATCTTGGGAAACAGATACTGCCCGTCTACTCTATCTACGTGTCTCATAATCTTATAAACCTCTATCAGATCTCCCCTTAGTCTCCACCACACCAAAGAGCACCAACCTAAATTTGTCCAGCCTCTTGTGCCCTCTAAACCAGGCAGTATCCTGGTAGACCTCTTCTACACCCTCTCCGAAGCCCCAACATCCTTCCTAATATGGTGTGACCAGAAGTCCAAGATGTGGCCTAACCAGAGTTTTATAAAGTTGCAACATAACCTCTTGACTTTTGAACTCAATCCCTTGATTAATAAAAGCAAGCATTCCAAAAGCCTTCTTAACGTGGTCGTGCATTGTTGGTACTTATTTAGTCCCTACAGAGTTTGAAGTATCAAAGTGCATAAAAAACATCAAAGTACACATCGCAATATACTACCTTAAGATTCATTTTCATGCAGGCATTCACAGTAAAGCAAAGAAATGCAATAGAATCAATGAAAATCTATGCACTTTCAATGACAACCAATGTGCAAAAGAAGACAAACTGGGCAGATAAATATATAAATAATTAACACTGAGAACTTGAGTCGTAGAGTTCTTGAAAGTGACTCCCAAAGGCTGTGGAATCAGTTCAGTGTTGACGTGAGAGGAGTATCTATGCTGGTTCAAGGAGCCTGATGTTTGAAGGGTATTGACTGTTCCTGAACCTTGCAGTGTGGGACCTAAGGTTCCTGTCGCGCCTGCCTGTTGGCAGCAGCGAGAAGACCAGTGGGGTCTTCCTATGTCTTCCCTTGACATCTTCTGAGGAATGGCATTGCACACGGCACACTGGAACTCTCTCCTGCCAGAGCTGCTCTAGGTGTCAGGCTCCCTGCTCTGTTCACTCCTTTCATTTCCTCTCTGCCTGAGATCAACGTCATAGCTTTGAACTTGTTATGCTCTCACTCGGGCGGCAATGTGAACCGTCCTTGCCTCTTTACCACTGCTCTCATCCTTGCCACTTGTACCCCTCCCGCGGCGTTCTACATTTAAAGTGGCACTGTAGCGTAGCAGTTAGCACAACACTATTACAGTGCTGGCGACCCGATACAGTTCCGCCGCTGTCTATAAGGACTTGGCTCATTCTCCACATGTCCATGCAGATTTCCTCCAGGTGCTCTGGTTTCCTCCAACGTTCTAAAGACATACGGTTGCGTAGGTTAATTGGTCACCTGGGTACAATCGGGCAGTGCGTGCTCATTGGACCAGAAATACCACGGTAACAGGTATTTCCACGGTAATTTCTAAATCAAAATAATAAAGTTTTATCACCCCCTTCTCACCAGTTGAGCATCTTGTCTCTGCGATTCGCCGATTGCCTCAGGGTTTGCATCCTGTACGCTCTCGGTGTATTTTCTTCTGTGATTCAAGTTTTTGATGCACTTGCTCTCCTTTCTCGTGGAAGGGGAAGTGATGAATTATTTCCCTCAGTTGAGACTCTGCATGGATTCACTCAGCATGGATACTGTGCCACATTGCAATGTGGCTCCATTAGCAATGGAGCCTGAAGGAGCGCCTGCGAATTGTGCCAAATTGGAGCGTGATTGGATGTTTGTTTTCCTCATAATACTGAGGGATAGACAGTTTCCTGGGGTAATATTGCATACAAATGCAGATTGGACCGGAACACGGTGAAACTATTGTGCTTCAGCTGATTAATATTTCAATTTCTGCTTACTAAAATATACATTGCTCCCTGGTACTTGTTCATTCCGACTGAAGCAGAGTTTCTTGGGAAAAGTCAAGGTGTGTGCATTGTGAAGATTAAATGCTTGAGGTGGTCATTAAAAAAAATACATTAGCTAGAATTGTGCCTTCAAATGTAGAACAGAGAACAGAATACAAAATCGCAGCTGGTGAATGGGACTAGCTGGGATGGGGCATTTTTGCCGGCATGGACTAGATGGGCCGAAGGGCCTGATTCTGCGCTGTATTACTCTAAGACTCAAGCTACTTATTCAGGAAGAATCACACTCGCACTCCCCTGTACAAGTCTTTTATTTATTTTTTTTATTTGTGCGGAATAAAATGTTAAGTGTTAGTGTTAAATGGACTGAGTGTGGAGGAACAAAGGGATCTGGGAGTTCAGATGCATAATTCCCTCAGAGTGGCGTCACAGGTAGACAGGGTTGTATAGAAGGCTTTTGGCATCCTGGAATTCATAAATCAAAATATTGAGTATAGGAGTTGGGATGTTATGGTGAGGTTGTATAAGACATTGGTGAGGCCAAATTTGGAATATTGTGTGCAGCTCTGGTCACCTAACTATAGGAAGGATATCAGTAAGATTGAAAGCGTGCAGAGAAGATTTACTGGGATGTTGCCAGGTCTTCAGGAGTTGAGTTACAGGGAAAGATTGAACAGGTTAGGACTTTATTCTTTGGAGCGTAGAAGAATGAGGGGGGAGAGATAAATATGAGAGGACATGGCTTTAGGGTGAAAGGGGAAAGGTTTAGGGGGAACATTAGGGGGAACGAGCTGCCATCTGACGTAAATGTGGGCTCACTCTTAAGTTTTAAGAATAAATTGGATAGATACATGGATAGGAAAGGTCTGGACAGTTATGGACTGGACGCAGGTCAATGGAACTAGCGGAATAAAGTTTCAGCACAGACTAGAAGAGATGAATGGCCTGTTTTCTGTGGTATAGTGTTCTATGGTTCTATGGTTCTATTGGATAGCCCTTTCTGGCACTTGCCACACTGCCCAGCAACCCCCTATTTAACCCTAACCCTATTTAACAGGAGATATACAATGACCAATTAACCTAGCAACCGGTACGTCTTTGGACTGTGGGCAGAAACACACGCAGTCATGGGGAGAATGTACAAACTCCTTACAGGCAGCAGCGGGAATTGAACCTGGATTGCTGGTACCGTAAAGCGTCGTGCTAACCACTATGCTACCTCACAAATAATCTTCAGGTACAAGAATGCTTCTCAGCAGCAAAAGAGTAACTCACCCATGCATCAGCAATACTTCAGGATCAATGTCCAGTGAGACAGAAAGAGTCTAAAATTATTGGGAGCCATTGAATCCAATATTTTTGTAATCTGGAACTATAGTCTATGAAGTGCCCAATTACAAGTTTTCACAATGCCTTTAAAAGAAGATGCACTTTTTTCTGAAAAATTGGTAAGGTTTATGAGAAAAACGTGTAATGCTGAGACTTTATAGGGCACCATTCAGATTGGATTTGGAGTATTGTGAGTAGTTTTTGGCCCCATACTTTAGAAAGGATTGGAGAGGTTCAGAGGAGGTTTACGAGAATAATCTTGGGAATGAAAGGGTTAATGTACAGTACTGTGTGAAAGCCTTAGACAAATATTTATATGTATCTAGAATGCCTAAATCTTTTGCACAGTACTGTATTTGTCAACGTGGAGCGGAGAACGAGTTTGTAAATCTGCCGGGAGCGAAAGATGTCGGGAATGGTGAGGGTGGAGCCCCGCGGGAGGGGTGTGGGACAGTTGGCAGAGAAGGAGTGCCAGGGTCAGGGACAGGGGGGTGGTGCAGGTGCAAACACACCCAGCTCTGAGACACCAGGCAAAGTCATTTGATTGCAAGCAATTGGCTTATTGATCGTTACAGAATGTCTCTCTGGTGCTTCCCACTCCCTCCCCTCTCCCCTCCCCTTTTCCCAACCAAGATTCCCCTCTCCCTGCCCCCTTCCCCCACTCAGTCCACAATAGAGACCCATATCAGAATCAGGTTTATCATCACTCACATATGTCATGAATTTTGCTTTTTTTTGTGGCAACAGTACAGTGCAATACATAAAATTACTACAGTACTGTGCAAAAGTCTTTTCCTCTTCCAAGACAGACTGTCCGGCAAGGCTAACGCAAGGCCATCTACCCGGGTTTGGAGTTGTCCTTCTCCTAGGCAAGACTGATGAGTTATACCGCTGGGCACTCGGTCGCTCCATGACATCGCAAACTCAGTAAGAACAAGGGCGCCACGTGAAGGCGTTGCTATGGGCACAGTAGTGTAGGAGAGGCCATATGCGAGTGATCTCCTGCAAGGCAAGCCAAGCAGTGGTCCTGTGGCGATCACTACACCCGGAAAGGAGAGGCTATGGGAAACGCTTTCTCCTTAAAAGCGAAGGGCGTCCAGGACTCACCTGTCCCCCGAACTACAGTAAGTATATATGTATGTTAAATAGCTAAATTAAATACGTTGTGCAGAACCAGAAATAAAAAGAGTGAGGCAGTAATGATGATTCAATGTTCATTTAGAATTTGGATAGGAGAGGGGAAGAAGCTATTCCTGAATCGTTCAGTGTGTGATTTTAGGCTTCTGTACCTCCTTCCTGTGTGGGCACGTGGCCAAGTGGTTAAGGCATTGGACTAGCGACCTGAAGGTCACGAGTTCGAGCTTCAGCCGAGGCAGCGTGTTGTGTCCTTGAGCAAGGCACGTAACCACACAGTGCTCTCCGACAACGCTGGTGCCAAGCTGTATGGGTCCTAGTGCCCTTCCCTTGGACAATATCGGTGTCTTGGAGAGGGGAGACTTGCAGCATGGGCAAGTGCCGGTCTTCCATACAACCCTGCGCCCTGGAGAGTGAAGACTTTCCAGGCGCAGATCCATGGTCTCGCAAGACCTCCTTCCTGATGGTAACGATGAGAAGAGGGCATGTCCTGGGTGATGGGGGCCCTTAATGATGGATGCCACCTTTCTGAGGCATCGCTTCTTGGATACTATGGAGGCCATGATGGAGCTGACTAATTTTACAACTCTCTGTAGCTTATTTTGATCCTGTGCAGTAACTCCCTCATCCCTGCCATAGCAGACAGTGATGCAGCCGTCAGAACACTTTCTACAGTACAGCTGTAGAAGTTTTCCAGTGTTTTAAGTAACAAACCAAATCTCCTCAAATTCCTAATGAAGTATAGCCACTGTCTTGTTTTCTTTATAGCTGCATGGATATGTTGGGACTAGGTTAGATCCCCAGAGATATTGACATCTAGGAACTTGAAAATACTCCCTCTCTCCACTTCTGAACCCTCTATGAAGATTGGTTTGTGTTCTTTCGTCTTACCACAATCAGCATTTTGGTCTTACTGATGCTCAGTGCAAGGTTGCTGCGACACCACTCAACGAGCTGGTCTATCTTGCTCCTGTATGCCCTCTCGTTACTATCTCAGATGTTTCCCCTAGTGAGGGCATCCAGAACGAGAGGACATCATGGTCACTCATTTAAGATTCAAATTCAGATTCAGATTTATTGATCACACGTATGTTGAAGCATACAGTGAAATGCGTAGTTCACATTAACAACCAGCAAAGCTAACAATGCGCTGGAGGCAGCCCGCAAGTTTCGCCGCGTGCTTTGGCATCAGCATAGCATGCCCACAATTTCCAACGGTACACCCTAGACCAGGGGTTCGCAACCTGTGGCCCATGGTCCTCTTGGTTAACAGGAGGGGTCCTTAGCATAAAAAAAGTTTGGGAACCCCTGACCTAGACCGGCTCGCCTCATGTCAATAATTCTCAAGTTCTCTTTGCTCATGTGTGCTAGCTGTGAGGACCAGATTATTGCTGTCAATGCTAAACAACTGATCATTCTAGAAGCATTCATTTTTTTCACCCATCTGACTTGGGCACCAGCTCTGGCTCTTATAAAAACCCACCTTTTAGAGAGTCATCTGAAGCCTTGAACTTCTATTACATGTGTTGAACACTATTTGTTTTATATTTTACTGAGAGATACAGCACAGTAACCGTCCCTTCTGGTCCAACGAGCCCAATTACACCCACTTGGAGTATAGTGTTCAGCTCCAGTCGCCTCATTATAGGAAGCATTAGAGGGAGCATTTATTCATGTACAGTATTTATTTGTTTATTTATCTATCTATTTATCTATTAATTTTACTTATTTATTTATCTCTCTATCTATTTATCAATCTATCTATTCATTTATCCAGCAACACACATAAAAGTTGCTGGTGAACGCAGCAGGCCAGGCAGCATCTCTAGGAAGAGGTACAGTCGACGTTTCGGGCTGAGGCCCTTCGTCAGGACTAACTGAAAGAAGAGCTAGTAAGAGATTTGAGAGGGGGAGGGGGAGCTCTTGGCTCCATCCCGGTTCCTCCCCCTCCTGTCTTCTCCTATCATTTGGGATCTCCCCCTCCCCCTCCCACTTTCAAATCTCTTACTATCTCTTCTTTCAGTTAGTCCTGACGAAGGGTCTCGGCCCGAAACGTCGACTGTACCTCTTCCTAGAGATGCTGCCTGGCCTGCTGCATTCACCAGCAACTTTTATGTGTGTTGCTTGAAATTCCAGCATCTGCAGATTTCCTCGTGTTTGTGTATTTATTTATCTACTAATTTTATTTATTTATTTATCTATCTGTCTATCTATCTATCTATCTATTCATTTTATTTATTTACTTATTCACTTACTTACTTACTGCAAATAGGCCCCTCTGGCCCTATGGCTCTTGACGTGAGTTGGCAACAGCACATGACGAATGTTGAGCTCTATAACGACCTACTGATGCTCACCACTAAAATCAAGGCGAGAAAGACTGCAACTAGCAGGGCACCGTCTACGCCACCCCGAGCTACCTGTCAGCCTAGTCATCATATGGGAGCCCAAGCACGGGAGGATGAACCCTGGGCGCCCTCTCAAGACTTATGGTCAACACGCTCCTAGGAGACAGCGGCGCGGCTGATGTAGATGAACTGAAGACACTGATGAGGGAGAGGGAGAAGTGGAGAGTCCATCATCGTGCCCAACGCTGGCCCCCTAGGTCTGAGTCGATGTAGTAGTAGTAGTAGTGGCCCTTTGCAATCCCAGCAACCCCATATTCTACCTTGCTCTAATCATTGGACAATTTCCAATGACCAATTAACCCACTCACCAGTAAGTCTTTTGATTGTGGGAGGAAACCAGAGCACCCAGAGAAAGCCCGGGCGGTCGCGGGGGGAACGTACAAACTCCTCACAGACAGTGGTGGGAATGGAACGCGGGTCGCTGGCACTGTAAAGCGTTGTGCTAATCTCTATGCTCCAGTGCCACCCCAGAGCACTGCCTGGATTAGAGAGCATGTCTTATGAAGAAAGGTTGAGTGAGCGAGGGCTTTTCTCTTTGGAGGGAAGGAGGATGAGAGTTCTCTTGATTGAGGTGTATAACATTATAAGGGGTATAGATAGAATATCTGGAATGAAACCATTCATGAGGTAAATTATGTGCCCATTATTAAATATTCTTGAACTGAAGGACTTGCTGGGCCATTTCAGAAGACAGGTGTGGGCACGTGGCCAAGTGGTTAAGGAATTCGACTAGCGATCTGAAGGTCGTGAGTTCGAGCCCCAGCCGAGGCAGCGTGTTGTGTCCTTAAGCAAGGCACCTAGTCACACATTGCTCTGCGACAACACTGGTGCCAAGCTGTATGGGTCCTAATGCCCTTCCCTTGGACAACATCGGTGTCGTGGAGAGGGAAGACTTGCAGCACGGGCAACTGCTGGTCTTCCATACAACCTTGCCCAGGCCTGCGCCCTGGAGAGTGAAGACTTTCCAGGTGCAGATCCATGATCTCGCAAGACTAACGGATGCCTAAAAAAATAAAAGATAGAATGGACAGCCAGTGCCTTTGTTCCAGGATGGAAAATGGCTAATACAAGAAGGAATTACTTTTAGATGATTGGAGGAAAGGATGGAGGAGATGTTGGTAGTGGTAGTCCGCCCTATCCAACAATGATAGGAAACCTGTGCAGGAGAGTTTTTAAAGTGGGAAAGCTGTTGCACTGGGATAATTACACTCTCTCGACCTCAGAAGTTTGGGTCCAGTGGTCACAAACTGGGGCCTTCGTTGGTTGTAAAGGATGACCATGGCATCTTCTATGCCTTGCCGAGCCCTCGCTCTCCATGGAACTTAGCAGAACCGCCCTCCTGGCCGTTGGATCTCACCGTAGATTTCATCCGGCCAGTCCACAGGAGATGCCTTCCGGCGGGTGGCCGCTGTCGCCTGCAAACCACTGCTCGGAGCCACAGGTGAGAGTTGAGAGTCCGGTTGGGACCAAAGCTGCCTCAGAATGGACCTTCACCAGGGGTGCTACCCCTCTTAGAGGCTCTACTCTTACATAGACAAGATGAAAGGAAAATGGAGGACTTTGTGGGAGGGAAAAGCGAGATTGCTCTTGGAGAAGGTCAGAAGATTTATGATCCAAAGGACCGATCCAGCTGTTGAATGTTTCCATTTGTTCAGCGTTTCAGAGGTGAAAAATCACACCCAACCATTGCCACAGGAGAATTTAACCAATTATTGAAATAAATCTGAAACCGATAAAGATAGGTCAATCATGCTGGTTATTAAACTACCAGATTGTTGTGAGTTGTTTCCAGGGTCACTGGTATTATTTATGAAATAAACAGACTGCCTAGAGTATACAGTTTCTAGCTTGGCTGATTAACTGCCTTTTGAAATGGCCCAGCAAGTCCTTCATTTCAAGGATATTTAATAATGGGCACATTATTTACCCCATGAATGGTTTCTTTCCAGATAGCTCACTGTTTATATTTACTCAATTAGGTCCAATTTCCTCTGTGGACTTGGGAAGCTTTGATAAACTGCAATACTGCTTTTGTTTAAACACAAGGGATTCTGCAGATGCGAGAAATTCAGAGCCAGAAACACACACACACACACACACACACACACACACACAATGCTGGAGGAACTCAGCAGGTCAGGCAGGACACAGGGAAAAGAGTAAACGGTCGACATTTTAGGCCAAGACCCTTCTTCAGGACAGGAAAAGAAGGGGGAGGATGCCAGAATAAAAAGGAGGGGGAAGGGGAAGAGGGAGAGCTGGAAGGTGTTAGGTGAAGCCAGGAGGATGGGAAAGGTAAAGGGCAGGAGAGGAAGGAATTTGATAGGAGTGGAGTGTGGGCCACTGGAGAAAGGGAAAAAGCAGGCGATCCAGAGGTGGGGTGAGAAGAAGAGGTTAGAGGCCAGAGTAGGGAATAGAAGAAGAGGGAAGGGGGGGGGAAAATTACCAGGAGGAGAAATTGATGTTCATGCCATCCAGACAGAACGTTGTTCCCGATGTTGGGGAAGTCCAGAATGAGGGGTCACAGTTTAAGGATAAAAGGGAAGCCTTTTAGGATCGAGATGAGGAAAAACTTCTTCACACAGAGAGTGGTGAATCTGTGGAGTTCTGTACCACAGGAAACAGTTGAGGCCAGTTCATTGGCTATATTTAAGAGGGAGTTAGATATGGCCCTTGTGGCTAAAGGGATCGGGGGTATGGAGAGAAGGCAGGTACAGGGTTCTGAGTTGGATGATCAGCCATGATTATACTGAATGGCGGTGCAGGCTTGAAGGGCCGAATGGCCTACTCCTGCACCTATTTTCTATGTTTCTATGTTTCTAGAACATGAAGTGTTGCTCCTCCACCCTGAGAGAGGCCTCTTTGTGGCAAAAGAGGAGGCCATGGACCAACACGTCGGGACGGGAATGAGGATAGCAATTAAAAGGGTTGGCCACTGGGAAATTCAGTTATTTGGTGGATGGAGCAGAGGTGCACGACAATTTCCCCTAATTTCCGACGGGTCTCACCGATGAAGAGGGGGGCGCATCTGGAGCACTGGACACAATAGACAACCCCAGGAGATTGGCCGGTGAGGTGCTGCCTCACCTAGAAGACCTGTTTGGGGCCCTGAATGGAGGTAAGGTGGGAGGTGAACGGGCAGTTGTAGCATTCCTGTCACTTGCAAGGATATGTGCCAGGAAGGAAAACAGTGAGGAGAAATGGCTGGTTAAGGGAATCACAGAGGGAGTGATCCCTGTGGAGGTGAAGAGTGGGGGAGAGGTAAAGATGTGTCTGGTGGCAGGATCCCCTTGAAGATGGTGGCAGTTGTGGAGAATGATGTGTTGGATGCAGAGACTCATGGGGTGGTAGGTGAAGACAAGAGGAACTCTACCCCTGTTAAGGCAGTGGGAAAGATAGGGTGAGAGCGCATGTCTGGGAGATGGAGGAGATGGGGATGAGGGCAGCATCGACGGTGGAGGAAGGGTAACCTCATTCTTTGAAGAAGGAGGACACCGCTGATCTCCTTGAAAGGATAGCCTCATTCTGGGAGAGAAGAAGGAACTGAGGAAAGGGATTAGCATTTTTCCTTGGAGTTGATGCAGCAGAGACAGGGGAACTGAGGAGAGGGAATAGGATTTCTCCTGGGAATAGATGTGGTGGAGACGAAGGAACTGAGAAAATGGAACAGCATTTTCCCTGGTACCGGTTTTTTTTGGTAGCTTTTACACTTCATTCTGCATTGTAATTGCTTTACCTCATTTTAGCTCAATGCACGGTGCATTGAACTGATCTGCATGAACAGTGTGCAAAGCAATAGACACTCATTCATTCCTTATGTGCCATGTTGTATGACCTAGGTCTTTCCAGGAGCACAAATGACCTTGGCAACATTTTTTACAGGGGTGATTTGCCATTGCCTTCTTCTGGGGGCAGTGTCTTTACAAGATGGGTGACCACCCCCACCCCCCAGCCCATCTCAATACTCTTCAGAGATTGTCTGGCCTGGCGTCAGTGGTCGCATCACTAGGACTTGTGATGTGCACCAGCTGCTCGTACAACCATCCGCCATCTTTTCCCATGGCTTCAGTGTAACCCTGATCAGGGTGGGAAGGGGGGCTAATCAGGTGCTGCACCTTGCCCAAGGGTGACCTGCGGGCTAGCAGAGGGAAGGAGCACCTTACACCTCCTTTGGTAGAGGCGTGCCTACACTCACCACCCAACAATAACATTACCAACACCAAATATGAAATAGTCTGCAGAAAGCACTTTATTATCCAATAACAGTTCATTGCTTCGACCCTCAGATTCCTATTTTTGGTCAAGTTCCCTGTGGCAATCAAGCTATTGTTCCCTACAGAATCCCATTAAAACACTAGGCTATTTATTACCCATTTGTCGGCGGAACAACTTGAGATAATGCGAAACTGATTGATAATAAATTTAGTTCACCAACTAAGATGACAATTCCTTTAAGTACAGGAAACAGACTACAGAGTTTCTTTTATTAGAACGCAGCATCTCCTTTTGTGCAAAGAACGAGCAAGGCTGGCCTTCAAAAGTGAAATGTTCAGAGTACAGGGCTTGTATGTTCCTGTCAGAATAACTGGCAAGGATAATGGGTTTAGGGAACATTGGTCCTCAGGAGATATTGAGGCCTTGGTTGAGAAGAAGAAGACGGAAATGCATAACAGGAAGAAGCAAATGAGGTACTTGAGGAGTATAAGAAATGCAATAGACCGCTTGCGAAGGAAATCAGGAGGGCTTAAATAAGGCATGATGTTGTTCCAGCAGACAAGGTGAAGGAAAATCTTAAGAGCTTTTGATGGTCTGGGTCCATAAGACCATAAGACATAGAAGCAGGATTAGGCCATTCAGCCCATCGAGTCTGCTCCAACATTCCATCATGGCTGATCCTGGATCCCACTCAACCTCACACACCTGCCTTCACGCCATAACATTTGATGCCCTGACCAATCGGGAAACTACCAATTTTTGCTTTAAATACACCCACTGTCTTGGCCTCCACAGATGTCTGTGGCAGAGCATCGCACAGATTCACTACTCTCTGGCTACAAATATTCCTCTGAAGGGTCACCCCTCAATTTTGAGGCCGTGCCCTCTAGTTCTGGACACCCCTACTATGGGAAACATCCTCTCCACATCCACCTTATCTAGTCCTTTCAACATTCAGTAGGTTTCAGTGAGATCCCCCCGCATTCTTCTAAATTCCAGTGAGTACAGGCCCAAAGCTGCCAAACGCTCCTCATATGTTAAGCACTTAATTCCTGGAATCATCCTCATGATCCTCCTCTGGACTCTCTCCAATGACAATGCATCCTTTCTGAGATAATACTCCAAGAGTGGCCTGACTAGTGTCTTATAAAGCCTCAGCATTATCCATGGTCAACCATGGCTAATGTGTCTTAGCTGTCTAGCTATATTTATTTTGTGTGGATGTGTTTTACTAATGTCCTGCATGTGCATGCTATCTTGTATGTGTAAGTACTAGGCCTCAAGCCGCGGTTTCTCCTGTTTTCAGCCACTAGGAGAGAGGTGTCGGAGCTGGTGTGCTCGACTGGGGGCAGCGTGGCACGACGTCCAGGCTGGAGTTGGTGCTGCCCCCTCAGTTTTCATTCGGCAGATTACAAGCTCTACTTTGGTCAGCTACAGATTTCTGCAGTGTTGGATGGCTCGAGTTCGGTCTCTTTCATAGCTTGGCTGTATCTTTCTATCTTGTATGTGCTATGTGTGTTTTGTGCTGTGTGTGACTGTTGGTATTGTGTTTTGTACCTTGACCCTGCAGTAACACTGTCTCGTTTGGATAGATTCATGAGTAGTCATGCATGGTTGATGACAATTAAACTTGAATTGAATGGAAGATACGCAAGCCAGGGCAGTACAGTATGGAGACCAAGCTGTTGGACATATAGTAAGCTCCGCTTCTCCACGCATCCGATGAATCCAAAGGACTAGCAGGGACTGATGCTGTTTGGTACCTCAGATAAACTCTCTGTGTCCATCGAGGGACAGAGATCGCTCCTGCAACGAGAATGGAGACCAGCAACTCGCTCTTCCAATGTTACAATCTTCTGCACCAATTATGAATGGGTAATTAAACATTGACTCAGCCCACAAAGCCCACAGCCTTTGAATTAATAATGTATTATGTCGTCCTCAGCTCTGAGGATTGGATGTTGCATTTTTTTTCTGTTCTGGGGTCTCCTTAGAGTGCTTGCAGTCTCACACAGGCGAGTTTTAATCACTCACTTTGGTGCTTCACATCTCTAGTTGTTTTCAAAGACTTATCGAAGCCTGAATGAGTGAGATATGAAAAGTCAAGGTCTGCTTTCCTTATTTCCTGGAATAATCTTTGTAGTGGATTTCACTGGTAGTAAATAATTTGTTTCAATTTGAAAAGAGTAGGAAAGCAGGGATCGGACTCAATGTGAGGATTACAATATAAAAAGCAAGGACGTAATGTTGAAACTTTATAAAGTATTGGAGAGGCCTCCCTTGGAGTATTGTGAGCAGGTTTGGGCCCCTTATCTTAGAAAGAATGTGCTGAAACTGGAGAGGGTTCAAAGGAGAGTTCACAAAAATGACTCTGGATTGAATGGCTTCTCATATGAAGAGTGTCTGATGGTTCTGGGCCTGTATTCACTAGAATTCAGAAGAATGAGGGGTGATCAAATGGTGAAAGGCCTTGATAGCGTGGACATGGAGAGGATGTTTCCTATGGAGGGAGAGTCGAAGACCAGAGATAGAAGGGCACTCTTTTTGAGCAGAGATGAGGAGGAATTTCTTCAGCCAGAGGGAGGTGAATCTGTGGAATTCTTTGGCACAGGCGGCTGTGGAGGCCAAGTCATTGGGTATACTAAAGGCAGAGGTTGATAGATTCTTGATTGGTCAGGGCATGAATGGATACGGAGAGACGGCAGGAGATTGGGGCTGAGAGGAAAATTGGATCAGCGATGGGCCAAATGGCCTAATTCTGCTCCTGTATCTTATGGTCTTATGGTCTAATAGTCATCGTTGATTAACTGGACTCTGAAAACTTGCACTTGTTCCTCAAGCTTATTTTATCTATTTGTGCACGGGAGAACAGCCTTGCTCCTGTTACCTAACTGTTCTGAAGTTTTTATACAAAATTGACTAGTTGGGTACAGATATTAATCATTGGATAACCTTGCTGGATGCTCAAATTCCTTATTTGCATAATCAATCACCAATCACGCTGCAATAAAACAATAGATTTCACATGTTAAAGGCCAATAATACTTCAGAATTAGTAAACTAATTGACCAATAATACTGGGCAAAATATTTTTTCAATGTGTTGCTTCACCAGAAATTGTCTTTGTTTTTGCTTGAACCTGATCACAAAAATGATTTCAGACTACTTGTATCATGTAGGAATTTGGAGAAACAAGAAATTCACTTTTATTGAATATAATGTGTTTAATTGTGTGATGATGCTGACACTTTTCAATAGTTGAACTAAGCTAAAAATATTTTGTTGATGATTTTCATTTGTACTCGGTGTCTGACGCTTCTCGCTTACGTGTCCACCAATAATCAGCCAGCATTGATGGAATCCAGTTGCCCTGATACCATTTCTCCATGACTGCAAAGTTCTGGTGAAACCTTTCCTCGTGCTCATCACTGACAGCGCCAACATTTATACGGAAGAAGTCTAAATGGGAACGCAGAAAATGAATCTTTCGTGAACATGTTGCTCTTCATGGTTTTGCACGCTTGAAGCATGTGGTCAACCAGCTGCTCCTAGTTCAGTGCTCTGTAGTTGCCAAGAAAGTTTTCAACAATATCCTTGAATGCCTTCCATGCAATTTTCTCCGGTCCCACAAGAATTGCCTGTCATTGATGACCTGTTTGATTTGTGGACCATCAAAAATGCCCTTCTTAATCTTGACATTAGTTATTCTGATGAATTATGAATTGAAATAACAAAGATAGGTGGTTTATTGGAAGCAAACTCTTTATTGTCTGATGTAATATGTGTCTATTGATTAGTAACTTTACTAACTCTTAGAATCCTTAGAAACCTCTGTTTGTATTTTATCTTGTCAAGGTTACTCTAGCCCCATGCTATGTAGAGACAAGCTATGCTCTTCAAAGACCTCTCTTGCCTGGATTGACTGCATACTATCTGTAAACAAACCTTGCTTGGACGTTTACTTAACCCTTGCCTTGCTGAAACTTCACTGTACCACGCATTTTACATCAGCAGAAAGTCAAAATTTAGCTCCCATGTAACCTAACATGTCTTTATGTCTGAATCAGAATCAGGTTTAATATCACCACATATGTCATGAAATTTCTTAACTTTGTGGCAGCAATATAATGCAATACATGATTATAGAGAGAAAAAGGTTGTGATATATTTGGCTATTTTGACACTGATCAAAGTAAAAACAGATCTCTACAAAGTGATCTAAATTAATAATAAATATAAAACACAAAATAAAAGGTTGCATTTAATATCAAAGAATGTCGACAGTAATCTGCAAAACAGAGGAAAAACCCTTCAGAAATGAATGACAGAAAAACGTTCTCGATGGTGGGCAATTGGGTGCCGATAATCCGCTAGAGTACTTTGCGGTCCGATACGGGATAATTGCTATACCAAAAGCGACTTTTCATCACAGCAGTTCGACACCACAGACAATAGGCGTGGGAGCAGGTCATTCCATCCTTGAAGTCTGCTCCACCTACCCCATTCGTCAAGGTAATGGCTGACCTTTGACCTCGCAACTACCTTCTTACACTGTTATCATCTCCTTCGATTCATGTCAATGTCACAGGTGCAATGAAAAATTACCTGCAGCAGCATCAGAAGCGTATCACATCAGATACATGTGCAGCTTTCCAAAAAATGCAATTTTTCAAAGCCAACATCAAGGTTATTGTCATCCTAACTGGCTGCATCACCGTCTGGTATTTTGGGGTGGGGGCTACTGCACAGGATCGAAATAAGCTGCAGAGAGTTGTAAATTTAGTCAGCTCCATCATGGGCACGAGCCTTCGTAGTATCCAGGACATCTTCAAGGAGCGACGCCTCAAAAAGGTGGCATCGATTATTAAGGACCCTCATCACCCAGGTCATGCCCTCTTCTCATTGCTACCATCATGAAGGAGGTGCAGAAGCCTGAAGACACACACTCAACGATTCAGGAACAGCTTCTTCCCCTCTGCCATCCGATTTCTGAATGGACATTGAACCCATGACCACTACCTCACTACTTTATTTTCTCTTTTTGCACCACTTATTTAATTTAACTTTTATATATATGTATGTATATATAAACATTATTAATATTTACATTTACAATACTAATAATGTTTTTGTTATTACGTATTATATTGTACTGCTGCTGCTAAGTTAACAAATTTCACGACACATGCCGGTGATAGTAAACCTGATTCCGATTCTGATTCTAATTCTAACAATGGCAACCAAGAAACACTGGCAATTTACTTCTCTCTTGAGGACAGGGGAAATGCTGATGAATATAAATCAGGGGAGTGGAACTGAGTTTCCTTTTCAAAGTGCTAGTACAGGCAGTTTGGAAGAATGGCATTCTGCTATGAATCTGCGAATATAAGATGGTTTGAAAGAGTTCAATTGTTTTTTAAAATTAAATTTAATTTACAATTAAATGTAGTCCATTCTACTTGCCTCAAGAATTCTCATCTGTGATCCCGACTGCAGTTTACGTACCACTAGCCGCCGGTTATAAGCAAGCGCTCACGAAACTGCCCAGTGCCGTCTGTAAACAAGAACGGCCCATCCTGATGCATTTCAAATTATGGTTTAACTCAGCCTGTTTGAAGAAAACTCTGCCTAATTATCACCAGCACCTAACTTTTTGCTCAAGAGGTCCCAGCACACTAGACCATTGCTACACTATGGTAAGGAATGTCTATCTCTCCTTCCCGAGAACGCATTTTGGCAAGTCCGCATCTGGCTGTACTCTTGCTGCCTGCGAACAGACATGCTTAATGAGCAAGTTCCCAGAGTCAGGACAACCGAGAGGTGGTCGCGGGAGGCAGAGGAATGGTTACAGGACTGGGCCGTGTTTAAGAACTCATCTGAGGACCTGAAGGACTACACCAGGGTCTTTACAGACTTTATTAAAACAGCCGTGGATGAGTATGACCCCACAGAATCATTCAGGGTTTCCCCCAATCAGAAGCCCTGGATGAACAATGAAATCTGGAACCTGATCAGAGGCATTCAAGTCTGGGGATCAAGAATGCCACAAGAGGTGCAGGTATAATCTTTGGGAAGCCATCTCTCGGGCAAAGTGGAGATTCTGGACTAGATTGGAATCAACGAGGGCTGCTCGGCAGCTGTGGCAGGGTTCGAATGCCATAACCTCCTACAACGTTAAATTTTGCGACATAAGCTAAGCTCTGCTGTCCCCTCCAGATGAGCTTTAATGCCTTCTCTGCTTGCTTTGATCACCAGAACAGGGAGGAACCATTGTGCCCCCCCATGTCTCCTGATGATCCTTGGGTCTCAGTGTTTGAAGATGACGTGCAGGTTACCTTCAAGAGGTTGAATCCAAAGAAAGCATTTGGTCCGGGTGGAGTACCTGGCCAAGTATTGAAGACCTGTGTCAACCAACTGGTTGGTGTATTCGCAGATATCTTCAAACTCTTGCTCTGGCAGTGTGTGGTACCCAGCTGGTTCAATCAGGCTTCAATCGTACCAGTGCCCAAGAAGAGCATGGTAACCTGCCTAAATGACTGTCACCCAGTGGCACTTAAATCCACAGTGATGAAGTGTTTTGAGAGGCTGGTGTTCAAATAGATCGGTTCCAGTCTCAGTGGTGACTTGGATCCACTCCAATTTGCCTACCAAAGCAACAGGTCTACAGCAGATGCCATCTCATTGGTTCTTCGCATAACCCTAGAACATCTAGGCAGTAAAGGTGCAAACATCAGGATGCACTTTATCGATCCCAGCTCGGCGTTTACACCATGACCCCCTCAAAACTAATCAGTAAACTCCAAGACCTAGGCCTCAATACCCCCTTGTGCAATTGGATCCTGGATTTCCTCACTTGTAGACCCCAGTCAGTTTGATTCAGCCAAAACGTCTCCTCCACAATCTCCATCAGCACAGGAGCACCGCAGGGATGTGTGCTTAGCCCCCTGCTCTACTCACTTTACACCTATGACTGTGTGGCCAAGTACAGCTCCAACACCAACACCAACACCACATTGTTTTGCTGATGACACCACTGTCGTGGCCCGTATCAAAGATGGTGATGAATCAGCATTTCAGAGAGAGATTGAAAATTTGGCTGAGTGGTGTAATAAAGCATCCTCTCACTCAGTGTCAATAAGATAAAGGACCTGTTTGTAGACTTCAGGAGAGGAAAACCAGAAGTTCATGGGCCAGTAGTCACTGGAGAATCAGAGGTGGGGAGGGTCAGTAACTTTAGATTCCTGGGTGTCACTATCCCAGAGAAAGCACAGAGCGCCTCTGCTTCCTCAGGAGGCTGAGGAGGTTCGACACGTCATCAAAAACCTTGGCAAACGTCCATAGATGTGTGCTGGGAAGTGGCTGCATTATGGCCTGGTATGGGAACTCCAATGCCTTTGAGTGGAAAGCCCGACAAAAGGTAGTGGATTCAGCCCAGTACATCACAGATAAAACCCTCCCAACTACTGAGGACATTTATATGAAATGCTGCCGTGGAAAAACACCGCCCATCAGCAAAGATCCTCACCACCCAGGCCATGCTCTTCTCTCGCTGGTAGAAGGTACAAGAGCCTCAGGACACACACCACATGGTTCAAGACAGTTACTACCCCTCAACCATCAGACTCTAGAACACAAGGGGATAACTACTGTCACGTACCCCGTGACGGGAATAAAGAACCAGCAGAAATAGAAAACACTTTGGAGTCTAGTATTGCTATTAACTAATAATATTTATTAGTAACTACGCAATACAGTAATATAAATGTAGATGAATCAAACAGGTTAGCATTGATTATATATATAAGTAAGTATATCAGTAAGCGTGGAAACATATGTATGAAAAACCAAGCTTCTTTAAGTCTAGGGGTAAAAAGATACAGTCTTACGATGATGAGTAAAGTTCGGTTCAGTTCGTGGTTTTGAGTTGAGTAGTGATGGAGAGACAGAGAGGGAGAGATTTGAGTCTTCAGGTGAGCTGACACCATCAATCTTCTTGCTGTCCTTCGAAATCCTTTCAAAGTCACTGACTGTGACTTTAACAAAGGGGACCGGTTTTCTGTGGTGGGGCTATCCCCCAGGCAAGGGTGGACACATAGACAACTCCCCATCAGTCAACCCCTTTCCTTTCCACTGCAAGAGCAATGGATCGATCTACCTGATCGATCCTCCAAAACCCACTTTTCCTGCGGGCACAACAATGCTCATTCAGTGTCCAAATCATGTGTCTGAGGTCTGTCATCTGACCTCCTATTTTATCTTCCAGTGCTGAGCATCAGCTGTCACTCAAATAACTCCTTCCTCTCTCTGTGTAAGAAATGCAAGCAGGCAAAAGTCCTTGAGAAGTATCAACAACCTGCCGAAAATCATAACATTGAGTGTCCATTAAATAATGCCCTCTGTCACCATAGCAACTTACGAGCTTCTTGGTGCCATCTCCAACTCAGCAGAAATCCACAGGTTACTTCTGGCACCTTAAAGTGACAGTCCAACAGTTAGTCTTCATCTCTCTCTCTCTCTCAAAACAAGATATCGATGTTAAATAACTCTCTCTCTCTTTTCAAAAGCACAGTTAATAGGGGTAAACAAGCACAGTTCATGGGGGTAGTTCAGGACCCCGTCACACTACATTCATTTAAGGACTCTGTTATATTGTTATTTCATGCTCGTTATTTATTGCTATTTATTTATATCTGTAATTCCACAGTTTGTTTATAGTTAACATTTCCTGATGTTTACAGTTTACAGTTACTGTTCTACAGATTTGCTAAGTATTCCTGCAAAACAAGAATCTCAGGGTCATGTGTGACAACATGTATGTACTCTGATAATAAATTGCACTTTACACTTTGAACTTTGAACTTTTTCTAGTAGTGCGATCGTCCCTGTGTAGTTGAAGCCAAGTGTGCTTCTGGAGTCCCAGTCAAGAAATTTTACCAAGATTCTTGGGAGGCAGATATTTGTAATGTGACAAAACACATTTTTTTTTTCAGTGGATTACCCGATTTCGAGGTGAAGTTGCCTCAGGCTAAAGTTTATCCCTCAAATCTAGATAATTGATCATTACCAAATGTTGGGCCAGGAGGAACATAATTTGGCAGCTGCATTCCCCGCACATTTCAGAAACAGCTTACTTTCCTGTAAAGCTCTTTGGTATCTTCTGATCCCGTGAAAGGAGCAACGTGGCCGCAGGCGTTTAGAGTTTCTGGAACACCAAGCAATTTGGAATGCTAGCAACTGGCTCTGAGTTTGGATATGCTAAGGCACTTTTGCTAGGCTGACACCTCAGCGCCGAGGTTCTGCTGTATTGTTGGTGGTAACTCTGATCAAAGGAATATTACTCAGAAACGACATCAGGCAATCCAAATATATATGAAAGACTTCAGGAAAATCTTCGGATTTTAGATTAATTTTAGATTTTATTTGAAGATGATCTGTTTGCCTTGTTGAGTGGGTGAAAGACACTATGGCACATTTTAGAAAAAACATGATGTTTGCTTCCATATTAGTCTCTCATTGTCACCAAAAATAGATTTAAGTGACCATTTGATTCACCTGTCGTGCTCAAATTGACAGGCTCATTTACCTACTTAACAACAAGGATGCTGCAAATTTATTGGACGTGAAGCGCTGTTAGACACAAGAGGGTGTGATAGGCGTACGGCCTCCCTGAATAAGAAGGCACAGCAGCACCTCCACTTCCTGAGGAGATTGAGGTAAATGAGCCTTCCCTACCCTCCCCATCTTAACTGAATTTTACAGGAGCACCTTTGAGAGCGTCTTGACAAGTTGGTATGCGAGCAGCAGAGCACTGGACCGGAAGTCTCCACAAAGGATTGTGAGAACGGCCGAGAGGATCAGAAGGGTCTCCCTACCATCCATCAGGGCCATTCATCAGGAGCGCTGAGTTCTCAGGGCCCGTAGAATGATCAAGTATCATCCCACCCATCCTCTTTGACTTTCTACCATCAGGCAGGAGACTACAACAAAGACAAGAACGGTCAGGATGGGAAACAGCTTCTTTCCTCAGGCCATTAGGCTTCTGAATTCCCTGCTGCATCACGTTCGAAGTGTCACTGGTTAATCTGTTCCGTACCTTACAATATTCAATTTATGCACTTAAATTTGTTTATTTATGCCTAATTTATCTGTAAATTTAATTTTTACTTCCCTAAGTGTGTTATACGAGTGTTATGAGTGCTTTACACCCTGGTCCAGAGAAATGTTGTCTCTTTTGGCAGTATATTTGTATGTAGTTAAATGACAATAAACTTGACTAGACTTGACACTTCTAGAAATGCAAATTCCCTCTCTTCTGGACAACACAATAGCATAGCAGTTAGCGCAAAGCCTTACAGTGCCATCTGTAAGATGGGAGTTCAATTTCCACCACTGGCCGTAAGGAATTTGCACGTCCTCCCTGTGACCGCATGGGCTTCCAACGGGTGCTCTGGTTTCCTCCCACATTCCAAATATGTCGCAGTCAGGGGTAGTAACATGCTTTGTTAGTGCTGGAAGCGTGGCGACCCTTACAGGCTGCTGCAGTACATGTTGACGCAAGTGATGCATTTCGATAGACATCTGACAAGTAAAACTAATCTTACAATCTTTAAAAAACATGGATTCTACTCTGGAGGTGCCTGCCTTCATTTCGCATGCTCCCAGAAGATGGACAGAATGTCTTCCTTAAACAGACCAAATTTCACATCACATGCCAGTGATAATAAACCTGATTCTGATTCTGCAGTGAACTTTCAAAGACCTACGGGTTAGGGTTAGTCGTGGGCATGCTCTGTAGGTGACATTTGCGGGCTGCCCCCAGCGCATCAGTGTATTGTGTTGGCTGTTGATGCAAATGACACGTTTCTCTGCATAAGACATGGGAGGGGAATTAGGCCATTCGGCCCATCGAGTCTGCTCTGGCATTACATCATGGCTGATTTATTATCCCTCTCAACCCCATTCTCCCTGTACCCTTTGTCACCCTGACCAAGCAATCTATCAACTTCCACTTTAAATATACCCAATAACTTGGCTTCCACATCTGCCTGTGGCAATGAATTTCACAGATTCACCACCCTCTGGCTGAAGAAATTCCTCCCCATCTCTGTTCTAAAGGAATGTCCTTCATTTCTGAGTCCATGCCCTCTAGTCCTAGACTCTCCTGCTATAGGAAACATCCTCTTCACATCCACTCCATCCAAACCTTTCTATTCAGATTTCGTTTATTGTCATTTAGAAATGCATGCATTAAAAAATGATACAACGTTCCTCCAGAATGATATCACAAGAAAACACAGGACAAACCAAGACTAAAACTGACAAAACCACATAATTATAACATATAGTTACAACAGTGCAAAGCAATACCATAATTTGATAAAGAGCAGATCATGGGCACAGTAAAAAAAAGTCTCAAAGTCCCGATAGACTCATCACCTCACGCAGGCGGCAGAAGGGAGGAACTCTCCCTGCCATGAACCTCCAAGCGCTGCCAACTTGCCGATGCAGCACCATTGGAAGCACCCGACCGCAGCGGACTCTGAGTCCGTCCGAAAACTTCGAGCCTCCGACCAGCCCCTCTGACACAGCCTCTCCAAGCACCATCCTCTGCCGAGCGCTTCGACCCCGCCCTGGCCACCAAGCAACAAGCAAAGCCGAGGACTCGGGACCTTCCCCTCCGGAGATTCTGGACCACACAGTAGCAGCAGCAGCGAAGCAGGCATTTCAGAAGTTTCACCAGATGTTCCTCCGTGCTCTCACGTCCGTCTCCATCAAATCAGGATTGTGCACGGTACCTTACTTGACAAACAACAGGCATGACCACCTGAGTAGCCGCTGTGAGCCGCGTCGCGCCGCCATCTTCCCATCTTCCCATCTTCTATATTTGATAGGTTTCAATCAGATTTCTCCTCATCTTCTAAACTCTAGTGAGTACAGGCCCAGAGACCACAAACACTCTTTATACGACAACCCTTTCAAATTTCAAAGTTCAAAGTAAATTTATTATCAAAGTACATACTGTATATGTCACCATATACAACCCTGAGATTGAACTTCCTGTGTGGCATACTTAGCAAATCTATAGAATAGTAACTATAACAGGATCAATGAAAGATCAACCAGAGTGCAGAAGACAACAAACTGTGCAAATGCAAATATAAATAAATAGCAACAAATAATGAGAACATGAGATAAAGAGCCTTTAAGGTGAGATCATTGGTTGTAGGAACATTTCAGTGATGGGGCAAGTGAGTGAAGTTATCCCCTTTTGTTCAAGAGCCTGATTGTTGAGGGGTAGTAACTGTTCCTGAACCTGGGGGTGCAAGTCCTGAGGCTCTTGTACCTTCTGCCTGATGACAGCCGCGAGAAGGGAGCATGATCTGGGTGGTGGGGATCTCTGATGATGGATGCTGCTTTCCTACGATGGTATTTCATGTAGATGCGTTCAGTGGTTGGGAGGGCTTTACCCAGGATGCACCGGGCCGACCCGACGACCTTCTGTAGGATTTTCCGTTCAAAGGCATTGGTGTTTCCATACCAGGCTGCGATGCAGCCAGACAGTATACTCTCCGCTACACACCAATAGAAGTTTGTCCAAGTTTTAGATGTCATGCCGAATATCCACAAACTCCTGTGGAAGCAGAGGTGCTGCCAGCCTTCTACTCAGGACGTACATTCCCGCAATTATTCTCATGAACCTCCAATGTCACTGCTTCTTTTCGTAGATAAGGTCTGCTGTGATGTGTCGATGTATAGGTAACAAATCAAGCTAATCTTTCTCTTTAAAAAAGACTTTGAAAGTGCACTACGTATGCTGACTCGCCAACTATACCATAGCTGAGAGGAATAAGCTGTGAAGGTCAGGGGCTTCCACTGAATATTCATGTTGTTCAATAAAGTAAGGTTCCACTCTTGCCTAGTGCTGTTCAAAGTGAACATAAACTCGTTATTAATTTAATATACTTAGAAATGACAAAATGAGATTCTTGTACTGCTCTTGTGATGTATTAAACCAGACCATGTACTTAGAATTAATGTGGCAAGGAAAATATTGGAAATAGAAATGGGTAGAATTATTTCTTACAAGAGAAAATCTGCAGCTGCTGAAAATCCGAGCAACGCACACACAAAATGCTGGAGGAACTCAGCAGGCCAGGCAGCATCTGTGGAAAAGAGTACAGTCGACATTTTGCGCCGAAACCCTTCATGAGGTCTGGAGAAACAAAACGGGAAAGGATTCATGATTATGGCATGAAATAATATCAGAATCAAGTTTAATATCAACACTCACAGCACGCTGGAGGAACTCAGCAGGTCGGGCAGCATCCGTGGAAACGATGAGTCGACGTTTCGGGCCGGAACCCTTCGTCAGGACTGTAGAGGGAAGGGGCAGAGGCCCTATAAAGAAGGTGGGGGGAGGGTGGGAAGGAGAAGGCTGGTAGGTTCCAGGTGAAAAACCAGTAAGGGGAAAGATAAAGGGGTGGGGGAGGGGAGGCAGGGAGGGGATAGGCAGGAAAGGTGAAGAAGGAATAGGGGAAAACACAATGGGTAGTAGAAGGAGGCAGAACCACGAGTGAGGTTATAGGCAGCTGGGGGAGGGGGCAGAGTGAAATAGGGATAGGGGAAGGGAGGGGGCATAGTGAAAAAGGGATAGGGGAAGGGAGTGAGAAGGAATTACCAGAAGATGGAGAATTCAATGTTCATACCAAGGGGCTGTAGACTACCTAGATGGTATATGAGGTGTTGCTCCTAGAGTTTAATATCAAGTTTAATATCACCGGTATATGTTGTGAAATTTGTTGTTATGTGGCAGCAGTACATTGCAATGCATAATAATAGATTTAAAAACCTGTGAGTTAAAGTTTACAATAATAAATGTTATTAACTTTATTTAATAAAGTTATTAAGTAAGTTTAATTTATTTAAAGTTAAGTAAGTAGTGCAAAACAGAAATTAAAAAAAAGTCGTGAGGTCGTGTTCATGGGTTCAATGTCCATTCAGAAATCGGATGGCAGAGGGGAAGAAGCTGTTCCTGAATTGCTGAGTGTGTGTCTTCAGGCTTCTGTACCTCCTTCCTGATGGTAGCAATGAGAAGAGGGAAGTAATATATTACTTTTCATTGCCTCGTAGTTCTTTTGCTAAATATAAATACAAAAAAAAATTCCAAATAAATTTGACTGTCAGTGTTTTGAACAAGCACCTCTGCAGCTGGAATTAAAATCCATTTTGATTGTGGCATACAAGGTCCCACTGGAGGTTCAGAATCAGGTTTAATATCGCCCGCATACGTCGTGACATCTTTTAGCTTTGCGGCAACAGTACAATGCAATACATAATAAAAAAAGCTACAATTTACAAAGAGGAATATATTTTAAAAATTAAACTAAATCAGAATCAGAATCAGGTTTATTATCACTGGTATGTGACGTGAAATTTGTTAACTTAGCAGCAGCAGTTCAGTGCAATACATAATCTTGCCGAGGGGAAAAAAGTAATAATAAATAAATTAAAACTTAGTAATAATAAGTAAACAAGTAAATCAATTACGAATATTGAATAGCTTAAAAATGTGCAAAAACAGAAATATTTTATATTAAAAAAAAGTCAGGTAGTGTCCAAAGCTTCAATGTTCATTTAGGAATCGGATGGCAGATGGGAAGAAGCTGTTCCTGAATCGCTGAGTGTGTGCCTTCAGGCTTCTGTACTTCCTACCTGATGGTAACAGGGACACCAGCATGCATCATGAAATTTGCAAAACTAAACAGTTAAAAACAGAACCAAACAAAAGGGGAAAAAAATTGAGATAAAGTACAAGATGTAATGGGCTGGGCTGGTCATACTCAGTAGACCCAAATCAATCCGAGTGTTCAGGAAATGTGGTAGGACGTGTACAAGCACAACAAAGTAACTTAAGCCTAATTTATCTTCATAGAACTGAAAGCACAAATAAACCACACTAAATGCTACATAGTAAGTTACAAAGATTTCAGGGCTCATGATTCTTAGTCACAACTTGATGGTTGCTGTTGTTGGGGGAGCTCCGATTTCCGACTTGTGAAATCACCTTGGATCTGTCCAAGGCACCAATCTATCGTGACTTCTCGGTCTAGGTGAAGTCCCAAGATTTGAACAAAAGGTGCCTCAATAAATAGGGGTTCAATTCATAAGACCATAAGACCATAAGACATAGGAGCAGAATTAGGCCATCTGACCCATTGAGTCTGCTGTGCCATTCAATCATGGCTGATCCTTCTTTTCTCCTCCTGAACCTTAGTTCTCGGCCTTCTCCCTGTAACCTTTGATGCCATGTCCAATCAAGAACCTACCAATCTCTGCCTTAAATACACCTAATGACCTGGCCTCCACAGCTGCATGTGGCAACAAATCCCACAAATTCATCATCTTTTGGCTAAAGAAATTTCTCTGTATTTCTGTTTTGAAAGGGCTCCTCTCTATCCTGAGGTTGTGCCCTCTTGTCCTAGACTCTCCCACCACGGGAAAAGTCCTCGCCTCATCTACTCTGCTTAGACCTTTCAACATTCGAAAAGTTTCAATGAGATCCCCCCTCATCCTTCTGAATTCCAGAGAGTACAGACCCACAGCCATCAAATGTTCCTTGTATGTTAACCCTTTCATTCCTGGAATCATCCTTGTGAACCTCCTCTGGACCCTCTCCAATGGCACCACATCTTTTTATAGCCACATATTTTTATTTCAGATTTAACTCTGCTATGGCTAGAGCCTGTAATCTATATTCTGGCGGTGAGATTTCGGGCCGATTGGGTGACCTGGCGCTTTGCCGTCTCCGAGATTGTTCCGCGAGGCTGCAACCAAAGCATGTGGCATGGAGGCCAGGACGCCGGGGGATGGGGCGCGAGCTCATGGTCGACTCCATCTCTTGCCGATTAAAGCGCTGAGGAAGATTGACATCATCGAGGCCGGTGCAGAGGGCGAGCGAGCGTTTAGCGCCGTCTACCAGCCTCTTGCTCACTGCTGTCTGAGAAGTTGTCTGGATGTGGCGGTCTCTTGCTCCCCCTCGTTGCTGCTCCCGAGGGAATGTCCTTGCGTTTGAGTGATCTCTTTCTCCCTCGATGCTGTCGGCGGATGATGCTGGAGCAAGGTTTAATCACCATGGATTGTAGATTTGGACTCTAATTCAAGTTTATGACATGTCCTAGTTTCTAAGTTCTAGTTCTGGTCTCTCTTTTTTGTTACTACTTTTGGGTGATTTTTGAATTGGGGTGGCCTGCAGATAACTAACACTGAGCTGAAGTGCGTCTTTTGGTTTTGTGTTTTATATTCTGTGTTTTCGCTCCTCTTTTTGTTGCTGTCTGTGCGATTTTTTTGTGCATGGGGGAGGGAGAGTTTGATGTTTGAAATTTTCCTTTGAACGGGTTGGTTCTTTGCTTCATGCCTGTCTGTGGGGAAGATGAATTTCAAGGTTGTATACTGCATACATACTTCGATAATAAATGTACTTTGAGTCTTTGAATCTTAGATGATGTTTATGGAGTGAAGATGCCTTGTTCAGATCAACATTTATCAGACGTCTCGCTTGGGATATCGATCCATTGCTCAACAAAACAGCACCTCTGACAGCTCAGTACACAGAATGGGTTTCAGCTCATACACTGTGGTGGCATGTGACAAGTTCACAGTGGAATATTAAACCACTAGCACCAAAAGTATTATTTATTACCAAGAAGGATGAATTCATACAGGTTAATTAATTCATAGCATTAAAATATAGTAATTTTATTATATAAAAAAATCTAACCCACTACCAAGACCGAAGCTGATTAGTAAAGAAAAAGAAGAAAATAAGTTATTAGTCATCATCTATGCTTCAACAACAAATCAAAGGTTTTGAAAATAATTCAGAAAAGGTCCCCACAATGTTTGAAGGTCTTGACTAGATTTAGAGATCGAGCATCGAATCTTCTCTAAATTTGAACATGACATCACATCACGTAACCATTGGACGTGAATAGCAGGGGCCGCGTCTCTCCATTTAAGCAAGAGCGTCCTTCTGGCCAAAAGAGAAATAAAAGCCAAAATGTACAAGTCAGATGACTGCAAAATAATATCTTTTCCTCCAACAATACCAAATAAAGTGGTCAAAGGATTAGGCTTAAAGTTTACTTTAAAAAGTATCGAGAAAGTTTGAAATACTCCTTTCCAATATTTTCCAAGACTTGGACATGTCCAAAACATATGAATGAGTGAAACTTCTCCATTATTACATTTATCACAATACGGAGATATATCTAAATAAAAACGAGACAACTTATCCTTGGTCATATGGGCCCTATGGACCTCTTTAAATTGTAGGAGAGAGTGGCGGGCACATAACGATGAAGTGTTAACCAATTTAAAAATTTGATACCAAGTTTCCTCAGAAATTGAAGTCTGTAAATCTTGTTCCCAAAGATTTTTGATTTTATCTAAAGGAACACTTCTCATTCCCAGCAACATATTATAAATATTAGATATAGATCCATTATAAAAAGGTTTCAAATTAAAAATTACATCTAGTAGATTCTTATCAGGACTTTTAGGAAATGTACTTATTTGAGACCATAAAAAATCTCTTATCTGTAGGTATCGAAAAAAAATGAGTTTTGGGTAAATTATATTTAGTTGATAGTTGTTCAAATGAAAAGAGACTCCCCTCCACAAACAAGTCCTGAAAGCATTTAATACCTAATCTATCCCATTCTTTAAAAGCCACATCAATCATAGAGGGTTTAAAAAATAATTAGAAAAAATGGGAATCGAAAGGGAAAATCTCAATAAGCCAAAGTATTTTCGGAATTGTATCCAAATTCTCATAGTGTGTTTAACTACCAGATTATCAGTTAACTTACTCACAGACGAAGGGAGTGAGGATCCAAGAAGAGAAATAATAGAAAATTTATTAACAGAATTAGCTTCTAAAAAAACCCACATCGGACAATCCTCATGATCAATGTAACCAGAATGTAAGATTTCTTATATTAACTGCCCAATAATAAAATCTAAAGTTTGCAAGGCTAATCCTCCATTCTTTTTAACTTTCTGAAGATGAATTTTATTTAATCTAGAACACTTATTCTTCCATATGTAAGAAGATATAGTAGAGTCAAGAGAATCAAATAAAGATTTAGGAATAAAAACCAGCAATGCCTGAAAAAGATATATAAATTTAGGTAATATATTCATTTTGATAGAGTTAATTCGACCAATCAGCAATAACAAAAGAGGCAACCAATTTAATAGTATCCTTTTTACGTGATTCAATAGGGTAAGAAAATTTTCTTTAAATAGACACTTATAGTTTTTAGTGATTGTTACACCTAAGTAAGTAAATCGGTTTCTTACAATTTTAGAAGGAAGGTTAGAATTTGTAGGTATCAAATTGTTCAAAGGGAAAAGTTCACTTTTATGTAGGTTTAATGTATAACATGAGAACTGGCTAAAAGAGGAGAGTGAAGAAAGCACATGGGGTAATGAAGTCTCAACATTACAACATTTGATGCCAAGCAATTGGTTTATTGATCATTACAGAGTGTCTCTCTGGTGCTTCCTGCTCCTTCCCCTCTCCCTTCCCCTTTTCCCAGCCATGATTCCACTTTTCCTGCCCCCTTCAACTCTCAGTCCAAAATAGAGACCAAATCAGAATTGGGGAGCGGTGGAGAGAGGGGGAGGGAGAGAAGGATCGGGGGGAGAGGGGGCAGAGGGGGGAAGGAGGGGAGGGTAGAGAGGGGAGAGAGGGAGTGAGAGAGGGTGCAGAGAGGGGGAAGAGGGTGGAGGGAGAGAGGGGAGGAAGAAGGGGAGAGAGAGAGGCAGAGAGGGAGGAGGGAGAGGGGAGAGAGAGGAGAGAGAGGGGAGAGTGGGGGGAGAGGGGGGAGGGCAGAGAGAGGGGGAGAGAGAGGAAGACGGGGAAGTGGAGAGGGGAGGGGGAAAGAGGGGGGAGAGAACAGGGAAAGAGAGAAGAGGAGAGAGGGGAGGGGGGGAGGAGAGTCAAACCAGTATTGTGCAGACAAGTGGTGCTACTGACGTCTATCGCCACCTCCTGTAACTCTGTGGGACACAGATCGAACATGCTGAGGAACCCCGTTGCAATCCGATGCACTTGAGTGTGAAATTAAATTCGGCAAGCCACAAGGTGCTTGGCGTTCTAATTGATGGCTGGCAGATGAAGGATCTACTATTTATTTTTGTTGGAAAAGCTTCTGTCATTAGTCGAGAGTTGGCAGCCGTTCGGGCAATATGTGAGCTTGACAAATGGTCGCGATAGTGCGGAAGGAGTGCTTCTTTCAAGAGAGTGGTGGTGGAAGAGACATTGAGCGCCGTGTGTAAAAATCAATTGGGGAACGGCTGACAGTGAACACACAGCAACAAACGATCTGCTGGAAGAACTCAATGGATCTAGTAGCATCTGTGGGAGGAAAGAAAGGATGATATTCCCCCTGCTTCGCTGAGACTGGGAATCCTGTGAGATTTACATATAGGTACATATTGCGTGCTGGAGATATTTGATAAAGTGGCCACTGGGTATATATTCCTGGTCTTTGACTGCTGTGGCCATTTCAAGATTCAACGTGTTATGTGTTCAGAGATGCTCTTCTGCACACTACTGTGGTAACACGTGATTATTTGAGTTACTGTCATCTTCCTGTCAGCTTGAACTAGTATGGCAATTCTTGCCACGATGTGTGCTGACAATACCAGGACCCAAGTGCCGAGGAAAAACAGACTTTGAGGTAGACCAGAGTTTATTCATAATAATTCCAAAATAGGTGGCTTGGCCCAGTGATACCGCGAGAAGAAACATTAACTAGGACCCTGCGATTAGCGCTAACTGGGCAGCAGCTTAATAATACAAGGCACACAGAATCCTTGAACCTATCAAAATAAACTTGGCAAGCTTGAACAGAAAGCACTGGGAGGCCACATTGCAAAGAGCGAGCTGCTCAGGAAAAAGACACAGAACTCTAAACGATTAACGACTTTTGTCGAACAGCAATAAACCATTTCAGGTGCTCTAAAAACCTCGGAGCCCCTCACTCTCTAGTGCCCCCGTACAGGCCTGGAGAGCTCATTACAATTCTCATCTGACCCCTCTCTTTAGCGAGGCCCTTTCTTCCACTGAACTGCTGCTCACTAATTTTTTTTTTTTGTTTTTTGCACCGTTCTCTGTAAACTCCAGAGACTAGGATGCATGAATATCTCAGGAGATCAGCAGTTCTTGAGATTCTCAAACTACTCCATCTGGCACCATCAATTATTCTACGGTCAAAGTCACATTGATAGCAATTATTCCCCACTCTGATATTTGGTCTGAATAACAACTGAACCTCTTGACCTTGTCTGCATGCTTTTATACATTGAGCTGCTGCCATATGATTGGCTGATTAGACATTTTCATTAATGAGCAAGTGTACGGGTGTGACTAATAAGGTGGGCCCTGAGCGTATACAGGACCCTGATGCACCAGTCAGCCTCTTAGAGTGTGCCCTTGGCCCTCTGCTTAACCAAGGAGGCCCGTAAACATACAACATGGAACAGTACAGCACAGGAACAGGCCCTTTGGCCCATGGTATCAGCGCTGGACAAGATGCAGACCTCCACTAATTCCCTTTGCCTGTACAAGACCCATATCCTTCTGTTGTCTGCATATTCATCTATCTATCAAACTACCTCTTAAATGCTACTTCTGCACAATTTGCTTCCGACAATATCCCTGGCAGCCTGTCCTAGACACCCACCACACTCTCCAAAAAAATCTTCTTGAAATTTTCCCCCTTTCACTTTAAATGCATGCCCTCTACTACAGTGGATTCTGGTTAATTGGGACACATTGGGACTTGTACATTTTGGCCCAGTTAAGCAGTTCCCCAATTATAGGCATCCGTTAGTCTCGTGAGACCATGGGTTTGCACCTTGGAAGGTTTCCAGGGCGCAGGCCTGGGCAAGGTTGTATGGAAGACCAGCAGTTGCCCATGTTGCCCAGTTGCCAGCAGTTGGGAGCCAGCAAGTCTCCCCTCTCCACGCCACCGATGTTGTCCAAGGGAAGGGCACTAGGGCCGATACAGCCTGGCACCAGTGTTGTCGCAGAGCAATGTGTGGTTAAGTGCCTTGCTCAAGGACACAACACGTTGCCTCAGCTGAGGCTCGAACTAGCGACCTTCAGATCACCAGCCCAATGCCTTAACCACTTGGCCATGCGCCAACACAGTTCCGCAATTAGTTAGGTATATAAAAGATAAATTACCATTTAACTGAGTAATAAACTCTGTATTTAAAATGAAATTCAGAATCAGTTAGAACACCACTAATGCCCTACAGTATGATAAAACTGTGTATTAGTTTGTAATAGTTATTGACAGAGGAATTCATCCCACACACGCTGCTGTGTTCTTTTGATTGACCGCAAATGAACAAGATCAGTGTAGACACCTAGTGTAGCTAATGAACTGCCTTCAAACAGTGCTTCTGATGATTGCATCCTCCATCTTTTCCTTTCATCGTGCATTCAAGGAGACTGTCGAGACCTTCAAATGCTTCATAGTTCCTAACTTGTTGAAGCAGTGAAATCATTTATTTTCACTTCTGGCTTTCCGACATTCCCAAGCCTGAATGCTTGAAACCACTGTGAGTAAAACAGTTTTGAGTTATATTACTGGTTATTTCTTAAGAGCCATTAGCAACAAAAATCACTGCTTTTTGAACACAAGCACGCGCAACTGACGCTATTTAAAAAACAGTTCGCTCTAAGCGTGGTGTTCTGTCTACCAGCCACACGACATGCATGTGACAAGTGGCATAGTGTCCCAAATAAATGAAGGGAATCCTGGCTAGTTTCTTGATTAGGTTTTGTTTTTTAAGAGTTGTCCCAAATAAGCAGCTGTCCTGATTAACCAATGGCCCAGTGAACTGAAATCCACTGTATTTGGCAATATTGATTATCATCATTATGTGCCATGTCACATGATGTCATCATTATGTGCCGTGTCGTATGGCATCATCATTATGTGCTGTGTCGCATGACGTAGGTGATCATGATTGCTCTTGGCAATTTTTTCTACAAAAGTGGTTTGCCATTGCCTTCATCTGGGCAGTGCCTTTACAAGACGGGTGACCCCAGCCATTATCAATACTCTTCAGAGATTGTCTGCCTGGTGTCAGTGGTCGCATAACCAGGACTTGTGGTGTGCACCAGGCGCTCATGCGACCATCCACCACCTGCTCCCACAGTCACGTGACCCAGATCGGTGGGGGGCGGGGCTAAGCAGGTGCTACACCTTGCCCAAGGGTGACCTGCAGGCTGGCGGAGGGAAAGAGCACCTTACACCTCCTTTGGTAGTGACATATTTCCACTCCCCTCTCCCTATTTGACATTATTACTGTGGGAAAAAATATTCTGACTGTGTACCCTATCTATGCTTATTAGTGTTATAACTTCTAGTAGGTTTCCCTTCAGCCTTTGAAATTCCATAGAAAACAACTCAAATTTGTCCCACAGCTCCTTATAGCTCATGCCCTCTAAATCGGGCAGAGCCCTGATAACCCATTTCCATAGACTCCGCATCCTTCCAGTAATTGTTTGTAACTTGTAATAATTTCTATGTCTTCTATTGTCCTGTTGTCACAGAAGGACAAAATTCACGACTTATGTCAGTGATACTGAATCTAATTTTGATTCCGATTCTAATGCGCAACATGAATTACACACAGAGCTCCAAGTGTGCCTTTAACAAAGTTTTATTTAGTGAAAACAAGTGATTATGGTTATTTTTTGAGGGAGGAGCTTTGGAAGTGTTTCTCTACCGCTACCAGATCAGACACAGCCTCATCCTCAGTACACACGATATACTGACAGAAAATTAAAACGCACCCCTTTTTAAATTTGGATTAGAAGTAGCTTCCTGTCTGACTTGGGCACCTGCCAGCAAAGAAGCATTTAGAATGAAGAGAAGGAGGAATGCTTTTGAAGCCTATAATCAAAGAAAACAAAGTTTTTTTCAGTGTGGTCACAGATGGAATCTGCCAATGTGCTGTGCCAGTGGAGACATGCACAAACTGGGCTAGGGTTTTATGGTGTTACATTACTCTGGAGACACAAGGGACTGTAGACGCTGGAATCTGGAGCAAAATGGCAGCTGCTGGAAGAACTGTGAGGAGAGAGAATTCCTCAACATTCTGGGCACAACAACGGCTATCCTTCATTCGAAATTTTCAGGAGACTTGGTATGTTACCAAAGACACTTGCAAATTCCTACAGATGTACCATGGAGAGCATTCTAACTGGCTGCATCATCGTCTGGCATGGGCGGGGGGGGGGCGTGGTTCTATTGCACAGGATCGGAATGAGCTGCAGAGAGTTGTGACCTCAGTCAGCATCATCATGAGCACCAGCCTCCATAGTATCTAGGACATCTCCAAAGAGTGATGACTCAAAAAGGCAGCGTGCATCATTAAGGACCCCATCACCCAGGACATGCCTTCTTATCATTGCTACCATCAGGAAGGAGGTACAGGAGCCTAAAGGCACACACTCAGTGATTCAGGAACAGCTTCTTCCCCTCTGCCATCCGATTTCTGAATGGACATTGAACCATGAATACAACCTCACTACTTATTTTTCTCTTTTTGCACAACTTACTTAATTTAACTATATATACACACTTCTAACTGCAATTTACAGTGTTTATTATTATGTATATGCATTACAAAGTACAACTGCCGCATAACAAATTTCATGACATACGCCAGAGATGTTAACCCCGGTTCTGATTCTGGACTGTAATGGTGACTTCTATCCCTTTTAGAAATACTGCCAGACCCACTGCGTTTGTCCAGCAGTTTGCTTTTTCCAGCCTTATACTCCATCAGGTTCCTTTCAAAGCAGTAATAGAAGACTTAAAATGGAGTGCAATTATGTACCTGCTTTATTTCATTTATTTACTTTACCTTATTGTTGCCAAACAATTGCTACTAGAGCGTACAATCATCACAGTGATATTTGATTCTGCGCTTTGCGCTCCCTGGAGTACAAATTGATAGGATATAATAAAAATTTAAATTATGTCATAAATAGAAAATAGAAAAATGGAAAGTAAGGTAGTGCAAAAAAACCGAGAGGCAGGTCCGGATATTTGGAGGGTACAGCCCAGATCCAGGTCAGGATCCGTTCAGCAGTCTTATCACAGTTGGAAAGAAGCTGTTCCCAAATCTGGCCGTATGAGTCTTCAAGCTCCTGAGCCTTCTCCCGGAGGGAAGAGGGAGGAAAAGTCTGTTGGCTGGGTGGGTCGTGTCCTTGATTATCCTGGCAGCACTGCTCCGACAGCGTGCGGTGTAAAGTGAGTCCAAGTAAACTGCTTCATGGTGAGATCATATTTCTAAAATTATGCAAGTGAAGCAAGTACAAAGATTCAAAAATACTAAATACATTTATTATCAAAGTATGTATGCAGGATGCAACCCTGAGATTTGTCTTTCTGCAGACAGCTACAAACAAGGAAACACCATGGAATGTGCTCAAAAAAAATATCAAGCACCCAACACGCAAAAAAAAAACCAAATCACGCAAATGGCAAAAAACGTGCAAATAAAACACAGAATATTAAACGTCAAACTGCAGGGTCCTTGAAACAATCTAGGAATGTTCAGTTTAGATCAGTTCAATTTAGTGTTGTGTTGTTCATTAACTACAGGTCACAGAGTCAGTCCACCCTGATTAAAGTTGCGCAAAATAGCAATAAAAATGAGGAGCAACACATACAAAATGCTGGAGGAACTCAGCAGGCCAGAAATCATCTATGGAAAAAAGTACGGTTGACGTTTCAGGCCGAAGCCCTTCGGCAGGACGTGTTCTCTTGCTTGCAATAAAAATAAGGAGTAACCAGAAATCAGAAACACGGATAACATGAACTGCGGAGTCCTCTGAAAATGAGCCCACACTTCAAACCATGTCCAAGACCCAAAACTCCAGCAGCTGTGAGCAAGGGTGCAGGGAAACTGGTCAAATACAGGCAGATGGCACTGAACACCCACTTAACTTTCGCTCTTATCCCCATTGCTTTCAATCTTGCTCCACACTTTAATAGGCAAGAAATGGAGCCTTTTCTTGATATGGATGGCACACATTGCCAACCACATTAACAAAAGGAGTTAACTACAATAAGAGAAGTAATTATACATGAAAGGCCAAGACAGAGTTGACATGGAGATGATGAGTCTAAGAGGATGTTACTGGCACCACGGTAGCATAGTAGTTAGCACGATGCTATTATAGCTTGGGGCGTCAGCATTCAGCGTTCAATCCTGTGAGGAGTCTGTCAGTCCTCCTTGTGGAATCCATAGGTTTTCTCCTGGTGCTCCTGTTGGCCAGAAAGAGCAACAGTCTGCAAGTCAGTGAATTTTAATGAATCAAGGGCAGTGGAAGTAGGCAGACCAATTGTCTTTGTTCTTGACATGAGGTTGAAGGAATGGGGGCTGCCATTTTGTGAAGCTGCTGTGTATCCTCCATTTTGTGAACTGGTTTTGCTTGACTGAATCAGTGTTTTAAAATAGAGACAATGATGCTCCAGGTAATCTGCTGAACTATAGATAATTTCCAAATAAGTTATTTTTGAGGTGATCTTTGGTATGATATCACATGCAGGTTTGTGAATGGTGGGGTCTGTGTCAGCCCTGAGTGATTTGAGCTGGTTGCTGGTTTGGTAACTGATTTAGAACAAAAAGTGATAGATTGCCAGTGTCACTTGTGGAAGAGGGCAATAAATGGATGCTGGCTTGGACCAGAGCCAATATGTAGGTGGCACAGATCAGTCAGATTACCTCGAGCCAATGAGATGGAAATGCAACATTTGAACTGATGAGAAGTTTTTAAAATTTAGGAGCTTTGAGTGCAAAATAGGTTCAACTCTCTGGAGACAAACCGCTGCTGAAGTAAATAACTCCACGTCGGACGGTTGGAGATTAGATCGGAAACATCTAGACAGTATAGGCTTCTTTCCTGGGTATAACCTTTTCTATTCTTTGACTGATCATGGAGAATCAGGGAAACTTAGTAGGTGTGTAAACCAGTATTCGGTTGTGTAAATTCATGTACTCCTTAGTTGAGAAATAAAGGTACTTGTCAGTAAATACAGGTTCTCTCCGCGCCTAACTGATCATTATTAATAAGGAGCAATTCTTGTAACACTCCAGTTTCCTCCCACAGACAAGAGATGCACTAGTTATTAGGTTAATTAGTCATTATAAATTGTCCTGTGATTAGGCTAGGGATAAATCGCGAGTTGCTGGGTGGCACTGCTCGAAGGGCTGTATCCATGCTGTATCTCTAAATAAAATAACTAATGAGAAAATCTGGGACCAGGGGGCGCAGACTCAGAGATGAAGACAAATTTCATTCGCCAGGACGTGATGAAACTGTGGAATTCTTTTCCACAGATGGCCGTGGAGGAATATTTAAAGCGGAAGTTGATATGTTCTTGGTAAGGGTGTCAAAGGTGACTGGCAGAAGGCAGGGAATGGGGTTGATAATAAATCAGCCATGATTGAGTGGTGGACTAGACTCGATGGGCCAAATAGTCTATCAGCTCCTATGTCTTTGGGTCTTATGGTCCTATAGCTAATAGAGTTGATACCTGACCGTTCCAGTGACCAATGGTTCAGCCCTGACCTCCATTAGAATATAAGAATGGAGAAATAGGAGCAGGAGTTGGCCATCTGGCCCGTCGAGTCTGCTCCGCCATTCAGTAAGATCATGGCTGATCTGACCATGGACTCATCTCCACCTAACTGTCTTTTCCCCATAACCCTTAATTCCCCTACTATGCAAAAATCTGTGTAACCTTATCTTAAATATATTTACTGAGGTAGCCTCCACTGCTTCATTGGACAGAGAATTCCACAGATAATGCGGAATGTCAATGTGGAATGTGCATATTCTCCTTGTGAGCATGTTGGCTCCCAGTGGCTGCTACAGTTTCCTCCTACATCCCAAAAATTGTGAGTGAATTGGCCACTGTGACAGAATCTCCAGCACATTGACAGCCACGTGGGGAGAGAAGCGGACAGGGAAAAATCGTGGGGTTTGGGATTGTGCTGAAAGCTGGCACAGACTTGTTAGACTCATTCATACAGAAATTTGGGAAAATGATGTCGCTTCATAAATGAAAAAAAAATTGTGAATTACCTAAGTTTGTATTGAATGGTTTTAATAAGCATATGCAGAATACTTGCAACTTGAATACAGCAATTCTGAATTGAAATCAACTGGTTGTGTGCCTGTTTGACACCTGCATCACGACCACCAGCGATACCTCTGGGACTGGAGTGAATGCAGGAAGTCGTGTTTCCAAGCTAATGGAGCATCTTGTGGCCAAGGGAAACAGCAAAATCTCTGAGCCACAAATTAGCCTCACTGTATTTTTCCTCAAATCCTCCTTTTCCCCTATTGATGTCAATGGATCTGGGATTGAGAGGGTGACCAGCTTTAAGTTCCTTGGCATAAACATCACCAAGGACCTCACATGGTCTGTACATATTGGCTGTGTGGCGAAAAAGGCACAACAACGCCACTTTAACCTCAGACGGATGAAGAAGTTTGGTATGGGTCCCCAAATCCTAAGAACTTCCTACAGGGGCACAACTGAGAGCATCCTGACTGGCTGCATCACTGCCTGGTATGGGAACATTTTTCTATTTATGATTTATAATGTAAATTTTTAATGTTTACTAATTTTAACTATTTTTAATATCTTTAATATTTAACATTTGTAATCCAGGGAGTGTGAAGCGCAGAATCAAATATCGCTGTGATGATTGTACGTTCTAGTACCAATTGTTTGGCGACAATAAAGTATAAAGTATAAGTATAACTGGACTTCCCTCAATCGCAGGACTCTGCAGAGAGTGGTGCGGACAGCCCAGCGCATCTGTAGATGTGAACTTCCCATGATTCAGGGTATTTACAAAGACAGGTGTGTAAAAAGGGCCCGTAGGATCACTGGGGACCTAAGTCACCACAACCACAAACTGTTCCAGCTGCTACCATCCGGGAAACGGTACCGCAGCATAAAAGCCAGGACCAGCAGCTTCTTCCACCAGGCCATCAGACTGATTAACTCATGCTGACACAACTGTACTTCTATGTTATATTGACTGTCCTGTTGTACATACTATTTATTATAAACGACTGTAAATTGCACATTGCGCATTTAGATGGAGATGTAACGTAAAGATTTTTACCACTCGTGTATATGAAGGATGTAAGTATTAAAGTAAATTCAGTTCCAGAGGTTTACAATTTCCCTTCCCAGGCATGTGCGTATGTGCCAAGCATATCCTTTGCTACCAACGCACAAAGGAATTTAAACTGCGCACAAAAGGTTGTCACCCTGTACCTTGTTGGCATGCTTAGTACAGTTCATGATTATACACAATCACATTTCCTTTTCCAGTTTCTGATATGGACAGTGTTGACAACGTGAGGTTTGAGATGATTTGTCTGCAGGTTTTAGAACTGGCTTATTTATACTGTTTTTATTGAAGAAATTAATCAGTGCACACGTACCGTGGTCACTAGGCAAAAAATTTGCACAGCACAATATATTTGCGCACACTGGTTATTGCAAATTAGAGGGAACATTGTTTACAGCCCACACCAGCCAATGACAAACGTTGACAGTGCAACATATCTCTTTATAATGCCATCGACATGGGTTCAATTCCCACCGCTGTCTGTAGGAGTTGGTACATTTTCTCTGCGACCGCACGGATTTCCTCTCACGTTCCAAAGATGTGCAGATTAGTAAGTTGAGAGCATGCTTTGTTGGTGCTGGAAGCATGGCAACGCTTGCGGGCACACCCTCGGTCGTTGACGCCAATGATGCATTTCATGCTGTGTTTCGCTGCTTCAATGTACATGTGACAAATAAAGCTAATCTTTTATCTATCACTAATTAGAAGCCCTCATATCGGAGGAAGTGCTGAGTTTTCAGAAAGCGGAAGAGCTGACACCTTTTTTTAATTGCTATTTTTGCGCATTTTTGATCGGGGCACTTCGTCGCTGACTGGCTCTGCGGCCGGCAGTCAACGAACGACAGAGCACTAAATTGAACTGAACTGAACTACACTGAACATTTCTAGATTGATTCAAGGATTTTACGGTTTGATCTTTCATATTCTGTGTGTTTTTTGTTCTTTTTTGACATTTTTTGTGTGATTTGTACCTTTTTTGCGCCTTGGGTGTTTGATGTTTTCTTCAAATGGTATTTCTCTGTCTTGTGGCTGCCTGTGGGAAGACAAATCTCAGGGTTGTATATGGCATATATACTTCAATAATAAATGTACTTTGAATGGTGCCAGCCAGTTTGGTTCAAAGACTTTGAATCTTTTTGCTTACTGCGCCATTTTGAGAATGTCGTACCAACATTTTACCTCACTCCAACATGTGGTTAATCCTCAGTGGATCCCTACTGCAGCTCAACGTAGAATCAAACAGTCATAGAAAAGTACAGCATAGAAACAGGCCTTTCAGCCCAGCTAGTCCATGCAAAACCATTTAAACTGCCTACTCCCATCAACTTGCATGAGGACCATAGCCCTCCATACCTCTACCATCCATGTACCTATCCAAATTCCTCCTAAACATTTGAAATCGAGCTCACATTCACCACTTGCGCTGGCAGCTCGTTCCACATTCTCACCACCCTCTGAGTGAAGAAGTTTCTCCTCATGTTCCCCTTAAACTTTTCACCTTTCACCCTTAACCCATGACCTCTGGGTGTAGTTCCACTGAACCTCAGTGGAAAAAGCCTGCTTGCATTTAACCAATCCAAACCCATCATAATTTGTATAACTCTATCAAATCTCCTCTCAATCTTTTACGTTCCAAGGAATAACGCCCTAACCTATTCAATCTTTCCTTATAACTCAGGTGCTCCAGACCCAGCAACATCCTTGTAAATTTTCTCTGTGCTCTTTCAACCTCATTTACATCTTTCTTAGTGTCAAAATGGTTGTTGTGATGCATTTAGTGTAGTAGTTTAGTGGGTAGTGCTTGTCATTCTCACTTTCAGCTTCGACTTCTGGCTAGCAGTCTCACGAAAAGGAGAGCTGAATGTGTAAGTCTCTCCCTGCCAGTACATCGTCTCTCCGACAGCAAGCCTCCTGTAGTGCCTCCTCGCTGGCGACACGCGGAAACTGAACTCCTTTTGGACTCAGGCCTACAGAGGATGGGAAGAGGTCTGGCCCCTGCACATGTAGCACACAGACCCACCGGTGTGTGGACACACCTTGGTGCTCATGAACCAGATCCCCAGCTGTGGGTAAGTAGCCCCACTGCCTTGTGGGCAGCCTCAGGAGAGGCGAAGGCTACGGGAGTAAACCCAGACAGCAAGTCCGGAGTGGAGCCCCTGAGGCGGCTGGACATCATTGAACATCCTCCCGGCAGCTCCTGCAGCCAAGCTGGTTCCAAACGTGTTGCTTCATCAGGTTTCTGGTGAGGCCGAGAGGGAGTTCTTGACGATTGGGCACCTCAGGGACCTCCATATCTCCCATCCAGGCTTGTGATGATGAAGATCATCGCCCATTGTCCTTCGAGACAAACAGATGCCAACAACTAAACAGCAACGACATCATTCCTGTAGGTAGGTGACCAAAATTGTACACAATACTCCAAATTAGCCCTCACAAATGTCTCATACAACTTCAATATTACATCCCATCTCTTGTACTAAATACTTTGACTTATGAAGGCCAATGTGCCAAAAGCTTTTTTTACGATCCTGTCTACCTGTGACACCATTGTCAATGAATTATAGACCTGTATTCCTAGATCCCTTTGTTCTACCAGACTCCTCAGTGTCCCACTGTCCACTGTGTAAGACTTATCTTTTGGTTCTACCAAAGTGCAATACCTCATACTTGTCTGCATTAAATTCCATCTGCCATTTCTCAGTCCATTTTTTTCCATCTGGTCCAGATCCTGCTGCAAGCCATGATAGTCTTCCTCACTGTCCACTGCACTCCCAATCTTGGTGTCAAAACTTGCTGATCCAATTAACCACATTATCACCCGGATCAAGGACAATTTGGCTTGGCCATTAACATTGTTCTCACTTGCAGCCCTCAGTCACACAAAAAAAATGTTAAAGCTTAACAATAAGCTTCACTGTAAACTTTAGAATACTCCATTGTAAAGGAAAAAGTTAAGTTGTAACTTGATGTCATTTCACTCCCTCAAATTCCCAGCTTGGTCGGTAAAACTCTAAGCGGAGGGTAGTTTTTCCTATGGTTACAATAGTGAACTAAGAGACCTGGACTAATAGTCTAGAGCTCAAATCTCGCTGGCAGAATTTAAATTCAGATTATTCTGGAATGAAAACCTGGCATCAGTGGTGGAAAGGCTGAGCAACACCTTATATTCTGGCTGGGTGACTTTCACTCTGCAGGCAGGAGTATCTACTTCTTTAACTTCCTGTAATTTCTCTTCCCCCACACCTCTTTTCCATTCTGGTTTCCCTCTCTTCTCCTCACCTACCCATCACCTCTCTTTGGTTCCCCTCCTCTTTTCCTTTCTTCCATGGCCAACTGTCCTCTCATATTAAATTCCTTCTTCTTCAGCCCCTTACCTCTTCCACCTATCACCTTCCAGCTTCGTACTTTACTTTATTGTGGCCAAACAATTGATACTAGAACATACAATCATCACAGTGGTATTTGATTCTGCGCTTCGCGCTCCCTAGATTACAAATTGATGGTAAATATTAAAAATTTAAATTATAAATCATAAATAGAAAATAGAAAAGGGAAAGTAAGGTAGTGCAAAAAAAAAACCGAGAGGCAGGTCCAGATATTTGGAGGGTACGGCCCAGATCTGGGTCAGGATCCGTTCAGCAGTCTTATCACAGTTGGAAAGAAGCTGTTCCCAAATCTGACCATATGAGTCTTCAAGCTCCTGAGCCTCCTCCTGGAGGGAAGAGGGATGAAAAGTGTGTTGGCTGGGTGGGACGTGTCCTTGATTATCTTGGCAGCACTGCTCCGACAGCGTGCGGTGTAAAGTGAGTCCAAGGACTCACTTCATCCTTCTTCCCCCACCTGCCCGCTATCTCCCTCATCCAGTCTCATCTATCATCTGCCAGCTTGTACTACTTTCCATTCCCACCACCTCCCCCCCCCCCAACCTCTTACTCTGGCTTCAGTTCAGGGGTTTCCAAAGAGTCGACATGCCATCTAAAACTTTGACAACTTCTATAGATGTGTGGTGGAGAGTACATTGACTGGCTGCATCACAGCCTGGTATGGAAACACCGATGCCCTTGAATGGAAAATCCTACAAAATGTAGTGAATATGGCCCAGTCCATCACGGGTAAAGCCCTCCCTCACCACTGAGCACATCTACATGAAATGCTAATGCAGGAAAGCAGCATCCATCATCAGGGACTGCCACACCAAGCTCATGCTTGCTTCTCACTGCTGCCATCAGGAAGAAGGTACAGGAGCCTCAGGACTCACACCACCAGCTTCAGGAATAGTTATTACCCCTCAACCATCAGGCTCTTGAACAAAAGGGGATAACTTCGCTTGCTGCATCATTGAAAAATCTCCACAACCTACGGACTCACTTTCAAGGACTCTTCATCTCACGTTCTCGATCTTTATTGCCTATCTATTTATTATTATGGTTCTTTCATATTTGCATTTGCACAGCTTGTTGTCTTCTGCAGTCTGGTTGATCGCCCAAGTTAGTGCAGTTTTTCACTGATTCTGGTACGCTTATTATTCTAGAGATTTGTTGATTATGCCCACAAGAAAATTAGTCTCTGGGCTGTTTATGGTGACATACATGTCCTTTGATAATAAATTTACTTTGAACATTGAACTTTTTCCTTGCCAGTCCTGATGAAGGGTGTCAGCCCCAAACGCTGACAGCTTATTCCCCTTAATAGATGCTGCCTGACCGAGTTTCTCCGGCATTTTGTGTGTGTGTTGCTTGATAAATTATTGGACATCACAAAACCCATTTTGTGTGTTTGAGAAGGAAACCTATCTTGTTCTGGCTTGGCCTGTAAATGACTCCAAGATGCCGAGACGCTCTATGACTCTACGCCTCACTCTTAAACAAGGTCAAAGTTCAAATTCAAAGTAAACTTATTATCAAATTGCACATATGTCGCCATATACAACCCTGACATTCATTTTCCTGCGGGCATACTAGACAAACCTATAGAATAGTAACTATAACAGGATCAGTGAAAGATCAACCAGAGTGCAGAAGACAACAAACTCTGCAAATGCAAATATAAATAAGTGGCAATAAATAACGAGAAAAGTGTTGAAATGCCTAATACCAGAGGGCATGCTTTGAAGGCGAGAGGGAGTAGGTTCAAGGCGGATGTGAGAGGTGTTTTTACTATGAGAGCCATGGGTGTCTGGTATGGTGGTAGGGGCAAATACATTAGAGGCTTTTAAGAGACTTGGATAGGCTCATGGATGTAAGGAAGATGGAGGGGTATGGACATGGTGTAGTAGGTGGGATTAGTGTCTGGGTGTTTTGGATTTGCTTTTTAGCTGCTTTGGCACAACATTTTGGGCCGAATGGTCTGTCCTGTGCTGCACTCTTCTATGTTCTATGTTCTCTGTTCTATGTGATGAAGAGTCCTTGAAAGTGAACTCATTAGGTGTGGGAGCATTACAATGATGGGGCAAATGAAACTGAGTTAAGTTATCCCCTTCGCTTCAAGAGCCTGATGGTTGAAAGGTTAATATCTGTTCCTGAACCTGGTGGGGCGAGTCCTGAAGCTCTTATACCTTCTCCCAGCGAGAAGAACGCATGTCCTGGATGGTGTGGATCCCCGATGACGAACACTACTTTCCTTCGACAGCATTTCACGTGGATGTTCTCAATGGTAATCCAGGGCCCAATTATGTAAGGAGGTATTGAGGCCAAGGCCCTGGAGCTCAAAATGGACCAGCAATTAGAAAAGAAAAATTAAACGTGAATTTTGCTAATGATGCCCTCATCCGATAAATAAAATTAAAGGATTAGTAATCATTCGATGGGCAAGTAAAAGATGGAGTATGGAAGGAGGGATTATGATAAAACTTGAGGCCTAACACAATGAATATTCCTTTCCACAGATGCTGGCCTGCCGAGTTCCTTCAGCATCTTGTGTCTGTTGCTCTGGGTTTCCAGCATCTGCAGAATCTCTGATGTTTATATGAAGGCGTGCTCTGAGCAACGGCAGGGATGTGTTAGCTTACTTGTCACATCAAACGCACGTGGGGGAATCTGGAGACTTGAGGCTGCTGTCAAAGCGGAGCTGAACCTCTGTGTGCATCAAAAAACAGGCCCTGAGGTAACGATTTGAAGAAATGCCTCTTGTTAGAGTAATTCAGAGTGATACAAGAGCATTTCGCTGGAACCTCTGAGGAGAAAAGCAAACACAGCAAACAATTGCTGATGAAGAATTCACCGTGCGAGGGCTAATTATAGTTCAGCCCGTATTCCTGCTTCCTGTCTTTGTGGATTGTGAGCAATAGTATTTCTCGGGGACCACATTAAATTATCACAGTGAGCAATAAAGTTTACTTCTATATCAGCTGTACCATTGTACCACTGTGCGCTTGAGTTATCAGTGTTAGGACTGGGAGGTGCACTCAAGTTTTCAGTTCGAGGACAGGGAGGTTGATTCGAGTTTTAGTGTCAGGACTGGGAGGCGTTCCTCTTCTCCCAGTGATGGTTCTAACACCGCTGAGACCTCCTGTGTTAGGAGTGTGAGATCAGGAGTAATAATTGGACTGCTCACTGTGGCTGGTTTGCCTCGGAGTTTACAACATTTCCATTCTGCGAGTCACTACTGAAACCCGAATGCAAGCAATCCTGCAAGTCTTCAAGAGAAGAACAGAGAGCACAACACAAAACGCTGGAGGAATTCAGCAGGCCAGGCAGCATCCATGGAAAAGAATAAACAGTCGACATTTCTTCAGGACTGAGAAGGAAGGGGGAAGATGCGAGGATAGAAAAAGTGGGGGGAGGGGAAAGCTGGAAGGTGATAGGTGAAGCTAGGTGGGAGGGAAAGGTCAAGGGCTGGAGTGGAAGGAATCTGATAGGAGAGTGGACCATAGGAGAAAGGGAAGGAGGAGGGGAAGTGAGAAGAAGTAAAACGTCAGAGTGAAGAATAGAGGAAGGGCGGGGAGCAGAATTCGATCTTTTACTTCTTCTCACCTGCCTATTAGTTCCTCCTGGGTCCTCTCCTCTTCTCCTTTCTCTCCTTCTCCTTCCCTTTCTCCTTTGGTCCTCTTTCCTCTCCTATCAGATTCCTTCTTCTCCGGCCCTTGACCTTTTCCAACCACTTGGTTTTACCACAAACATCCAGCTACCCTCATTCCCCTCCCCCTACCTTTTTATTCTGGCATCTTCCCCCTTCCTTCCCAGTCCTGAAGAAGAACCTCGGCCCGAAATGTCAACTGTTTACTCATTTCCATAGGTGCTGCCTGACTTGCCGAGTTCCTCCGGCATTTTGTGTGTGTTCCTTTTTGGATTTCCAGCATCAGCAGTCTTGCTCGTGTTTATGAAGAACAGACAATGTGCTGACGGAGATCAGAAGGGACAAACAGAGAGAGAGAATGGAGAACTTTCTTCCTTCCACATCACGTGACTATTTCAGGTCTGCAAGCCCTCTGGTGAAAAATGATATCGTATCTGTTAAATAGAGGCCGTGGACAATTCTGATTTGATGGAGAATGGACGTGAAAGCCCAGAGGAACATCTGGAGAAATTTCTGAAATGCCCGTTCGCTGCTGTCATTACTGCGTGGTCGGGAATCTTTCGCAGGGTAGGCCTCAAAATCCCTGGCTTTGCTTGCTGTTGGCGACCGAGGTTGAGGTCGAATCGTTCGGATGGCGCTCAGTACTCGGTGTCGGAGAGCTGATCAGAGCTCGAAGTTTTCGGATGACTCAGAGTCGGACTGTGGTTGGGCATGGCAGGGAGAGTTTTTCCCATCTGCATGAGATGTGGGACATTTGAGAGACTTTGAACTTTTGCTGTGCTCATGGACTTCTTCATCAAGTTATGGTATTATTGCACTGTTGTAACTATATGTTATAATTATGTGTTTTTTGTTAGTTTTTCAGTCTTGGTCTGTCCTGTGTTTCTGTGATATCACACCGGAGGAATATTGTATCATTTCTTAATGCATGCATTACTAAATGACAATAAAAGAGGACTGCGTGTCTTCATAATCTAAAAGATCTTTCAAGTGGAACTGAATATGAAATTGTGCTGCTTTCTGGAATGAGAATCAGAAGCAGAATCTGGTCGGGGGGAAGTGATGGTCAGGTGAGAAGTAGAAGGTCAGAGAGGCGAATAGAGGAAGGAGTGGGGAGGGAGGAGTTTGTTTACCGGAAGGAGAAATCACTGTTCATGCCATCAGATTGGAGGCTACCCAGACGGAATATAAGGTGTTGCTCCTCCACCCTGAGGGTGGCCTCATCTCGGCACAAGACTGACACGTCGAAACTGGAATCAGAATTAAAACACTTGGCCACCGGGAAGTCCCGCTTGTGGCGGATGGAGCCAAGGACGAAGCGGTCCCCCAACTTACGACGGGTCTCACCAACGTAGGGGCGGCCGCGTCGGGAGCACCGCGCACAATAGCCGACCCCGTGGACCTGCAGAAGCTTGTAAAATCACGACAGCCATCGGGGGTTAGACAGAGCAAACAAGCTAGGAGCTGTTTACCAAAGCTGCAATGTCTCATCTGAGAGAGTGCGTGTTGTAGCGTGGACGAAATCACCGGAGAGACAGAGTCACTGGTAGATACAAAGCAGCTCCTTTATTCGACACAACAAGCAGACATCATACGGACAGAGACGCTTTTGGTAGAAAGGTCTGCTAGCCCAATGTGGGCTCGATATTTATATGCTAAACACAAAGGCAATCGCTACTTAAAAAGTTATAGACAATGCTTCCTCCTGAAGCTACATACAAAGCATCACACCTCCTAACTTCATCCTTTCCTCCTGACACCAACATGTCTGTGTTGTTATCCACAGCCTTTAGGAAAGCAAGTTAAATCCACAATACATTTATTTGGCATTTTACGTGCTAACATAGAGGACAATTAGTATTATAAAGTATAGATAATACTGTCTTCGAAACTACCTGTAAACTTCACACTTCCAACCGCAGTGTCTGGCTAGTATCCCGATGCCACAGCTTTTAGGAAATGCATTGTTGTGGGCTCAATCCACAGTACTTTGTCAAATAGAAGTCTGGTGGCCAAAGTCATTGAAGTGTAAATGAATCATCTACCCAAGAACTCGCTCTAACAGTGCGCTTCCTAGGTGAAGGGAATGAGTTCAAAGGGGATGCGTGACTCAGGGAGTGGGTGGGTGGTGGGAATGTTTGCAGGGGTGGCGGTGGAGGCAGATACGATAGAGGAGTTTGTGAGACTCTTTAGAGAGGCACATAAATGTGTAGAGAGCGGGGGGATATGGACCATGTGCAGGCAGAAGGGATTAGGTGATGGTTATTTAATTACATTGGCACAGCATCACAGGCTGAAGGGCCTGTCCCTGTGGGCCTCTATTCATGCAAAGTTAAAATGCAGCTGACTATCCTGTTTAGTAACGAGAGATCGAATGCATTGGCACAGGCAGACAATCACAGGAAAGTAACGCAACATTGTGCCCATGTTTTTGCAACAACCTTAAGTATGTGGGTGTAAGATTTTTAATGACACTTGGAATATGAACCTGAAACGTACAGGGACCGTAATCAACAAAATGACTACGCTTAGAGAACAAAAAAATAATTATAACTCAGAGTACTATATCAGAATCAGAATCAGGTTAATGTCACCGGCATATGTTGTGAAATTTGTTAACTTTGCAGCAGCAGTACAATGCCACAAAGTAAAAACTGTGAATTACAGTAAGTATATATACTGTATATTGAAAAGGCATCCATTAGTCTCGTGAGACCATGGATTTGCTCCTTGGAAAGTTTCCAGGGCACAGGCCTGGGCAAGGTTGTATGGAAGACCAGCAGTTGCCCATGCTGCAAGTCTCCCCTCTCCACGACACCGATGTTGTCCAAGGGAAGGGCATTAAGACCCATACAGCTTGGCACCGGTGTCGTCGCAGAGCAATGTGTGGTTAAGTGCCTTGCTCAAGGACACAACGCGCTGCCTCGGCCAAGGCTCGAACTAGCGACCTTCAGATCACTAGACGGACACCTTAACCACTTGGCCACGCACCAACACTATTAAATAGGTAAATTAAATAAGTAGTGCAAAAATAGAAATAAAAGTAGTGAGGTAGTGTTCATGGGTTCAATGACCATTCAGAAATCAGATGGCAAAGGGGAAGGAGCTGTTCCCGAATCGTTGCGTTTGTGCCTTCAGGCTCCTGTACCTCCTCCCTGATGGTAGCAATGGGAACAAGGCATAATGGGGATTCTTAATGATGGATGCCGCCTTTTTGAGGCACCGCTCCTTGGAGATGTCCTGGATGCAGGGGAGGCTGGTACCCACAAGGCTAAGTTCACAACTCTCTGCAGCTTATTTCAAACTTGTGCCGTAGCCCCCCCCCACCCCACATCAGATGGTGATGCAGCCAGATGGAATGCTCTCCACGGTACAGCAGCGCGAATTTTCGAGTGTTTTTGGAGACAGATCTACCAAATCTTCTGATACCCCTAACGAAATATAGCCTTCTTTGTAGCTGCATCGATATGCTGGGACCAGATTAGCTTCTCAGAGATAATGACACCCAGGAGCTCGAATTCGCTCACTCTCTCCACACCCACTTCTCATCCCTCTGTTCAACAATGTATTCAGGATGTTAATATGTAACGAGGTGGCGGTAGTGTGTGCATGTTTCTGTGATTCAAATCAAGTCAGGCACACTAATCCCTTTGCCTGCAATGATTTTATTCTTTCAGCCTGTGGCGAGTATGTTTTAAAAAGTCTGAAAGCAAACGTTTGCTCTGTTAGTGTAAGTGGAGGCCCATCAAACCCAATAGTATCTAACTCGACAGTCCTGACGAAGGGTTCCGGCTCGAAACGTTGACTGATCGTTTCCACGGATGCTGCCCGACCCGCTGAGTTCCTCCAGCGTGTTGTGAGTGTCTAACTCAACATCTTTAGTTTGTTTCGAACAAACTTCCTCTGTTATGACTCCCTTAACTTAGCTGTTTGCTGAGTTTCTTTTTAATGATGCTTTTTCAGGACGGCATTGTGGTGTAGCAGTTCAAGGTTCAAGTTCAAAATACACTTATTATGCAAGTATGTATACGTTCTACAACCTTGTGATTTGTCTCCTTACGGGCAGCCACAAAACAGGGAGCCCAAAATGTGTGTGTGCGTGTGTGTGTGTGTGTGTGTGTGTGTGTGTGTCAAACCTTTTCATCTTCATGTCTTTTGTCCCTTGCTAATTATCTTGGTTTGGTCAGCAAGCACGAGATTACACTGGTCAAAGTTCCAAAGCTCAAAGTAAATTTTATTATGAGGGTACATTTATGTCACCACATTTATGTCTGATAAAGAAGAAGAGGGAGTTGTATGACGTGTATAGGAAGCAGGGAGTAAATAAGGTGCTTGAGGAGTATAAGAAGTGCAAGAAAATACTTAAGAAAGAAATCAGGAGGGCTAAAAGAAGACATGAGGTTGCCTTGGCAGTCAAAGAGAAGGATAATCCAAAGAACTTTTACAAGTATATTAAGAGCAAAAGGATTGTAAGGGATAAAATTGGTCCTCTTGAAGATCAGTGTGGTCGGTTAATGTGCGGAACCAAACGAAATGGGGGAGATCTTAAATAGGTTTTTTGTGTCTGTATTTACTAAGGAAACTGGCATGAAGTCTATGGAATTAAGGGAAACAAGTAGTGAGATCATGGAAACTGTACAGATCGAAAAGGAGGAGGTCCTTGCTGTCTTGAGGAAAATTAAAGTGGATAAATCCCCGGGACCTGACAGGGTGTTCCCTCAGACCTTGAAGGAGACTAGTGTTGAAATTGCAGGGGCCCTGGCTGAAATATTTAAAATATTGCTGTCTACAGGTGAGGTGCCGGAGGATTGGAGAGTGGCTCATGTTGTTCCGTTGTTTAAAAAAGGATCGAAAAGTAATCCGGGAAATTATAGGCCAGTAAATTTAACATCGGTAGTAGGTAAGTTATTGGAGGGAGTACTAAGAGACAGAATCTACAAGCATTTGGATAGACAGGGACTTATTAGCGAGAGTCAACATGGCTTTGTGCGTGGTAGGTCATGTTTGACCAATCTACTGGAGTTTTTCGAGGAGGTTACCAGGAAAGTGGATGAAGGGAAGGCAGTGGATATTGTCTACGTGGACTTCAGTAAGGCCTTTGACAAGGTCCCGCATGGGAGGTTAGTTAGGAAAATTCAGTCGCTAGGTATACATGGAGAGGTGGTAAATTGGATCAGACATTGGCTCAATGGAAGAAGCCAAAGAGTGGTAGTAGAGAATTGCTTCTCCGAGTGGAGGCCTGTGACTAGTGGTGTGCCACAGGGATCAGTGCTGGGTCCATTGTTATTTGTCATCTATATCAATGATCTGGATGATAATGTGGTAAATTGGATCAGCAAGTTTGCTGATGATACAAAGATTGGAGGTGTAGTAGACAGTGAGGAAGGTTTTCAGAGCCTGCAGAGGGACTTGGACCAGCTGGAAAAATGGGCTGAAAAATGGCAGATGGAGTTCAATACTGACAAGTGTGAGGTATTGCACATTGGAAGGACAAACCAACGTAGAACATACAGGGTTAATGGTAAAGCACTGAGGAACAGAGGGATCTGGGAATACAGATACAAAATTCCCTAAAAGTGGCGTCACAGGTAGATAGGGTCGTAAAGAGTGCTTTTGGTACATTGGCCTTTATTAATCAAAGTATTGAGTATAAGAGCTGGAATGTTATGATGAGGTTGTATAAGGCATTGGTGAGGCCGAATCTGGAGTATTGTGTTCCGTTTTGGTCACCAAATTGCAGGAAGGATGTAAATAAGGTTGAAAGAGTGCAGAGAAGGTTTACAAGGATGTTGCCGGGACTTGAGAAACTCAGTTACAGAGAAAGATTGAATAGGTTGGGACTTTATTCCCTGGAGCGTAGAAGAATGAGGGGAGATTTGATAGAGGTATATAAAATTATGATGGGTATAGATAGAGTGAATGCAAGCAGGCTTTTTCCACTGATGCAAGGGGAGAAAAAAACCAGAGGACATGGGTTAAGGGTGAGGGGGGAAAAGTTTAAAGGGAACATTAGTGGGGGGCTTCTTCACACAGAGAGTGGTGGGAGTATGGAATGAGCTGCCAGACGAGGTGGTAAATGCGGGTTCTTTTTTAACATTTAAGAATAAATTGGACAGATACATGGATGGGAGGTGTATGGAGGGATATGGTCCGTGTGCAGGTCAGTGGGACTAGGCAGAAAATGGTTCGGCACAGCCAAGAAGGGCCAAAAGGCCTGTTTCTGTGCTGTAGTTTCTATGGTTTCTATATGACCTTGAGATTTTTTTTCCCAGCGGGCATACTCGGCAAATCTAGAGATTAGTAACTGTAACAGGATCAATGAAAGATCAACCAGAGTGCAGAAGACAACAAACTGTGCAAATGCAAATATAAAGAAATAGGAATAAATAATGAGAGCATGAAATAATTAGAATCAGAATTAGGTTTAATATCACTGGCGTATATCATGAAATTTGTTAACTTAGCAGCAGCAGTACAAAGCAATACATAATTATATAGATAAATTGATCAATTACAGTAAGTATATATATGTATATTAAATAGGTAAATTGAAAATAGTGCAAAAACAGAAGAATAAAAAATAAGTCCTTAAACTGAGATCATTGGTTGTGGCAACATTTCAAAGATGAATCAAGTAAGTGTAGTTATCATCTTTTGTTCAAGAGCGTGATGGTTGAGGGATAGTAACTGTTCTTGAACTTGGTGGTACGAGTCCTGAGACTCCTGTACCTTCTACCTGATGGCAGCATTGAGGAAAGAGCATGGCCTGGGTGATGAGGATCGTTGATGCTGTTTTCCTATGACAGTGTTTCATGTAGATGTGCTCAATGGTTGGAGGGCTCTACCCGTGATGTACTGGGCCAAATCCACTACTTTTTGCAGGATTTTCAATTTAAGGGCATTAGTGTTTGCATTCCAGGCTGTGACGCAGCCAGTCAATACACGCTCCATTACACATCTATAGAAGTTTCTCAAAGTTTTTGATGTCATACCAAATCTCCGCAGGCTCCTAAGGAAGTTGTGGTTACGGTGTCAGTGGTTACGGAAGAACTGTTTACACTGGCTTTGGTTGTGCTCCATTCCACAGACCTTAAAGAACCAAGATAGTGACAGATAGGGTGGTTGGGTGTAATTCTACTAAGGAGACAGAGGGACATCAAAGTCATTCCCAGCGCAACTAACATAACGCGCTGAAGGAACTCAGCAGGACAGGCAGCATCTACGGAGAGGAATAAGCAGTGGACACTTTGAGCCCACATCCTTCATCAAGACTGGGAAAAGGGGGATGAAACCAGAACAGGAAGGTGTGGGGAGAGGAAGGAGTACCAGCTGGCAGGTGATAGGGGAGACCAGGTGAGGGGGCAAGTGGGTGGGTGACGGAGAGGGGGTGAAGTGGGAGGCTGTGAGGGGACAGGTGGAAGATATAATGAGCTGAAGGACATGTAGGTGTGGTAGCGAGTCTGGATGAGTACATGGTTGAAGAGTTCACGGTCAGTAGAGATCACGGGTGGGGGTGGGAGCGCTGAGAGAGAGAGAGTCTCACTGAACTCCTTTAGGGGAAGATTTAAACTTCTTCAGGGTCGGCATCCCTTGAAGAAGCTTTGCGGTGGAGTGGCAAATCATAAACGCAGGAGATTTTGCAGATGCTGGAAATCTTCAGCAACACGCACAAGATGCTGGAGGAACTCAGCATTAGCATTCTTCTACTGCTGTGATGAGGCCATGCTCAGGTTGGAGAAGCAACTACTTATATTCCGTTTGGGTCACCTCCAACCCAATGGCATGAACGTCAATTTCTTGAACTTCTGGTAATTGCCCCCAAATCTCTTTCACCATCCCCCATTCCTGTCTCCCTCACTCACTTTATCTCCTTACCTGGTCTTCACCTCCCTTTGCTGCTCCTCTCCCTTTCCTTTCTTCCATGGTCTTCTGTCCTCCCCTATCAGATTCCCCCTTCTCCAGCATCTTATCACTTTCACAATCAACTTCCCATCTCTTTACTTCACTCCCTCCCACCTTCCAGTTCCACCCATCACCTGCTCAACTTGTACTTCTTCCTCCTCCCCCACACCTTCTTACTCTGACTTCTCCCCTTCATCTCCAGTCCTGATGAAGAGTCTCCGCCTGAAAAGTCGACTGTTTTCTCTTTTCCATAGATGCTGCCTGGCCTGCTGAGTTCCTCCAACATTTTGTGGGTGTTGCTTAGGATTTCCAGCATCTGCAGATTCCCTCGTGTTTACAGGATTCCTAACTCTTTCTTAGATAGCAGTCCTTAGGAAGAAATAATAACATTGGACCACAAAGAAGTTGTTTCCTGAATGTATTTGGATGGATCTTATGGATTTTGGGCTGCTGATCATGAAAATCATGAAGAAATTTCCCTGTCACGCACCAGTTTTTTGTAACTGCCTATATTTGTTATTTCAATTCATAATTCAAGTCAATTAAAATGTTGCCCAGAATGTAAGCTGAAAAGTTTTCTATCTTGCAGTTGATGGGTGAAAATGGGAGAGGGGGAGGGACTGAAGTAAAGAGATGGGAGGTTGATTGTGAAAGAGATAAAGGGCTGGAGAAGGGGGAGTCTGATAGGAGAGGACAGATGACCATGGAAGAAAGTAAAGGGGGAGGAGAGGGTGGATGCTGCATGGCAGGATAGGGTTTAGAAAGGCTATAAAATCAGCACCACACACCATTCTAAGCATTGCATTTACATGTATATCGGTTTGAAATCACGTTGATGCACTTGCTCTACGTGCATAGCATACTGTGTGTACTCATTATAATAAAGCAATTGAACTTTCAGGAGTACTTATGATCGCAAAATGTCTCACCAATGTTGCAACAGCAATACTTTCTGTTGTGGTGAGTATATGCTTAAATCTCAAAGATGGAGTATGACTCCCCCTTATTAAGAAAGCACCTATGAAATCTACTTTGGGTGTAAAATTGACAAAGCTTGGGCTCTTCACATTTTCTGCATTCCCATTTAGACTTCTTCCCTGCAAATCTTGGCGCTGTCAGTGACGAGCATGGTGAAAGGTTTCACCAGGACATTGCAGTCATGGAGAAATGGTACCAGGGCAACTGGAGTCCATCAATGCTGGCTGATTATTGTTGGACACTTAAGTGAGAAACCTCAGACACTGAGTACAAATGAAAATCATCAACAAAACATTTTTAATTTAGTTGAAATATTGCAAGGCATCAGCACCATTGTACTATTAAATAAATCGTAGTCAATATAAATTAATTTCTGGTTTCTCCAAATTCCTATGTGATACAGGTAGTCCAAAGTCAGATTTGTGTACAGCTTCAAGTGGTCTATCATAACCACAGTATAATTCTGAGGAAGCAACAGTTTTGAAAAAAAAATTGTTGTCCACTGTTATCAGTGTGATGTCTTGTACCTTGTGGACAGTTAATGCAACTCTGTAGATTCAGGTATAGAGTGCTCAGCATCACTGTAGAGGAGAAGAAGATGGTGGCGCAATGGCAGCGCGCGCGGCCTCTCCGGTGATCGATACCTGTAATCTGTCAAGTAGGGGACAGTGCACAATTCTGATCTGATGGAGACAGATGTGAGAGTACGGAGGAACATCTGGAGAAACTTCTGAAATGCCCGCTTCGCTGCCGCTGCCACTGTGTGGTAACCGGAATCTCCGGAGCAGAAGGCCCCGAAATCCTCGGCTTTGCGTGTTTCAGCGGCCGGGGCGAGATCGAAGGCGCTCGGCAGAGGATGGTGCTCGGGAGGCTGTGTCAGAGAGGCTGGTTGGAAGCTCGGAGTTTTTGGACGGATGGACTCAGTGTCGGCTGTGGTCGGCTGCTTCCAAGGCATCGGCAAGTTGATGGTGCCTGGAGGTTTATGGGAGGGAGTTTCTCCCTTTTGCCACCTGCTATCGGGGACTTGGGAGTCGATCGACTAGGGGACTTTTGAGACTATTTTTACCGTGCCCATGGTTTGTTCTTCATCAAATTATGGTATTACTTTGCACTGCTGTAACTATATGTTATAATTATGTGGTCTGTCAGTGTTAGTCTTTGGTCTGTCCTGTTTTCTGTGGTATCACTCTGGAGAAAAATTGTATCATTTCTTAATGCATGTATGCATTTCTAAATGACAATAAAGAGGACTGAGTGTTCTCATAATCGAACTGCACACTTATGCTTGAGAGAATGGATGTGCTTGTGGAAAGTCACAATCAAGCAAAGTTAATGAATACTCCACTGATCTAATATTTAACCAATGGGGATTTTTTTATTAACAGTAGAGTTTAATAAAACTGAATAAGTAGTTTTATTGGATAAATTACTTTACACGTGGGTTAATTTCTTAAGAACATGAAGGTGAGAAGGGGTAGGTTCAAAGGGGATGTGAGAGGTAAGTTTTTTACTCAGAGAGTGGCAGATGCGAAATGCACTGCCTGGTATGGCGGTAGAGGTAAATACATTAGAGGCTTTTAAGAGATGTTCAGATAGGCACATGGATGTGAGGGAGATGGAGGGATATGGACGTGGTGTAGGTAGGAGGGATTAGTGTTTGATGTTTTTGATATGCGTTTTAGCTGGATTGGCACAGCATTGTGGGCTGAATGGCCTGTCCCTGTGCTGTACTCTTCTATGTCCTATATTCTAATAAAAGTATACCCTGGAACAGCTCATTTTTAAAGATCTCATACCAGGGGTTCCCAGCCTATTTTATACCATGGACCCCTACCGTTAACTGAGGGGTCTGTGGACCCCATGTTGGGGACTCTTGTCTTATACTCCCAAACAAGAGAAAACCTGCAGATGCTGGAAATCCAAGCCACACACACAAAACGCTGTTCACTCTTTTCTATAGATGCTGCCTGGCCTGCTGAGTTCCTCCAGCATTTTGTGTGTGTTCCCTGATTATATTATTTGTTTGAGTTTTGAAAACTACTCCATAGTACAATGCCAGTTCGGATTTGATACTGCCAGGGAACGTTCCCAGGAGAATAATTGCACCATATGTGTACTTTCATTCACCTTCATATTAAAATTCTTGTCCTTGCTTCTAAATTCCTCCGTAATTCTGTCCTCCTTTATCCCCCCTAGTCCCACGTCCCTGCAGGATATCTGCATGACTCCATTTTCTGTCTCTTGACTGTCCCTGAATGAAGTTTCCCCATCGCTGACAGACGTGTCTTTAGCTCACTAGGCCTCAGGCTTTGTAATTTCCCCCCTAAATTTCTGGTTCTTTCCCTCCTTTTGCCTCTCAGCGCCCAGCCTTGAGGCCCATTGTGAGAGGCAGAAACAGGTAAGGCCGGCCAACGGGACTCTGGTGAAGCTGTATGGGTCAATCCCCTGTGCGGTGGATGCAGGAGTTAGCACAGAGCTTTACAGTACCAACGACCCAGGTTCAATTCCTACCACTGCCTGTAAGGAGTTTGTACGTTCTCCCTGTAACCGCATGGGCTTCCTCCAGATGCTCCTGTTTCCTTCCACAGACCATAGACGTACCAGTTGGTAGGTTCATTGGTCATTGTAAATGATCCCGTGATTATGTTGAGTTCTGTCGACACGTGAGGCCGAGACTCTTCATCAGGACTGGAGAAAACAAAAAGGTGAGGAGTCAGAGTGGGGGAGGTGAGGAAGAAACACAAGGTGAGAGGTGAAACCGGAAAGGGGGGTGGGAGGGGTGAAATAATGCCCGCCCTCTTCTTCACCATTCTCCATTCCCATTTCCCTCTCTCACCTCCCTCTGGTGCTTTTCCCACTTTTCTTTCTTCCATGGCCTTCTGTCGTCTCCTATCTGATTCCCCCCTTCTCCAGCCCTTCTTTCACCAATAATCGACTTCCTAGCTCTTTAGTTCATCCCTCCAACCCCCTGCCTCCCCCAGGTCCTGATGAAGAGTCTCGGCCCAAAACGTCAACTGTTCTCCTTTCTGTAGATGCTGCCTGGCCTGCTGAGTTCCTCCAGCATTCTGCTTGTGTTGGTGGTTTCCAACACCTGTAGATTCTCTCTTGTTCACCTGTTACCTCGTGTTTCTTCCTCCCCTCCCCCACCTTCTTATTCTGACCCCTCATCCTTTTTCCCTCCAGCCCGAAACGTTGATTGTACTCTTTTCCATAGACATATTGGTACCTTGGCCACTGAATAAATTTCCTTCCAGGTGCCAATAAAAGTTGCCTTGTTCCTCCAGCATTTTTGTGTGTGTATCTCGGATTCCTGGCACCTGCAGATTCTCTCTTGTTTATGTTGAGTTCTGCTCACTTGGACTCCGCAAATATTTAGTATGCCTGCGCACGCTCCTTGCTATGTGGGTGGGTGGGGGAGGAGAAGAGGGGAATTGTGGGACGTAAAGGTGGCGGCCCTCAGGTATTGAACGGAGCCGCTGAAAGTAAAGTTGTTAAACAAAAGAAAAGCATGTCCATGATGTTTGGGGGTTAACAATCAGGCTACGGTGAAACCAGTGTATTGCTGGGAGTGTGGCTCGAACGGGCCTGTTCCACGTTGTTTCTCAATAAATAAAAAGAGCTGTTAAGAGGAAGAAGCAGCACCATGATACTTAAAAAGACTAAACTTTAATGACCAGTGGAGCCTGCTGTCCATAGACTGGCCCTTCGATCAGAATACAGCCACAAACTTGTCATGCACTGCAGACAGATGACGCGGAGAACATATAAACGAGAAAATCTTCAATCCCAGGCAGGCTGGGACAAACGCACATCAGAAATTAATTAGGTGGAATGATAATCTGCTGACTGCGAAACATAAAAAGGCTTAGCTGCTTCTTTTTCAAGGGCAAGGCAACTTTTATTGGCACCTGGAAGGAAAGTTATTCAGCGGCCAAGGTACCAATATGTCAAAACTGGCACACAAGCCGTGGAAATTAAAATTAGTGATGCCTGGCCACTTTCATGCTAAATACCCTGATCTAGCATGCATCGCCTAGCCGGGACCTTGGTACTGGAATAGGCAATGCTCAGCAGATGTGTCCTCCAGAGGTCTTTGGATGCTGGTTGTCATTTGAAAATTAACTCAGTTGAGATCTTCCCATTGGAATATGCGTGTTTATTTCAAACATGAGGAAGCCTGGAGATGCCAGAAGTGCAAAGCAACACACAGAAAATGCTGGAGGAGCTTGGCAGCATCTATGGGAAAAGAATAGACAGTCGACAGTTCAGGCTAAGACCCTTGAAGGGCCGAGTCCTGATGAAGGGTCTCGGCCCGAAACATTCACTAAATACTTTTTTCCATAGATGCTGCCTGGACTGGTGAGTTCCTCCAGAGTTTTATGTGTGTTATTGCTTATTTATTTATTTAGAGATTGTGAGGGTGGAGCACTGAAGGAGGGGTGTGAGTCAGGTGGAAGAGAAGGAGTGCTAGGGGCAGTCGCGGGGGGGGGGGTGTGGCGTGGCTGTAGACACACCCAGCCCTGAGGCACGAGGCACGGTCATTTGATTCCAAAAAATTGGTTTATTGATCCTTACAGAATGTCTCTCTGGTGCTTCCTGTTCCCTCCCCTCTCCCTTCCCCTTTTCCCAACCATGATTCCCCTCTCCCTGCCCCCTTCCCACTCTCAGTCCACAGAAGAGACCCAAATCAGAATCAGGTTTATCATCACTCACATATGTCATGAGTTTTGGTCTTTTTGTGGCAGCAGTACAGTGCAATACATAAAATTACTACGGTACTGTGCAAAAGTCTTAGGCACAGCTATAGATATGTGCTCAATACTTTTACACAGTACTGTACATCATAATTTTTGTTGTTTTACAGCAATGGTACAATGCATGCGTAACAAATTTCTATAATTTACAATAAAAAAATAAATAATTGATTGCCCATCATATCTGATGATGATAGTAGTCAATCAATCAGGCCCTGTGAGGGAGAGTTTTTAAAGTGGAAATGTCATTCCACATCAGCAGTTCTAATCTCTTGACCTTGTAAGTCTGAGCCTCGTGGTACAAGTAATCATCACATCTGGAGTTTTCCTTGGCTGCAGTGGATGACTGTGATGTCTTCTGAGCCTTGTCATTCCCTTCGCTCTCCACGGAGAGTTGCAGAACCATCTTCCTGGCCGTTGGATCTCACTGTAGATCTCATCCGGCCTGTCACATGCTGGGACAGGCACATCCTCATCTCACCAGGGTATGAGACCCACCAGCTACCCTCCCCTGGTTTATCCCGCCTGTCACGCAGTGTACCGGGGTGTGGCCGTTGTCGCTTGCAAACAGCTACTTGTAGACACCGGTGAGAGCTGAGTGTCTGGTGGGGACCAAAGGTGAGTGAGCTGCCCAAATGGACACAGCAAGCCCCTTCACCAGAGATGACACCCCATACACCCCCTCAAAAAAAGTCAATTATGTGAAGGAAGAATAGTGAGGCAGCATTCAAGAACTCATGGACCATTCAAAAATCTGATGGTGGAGGGGAAGGATCCTGTTCCTATAATATTGAGTGTGTGTCTTCAGCCTCCTGTACCTCCTCCCCAATGGTAGTAATGAGAAGAGGGCATGTCCTGGATGGCGAGGTTCCGTCACGACGGATGCCACCCTCTTGAATCATCGCCTTCTGAAAACGTCCTTGATGGTGGGGAGGCCTGTGGCCGTGACGGAGCTGCCTGTGCCTCCAACTCCCCACAGCCTCTTGCGATTCTGTGCTTTGGAGCCTGCATACCAGACGGTGATGCAGCCAGTCAGAATGCCGTCTACCATGCATCTGTAGAGATTTTCTAGAGCCTTTGGTGACAAACCAAATCTTCTCAATCTTCTTAGTGAAGTCTGGCCACTGACGTGGCTTCATCAGGATTGTATCAGATGTCAAAGATTCAAGATTCAAAGTGCATATATTGGTAAAGTACGTACATAAAATACACTCTGAGGTTCATCCTCCATGCAGTCAACCACAAAACAAAGAAACACCACAGAAATCATTCAAGAAAACATCAAACACCCAATGCGTGAAAGAAGAACAAACTGCGCAAATGGGAAAAAAAATGAGTGAACAACACATAGAATATCAAACATTAAACCAGTAGTATACAGTTTGGTTCAATTCAGCGCTACTTGTCCACTGCAGGCCGTAGAGCTATTCTCCACCGAGGCACCCCAGTCCCTAACAATCACCTCAATAAAACTGCGCAAAAACAGCAAAAAAAGAGTAATTAGAATCAAGAAACACATGCAACATGACTTTCAAAGTCCCCCAACATGAATTTCACAGCCTCGCCAACCAATCCTTGCAACATGGATCCCAAGACTCCTGCGGTTGCCTCTGACAGCAGCTAGCAAGAGGGAGAGGAAGACCGATCAAATACAAGCTGAATAGCAGCCCGTCCTCTGCTCTCATTCTCGTCTCCTTGATCGTTGCCTCAGTCGGAGAGAAGCAATGGAGTTGATCGATGTCCTTCAAGTATTGTAATTCTATCTCAATCACTTCTTCTGGCAACTCATTCCATATGCTCACTGTTAGGGCTTATTCTGGAGTTAGGGGAAATAACAAATATTAACTTCGATAGTAACCAATATTCAGATCTGAATGTGGACTGTAGATTGAATTTAAAATGCAGCTCTGAACAATGGTGCTCCTGGAGGTGCAGATTGGGGTTGACTGCAGACCAGGAAACATCCATTCACTTGATGTCTGCATATGCATGAACGCAGCTTGAGGGAGACAATGCTGATTAACATTAACTTTGGGTGTCTGGAGTGTGGATGTGAAGAAGGAAGTGTTTGAGAATTATATGTAATGCAAAGGAAGCATTGTAGATACATTGTAACTATTGGATTGTCCTGCTGTTACCTTTGATCTTCAGAATATAAAAATGTCACGTAGTATTGGGTCGGGCAGGCCTCTTCTTCAATGAGTGTCTCGAATATGATGCCTGTTGCTCACTTTTGCTGAATAAAGATTTCTACGTCCACTTGCTTCAGTGTCTCTCCGGTGACTTCGTTCATCATCACAACACTCACCACCTTCTGTGTGAAAAAGTCGCCACCTTTGTCCCTTTTAAATCTTTCTCCTCTCACTTTAAACCTGTGCTCTTTAGTTTTGGAGTCGCCTGCCCTAGGCAAAAAGTGGTGACTATTCATCACGGGGACACACATCAAAGTTGCTGGTGGAACGCAGCAGGCCAGGCAGCATCTCTAGGAAGAGGTACAGTCGACGTTTCAGGCTGAGACCCTTCGTCAGGACTAACTGAAGGAAGAGTTAGTAAGAGATTTGAAAGTGGGAGGGGGAGGAGGAGATGCGAAGTGATAGGAGAAGACAGGAGGGGGAGGGATGGAGCCAAGAGCTGGTCAGTTGATTGGCAAAAGGGGATATGAGAGGATCATGGGACAGGAGGCCCAGGGAGAAAGAAAAGGGGGAGGGGGGGAAGCCCAGAGGATGGGCAAGGGGTATAGTGAGAGGGACAGAGGGAGAAAAAAGAGAGAGAAAAAAAGAATATGTGTATATAAATAAATAATGGATGGGGTACGAGGGGGAGGTGGGGCATTAGCGGAAGTTGGTATGGGGGGAGGTAGGGCATTAGCGGAAGTTGGTACGAGGGGGAGGTGGGGCATTAGCGGAAGTTGGTACGAGGGGGAGGTGGGGCATTAGTGGAAGTTTGTACGAGGGGGCTTGATTTGAATTCTAGACTCCAGATCAATGGTCAATGCCAACAGATACATGAGCAACTTGCCACCATCTCGTAACTCAGTCACCTCAAAGCACTTCGGGTTTCCTGAGGCAGGGGGAAAGGTGCCCTACAAATGCAAGCTCTCAGACTTGCCCCACCATCACTTACAAGTAGCAAAAGACCTACCTGGGCAAACCATCCAAAGTTTGGAGCGGAAAGTCATTGGAGAGTCAATAGAAAAGGTTCTGCTTGGCTCTCACTCAATGCCACCAAAGCAAAGGAGCTGGTTGTGGATCACAGGAGGAATGGAGACAGGCTAACCCCTATTGACATCAATGGATCTGGGGTTGAGAGGGTAAACAGCTTTAAGTTCCTCAGCGTCCGCATCACCAAGGACCTCACGTGATCTGTACACACCAGCTGTGTATGTCACAATGGCGGGACATTGGGAGCAAGGGTGGACCCAAATGCAAGACACATCTTCTGAGGTTACTTAGATTTAGTTTATTGTTCGATACCAGGAGAGCAAGGCAGGAGCAGGAATAGCGAACTGGACAAGGTCTCAGGACTACAACTAGGCTGGGACCAAGGGTCTGGGCTTGGACTCGGAATCGGCTCCCAGAACTAGAGGAGGCTTGAAGAGGCGAGGGTATGGACTCCGAGCCAGAGACCGGGCAAGGACCCAGTACCTGGGTCTTGCCTCGGGCTTGGACCCCAGAACCAGGCAAGGACATGACATGGGCTAGGGAGAGGAGGAACATGGGTACACAGAGCCTCGGTCTCGGGGAGCAGGTACATGGAACCATAGTCGGACACAGAACTCAGAGTTGGGACCCCTCCTTGGGTACAGGACAGAGGGCCAGGACTCACACACAGAACAGAGAGCCGGGACCCCTCCTTGGGTACAGGACATAGGGCTGGGACTCGCACACAGAACAGAGAGCCGGGACCCCTCCTTGGGTACAGGACATAGGGCCGGGACTCGCACACAGAACAGAGAACCGGGACCCCTCCTTGGGTACAGGACATAGGGCCGGGACTCATGACCCTCCATGGGGCAACGGCAAGACGGTCTGACCTACCCATGGAGGCGAGGACTAGACACGACAAGACATGACCACCCGCGGGGCAACGGCAAGACGGCCTGACTTACCCCACAGAGGCGAGGACCAGACAAGACAACACGAATGAACACCAGACAGTACTTATCTAGCTCCGGTGATGGAACTAGACTGAAGTGCAGGCGGGGCCTGCAGATGAGGGCTAGAGGCGAGAGGGGCAGAGAAGGGATTCAGACAGGGGGGTAGGACAGGAATCACAGACCGCCAGGGCCAGGACTTGACTTAGAACTGGGAAGCCGCCAGGGCCAGGACTTGACTTGGTGCTTGCATGCTGCCAGGACCAGGACTTGACTTGGTGCTTGAATGCCGCCAGGACCACGACTTGACTTGGAACTTGAATGCTGCTGGAGCCAGGACTTGACTTGGAGTCTCCGGGTGGTGGCGAGCTCTCGACTCGGCCCGGGAACAGTAGACAGCGGTTCTTGATTCCCTCCGGCGGGTTAACTGACGGACCCACCTCGGTGAGGAAACTTTGCAGACTCGCTTTGGCGAGGTAACTGGACAGGCTTGCTCCGGTGAGGAAAGGCGAATTACTGGCACTCGCTTTGGCAGAGACTAGGCTTGCTCCGGCCAAATGACATCGGCACACCGTACCTTAGATGACTTTGCAGATGGTCCCGCGCTGAACGGCTGAAAGCCGGAGACTATAAACTACCGGTTCAGCCGAGTGTTAATTGCTTCTAATCACCGAAGTCGAGGGACACGGGAAAACAGGGAATCAACGGTCCGGATTGTAACATAAACAAGGTAAATTTAAAGGGACCCTGATCCAGACCATGACAGTGTGGTGAAAAAGGCACTACAGCACCTCTTTCACCTCAGACGGTTGAGGAAGTTTGATATGGGCCCCCAAATCCTAAGAACTTTCTACAAGGGCACAATTGAGAGCATCCTGACTGGCTGTATCACTGCCTGGTATGGGAACTGTACCTCCCTTAATCGCAGGACTCTGCAGAGAGTGGTGTGGACAGCCCAGCGCATCTGTAGTTGTGAATTTCCTGTGATTCAGGACATTTACAAAGACAGGTGTGTAAAAAGGGACCGTAGAGTTATTGGGGACCCGAGTCACTCCAACCACAATCTATTCCAGCTGCTACCTTCCAGGAAACGGTATCACAGCATAAAAGCCAGGACCAAGAGGCTCCGAGACAGCTTCTTCCACCAGGCCATCAGACTGATTAACTCATGCTGATTTGAGTGTACTCCATATTACACAGACTGTTCTATTTATCATAAATTATTATAAATGACTATGATTGCACATTGCACATTTAGACGGAGACGTAACATAAAGATTTTTACTCCTCATGTACATGAAGGATGTAAAAAATAATTCAATTCAAGAAAGTGAAGGAACAAGAATCGGGCAGAATAGACTGAATTTGACAAGATTTCAAACCAGAACAATTACTTTTACATCTTATTATTTCTGGATCTCTAGGGTTTCAATGATAATAAAAATGCAGACAATTGCAAGCATCATATTTGCAAAAAAAGAAATATCACTTCTTCAGTAAAATTTATAATCCTTCCAGGAGATTGCATTTATTATTAGTTTATGGGGATGAAAAAACACCCCTCTGCTAACAGAACACTGTGCACACTTCTGGTCACCTCTTTATAGGAAGGATATGAAAACTTTAATAGAGGGTGCAGGGATGTTTATCAGGATGCTGCCTGGATCTGAGAGCATGTCTTATGAGGAGAGGTTAAGTGAGCTAGGGGTTTTTCTCTTTGGAGCGAAGGAGGATGAGAGATGTCTTGATAGAGGTGTATAAGATGATAAGAGGCGTAGAGAGAGTGGACAGACAGTGCTTTTTCCCAGGGTGGAAATGGCCAATACAAGAGGGTACGGTAATAATTTTAAGCTGACTGGAAGAAAGTATAGGAGGGGATGGAAGAAACTGTTTTTTTTACACAGAGAGTGGTGGGATCATGATAGAGTGATGGTAGAGGCAGATACATTAAGAACATTGCAGAGATCAGTGCTTGGGGATTAAAAAAGTAATATTCCAAGTTTGGTGATGGTACAAAACTCAGTAGGATGGCGATTTTGGAAGGGGATGCACAAAAACTTCAAGGCGGTATGGACAGGCTGAGAACCTGGAAGATGGAAAGCCATACAGAATATGAGAGGTCATCCACTTCGGTTCATATGACAAGGAGGCAGAGTATTTGCTAAATGGTGAGAGACTGGTTAGCGTCAACATGCAGCGGGACCTGGGGATCCTTGTGCAGAGATCACTGAGAGCCAGTGTGCAGGTGCAGTCAGACATTTGAAAGGCGAATGGTATATTAGCTTTCATTATGAGAGGCTTTGATCAGTAGGAAAGTGAAGGGTGCTCCTGGAGTACTGTGTACCATTTTTGGTCTCCCATTGCAAGAGACCAAGTACTTCCCATAGAGGGAGTGCTTTGAAGATTCATAGCAACACAAGCAAAATGCTGGAGGAACTCAGCAGGTCAGGCAGCATCTACGGAGATGAATAAACTGTCTATGTGTCGAGCCATGACTCTTCATCAAGACTGAAGATGCATAGACTGGTTCCAGACTTAGCGTGTGTGTTATTTGAGGAAAGATGAGCAAAGATGGTCTGCAGTCTCTAGAGTTTAGAAGAATGGATATAAGACCATTAGTCAAAGGAGCAGAATTAGGCCATTCAGCCCATCGAGTCATTCTATCATGGCTGACTTATTATCCCTCTCAACTCCATTCAAAGTTTCAAGTGATAAGACTGCTGAACAGATCCTGACCCGGATCTGGGCCGTACCCTCCAAATATCCGGACCTGTCTCTCGGTTTTTTTGCCCTACCTTACTTTCCATTTTCTGTTTTCTATTTATGATTTATAATTTAAATTGTTAATATTTACTATCAATTTGTACTCTAGGGAGAGGGAAGCGCAGAATCAAATATCACTGCGATGATTGTACGCTCTAGTATCAATTGTTTGGCAACAATAAAGTATAAAGTATAAAGTTTCAAGTTTCTGACTAAATTTATAATCAAAGAATGTATATATTATGCAACCTTGAGATTTGTTTGCTTACAAAGCAAGGAACTTGAAAGGACTCAATTAGAAAGAAAATTAAGTCCAACACCCGACATGCAGAGAAAGGGGGAAGAAAAACACAAATCATGCAAACAATAGAAGCCAGACACAACATCCTGAAGCAAAGTGAGTCCTTAGAACCGAACCTCAGAGCAGCCCGGAGTAGGCCCAAAGCCTCGGTATGCGTTCATATATTAGTGGGTATGAAGCACAGCAGCCGGGGCAGACCTCGTGGCCACAAGCCATCACGGGAGAGCTCGCCTCCGATCCCGACGTCCTGTCTTTCCAGTCTACCTGGGCCGACGTTTAAATTGTCCATATAGTGTATTCAAGTCGATCCAAACTCAAACCCGGACCAGTTGTACGGGCATCAAAGATCCTCTGCCTCGACTCCTCATCTCCGAATGGCTCACTCCATCTTCTCCTGCCTCCTCCCCGTAACCTTTAATGCCTCCTCTAATACGAAAGGTTCAGCTTGAATGGGCGCGTGGCCAAGTGGTTAAGGTGTTCATCTGGTGATCTGAAGGTCACCAGTTCGAGCCTTAGCTGAGGCAGCGTGTTTGTGTCCTTGAGCAAGGCACTTAACTACACACTGCTTTATGTCTGTGTGAGGAGTGACATGTCACACAGTCTTTCGTTCCGCACCTTGTAACGCATGAAAATGCCCGACGCTGGCCTCTTAGGCCTGAGTCAACGATCCCTCCCTCCCCTTGAATGGGACTAGCTTGGACGAGTAACTTGTATGACTGTATGACTCTAGGAGAGGAGGTTTAATGAAAATTGTAAAATTCTCCAAGGGCTGGACTGGCTGGACGTGAAGATGATGCTTAATTCTCCGGCCTGAAGAGTCTAGGAGATGGATAAGGTGTCACGAGCCCTGTGTCCTCTGCAGCTTGCCATAGAGCGTTAGGCTTCTAGGGTCCTTGAGTACTAATTATTATATTAACTAGAGCCCTTGTGCTTTCAGTTTAATGTTGCCAAGTTAATTGTGGCTGCCATGAGTTTCCCGCATTCTATGATTATTTAAGGAGGACTCTTGTTCAGTGCCTTAGCGGGGTCATTGTGTTGGAGAGAATGAATTGTCTCGCAGAGTGGCCCGGCTACTCCTCTGAGGTTCTGTTAGTATTCCTATTGTTTCCGTCTCTTCCTGGGAATCCTGCTGATCCTACACTCCTGGGGTTGAGATATGGACCTGCCGTCCATAGTCCCTGGGTTGAGTCTGTGCCAGCGACCGCCGTGACAGAGAAAGCCTGCCATTCCTCTGCACCTGGGTCCAGTCCTCTGAGAGCACACCATAACATAAGATACCCTATGGTATGAAAGATGCGACTGTTTAGAATTGAGATGAGGAGCAATTTATTCACTCAGAGGCTGGAGAATCTTGGGAGTTTTCTACGCTAGAGGGCTATGGGGTCTCAGTTGCTGAGTTCATTTAAAAGATTGAATTTTCAGAATCAGAATCAGGTTTAATATCACCAGCATATGTTGTGAAATTTGCTGTTATGTGGAAGCAGTACAATGCAATATGTAAAAGTAGACAAAATCATGAATTACAATAAATGTATATATGAGGTCATTCTTACCCTCAGCCCTTAGGCTCTATAATGAGTCAACCTATAGCCAGGGAAATGATGACCCCCCTCCTGTTAGACTGTTTGAGGTAACTTATTTTTTATTCTTTCTTACTTCTCTTCCAATATCTGATTATCTGTGCACTTGTAATGCTATTGTGAAACTGTAATTTCCTCTGGGATCAATAAGGTATCTATCTATCTAAAACAATACATCACTGGTTTGTATGAAAAAGAAGCTTCCCGCTCCTGTCACCCTCAATGTCAAACTGAATGTGTGAATTCAGTTAAGTGAACTAATTGGCTTAGTTTCAAGGGAGAGACTTGCATTATGCTTCTGTCCGTCACCAGCAGCTTTGATGGTGAACTTTAGGCTTGGCCTGTAGCTGGGAACCTCTCTAATTGTGCTGCTTTGCATGCAGGATATGTGAGCCCGGAGTTTTCATTCAGAATTCTCACCGTCTCTCTCTAAATCATACCATCTCCTTTGGCTGCTTAATCATGTTGTCCAGTCTCCCGCTGCGAAGATTCTCTCCGCAATTAATCTGAGGCAGCAAGTTATGCATCATTTCAACTCATTGCCAAGGTTTGACGGAGGGCAGCGTTTTAGAAAGTGTTGAAGCACAGGCACATTTCGGGACAAAATGGCGTCGCTATGTAACACGGGATGAAAAGGAGCAGATCTCAGAAGTAAATTAATTTTAAAATATTTGTCTTGATGGCAAAAGATATCCTCACTGGCCATCTGTATTCCCAATAAGAATGCATAATTGTTATATCCAAAACTAATATTTTCTCACATCAACTTTCAACTGCTGTTCCAACTGGTCCAGTGCTCTGCTAGTTAGAAAAGTTTTACTCATAAATAATCAAGTTCTTCTCTGCATTTGAAACTGTCTGTTGCTGTTGTTCAGTCATTAAGTTGAGTCCAACTCGTCGTAACCTGATGGGCTATTGGGTCCACATGGCATGATTGCCAGGCCTTTCTTCTGCGCAGACATTGCTGCTGCCCAGGTCGGGACCCGGCTGGGTTTGAACTCAGGATCGTCTGCCCTGAAGTCCAGTGCTGATGCCACTACACCACCAGCCAGCCCTGAAGCTGTCTACCAAATTAATTAAGCAAAGCCCTGGGTGTGCTGGGTATCTGAAGCTTAAAGGGGAACTTCTGGAAGTACTCAGCAGGTCAGGCAGCACCTGGGGAGAGTGAAACAGAATTGGCATTTCATATCTCAGCTGGATGAGAAACAATTCCTTCCCCCAGCCCATTAGGCTTCTGAACTCCCTGCCGCATTGTATTCGAACTGTTTTTGATTAATCTGCTCCATACCTTACAATATTTAATATTAATGCACTTTAGTTTGTTATGCAAGTGTGATTCATCTGTAGATTTTATCCTTACCTTCATAAGTTATTGTGTGCTATGTGTGCTACTACACTTTACACTTGGTTCGGAGAAATGTTGTCTCATTTCTATGTACATTATATGTTTATATACGTTATATACGGCTGGCTGGTGGCGCAGTGAGATCAGTGCTGGACTCCGGAGCAAAGGTTCCCGAGTTCGAATCCAGGTCGGGCCACCCCCGAGCACGCTTTCCATCCGTGCCGGGTTGAGCGTCGAGCTAGCCACTCGGCCTCGTAAAAAATACAAGGATCGAGTCAGGAACATTCATATCGTGACCCGGTTAATCCTGACACCACGTGCCAGACAAGAATGGCTGAATGTCTGGTACATGTATAACTTGCATGAACATCAACATCTCGAACATACAGTAATGCCCACCCTCTCCTTCACCTTTCCCTATCCCCTTTTCCCTCTCTCATCTTATCTCCTTGCCTACCCATCGCCTCCCCCCGGTGCTTCTCCCCTCTTTTCTTTCTTCCATGGCCTCTGTCCTCTCCTGTCAGATTCCCCCTTCTCCAGCTCTGTATCTCTTTCACCAGTCAACTTCCCAGCTCTTTATTTCATCCCTCCCCCTCCCAGTTTCACCTATCACCTTGTGTTTCTCTCTCCCCTCTCCACACCTTTTAAATATTTGTTGTTCTCTCGTCAAGTTGATTGACTCTTCGTGACCTCATGGACCATAGGGTTTTTATAGGACGATACGAAAACAGATTGCCAGGCCTTTCTTCGGTGCAGATGCTGCTGCTGCCCAGGTTGGGACCCGGCTGGGTTTGAACTCACGACCATCTGCCTTGAAGTCCTGTGCTGATGCCACTACACCACCAGATGGCCCATTTTTAAAAATCTACTCCTCAGCTTTTTCTCTCCAGTCCTGCCCAAGGATCTCAGCCTGAAACGTCGACTGTAGTTTTTTCCATAGATGCTTCCTGGCCTGCTGAGTTCCTCCAGCATTTTGTGTGTGTTGCATAAACTTGATTTGACTTGGTGTACCAAACCTATCGAAGACCTAAGATTGTGGACTTTTTGATCCCCATTTTCCCTCCACAAACCCACAAAGAGCTGGGACCCTTGCTTTATAAATTACTTGGATGAATAAGTGGAAAGGTGGGTCAGTAAGTATGAGATGATACGAAGGTTAGGAGAGCTGTGGATAGTGTGGAGGATTGCTGTAAATTGCAACATGATGTTGGTTGGATGTAGAGCTGGGCTGAGAAGTGGCAGATGGAGTTCAACCCAGGAAAGAGCGAAGTGATTCACTTTGGAAGGTCGAAATTGAAGGCAGAAAGCAGGGTTAGTGGCAGAATAACACACACAAAATGCTAGAGGACTGTAGCAGGCCAGGCAGCATCTATGGAAAAGAGTACACAGTCGACGTTTTGGGCAAAGACCCTTCTTCAGGACTGGAAAGGAAGGGGGAAGACGCCAGAGTAAAAATATGGGAGGAGGTGAGTCCTGGTGTAGGGTCTTGGTCTGAAACCTCAACTGTTTACTCTTTTTCATAGATGCTGCCTGGCCTGCTGAGTTCCTCCAGCATTTTGTGTGTGCTGCTCGGATTTCCAGCATCTGCGGATTTTCTCTTGTTTGTGATGGAATTTTTCAGATTTTGCTGTTTTGCTGCATTAAATAGTTTTCAGTCGGGCGGCGGACGCTCGGAGAGATTCGGCGGGGGGGGGGGCGGGCGCCCGGCACTTGGCCAGGGGCCGTGGTTGAGTGGTCGGCGACTTGGGCCGGCTCCCCCACTGGACTTAGTCTGGTGAGGAGGGTGTGAGGACACCCAGCAGGACTGAAAAAAAAAAGACCTGACAAAGGGCGGATGAGCTCCTTGTGAGCCAACGGCCATCTTCCGCGGAAGAGATTAAAGCCTCACCACGTATCTACGAATCATATGCTATGCACCGAGTTAGAAGGGACATGATGAACTTGGACGCTGCACCGTGTGCCTGGACCTGCCCAAGGCCTCCGCCTAAGGAAGGGCTGAGCTCGAAGAAGCGGCTGCGGCTGGAGGCCGACACGGCCTCGGGCTCGAGTTCGGCGGGGGCGGCGGCGGACAGTGCCAAGGCGGCCAGCGAGAACAAACTGGAGGAGAGGCTGTACTCGGTGCTGTCACAAGATCGAAGAAGATGGAGGTGCATAGCCGCCAATCCCGGATTCGGGACGGCACCCACTGACTGACTGACTGTATAAAATCCAGTTTAAGATGGCGCTACTGAAGTTGTGAGACAGTTTACTGGTAGCTCAAAAGGCAACAAATATACGACTAATAACACTTTTTATGAGGTAAATTGTGGTAAACTATCACTGCAAACAATGAAGGTGCGAGTGGAGGTGAACCTGACTCTGACGGATGAGCCATGCTGGCGCATCGCAAAGTCAGGACGCAACGTGTTTGAGTCGGGGTCGCAGATGAAGGTGGTGTCGCTGTCAGGAATGGAGTTGAGCAAGCAATTAGGAGAGGAGTCAAGGCAGAGGAGTTTCGATGCCTGGTTGCTTAAACCAGGGGTGAGGTCGGGTTGATCGAGGCGCCGAGCCGAATTGGAAAGGTTGAGAATGGCCTTGGGCTGGGTGGCAGGGTACAGGCCGAGAGAGTATTGCTGTGCCGGGGCCTGGATCCTAGTGCACGGATGATTTAAACGCCAGCCCAGATAGACTGGAAAGGCAGGATGTCAGGACCGAGGGTAAGGGTCCAGCTGATTCCACTCGATCTCCCGCGGTGAACTGCTCCAGCTGCTGTGCTCCATGCCTGCGAGCTTCGTGGCTATTTCCCCGTTATATGCTGAACTGAGACCGAGGCTTGGGCCTACTCCGGCTGCCCCAGGGAATCAGATCCACGGACCGAAGTTGGTTCGGAATGCTGTTGCCTGCTTCTGCTGTTTGTGTGATTTGTGATTTTTTTCACTCTCCCTGCGCATTGGGTGTTGGTCCTTCTTTTTTTAATTGGGTTCTTTCGGGTTTCTTGCTTTGTGGCTGCCTGTAAGCAGACAAATCTCAAGGTGTATAATATATACGTTCTTTGAAAATGAATGTACTTTGAATCCTTGTACAAGGCTGGAATGAGCTTCCAAAGTAGGTGATGGATGTGGGTTCGATTTCGACATTTAAAAGCTGTTCGGATAAGTACATGATGGGAGGAGTGTGGAGGGTTATGTTTGTTGATACAAACAATGCATTTCACTGTATGTTTTGAAATTTTGATGTCCACGCGGCAAATAATGTTTATGTGTCAGAATAAAATGTCACAGCTAATGTATAAGACTCGAGAGAGAGTGAATAGTAGGAGACAAAGGTCTGGAATTAAGACATCAATTTTTCAGAGTGTTTATTTGCTGTATAAAAAAATGCCATTTAATATTTTTTGCTCAACTTATAAAATGCAATTGGGTCTTTACTTTTGAGAAAATCTAATGTTCCTCAACAGGAACAAAGCAGTTTTCTTACCATTCTTTCTCGTGAAACTGAGAGGAGAAGTATTGAAAAGGGTGAGAAGGTTAATTGAAAATTATCGGTAGATAAGGATTACAAATCTTAAAATTTGTGTGGTAAGGTAGGCGGAATGGGAAAGAAAGTAAGCATTTTTGAAGTTCATTTCACATTGTCAGAGTAATCAGATGTGATTTTATTGAAACATGAAGATTCTGAGGGAGCTTCCACTGGGAAATGCATTCCCTAAGTCTTTGGATACTGCTGCGGGGTGAATGACCTGGCAGGGAAAAACCACAGCAGTCAGGTCTCTAGCACTGAGACTGGCTCTGTGGTGCTGAAGGAAGAGAGGGGTGGAGAAGAGGCCAGCTACTAGAAGTGCTTCCTGCTGCAGCTTCGAACAGACCGCGTCCCGTGTTAAGGAGTTGGAGCTGGAACTGGATGAACGTCAGGTCGCTCGGGAGGCTGAGGGGTGGATAGACGGGACACGCAGGGAGGTACTCACACCCAAGGTTGCAGGGCACAAGCAACTAGGTCAGGAGGGGGAAAGGGGATAGGCAGCCAGTGCAGAGTTCCCCTGCGGCTGTTCCTCTCAGCAACCGGATACTCTTGGGGAGAGGACAACCTGGCAGAGGAAAGCCACAGCAGTCAGGTCACTTGCCCTGAGCCTGGCTCAGTAGAATTTAGAACATAGAAATCTACAGCACATTACAGGCCCTTCAGCCCACAATGTTGTGCCGACCATGTAACCTACTCTAGAAAAGGGGGGCCGCGGAAGGGCACAGGGACACACCCAGCCCTGAGACTCCAGGCAGAGTCATTTGATTCCAAACAATTGGTTTATTGATCAATTGACTATTAAAGAATACTTCTCTGGTGCTTCCTGCTCCCTCCCTTCTCCCTTCCCCTTTTCCCAACCATGATTCCCCTCTGCCTGCCCCCTTACCTCTCTCAGTCCACAATAGAGACTCAGATCAGAATCAGGTTTATCATCACTTACTTATGTCATGAAATCTGTTTTTTTTACGGCAGCAGTACAGTGCAGTACATAAAATTACTACAGTGCTGTGCAAAAGTCTTGGGCATCCAAGCTCTGTATATATGTGTCTCAGACTTTTGCACAGTTCTTTTGCATCAGGTTGGAGGCTACCCAGATGAAAAATGAGGTAACACACATCAAAGTTGCTGGTGAACGCAGCAGGCCAGGCAGCATCTCTAGGAAGAGGTGCAGTCGACGTTTCGGGCCGAGACCCTTCATCAAGGCTCACGAAGTCAGGACTCACAGTCCTGATGAAGGGTCTCGGCCTGAAATGTCGACTGTACCTCTTCCTAGAGATGCTGCCTGGCCTGCTGCGTTCACCAGCAACTTTTATGTGTGTTGCTTGAAATTCCAGCATCTGCAGATTTCCTCGTGTTTGCGTTGAAAAATGAGGTGTTGCTCCTCCTACCTGAGTTTGACTGTATCATGGCAGTAGAGGAGGCCATGTCAGTATGGGAACTGAAATGGGAGATCCTGACTTTTGCAGCAGACAGAGTAAAGGTGTTCAACAACGCAGTCCTCCCCAATCTGGGTCAGTTCTCAACAGTGCAGAGGAGGTCAAACCTGGAGCACTGGATACAACTGATGACCCCAGCAGAATCACAGATGAAGTAGCCTCTACACATGGAAGTTCTGTTTGGGGCCCTGCGTCATGGTGAGAGAATACACTGTGTTGGTATGGTAGCATAATGCAGTTACAGTGCCAGAGATCACTGATATGGATTAGATATGGCAAAGTTATTTCCCATGGTAGAGGAGTCCAGGACAAGAGGGCACGACTTCAGGATTGAAGGACGTTTGTTTCAGACAGAGATGCGGAGAAATTGCTTTAGTCAGAGGGTTGCAAATCTGTGGAATTTGTTGCCACGAGCGGCTATGGAGGCCAAGTCATTGGGTGCATTTAAGGCAGAGTTAGATAGGTTCTTGATTAGCCAGGGCATCAAAGGGTATGGGGAGAAGGCTGGGGAGTGGGGATGACTGGAAGAATTGGATCAGCTCATGATCGAATGGCGGAGCAGACTCAATGGGCTGAATGACCTACTTCTGCTCCTATATCTTACGGTCTCATGGTCACCAGTTGGGGTTCAAATCGTTCCACCCACACTCCAGAGATGTATGTTTAGGGTTAGCAAGGCATCAGACGAATGGCGACACTTGGGGGCTGCTCGCCACAACCCTCGCTGATCTGATTTGTTGCCAACGCTGCATCTCGCTGTGCGTTTTGATATACGTGTGACAAATAAAGCATATCTCTTTGCAGTACGTTGTATGGTTGTAGGGAAACAAGGAAAGAGGGTGTGGGACAGAGGGGACTGCCCCCCTGAATTCTGGCATGGTCTCCTTCTGTATCAGCACGTGCAAGACTGAGACAAAGAGACGCTTTGAAAGGGTCATTACTGTCAATAGATCTTTAAGAAAAAATATGTAGAAGAACATTTCTTTAGTGAAACACAACTTGTGGTATAATAGGGAATTACTCAGGACTTACTAAGACTCAAAGGCATGCTATCATATGAGAAGAGCAGAGAATGAGATGACAAGACACGACAGGGGAGCTGGAACAGCACTGGTTTAATATGCTAAATAGCTTCCCTCAACACTGATATTTGTTTTGCTAAGGTTATTATAAATTGTTTCAGCTCCGATGTATTGGATTCAGCTCTGGCAGCAGTGCCTGCCTTATCCCCACTCCCCGCTGTGGGAATTTGCAACGACAGTATGATATAACAACGTTCTTTGCACTTCCATTCTCATTTACTGGGAGAATGAAACAAGGTCCCGGGCGGTGGAGTCAAACTGTATTATCGTTCAGTTTTCTCTTCAAACTGCAATCACTGTTCAGTGCTTCGGTTTGCTTTCACCTGCCTTGCGACCAATGCTTAAGACGTCCGACTTTCGCAGGTCATCGAGGTCAAAGGGCCGTACAACAGCATGCCATTTGTTCTCAATTAGGAGACTTTAGTACGAAATCATGTAGATTGCTGCCTTCCAGAGATCAGTGTTCAGTGGGGTAGCAGGAGTCCCTCTGCTCCACTGCAGACCTGGGAGTTGAATAGCACCGGACAACAAAGATTTTGCTCTGAGTCCTGAAGAAGGGTCTCGGCCCGCAGCGTCAACAGCTCCGTAGATGCTGCCTGGCCTGCTGCAAAGACTTTGCTTCCTGAATACTTCCTAAATGTTGGTTCTTGATAAAGCTGAGCTCTTGATCTCTTCATCTACCTCGCTGTGGTCTTTTCTCTTTATTGTCTACCTGGACTGAACTTTCTCTGGTACTGTAACACTATATTGTGCATTCTGTACTTTTGTTCACTTGACAGCCCATAAGTAGATCAACAGAACAAAGACCATCATCCTTGACCTCGTGGGATGGCCATGACGACGACCACCTTAATAACATGTTTGGAATTATCTGTATGGATGGCAGGCAAAAAAACGGTTTTCACTAAGTTTTGGTACATCATCTTATAATATACTGGACAACAAAGATTTTGCTTCCTGAATATTTTTGGGTATATCTTATGGATTTTGGGCTGCTAGTCATGAAAATTACCATGAGATTTCCCTATTAGGCACCATTTTTTGAAATAGCTTGTATTTGTTATTTTAACTCATAATTTGAGTCAGAATAACTGATGCCAAGGTTAAGGAAGGCATTTTTGTTGGTGTGCAAATCAAACAGGCTGTCAATGCCAAGCAATTCTAGTGGGACCAGAGAAAATCACATGGAAGGCAGTCAAGGATATTGTTGGAAATTTTCTTGGCACCTACAGAGCACCAAACTACATGCAGCTGGTTGACAACATGCTTCAAGCATACAAAACTGTGAAGTGCAGCATGTCACTAAAGATTCACTTTCTGCATTCCCATTTAGACTTCCTCCCCGCAAATCTTGTCGCTATCAGTGACGAGCACGGTGAAAGGTTTCACCAGGACATTGCGGTCGTGGAGAAACGGTATCAGGGGAACTGGAGTCCCTCAGTGCTGGCTGATTATTGTTGGACATTTAAGTGAGAAGCCTCAGACACTGAGTACAAATGAAAATAATTTTTTAGCTTAGTTGAACGATTACAAAGCATCAGCACCGTTATGCAATTAAAGGCATGATGTTCAGTAAAAGTTAATTTCTTGTTTCTCCAAATTCCTACGTAATACCAGGTAGTCTGGGATTATATTTGTGTTTAAATTCAAGTGGTCTATTATAAACAACAACAATAAAAAGCACTTCTGAGGAAGCAACATTTTTGAAAATATTGCTGTCCGGTGTCACAAGGGACTTGTGCGGACTTGGAGCGGAGGACACTACCGTGTTGCTTAAACTTCAACCAATTACAATGCTTCCATTTTCCATGATTGCAAGGTAAGGGAGATGAATTCCCAAGTACTATTTAAAACAGATTTTACTTAATTTCATGAATGATCATTTTCATATATGTCATTATTTACTATCCAGCAACGTTATTTTTTGGCACGTGGACGATAGAAAAACAGAGTGCTATGTAGGAGGGAAGGGTTAGATCAATCTACGAATAGGTTAAAAAGTCAGCACATCATCATGGGCCAAGGGGCCTGTGTGGTAATGTCCAATGTTCTCTTTTTTCACTGTCAAGAAAACTAAATAGGTCAATGTTTCAGTCACAATTTTGTCTACGATTGTCACTTGCAGTTTGGTTCAAATTTCTGGGCTCCAAAGCTGCTGGAGGGACTGAGCAATCCAGGAAGGATCTGTGCAGGGAAGGGGACGGTCGTGAACCTGCATCAGGACTGAATGTAAAGGGGGAAGGTGGGAAATAGCCGGTATAAGGAGATGGGTGGCTGAGAGCTGGCAAAGAATATCAGAATCAAAATCCCAATCAGGTTTATTACCTCTGACATACAGGACTGTGCAAATATCTCGGGTGCATATATAAAGCTGGGTTGGCTCAGACTTTTGCATAGTATTGTATGTCTTGAAATTTGTTGCTTTGCAGCAGCAGTATAGTGTAATACGTTAAAAATACTATAGATTACAATAAGAAATAGATAAAGAAACACTATAAATGTTCTCTATATATACTGTGTACTTACATATATACATGGACCCCTCGGTTAGTGGTAAGGCTCCATGCTGTTAGAAAAGGTTGGGAACCCCTGATTTCGAGATACAGCACTGTAACGGGACCTTTGAGCCAGCACCGCCAAATTAAACTCCGGTCCTAATTAACCGGTCTGTCTTTCGACTGTGGGAGGAAACCCATGTGGCCACGGGGTGAATGGACAAACTTCTTACAGTCAAGGCCGGAACTGAACCCAGGTCACTGGCGCTGGAAGGCGGGTATGCTATCTGCTATGCTATAAGTATATACTGGGTATATGTATACGTAAATTTATACATATACTGCGGGAGCGCCAAAATAGGTGCAGCTGGTTGTCAACATGCTTCAAGATGTTTGTCAGCATGTTTCCTCGCTATAGGAAGGATGTGTTAGCATTGGAAAGGGTACAGAGGAGATTTACCAGGATGCTGCCTCGTTTAGAGAGTATGCATTATGATCAGAGATTAAGGGAGCTAGGGCTTTACTCTTTGGAGAGAAGGAGGATGAGAGGAGACATGATAGAGGTATACAAAATTTTAAGAGGAATAGATAGAGTGGACAGCCAGCGCCTCTTCCCCCAGGGCACCACTGCTCAATACAAGAGGATATGGCTTTAAGGCAAGGGGTGGGAAGTTCAAGGGGGATATTAGAGAAAGGTTTTTTACTCAGAGGGTGGTTGGTGCGTGGAATGCACTGCCTGAGTCAGTGGTGGAGGCAGATACACTAGTGAAGTTTAAGAGACTACTAGACAGGTATATGGAGGAATTTAAGGTGGTGGGGGGGCGGTTATATGGGAGGCAGGTTTTAAGGGTCGGCACAACATTGTGGGCCGAAGGGCCTGTACTGTGCTCTACTATTCTATGTTCTATGTTCTATGTTCAAAACCAGGAAGTGCAACATGTCACTAAAAATTCATTTTCTGCATTGTAAATGTAAATATATAGGTGTATTTTCATATTTTTTTCTCACCCCTTATGGGTGGTGTGTATTTGTAATTTTCCCCCAATCTCGGGTCCTCTACCAGAGGCCTGGGAGCCTGAGGGTTCAGTGCAGTATCCTTGCTGTTCCCAGTAGTGCGCTCTTCTGGACCGAGATCCCAGACATTGTTCCCGGGGATTTGTTGGAGCTGCTCTCCCAGTCCAGGTGTCACAGCTCCCAGTGCTCCTATCACCACCGGGATTACCCTGGCTTTAACCTTCCACATCCTTTCTATCTGCTCTTTCAAGCCCTGGTATTTCTACAGCTTCTCATATTCCTCCTTCCTGATGTTACTGTTATTCAGGATTGCACATTGCTTTCTTCTGTCTGGTTGGTTGGCCAGTACCAGCTTATCAGTCTGTATTTGGAAGTCCCAGAGGATATAGCTCTGTCATTCTCCATTAACTTCATATATAATATACAACTTATTTAATTGATTTATATACACACATAAATATATATATATTTAGATTTTTATGTATATAAATTAAATAAGTACAGTAGTACAAAAAGAAGACAAAATAGTGAGGTAGTGTTCATGGGTTAATTGTCTGTTCAACTATCTCATAGTGGAGGGGAAGAAGCTGCTGTCTTTAGGCTCCCATTCCTCCTCCTTGAGAGAATTCTGACAGAATAGGTGCATCCACAATTACTCGAGCCCAACCGTGTAATGATGAGAGCTTTTTGATGTGTTTGCATATTATGCATTTAGTTTTCGGAGAATGTTTTGTGCAAATCGGGAGGAAAGGCAGGGCCCTTCGGAGCGCTGATGAACAGAGTCTTCTTCTGGTGCAAGTGCATTGCTCGGTGAAAGTACCAACAGAAGTGGATTTGATGATAAAAGAAGCGCTGGGTATAAAAGTTGGCAGGTCATGTTGCAATTGTATAAAACATTCTCGTCCGCAAAACTGCCACTCCTCACTGGATTTTTTTTGTTATTTTTCGCACTGTTCTCTGTAAATTCTGGAGACTGTTGTGTGTGTTGTGTGTAGAGACTGTTCACATATTATCAGCAGTTTCTCAGAAACTCAAACCACCCTGTCTGATACCAACAATCACTTAGATCCAATTTCTTCCCCCAGATTGATGTTTGCTCTGAACAACAACTGAATCTCTTGGCCAAGTCTGCATACTGTTATGCATTGAGTGGTTGCCACATGATTGGTTGATTAGATATTTGCATTAATAGTGTGTTTTGGGGCAGATTGAGCGACCTGGTGCTTTGCTCTCTCCAAGGGAGTTTGACGAGGTTTGGAGTGGAGCGTGCAGCCTGGAGGCCTGGTTGCTAGGATACAGGGTGAGAGCCCTTGATCGTCTCCACTGCTTCTCTCTGACAGAGGAATCAGGGGCACAAAACCATGATCGTCTCCACTGCTTCTCTCTGACAGAGGTATTGGGGACACAAGACCATGATCGTCTCTATTGCTTCTCTCTGAACGGTCTTGGGATCCATGGTGCCAGGATTGACTGATGAGTCTGTGGACTCGTTTTGAGGAATTTTGAGTTTCATGTTGCATCTGGCTCTCCACTACACAAGGAGAAGATACCCAACCGTCAGCCAACTTACGCTTCCCTGGTAGTCCCAAATTTCTTATTAAAACTCTTTCTTCAGGCATCAGTTGAGAGAACCTAATCTTCTGATCATATCTCCTCTTGTTTCCTGGATTTTGCTTGGTAGCAGAAATTGCTGCTAATTCATAAGCCTTTTGTAGTTCTTTTGTCATGTCAGACACGTACTTGAGATACGTCTTCTGTGGCAAGTCTTCACCACCGGCTCCAAAACAGCGATCGACAGGCAATCTCTCTTCACCCTTGAACATCAAATAGAGCAGAGTATCCAGTAGCTTCATTCTGTGTATAGTTGTAGCAGTAGACCAAATTAGATTAGATTATGAGGACACGCAGTCCTCTTTTATTGTCATTTAATAATGCATGCATTAACAAATGATACAATATTCCTCCGGTGTGATATCACAGAAACACAGGACAGACCAAGACTGAAAAACTAACAAAAACCACATAATTATAACATATAGTTACAACAGTGCAACAATACCGTAACTTGATGAAGAACAGGCCATGGCACAGTGAAAAAGTTCAAAGTCTCTCGAATGTCCCACATCTCACGCAGACGGGAGAAGGAAGAAAACTCTCCCTGCCATGCCCGACCACAGTCCGACTCTGAGTCGTCCGAAAATTTCGAGCTCTGATCAGCCCTCCGACACCGAGTACCGAGCACCATCTTTGCCAAACGCTTCGACCTCAGCCTTGGTCGCCAGCAGCAGGCAAAGCCGGGGATTTTAGGGCCTTCCCTCCGGAGATTCTTGATTGCACAGTAGCAGCGGCAGCGAACCGGGCATTTCAGAAATTTCTCCAGATGTTCCTCTGTGCTTTCACGTCTGTCTCCATCAAATCAGAATTGTCCATGGCCCCTATTTAACAGATAGGATATCATTTCACTGGAGAGCTGCGCACACTGCCATCTTCTCCTCCCGCCTCTGAATGCCCAATATACTGACTCCATTTGCTCTTTTTGCTGATATTCAGGGCTACAAGCATGTCTAACAATGTTCGGTTGAACCTTTCAGGCTGGGGATCACCCTGGGGGTGATATGTTGTGGTCCTTGACTTCTCAACTCTAAGCATGTTCATATATGAGCCGACTCTCAAAATCCCTTCCCTGGTCACTGTGTATCCTTTTTAGGAGGCTCTAATGAACAAAATACTTCCCCCATAACACTTTGGCAACTGTGGATGCTCTCTGATCCTCTGTGGGGAAGGCTTGAGCATATCTGATGTAGTGATCAGTGATGACCAAGGCATTCACACCGTTGCTGGAATCAGGCTCTATGGAAAGGAAACCTATACACACTAACTCAAATGGCCCCACACTCGGTAAGTGGGATAATGGAGCAACTTTGAACCTCTCACCAGGCTCGAATGCAAACTTGCCTCGATAGCTAACTCTGCCAACAGACTCAGCAGTGAGGAAGGCCACCTTTATAACAATATACATCTCAGGGTTGGTATGAATTGGGAGTTCAACCAAACAGAAATGTTGGGATATTCCAATTATTGGAACCTCGATTTCAGTGAATGTTGTGCAAATATTATTCATACAGAAGTACCGGTCACCAAGAAATGACAAATCATACACTGACATAAAATTATAAAGAAAGTATATTTACCAATTTTTTTTAGATTATGAGAACACTCAGTCCTCGTTTATTGTCATTTAGAAATGCATGAATGCATTAGGAAATGATACCATGTTCCTCCAGAGTGATATCACAGAAAAACAGGCCAAACCAAAGACTAATACTGACAGAACCACATAATTAATACATGTAGTTACAGCAGTGCAAAGCAATACCATGATTTGATAAAAAACAGACCATAGGCACAGTAAAAAAAAGTCTCAAAGTCCCCGAGTCGATCAACTCCCGAGTCCCCGATAGCAGGCGGCAAAGGGAGAAACTCCCTGCCATAAACCTCCAGGCACCGACAACTGCTGATGCATTGGAAGCATCCGACCACAGCGGACACTGAGTCTGTCCGTCCGAAAACTTCGCGCCTCCGACCAGCCTCTCCGATACAGCCTCCTGAGCACCATCCTCTGCCGAGAGCCTTCGACCTCGCCCCGGCCGCTGAAATAAGCAAAGCCGAGGATTCGGGGCCTTCGCCTCCAGAGATTCCGGACCACACAGTAACAGCGGCAGCGAAGCGGGCATTTCAGAAGTTTTCCAGATGTTCCTCTGTACTCTCACGTCTGTCTCCATCAAATCAGAATTGTGCTCGGTCCCCTACTTGACAAGTAACAGACATCACCACCGAAGTGGCTGCGCGTGCTGTGTCGCGCCGCCATCTTCTCCTCCTCCTCCATCAATTTCAGCTTTATCAAACATTTATTAAGAGAAAGAAAAGAAAAAAAATAAAAGAACCCATTTCAGTTAGACCAGTCTAAATGTGCACATGGCCTTTGGAGCTCAATTCTTCTAAAAGCTGGGTACAACCATTACTGGTGGTGCTGAATTCTCATCACCAATCATTGGTAGAGCTTCCCATGTTGGACCCCTTTGTCTCGCGAAGCGTTCCTTGCAATTGCTCCTTTCCATCAGACTGAGTCCGATGGACATCTGTCCCGATTTTCTCTCTCGCCAAAACCCCAAGAACCCCACCACTGCTGTTACAAATCTATCTCTGCCCAGCTCTCTCTAGAACCTTCTGCCAATCCCACCATCCTGACTGGCTGGCACAACATTTGTAAGTTGAACAACATGGCCCTTTATCTTTAGCTGAAACCAGAACATTCTACCAGAAGGACATACTATTTTTGAAGAAAACGACTAAAATGACATACCCCACCGCATAGCAGTAGGAATTTTAACCAGGGCATTAAAATGGCCTCCAACGAGCCATTGGAAGGAGTGGTTGCAGTTTGAGGAGGTTTTGCTGATTGCTTGCTGTGTAGACTTTCTGTGTCTCTCTGTGGTATTGGGGGGTGCTGCAAAGAAAAGAGTCATCAGGACCATCACAGATACTGCTCTGTGAGCCTCCAGATGGCTATGAATCAAGAGGCGTGACCCGTGGACCAGTGCTGCTGGGACACAAGACGGGGCCTGATCAACCCTGGCTGGGTCGCCTGGGCAAGTGTGTCTGATGTTGAAAGACCCAAAACACCGGATGACCCCAGGTTACATCACTGATTATGTGTCTCAGAGCGTCCAAAGATGCATCTCGGAATCATTATTTGTCACATTTACATCAAAGCGTACAGTGAACTGCGTCATTTGCATCAGATAAAACCAGTGAGGGTTATGTGAGTGTTGTCATCCTTCTGGCCAGTCCTAGCATGCCCACAGCTCACTAACCCATAACGCTAAGAGAGCATCTTTGGAATGTTGGAGGAAACCGGAGCACGTGTTCATGGGGAGAACGGACAAGCTCCTTACAGACAGCGACAGGAACCGAACCCCGGTCTTCCAGCTGATGTTGTAAAGCATTGTGCTAACCACCACACTACCACCCCACCTGGGAAGAGAAAGGTATTTTATGTTCATTTTAGCCCATAAAATGAGACCATCCCATGCCAGAATTATCCATCAAGACTCATCGAGTCTGTTCCGCCATACCATCATGGCTGATTTATTATCCCTCTCACCTCCTTGGTCCTGTCTTATCCCTGTAACCTTTGATACCCTTACTAATCAAGAACCTACCAACCTCCAATTTAAATGTACCCAAAAGAAATTCCTTCTCACCTTTCTTCTATTCAGAGGCTGTGCCCTCTGCTCCTCGACCCTCCCACTCGGATCCCCTTTAAAACTAGTCTTTCAGGCAGCAACGAAGGTCTTTCATCTCCGTCTGCCCTTAATCGAGAATCGATCCACCTCAAATACACCCAATGACCTGGCCTACACAGCCATCTGCGGCAGCAAATTTCACAGATTCACCACCCTCTGGCTGAAGAAAACACTCCTCACCTTCATTCTAAATGTGCTTTTACATTGTTCGACAGTTTTTAGTTATCAAGAGTAAGTTACATCTTAGATCACCTGATAGGGAATTAGAGGAATAGATCTGTAAGCACATTAGAGAAAGCTGAAAGAACCACTGGGTTACAGCATTGGGGGATTTTCACTTCAACAATATTGATTGGAATTATCTTAGAGCAAGAGGTTTAGAGAGCCTAGGAGTTCGTTGAGTGCGACAGGCGGAGTTTCTTGAGACAATGTCCTCAGAGCAAGGTTTGATCTTATTTTCGGAGATCACCTGGAATTGCAAATAAGGGTGAAGAAATGGCAGAGCTTACTCTGATCCAGAGTGAGGTGTTACACTTGGGAAGGATTAAAGGGTATCTACTATATGGAGAGACCATAAGATAGAGCAGAATTAGGCCATTTGGCCCATCGAGTCTGTGCCGCCATTTCATCATGACTGATCCATTTTCCCTCTCAGTCCCAAATCTCCTGCCTTCTCCCCATATCCCTTCATGCCTTGACCAGTCAAGAATCTATCAACATCTGAATAAAATTATGCATTATGATCAGAGATTAAGGGAGCTAGGGCTTTACTCTTTGGAGAGAAGGAGGATGAGAGGAGATCTGATAGAGGTATACGAGATAATAAGAGGAATAGATAGAGTGGATAGCCAGCGCCTCTTCCCCAGGGCACCACTGCTCAATACAAGAGGACATGGCTTTGAGGTAAGGGGTGGGAAGTTCAAGGGGGATATTAGAGGAAGGTTTTTTACTCGGAGAGTGGTTGGTGTGTGGAATGCACTGCCTGAGTCAGTGGTGGAGGCAGATACACTAGTGAAGTTTAAGAGACTACTAGACAGGTATATGGAGGAATTTAAGGTGGGGGGGGTTATATGGGAGATGGGGTTTGAGGGTCAGCACAACATTGTGGGCTGAAGGGCCTGAAATGTGCTGTACTATTCTATATTCTATGTTCTATGTTCTATCTGTCTTAAATATGCCCATTGACTTGGCCTCCACTGCCACCTGTGGCAATAAGTTCCACAGATTCACACTGTCTGGCTAGAGAAATTCCTTCTCATGTCTGTTCTAAAAGGAGAGGTTGGACAAACGGGTTGTTTTCTCTGCGGCATCGAAGGATGAGGAACACTCTGAGAGAGCAGTATAAAATTACAAAAGGCAGCGATAGATGGTCAGAGTCTTATATATTTTTATTTTTTGATTTAGAGATATATCTTAATGAGCCTGCTTAACTCAGTTACACCTGTTTGTTCAATCACTATGTGCCATGCTGAGTGACGTGGGCGATCACTTGTTCTTGGCAAATTTTTCTACAGCAGTGGTTTGCCATTGCCTTCTTCTGGGCTGTGTCTTTACAAGTCGGGTGACCTTTATAAGCTGGGTGAGCCCCGAGCCATTATCAATGCTCTTCAGAGATTGTCCGCCTGGCGTCAGTGGTCACATAACCCGGACTTGTGATGTGCACCAGCTGCCCATACAGTCATCCACCACCTGTTCCCATGGCTTCATGTGAGCCTGATCAGGGGGTTGGGAGGGGGCTTAGCAGGTGCTACATCTTGCCCAAGGGTGACCTGCAGCCTAGCAGAGGGAAGGAGCACCTTACACCTCCTTTGGTAGAGACCTTTCTCCAACCTGCCACCCTCAGTCACATCCACGTCACCGATTAAACTACTAGCACGTCCGCCTGTGGACTCTGGGAGGAAACCTGAGCACCCGGAGGAAACCCGAGTGGTCACGAGGAGAACTTACAACTCCTCACAGTTCCTCCAATCATCTTAAAATTATCCCCTCTCATATTAGCCATTGCTGCCCCAGGGAAAAATGTGGTGGTTGAGGCAGATACATTAAAAACATTTAAAAGGTCATTGGACAGGTACGTTGATAGGAAAGGTTTGGGGCAGGGGTTCCCAACCTTTTTTATGCCATGGACCAATACCATTAAGCAAGGGGTCCATGGACCGCAGGTTGGGAATGCCTGGTTTAGAGGGATATGGCCAAACATGGGCAATAGGACTAATCTAGATGGAAATCTTGGTCAGCGTTGACCTTCCGAACTGAAGAATCGATTTTCATGCTATAACTCTATAACTTGGGTTGGGCCTAGTCAGTGAAGAGTGAATTAAGTTTTCCTCCTTTGTTCCTTGGAAAGTAGAAGATTAAGAGGAGATTTGATAGAGGTATACAAAATTATGAGGGGTATAGACAGGGTAAATGCAAGCAGGCTTTTTCCACTGAGGTTGGGTGGGACGACAACTAGAGGTCATGGGTTAAAGGTGAAAGGTGAAAGGTTTAGGGGGAGCATGTGGGGAAAGTTCTTCACTCTGAGTGTGGAAAGAGCTGCCAGCACAAGAGGTGCCTGTGAGCTCGATTTCAACGTTTAAGAGAAGTTAGGATAGGGACATGGACGGAGGGCTATGGTCCTGGTGCAGGTCGATGGGCGTAGGCAGTTTAAATGGTTCAGCATGGACTAGATGGGCTGAAGGACCTGTTTCTGTGCTGTTCTTCCCTATTACACAGTGCCCCCTGAAGCTTCTGACAGTGTGTTTACAATTAAGGCTGAACAACAAACGCGATCGAAGTGGGCCAACTGCCTGTGAAGATTGGACACTGGCAGGTGTAATCAGAGAGATTTTGCACCATATGCTGTCTTTGCTTGTACGGCCAGTTACTGCAGCAGCTCCACGAATACGGAGATGATTAGCATTAAAAAAAAATTACTTTGCCTCTCTCTCCATTGCTTCAGCAGCGTTTAAAACATGGCCTGCTTTTTGCAGGTGTTTAAGTTTAATTGAACAATTAATTCAGATCAGAGGTGATTGTGGTAATCAGCTGTGCCAGAATGTAAATTACATTTTATTTCCTCTCTGCTTTCTGTGTATATTCAATTGCTTGGATGAGAGCAGCCCCTGCAATACTCAATACCATACAAGGCAAAGTAGCCCCTTGTTAGGCGCCCTATCCATCACCCGAAGTACCAATTGCCTTATAGCTGTGTTGCAATGTGTGCTCTGTGTAGGATGTACTACAGTTAGAGCGACAGAGCACAAAAACAGGCCAGTATACAACCTGAAATTCTTGCTCTTCACGGACATCCACAAAACTGAAGGAAAAACCCAAAGAACGAATGACAGAAATTGTTAGAACCACAAATCCCCCCTCCCCCCTCCCAAGCACAAACGGCACCAAAAGCGTCGAACCTCGCCCCTTCCCTTCCCCTCCCCCGCACCTGCTCCAGTGATCCCCTCCCCCCAGCATGCAAGCAATAGCAAAGCCTCCTGAGACCATGATCTGGAGCCCATCGAAAACTACAGTCCATCACTTCCACTACACTTCAACATCTCAGACAGGCTCTCACTAGCAAGGGAAAGAGAGAGATCACTCCTGCCACAATGAGAGGAGAGAGAGAGAGAGAGAGAGAGTGAGAGAGAGAGAGAGAGAGAGTGAGAGAGAAAGAGAGAGTGGGAGAGGGAGAGGGAGAGGGAGAGGGGGAGAGAGGGGAAGAGAGGGGAAGAGAGGGAGAGAGGGAGAGAGGGAGATCGCTCTTACCACAATGAGAGGAGAGAGAGGGAGAGAGAGAGAGAGCATGCGCGAGAGAAAGAGAGAGCGGGAGAGGGAGAGGGAGAGAGGGGGAGAGAGGGGGAGAGAGGGGAAGAGAGGGGAAGAGAGGGAGAGAGGGAGAGAGGGAGATCGCTCCTACCACAATGAGAGGAGAGAGAGAGAGAGAGAGAGTGAGGGAGAGAGATAGAGAGAGGGAGAGAGGGGAAGAGAGGGACAGGGAGAGAGAGAGAGGGAGAGGGGGAGAGAGGGGAAGAGAGGGGAAGAGAGGGAGAGAGGGAGAGAGGGAGGGGGAGAGAGGGGGAGAGGGAGAGGGAGAGAGAGAGAGGGAGAGGGAGAGAGGGGAAGAGAGGGAGAGGGAGAGAGGGAGAGAGAGGAAGAGAGTGGAAGAGAGGGAGAGAGGGAGAGAGGGAGAGAGGGAGAGTGGGAGAAGGAGAGAGAGAGATTTTTTTACCAGTTGAGAGCAGCTTCCACCATGTCAGCCATTGACTGGTGCGATTAACTGCCAACGCTCCTTCCATTGGTTCCCTGGGGTGCGACAGCTGGTATGTCAGGTTTCAAATACCCTGGGTGTACAGAACGGCATGTGTGGGAGGCCTTCTCTCTCGTTTCCTTTGTCCCCAGAACCACTGGGACGGTATGCTCTGCCCGCACTTTTAGTTAAGTATCTGTTTGTTAAATATTTAGTTCTGTAGTTTATGTAACCTGGGGGAACTTAACTGTTAGGTCGATTTTTTTTACTGTTTGCAAATAAATGATTAATATGCTTACGCACAGTCAATGTTTTCTGTCTCCCTCACCAAACCTGTGAACCTGCTTCAACGTTACAGCTGCCTCCTTGAATTGCTGCCGTCTTTGAGGTGTCAGTGGAGCCACAATCGTGTTCAGGAGGGTGTGCCACAATTTTGACCAGGGGACAGTGAAGCTGGACTTCGACAGTGAACGGTGGGGCACCGAGGTGTACCCGGAGTACAGGTCCATAGTTCGCTAAAAGTGGCATCACAGGTGGGTAGGGCTGTCAAGGGAGTTTTGGCACATTTGCCTTCACCAATCAGGGCACTGAGTGCAGTAACTGGGAAGCTGAACACGACGTTGGTGAGACCAAATTGCGTGCAGTTCAGCTCACCTTCCTGCAAGAAGGCTGGCAATAGGATCGAAAGCGTGCAGAGAAAATCTACAAGGACGTTACTGAGACTTGAGGACCTGAGTTGTAGGGAAAAGTTCAATAGGTTATGACTCTAATCCCACCATTCTCTGTGTAAAAAAAAATAAATTAGCCTTGCAAATCTCCTCTGCCTTTGTTTCCACAGGGAGGACGTACAATCTTCTTACAGACAGGGGCAGGAATTGAATCCCAGTTACGTGGCACTGTAAAGTGCTACGCTAACCATTATGCCGCAGTGCCGACCCTCTGCGGTACCAAAGGATAATGAACAACACTCTTGCTGCAGGGTGTCTTCCAAACTCCAAGAAGGGATGAACATAGAATTCCCCAATCTCCAGTAATTCCCTCCCCCTCCCTTCCCCTATCCCTATTTCACTCTACCCCTCCCCCAGCTCCCTCATGGTTCCGCCTCCTTCTTCTACTACCCATTGTTTTCAGGGCTATGACGTCAATGCTTCCCCTCCCCCACCCCTTCGTCTTTCAAATTACTGGTCTATCAACTGACGCTACAAGCATTCTTCAAATCCTTCCCCATCTTTCATTCTTCAGTCCTGATGAAGGGTTCCAGCCTGAAACGTCGACTCATCATTTCTGACTGTTGCTGCCCGACCTGCTGAGTTCATCCAGCGTACTGAAAGTGTTGCTCATCCAGATGTTGTACTGTGAACTGTTTTGGGCCCCCTTTTTAAGAAAGGATGTGCTGACACTGGAGACTGTGTGGAGGAGGCTCACGAGAGTGATTCCGGAAATGAAGGGTTTGTCATATGAGCAGCAATGAAAGGCTCTGGGCCTGTGCTCACTGGAATTTAGAAGAATGGTGGAGGGAGATCTCATTGAAACCTATCGATGTTGAAAGGCCTTGATAGAGTGGGCGTGGAGAGGACGTTTCCAAGAATGGTGGGGTCTAGGAACAGAGGGCACATCCTCAGAACAGAAGGATATCCATTTGAAATGGAAATGAGGAGGAGTTTCTTTAGCCAGAGAGTGGTGAATCTGTGGAATTCGTTGCCACAGGCAGCTGTGCAGCCCAAGTCATTGGGTGTATTTTAGGTGGAAGTTGATAGATTCTTGATTAGTCAGGGCATGATAGGGTAGAGGGAGACGGCAGGAGATTGGGGCTGACAGGGAAAATGGATCAGCCCTGATGAAATGGCGGAGCAGACCGGATGGGCTGAATGGCCCAATTCTGCTCCTATGCCTTATGTTCTTTGAGGTGGACTGTGGGCGAACAAGGTCAGGGTACAGATTCTCTGAACTTAAAATAAAAGCAGAAATAAGCCAATGTGGCCCAGCCCAGCTGCAAGGAGAAGGGTACTGGCCCCAGTACATGAGACAATCCACATGCCGATCAGTGAGATGGCGAGCTCAGAGTTGGAGGCCTGGAATTCCGGGTCCTGTCATCGCCTAGTCCAAGGGTTGATACCAAAGATCAAAGCCTGAAGGTTGGTAGCAAGTGTGGAAGTTAAAGCCTGCGCTGGAGGCCGAGAGGCCTGTCTTGGGGTTGGAGATCAGTCCACGGGTGTTGCTGGGTGGGCAGGAAAAGGGGTCGTTTCGCTCTGGGTGTCTTGTTGCTTGCTGTGTTCTGTTCTGGTGAGCGTTGTGGGCACCGGAACGCGCAGAGACATTTGCGGGCTACTCCCGGCACATTCTTGGGCGTGTAGCTTGTTGATGCAAACAGTGTATTTCACTGTGTGTCTCCATATACTTGTGATAAATGAATCTCAATCCGAATGTGAAGCACTTGCGGAGATGGTGGGGATTTTCAAAACACTTTTCCCCAGACAATCTTGCAATCTACCCGAAGGAAATTACTCCAACATTTCATGGAGCAAATCCCAATGTTACGTCTGGCATGATGAGGTATGTGGTTGTTCTTACCTTCGACATTCAGCCCATGTCTAGGGCGGGGACACAATCATCATTGCAAGTACACGCCATACAGTCAATCCACTCAGTGGACCATCTTACAGGCAATTATTGAGGCAGCCTCAACGTGGCAAACTCACATCATGGGGGAACAGCAAACCAAAGCGGAAAATATTGTGAGCTATCAGCCTCCGTCAGTAACCAAGGAAATAGAGAAACTCCTAGCCACAGACTCACACACGCACTCACACGCACAGACACACACTCACACGCACACGCACAGACACACACTCACACGCACAGACACACACTCACACACACTCACACACACAGACACACACTCACACTCACTCACACACACTCACACGCACAGACACACACTCACACACACAGACACACACTCACACGCACACACACAGACACACACTCACACACACAGACACACACTCACACACACTCACACACACAGACACACACTCACACTCACTCACACACACTCACACGCACAGACACACACTCACACACACAGACACACACTCACACACACACACACAGACACACACTCACACGCACACACACACACAGACACACACTCACACTCACTCACACACACTCACACGCACAGACACACACTCACACACACAGACACACACTCACACACACACACACAGACACACACTCACACACACAGACACACACTCACACACACTCACACACACAGACATACACTCACACTCACTCACACACACTCACACGCACAGACACACACTCACACACACAGACACACACTCACACGCACACACACAGACACACACTCACACACACAGACACACACTCACACACACTCACACACACTCACAGACACACACTCACACTCACTCACACACACTCACACGCACAGACACACACTCACACACACAGACACACACTCACACACACACACACAGACACACACTCACACGCACACACACACACAGACACACACTCACACTCACTCACACACACTCACACGCACAGACACACACTCACACACACAGACACACACTCACACACACACACACAGACACACACTCACACACACAGACACACACTCACACACACTCACACACACAGACACACACTCACACTCACTCACACACACTCACACACTCACACACACTCACACACACAGACACACACTCACACGCACACACACAGACACACACTCACACACAGACACACACTCACACACGCACGGACACACACTCACACTCACACGCACAGACACACACAGGCGCACACACGCCAGACACACACTCACACTCACTCACACACACTCACACTCACAGACACATGCACACACAGGCGTACACACGCACACACGCCAGACACAGACTCACACTCACAGGCACATGCAGAAACACACAGGCGTACACACGCCAGACACACAGACACACACATACACTGATGCACTATCAATTGCTCCAAAAGACTGGAATTAGAGTAAATACTGAAAGGCTTTTATTAACAGTAAATGGACCAACGTCCATGCTGAGTATCTGTCCTGGAGTGAGGGAGGAGCAGTGACACAATCACCTTTATTTTCAGGGGTCTGAGGGAGGAGCCACAGGGGTAGTCAGCAGAAGGCCGTGTCCAGACAGGTACAACATATCATATATAGATGGTTTACCAGACACACACACACACACACACACACACACACACACACACACACTGCTACTTTAATACTGGGTTTATGGCTGTCGTGCATCTGAGTTGTGCTTTTGTACTGCTGGGCATCGCTTGTACTGGCTGGTTACTTGATTTTATTTATTTATTTATTTATTTGTTGTTTTATAGCATTGAGTATGAGAGTTGCAAACTCATTTTCGCTGTATTGGTGCATGACTCATCGTTCTATGCAATGACAATAAAGATATTTCAATTTCAATACTCACTCACACATGCACACACAGAGACACAGACACACACAAGCACGCACACACACGCACAGAAACACATACACACACATGCACACAGACATACGTGCATGTGTACGTGGGCATTAACTCTCACAAGCCTGCATGCAGACACAAAGGAATGCAGCCAGACGCATGTGAAACACATTTACTTGTGCACACATAGGTACGTGTGTGCTGTGCAAACACACCTGTCAAATACTCACTGAAGAGTCTGGGAACCACTCATTCAATTGCTGATTTAGTCTCTGCTTCAGTGTAAAACAACAGGGAAAAGTAACATTCCTGCGTGGAAGAGAACAGCCTTGATTTTCAAGCACTTCAGCTGAGAGTAATCCAATCATCCGCTGAAAGGTTACAAACTCAGGGGAAGTTGCAGCGAAGCTGGGGGAGGAGGCCAGCGGTGAAAGGAACTGATTGGAGCACAACAATTCTGATAATCAGTCAAAGTCAGAGCCCAATTACTGTCATATGCCCAACTAAACGCAAATACAGCTACAATGGAAAACTTAATTGCAGCACCATCACAGATATAAAGCATTCACAAGAAAAAAACATAAATTAAACAAAAATCGCACAAAATTATACAAGAAAGAACGCAATTAGAACAAAACGAATCGTCCAATGCAGTGCAAAGAGGTCGTAGCGTTGCTATACTGCGGCAGTGATTAGAGCTGTTCAGGTTGGTTTAAGAGCTGTTAAAGGTAACTGTCTGTGAGCCTGGTGGTGTGGGACCATAAGATCGTAAGATATAGGAGCAGAATTAGGCCATTTGGTCCATTAAGTCTGCTCTGCCATTTCATCATGGCTCATCCATTTTCCCTCTCAGCCCCAATCTCCTGCCTCCTCCCTGTATCCCTTCAAGCCCTGACTAATCAAGAATCTATCAACTCTGCCTCAAATATACCCAATGACGTGGACTGCACAGTCGCCATGGCGGCGAATTCCACAGGTTCACCGATCTCTGTCTAAGGAAATTCCCCCTCATCTATATTCTAAAAGGTCACCCCTCTATTCTGAGGCTGTGTCTTCTGGTCTTGGACTCCCCCAGCATAGAAAACATCTGCTCTATCGGCCTTTCAATATTCAATACATCTCAATGAGATCCCCCCTCATTCTTCAGAATTCTGGTAAGTACAGGCCCAGAGCCATCAAACGCTCCTCATATGATAAGCCTTTCAATCCTGGAATCATTTTCCTGAACCTCCTTTGAACCCTCCCCAATGCTGGTACATCCTTTCTTAGATAAGGGCCCAAAACCGCTCACAATACTCCAAGTGAGGCTTCACCAGTGCTTTATAAAACCTCATCATTACATCTTTTATATTCTAGATTCTGCTGGAGTTTAGAAGGATGAGGGGGGATCTTACTGAGACCTTGAATATATTGTAAGACCTGGAGAAAGTAGATATCAAAAGGGGGTTTTCGGTAGTAGGAAAGTCTGGGAGCAGAGGGCAAAACCTCAGAATAAAAGGATATCCCTTTAAAACAGAGATGAGGAAGAATTTCTGTAGCCAGGAAGTGATAGGTCTGCAGAATTTATTGCCACTGATTGCTGTGGAGGCAAAGTCATTTGGGTATATTTAAAGCAGAGGTTGATAGGTTCTTGATTAGGAAGGGTGTCAAAGGTTACAGGGAGCAGGCAGGAGAATGATCTTATAGATATGCCTACTGGGGTGAATGGGGTGTCAGGTGAGGGGTAGCATCACTGGCGAAGGGGCTTGTCGTGTCCGTTTCAGGGCCGCTCGCTCACCTTTGCAACCCAGTGGACACTCATCTCTCACCTGTGGCTCCAAGTAGCTGTTTGCATGCGACAGCGGCCACACCCCAATACACCGCTTCGACAGGCGGGCTACCCCAGTGAGTGTAGCCGGCAGCCTCGTACCCACCCCAGTGAGATAGGGGCGTGCCTGTCCCAGCATGTGAGGTCAGCTCTGGCGGACTGGGCGGATGAGCTCTACAGTGAGATCCAACGGCCAGGAAGATAGTTCTGCAATGCTCCGTGGAGAGAGAAGGGCGTGACAAGGCACAGGAAATGTCACGGTCATCCACTGCAACCAAGGAAGACCCCAGTTTGTGACGCTTGTTCATACCACTGGACCCAGGCCTCAGGAGAGTGGAACTGCCTCAGTGCAACGGCTTCTCCACTTTAAAAACTCACCCGCACAGGTCTCCCGCCATCATCAGACGTGATGGACAACCACCTTAGGTACGCCTACACTCTCATTTCCCCCTTCAATCAAGGTTTAATTGCCCAATGGAAAAGAAATTGTGCGTGTATGAGGGAGAGACAGAATTCTGAGTGTGAGGGGGTGAATTCCTTCTTGGAATAGGTCACTAAGCCCCTCAAGACTGCTCTGGCATTCAATGCAATGATGGCCAATTGACACTGGACTCAACCCCTCTTCTATTCCAGTTTCCAATCACCTTCAATTCCTTATCTTTCAAATATTTATCTATATTCAACTTAAATATATCTTATGACCAGGCATCCACCACCGACCATCAGGGGAAGAGAATTCTGGAGAAGAAATTTCTTGCTCTCAAGTCCCCTCAAGGACTTATCAGAATCAGGTTTAATATCACCGGCATATGCTGTGAAATTTGTTGACTTTAAGGCAGCAGTACAATGCAAATATTAATAATAAAAAATATGAATGATAATAAGTATATATAAGTTTAAATAAATAAGCAGTGCAAAAATAGAAATTAAAAAGTGGTGAGGTAGTGTTCATGGGTTCAATGTTCATTTAGAAATCAGATGGCTAAGGGGTAGAAGCTGTTCCTGAATCGTTGAGTGTGAGCCTTCAGGCTCCTGTACCTCCTTCCTGATGGTAGCAATGAGAACATGGCATGACTGGGGTCCTTAATGATGGTTGCCATCTTTTCGAGGCATCGCTCCTTGCAGATGTCCTGGATACTATGGAGGCCAGTGCTCATAGTGAATCAGAATCAGGTTTAGTATCACGGCACTCGTCACAAATTTGTTAACTTTGCTGCAGCAGTACAATGCAATGCGGGATGATAGAAAAAAACTGTGAATTACACACTTATTCATCTATTTATCTATTTCTCTATCTCTATCTACCAATCTTTTTCACTCATTCTCTCTATCTCTGTTTCTGTCTATCTCCATCCCCCTCTCTCTAGCTCAACAATCTTAAACCTGAAGAGGAAATGCATCAGAAGGAACAACAAACAGATAAGTAAGATCCTCAACAAAATATTGCCAAATCGAACCGATTCTTTCACATAAGTCAAGTCCTGATGAAGGGTCTCAGCCTGAAACGTTAACTGTTTAAGGAGGAGGGGAAGATGGCGGCGTGACGCAGCGCACAGCGGCCACTCCGGTGAATAATATCTGTAATCTGTCAAGTAGGGTGCCGTGCACAATCCTGATTTGATGGAGACAGACGTGAGAGAATGGAGGAACATCTGGAGAAACTTCTGAAATGCCTTTTTTGCTGCCGCTGTTACTGTGTGATCCAGAATCTCCGGAGGAGAAGGCCCCGAGCCCTCGGCTTTGCCTGTTGCTCAGCGGCCGGGACGGGGTCGAGGTGGTTGGCAGAGATGGTGCTCGGTGTCAGAGGGCTGCTCGGAGCTCGAAGGTTTCGGATGGACTCAGGGTCGGCTAGGGTCAGCTGTGGTCGGGTGCTTCCAATGCATCAACAGTTGTCGGTGCCTGGAGGTTTATGGCAGAGAGAGTTTCTCCCTTCTGCCGCCTGCTATCAGGGACTATCAGGAGTCGATCGGAACTTTGAGACTCTTTTTTTACCGTTCCCATAGTCTGCTCTTTATCAAATTATGGTATTGCTTTGCACTGCTGTAACTATATGTCATAATTAAGTGGTCTTGTCAGTGTTACTCTTTGGTTTGTCCTGTTTTTTTTGTGATATCACTCTGGAGGAACATTGTATCATTTCTTAATGCATGCATACATTTCTAAATGACAATAAACGAGGACTGAGTGTCCTCATAATCTAATCTAATCTAATCTTCCAAAGATGCTGCCTGACGTGCCGAGTTCCTCCAGCATTTTGTGTGTGTTGCTCTGGGTTTCCAGCATCTGCAGGATCTCCTGTGTTTATCGCAATCGTTGAGTTTTTGGAAAATTTAACAATGATGTTACCATGGTGCCATGGTCAGCACTTGCAAGGCAAGAACGTTGTGCAACCATGTGATCTACAGTAAGTGACCAGAGTGAACACTGCAGGAGCTGCCATGCATCCTTGACAAGGAGGGTAATATTTTAATTCAGGTTTCTGTTGACAACTTAATTACACTGCATTAAACACCGACATAAAAATAGTTCTCTGAAATCTATCCGCTGATCTTCCACAATGAAAATGTCAGCATCTGTTAGCAAATGGAGATTTTCCAATCAGATACACAGCTGTACACCAGGAGCTGGGAAATTGGGCTATTAGTGAGCAGAAACTAGGCAGGTGCTGCACGTAATTTGGCTTTTTTACGGCCACAGATTGCTTGCAAAACTGTTTAGATAAATTACACAGAAATATTACCCACATTTGTACTTTTTGAATATTTGCAATCGGACCAAAATTTTTTTACATTTTAGTTTGTGAGCAATGACCTTATGCGTGATTCTCTTTACAGTACCTTGAGATTTTAGGTAGTGGACATTAATTCAGTATAGTCTTGGAGAGAAATTTGCCAGGAAGCTAATATCTAGAAGATGCTGCGACCAAATATGGGAAGATAAATTTTAATGATTAGGAAAATCATTCAAATTTTAATGATCAGGAAAATCCTACAAAAGATAGTAGATTCAGCCCAGTACCCCATGGGTAAAGCTCTCCCAACCATTGAGCACATCTGCATGAAACGCTGTCGTAGGAAAGCAGCATCCATCATCAGGGACCCCCGCCACCCAGGTTACGTTCTCTCTCACTGCTGCCGTCAGGTAGAAGGTACAAGAGCCTCAGGACTTGCACCAGCAGGCTCAAGAACAAAAGGGGATAACTACACTCACTTACCCAACCATTGAGATGTTCCCACAACCAACAATCTCACTTTAAGGATTCTTTATCTTGTTATCACATGCTCTCGTTATTTATTGCTATTTATTTATATTTGCATTTGCACAGTTTGTTGTCTTCTGCTCTCTGGTTGACCTTTCACGGATCCCGTTATTTAGATTTGCCGAGTATGCAGACAGGAAAATGAATATCAGGGTTGTATATGGTGACATATATGTACTCTGATAGTAAAATTTACTTTGAACTTTGAACAAGGAAAATATGTTGTAGGAACCTGGACAAAAGTATTGGGATAATTCTCAGTTTATAAGAGCATAAGACACAGGAGTAGAATGAGGCCATTCAGCCCATCGAGTCTGTTCCGCCATTCAATCATGCCAGATTTATCATCCTTCTCACCCCCGTTCTCCTGCCTTCTCTGTGTAACCTTTGACATCCTTACTAATCAAGAATCTATCAAAGTTCAAAGGACATTTACGACCAAAGAACAGGAATTCTGCAGATGCTGGAAATTCAAGCAACATACATCAAAGTTGCTGGTGAACGCAGCAGGCCAAGCAGCATCTGTAGGAAGAGGTGCAGTCGACGTTTCAGGCCGAGACCCTTCGTCAGGACTAACTGAAGGAAGAGTGAGTAAGGGATTTGAAAGTTGGAGGGGGAGGGGGAGATCCAAAATGATAGGAGAAGACAGGAGGGGGAGGGATAGAGCCAAGAGCTGGACAAGTGATAGGCAAAAGGGAATACGAGAGGATCATGGGACAGGAGGTCCGGGAAGAAAGACAAGGGGGAGGGTGACCCAGAGGATGGGCAAGAGGTATATTCAGAGGGACAGAGTGAGAAAAAGGAGAGTGAGAGAAAGAATGTGTGCATAAAAATAAGTAACAGATGGGGTACGAGGGGGAGGTGGGGCCTTAGCGGAAGTTAGAGAAGTTAATGTTCATGCCATCAGGTTGGAGGCTACCCAGACGGAATATAAGGTGTTGTTCCTCCAACCTGAGTGTGGCTTCATCTTTACAGTAGAGGAGGCCATGGATAGACATGTCAGAATGGGAATGGGATGTGGAATTAAAATGTGTGGCCACTGGGAGATCCTGCTTTCTCTGGCGGACAGAGCGTAGATGTTCAGCAAAGCAGTCTCCCAGTCTGTGTCGGGTCTCGCCAATATATAAAAGGCCACATCGGGAGCACCGGACGCAGAATATCACCCCAGTCGACTCACAGGTGAAGTGATGCCTCACCTGGAAGGACTGTTTGGGGCCCTGAATGGTGGTAAGGGAGGAAGTGTAAGGGCATGTGTAGCACTTGTTCCGCTTACACGGATAAGTGCCAGGAGGGAGATCAGTGGGGAGGGATGACCAAAGTATGTGTACAGTATACAGCCTCGAGATTCGTCCCCTTACAGGCAGCCACAAATGAAATCCAATACAACCCAATCTATTTATCTATCTATCTATCTTGAGAAAAGAGGACTGTCAAACACCCAAAATGCAGGGAGAAAAAAAACCAAATCATACAAATTACAAATGCAGGCAAATAGTTTTCTGAACTGAAGTCCTCAAAAAGAGTCTGTCCGCTGATTCTTCATTCTGTGCAGAGCTGATTAAATGTCGCCGGGCCACGAGCTGAACCGACCCGTCCCTCACCTCGTGTCCCGACGTCCTGACCTCTTCAGCCTGGCCCGGCCCCTAAATTGCCGCCCAAATATCAAGTTCTGTCGCTTCAATTACTTCTGGGGCAGGGACCCCACTGCCTTGATTCAGCCTATACCAGACCTTTCAACCTCTACTTTAAGTATGTATGTGGCCAGCAATTCAACCGATTCACCACCCTCAGCTAAAGAAATTCTCTGTCCTCTCTGTTCTAAAGAGACATCCTCCTCTTCTGAGGCTGTGCCCTCTGGTCCAAGACTTCCCCGCTCCATATCCCGGGTATCGAGGCAATTCAAGGTTTGATAGGTTTAAATGAGATTGCCGCCTCCGCAACCCCACCCCTCATTCTTTAAAACTTCAACCAGTACAGGCCCAGAGCCATCAAATGCTTCTCATATGTTAACTCTTTCGTTCTCAGGATCAATCTCGTGAACCTCTGCTGGACCCTCTCCACTGTCAGCACATCCTTTCGTACATGTGGAGCTCAAAACTCTCACGACACTCGAAACACGGTCTGACCAACGCCTCATAAAGCCTCAACCTTTTCATACGGGCTGTAGATCTGTCTGCTACTAAATGCTGGAGATGTTGCTTTAGTTAATAATTTTGAACCTGAAATTGATAAAGATTGAAATCTTTAGCAAGTCGCTAAATATCAGCCCTGATCTCATTGAATTTCAGAATAGGTTTGAGAGGCTGAATGGTCTCTTCTATGTTCTTAAACACAAGGGACGCCGACATTGGCTGTTTATTCCCCTCCGTAGACGCTGCCTGACCTGCTGAGTTCCTTCAGCATTTTGTGTGTTGCTCTTCTAGTCTGTCTATACTCTCATTCAGTCACATTTGAAATGCAAGTCATAGTCATACTTTATTGATCCCGAGGGAAATTGGTTTTCGTTACAGTTGCACCATAGATAATTAAATAGTAATAAAACCATAAATAATTAAATAGTAATATGTAAATTATGCCAGCAAATTATGAAATAAGCCAAGGACCAGCCTATTGGCTCAGGGTGTCTGACCCTCCAAGGGAGGAGTTGTAAAGTTTGATGGCCACAGGCAGGAATGACTTCCTATGACGCTCAGTGCTGCATCTCGGTGGAATGAGTCTCTGGCTGAATGTACTCCTGTGCCCAACCAGTACATTATGTAGTGGATGGGAGACATTGTCCAAGATGGCATGCAACTTGGACAGCATCCTCTTTTCAGACACCACCGTTAGAGAGTCCAGTTCCATCCCCACAACATCATTGGCCTTACGAACGAGTTTGTTGATTCTGTTGGTGTCTGCTACCCTCAGCCTGCTGCCCCAGCACACAACAGCAAACATGATAGCACTGGCCACCACAGACTCGTAGAACATCCTCAGCATCGTCCAGCAGATGTTAAAGGACCTCAGTCTCCTCAGGAACTAGAGACGGCTCTGACCCTTCTTGTAGACAGCCTCAGTGTTCTTAGACCAGTCCAGTTTATTGTCAATTCGTATCCCCAGGTATTTGTAATCCTCCACCATGTCCACGCTGACCCCCTGGATGGAAACAGGGGTCACCGGTACCTTAGCTCTCCTCAGGTCTACCACCACGGATGGATCTTTGAAACATTCTCTTGTGGCATATTTGCATCCCTGACAAAGTCACCGTTTATTGTTCATCTCTGATCGTCCTTGAGAAGGAATTCTGATGAGTGATCTCAAAATGCTGCAGTCCACGGCGTGCTCCCAAAGCTCAGCAGACACAATTCCTAGAATTCCCACAATTCCTGATGATCAGGAATGACCAGGGAGTCCTGATGAAGGGTCTTGGCCCAAAACATCGACCGTTGCTCTCTCCTCTCCATGGATCCCGCTTGGCTTGCTGAAATCTTCCAGCAATTTTGTGTGTGTCTGTGTCGCACAGGTCAATAGGGTGGTTAAGAAGGCCTGTGGGGGCATATGCAATCATGAGAGGCTAGAAAAACTTGTGGTGTTTTCTCTGGAGCGCTGAACGCTGAGGGGAGATCTGATAGAGGTTTATAAGATTATGAGAGGCATAGATGGAGTAGAAACGGTATCTTTTTCCCAGGGTAGAAATGTCTAATACCAAGGGGCATGTACTGAAGGTGAGAGGGGTAGGTTCAAAGGGGATGTGAGCGGTAAGTGTTTTTTACTCAGAGAGAGGTGGACGCCTGGTATGGTGGTAGAGACAAATATATTAGAGGCTTTTAAGAGATGTTTGGATAGGCACATGGTGTAAGGAAGATGGACATGGCGTAGGTAGGAGGAATTAGTGTTTGGGAGTTTTTGATTTGCCTTTTATCTGGCTTGGCCCACAATATTGTGGGCTGAATGGCCTGTACTGTTCTATGTTCTATGAAGACAAATGCATAGAAAAGATACAGGGCTGGAGAGGAAGGCATCTGATTGGAGAAGAGAGTGGACTTCAGGAGAAAGGGAAGGAGGAGGGGATCCAGGGAGATGTGATAGGCAGGTGAGAAGAGGTAAACATAAGAACATAAGAAATAGGAGCAGGAGTCGGCCATATGGCCCATCGAGTCTGCTCTGTCATTCAATAAGATCATGGCTGATCTGGCCATGGACTCATCTCCACCTACCTCCCTTTTCCCCAGAACTCTTAATTCCCCTACTATGCAAAAATCTATCCAATCTATGCTAAAAGGTTGGAGTGGGGAATAGAGTTGGGGGGGGTTGGAATTTTTTTACTAGAAGGAACAATCTATATTCATGCCATCAGGTTGGAGGCTACCCAGACAGAATATAAGGTGTTGCTTCTCCACCCTGAAGGTGGCCTCATCTTTGCACAAGATGAGGCCATGGACTGACATGTCGGAATGGGAACATACATTTTACTGTATGCTTTGATGTACATATGGCAAATAAAGCTAATCCTCATCTTTAATCTTCTAATCTTTAATGTTGAAGCATTAATGATGGACTAAGCATCATACACTTTCCTGCTCTTACTTGTTCCCAATCACAGGTTGAATGGAGTTTTCATGCATGCCACAGCACAGATAAAGGCCATTTGTCCCTTCGTGTTCATCCTGCCCCTTTGAAAATGCTGTCCAATAGTCCCTCATGTTGAAAGTACTGACAGAGTTGTTTGTTTCTGCCAAATGATGGGAGCCTTGCACAGCCTGTTCGGCTGGAGACCCTGTGCTGAGCCACTTTGGGAAGATATGAAGATTCTGCGTGAAGTGCACTCTCTCAGGGTTTGGGTTTTGCATTGCATTAAGTTCAAAATCTCAGTCAAACAGATAAAAAGCCTCAGGATGCCTTTGCCGGTGTCTGCAGCTCGTGTGCATTGGTGAGGACTGGTCTTCAGAACTGAATCGGATTTGATATTTGGCTACGGAATGGCAAATTCCAGTGACGTGGATGGCTGACAGAGGACGTCTGCAGCCTAGGCGTCTGTTCTGTGGAAGTCGAACTTTCGAGGCCTGACCTGGAGTTGGAGGACTGTCCATGCTTGTGTAGGTGGGTGGAAGGGAGGAACGGGGCTTGTTATGCTGCTGTTGTTTTGGTGCTTGTTGTGTTCTGTGTTGTTCTGCTGGGCATTGTGGGCATGCTATGTTGGCGGCGGAATGTGTACATAGAATAGTACAGCACAGTACAGGCCCTCCGGCCCACAATGTTGTGCTGACCCTCAAACCCTGCCTCCCATATAACCCCCCATCTTAAATTCCTCCATATACCTGTCTAGTAGTCTCTTAAACTTCACTAGTGTATCTGCCTCCACCACTGACTCAGGCAGTACATTCCACGCACCAACCACTCTCTGAGTAAAAAACCTTTCTCTAATATCCCCCTTGAACTTCCCACCCCTTACCTTAAAGCCATGTCCTCTTGTATTGAGCAGTGGTGCCCTGGGGAAGAGGCGCTGGCTATCCACTCTATCTATTCCTCTTATTATCTTGTACACCTCTATCATGTCTCCTCTCATTCTCCTTCTCTCCAAAGAGTAAAGCCGTAGCTCGAACTTCACTATAGTGAAGTATAGTTGTCATTCAACTATACATGAATATCCATGAACACAGCTAAACGGGACAGTGCTACGCCAGGGTCAAGATGCAAAACACAGTACCAACAGTCACTCACAGCACAAGTCACACATACCACATACAAGCTAGCAAGTACATAAAGATATCAGTAACATACAGTCACGCCAAAAAAAAGAGCCAGACACGAGCCATGAATGCCGCAGAAATCTGCAGTTGACCACAATACAGCTTGTCTTCTGCGGAGCGATCACTGGGGGCAGCACCGACTCCAGCCTGGACGCCACGCCACTCCACTCACGGTGAAGCACACGGGCTCTGACGCCTCTCTCCTGGCAGCCGTGAACAGGTGACACCGTAGCTGGAGGTCTCGTCCTCCCTGTGACCGAGGCCCCGACTTCCGACCCCCGCTCCCTGCTAACAAATCAGTGAATCAAACTTCCAGCATTCTACATTAGGGCCATAGGGCCTTGCGGGCTGCCCCCAGCGCGGTATGTTGGCTGTTAACGTAAATGACGCATTTCACCGTTTGTGGCGCTGTACGTGTGATAAATGTGAATCTGAATTCCATGACAAAAGGAATTCTCCCAACATGTGCTCTGCAGGCTCCTTTGCACTCCAGCTGCAAAAGATTTCCTGTCACTGTTATAAATTAACATTTCCTTTGAGATGCAGATGAAGATATTAAACAGCTCAGCTTCTCAACAGAGGAATGAAGATTGTCATTTGAAAGATCAGGTGATTAACTTTGACATCCTAATGTTCTGTACTGTACGTTCTTGTGATTTGATTCTTCATTTATCATCATTCTCATGAGGACGAGCACGTTAATGAGGAATGACACACATCCTTTACCTTCCATTTTATGAATAAGGGTCTTGGCTAAATCCACGAAGATTAGATCCTCTATTTTTAACTTACTTATTTTGTGTTGGGCGCGTGGCCAAGTGGTTAAGGCGTTTGTCTAGTGATCTGAAGGTCGCTAGTTCGAGCCTCAGCTGTGGCAGCGTGTTTGTGCCCTTGGGCAAGGCACTTAATCACACATTGCTCTCGTCTGTGCGAGGAGTGGCGCCCCACACAGACTTCCAATCTGCGTCTTGTAAGGCATGAAAATGCCCGACGCAGGCCTCTCATGGTCTGAGTCGATGTTCCTCCGCACTTACTGCCCGTTACGCCACTGGCGTTAACAGCGGCAATGAAAGCCCTCCATCTCTGACTTCCTTCATCATGTCAGTAGATTCCTCTCGGTTTTCACTACTCTCAGTCATGCAAGTCCCAGGTGGAGACTCAGGAATACCATCGCACTCAGATGCAGAAGGATTTGTCATTGCCGTCTCAGTAACAATTTTGTTTTACAAGTCAGAGTTGCCAACCCGGAGCTGAAGCCCCCCCACCCCTCACTTCCCACCAATGAACTTGATGGTCCGGTGGCCTCTACCCTTTGACCTGTTTGGCATGGGTGACCCTGCCAAAGCATATTCCACTCAATGTAGCTCTCCAGGTCATTGAAGCACGCAAGCCTCCAAACCCTCTGACAAGGTTGTGGTCCTCTTGCAGGGCACAATTGTTAAGTGACCAAAGATTTAGATTTTAGATTCAGATTCAGAGATATTTATCACACATGCAATGAAGTGCATCATTCGTGTTAGCAGCCCAGGGGTGTGTGGGGCAGCGGGCAAGGTCTGGTGATAACATAGCATTCCCACGATGCTTGGCCGGTCAGCACAGAGCACAACAAGCAACAAACCAACAATAGCAAAACAAGCCCCGTTCATCCGTCGACCTACCCACACCCACATACATGGACAGACCTCCAGTCTCTAGATTTTTCAAGTTGTTGGAAGCAAACTTGGTCAGGATAGCTGAAGGCACACACTCAGCGATTCAAGAACAGCTTCTTCCCCTCTGCCATCTGATTACTAAATGGACATTGAACCCGTGAGCACTACCTTACATTTTAATATATATTATTCTATAAATTTTAATCTATTCAATACACATATATCGTAATTGATTTATTATTATTAATAATAATTAAAATAATAATTATTATTTACAGAGCCCTGGTGAGACCACACCTGGAGTATTGTGTGCAGTTTTGGTCTCCAAATTTGAGGAAGGACATTCTTGCTATTGAGGGAGTGCAGCGTAGGTTCACGAGGTTAATTCCTGGGATGGCGTGACTGTCATATGTTGAAAGATTGGAGCGACTGGGCTTGTATACACTGGAATTTAGAAGGATGAGAGGAGATCTGATTGAAACATATAAGATTATTAAGGGATTGGACACACTAGAGGCAGGAAACATGTTCCTGATGTTGGGGGAGTTAGGAACCAGAGGCCACAGTTTAAGAATAAGGGGTAGACAATTTAGAACGGAGTTGAGGAAAAACTTTTTCACCCAGAGAGTTGTGGATCTGTGGAATGCTCTGCCTCAGAAGGCAGTGGAGGCCAATTCTCTGGATGCTTTCAAGAAAGAGTTAGATAGCGCTCTTAAAGATAGCGGAGTGAAGGGATATGGGGAGAAGGCAGGAATGGGGTACTGATTGTGGATGATCAGCCATGATCACAGTGAATGGTGGTGCTGGCTTGAAGGGCCGAATGGCCTACTCCTGCACCTATTGTCTATTAATAATAATAATAATTATTATTTTCTTCTCCTATATTATGTATTGCATTGAACTGGCTGCTGGTAAGTTAACAAATTTCACGACACACGCCAGTGATAATAAACCTGATTCTGATTCTGTTTCTGATCTGAAAATCATGCAGACGTCTAAAGAGATCAAGATAAGTTCATTGTTTTGCTCCCGAACGTACAAGTGATTCTCATGTGTATAAACCAGCTCCTCCACAGCACTGTCTTGCATAGACTTCTGCTTGAAGAGCCAACCTCTTTAGAGTAAAATAACGTGTGTGTGGGTGCAGAGGAAATGTAGGGGATGGGTGGATGGATAATTTCAGATTCTGATTAGTTTGTCTTAAGATGTTCTTGAGCCTATTATCCCTGGGGGTGGGCATAGGCGGCTGATGGCATCTCATCAGAGCCCTCTTGCCCGTGCCAGGCTTCCAAATATTCCCCAGGTGTAGCCCATCTTCTTGATATCAGTATTAAGGTCACATTGCCAGGGCTCTTTGGCCGGCCTCTCTTCTGCTTTCCCTGGGGATTCCATATTAGCGCTTACCTGGTGATATTGGCACTTCGTGTGTCCTACCCATCTCCACCTTCTCTTCCTAAATTCTTCCGCTGCTTGCTAGTGTGTTCTCAGCCATAGATCGGTGTTGCTGTCCAGCAGATCATGAGGATTTTGTCTCAAACAGCTATTAGTAAAGGTCGATACTTTTATAATGATAGTCTTTGTTCTCCCCCATCTCTCTGCCCCGTACAGAAGAATTGACTTCACACTGAGGTTGACTAGACTGACCTTAGTGCCCAGTGACAGCTCCTTGGAGCACCAGATGTCCTTGAGCTGGGTGAGGGCTGCTCTAGCTTTGCCAATCTACATTGCTGTTGCCCTGTCTGCCAATGACCTGCCCAGATAGGTGAAGACTTCTGCCTCCTTAAGTGCACTTCCCTGGAGAGTGACTGGGTCAATGTAGGTTGAGTTGATCTTGAGGACTTTAGTTTTCCCTTTTTTTGCTGTTAGGGCCCACTTGCACTGATGTGGTTGCCAGGTCTGCTATTCTTCCTGCATCTGCTTGTGGTATGGGGCTTCAGAGGTATATCATTAGTGAACTAGGTAGTCCAGTTGTTTCCATAGGGTCCAATAGCTCCCATTCCTTTTCTGTGCTGTAGATGTCTTCATGATCCAGCCTTGGTCCAGAAGAAACAGGGAAGGGGACATAAGGCTCTCTTGTCTGACTCCTGTCCTCACCCAAAAGCTGCTGGAGGGCTGTCCACCATGGTTGACTCGGCAGGACATTCCCTCATACGAATTCTTGATCGTCTTGCCTGCTACTCCATAGTCATAAAGACATAGAAAAGTACAGCGCAGAAACATGCCCTTTGGCCCATCTAGTTCCTGCTGAACCATTGAAACAGCCTACTCCCTTCGACCTTTATACTTTATACTTTATTGTCGCCAAACAATTGATACTAGAACGTACAATCATCACAGCAATATTTGATTCTGCGCTTCGTGCTCCCTGGAGTACAAATTGATAGTAATAATTAAAAATTTAAATTATAAATCATAAATAGAAAATAGAAAAGGTAAAGTAAGGTAGTGCAAAAAAAAACCGAGAGGCAGGTCTGGATATTTGGAGGGTATGGCCCAAATCCGGGTCAGGATCCGTTCAGTAGTCTTATCACAGTTGGAAAGAAGCTGTTCCCAAATCTGGCCGTACAAGTCTTCAAGCTCCTGAGCCTTCTCCCGGAGGGAAGAGGGATGAAAAGTGTGTTGGCTGGGTGGGTCGTGTCCTTGATTATCCTGACAGCACTGCCCCGACAGCATGCGGTGTAAAGTGAGTCCAAGGACGGAAGATTGGTTTGTGTGATGTGCTGGGCCGTGTTCACGATCTTCTGCAGCTTCTTCCGGTCTTGGACAGGACAACTTCCATACCAGGTTGCGATGCAGCCTAGAAGAATGCCTGCACCTGGATCATAGTCATCCATACTCTTACTATCCACCTACCTATCCAAACTTCTCTTAAGCATTCCACACTCCCATGACCCTCTGTGTGAAGAAGATTGCCCTTAAATTTTTCACCTTTCACCCTTAACCCATAATCTCTAGTTGTAGTCCCACCCAACCTCAGTGGAAAAAGCCTGCTTGCATTTACCTTATCCATTTCCCTCATAATTTTGTGTGACCTCTATCAAATTTGCTTTTAATCTTCATTACTCTGAGGAATACAGTCCTAATAATAGACCCCCAGCGTTCTCCACGGGATCTCTCTGTCAACACTGTGGAAGGCCTTTTCATAATCGACGAAGTAGATGCACAGATCTGAATTCCACAAGTGACTGTTCGTCTATGATGAGTAGTGTGGCTAGTTGGTCGGTACGTGATCTGTTCTTGCCGAAGCCTGCTTGTTCACCTCTTTGTTTACCATCTACAGCATTTTTCATCCTCTCTACTATTAGCCTGTAGAAGACTAGCAAGTATTTAGGATGGTGGTGAATATTGGTTTGCTTGGCTTGAGGTGTTTGATGTTGTGGTGTTTGCCGAACTTGGTAATTAATCTGCAGGCATTTCATCACCAGTTGAGGAGATGTCCTCAGTGCGCAGTTGTTGGTGTTTCTCTCTGGGAGTGCTTGCACTTATATAGGCCTCACTTGCTTGCCTCGGTCCTGGTTGGCTACCCCTTCAGTTGACCTTTGAATTCTATTGGATCGCTTTTTATTGGCTCTTAGGGGTTCGTAGATGGCGTCCATTTCAATATGTTTGCTTACGGAATTACGAGAAAAGAAAATTCTCGTGCCTGCTTCGTGTTTGCCTGTGCCAGAACCTCAGTTGAACTCAACATCCTTAAAGGTCAACTGAAGCAGTAGCCAATTGGGCCTGGAAGGAAAATATGGGGACAAGTCCAAAACAACACAATGGTGCAAAGCTATAGTGCAAAAAGAAGTGAAGTAATTTAACAGAAGAGGTAGAATTAAGAGTTTGAGAATGTGACAGCACCCCTGTGTAGGGGGTGACTGGTTCAGGATCCTACTCGTAGTGGTGAAGAAACTGGAGTCTGTTCACTGCCGCTTGTGGGCTCCTGGATCTTCTCCCTGAAGGTAGAAGTGAGAAAAAGGAATGGCTAGGCTGACAGGCATCCTTGACGATACTATTCATCATCATCATCATCATCATTATGGCTCCTGTTTTATGACATCATCACTATGCGCCATGCCATGTCGTATGACGTAGGCGATCATGGTCTTTCCATTATCATGATTGTTCCTGGCAAATCTTTTCTACAGAAGTGGTTTGCCATTGCCTTCTCTTGGCAGTGTCTTTACAAGACGGGTGACTCCAGCCATTATCAATACTCTTCAGAGATTGTCTGCCTGGTGTCAGTGGTCGCATCACCAGGACTTGTGAAATGCACCAGCTGCTTATAGGATCACCCACCATTTGCCCCATGGCTTCACCTGACCCTTATCTGGGGGATAAGCAGGTGATACACCTTGTCCAAGGGTGACCTGCAGGCTAGCGGAGGGAAGGAGCGTCTTCCACCTCCTTTGGTGGCGACGTATCTCCACTTCGCCACCCTCTGACTTATCTAGCAATCTTATAAACCTCGAGAAATTCATCCCCCAGCCCCCTGCATTCCAGAGAAACTAAACTCAGCCTATCCAATCTCTCCTTATAACCACAGCCATCCATTCCAGGCAACGACTTTGAGAATCCCTTCTGCATTCTCACTATTGCTACCACCTCCTTCCTGGAGTATGACAAACAGTGGACAATACTCCAAATGTGAACTGACTAAGGAGTTGTTCAGCTGTGACATCACATCCAAACTCTCACACTCGGTCCCTCAGCCTCTGAATGCAAGCACACTGAATGCCCTCTTCACTGCCCTATCCACCTGTGTTGCCATTTTCATGGAGCTGTGGCCTCTGCACATCAACACTCTTGGGGTCCCTGCCAATAAGCACATGTCTTGTTCGTACTTGATGCCCCAAACTGCACAACCTCACACCAAACAGAGGCGTTCATTTCTGCCTGAGGAAACAGAATAAGTAAACTCTTGTACTCATGGGAGTTTAGACGAATGAAGAGGGGGTCTCATTGAAACCTATTGAATATTGAAAGATTGAGACATAGAGTGGAGGTGGAGAGGATATTTCCAGTAGTTGGGGAGTCTAGGACCAGAGGGCACAGCCTCAGAATACCAGGGTGTCCCTTTAAAACAGAAATGAGGAGGTTTTTCTTTAGCCAGTGAGTGGTGAATCTGTGGAATTTGTTGCCACAGGCGGCTGTGGGGGTCAAGTCAATGGGAGAAAGCAGGAGATTGGGACTGAGAGGGAAAATGAATCAGCCACGATGAAACGACAGAGCAGACTCGATGGATCAGATAGATTAATTCTGCTCCTATATCTTACTGTCCCACACCACCAATTTCAGGAACAGCTACCGTACTTCCCTTGAAACTATGAGACAGGTATATGGAGGAATTTAAGGTGGGGGGTTATATGGGAGGCAGGGTTTGAGGGTTGGGACGATATTGTGGGCCGAAGGGCCTGTACTGTGCTGTACTATTCTGTGTTCTATGTGCTATGTTCAACCATTCAGTTCCTGAACCCTAATCACTACCTCAATGAACCTGTGAAATTAATTGCCTTAAACTAGGGGTTTTCAACATTTTTTATGTCATGGCCCCCTGGCTGGGAACCCCTGCCTTGGACGTTTGTGGAGGCTAAGTCTTAAGGTGTATTTGAAGCAGAGGTTGATAGGTTTTTCATTAGTAAGGGTGCCAAAGGTTACGGGGAGAAAGCAGAAGAATGACGTTGAGAGGGATGATAAATCAGCCATGATGGAATAGTGGATCAGACTCGATGGGCCAAAGGGCCTAATTCTTCTCCCATGTCTTATGAAAATACGTATGCCCTGAATGCCATGAGAACACAAGGAAAAGAAGCACGTAGAGGCAAAATTAATCCAAAATGAAAACAAAACAATTGCCGCAAGCCTGCAACCCCGCGGAGCTGTTATACATGCGTGATGCACCCTCAGCTCCAATGAAATGATTGTTCCATTGAGTCCAATTCTTTACTAGCAATTAGCAAACACACAGTTAAGCGTTATTGAGCGTTATCTCAGCTGTCAGGAAAAGATACGACCTCCGACAGTCCCAAGCTGCAAACTGCCACGAAATAAGCAAGAATGTGCAGCTTATTCCCCGTTGTTTTTACCACCCCCCCACTCATGAGACTAGTTGCCGTAATAAACACGAAACACAGAATACAAAGCAGATAGAGAACAGATACACGGCTCCTTCAAAGCAGTAACAGCTGTCTGGTCTCCTGAGCCCGTTCTGTTGCTAAATAACAAGAACAGTTTGCAGGTGCTGGAAATCCAGAGTAACACACACACAAAATGCTGCAGGAGCTCAGCAGGTCAGGCAGCAGCTAGGAAAAAGAGTAAAGCAGTCAACATTTTGGGTCAGGGCTGGAAGTTGACTCCCAGCTCTTTACTTCTCCAACACACACCCACCCCACTCTCCCAGTTTCACCCATCACCTACCCTCCCCCCTCACCTTCTTACTCTGACTTCTCCTCTTCCCGTCCAGGACCAGAGGCCACTGTTTGAGAATAAGGTGTAGGCCATTTAGAACAGAGTTGAGGAAAAACTTTTTCACACAGAGGGTTGTGGTTCTGTGGAATGCTCTACCTCAGAGGGCAGTGGAGGCCAGTTCTCTGGATTCTTTCAAGAAAGAGTTAGATAGAGCTCTTAAAGATAGCGGAGTGAAGGGATATGGGGAGAAGGCAGGAATGGGGTACTGATTGTGGATGATCAGCCATGATCACAGTGAATGGCGGTGCTGGCTCGAAGGGCCGAATGGCCTACTCCTGCACCTATTGTCTGTTGTCTTCCAGTCCTGAAGAAGGGTCTCGGCCTGAAATGTCGACTGTTTACTCTTTTCCGCAGATGCTGCCTGACCTTCTGAGTTCCTCCAGCATTGTATGTGTTTGCTGTTACTCAGTAAGATCTGATCAATGGCCAGAATGCTACTTTTCTACACAATCTTCATTCTTCTGTGCAACAGATATCTGGATTATTGTCATATACCCTGGGGTGTATTGAAATTTCTTATTTGCCTGAGCTCACAATGATGTGGATACTTGGTAATCACAAATGCAACTATAAATATAGTGACGAGCGAAGCAGAACGGTACAAAGGTTGTTCAAAAAATCTATTGCAGCCTTAAATCTGCTCAATGATTCATTCCAGTGATTCACAGCTCAGAAGAAAATCGACCTCATCGGAATCGTAATTGAACCTCGCAGCCCACTGACGGGAGGAGGAGAAAACTGGAGGTTCACGAGCCAGTGTTCGTTAAGGGATCGGAGGTGAAGATTCCTTCATATCATCATATCAGAAGATCTGTCCTGAAGACTGTTTGCATCTCAGCCTGATACGGAAATACCAGTCCCTAGGAATGTAAAAGGCTACAACAAGTGGTGCACTCAGCCCAGTCCATCACAGGCAAAGTTCTCCCCACCACCGAGCAGGTTTACAAGGAGAGCTGCCACAAGAAAATGACATCTATCATCTGGGACACCCCCACCATCCAGGTCATGCTCACTTCTGACTGCTACCTTCGGCGGGACGTACTGAAGCCCAAGGTCTCACAACACCAGGTTCAGGAACAGTTATCACCCTTCAAACATCAGGCTCCTGAACCAGCGTGGATCACTTCACTCACCACACCTCCAAACGGACTCTCTGACCTACAGGGTCACTTTCGTGGACTCTTTACAATTCATGTTCTCGGTATTATTAGTTTTTATTTTCACAATCTTTTCTTGAACATCGGTCGTTTCTTTTTTTTAATGTATAGATTTTGTAAATTCTAAAATATTTATTTATTTTCCTCTAAATGTCTCCAAGAAAATGATTCTCAGGGAACAGTGCCTCTATTTCCTCAGGAGCCTGCGGAGATTCAGCATCTCATCAAAAACTTTGGCAAACTTCTATAGTTGTGTGGTGGAAAGGGTGCTGACTGACTGCATCACTGCCTGGTACGGGAACACCAACGCCGTCGAGCAGAAAATCCTACAAAAGGTAGTGGACCTGGTTCAGTACGTCATGGGTAAAAGCCTCCCAACTATTGAGCACATCTACATGAAACGTTGCTGGAGAAAAGTAGCATCCGTCACTGAAGATCCTCACCACCCAGGCTGTGCTCTTTTCTCACTGCTGCCATCAGCTACAAGGTACAAGAGCCTCAGGACTCACACCACCAGGTTCAAGAAAAGTTACTATCCCTCAACTATCCGGTTCTTGAATAAATGGGGACGACTACACTCGTTCTGCCACATCTGATGGTCTCATTTTAAGGACTCTTTACCTTGTTATTTCATGGTCAGTATTTATTGCTACTTATTTATATTTGCATTTGCACAGCTTGTTGTTCATTGATCCCTTCCCCTCTCCCTCCCCCTCCCTTCCCCTATCCCTATGTCACTCTGCCCTCTCCCCCAGCTGCCTACCTCCTCCCTCATGGTTCCGCCTCCTTCTACTACCCATTGTGTTTTCCCTTATTCTTTCTTCACCTTTCCTGCCTATCCTCTCCCTGCTTCCCTTCCCCCACCCCTTTATCTTTCCCCTTAGTGGTTTTTCACCTGGAACCTACCAGCCTTCTCCTTCCCACCCTCCCCCCACCTTCTTTATAGGGCTTCTGCCCCTTCCCTCTACAGTCCTGATGAAGGGATCCGGCCCGAAACGTTGACCCATCTTTTCCACAGATGCTGCCCGACCTGAATTCCTCCAGCGTGTTGTGAGTGTTCATTGATCCTGTTTACAGTTACTGTTCTATAGATTTGCTATAGATATGATAATAAATTTTACTTTGATCTTTGAACTTTTTGAACTTTATATGGCAACATATATGTGCTTTGATAATAAATTTTACTTTAACTTACATTGAGCAACTGGATCACCAAATTTGTGAATGGCTTCCAAGATTGGGTGGTAATGGATAGCAAGGGAGACTATCAAAGCTTACAGTCGGATCTGGACCAGCTGGAAAAGTGGCAGATGGAATTTAATGCAGAGAAGTGTTGGATGTTGCACTTTGAGGGTACCAACTGGGATAGGTCTTACACAGTGTATGGTAGGGCACTGAGGAGTCTGGTAGAACAGGGCAATCTGGGAATACAGGTCCATAATTCATTGAACGTGGTGACACAGGTAGATAGGGTCGTAAAGAAAGCTTTTGGCACATTGACTTTCATAGATCAATGTATTGAGTACAGGAGTTGAGATGTTATGTTGAAGTTGCATAATTGTGTTGGGCACGTGGCCAAGTGGTTAAGGCATTTGTCTAGTGATCTGAAGGTCGCTAGTACAAGCCTCAGCTGTGGCAGCGTGGTTGTGTCCTTGAGCAAGACACTTAACCACACATTGCTCTGGTGTCTGTGCGAGGAGTGGTGCCCCACACAGACTTCCAATCTGCGCCTTGTAAGGCATGAAAATGCCCGACGCAGGCCTCTCATGGTCTGAGTCGACGTTCCCCCTCCCTGCATAAGGTGTTGAAGAGGCCTAATTTAGAGTATTATGTGCAGTTTTAGTCACCCGCCTACAGGAAAGGTGTAAATAAGATTGAAAGATGGCAGAGAAAATTTACAAGGATGTTCCCAGGACTGGAGAACCTGAATTATAAGGAAAGATTGAATTGGTTAGAACTTTATTCCCTAAAATGTAGAAGATTGAGAAGAGATTTGATAGAGGTATACAAAATTATGATAGGTATATATAGGATAAATGCAAGCAGGATTTTTTCCACTGAAGTTGTTTGGGACTACAGCTAGACATCATGGGTTAAGGGTGAAAGCTGAGTAGTTTAAGAGGAACATGAGGGGAAACTTCTTCACTCAGAGGGTGGTGAGAGTGTGGAATGAGCTGCCAGCACAAATGATGGATGCGAGCTCAATTTCAACATTTAAGTGATGCTTGGATAGGTACAAGGATGGAAGGGATATGGAAGGTGATGGTGCGGATGCAGGTCAGTGGGACTAGGCAGTTTAAATGCCTCAGTACAGATTAGATGGGCCGAAGTCCTGTTTCTGTGCTGCACTTTTCTATGACGCTCTTTTTGGGATGTGAGAGGAAAGCCTCAGACAACACTTACAAACGCGATAACAAACCTCTCACTCGAGGAGCTGATTATCAACTTCAGGAGGTTGAAACCGGAGGTCCATGAGGCAGTCCTCACTGGGGGATCAGAGTTGGAGAGGGTCAGCAATGTTAAGTTCCTCGGTGTTAGCATTTCAGAGGACCTGTCCTGGGCCCAGCACAGAAGTGCCATTACAAAGAAAGCAGGATAGCACCTCTACCACCTTAGAAGTTTGCGAAGATTCGTCATGACACGTGAAACTTTGAAAAACTTCTTTAGATGTGTTGCAGAGGGTATATTGACTGGCTGCATCACAGCCTGGTATGGAAACACCAATGCCCTTGAATGGAAAATCCTATGAAAACTAGTGGATACGGCCCAGTCCATCACGGGTAAAGCCGTCCCCAACACTGAACACATCTACACGGAGTGCTGTCGCAGGAAAGCAGAGTCCAACGTCAGACACTCATCACCCAGGCCATGCTCTCTTCTCATTGCTGCCATCAGGAAGAAGGTACAAGAGCCTCAGGACTCACACATACAGGGTCAGGAACAGTTATTACCCTCAAACATCAAGCTCTTGAATCAGAGGGGTTAATTTCACTGAACATCACTGAACTGTTCCCACAAACTATGGACTCTTCATCTTCTGTTCTCAATATTTATTGGTTATTTATTATTATTTTCTTTTCTTTTTTATTTGTACAGTCTGTTGTCTTTTGCACACTGGTTGTTTGTCAGTCCTGTTGAGTATGGTTTTTTGTTGATTCTGTTGTGTTTCTAGGATTTCCTGTGCATGCCGGAAAGAAAATTCAGCTCAGGGTTGTAAATGGTGACATATGCTGTACATATGTACTTTGATAATAAATGTACTTTGAACTTTGAACAAAGGTCAGGGTTGAACCCAGTCATTGGAGTTGTGAAGCAACAGCTCAACCAAATGTGCTGCCCTAACAACACAAGAAGTATACCAAAAGATAGGAGTAGAGGTAGTTGCTCAGCATCTCAATCCTGTCCTGTCATTCAATCTGGTATTCTCCACCTCCAAGTCCTCTCCTGAGCCGCTGCCTTCCCAATCATTCGGAAATGTATCTACGTCCACTTAAATACTTCTGATGCTCAGGCCTCTGACAAGGGATTCACCAACCACTGCAAAATGACATTTCTACGCACCTTTGTTTAAAATGATTGTCCTGAGTTGATTTTGTTCAAGATTTCTCCATGAGGAAAATGTTGTAATGAGCTCTTCGGGCCTATGAGGGGCGCCAGAGAACATTGGGCTCTGAGGTTTTTAGAGCACCTGAAGTGATTAATTATTGCTTAACGTGAGTTGTTAATCATTTAGAGTATCTTGTGTTTTTCTTGAGTGACTGCCTCTTTGCAATGCAGCCTCCTGATGCTTTCTGATTAAGCTTGTTAAATTTATTTTGATAGGTTCAGGGATTCCATGTCACTTGTATTATTTAGGTGGATGCAGATTAGCACTAATTGTGGGGTCCTAGTTTAGAGAATGTTATTTCTTCCAGTGTCACTCAGCAGAACCACTGATTTTCTTTTGGAATGATTATGAATAAACTCTAGGCGCTGTCTTAATGAATAAACTCTAGTCACCGTCTCTCTGTTGGAGTCCGTCTTTCCTCCATACTTGGATTCCGGTATTGCCAGCACAAATTGTGACCAACAACCTCACAGCATTTAGCCAATAGCTGAGCTGAAATATGGGGAAGAGGCCCTGAATGCTCACAGCTAAAGGACCTAACTTCAGTTTTAACCGTTCATACTGATCTTGAACCTACCTGGCCTCATACGTTCCTTTTCTCCCTCTGTCCCTCTCACTCTACCCCTTGCCCATCCTCTGGGCTTTTTCCCCCCTCCCCCTTTTCTTTCTCCCTAGGCCTCCTGTCCCATGATCCTCTCATATCCCTTTTGCCAATCATCTGTCCAGCTCTTGGCTCCATCCCTCCCCCTCCTGTCTTCTCCTATCATTTCGGATCTCCCCCTCCCCCTCCCACTTTGAAATCTCTTACTAGCTCTTCTTTCAGTTAGTCCTGACGAAGGGTCTCGGCCTGAAACGTCGACTGTACCTCTTCCCAGAGATGCTGCCTGGCCTGCTGCGTTCACCAGCAACTTTTATGTGTGTTGCTTGAAATTCCAGCGTCTGCAGATTTCCTCGTGTTTACGTTCCCAATAAGCGGTGTTTGTTAAAAACACTCAGCCTTTCAGAGGTTCTAGTTAAGCAGGTTGTGTTCTCTTGGCGAGGAGTATCTTGATGCAATCAGATGAGCGTTATTGGTCACATGTACTTTGAAACACACAGTGAAATGTCATTTGCGTCGATGACCAACACAGTCCGAATGTGTTCTGGGGCAGCCTGCAAGTGACGCCATCCGTCCAGCACCAGCATAGCATGCTCACAGCTTATCAACTCTAACCCGTACCTCTTTGGAATGTGGGAGGAAACTGGAGCATCCAGAACTGACTCAGGCCATTAGGCTTCTGAACTCCCTGCTGCATCGCATTCGAAGTGTCACCGGATAATTTGTACTGTACCCTACAATATTTAATTTATGCACTTTACTTTGTTCATCTACACATAATTCATTTGTAGATTTAATTCTGACTTTCCTACATTATTGTGTGTTATGTGTACTTTACACCCTGGTCCAGAGAAAAGTCTTGTTTGACATTAGTAGAGCTACTAGGACTTGATGTTTCAATCCCTGTGGTAAGTCGGCACTCTCGATGTTGGCAGTGGGCTTGCAGTGGTGACAAGGAGGGAGGGTAGGTACGTCATCGGGGTCATCAGGTGGGCACCCTCCTTCTTTGATGTTTCGTTGACAAGCCCACAACATCTCCAGAGGGCTCAACGGTGCTACCTGGCGTCCCAGATACACCCCCCTCAGTTCCATACCCTCCTGTCTTCATCTTGCAGCCTAGTTGTTGTCTTTCCTTTTAATCCAAATCTAATCACTGCTTTCTTCTGCTGCGTTTGACAAGGACTTGATTGCTTGTTGGAGGGAGTGACCCCTCACCCCCATCTTCCTCAATAGACTGGTCGTAGATGTAGCAACAAATCCCCTGCATCCCACTTCTACAGGGAAAATCTTGGTCTTCTAGCCATTCTGGGCAGCTTCAGTTGCCAGTTCAGAGTACTTGGTCTTTTTCCTCTCATAAGCTTCTTCGACACCATCTTCCCATGGTACTGTCCAATTCCACAACATATGCCAGCTTGGCTGTTGTGGACCACAGGACCATGTCTGGCTGGGTTGTTGTAGCTGCAGTGTCTGGGGGAAACACAAGCTAGTATACATTTATATAGTTAAATGACAATAAACTTTACTTTACTTGACCCATCCTGGAATTCCCTTTTCTCTCCTGTCCCATCAGGGAGAAAACAGAAGCCTGAAAGCATGTACCACTAAGCTCAAGGTCAGGTTCTACCCTGACGATATCAGAGCCCTGAACGGACCCCTTGTATAGTAGACTCTTGCCCTTTCAATTTCCCTCGTTATGATCTTGCAGTTTATCACATTCATGCACTGCACTATTTTTAGTAGCTTTTACACTTTTTTCTGCATTGTTACTGTTTAACCTTATTCCAGCTCATTGCACGGTGTAATAATTGGATTTGTATGACGAGCTTTTCACAGTATCTTGGTACATGTGACAATAAGAAACCGATGCTAATATATTTTACCCAGCACAGCCTAGACCCATCAAAACAAAACTTGTGGAATTGAATTTCTGAATGTGAGGCGGTGTGAACATAAAGTCAGAAGAACCAAGCCCACAAAATGAGCTGGTAGAGTCGGCAGACTGCGGGAGGGCTCCAGTGATGAAGAAGCTTCACAGCTGCCAGAACTCTGTCTAGATTTTTCATTAAGTTCTCTGCTGCTTACCATAGGTGAGGAGAACCAGCTCATGAACTCGCCAACTGGTAATGAGCAGTAGCTTCTTGCAGTTTCTCAAACAAAACCCAGTAATGACTGCAGTTTCTCCAGGGCGTCTGTCTTCAACCGAACCCTCAATTACACGACAGGATCTGAACTTGGAGGAATCAGGTGTTCTATCTAATTGCTATTCACAAGACGGAGCTAACTCTCCTCTGTTGTGACATGATGGAGATTTCTACATTGTTTTCCTCCAGGACTGTTAACCATTCTGCCGGCTGGCAACAGTGTGGTGCTGAGGTTCAGGAACAGTTATTACAACTTCAACCACCAGGATCCTATACCAGCATGGATAACTTCACTCACCTCAACACGGAACTGATTCCACTCACTTTACACTCACTTTCAAAGACTCTACAACTTCTCTTCTCTGTATTGTTTATCTATCTATATCTATCTATCTATCTATCTAGCTATCTGTCTGTCTGTCTGTCTATATTTCTGCCTGCCCATCTATGTATTGATCTATCTATCTAGCTATCTATCTCTCTGTCTGTCTGTCTATTGATCTATCTATCCATCTGTCTGTCTGTTTGCCTGCCTCTCTTTTGATCTATGTGTCTATTTATCTGTCCACCTGTCTGTCTGTCTATCTATCTATCTATCTAATTGTCTATCTGTCTATCTATCTGTCTGTCTGTCTGTCTGTCTGTCTGTCTACCTATCTATCTATTGGTCTGTCTATCTATCTAACTATCTATCTATCTGTCTATCGGTCTATCTGTCTATCTATCTATCTGTCTAACTATCTATCTATCTGTCTACCGGTCTATCGGTCTATCTGTCTAACTATCTATCTATCTATTTGTCTATTGGTCTATCTATCTATCTATCTGTCTATTGGTCTATCTATCTGCCTATTTATCTCTCACATCCCAGAGAGAGTCACAGAAAAGTTCAGCACAGAAACAGGACCATCAGCCCATCTAGTCCGTGCTGAACTACTCCTGCACCCTCTCCAAAGCCGCAACATCCTTCCTCTAGTGGCCGACCAGAACTGTATGCAATACTCCAGATGTGGCCTAACCAGAGTTTTATAAAGTTACAACGTAACCTCCTGACTTTTGAACTCAGTGCCTCAACTAATAAAAACAAGCATTCTATAAGCCTTCTTACCACCTTATCAACCTGTGTAGCCACTTTCAAAGGGCTATGAACTTGGACCCCAAGTTCTCTCTGCTCAGCAACACTGTTAAGGGCCTTGCTCTTAACTGATCTACGCTGCACTGTATTCTGTGCCAATCTTCTACGCTACCCACCCTCCACCAACCTCACTATCATCGGCAGATGTACTAATCCACCCACCTACATTTTCATCCAGGTCATTTATATACATCACGAACAGCAGAGGTCCCAGAAGAGATCCTTGTGAAACATCACTAAATTACAGACATGCAGCTCAAATAAGTTCCTTTGATCATTAGCCTCTGTCTTCTAAGCTCAAGCCTGTTCTGAATCCAAACAGCCAATTTGCCGCAGACTCCATGCACCCCAGTCTTCTGGATTAGCCTCCCGTGAAGGACTTCGTCAAATCCATGTAGACAAAATTCACTGTCCTTCCCTTGTCAATCCCTCTCATCACTTTGTCAAAAAACTCTGTCAAGTTGGTCAGGCAGGACCTGCCATGCACAAAGCCATGCTGGCTCTCCCTAGTTAGGCCATGGGCATGCTCATATATCTTACCCCTAAGAATTTTCTCCAGCAATTTCCCTTCAACTGATGTGAGACTCACTGGTCTGTAGTTTCCAGGATTTGCCCTTGTTTCCTGCTGAAGTAGAGGCACAACATTAGCCACTTGCCGGTCCTCCAGGACTTTGCCTGTGCCTAGAGAGAATATCAAGTTACTGATCAAGGTCTCAGCAGTCTCACCTCTCGCCTCCTTCAATAACCTGGGGTAAATCCCATCAGACCCTGGAGAGAAATCTACCTTAATACTCTTTAGGAGGTCCAACACTTCCTCTTCCTTGACCTCCAAATGTCCTAACATATTTATCCACTCAGCAATGATCTCCTGGTCCACCATATTGTTTTCCTTGGTAAATTCTAAGCAAAGTTCTCATTAAGTACCTCATTCACATTCTCCACATCCAATCAAATGCTCTCCTCTTTATCCTTGAGTGGTCTCTAGTTATCCTCTTGCTCTTGATGTATGTACAGAACACCTGAGGACTCACTTTAATCCTACTTGCCAAGGACTTTTCATGTCCTCTCCTGGCTTTCCTAGTTCCCTTCGTTAATTCTTTTCTGGCTTCTTTATAACCCTCATCATCCGTTTGACCCTAACTTCTGAAATTTTACATCATTTTCCTTTTTCTTCTTGACTAAATTCATCACCTCTCCGAACATCCAAGGTTCTCTTGTCTTTCATCCTCTTTCCAAAAAAGTAATGAAAATAAAATTTAGGCAAGGATGTAATGTTGAGGCTTTATAAGGTACCGGTGAGGCCTCACTCGGAGTCTTGTGAGCAATTTTGAGCCCCTTATCTGAGAAAAGAAGTGCTGCCATTGGAGAGGCTTCAAAAGAGGTTCACGAAAATGATCCCAGAATGGAAAGGCTTTTCATGTGAGGAACGTTTGAAGGCTTTGGGCCTGTACTCACTGGAATGTAGAAGAATAAGGTGGGTATTTCACTGAAACCTATCGAACGTTGAAAGGCCTCAAAAGAGTGGATAAGGAGAAAATGTTTCCTATAGTGGGGGATTCATGATAAGTCAACGTGTGAAAGGTTAGGGGGTGAAGGGAAGAGAATGGGGTTGAGAGGGAAATGGATCATCCATCATCAAATGGGAGAGCAGATTTGATGGGCGAGTGTCCTAATGTTGCTCCAATGGCGTTATGATCTCATGGTCTTAACCAATGTCTACAACGTTGACTCACTTCATTGTCATAGAGTCATAGAAAAGTACAGCACAGAAACAGACCCTTTAGCCCATCTAGTCTGTGCCAAAGGGCCCCTTTCTGTACTTTCTATGACTATGACAATTGAGTGAGTCAATGTTGTAGACATTGCTTCAGACAATAGACCACAATCCTCCAAAAGGACTATAACCTTGTTGTGGTTTTGAAGGCTTACATTCCTCAATAACTCGGAGAGCTATGTGTTCTGAAATTTGGGCTTTATGCTTTGGCTCTTGGTAGGGTCACCAAACAGGTCAAAGGGTAGAGGCCAGACTAAGAGTTGTCCATCGGTCCTCCAGGTTCAGGGGTTCAGATCAGAGCTACCAACCCTGACTGGCAAAACAAAAGTGTGACGGAAACAGAAGTGAAGAATCCTGCTCTATCTGAGTGCGAGGACATTCCTGAGTCTCCTCCCGGGATTTGCATGACTGAGTGAAAAACGAGCTACTGACATGATGAAGGAAGCCCTGAACACCTCCAGAGATGGAGGACCTTCATTGCTGCCCTAAATGCCAGCGGCATAACGGCCTTGAGTAAGTAATAAGATCATAACACCATGAGACCTTGGAGCAGAATTAGGCCATTCAGCCCATCGAGTCTGCTGCTGTTGTAGTTTGCAGTTTCACTTCATCCCTCATGAAAACAGTGTTCTGATTTGTAATTATAACCAGTGGTCCGCAATTATCTTCGTGAACCTCACAGGCTTGAAAAGATCCAACTGGAATTTGCAATAAGCATTTTTATTGATGGGACTGTTGAAAATGTGCAAAATGTGATTCAGTGAAATCACATTACAGATCCTGAATATAAAGTAAATAATTATCAACTTTCTGCTGAGCGGTGGGAATAATTTGTAATGGAAACTCAGTTCATTATATTAAGTGCAGTATGTCCAGAATTGCTGAGTATTACAGCTGAGAAATAGGAGCGCTGTTCAGTGTATGCTGAGACTATCCGGCGTACAATTAATTAAAGCTCAACTTTATTCACCATTCACATTTACATGTATTAGGAATTTGTAGTGGTGTCTTGGTGTGATGTATGACAAAAAACAACATTCAACAATTCTAAAGAAAAAAGAATTATTAAAATAATATAAAGTACAAATATTGAATAAAATATGCATGAATACGTAATTTGTTCATATGTTATGTACTGTGTTGTATGACATCATCATTATGTGCCATGCTGTACGATGTCATCATTATGTGACGTGGTCTTTCCATGGCCATGATATAACTTGGCAAATTTTTACTACAGAAGTGATTTGCCATTGCCTTCTTCTGGGCAGTGTCTTTATAAGACGGGTGATCCCAGCCATTATCAATACTCTTCAGGGATTATCTGTGGTTGCATAACCAGGATTTGTGATGTGCACCAGCTGCTCACATGACCATTCACCACCGGCTTCCATGGCTTCATGTGACCCTGATCGGGGTGGGGTGGGGGGCTAAGCAGGTGCTACACCTTGCCCGAGGCTAGAGGAGGGAAGGAGCGCCTTCCACCTCCTTGGGTAGAGACCTCCACCCTGCCACCCCGGAATACGTAATTTATTTATTGAGGTACAGCGCAGAATAGTCCCATCTGGCCCTTCGAGCCACGTCACCCAGCAATCTCCTATTTAACCCTAGCCTAATCGCAAAGCAATTTACAATGGCCAAATAGCCTACCAACCAATATGTCTTTAGACTGTGAGAGGAAATCTGGCACCCAGAGGAAATCCACATGGTCGGGGAAGAACGAAGAAACTCCTTACAGGCAGCAGTGAGGAAGATACCAGCATGTATTTACAACGCAAACAGCTTTGTAAAATATGGGTTAAGGTACTTACAGTACAGTGCAGAGAATAGATAGAGGGGTTGGGGTGCTACCTAGGATGGTTGATCAGATTAACTGTCTGGTGGGGTGGAGTGGAGGGGAGAAGCTTTTAAGATGCCATGAAGGTCTTGTTTCAGTAGCCCTACAGTGTTTTCCAGAAGGGTAGCTTTTGGAAAGGGTAGTTTGCAGAGTGGGCATCATCATAATCCTGTCCTAATATACTTTATTTTTTCCCATGTTCCCATCAACCCTTCTGTTACATTTCGTACCTTCAAAACATTAAACTAATCCAAAGGAAGACACAGGAATCCGAAACGTGACTCTAATTTCATGGTTTAGTTCAAGTGCGACGTGGAGGTGTGATAGCATATGCAATTTGTGTAATTTTACATATAACCACAATGAATTATATAAATAAATAAGAAGGCTTATCGGTAGCATATTTACAAGATTAGTCAAAAACTACTGAAACATTAAATGCACTGACCTCCCCTCCCACCACCCATTCTACACCAGATTTTACATTAGTAATAATTCTTTTGCTGGTGGGGGAGGTGGGATTGTTGCTTTGCTGCTGATTACACATGGGAGGGAGAGAAGCTGGGGGGGAGGGCTTTGGGGTTCTAACATTTAACTGTCATTCATTCTTTGAGGCACTCCTCTGTTTTCGTGGATGTTTGTGAAGAAAAAGGATTCCAGGATGTATATTGTATACATTTCTCTGACATTAAACGTACCTATTGAAACCTTTGATTTACTGTGCAAATCAAGTTCCGAACTGCATTTCTTTGGATATGCGGCAAAAGAACACGTCTCTGGGCAACCAGAAACGGGGAGAATTTGTTGAACTCATTGCTGAATCCAGAAGGCTGTGTCGATTTGGGTGTTATTTTCCTAGTAGTTTAATTTTTCTATGTTTGCTTATAATTACACTGATATATGTATCAGGGTTCTCCAAGGCCAGAGAACACAGCCTCAGAATAAAGGAGCGTCCAACTAGAATGGAGATGAGGAGGAATTTCTTCAGCCAGAGAGTGGAGAATCATTACCACAGGCGGCTGTGGAGGTCAAGTCTTTTGGTATGTTTAAGGCAGAGGTTGAAGGGCTCTTGATTGGTCAGGGCGTGAAGGGGTACAGAGAGAAGGCAGAAGATTGAGGCTGAGGGGGAAATGGATCTTAAATGGACCTTAATGAAATGCTGGAGTAGACTGGATGAGCCAAATGGCCTAATTCTGCTCCTATATCTTATGGTCCTGTGGTCTAAATTTTCCATTCTGTATTTTCTAGAAACTTCTCTGTTTTGTTTTCACACCACTTGAACCTGGCTATATTATAGGTTGATTGTTATCATAGAAATGTTCTAATCTCTTGAGTATGAGATGACTGTGACTTCTTCGTCTCTTCTTTTTCTTTGTTATCTTTTTCTACTTTTCCTATCCGTTCTTGTAACACTTGATAAGATGGCCGTAACTAACAAGTTTGATGCCTCATTGTTAACTTTTGAAGAGTCTTGGACCAACATAACCAGATCTTCGAGGAGTGGTGCCTCAAAAAGGCATCATTAAGGACCCCCATCACCCAAGAATGCCCACTGCTCATTGCCACCATCAAGAAGGAGGCACAGAAGACACACACTCAATGATTCAGGAACAGCTTCTTCCCCTCCGCCATCAGATTTCTGAATGGACATTGAACCCATGAACGCCACCTCATTAATTTTTTATTTCTGATTTTGCACTATTTATTTAATTTAACTAATTAATATATATAACTACTTAACATATGTATATGTATAAAACTACTGTAATTAATTTCTCTATTATCATGTATTGCATTGTACTGCTGCCACAAAGTTAACAAATTTCACAACATACGAGGGGTGATTGATAAGTTCGTGGCCTAAGGTAGAAGGAGTTAATTTTAGAAAACCTAGCACATTTATTTTTCAACAGAGTCCCCTCCTACACGTACACACTTAGTCCAGCGATCTTGGACCTCCAGAAAGTGCCCAGAGCAGGAGTGATTGATAAGTTCATGGCCTAAGGTAGAAGGAGATGAGTTATACAGCTCTCGTTACATGCACGCGCAGTTCAACTCTTTGAGTGATTATGCAGAAAGTTTGAAGTTAATAACTCATCTCCTTCTACCCTAGGCCACAAACTTATCAATCACCCCTCGTAGGCCTTTGATATTAAATCTGATTCTGATTCTGATTCTAGCAGCTATCGTGTATCCACGAGAAGGATGAAGTATTGTTTTTAGATCGGGGGTTCCCAACCTGCTTTACGCCGTGGACCAATACCGTTAAGCAAGGGGTCCGTGGACCCGAGCTTGGGAAGCCTGGCAGTGGACGAACGTTGACGTGAGAATCAGAGCAGTGCAGAGAATGAAAGAGATCGAGACACAAGAGACTGCAGATGCTGGAAGTAAGATGTTAGAAGAAATCCGCAGGTCATAGAGTCATAGACTCATACTTTTCTACACAATCTCATCCTTACAGAACATAGAACATAGAAATCTACAGCACATTACAGGCCCTTCGGCCCACAATGTTATGCCGACCATGTAACTTACTCTAGAAACTGCCTAGAGTTTCCCCAGCGCATAGCCCGCTATTTTTCTAAGCTCCATGTACTTGTCTAAGAGGCTCTTACATCCAGATATCGATGTGGATCAAGTATCTGGATTACCCCAGGGAGGAATGGAATTCCTTATTTACCTGAGCTCTCAGAGATGTGTGATCACGGCCATCATAAGTGCTCCAATAAACACAGTGACGAGCACAAAATAACAGAATGGTACAAAGGTTGTTGCGCAGTTTGAAGTTGTTCAAAGAATCTATTGTAGCCTTGAATCTGCTTCATGACTCATTCCAAAGACTCACAACTCAGAAGAAAATCTTCCTCATGGGAATAAACATGATAAAGGGGCAACACAGAATACGAAGCAGATGGAGAACAGATACACGGCTCCTGCGGCTGTGTGTCTCTTAAGCCTGTTCAATGGCCTGAGTGCGGCCTATCCAAACTTCTCCTACACTTTGAAACTGAGCACGCACCGCAGTCAGCGCCTACGGAAGGACGTGAGCTGTTGACGTTTCGGGTCGAGATCCTTCATCCTGGACTGCAGATGCTAGCAAGTATCGTCAGAAAGCGGCGAGGAAGAGCTGCTCTGAGGGTGTGTCTCTTTATAGAGTGGGACTACAACTAGAGGTCATGGGTTGAGGGTGAAAGGTGAAAAGTTTAGGGGAAACTTGAGGGGAAACTTCTTCACTCAGAGGGTGGTGAGGGCGCGGAACGAGCTGCCAGCACAAGTGGTGCATGTGAGTTTGACTTCAACGTTGAAGAGAAGTTCAGATAGGTACATGGGTGGTAGGGGTATGGAGGGCTGTGGTCCCAGTGCAGGTCGATGGGAGGAGGCAGTTTAAATGGTTCGGCGCGAACTGGATGGGCCGAAAGGCCTGTTTCTGTGCTGTACTTTTCCATGACTCCATTTACAAACGCGGAGAGGGAGAGGAGCTCAGCGTCACTCTGAGTGTGTGAGTGTCTTCATAATAGACACTTGAGCATCCTTTTCAAGTCGGTTAGTCCCCACCTGGCACTCAGCTCTCACCTGTGGCTCCCCGTAGCTGTTTGCATGCGACAGCGGCCACACCCCGGGCAACGGCTTCGACAAGCCGGCTAAACCAGGTGATGGTAGCCGACGGGTCTTAAACCCTCGGTGAGATAGGGAGTTGTCTATCCCAGCATGTGAAGATGGACTCCGGCGGATTGAGCGGACGAGACCAATGGAAGGTCCAATGGTCAAGAAGGCGTTCTCTGCAAGCGTCGTGGAACGTGTAGAGCAGGACAAGACACAGAAGACGTCCTGGTCATCCACTGCGCCTCATCCCATCTCCAGCCGTCTCGACTCTGTCTTGCCACTGGATCCAGATGGGAATTGGGAAGAGAGAGTGAGACTGATGCTGCGCAACTCTCCCTCACTTAAATCCAAATCACGCGCTAGTCTCGACACCATCATAATGTTGTCGAGGTCTTCATCGATGTCGGGAATGGACGAACACTTAAGCAATAGAAATGGAGATAGAAAAACTAAGAAAGGAAAGGGAATGGGGAAGATTGGATTATGATAAGGAAAAGGTAAAAGATCCAAGCAAAATTGATGACCCTGTGGAGTTCTAGGCAGACCAGACTTAAGTGAATCATGACAGAATGCTTCGGCAAATGATAAGATTTAAAATAAGTTTGTTTCATCTTGAAAAACCTCGATCATAGTATAATTAACATCACAAGGCTTTTAGCAGTCAGTTCGCAAACTGTGTGGTTCCTTGGAAGAGCCAGGAATGAATTCCTCAAGGAATTGCTCCTCAAGAATCTGTCGTGTGATCCTTATTACCTTGCATTTTATCTTCCATTGGACCACAGAACTTTTATGGAACAAACACCATTCAGATCAGCAACTCTAGACCGGTGATTCTGGCCCACAGGCACACCCTTCCGCCTTCATCTACTCACTGTACAACATAACAAAGATTTCTAACGCTAATCAAAGGGACGAATACTGTGCTTTGCATCCGGACAGGATTTCTGAGATTTCACAGAGTCATAGAGCACTACAGTACAGAAACAGACCCTTTGGCCCATCTAGTTGATGCTGAGCTATTGTCGTAATGAGCTCTCCGGGGCCAGTGTGGGGAGCTGGAGAACATTTGGCTCCAAGGTTCCTAGAGTACCTTAATTGATTGATTGCTGTTTAGCTAGTCTTGTTATTCATTAAACCTTGTTTATTTTATTTTGATGGGCTCTGGGATTCCAGGTCACCTTTCTATTTAAGCAGACGTACCTGAGCGCTTATCGTGGGCTCCTAGTTTAGGGAATGCTTCTTCTTGTGGTGTCGTTCCGTTGGGTCACCATTATTCTGTTGGAACTCCTATGTATAAACTCTGTTTGCCGTCTCTACTAAGACTCTGCCTTTCCTCCGCTCTTGGGTTCCATCATTGCCAGTTCAAACCGTGACAATTATTCTGCCTGCACCCGGACCGTAGGCCTCCACACCCCTTCCATCCACGTACTTGTCTGAATTTCTCCTACGTGATGAAATCGAAACTGCATCCACCGCTTTCAATGGCAGCTCGTTCCACATTCTCGCGACCCTCTGAGTGAAGAAGTTCCCCCTGAGATTCCCCTTAAATATTTCACCTTCTCCACGAACCTAGCTCTAGTCTCAAACACCTGGGGAAAAATATTGGTCTTGGTTTTGATTTACTATTGCCATGTGTACCAAAACTTACTTACTACCTGTTACGCCACCGATGTTTGCGGCAGCAATGAAGGTTCTCCATCTCTGGCAGTGTTCAGGGCTTCCTTCATTGTGGAGCAATGATGGCCTACTCCTGCTCCTAACGTTCTTATGTTCTTATCGTGCCTGTAGCTTCCTCTCGGTTTTCACTACTGTCAGTCATGCAAGTCCTGGGCAGAGAATCGAGAATAGTATCACACTCGGATTGTTCATTGCCGTTTCCCTGACAGTTCTGCTTGACCCGTCAGGGTGGTTAGCCCTGAGCTGAACCCCTGAACCTGGAGGACCGGTGAACCACTCTTAGAATGGCCTCTACCCTTTGACCTGTTTGGCATGGGCGACCCTATCAAGAGCCAAAGCATAAAGCCCTGACTCCAGCCAATGTAGCTCTCCGGGTCACTGAGGCACGCAAGCCTCCAAACCCAATGACAAGGTTGCTGTCCTCCTGGAGGGTTTTCTATTGGTAAGAGTCGACAATGACGTGTTGAATTTATTTAGCTCCCTGAGGAAGTAGGCGTGTTGGTGAGCTTCCTTGGCCTGCCATCAATGTGGTTGGACAAGGACAGGCTGTTGGTGATGCTCACACCTAGGGACTCGAAGATCTCAAACCTTGCAACCTTAACACCTTTGATGTAGACAGCAGCACCTACATTCCGTCTTTTCTGGAGTCAGTGACCGCAGCACCATTATTGAGATTGAAGGAGAAGTGTCACTGTGCTCTCCGTTCCCTATCTGTACTTGCAGATGTTATTTGAGATCTGGCCCATCTCAAACTTGTAGATTCAAGGATTCAAAGTACATATGTTAGCAAAGTGTGTATGCAGTATACAACTCTGAGATTTGTCGTCGCCACTGACAGTCATGAAACAGAGGAACCACGTAAGCTATACAAAGAAAAACATGCAAAATGAAACTAATCAGAAACAAAAAAAAGCGAGAAACACAGAATATAAAATACAAAGTCAAAAGTGTCCAGGCATGTTCAGTTCAGCTCAGTTCATTATCTGCAAGTCACCCGATTCAAAACCGCCAAAAAAATACCAGCAAAAAAAAAAGGAGCGACCAGTAACCAGAAACACACCGTACCGTGAACTACGGAGACCAATCCACAAACCGTATCGATTAAACCCCGCCCAAGACCCAGAACTGCAGCACCATCCTCTGATAGTATCGAGGGAGAGAAAGACCATTTGAACGCAGGCACCTTCCTTCTGGAGCATTGAGCGAGAGGGAGAGGGAGAGAGGGACCGTCACATGCAGACGTCTTCCTCTGGCAGCAGCGAGTGAGAAGCTGGTAGATGGCGCTGAACCTCTGCTGGCTTCCCGCACTCACCTCAATCTTCCACAAGCTTTAATTGGCGAGAATGGTGGGAAACGGAGTCGATCATCGTCTCCAGGCGTCTTGGCCTCCGAGGCCGCACGCTTTGCTCGAAGCCTTTCGGAGACAGCAAAGCACCGGATCGCTCAATCGGCCCGAAAATATACCATCAAACTGTCGATCACAGCTCCAACATGAGCAGCACACGTCAAAGTTGCTGGTGAACGCAGCAGGCCAGGCAGCATCTCTAGGAAGAGGTACAGTCGGCGTTTCAGGCCGAGACCCTTCGTCAGGACCTCTTCCTAGAGATGCTGCCTGGCCTGCTGCGTCCACCAGCAACTTTGATGTGTGTTGCTTGAATTTCCAGCATCTGCAGAATTCCTGTTGTTTGCGGCCAACTTGAGCAGAACTGCTTTTGAAAGAAAAAGAAGGTTTTGTGATCCATCTGGAGGATGCCGCCCTCGATCGCGTTGTTTGTTCTCACCAAGTAGAGTTAGGGCAGAATCTGGCCATGCAGCCATGAGTATATGGGGAGTCATGTGGGACGGGGGGGCGTGTCTAAGGATGCAACCTTGTGATGCATCAGTGATTAGAATAATCATGGATGCTTATCTTGAACAACACATACAAAATGCAGGAGGAACTCAGCAGGTCAGGCAGCATCTATGAAAATGAATCAACAGTTGATGTTTTAGGCCGAGACCCTTCTTCAGGTCTGAGAAGGAAGGGGGAAGATGCCAGAATAAAAAGGTGAGTGGGGGGGGGGAGGGAGGGGAAGGAGGGTAGCTGGAAGGTGATAGGTGAAGCCAGGTGGGTGGGAAAGGTTAAGGGCTGGAGAGGAAGGAATCTGATAAAAGAGGAGAGTGGACTATAGGAGAAAGGGAAGGAAGAAGGGACCCAGGGGGAGGTGATAGGCAGGTGGAAGAAGTAAAAGGTCAGAGTGGGGAATGGAAGAAGGGGGCGGAAGTTGTTCACCAGAAGGTGTTGCGCCTCCTCCCTGAGGGTGGCGACATCTTGGCACAAGGACCAACATGGCAGAACGGGAAAGGGAATGGGAATGAAAATGCTGCCTATCCTTGCTGATTGTCGTCTGTTGGACAGAAATTCAAGGATTTAACAGGAATGAGTAAATGTGTGTGTGTGTGTGTGTGTGTGTGTGTGTGTGTGTGCATGTGGGGCACATGGCCAAGTGGTTAAGGCGTCGGGCTAGTGATCTGAAGGTCACTAGTTCGAGCCTCAGCTGAGGCAACGTGTTTGTGTCCTTGAGCAAGGCACTTAACCACACATTGCTCTGCGACGACACCGGTGCCAAGCTGTATCGGCCCTAGTGCCCTTCCCTTGGACAACATCGGTGGCGTGGAGAGGGGAGACTTGCAGCATGGGCAACTGCCGGTCTACCATACAACCTTGCCCAGGCCTCAGCCATCATCGAAAATTGATGGACAGCCGAAGAAGAAGAAGAGTGTGTGTGTGAATGGTTGGTCTGGACTGAGTGTAGCTCTAACTCTGTAAAGCACTCGACACTACTTAATTATCAGAGGTCAAAAAGGCACAGTTGTTATGGCACTCATTTTCATAACCTAACACTGATAAGTTCAAAATCCATTGTGGGAAATTATGTCATTGGGAATAGTAATAAAATTTGGGACAGCACAGTAGCGTAGTGGTTAGCACAACGATTTACAGTGCAGGTGACCCAGGTTCAATTCCCATCACTGCCGGTAAGGAATTAGTATAATTTCTCCATAACTGTGTGGGAGGAAAGTGTACAAGTTCATCCCTTAATCCAAGGTAGGTTAATTGGTCATCATAAATTGTAAATTGTCCTGTGATTAGGCTAGGATTAAATCAGGGGATTATTGGCTGGCGTGGCTCTTAGGGTTTATTGTATGTCAATAAAAAATTAATCCTGTCATTTGGGAAGGATCAGTGAATATGTTTCAGGGAAGGAAAGCCCCTGTCCCTGTTTTGTGCCTTGTGATTCAGTGTTGGCCAAGGCAATGGTACAGTCACAAAAGCTTTAGCAGATAAAATTTGACACAGTGCCACATTAGGACAACTGCTCACTCAGAGAGGCAGCACGTGGCTTAAAGGGGAGATGTTTATTTTGTACACGTCAGGTGTGATTACATAAATAATGTTTGAATTTGTTTAGGGGAAATGACTGCAATCACAGTCGCTCCAAAAATCTTCCAACAACATGCTTTATGTGCTTATTTATTGAGATACAGTGCGGAACAGACGCCTCCGGCCCTTTAAGCCACGCTGCCCAGCGATCCTCTGATTTAACTCTAGCCGAATCACGGAACAATTTAAGTGACCGGTTAACTCTTTGTTGGAGAGAGTACAGAGGAGATTCACTAGAATGATTCCGGGAATGAGAGGGTTAACATATGAGAAACATAGAAACATAGAAAATAGGTGCAGGAGTAGGCCATTCGGCCCTTCGAGCCTGCACCGCCATTTATTATGATCATGGCTGATCATCCAACTCAGAACCCTGCCCCAGCCTTCCCTCCATACCCCCTGATCCCCGTAGCCACAAGGGCCATATCTAACTCCCTCTTAAATATAGCCAATGAACTGGCCTCAACAGCTTCCTGTGGCAGAGAATTCCACAGATTCACCACTCTCTGTGTGAAGAAGTTTTTCCTAATCTCGGTCCTAAAAGGCTTCCCCTTTATCCTCAAACTGTGACCCCTCGTTCTGGACTTCCCCAACATCGGGAACAATCTTCTTGCATCTAGCTGTCCAATCCCTTTAGGATCTTATACGTTTCAATCAGATCCCTCCTCAATCTTCTAAATTCCAATGAGTACAAGCCCAATTCATCCAGTCTTTCTTCATATGAAAGTCCCGCCATCCCAGGAATCAATCTGGTGAACCTTCTTTGTACTCCCTCTATGGCAAAGATGTCTTTCCTCAGATTAGGGGACCAAAACTGCACACAATACTCCAGGTGTGGTCTCACAAAGGCCTTGTACAACTGTAGTAGTACCTCCCTGCTCCTGTACTCGAATCCTCTCGCTATAAATGCCAGCATACCATTTGCCTTTTTCACCGCCTGCTGTACCTGCATGCCCACTTTCAATGACTGGTGTATAATGACACCCAGGTCTCGTTGCACCTCCCCTTTTCCTAATCGGCCACCATTCAGATAATAATCTGTTTTCCTATTTTTGCCACCAAAGTGGATAACTTCACATTTATCCACATTAAATTGCATCTGCCATGAATTTGCCCACTCACCCAACCTATCCAAGTCAGCCTGCATCCTCTTAGCATCCTCCTCACAGCTAACACTGCCACCCAGCTTCGTGTCATCCGCAAACTTGGAGATGCTGCATTTAATTCCCTCATCCAAGTCATTAATATATATTGTAAACAACTGGGGTCCCAGCACTGAGGAACATTTGTCCGCTCTTGGACTGTATTCCTTGGAGTTTAGAAGAATGAGGGGAGACCTCATAGAAACATTTCAAATGTTGAAAGGCATGGACAGAGTGGATGTAGCAAAGTTGTTTCCCGTGATGAGGGAGTCTAGTACGAGAGGGCATGACTTAAGGATTGAAGGGCACCCATTCAGAACAGAGATGCGAAGAAATTTTTTTAGCCAGAGGGTGGTGAATCTATGGAATGTGTTGCCACGGGTGGCAGTGGAGGCCAAGTCATTGGGTGTATTTAAGGCAGAGATTGATAGGTATCTGAGTAGCCAGGGCATCAAAGGTTATGGTGAGAAGGCAGGGGAGTGGGACTAAATGGGAGAATGGATCAGCTCATGATAAAATGGTGGAGCAGACTTGATGGGCCGAATGACCGACTTCTACTCCTTTGTCTTATGGTCTTGTGGTCTTAACTGCAAGTGTGTTCAGTTCATTGCAGAGGGAGAGTGCAGAGCACACCAGGGGCACCAGCGTGCAGGACATTCAACTGAACTTCACTGGAAACCCCGCTTGTACAGTATGTGAATTCCTCCAGTGTTTGAGTGGCTAATTGACTGGCATAGGATTAAGGCCGGCCCAGTAGTGGAGTGGTTAGCGGTTAGCGGTTAGAGTTGTTAGCGTAACACTTTACACTGCCGGCGACCCGAGTTCAATTCCCAATGCTGCCTGTAAGGAGTGTGCACGTTCTTCCCGTGACTGCGTGCGTTTCCTCCAGTTGCTCCGGTTTCCTCCCACTGTCACAGAACGTACCGGCTGGTAAGTTAATCGGCCATTGTAAATTGTCCCGTAGGTAAGGTTTAAGTCGGGGGTTCCTCAGTGAGGACTACAAGCTCGTTGTAGGGTTTGGAGGCTTGCATGCCTCCATGATCCGAAGAGATATGTTGGCTGGAGTTAGGGCTTTCTGCTTTGGCTCTTGGTAGGGTCACCCCTGACAAACAGGTCAAAGGGTAGAGGCCAGACCAAGAGTGGTCCACCGGTCCTCCAGGTTCGGGGGTTCAGCTCAGGGCTAACAACTCTGACTGGTCAAACAAAACCAGACATCCCACCCTGCAGAAACGCATTTCAGGGAGGTAGCACCATCAATTTGTGGGAGACTCCCGGAACTTCCGGGAGAGGTGGGATGTCTGCAATAGAGTAGCTCCTTAGCAGCCAGCCAGCTAGTTTAAATAACGTTAGCTATTCTAATGAACGAATGACACCTGTTAAACTCACCTCAACATGTCTTTTACAGTCTTAACCCACCATGGGCAATAGAAAAGTCACTGTTGCAAACAGTGCAGCGAGCAACACTGTTATTATTTTTGACCCCTATTAGGCAGGGGTACACTTTAGGGTAGTCTGGGGTGACGTACGTTTTATATTTTCTTTTTTTGGAACACTCTGCCATGGCGCGCACTCGCTCTCTCTCTCTCGTGGTCTCTCTCGTGCTCGCTCGCTCTCAGAAAAATTGATTTCTGGGACATTTTATATAATTTGCGGGCATCAGGGAGCGACTATTAATATGCAGGAGACTCCCGGAACTTTCAGGAGAGGTGGGATGTCTGCAAAATTGCTATGGAAACAACAATGAAGAACCCTTCTATACAGACCGAGGTGGAGAACCCTCACTGCTGCCCTAATTGCCAGTGTCGTAACAGGCAGTAAGAAAGTTAATCGCTGGGCGGCACAGCTTGAAGGGGCAGAAGGGTCTTCTCCGTGCTGTATCTCAATAGATAGATAAGCAAACACTGTTAACTACCTGGACAACATGTTGAAGATTCTGCGGGATAGTGACTGCACTTAATGTCATAAAAAAACATCTTTTAAGGTTCCAAGCCACACGCACAAAATGCTGGAGGATCTCAGCAGGCCAGGCAACATCTATGCAAGTGGATAAACAGTCAACGTTTTGGGCCGAGACCTGTCATCAGGACTGATGATTCCTGACGAAGGGTCTCGGCCCAAACCACCAACTGTTTACTCTTTTCCACAGATGCTGCCTGGCCTGCTGAGTTCCTCCAGCATTTTGTGTGTGTTGCTTGCATTTCCAGCATCTGCAGATTTTCTCTTTCAAAGGTTCCAATTCAATCAATAGTGCCTTGTAAAGCAAAAAAAAGTGTTAAATATAAAAAAATGGGAAAAAGCAAAAGATATTCAATCATTTTTTTTAAATGTAAGAACTATGATACATTAAAATCTCAGTTGAATACACAGCAGTGTAACTTGGATAATCCCTGTTAACAAGCATGTCGATTGCTGGGTGGGACGAACCTGTTTAGCACCGATGCATGGCAATGTTGTGCTGCTTGTTAATTAATGCGATTAGACTGAGCAGTCAGCACAAGTGCCTGCACAACTCTGCAGGGTGCCTCACGCCCCTGAAAGCCAGTCTGCATTACCTAAAGGGACAGAGCACTGTCACGATGCGACGGATGATAGATAGAGGTCACTCCTGTCAGGTGGAAGGTGTGACAATGCTTAGGGACGTTGTCTCAGATGGGCACATGGACGATAAAGAAGTGGAGGGCTGTATAGAAGGGAAGAGTTCGATTGATCTTAGAGTGGGTTAAAAGGGTTAAAAGGGCAGCACGACATTGTGGGCTGAAGGGCCTGTATTGTGCAGTGATGCTCAATGTCTATGTACTAATGAGATTAATTTCTTGCAGATATTGACAATAAAATTAAGAAATACAATATAATTTATTGAACTCTACACATATGCAAAGACTATGAAACAAAAGAAGACAAACTGTGACAATATAAGTGTACTGAAAACATGAGTTGTAGGGTCTGTGAAAGTGAGTGTTTGCTGTAATAAGGGGCATCACAAAGAGCTGAGAGGGTTTATGCAATTCCGGTGTTTCATTTCCATCTTGTATGCAAATAAACATCCTCACAGGGTTTGGAAGTGCAGCGCATCAGTTGTCCGGGGGCCCGAGAGAGAGTGGGAGTTCTTTGACAGCTCACTGATTAGCTGTTCAAGGGCCCAGAAAGCAGAGGAGGGCTGCGTGGAGCTTGATGAGCTGTTCCCCCAGGGATGCAGGGAACAAGGAGCACGAGTCCTTCACGCGGCGCGGGCGCTGATGAGACAGATTACAGAGGACAGCCACAGTCTGCGAAAATGAACCCGGAGCGCAGCGTTTTATAGCGCTGCAGTGGAAAGGGGAAGTCAGCACACTGTCTCTGTGCCAGGTGTACGAATAAGGTGAGCGTTAGGCAGAGCCATCTGGAACAGCCATCGTTTCTGCAGAGACTCGATAACCAGCAAAGATTATTTTAAGTGAATACAGAGACTCGATAACCAGCAAAGACCATTTTCAGTGAATGCAGAGACTCGATAAACCAGCAGAGATCATATCAAGTGAATTGAAAGGGTAGGATTTGAGACTTTTTTTTCACCTAGCGGGTGGTACAAGTTTGGAATTCAACACCGAAGTGGAACATCGAACATCAAACTTTACATTGCAGTACAAACCATTTGGCGCTCAATGCTGTTTTGACCTCTTAATCTACACTGAGACCAATCTCCTCCACAATCCTCCATTTTTCTATCATCCAATTGCCTATCTAAGAGTACTTAAATGCTCCTAATGTACTTGCCTCTATCAGCAATCCTGGCTGGGCGTACCCCACACCCACAACTCCCTGTGTGATTAACTTAACTCCGACATCAAGCAACACACATCAAAGTTGCTGGTGAACGCAGCAGGCCAGGCAGCATCTCCAGGAAGAGATACAGTCGACGTTTCGGGCCGAGACCCTTCGTCAGGACTAACTGAAGGAAGAGCTAGTAAGAGATTTGAAAGTGGGAGGGGGAGGGGGAGATCTGAAATGATAGGAGACTCTGACATCTTTTTATTCTGGCGTCTTCCTCAGTCCTGAAGAAGGGTCTTGGCCCGAAACGTTGACAATCTATTTATTTCCGTAGGAGCTGCCTGAGTTCCTCCAGCATTTTGTGCGAGTTGCTCCGACATCTCTCCTATGCTTTCTTCTAGTCACCTTAAAATTATGCTCCCTTGCATTCGCCATGTCCACCCTGGGGAAAAACGATCCGCTCAATCTGCGGCTCTTATCATCTTGTATGTCTCCAACAGGTCACCTCTTATCAAGAGATAATCTTTAGCCCACTCAGCCTATCTTCATGAGGCCTGCCTCTAGTCCAGGCTGCATCACTAAGCTCCACCTCTCAAGGCAAGTGCTTCTGAAATCATGCAATTGCATTAAAAAACCCTCAATGTCCTTGAGAATCACCAGGATGAATAATTAATGGGTCATAACCTACAGGAGCCGGAGGGATGGATTCAGCTCGATGGTTCTATTCTAGCTAGCACTTTCACAATGGGCCGAATGTCCTCTGTCTGCACAACTAAGCCTTTTAAAGTTTAAATTTTTATCAATCTACATACATATCACCATATCCTACCTTGAGAACTATTTTCTTGCAGGCATTTACAGGAAAATAAAGAGAATAACATTTATGAAAAACTACGCCAATAGAGACTGACAAACAATAAATATGCAGAGCAAGACAAATAGTGCAAATAAAGCAAGTTAAATAACACAGAGAACATGAGTTGTAGAGTCCTTGAAAGTGAACCTGTAGGTTAAGGTATCAGTTCAGTGTTGAGGTGAGTGAAGTTATTCACACTGGTTCAGGAGCCTATCGATTGAAGGGTAATAACTGTTCCTCAGACTGGCGGTGTGGGACCTGAGCCTCCTGTACCTTATGCCCAATCATGTTCTGATCCCAGCCACTTAGTCTCCCTTCCCACACCTGATCGGCAGACCTTTCATTCCGGTCTCTATTAAAAGCTACGCTCCCCACTCTTTCTATGTGGCCACTTTTACTAAGTTCGGGCGTGGAACTCTTTGTGATCTTCTGCTGCTGAAGCCCATCCACTTCGAGGTTCAACGTGTGTGTTCAGAGATGCTCTTCTGCACACCACTGTTGTAACGCGTGGTTATTGTGTTACTGTTGCCTTCCTGTCAGCTTGAACCAGTCTGGCCATTCTCCTGTTAACAAGGCACTTTCGCCCACAGAACCACCACTAGGTGGATTTTTTTTTTGTTTTTTTTTGCACGATTCTCTGTAAACTCTACAGAATGTTGTATGCATGTAAATCCAGAGTTCAGCAGTTTTTGAGATACTCAAACCACCCCATCTGGCACTAATAAACATTCCACGGGTGAAAGTCACTTAGTTCACATTTATTCCTCATTCTGATGTTTGGTCTGAATGACAACTGAACCTCTTGACCATGCCTGCATGCTTTTATGCCTTGAGTTGCTGCCACGTGATTGGCTAATTAGATATTTGCGTGTATCTATTAAACTGGCCACTGAGTGAAAAACTGACTGTCTGTCTGAATGTGCTGTTGAGTCAATGAGACTGTGACGTGGCTCACCAGAAGATGCGCTTTTGTTTGCCTAACGTGCATTCAGCTTCATTGGAACTGAAGGAAAATGGATAGCGAACTAAGAGATAACTGGAAGCTTGGTGCCACGTTTTTCAAACACTGGGAAGTGCTCTGTAAATGGTTTCCCCATTTAGAGACCACATTGTGTCCAGCGAAGGCTGTAAACTAAGGTGAAAGTAAAAAATGAGGCTAGAGTTCTCATAAGTTCAAAGTAAAATTTATTATCAGAGCATGTACACGTCACCACATACAACCCTGAGACTCCTTTTCCATACTTAAGAAATCTATAGAACAGTAACTGTAAGCAGGATCAGTGAACAACAAACTGTGCAAATGCTAATATAACTAAATAGCAATAAGTAACAAGAGCATGGAATAATAAGATAAAATCTTTAAGGTGAGGCCATGGGTTGTGGGAACACCAGAAATAGAAGGAATGTAGTCATCCTCTTTTGTTCAAGAGCCTGATGGCATTTACTATATTTTCTCCCTTTTTCTGGTAATATCTGAACTGTTTTTATTTATTAATTTTCTTTCGATTTGGACGCCATCAACTATCCCAAATTGACTTTGAAATGGAGATGGTGAGTAAACCTCTTGAACCACTGCTGCCCCACAATCATGACATTCAACCACTCCTTGTCTTTATCTTTCCTCTCCTTCCCTCCTTTCCCTCAAAACAAAACTTATTTTATACCTGGTATGACACACAAAAAGCTGGAGGGACTCAGCAGGCCAGGCAGCATCTATGGAGGGGAATAAGCAGTCAACATTTCAGTCCAAGAGCTGATAACAGAGTCGATGTGGAAAGGATGTTTCCCATGGTGGGAGAGTCCAGGACAAGAGGGCGCAGCCTCTGGATAGAGGGGTGCCCTTTCAAAACAGAGATGCAGAGAAATTTCATTAGCCAAAGGGTGGTGAATTTGGTGAATTTGTTGCCACATGCAGCTGTGGAGGCCAGGTCATTAGGTGTATTTAAGGCAGATATTGATAGGTTCTTGATCGGACATGACATTAAAGGTTACAGGGAGAAGGCCGAGAACTGGGGTTGAGGAGGAGATAGAAAAAAAGTATCAGTCATGATTGAGTGGCAGAGCAGACTTGATGGGCCAGATGGCCTAATTCTGCCCCTATGTCTTATGGTCTAATACTTGCAGAATACCTTGTGTTTATTTTAAACCAACATTTATTTTGTTTGTTTGTTTATCTCTCTATTTATTTATTTACAGATACAGCTTAGAACAGGCCCTTCTGGCCCTTCAACCCACGCCACCTCAGCAACACCTGACGACCCCAGCTTAACCCTAACCTAATTGCAGAATAACTTACAATGACCAATTAACCTACCCAGTATGTCTTTGGACTGTGGGAGGAAACCAGAGCACACAGAGAAAACCCATGCCTTCTCTCAGATTGTTGGCCTGAAAAATTAATCACAGATCTCTTTCTTTAGTTGCTGCCTTGTTTGCTAAACATTCCTCATATTTTTTGACTTGATTTAGTTTCCAGCACCCAGAGTACATAGAACAGTACAGTACAGTCTCAGTCTCCAATGTTGTGCCAAACCAGCTAAAAAGTAAATCAAAAAAACCCAAAAGTCTAATCCCTTCCACCTACACCATGTCCATATCCCTCCATTTTCCTTACATCCATGTGCCTATCTAAATGTCTCTTAAAACCCTCTAATGCATTTGCCTCGACCACCATTCCAGGCAGCACTTTCCAGGCCTCCACCTCTCTCTCAGTAAAGAACTTACCCCTCACATCCTGCTTGAGCCTCCCCCCTCTCACTTTCAATGCATGCCCTCTGGTATTAGGCATTTCAACCCTGGGGAGCAGGCATTCTCTATCTAAGCCTCTCATAATCTGACAAACCGCCATCAGATCTCTCCTCAGCCTCCGCTGCTCTGAAAAAAACAACCCAAGTTTGTCCAGTGTCTCATGATAGCACACGCCCTCTAAACTAGACAGTATCCCTCTTCTGCACCCCCTCCAAAGCCTCAACACCCTTCCTTTAATGGGACAACCAGAACTATACACAATACTCCAGATGCAGCCTGAACAGAGTTCTATAAAGTTGCAACATAACCTCTTGACTTTTGAACTCAATGCCTCGACTCATAAAATCAAGTATTCCTTCAGCCTTTTTACATAGAAACATAGAAAACCTACAGCACAATACAGGCTGTTCAGCCCACAAAGCTGTGCCAAACATGTCCTTACCTTAGAAATTACCTAGGTTACCCATAGCCCTCTATTTTTCTAAGCTCCATGTACCTATCTAAGAGTCTCTTAAAAGACCCTATCGTATCTGCCTCCACCACCATCGTCGGCAACCTATTCCACGCACTCACCACACTCTGCGTAAAAATCTTACCCCTGACATCGCCTCTGAACCTACTTCCAAGCACCTTAAAACTGTGCCCTCTTGTGCTAGCCATTTCAGCCCTGGGAAAAAGCCCCTGACTTGTGCCTCTGACACAATCAATGCCTCTCATCATCTTATACACCTCTATCAGGTCACCTCTCATCCTCTGTCGCTCCAAGGAGAAAAGATCGAGTTCACTCAACCTGTTTTCATAAGGCATGCTCCCCAATCCAGGCAACATCCTTGTAAGTCTCCTCTGCACCCTTTCTATAGTTTCCACATCCTTCCTGTAGTGAGGTGACCAGAACTGAGCACAGTACTCCAAGTGGGATCTGACCAGGCTCCTATATAGCTGCAACGTTACCTCCCGGCTCCTAAACTCCAACCCACAATTGATGAAGGCCAATACACCGTATGCCTCCTTAACCACAGAGTCAACCTGAGTAGCAGCTTTGAATGTCCTATGGACTCAGACCCCAAGATCCCTCTGATCCTCCACAGTGCCAAGAGTCTTACCATTAATACTATATTCTGCCATCATATTTGACCTACCAAAATGAACCACTTCACACTTATCTGGGTTGAACTCCATCTGCCACTTCTCAGCCCATTTTTGCATCCTATCAATGTCCCGTTGTGACCTCTGACAGCCCTCCACACTGTCCACAACACCCCCAACTTTTGTGTCATCAGCAAATTTACTAACCCATCCCTCCAATTCCTCATCCAGGTCATTTATGAAAATCACTTACTTACCCCTATCTTTTGCTTTTGTCTATGAACGTCATTGTCGCCAGTGGGATCTTGCTGTGCACACAAATCAACCGCGGCTACATTACAAAAGTAGCAACATCTTAAGCAATGTCATTGGCTGCAAAGTTCTTTGGGACGTTCTGAACTTGGAAAAGCACTTATGTGGTGTTTAATCTCTGAATAAGTTCTACCAGCTCTATCAAGATTGACTTACTTTTAATAAATCATAGTTGTTTACCTTGCAAAATTCGTGAAGAAATTTAATCTGTATAATCAAAATTATAAAGTGTTTTGAACAACTAAACATTGAGATATTGTTTTTACCCTAAGGTATGACTAATCAAAGAAATATTATTTTCCTATATATTCTCTGCAGAGTAGAAAATTGCCTGAAGTTTGGTATGGTTCCAGTCAAAATAAGTATTGTGTAGTTTTGGAAACTTAGAGTTTTGTACAGTACAGCAAGACAGTCGATCAAAGTCAACTATTTTAATAAAGTATCTGCGGATAACATTTACAGTTGACAATTGATGACTGGAATAGGCAGAATGCGCAGCCTGGTTCATCAGCATTGATCTAATAATATTGCCTCATTACTAAGCCATTATTTACACTTAACCTGCAAACATTACTTTAATGGACCGACATGAATCATTCTAAAGTCAGGCACTTATGTTCCATGAATAAAGCTTTAATTTCCCTTCAGCAATTAAAGCTAATTGACTTCACGTCATTCACTTCCCTCAATCTACTGCAGCCGTGCAAGGTTTTTGAGAAGTTCTGGAAAGCTGGAAACATCAGTGGGCTGAAATCAGCAGTGGTTGTGATGGCGGGTCACTCTATGGCCCTCTTTTGTGCCAAGATGAGACCACCTACAGGGTGGAGGAGCAACACCTTATATTCCGCCTGGGTACCTTCCAACCTGATGGCATGAACATTGATTTCTCCTTCCAGTAAACAAATACCCCCCAATCCCTAAACTGACCTTTCACTTCTTCTCACCTGCCTATTACTTCCCCCTGGGTCCCCTTGTCCTTCCCTTTCTCTGATGGTCCACTCTCCTCTCCATTCAGATTCCTTCCTCTCCAGCCCTTGTCCTTTCCCAACCACAAAATACTTGCAGATGCTGGGGTCAAAGCAACACGCACAACACACTGGAGGAACTCAGCAGGTCGGGCAGCATCAGTGGAAAAGATCGGTCGACGTTTCGGGCCGGAACCCTTCGTCAGGACTGTAGAGGGATGGGGCAGAGGCCCTATAAAGAAGGTGGGGGGAGGGTGGCAAGGAGAAGGCTGGTAGGTTCCAGGTGAAAAACCAGTAAGGGGAAAGATAAAGGGGTGGGGGAGGGGAGGCAGGGAGGGGATAGGCAGTAAAGGCGAAGAAGGAATAGGGGAAAACACAATGGGTAGTAGAAGGACGCAGAACCATGAGGGAGGTGATAGGAAGCTGGGGGAGGGGGCAGAGTGACATTGGGATAGAGGAACAGTCTGTGCTCCAAACCTATTCTGGTACTGCTACCCAACTTTTCCTTGGGTACATTGACGACTACATTGGTGCTGCTTCCTGCACCCATGCTGAGCTCGTCAATTTTACCGACTTTACTTCTAACTTCCACCCAGCCCTCAAATTCACTTGGTCTATCTCGGACACTTCTCTCCCCTTTCTCGATCTCTCGGTCTCCATCTCTGGAGACAGACTGTCCACTGACATCTTCTACAAGCCCACTGACTCTCATAACTTCCTCAACTATACCTCTTCCCACCCCGCCACATGCAAAAATGCCATTCCCTATTCCCAGTGCCTCCGTCTCCGCTGCATCTGCTCCGAGGATGAGGTCTTCCGTTCCAGGACATCTCAAATGTCCTCTTTCTTTAAGGATCATGGTTTCCCTTCTGCTGTCGTTAATGATGCCCTCACCTGCATCTCCTCCATTTCCCACACTTTGGCTCTCACCCCATCCTCCCGCCACCACAACAGGGACAGAGTTCCCCTTGTCCTCACCTACCACCCCACCAGCCTCTGGATCCAGCACATTATCCTCCGCAACTTCCGCCACCTTCAACAGGACCCCACAACTAAGCACATCTTTCCCTCTCCACCCCTCTCCGCCTTCCGCAGGGATTGGTCCCTCCACGACTCCCTGGTCCACACGTCCCTCCTCACGGATCTCCCACCCGGCACTTATCCCTGTAAGTGTAAGTGCTACACCTGTCCCTACACCTCCTCTCTTGCCACCATTCAGGGCCCCAAACAGTCCTTCCAAGTGAGGCAACACTTCACTTGTGAGTCTGTTGGGGTCATCTATTGCATCCGGTGCTCCCGGTATGGCCTCCTCTACATCGGTGAAACCCGACATAGACTGGGGGACCGCTTCGTCGAGCACCTCCGCTCCGTCTGCCACAAAAGACAGGATCTCCCAGTAGCCACCCACTTCAACTCTGCTTCCCATTCCCATTCAGATATGTCCATACATGGCCTCCTGTACTACCATGATGAGGCTAAACTCAGGTTGGAGGAGCAACACCTCATATACCGTCTAGGTAGTCTCCAGCCCCTTGGTATGAACATAGAATTCTCCAACTTCCGGTAATTCCCTCCCCCTCCCTTCCCCTATACCTATGTCACTCTGCCCCCTCCCCCAGCTGCCTATCACCTCCCTCATGGTTCCGCCTCCTTCTACTACCCATTGTGTTTTTCCCTATTCTTTCTTCACCTTTCCTGCCTATCCTCTCCCTGCCTCCCCTCCCCCACCCCTTTGTCTTTCCCCTTACTGGTTTTTCACCTGGAACCTACCAGCCTTCTCCTTCCCACCCTCTTCCCACCTTCTTTATAGGGCCTCTGCCCCTTCCCCCTACAGTCCTGACGAAGGGTTCCGGCCCGAAACGTCGACCGATCTTTTCCATGGATGCTGCCTGGCCTGCTGAGTTCCTCCAGTGTGTTGTGAGTGTCGTTTCCCAACCACCTGGCTCCACCTATCACCTTCCAGCTTCCTCCTCCCCCTCCCCCCCACTTTTTTATTCTGGCATCTTCCCCCTTCCTTCTCAGTCCTGAAGAAGGGACTCGACTGTTTATTCATTTCCATAGGTGCTGTCTGACCTGCTGAGTTCCTCCAGCATTTTGTGTGTTTTGCTTTGGAATTCCAGTGTCTGCAGAATTTCTCGTGCTGACATTGAGACGCGCCTCACCCTTGCCTTTGTTCCCATTTTTCAATGAAAGATTAGCTTTATTTGTTATGTATATATTGAAACATGCAGTGAAATGTGTTTTTTTTTGCGTCAAGGATACGTTTTTACCAAGGATGTGCAGCCCACGAGGGTATACCAACATACATATCAAAAATTCAAAAATCTGAAGTGAAAAGGGACTTGGGAGTGCTTGTGCAGGGTTCCCTAAAGGTTAATTCGAGCCTGTGGTGAGGAAAGCAAATGCAATGTCAGCATTCATTTCAAGATAAAAGCAAGGGCGAAGTGTTGAAGCACTGGCGAGGCCTCACTTGGAGTACTGTGAGCTGTTTTTGGCCCCTTATCTAAGAAAGGATGTGCAGGCACAGGAGGGGGTTCAAAAGAGGTTCACGAAAACAATTCCGGGATTAAAAGGCTTATCGTACAGTATGAAGAATGTTTGATGGCTCTGGGCCTCTACTCACTGGAATTCAGAAGAATGAAGGTGACCACATTGAAAACTATTGAATGTTGAAGGTCCCTGATAGAGTGGATGTGGAGAGAGTGTTTTCTATGGTGGGGGGAATCTAAGACCAGAGGGCACAGCCTCAGAATCTTTTCAGAAATTATAGTCTCATAGCATGCCTATAACCTAATAACATGTATGTCTTTCAAATGTGGGAGGAAACCGGTGCATTTGAATGAAACCCATACAGTCTCGGAGAAAACGTACAAACTCCTTACTGACAGAATTGAACCCAGGTTCCTGATGCTGTCCAAAAAGAAATTAAAAAGTAGTGAGGTAGTGCTCATGGGTTCAATGTCCATTCAGAAATCAGATGTCAGAGGGGAAGAAGCTGTTTCTGAATCGCTGCATGTGTGTCTTCAGGCTCCTGTACCTCCTTCCTGATGGTAGTAATGAGAAGAGGGCATGTCCTGGGTGATGGGGGTCCTTAATGATGGATGCTGCCTTTTTGAGACATCGCCTTTTGAAGGTGTCTTTGATGCTGCGGAGGCTTGTGCCCATGATAAAGCAGATTGAGTTCAAAACTTTGTGCAGCTTATTTCCATCCTGTGCAGTGCGCCCCCCGCTCCCCACCCCTGATACCATACGGTGTTGCAGCCAGTTAGAAAGCTCTCTCCTCCTCTGCCCTCCCTGTTTGTACAACTTCTTGCACCCTCCCTCCCTCTGCAATACATGGCTCCTCCAAATCCGACCCTTGGTGATCCCCAACTTTCAACACTCTGCAAATGGAGGCGGTGCCTTCAATTTCTCAGGACTTCTTTCCTTAAACCTCTCCTCCTCAGTATCTCTCTTTAAGGCGTCCCTCAAAGCCCCACCCCTTAGACAAAGCACTTTTGTTCATTTGCCTAACAGTCACATCCAGCACCATTTTAGTCACAATGCAAAGTAACACACTCAAGATGCTGGAGGAACTCAGCAGGTCAGGCAGGTGAATAAAGAGATGCCATTTCAGGCTGAAACCAGTTATCTGCATTCATAATTACTTACTTACTGCCCGTTACACCGCTGTCATTTAGGGCAGCAATGAAGGTCCTCCATCTCTGGTGGTGTTCAGCGCTTCCTTCATCAGGTCGGTAGCTTTCTCTCGGTTTTTACTACTGTCAGTCATGCAAGTCCCGGGTGGAAACTCAGGAATACCGTCACACTCAGATGTAGAAGGATTCGTCGTTGCTGTTTCCCTAACAATTTTGTTTTTACCAGTCGGGGTTGTTACCCTGAGCTGAACCCCCGAACCTGGAGGACCGGTGGACCACTCGTAGTCTGGCCTCTACCCTTTGACCTGTTTGGCATGGGTGACCCTACCAAGAGCCAAAGCATAAAGCCCTGACTCCAGCCGACATAACTCTCCAGGTCACTGAGGCAAGCAAGCCTCTAAAGCTTGTGTTCCTCTTGGAGGAGGATTCACGATGAAAACCATTTACCTGCCTGCTCCTCAAAGTACCATTCTCTGGCACTTAATAAATTCCTTTCTCAGTGGAATACCAGTTTTTATTCTGCCTTAGTTGACGATTTGCTTGAAGTGATTGTGATGAAGCCATGATTGCGGGGTTGTTATCTAAAGGGAGCGTTATTATACTGGATGTGTTGTGTGTAATGAATATTTGGAACGGTTATACTGTAAATAAGATGCCTAATGACCTATGTCATGAGTAAGAGGCTCCTCACTTGTACTGATTGCAGCAACTGAAGCTGCGCTGAAAGTCATTTTAGGCTTCGAGGGCTAACTATATTGAATAGTGGAACATATTGGTGGAAGGTAGGCTTTGCACACAGCTCAGTTGATTGATTACAGTGTACTCCTCCCAGTAATTTCACTGTTAATTGTTCAGACACTCCAACGGGCTAAATAGAGGGAGACTGTTCTTAATTAGGGGGGAATTTCTACAGATGTACCACAGGGGGAGCATTCTAACCGGCTAAATCACCGTCTGATCTAGGGGTGTGGGGAGGCTACCGCTCAGGATCGAAGTAAGCTGCGGAGTTGTAAGCTTAGTCAGCTCCATCATGGACAATAGCCTCTGTAGTATCCAGGATATCCTCAAGGAGTGATGCCTGAAAATTGCAGTGTCCATCATTAAGGACCCCTATCACCCAGGTCACGCCTTGTTCTCACTGTTACCATCAGGGAGGAGGTACAGGAGCCTGAAGGCACACACTTAATGATTCAGGAACAGCTTCTTCCCATCTGCTACTTTTTAATTTCTATTTTTGCACTACTTATTTCATTTAACTATTTTATATATACAGTTTATATAAAAGTAGTGAGGTAATGTTCCATGGGCTTAATGTCCATTCAGAATTCTGATAGTGTGGGGGGGGGGGAATATATATACTATCGGTAATTCACAGTTTTTTCACTGTTATTATGTACTGCTGCCGCAAAGACAACAAATTTCATGACATATGGAGGGAGGAGAAGATGGCGGCACGACGCAGTGCGCGCGGCCGTTCCGAATGTTATCGATATGTGTTAACTAGAGGGCCGTGTACAATCCTGATTTGATGGAGACAGCCCTGAGAAGCGCAGAAGAACACCTGGAGAAACTTCTGAAATGCCCGCTTCGCTGCCGCTGCTACTGTACGATTGAGAATCTCTGGAGGGGAAGGCCCCAAATCCTCGGCTTTGCCTATTGCCTGTTGCCGAGGCCGGGGTCGAAGCGCTCGGCAGAGATGGTGCTCGGTGCTCGGTGTCAGAGGGCTGGTCGGAGGCTCGGAGTTTTCGGACGGACTCGGAGTCGGACTGCGGTCGGATGCTTCCAGGATGCTACATCGGCAAGTTGGCGGCGCTGGAGGTTCACTGTCTGCGTGAGATGATGGGACTTTCGAGAGACTTTGAGACTTTTACTGTGCCATGGTCTGTTCTTTATCAAATTACAGTATTGCTTTGCACTGTTGTAACTATATGTTATAATTATGTGGTTTTTGTCAGTTTTTCAGTTGGTTTGTCATGTGTTTTCGTGATAGCATTCTGGAGAAACATTGTATCATTTCTTAATGCATGCATTACTAAACGACAATAAAAGAGGACTGCATGTCCTCATAATCTAATCTAATCTAATATGCTGGGGATATCATCCCTGATTCTGATGCAAAGCCTGTCCTGCACCCGTAGGCTACAGCTGGCATGGTAGCAAAGCGGCTGGCGTAACGCTTTGAGTACCAGCAACTGGGGTTCAATTCTTGCCCTTGTCTGGAAGGAGTTTGTACATTCTCCCCGTGACTGTGTAGGTGTCCCCCCAGGTGCTCCACTGTCCTCCCACAGTCCATCGACGGAAGGGTTAAGGTTAGTAACCGTGGGCATGCTCTGCTGATGCCAGAAGCAGGGCGACACTTGCAGGCTGGCCCCAGAACATCCTCAGACCGCAGCGGGCGTTGAACCAAACAACCCATTTCACTGTGCGTCTTGACGTACGTGTGACAAGTAAAGTTAGTCTTTACATAACCCGTGCAACAGAAACAGGTACGTTTACACATGTGCACATGCAAATTACCAGCAGGAATAGGCCACTAAGCTGCTCACGACTCCCCCAGCACTCAAAGTTCAAAGTAAATATATTATTAAAGTACATATATGTCGCCACATACAATGCTGAGATTTATTTTCTTGCAGGCATACTCAGAATCAGAATCAGGTTTATTATCACCGGAATGTGACGTGAAATTTGTTAACTTAGCAGCAGCAGTTCAATGCAATACATAATCTAGTAGAGAGGAAAAAAAAATTAAAAAATATAATCAATAAACAAATAAATTAATTACATATATTGAATAGATTAAAAATGTGCTAAAACAGAAATACTTTATATAAAAAAAAAGTGAGGTAGTGTCCAAAGATTCAATATCCATTTAGGAATCGGATGGCAGAGGGGAAGAAGCTGTTCCTGAATCGCTGAGTGTGTGCCTTCAGGCTTCTGTATCTCCTTCCTGATGGTAACAGTGAGGAAAGGGCATGCCCTGGGTGCTGGAGGTCCTTAATAATGGACGCTGCCTTTCTGAGACACAGCTCCCTAAAGAAGACCTGGGTACTTTGTAAGTTAGTACCCAAGATGGAGCTGACTAGAGTTACAACCTCCTGCAGCTTCTTTCGGTGCTGTGCAGTAGCCCCACCATATCAGACAGTGATGCAGCCTGTCAGAATGCTCTCCACGGTACAAATATACAAGTTTTTGAGTGTATTTGTTGACATACTCGATAAATCCATTGATTAATAACCATAATAGAATCAACTTGAGCATTCATCCAGTGTGCAAAAGACAACAAAATGTGCAAATATAAAAAGAAAGCGATAATAATAATAATAATAAATCAGTAAGCAATAAATATTGAGAACATGAGATGAAGCGTCCTTGCTAGTGGAACCATAGTTTGAGGGAATATCTCAATGACGGGGCAAGTGAAGTTGAATGAGGTTATGTATTCTTTTGGTTCAAGAACCTGATGGTTGAGGGGTAATAACTGTTCCTGAACCTGGTGGTGTGAGCCCTGAGGCTCCTGTACCTCCTTCCTGATGGCAGCAGCGAGAAGTGAGCATGGCCTGGGTGGTGGGGGTCCCTGATGATGGATGCTGCTTTCCTGCTTCATGTAGATGTGCTCAATGGCGGGGAAGGCTTGACCCGTGATGGACTAGGCCGTATCCAAAATCTTTTTGTAAGATTTTCCTTTCAAGGTCATCGGCGTTTCCATACCAGGCTGTGATGCAGCCAGTAAGATTATGGCTGATTTGAATGCAATTTTGATTTGTCAGTCTTTGATGCACTATCAATTACTCCAAAAGACTGGAAGTAGAGTAACTACTGAAAGGCTTTTATTAATAGTAAATGGATCAACAACCATGTTGAGTATCTGTCCTGGATTGAGGGAGGAGCAGTGGCACAATCGCCTTTATTCAGGGATCTGTGGGAGGAGCCACAGGAGCAGTCAGCAGAGGGCCATGTCCAGGCATGTTGAGACAGGTAACCCAGTTACAACCTATATATATATATGGTTTACCACAGTCCTGATGCAGGATTTCAGCCCAGAACTTCAACAGTTCTTTCTCCAGTTTCCTGCATCTACAGTCCTTTCTGTCTCCACTAAACCGTGAGATGCTGATAGTCTGTGTAAACACTGTAACGTGGTGATTAGCATGATGTAATTACAGCGTCAGCAACAAGGGTTTCATTCCGCCACTGTCGGGAAGGAATTCGTATGCTCTTCCCGTGACTGTGTGGGTTTCCTCTGGGTGCTCCAGCTTCCTCTCAAGCCCCAACGATGTACGGTTAGTAGGGTCACATGGGTGTAACTGGCGGTGTAGGCTCATTGGGCCAGAAGAGCCTGTTGCCTTGCCATTATCACGAATTAAAAGTAAAAGTTAATATAAAATAAATAGTGTTCGTACGGAGTCAGTCTTAATGCTCAGCCTGCGTGCAGACATTAGTGGGAACAGCAAGTTTGAAAATACCGCACGGGCTCTCTGGCTTTGCCGCTGCTTCACCGTACAGCCTTCTGCTGGTTTCGTTGGACAGGGGTCAGCAGCCAGTGATCCGGTCCACGTCCACAGCTCGGATCTTTCGGGGGCCTTGTCGTACTCAAACACCAGGGTTACTCCTTGTTGTGAATGGACGAGACAAGTGTTCTGTCAGCTGAGGAAAGTTCATTTCCATTTTGATTATTGGCTGCAGGGAGGCTGTCACTGCTGGGGAACTCACTAGGAAAAATCAGGATGACGTACTGAGAAAACCTGCATTATGTCCAAAAACCAAGTGTACATGCAAATACACACACACACACACACACACACACACACACACACACACACACTTACATATGCACACATATACTCACATGTACAGGTGTCCCCCGCTTTTCGAACGTTCGCTTTACGAAACCTCACTGTTACGAAAGACCTACATTAGTTTCCTGTTTTTGCTAACAGAAGGTGTTTTCACTGTTAAAAAAAAAATCAGCGCACGATAAAAGGCAGCACGCGCCCCGAGCAGCTGCTCTCCCCCCGATTTCAGAATGGCATTGCTTAAACACATTGGATTGAGCAGCCGTTAGCAAGGTGAGTTCTAAGGTGTTGGAAAAGCCTGAAAGAGCTCGTAAGGGTTTTACACTTAGTGTAAAGCTAGACATAATTAAGGATTTTGATCGTGGTGAACGAACTAAGGACAACGTGAGTTTGGCTTGTGCAAGCTGATGAAGATGATGTTGAAGAGGTTTTGGCATCTCATGACCAAGAACTGATAGATGAAGAGCTGATGCAATTGGAAGAAGAAAGGATAACAATTGAAACCGAATTCATTAGCGAAATGAACGTGAAGCAACTGCGTGAGATTTTCGCTGCAATGATAAAGTACGACTTTAATTTTGAAAGGTTACGTAGGTTTAGGGGATATTTGCAGAATGGTTTGAGTGCTTACAAAGAACTGTATGATCGAAAAATGCGCGAGGCTCAGCAGTCAAGCAAGCCTTCCACTTCAGCCACAGCAGACGACGAACCTCAACCTTCGACATCGAGGCAGGCAGCCATAGGAGAAGATGAGCTGCCCACCCTAATGGAAACAGATGACGAGATGACACCTCAGTGTCCCACCACCCCAACCTCCAGGCCGCAGACAGATAGCGATTCACAGAGAATGCAGCGTTAGCCGGGAGGCACACAGCACATCTTTAAGAAAAAAGCCAAAATAAACATGCTAATTAATTAGGTGCCGCCCGACACGTAATTGTCGGCCCAGATCAGAGGTGATGCAATTGGCAATTGCCTCTGATCTGACTCTAGTGCAGGGGATGTGACGTGCGAAAGGTGGATGTTTCTCCCATCAAGTTATAGTTATTTCAGTCAGTCATGGCCCCACAATACTGGCCCTCCTGTGTTTACAACATACAAGCCCGATGTAGCTTTTTGGTTGTTGTGTTTCACTGTTACAATGTCATTCCCACAAGAGTTATCTTTTCTCCAGTATAATTTCTTAGTTGGATATTTGCAGGCTTCAGTTCAGTATCTATGAAATGCCTCTGAAATTCATTTTGTGGACTGACTGAAATAGCTGAACTAGTGTCCAAATCCATTTTAATTCCATTTTGTAATAAGTCCTGTGTCACTCTCATCATTATCGGATTTTTCATGACCAGCATGCAGATTAGTTGTCATTTTGAAACTGCAACTTGACTTTATCTTTTTCTCTTCCAGGTGCAGTTCATTTATTTTTGTCTGCCCGACATGGTCTTTGTATCTGTCCTACTTTGTTACATTTTCTGCAAGTTTCACCTTTAAATCTGTGTCGTTTTTGAGTATGTGAGCCCCTGCCACAATGGTAACACAATTTATTTGGCCAGACCAGTTTCTGTGTTAATGTTGGAATATTGTTCATGCTTACTTTCATTCCTGACTGCAACTCAGTTGCTGCTGTTTCCATTGATACAACAATTTCAACTGCTCTTTTAAATGTGAGTTGTGCTTCAGTTAGGAGCCATTTTTGAATGCTTTCTTGTAAGAGTCTACAAACTAAACAATCTCAGTTCATCATTAAGCCCTTAATTGAACTGACAATGTTCAGACAATCTCCTCAATTCAGCCACGTATGTGGAAATAAACACCTGTTTCGTTTGATTCCACTTATGAAATCTAAATTGATCTGCAATCATCAATGGTTTTGGTTCTAAATGTTCCTGCATTATGTTCATGATATCAGCAATGCTCATTTTGGATGATTTGGTTGGAGCAATTAAATATCTAAGCAAACTGTACACTTTTCCATCTAATGCACTCAGCAACACTGACACTCTTTTCTTATCTGCTATTTCTTTATGTTTAAAATACTGCTCAGTTCATTCAGTATACATCATTCAGTTATCTGTTGTGCAATCAAACACATCTATCATTCTAAGGTAGCCAGCCATTTCTGCTTATTTATTTATTACTATTATCACCTAGTATTCATTGTTTATGAATCCATGGCTACTCCTGTTGCTTGTTAATTTCATCTGTTCTTTGCCTGTTATTTAAACTCGATCATCTCTCCCTCCTTCTGAAAAAACATGTGCTGAGCTTATTTTTAAACTCAATGTCCTCCTCCCTTTCCAAAGAAGAAGTGTGCTCTGCTTCAACAGGTAGGTACTTGTCTTGGGTTCATTTTAAAAATGTAATTACTGACATAGTTATGTTTCGTAACACCAGAAACTAATTGAAAGGAAAACACAGGAGCCAGGGAAACGTGTCTACTTAGTTTTCCAATAGTGAGGCACTCACACATGATGTGGTGGTGTAATATCGTATGTCATTCACATACTTCTTACGCAGAAGCCGTAATAAATTATGTAAGCAAACAAATAATGCTTAATATTACTCAAATACAACTGAAAAAGTAAACACACTACAGTGGGGATCTTTGATGATGGATGATAATGGGCACGCAATCTGAAAGATAACTCTCTCACACCATGAGGCAATCAAAAGCAGCTTGGGGAATTTTGATATTCACTCATCCTTAGCGCTTCGCCCGGCTTTCCTGACTTCGAGAAATGAAGGCAAACAGCCAGGCAGCTGCCAAGACTACACTGACTGGAACTTTGCCATTCTCTGCTCCTCTGCTCTAAGCTGCATTTGGACATTAGATGGCACAACGAGCCTGCGCCGCCCAATAACACCATGAGACCAACTCACTTACTATCATGTGCATCTTTGGAACGTGGTAGGAAAATGGCACACCTGGAGAAAGTCTCCCGTCATGGGGAGGATGTACAAACTTCATAAAGACAGTGACAGAACTGAACCCATGTCGCCAGCGCTGTAATAGAGTTAAGCCAACTGCTATGCTACTATGCTGTAGCCAGTCGTTTCAAAATGGTGTCTCTTGAGATCCCTTGTGTAGAACTGAATGATGATTGGTGTAGAGTTTTTAAGAAGAGGTGACCATAACTGATAACCAGGGTATAATAAGTCAACCATGATGGTATGGAGGAGCAGAATCAATGGGTCATAGAGTCACAGCACAGAAACAGGCCCTTTGGCCCATCTAGTAGTGCTGAGCAATTTAAACAGCCTAGTCCCATTGACCTGCACTGGGACCATTGCCCTCCACACCCCTCCATCCATTTACCTTTTCAAACTTCTCTTAAATGTTCAAATCAGGCTTGCATGCACCACTTGTGTTGCCAACTCCTTCCCCACTCTCATCACCTTCTGAGTTAAAAAGATTCCCCCTCATGTTCCCCTTAAGTTCTTCACTCAAAGTTCTTTTCACCTTTCACCCTTAACTCATGACCTCTGGTTGTAGTCTCACCCAACCTCAGTGGGAAAAGCATTCTTGCATTTACTCTGTCTATACCCCTCATGATTTTGTATGCCTTGATCAAATCTCCTCTCAATCTTCTACATTCCAAGGAATAAAGTCATGACCTATTCAGTTTTTCCTTATAACTCAGGTCCTCCAGTCCTGACAACATCCTCTTAAGTTTTCTCTGCACTCTATCAACTTCATTTACTTCTTTCCTGTAGGTAGGTGAGCAAAACAGCACATAATACTCCAAATTAGGCCTCACCAATGTCTTGTACAACTTCAACGTAGCATTCCATTTCGTGTCCTCAATACTTCGATTTATGATGGCCAGTGTGCCTGAAGCTTTTTTTACAACCCATCCAGGGTTGATCGAGCTAATTCTGCTCTTAAGTCTTTGTGGTCTAATATGAAAAACTGTACATGAAGACTGTGGGCACGTGGCCAAGTGGTTAAGGCATTGGACTAGTGAATTGAAGGTCGTGAGTTCGAGCCCCAGCCGAGGGAACGTGTTGTGTCCTTGAGCAAGGCACTTAATCACACATTGCTCTGCGACGACACTGGTGCCAAGCTGTATGGGTCCTAATGCCCTTCCCTTGGACAAGAGGGGAGACTTGAAGCATGGGCAACCGCTGGTCTTCCATACAACCCTGGAGAGTGAAGACTTTCCAGGCGCAGATCCATGGTCTCGCAAGACTAACGGATGTCTTACTTTACATGAAGACTGGCAGATAACCAATGTGACAAAAATTCAAACTGTGCAAATAAAAATAATATTGAGAACAATGAGCCGTAAAGGAGCATTGAAAGTGTGCCTGTAGGACATAGAGTCAGTTCGGAGTAGTGGTGAATCAGGTTACCCATGTCTTTGATTGAAGACAGTTGGATGTACATGAATAGATTCTGTAACATTCGAGGCAACCTCTCAACCACAAACAGACTGTGGAAGTCTCTGCAAAAGAAATCTAAACCTTTCATCAGGCCAGAGGAAGGGCGGGGGGGGCGGGGTTCAGAAGGTCATCTAAATGCGTGCAAAAATATACCCCACTTGCTCTCCTCCTTGAAAGATCTGATTATTCAGGAAGTAGATTCAGCCCGCTCAGACTTGGACACAACCTTCTCCACCACTGAGGACATTTACACAAAGATGTTATTTATCACGAAGGACCGTCGCCATTCAGCAAATGACATCATTACAATCATCAAGAGAGGGGTACGGGAGGCTGAAGCCCACATTGAACCATTCAAGAACAGCTTCTTCCCTTCCACCATCAGATTTCTCAGCGGGCCCTGACCCCGTGAACCCTCACTGTTCACATTTTGAACTATTTACTTGCTTTTGTAACTTATCGTAATTTTATGTCTTGCACAGTACTGCTGCCTCAAAATAGCAAATTTCACAATATCAGTGATAACTTCTTCCCTTCCCCACCTTCTTATTCTATTTTTTATTCATTCATTTACGGGTTGTGGTCGTCGCCAGCTAAGCCAGCATTTATTGCCCATCCCTGGTTGCCCTTGAGAAGGTTCTGGTGAGCTGCCTTCTTGAACCGCTGCAGTCCCTGAGGTGTAGGTACGCCCACAGTGCTGTTGGGGAGGGAATTCCATGATTTTGACCCAATGACAATGAAGGAACGGTGATATGTTTCCAAGTCAGGATGGTGAGTGTCTTGGAGGGGGATTTCCAAGTGCTGGTGTTCCCAGGTGTCTGTTGTTCTCGCCCTTCTAGATGGTGGTGGTCGTGCTGCCTTGGGAACTTTGGTGTGCTGTTGTAGTGCATCTTGTAGATAGTACACACTGCTGCAACTATTTGTTGATGGTGGAGGGATTGGATGCTTGTGGAAGGGGTACCAATCAAGTGGGCTGCCTTGTACTGGATGGTGTCAAGATTCTTGAGTGTTGATGGAGCTGCACTCATCCAGGCAAGTATTCCATTATGCTCCTGACCTGAGCCTTGTAGTTGGTGGACAGGCTTTGGGGAGTCAGGAGGTGAATTACATGTCACAGGATTCCTAGCCTTTGACCTGCTCTGGTAGACACGGTGTTAATATGGCTGGACCAGTTCAGTTTCCTGTCAATGGTAACTCCCAGGATGTTGATAGTGGGGGATTCAGTGATGGTGATGCCACTGAATGTCAAGGAATGATGGTTAGAGTCTTGGGAACGAAACATTGACTCTTAATTCAAAAGTTTCAAAGGAGGGTTTAATGTCAAAGAAATGTATACAATATATATCCTAAAATGCTTTTTCTTCACAACCAACCATGAAAACAGAGGAGTGTCCTCAAAGAATGAATGACAGTTAAATGTTGGAACCCCAAAACACCCCTCAGCTCCCCCCTCCCATGTGTAGGCTGCAGCAAAGCAACAATCCCCCCTCCCCCACCAGCAAAAAGAAGCATCCACACCCCTCACCAAGCACTCAAGCGTGAGCAAAGCAACAGCAAAGACATAGGCTTGCAGTACCCCAAAGACTACTCCTTCACCCGGTATTCAACATACCACAGGTTCTCTCTCTCCCTAACAAGGGAGAAAGAGGTGTCTCTGTTTCGCAGCAAGAGGGGAGACATAACAAACAACTCGCTGGTTTACGATGTTAAAAGTCTGTTGCGTCGCTTTTTCCGAGCTCTGTGCTCAAAGATCTCAGGTCACTGGGCACACAGCCAGAGATCTTCCGACTCCCATGACAGACCGATCTCATGCCAGGACATCGACCTTCGATCCGCCCTTCTCCAGAGCCACGAGATCTCGGACCTCTGAAGGACGAGCTAAGCTCCTAGGCCGCATCTTTGGCATGTCGAATAACGGCCAGTCGTGAAACCCCGAGAGCGGGACCCATTCCTGCAAAGAACCGAAGTCACTGTGTAACTCCAGGTCAGGGTATCAAAAGAACCCTGAAAGGGTAAAATAGAGATATCAAAGATGGAAATAGAGCTGTTTCCAAAGATGCAAGCAAAGATGTTGCCTGGATTGGGGAGCACGCCTCATGAAAACAGGTTGAGTGAATGTGGTCTTTTCTCCTTGGAGTGACGGAGGATGAGAGGTGACCTGATAGAGGCGTTTAAGATGATGAGAGGCATTAATCGTGTGGATAGTCAGAGGCTTTTCCTCAGGGCTGAAGTGGGGTTGCCACAAGACGACACAGGTTTAAGGTGCTGGGGAGTAGGTACAGAGGAGATGTCAGGGGTAAATTTTTTACTCAGAGAGTGGTGAGTGCATGGAATGGGCTGCCGGCAACAGTGGTGGAGGTGGATATGATAGGGTCTTTTAAGAGACTTTTTAGATAGGTACATGGAGCTTAATAAAATAGAGGGCTATAGGTAAGCCTGGTAAATTCTAAGGTAGGGACATGTTGGGCACAACTCTGTGGGCCGAAGGGCCTGTATTGCGCTGTAGGTTTTCTATAACTTCAAAGGAGTCGCTGTTTAGCACCATCCCTCCCTACTGATCTTGCCTGATCTGAAGAGTTCCTTCAGCATTTTGTGTGTGTGTGTATTGCCCTGGATTTCCAGCATTGGCAGAATCTCGTGTGTTTTGGATTCTGAAAATGTTCTTTACATATTATATCTAGCAGTTGGAGAGCTTGATGGTTGGGATTAGCTGCTGACTGAGGGACTTGTGTTTGACATTTTCTTCTGAGGCAAGTGTCAGGCAAATAGCTTCATTTCCCCCGCCCCCGCTCCCGTAAATATGTCCAAAATGCTCTGTTTATTCCAGTGAGTTAATGTTTCTGCTTGAGGTGGACAGATTCTTTGAAATGAATTCGAATCGACATAACTTTAATAGATCCCGAATTCTGGAGTTAAGGAAAAGGAGTCCTTTAAGAGAGAACCAACACATTAATTTGCTCAATCTAGCAGTGTAGAAGTGGCACATTGATTAGACGTGCAGACCATTGGAAATTACGATCAGTAATATTTTATTTTTCACTAAGCATTCCTGTACACTTTTCACACATTCAGAGTAAGGCTCACTCAACTTGTTTTTAAACAAGAGCCTGGTTTATATCACTCTTTATGGGATTTAAAAGCCCATTTCCTGGCCATTGTACTAAACCGCCATCTTGTGGGGCCTAACCTGCAACACACACCCCATCACCACCATGGTACAACCCTCAGCTAACCCACAGCTTTCTCTCCCCTCACCTCGAACTCCCTACCCAACCCTGCACTTCAACAACAGCCCCACCTCAAATGACATCCAGAACCCTGAAGACTGTAAGATATAGGAGCAGAATTCGATTCTGTTCTGCCTTTCCATCATGGTTGATTTATTACCCTCTAGTCAGTCACATCTCTCATCCTCCGTTCACCCCTCACCTCTCCTCCTCCCGCTCCCCTTCCCCTCCTCTCTCCCTCCCCCTCACCATCTCTCCCGTCCTCCTCCCCACTCCAGAACCCTTCCACATCTCTCACCATCCCAGTTCCTTCCCACTGACACTGCCCCCTCCACCCACTCCACATTTCACACACCCTCCCTCTCCCTCCCCATCTCCCCCTCCCCTCCCTGCTCTACATCTCCCACCTGCCCCTCCCCACTCATCTCTCTCCCTCCCCGCTCTACATCTCTCACCCTCTCCTCCCCAATCACCTCTCCCCCTCCCCGCTCTATATCTCTCACCCTCTCCTCCCCAATCACCTCTCCCTCCCGCGTCTCTCACCCTCCCCTTCCCCTCCACATCTCTTGCCCTCCTTTCCCCACTCACCTTTCCCCTCCCCAGTCACCTCCCCATTCCCCTCTGCATATCTCATTTTCCCCTCCACACTCACCTCTCTCCTCTCCTTCCACATTCACCTCTCACCCTCCCTTCCCCACTCCCCTCACCCCTCCCCATCCACATCTCTCACCCTCTCCTTCCCACTCACCTCTTCCCTCCCCTTCCCCATCTCTCACCCTCCCCATCCCCTCCACACCTCCCACCCTCCTCACTTACCTCTCTCCTCCCCCTCCACGACTCTCATCCGCCCGTCCCCACTCACCTCCCCTTCACCCTCCACGTCTCTCACCATCCCCTTCCCACTCACTTCTCCCTTCCCCCTCCATGTCTCTCACCCTCCCATCCCCTCCACATCTCCCACCCTCCCCACTCACTGCCCCCTCCCCTTCCACATCTCACACCCTTCCACACCCTTCCCACTGACCCTGCCCCTCTCCTCCCACTCCACATGCCACACGCTTGCTGCAACCTCCATTAAACCATCAGACATAGGAGCAGAATTAGGCCATGAGATCCATCAAGTCTGCGCCGCCATTTCATCATAGAATCACAGACTCATAGGAAGGTACAGCACAGAAACAGGCCCTTCAGCCCATCTAGTCCATGCTGAACCATTTAAACTGCCCACTTCCATCGACCTGCTCCAGGACCAGAGCCCTCCACGCTCCTACTATCCAGGTACCTATCCAAACTTTTCTTAAAAGTTGCATGTACCACTTGCGCTGGCAGTTCATTCCACAATCCCATGATCCTCTGAGTGAAGGAGTTACCCCTCATGCTCCCCTTAAACATTTCACCTTTCACCCTTAACCTATGACCTCCGGTTGTAGTCCCACCCAACCTCAGAGGAAAATGCCTGTTTGCTTTTATCCCTTTATACCCCTCATGGCTGATCCATTTCCCTCTCAATCCCAATTTCCTGCCTTCTTCCTGTAACCTTGAATAAGACCATAAGCCAAATGCAATGTTAGCATTCATTTCAAGAGGTTTAGAATACAAGAGCAGGGATGTGATGCTGAGGCTTTATAATGCTCTGGTGAGGCCTCACCTTGAGTGTTGTGAATACTTTTGGGCTCCTTGTCTAAGAAAAGATGTGCTGGCATCAGAGAGGGCTCAGAGGAGGTTCACAAGGATGGTTCCGGGAATGTAAGGGTTATCAGACAAGGAACGTTTGATAGCTCTGGGTCTGTACTGACTGGAATTTAGAAAGATGGTGGCAGGGTTTGGGGGGGGATCTCATTGAAACCTTTTGAATGTTGAAAGGCCTAGGCATAGTGGATGTTTCCCATGGTGGGAAAGTCTAGGACAAGAGGGCACAGCCACAGGACAGAGGGGTGTCCATTTAAAACAGAGATACAGAGAAATTTCTTCAGCTAGAGGGTGGTGAGTTTGTGGAAATTATTACCACAGGCAGCTGTGGAAACCAGGTCATTGGGTGCATCTAAGGAAGAGCTTGATTGGACACGTCATCAAAGGTTATAGGGAGAAGGCCGGGGAGAAGGGCTAAGGAGGGATAAAAGGATCAGCCATGATTGAATAGCAGAGTAGAATCGATGGGCGGGCCAAATGGCCTAATTATGTTCCTATGTCTTATGGTCTCATTAAACATGAGACACACTCTTCTCTTGTCTTCACATTTAAGGCATCCGTTAGTCTTGCGAGACCATGGATCTGCGCCTGGAAAGTCTTCACTCTCCAGGGCACAGGTCTGGGTAAGGTTGTATGGAAGACCAGCAGTTGCCCATGCTGTAAGTCTCCCCTCTCCACGACATCAGTGTTGTCCAAGGGAAGGGCATTAGGACCCATACAGCTTGGCACCAGTGTCGTCGCAGAGCAATGTGTGATTAAGTGCCTTGCTCAAGGACACAACACGTTCCCTCGGCTGAGGCTCGAACTCATGACCTTCAGGTCACTAGTCCAATGCCTTAACCACTTGGCCATGTGCCCACACTTCTCCTGTCTTCACAAGACACCCCATAACAGGTACGCATCAACTTCGGCGTATATATGGCAGAACAACTCCCTTCAGCTAAAGCACACAGATGGGATCCAAATCTGATTCAATGGTAACAACAAAAGATCTCAACGTCGGCAGAACAGAAGAGGAGGGCAGGCAGTGCACACACTGCTGGTTACATCAATGGTGTTCAGATCGAGAGGGTCAGAGCTCCAATTTCCTCGGAGTGAACATCACCAATCGCTTGTCCTCCTCCCTCCACATACACGCCAAGGCTAAGAAGACTCACCAGCACCTCCACATCCTGAGGAGGCTCAGAAAACTTGGCACGCCCCTTCGATCCTCACCAATCTTTTTACAGATGCCCCATAGAAGCAACTCACAGAAACTCCACGGACTCTGTCTACACTTCTCACTGCTTGGGTGAATGAGAGGGGAACACATTGAAACCTATCAAATGTTGAAAGGCCTTGATAGAGTGGATGTTTCCTGTTATGGGGGCGTCTAACACCACAGGACACAGCCTCAGAATAGAAGGACGTCTATTTAGAACAGAGATGAAGACGAATTTCTTTTGCCAAAGGGTGGTGAATCTGTGGAATTTGTTGCCACAGGCGGCTGTGGAGGCCAAGTTATTGGGTTTATTTAAGGCAGAGGTTGATTGATTCTTGATTAGTCAGGGCATGAAGACAGGAGATTGGGACTGAGAAGGAAATGGATCAGCCATGATGAAATGGTAGAGCAGACTCGATGGGCCAAATGGCCTAATTCTGCTCCTACATGTTATGGCCTTATGGTAAAGCAATCAACGCAATCAAAGATCCCACCCAGCACAGACATTCTCCATCGTCTCCCCTCCCATCAGACAGAAGATACAAAAGCCTGTAATCACATACCACCAGGCTCAAGGACAGCTTCTATATCGTTGATAGAGGGCTACTTACCAGTTTCATAGTAATATAAAAACATCATCCTTATGTGCCACATCATATGACTTGGGCGATTGAAGCGTGGTCTTTCCACGTCCATGACTGTCCTTGGCAAAAATTTTCTACAGAAATGGTTTCCCACCGCCTTCTTCTGGGCTGTGTCTGTACAAGACTGGTGACCCCAGCTGTTGTCATTACTCTTCAGAGATTGTCCGCCTGGCGTCAGTGGTCGCATAACCAGGACTTGCGATGTGCACCAGCTGCTCGCACGACCTTCCACCACCTGTTCATGGCTTCTCGTGACCCTGATCGGGGGCAAAGCAGTTGCTACACCTTGTCCAAGGGTGACCTGCAGGCTAGCGGAGGGAAGGAGAGCCTTACACCTCCTTTGGTAGAGACACATCTCCACCCCGCCACCCATAAGATTAGTCTACTGAGTTCACAGTCTATCTCTTTAAGGCCTTGCACTTTAAGGAGGCAGCCTGCACTGCACTTTCTCTGTAACTGGAACACCTTATTCTGCATTCTGCTATTGTTTTCCCTTGCACGACCTCAGAGCACTGATAGAGTGAAATCATCTTGTACAGATGGCATATTTTCATTTTTACTTAGAGCTACAGCACAGAAACAGAGCCTTCTGGCCCAACAAGATCACGGTGCACAAATATACCCTTGTGATCAATTAATCTACCAACCCGTATGTCTTTGGAATGTGGGAGGAAACTGGAGCATTTAGAAGAATCCCACACGGAAACATGAATTCTGGCAAAGCTAGTAACATGAACAAACAGTTAAAGAAGTTCCACACAGCTCAACCAGAAATAAAAAGATTAAAAAAAAATCCTGCCCCTAAACTCAGTGCCAGAGATATCCGGGCTTTTGATCAAGAAATCTAAAGGCTCAAGGTTCTGTGATAGGGAGGAGTTGGATGTGTTGGGTGATGTAGTGCTACCAAAATAGCTGCTGCCTATCAGTTCCCCCTGTGTCCCCTCCTCCTTCCCTTACTCCTATGGTCCACTCTCACCTCCTATCAGATTCCATTTTCTCCAGCCCTTGACCTTTCCCAACCTCCTGGCTTCACCCCTCACCTTCCAGCTATCCTCCTCTCCTTCCTCCCCCCAGCTTTTTATTCTGGCATCTTCCTCCTTCCTTACCAGTCCTGAAGAAGGGTCTCGGCCCGCAACATCGACTGTTTATTCATTTCCATAGATGCTGCCTGACCTGCCGAGTTCCTCCTCCAGCATTTTGCGTGCATTACTTTGGATTTCCAGCATCTGCAGAATTTCTTGTGTTTATGGTTTGCTGCCTCACAGCCACACCCATCCAGATTCAATGCTGTCTATGTGGAGTCCTCACACTCTCCCTGCGACTATGGGTTTTAGAACATGAAACACGAAACATTACAGCACAATACAAGCCCTTCAGCCCACAATGTTGTGCCTCAGATCAATCTAACCCTTCCCTCCCACAGAATCCTCCATTTTTCTTTCATCCATGGGCCTATCTAAGAGTGTCTTAAACATCCGTAATGTATCTGCCTCTACCTCCACTCTGTACCACGCACACACCGCTTGAGGTAAAAAAATTTACTTCTGACATCTCCAATCACCTTAAAATGATACTGTCTCAAATTAGAATCAGAATCAGGTTTAATATCAACAGCAAATGTCATGAAATTTTTTGTCTTTGTGGCAGCAGTACAATGCAATAGAGAAAAAAACTGTGAATTACAGTAAGTATTTATATATATATAAAACAGTTAAATTAAATAAGTAGAGGAAAAATAGAAATGAAAATATAGAGAGGTAGTGTTAATGGGTTTAGTGTTCATTCAGAAATTGGACAGCAGAGCAAAAGAGACTGTTCCTAAATTGTTGAGTGTGTGCCTTCAGGCTTTTGTACCTCCTCCCTGATGGTAACAATGAGAACAAGGCGTGACCTGGGTGATGGGGCACCTTAATGATGGATGCTGCCTTTTTGAAGCACGGCTCCTTGAAGATACTATGGAGGCCAGTACCCATGATGGAGCTGACTAAGTTTACAACTCTCTGCTGTTTACTTCGTCCTGTGTAGTAGCACTTCCCCCATACCAGAGAGTGATGCAGCCAGTTAAAATGCTTCCGATTTCTTTAACAAATATGCCCTCCACGCATACATGGCTCCTCCATAGAGAGAATTAAGTGCCCCAATTTCCTGCGAGTCCACATCACAATGACTTCACCCGGTCCCTCATTATCTCCTCCCTGCATAAGAAGGCACAGCAGCACCTCCACTTCCTGAGGAGACTGGAGCAAGTGAGGCTTCCCCCACCCCCCATCTTAACTAAATTTTACCGGAGCACCATCGAGAGCATCCAGACAAGTTGCATCTCCGTCTGGAATAAGCGCGGCCAAGCATCGGACAAGAAGTCCCGACAAAGGACTGTGAGAAATGCCGAGAGGATCATAGGGATCTCCCTACCATCCATCAAGGACATTTATCAGAAGCGCTGCATACACAGGGCCCTCAGTTTTATTAAGGATCCCACCCATCCATTCAGCATCCTCTTTTGACTTTCTACCATCAGGCAGGAGATTCCGATGCATAAAGACAAGATCAGTCAGGATGGGAAACAGCTTCTTCCCTCGGGTCATTAGGCTCCTGAACTCCCTGACACATCCCATTTGAAACGGATAATTTGTATTGTACCCTACAATATTTAGTTTATCCACTTTACCTTGTTTATCTATGTGTAATTCATTTGTAGATTTAATTTTTATTTTCCTAAGTTATTGTGTGTAACGTGTACGACTGTGCTTTACACCCTGGTCTGGAGAAATGTTGTCTCGTTTGGCAGTATACACACATGTAGTTAAATTAGAATAAACTTCACTTGATAAAACATGACCTGCATGCTATCGTCAGCTTCCGGTGTATCATGGATGAATCGAAGGATGGTTTGACGGATGTGTCTGACAGATTCATTATTGATGCTAAATGTATTTCCAGGCAAATCACAAAATAGGCTCTTTATCTCCGATGCAGATTTTGAATAAAGCAGGACCATGAATGATGGAATTTTCTACCTCCCTCAAAGACTGAAGCTCAAAATTCTCTATCGTGTCTGGTAGAATCTATTCAGCCACAATCTGGATAAGCAGACAGCACAATGTGAGACAGTTTCACCACACAGCTGCAGAACCACCTCACAGACGTGTTCCATCAGCCACATTGTGATTATTTTGATTTAAGCCTGCTTATGGATTCAGAAAGAGACCGACAGTTACTACATGCTTGAAAAACCAAAAAAATCTGTTTTTAATAATGTTCAGCAAAACTAACTGATTTAGCTGAATACGAATTTTTAAAAAAGGTCGTAGAAAACATCCCTATGGTGAACCAAAATTAAGACTAACATATCAAGCCCTAGATATGCTCTCATTAATACTAATCTCAGGGAGGAGGTACAGGAGCCTGAAGGCACACACTCAACATTTTAGGATTGGCTTTTTCCTCTCTGCCTTCAGATTTCTGAATGGACCATGAACACTATCTCACTACTTGCCCTGTTTTTGCATTGGTATTTAATTTACACACACACATTTATTTATATATATAAAAAATATGTGTATATGTGGGTATGTAAATTATATTTTATATGTATACAGTACTGAGCAAAAAAAATCTCAGACACATACACACACACACACACACACACACACACACACACACACAGAGTCAAACACAGACACACACACGCACAAAGCTAGGATACTTAAGGCTTTTGCACAATACCATAGTAATTTTATGTATTACACTGTATTGCTGTTGCAAAAAAGAAATTTCATGACATATGTGAGTGATGATAAACCTGATTCTGATTTGGGTCTCTACTGTAGAACTGAGAGTGGGAAGGGGGAAGGGAGAGGGGAGGGAGCGGGAAGCACCAGAGAGACATTCTGTTATGATCAATACACCAGTTGTTTGGAATCTAATGACCTTGCCTGGAGTCTCAGGGCTGGGTATGTCTGCACTCGTGCCATCCCCCACCTCGCCCCTGATACTCCTTCTTTGCCACCTGTCCCACACCCCTCCCACGGCGCTCCACCCTTGTCATTCCCAACATCCTTTGCTCCTGCCAGATTTACAAACTCTCTCTCTTCTCCATGTTGACAGACACAGCACTGTACAAAGATCTTAGGCACCCTAGCTCTGTGTGTGTGTGTGTGTGTGTGTGTGTGTGTGTGTGTGTGTGTGTGCCTTAGACTTTTACACAGCACTGTATATAATAGTTATTCTTATGTATGGCACAGCACTGCTGCCACAAATCAACAGATTTCATGACATATGTCAGTGGCAATAAACCTGATTTTGATTTTGATGTAAGTGCATCCAGCAAATCTGCAGCCTTTGAAGCAGAGAATAGCCAATCTCCTACCCAAGACTGTGATCTTCATACCTAGACTCTTCATCTCAGGCGGGTGGCCACTCAAAACGCACACCGTCTAGTTATTAAAAATTCAACATTGCACACACAAAATGCTGGAGGAACTCAGCAGGTTAGGCAGCAGCTATGGAAAAGAGTAAACAGTTGACGTTTTGGGCCAAGGCCCTTCCTCAGGACTGAGAAGGAAGGGGGAAGAGAGGAGGCTAGCTGGAAGGTGAAAGATGAAGGTAGGTGGGTGGGAAGGGTCAAGGGCTGGCAAAGAAGGAATCTGATAGGAGAGGAGAGTGGATAATAGGACAAAGAGAAGGAGGAGGTGACACAGGGGGAAGTAATAAGCAGGTGAAAAGAGGTAAAAGATCAGATTGGGGAAGAAAAGGGGGGGGGAATTGGTTTATGGAAGGAGAAATCAATGTTCACACCAATAAGTTGTAGATGGAATATAATGTGTCGCTCCTCCACCCTGAGGGTGGTCTCATTGTAGTGCAAGAGGACTGACATGTCAGAACAAGAATGGGAATGGGAATTAAAACACTTGGCCACTGGGAAATTCCACTTGTGGTGAATCGAGTGGAGGTGCTCAACGAAGCGACCCCTCTAATTTACGACGGGTTTCATCAATGTAGAGGAGGCCGCAACGGGAGCACCAGACACAATTAACGACCCCAGCAGATTGGTGAGCGTGTTTCATTGCCATTGCCTTTCATGGTTCTTGTTCCTAGTGACTATAGACCCTATGAAGACAGGAATATATATCCTGGTCTAATTCCCCACATCGATCAAACACCTTGTACTAGCTGTGAATCTCTGATGCAGCACAGCCAAACCAAGTAGCCAAATGTCCCTTCCTATGGTACAGAGACCAAACGTTCACACAGTGGAATGGAAAGAGAAAGAAAGGGGAGAAGGTGAGAAATTACCAGAAATGAGAGAACTCTGCGTTCATACCATCAGGTTGGAGGCTACCCATTTGGAATGTGAAGTGTTGCTCCTCTAACCTGTGGGTGGCCTCATTATTAGATTAGATTATGAGAACACTCAGTCCTCTTTTATTATCATTTAGAAATGCATACATGCATTAAGAAATGATACAATGTTCCTCCGGAATGATATCACAGAAAACAGGACAGAGCAAAGACTAACACTGACAGAACCACATAATTATAACATATAGGTACAGCAGTGCAAAGCAATACCATAATTTGATGAAGAATAAACCATGGGCACGGTAAAAAAAGTCTCAAAGTCCCCGAGTCGATTGACTCCTGAGTCCCTGATAGCAGCGGCAAAAGGGAGAAACTCCCTGCCATAAACCTCCAGGCACCGTCAACTTGCCGATACCTTGGAAGCCGACACTGAGTCCATCCGTCTGAAAACTTTGAGCTTCCGACCAGCCTCTCTGATACAGCCTCCCGAGCGCCATCCTCTGCCGAGCACCTTCGACCTCTTCCCGGCCGCTGAAACACACAAAGCCGAGGATTTCGGGGCCTTCAGCTCCAGAGATTCCGGTTACCACACAGTAGCAGCGGCAGCGAAGCGGGCATTTCAGAAGTTTCTCCAGATGTTTCTCCGTACTCTCATGTCTGTCTCCATCAATTCAGAATTGTGCACGGTCCCCTACTTGACAGATAACAGATGTCACCACCAAAGTGGCCGCGCGCGCTGCCGTCGCGCCGCCATCTTCTCCCCCCTCCCTTATGACTGTAGAGGTGACCATGGATAGACACGTCAGAATGTGAATTGGGAGCTGATTTGAAATAGATGGTCACCAGGAAATCCCGCTTTTTGTGGCGGATGTAGCAAAAGTGCTCGACAAAGCAGTTGCCCGATCTACGTCAGGCCTCACTGGTGTGGAAGAGCCTGCACCGGGAGTGCCGGATACAGTCGATAACCCCGACAGACTCGCAGGTGAAGTGTCGCCTCACCTGGAAGAACTGTTTGGGCCTCTGAATGGCGGTGCAGGGGGAGGTGAAGGAGCAGGTGTAGCATCTGTCCCGCTTGCAGGGATCAGTGCCGGAGGGGAGATTAGTGGGGAGTGGACAAGGGAGTCACAACGATCACTGCAGAAGCGGAGGCCTGTCGGTGTGGGGGGGGGCATGGCGGTGGGGAGAGAAAAATGTGTTTCATGGGAGGATGCAGGTGAGTATGGAAGAAGTTATGGAGAATGATGCTCCTGATGTGGAGGCTGGTGGGGTGGGAGGTGAGGACAAGGAGAACTCTATCCCTGTTATGGCACCGGGAAGATGTGGCGAGGGCGGTCATCTGGTAGAGGGAGGAGATGCGGGTGAGGACAGCATCACTAGTAGAGGAATGGAAACTATCGCTGATGTACATGATGAAATTTGATGCTTTTGTAGCAGCAGTGCAATGCAAGACATAAAAAGGGTTCCAAGGTTCAAAGGTCAAATTGAATGTCAGAGAAATGTATACAATATACATCCTGAAATGCTTTTTCTTCGCAAACATCCACAAAAACAGAGAAGTCCCCCAAAGAATGAAAGACTGTTAAATGTGAGAACCCCAAAGTCCCCCCAACTACCCCCTCCCCCATGTAAGCGTCAGCAAGCAATGATCTCCCCCCTCCCCCACCAGCAAAAAAAAGGCGCATTGGTACTATAAGTACTGTAAGTTACAATGAAAAATAATTTCAATAAATAGTCCTTAAATTCTGCGTTCTCAAAGCTCAGTACCAGGGCATCTACAGGGCATCTACCTCCAACATAAGGACCACTTTGGCCTTTTATCTCTTCTCACCTGCCAAGCACCTCTCCCTGTGTCCTCTCCTCTTCCCTTTCTCCTATGTTCCACTCCGCTCCCCAATCAGATTCCTTCCTCTCCAGCCTTTGACCTTTCCCATCCACCCATCAGCTTCTAGCTAGCCTCCTTCCCTTCCATCCACCTTTTTATTCTGACATCTACCCTTGCTTTCCTTTCCAGTGCTGGAGAGGGATCTCGTGCTGAAGCGCCGACTATCTGTTCGTTTCCATGGATGCTGCCTGGCCTGCTGAGTTCCTCCAGCATTTTGTGTGTGTTGCTCTGGATTTCCAGCATCTGGCCCAGTCCTGAAGAAGGGTCTCGGCCCAAGCGTTGACTGATTATTAATTTCCATAGATGCTGCCTAACCTGCTGAGTGTATTTTGTGTATGTGGCTTTAGATCTCCTTCCTGCCTCTTGTTAAAAATGTTCAAAAAGGAAGACAAAGAACGTTAATTCAAAATTTTAATTGGAATTCTAATTAGAATTTTAATTCTAATTCTTAAACGCTAATGTTCTTTGTTGCTGGATGTGTCCCTTTTTATTACCGACCAGATAAAAGTTTCAGTTGTTAACATCAGGGTATTTTCATAGGATGGAGGTTATGCATTAGTTACAACAAGATGCAAAGTGACATTTCTGCTTGCACATGCTTCTTGCAATGCCGTGTGCATCTCATCCATCCTAATGATTTGAAAAGAGAATAATATACGTAAACCTGCCAAATATTACCTGAAGGTGATGGGGAGGCACAATAGGGTAGCGGTTAGCTCAACGATTTACAGTTCCGACGACCTGGGTTCAATTCTCGCGGCTGCACGTAAGGACTTTGTACCTTCGCCTCCATGACTGTGTGGGTTTCCTCCAGGAGCTCTAGATTGCTCCCACAGTCCAAGAAGAAGCCAGTTGAAAGTATCAAATCTCTGTTTATTTTCTGATCTTTAGGGTTCGTCCTGGAGTCAAAAATGGTGAACAATCATAATTCCAAGATTTCAGTTTATTTTAAGAGTACAGACAAGCATACAAATACTAAGCAAGCTGAATAAAGAGCTGAGAAATGATGCTAAGAGGGGAATTAATGCTAAGACAAAAGAGTACAGGTGGCGCTGCTGAAAAATTTTTCACTTTTATAGACAAGATAAGAGAAATTCCTTAGATAGAGATAATAGGTTATATAATTAAGACAATTACATCATGTGGGTAATGTGCCAATACTTGTCTGTCTGTCTAGGTATCATATCCGATGCAGACTTTGGTGACCATGGTTTTCCAAGGTGCCCATACTTAGTCAAGGAAAAATGAGAACGGTGATAAACCGTTAGTTTAGCTGCTATACCGCTTTCTGCAAGTGGGTGTGAAAAACACATGGGTCTGTTAAAAAGAATAAATCTTATGAAAAGTATGATTTTAAAAAATAGTGCTTTGCAACTGTAGGTTAATTGGTCATTGTATATTGTCTTGTGATTAGGCTAGAATTAAATCAGGGTTTGCTGGGCTTGAAGTGTAGGAAGAGATTATTCTGTGCTGTATCTCAATGAATAAAACGATTACCTATTTTGTAAATGACAACCACAGCTTGATATATCTTTATGTCCCAATCATTATCTTAAAATCTACTCCCCTTTAGAGAAGAATGGGTATTGTGGAATTGAAAGAATTACCAGCATAAAGATATTTTCTTATAACTGTGACACAATAGATCAGCAAGTAGGGCTATTGCTTCATGGTTTCAGTAGCCCAGCTGTCTGTGAGAAATTTGTGTGTTTCTGTGTCTCTCCCACTCTCAGATGCTCCAGCTTTCTCTCACATCCTAGATAAGTGTGGGCAGGTGAATAAACCCCTGCAATCTACCCCTGGTGGGGTGGCTGGGTGTCAGGAGGATTGAAATAAAGTTGATGGACAAGCAAGAGAAAAAAGTTTAGTGGGAGCGACACGGTAGCGTAGTGGTTAGCAGGACGCTTTACAGCGCAGGCAATCCAGGTTCAATTCCCACTGCTGCCCAGGTGTTCTTGCTTCCCCCCCCCCCCCCCGTGACCGCATGGGTTTCCTCCGGGTGATCTGGTTTCCTCCCACAGCCCAAAGACGTACCGGTTGGTAGGTTAATTGGTCATTGTAAGTTGTCCTGTGGTTAGGATAGGGCTAAACGAGGGGATTCCCTGAAGGGTCAGAAGGGCCTATTCCGCACTGTATCTTAATAAATAAAGTAATTAATTAGTTATGGAGGTTGCTGTGTGCAAGTGGAATGAGCTTCCAGAGGAAGTGCCTGAGGCGGGAACAATAACAACATTTAAAAGACATTTGGATAAGTACCTAGATAGGAAAAGCTTAGAACAGGCATCCCCAACCTTTTTTATGCCATTGACCCCTACTGTTACAAGGTTGTGAATCCCTGGCTTAGAAGGATGCGGGCCAAACACGGGCAAGCGGAATTAGCTTGGTGAGCCTGGTCAATGTGGACAAGTTGGGTCGAGGGGCATGTTTCCAAGCAGGATTACTCCGTAACTCTGACTCTGAGGGCCAGCCTAGGCCCAATAGATTGAATGGCCACTTGCTCTGTTGTAGGGAAATATAACATGCATGGTCTTTCTTGGGGGCTTTGCTATTATTGGCTTGGTGGGTGGAGGGGGTGCTGATGCTTTTTATGCTGAGGTAAGTGGGGGAAAGGGAGGGTCGATGCTTTGCTGCTGATTGTGCATGGAGGATTAGGGGGCTTTGGGGTTCTAACGTTTTTACTGTGACTCATTCTTTGGGGCACTCTTCTGTTTTCGTGGATGTCTGTGAAGAACAAGAATATCAGGTTGTATAGTGGATACATTCTCTGATATTCGATGGAAAAATTGAACTACTGAACTACCAAAGGTGCTGTCTCTGTATTTTATGGCTTGTCGAACTGTTATTTGACTGAGCTGCACATTCCTTTTTTACTGAGGATAGCTTTAAATCTGTCAGCGCTTGGTATTTGAGAAGATTGACTTTGCCCCAGAGAATGATAACCAAGTTGCTTGTCCCATATCTATTACACGGTGCTTGTTGAATGACATCCTCTTAACAGGCACCATCAGCACTCTTCAATCATTTCACTTCCTATGCTCTGTCTTGAATTGTTTTTCCAACAGCAGCATTGGCTGACAGTTCTCCTGTCGTTCCTATTTATACCTTTTCCTGACTAAAATTCAGTTTCGTAACTTGACCTGCTACTGGGTTCTTTGGTTTTGCACAATTAATCTTTCTTGCCTGTCCCAAACCTTGTCCAACACAGGGTGCTGAAAGATCTCAGAGAGTCCGGTGGAGGAAAACGCAAAGCCAGCATTTCCAGTTTTCTTTGAAACTGTCAGAATCCGGTTTAATATCACGGATAACGTTCGTTGGTTATGTGCCGTGTTGTATGACGTGGGCGATCATGACCGTGGTTACCTACTGCCCATTACACCGCTGGCATTTAGGGCAGCAGCGCAGGTCCACCATCTCTGTCTGTCCATACCGTTGCATTCAGATGCAGAATCAACAAACTCATTCATAAGGCCAGTCATGTTGTGGGGATGGAATTGGACTCTCTGACGGTGGTGTCTGAAAAGAGGATGCTGTCCAAGTTGCATGCCATCTTGGACAATGTCTCCCATCCACTACATAATGTACTGGGTGGGCACAGGAGTACATTCAACCAGAGACTCATTCCACCGAGATGCAACACAGAGCGTCATAGGAAGTCATTCCTGCCTGTGGCCATCAAACTTTACAACTCCTCCCTTGGAGGGTCAGACACCCTGAGCCAATAGGCTGGTCCTGGACTTATTTCCTGGCATAATTTACATATTACTATTTAACTATTTATGGTTTTATTACTATTTAATTATTTATGGTGCAACTGTAACGAAAACCAATTTCCCCTGGGATCAATAAAGTATGACTATGATTATGACTATGACTATGACTATGATTCTTCATTGCTGTTGCGGTAATAATTTTTTTGGACCAGTCAGGGTTGTTAGCCCTGAGCTGAACCCCCAAACCTGGAGAACCGGTGGACCACTCTTTGTCTGGCCTCTACCCTTTGACCAAATTGGCATGGGTGACCCTACCAACAGACAAAGCATAAGGCCTTGACTCTAGCTAAAAGCATAGCTCTCCGGGTCATTGAGTCATGCAAGTCTCCAAACCCTACCACAAGGATGTGGTCCTCGTGGAGGATGACCATGATTTTTCTTTCTATAGAAGTGTTTTGCTATTGTCTTCTTCTGAGCAGTGTCTTTACAAGGTGGGTGACCCCTTCATCATCATCATTATGTGGGCAGTCATGGTTTATGACCATGATTGCACTTGGCAAATTCTACAGAAGTTGTTTGCCATTGCCTTCTTCTGGGCAGTGTCTTTACAAGACGGGTGACCCCAGCCATTATCAGTACTGTTCAGATGTTGTCTGCCTAGCGTCAATGGTCGCACAACCCGGACTTGTGATGTGCACCAGCCGTTCATATAACCATCCACCCCCTGCTCTCATGGCTTCACATGACCCTGATTGGGGGGCTAAGCTGGTGCTACACCTTGCCCAAGGGTGACCTGCAGGCTGACAGAGGGAAGGAGAATCTTACACCTCCTCTGCTAGACTTATCTCCACCCCACCACCCAAATCATATCATGAAACTAGTTGTTTTGTGTCAGCAGTACAGTGGAATATGTAAACATTGCTATAAATTACAATAAGAATCTGTAAAAAATTAGTGCAAAAAGAAAGCAAAATATTGAGGTGGTGTTCATGGGTTCATAGACCATTCAGAAATTGAATTGAATTGACTTTGTTACTTACATCCTTCGTATACATACTTTACGTTACACCTCTGTCTAAATGTGCAATGTGCAATTTGTACTAATTTATAATAAATAGTATTTACAACAATATAACAGAAACATAGTTGTGTGAGCGTGAATTAATCAGTCTGATGCTGCGGTACCGTTTCCCGGATGGTAGCGGCTTGAACAGTTTGTGGTTGGGGTGACTTGGGTCCCCCGTGGGGAGGAAGAAGCTGTTCATAAACTGTTGAATGTGTGCTTCCAGGCTTTTGTACCTTCTCTCTGATGGTAGTAATGAGAAAAGAAACATGACCTGGATGGTGAGTCTCTTTGGCTCCAAAGAGAGGAGCCCTTGCTCACTCAGACTTTCATCATCAGACTTTCTCTCTAATCCATGCAGCATCCTGGTAAATCCTCTGCACCCTCGCTAAAGATTCCTCTAATGAGGTGACCAGAAATGAACACAATGCTCCAAGTGTGGTCTAACCAGAGTTTTATAGAGCTGCGACATAAACTTGTGGCTCTTGTATTCAATCCCCTGGCTAATGGAAGCCATTATGCCTTCCTAACCATCCTAACAGCTCGCATGGCAACTTTGATGGATCTAGGGACTTGGACCCTAAGATCCCTCTGTTCCTCCATACTGTTAAAAAAAGCCTTAAAAAAAACTTTGGACTCTGCCATCAAGTTCAACCTCCCAAATGGTATCACTTCACAGTGTTCTGGATTGAACCACATCTGCCACTTTTCAATCCAGCTCTGCAGTCTGTCTCGTTGTAACCTTCAACAACCTTCTACGCTATCCCCAGCATCACCAATCTTACTGTCGTCTGCAAACTTACTGACCCACCTTTCCACTTTTATCGTCACAAAGTGCAGGGGTCCCAGAATACCACTAGTCACGGATCTCCAGGCAGAATATGCTCCATCGACTATTACCTTCTGCTTTGCTTTCTATGGACAAGCCAATTCTGAATCCATGCAGCCAAGTTTCCCTTGGTCCCATGCCTCCTGACTTTCTGAATTAGCCTACCATAGGGAACGTTGTTGAACGTCTTGTTAAGATCCACACACACAATATCCACCGATCTACCTTCATCAATATGTGTTGTCACTTCCTCGAAAAAGTCAATCAGGCTCGTAAGGCACGATAGCGCCGTGCTGACTGCCCCTAATCAGACCATGCTTCTCTGAATGCTCATAAGTCCTGTCTCTAAGAATCTTTTCCAATAGTTTGTCTAGAACACACTAGTCTATAATTCCCAGGATTATCCCTAAAATCTTTTTAGAAGAAAGGAATAACATTTGCAATTCTCTAAACTTCTGGTACTAATCCCATGACCAGAGACTACTCAAAGACCATCGCCAATGGTGCAGAAATCTCTTCCTTGTTTCTCTTAGGAACCTTGGGTATATCCCATCTGACTCATCTATCCTGATGTTTTTCAAAAGTTCTACCGCTGCATCTTTCTTAACTTCAACATGTTCCAGCATATTAGTGTGTTTTACACTTACTTCACATTCATCAATGTCCCTCTCACCAGTGAATAATCAAACAAGGTATTCATTAAGGACCTCCCATACCTCCGTTAACTCCAGACACATGTTTCCTTTTATCCCTGATTAGTCCTACCTTCACTCAAGTTTTCCTCCTCTTCTTCATGTATGTATATTGTTACATACCTCATGGAGATCTTGTGACTTTCTTGTGAGAATGATGTAATGGTCTTTTGGAGGTCACCTGATGTAGTTTTCCCGCCGATGTGAGGTCAGCTGATGTCATGTTCACCACAGGTATAAAAGTGAAGACCCCTGGTGACGCAGTTAGTTTTCCAGTTCGAACGTCAGTGAGATACTCCGCTCCACTGCTTATTTGCGTTATGACGCAGTTTTGATTTTAAACGGAGTTTTATGTTCTATTGTAAGGTACAGAAGTCTGAGCTGGTAGTTTGACCAATCGCTGCCAGGTTTGTTAATGTATCTTTTCAGTAACATTGGAGAGTGAAGACGGGACCCTGAAGGAGACGTTCGACGGGTTTGGAAAAGATCAACCGTTATTGAATTCGTTCAAGAAAGAGTGATCTGCATGAGATAGCCTCAGCTAAAAAGGCTGTGCAGGATCTATTCTAGGGCGGAGGAAAGTCAGTGCCTTTAAATCCCTTTTATTTCCGTCGTCGTGAATCCTGTGAACGAGGCAGGATCTGACTGGGATTGGCAGTGACGTCGTGTCTTCAAGAAATCCGTTACTTCATGAAAGTCTATCCTAATTAACTATATAAATCTCTTGGACTTTAAAATTTACCATTCGAAGAGCTGTGTTTGAATTTATCACTTTGAGAACTGGTTTCACATTTATCGCTTTAAGAACTAGTACTGAGTAACAGTTTACTCAACGGCCGCATAGCCATTTACTTCTGGTTAGGGTTTTCATTTTTTTTTCATTTTTTATCAGGGTTTAATAAATGTTTGCTTGTTTATAAATCCTGACTCGATATATTCATTGTTGCCGGTCGCGTGACAATATGTAATGCCCTGGTTCATATTTTTACTGTTAGGCTGTATGTATTTCATCTTGGCAGTTCTGTAAGAGCAGTCTGTTCTGTTTTCATGCTTGTTTGGGTTACTGTTGAAGATAAGAGATAGGAGAAACGTGTGCCATCCAATGGGGATGGTCGGATTAAGGGGAGGTTTCTCTGGTGAGGGACACTAAGGTTGGGCTTGGGGCTTTTTTCAAGAGGAGATGAAGAGAGAAGACACTGGGGAGAGCTGGTCATAGCATACGATCCGGTGGGAGACCCGTGTGTTCGAGATGGATCGCAAGCGACGTTTAGAAGGTGGTGTGTGTTTTCACGTTGATCGAGGGCCCAGCGCGTGAGTGATGGAGAAGTTCAAGGTGACCTCCAACTTGTGCACATTTGACTGTTTAATTAGACTGGGCCCTTTTCTTTTTTGTTATTCTTTACTAACCCTTTAGTTAAGATTCATAAATGTAATTCCTTTAATGGTATGCAGTGTGCTGTCTGATATTTCATGGCATTAATTTGTAACAGGGTAGCAAATACACAGCCGGGGTTTGGGGTGGGATCAAGTGCATCTCAATCTCACGAGTTTGGCGGAGATTTGCCGGGGATTTCCTTCCCTAGACTTATGCAGCCAAGGAAACCAGGGTGTTTCATATAAGATCAGCTTAGGGTTTTTCTTAATCCTACTCACCAAAGCCTTCTGATGACCCTTTCTCACTCTCCTAAGTCCCTTCTTAAGCTCCTTCCTGGCTACCTGGTAACTCTCAAGAGCCCTATCTAATCTTTGCTTCCTAAACCTTGAGTATGCTTCCTTCTTCTTCTTGACTAGATGTTGCATCTCACTTGTCATCCATAGTTCCTTCACCTTACCATCCTTTCCCTGCTTCAACGGGACAAACCTATTGAGAACCCATGCAAGAACTCCCTAACCATCCTCCACATCTCCACTGTACATTTCTCTGAGAACAACTGTTCCCAATTTACACTCCCAACCTCTTGTCTAATAGCGTCATAATTTGCCCTCCCCCAATTAAATACTTTCCCATATTGTCTGCTAACAAGAGAAAACCTGCAGATGCTGGAAATCCGAGCAACACACACAAAATGCTGGAGGAACTCAGCAGGCCAGGCAGCATCAGTGGAAAAAAGTACAGTCGATATTTCAGGCCAAGGAAAGACTACAGAAAGCGATGTCAGTAGAGCTCACCTCCGACAAAACATACAAGTGAAACAAAGTGCAGGTAAAATGTCCAGCTGCAGGAGATGTAGCAATTCTCCATTCCATGTGGAAGAGCTAGCTCTGTTCAACAAATGAAGTGAAATGCAATAGAGTTGGCCATTATAAAAGCCAGTGTCACTTAAAAACAGTGTTCAACAAGTCAAAGAAGATCATGATTCATATGGAGAGAGAGTTTTCCTTGGAGCTCTAGGTTCAAATAGACAAAGCTGGTGTACTATGGTTCAGTTGCAAAATAAGGCAGTGACGTTCAAAATGTATGCTGGGGCAGATATCACAGCTATCCCCAAATGCCTGTTCATAATACTGGTGAAGAAATCAGGCAACATGCACAATACGCTGGAGGAACCCAGCAGGTCGGGCAGCATTCGTGGAAACGATGAGTCGACGTTTCGGGCCGGAACCCTTCGTCAGGACTGAAGAGGCAAGGGGCAGAGGCCCTATAAAGAAGGTGGGGGGAGGGTGGGAAGGAGAAGGCTGGTAGGTCCAGGTGAAAAACCAGTAATTTGAAAGACAAGGGGGTTGGGGGGGGGGAAGTAGGGAGGTGATAGGCAGGAAAGGTGGAGAAGGAATAGGGGAAAACACAATGCCGCCTCCCCCAGCTGCCAATCATCTCCCTCATGGTTCCGCCTCCTTCTACTACCCATTGTAGAAGGGTTCCGGCCCGAAACGTCGACTCATCGTTTCCACGAGTGCTGCCCGACCTGCTGAGTTCCTCCAGCGTACTGTGCGTGTTGCTTTGATCCCAGCATCTGCAGAGTATTTTGGGTGAAGAAATCAGGCACTATGCTAAACCCAGCAAAGAAAGTGCTCATGGGGCCAGGGGAAGATAGGCCGAGTGTGAAAGGACTGTTTACTACTTCCATCCGTCAAAGTGAGAAGCAGTTAAAAGAGGATGTCCATGTTGTTCAGAATCTCTTCTCAACACCCCTGAGACGACACGACATCGAGAAGCTGAACCTCATTGCGAGGCTCGATTCACTAAGCAATGCTCGGTGGCAGGGGAATTACCCGGAGTTGTTCACAGGCCTGGGGGGTGCTGAAGGAAGAGTACCCTATCCAGCTGAGGCCAGGAACGACACTCTACCCTCTGACCACAGCGAGGCATACACCAGTCTCGCTGATGAACAAAGTCAAAGCTGAACTTGAGAGAATGGAGGCTCTTGACATTATAACCAGAGCGAAAGGAACTAATGACTGGTGTGAGGGCATTGTTCCTGTTCCCAAGCCAGACGGCACAGGGAGCATCTGTGTTGATCTAACAAAATTGAATAATTAGCTCCTGCATCACAGAAGCTCACAACCTTTATCACACCATATGGATGCTATGCCTTCAAGAGGCTCCCTTTTGGCGTCTCATCAGCCCCTGAGCTCTTTCAGATGAAGATGGACCAATTTTGGAGGGACAGGAAGGAGTAGTCTGCCACATGGATGATATACTCGTCTTCGGAGTCTCAAGTGAGGAACATGACGGAAGTGTGGAAGCTGCCTTAGAAAAACTGAAACAGGCCGGAATTACCGTGAACCAAAAGACATGCGAGTTTGTAAAGTTGGAGGTGAGGTTCTTAGCCCACCAACTGTCCTCAGAGGGAGAGCAACCAGATTCAGACAAACTGGCAGGAGTTCAGAACATTGAACAACCTATGAATGTATCGGAGATCCGCAGTTTCCTCGGCATGGAAAACCAGCTGGGAAACTTCATTCCAGATTTGGCAGAGAAAACAATGCCACTAAGTGACCTCCTCTCTCAGAGAAACATCTGGAGCTGACGCCCACCACAGGAGATGTCATTCTCACCACTTAAAGCAGAGCTTATCTCTCCACCTTTAGGATTCTTTCACCCGAACAAAACAGCCAGGTCTCAGCAGGTGCCTCTTCCTTTGGCCTAGGGGCAGGTTTCATGCCATACAGCAATGGGGTATAGAAAAAGCACTGACTCTTACTGAACAGTGTTACGCCCAAATCGAAAAGGAGATGCTGGCTCTCACGTGGGCTTGTGAACACTTCAGCTGCTATGTGATAAGCACTCAGTTCCTACTTGAAACGCATCACATGCCATTTGTCAGCTTCCTCGGCTCAAAACACTTGGATGACTTGCCTCCACATCTGCAAAGATTCAGAATGAGGCTTATTTATTTTCTATTTATTGCGATACCGCACAGAATAGGCCCCCTCTGCCCTTTGAGCCGCGCTGCCCAGCAATCCCCTGGTTAAATTCTAGCCTAATCACGGGACAATTTATCTGTCCCGCCACAGAGATGAACTCTATAGCCTAATAGCCTAGGGCAAGTGACTAAATGTCACTTAGATAAGGCCCTTGTGGCTAAAGGGATCAGGGGGTATGGAGGGAAGGCTGGTACAGGGTTCTGAGTTGGATGATCAGCCATGATCATACTGAATGGTGGTGCAGGCTCGAAGGGCTGAATGGCCTACTCCTGCACCTATTTTCTATGTTTAAAGAGGCAGAATAATCCTTTCACTTTTCTGGAGTGTTCAGGTAGTCTACCCAGACCTCCATGAGATTTAGTGTTTTAATGTTTTAGTATTTTAGTGTTTTAATAGAGATCTAATGTTAAAAACATTTCAAAAATGAGATTGTTTGGAAAAAAATTAGATGGGGAAAAGGAATGAAAGAAGAGAGAGAGGGACACTACTAAACCAAAGAAAAAGACAGTTATAATGTTGGCAATTCATTTTTATGTTTACGTAAGGAACATAAGTTACGCGCTCTGGGTAAAATGAACTGAGTCACCCAATTACAGTGACTATAATTTTAGTACAATTTCATGGACAAGAACATATCAAGCTTTTCTTTTTTTTTCAAGAAGGGAGGATGTGGTGGTAGTTAACATGTTAATCCTATGCATGGGAGGAGTTTATATATTGTACAAGCAGGGTTATCAATAAAGTTCAGTTGAATATTCTGCATGCTGGTGTCCTGGTATTGCTCTGTACTATCCCTGTACTGAACAAAGTACGGTGCAAAAGTCTTAGGTGTATATATATACATATATATATAGCTAGAATACTTAAGACTTTTGCACAATACTCATCACCATTATTATTATGTGCCATGTTGGATGACGTTGGCAGTCATTGTCTATTTGTCTATGACCATAATTGTACTTGGCAAATTCTACAGGACTGGTTTGCCATTGCCTTCTGGGCAGTGTCTTTACAAGACGGGCAACCCCAGCCATTATCAATACTCTTTAGAGATTGTCTGTCTGGCAGCAGTGGTGGCGTAACCAGCACTTATGCTATGCACCAGCTCCTCATACAACATCCACCACCAGTCCTCATGGCTTCTTGTGACCCCGTTTGGTGGGGGGAGGGGGTGACAGCTAGAGAGGTGCCACATTTTGCCCAAGGGTGACCTAGTGGAAGGAAGGAGTGCCTGACACCTCCTTTGGTAGAGACGTATCTCCACCCCGCCACCCAAATACTGTGCTGCTAAACCTTGCCCGTCATTTGAAACAATACTGTTCCAGGAAAACTTCAACTGTGTTGGTTCATATCTATGAGGAAATGAACAACTCTTGGCTGTTTATAAATTGGCATCCACGCAACAATAGTATTTTGACTTCAAAGTATTTCAATCAATGAGGGGGTTCTTTGAAAAAAAAGATTAAGTGTCACGCAAATGAGGGAAAAAACTCGCTTTGAATTTAACCTTTAAGCAGTCTCTACCATTGAGAACCGGTCACTGAATTTGCATTTGATGTGAAGTGATTCTACTTTGATCCCTCTCTTCACAATGTATTAAACAGATTCATGCTTCAAAACCATTATTGGACAAACTATTAACGAATGCAAGATGGAAATTTACAACCTTTTGGAGCTGTATGTTTAAATAAACATGCCCTTCCATTACCGCTCGCCTCTGGATTTTGAAAGCGAGTGGTGACTGAGGGGGAGTGGGAACTAATTTGAAAGACAACTTTGGAAGTGACGCAAAGATGGCTGGTCAGGTGAGCGTGAAGACTCCAAACAAGAGAAATCAGAGCAGGAGAGATTCCCTCAATGGGGCGTGCAAATCTAACACACGTCAGGGCACGGTAGACTTGTTGTACATTTCAAAAATTTTTGTCGACCTAACAAATCCACGCACAGAAGGGCAATGGTAGCGTACACCGCTTCCTGCAAGTTCCTCTCCAAGTCACTCATCTAAAACCTGGAGCTCTCTATCCAAAAGATTAGTGAGAGTAAGGGTATGGAGTTGTTATTTTTGTTGTAGTTGTACACTGGTTGTTCGTCTGTCTTTGTTTATGTGTAGTTTTTCAGAAATTGTATTGTATTTCCTTATTGTCCTGTAAATGCCTGCAAGAATGGTGATACATAGTAACATGTACATACTTCGATAATAAGTTTACGTTGACTAGTTTAATTTTCCGGTTCATGATTCAAACCTGTAATTGTGATGAGATACAATCCCAAGTGAGGATGGTTAGGACCAAGTGCTGGAGTGTCTGCGACTGGAATCGAGGCACGAAACGAGGACAGCGTTCTAAACTAGAGGCTAGACGAGAATCTAAAGTAGATCTGATGACTGAGCACCGAACCCCAGTTCGGGCGCTCTGCAAATATTAAAATTCTGGTGCCGAAACATGGCCGCCAATTAGCGGAGCGGGCCTAAATCTTTAAGGGGGCCACGCCAGATATCCATATTTCGGAGAGTCAGAGCGTCTAAATCCCGGAAGCTGGAGTGGTCTCGGGTTCGAATCCGGCCGGCTCCCTGCACGCTCTCCGTCCAAGCTGGGTTGAGCGTCGAGCCTCGTGAAAAACAGACAAGAGTGCTAAAGAAAGGAAAGGGCAAAGTTGCCACCCGATGCATCAGAAGGTGTGGTAAGGGACAAAAATAATCACTTGTACATACGTGTAATCGTGCAGTGAAATTTCCAGTAATTGTAGTATAATTGCTTCTGTACTTTTCTAGAAGCTTCTTAGGTTTTTTTTCTGCAGCAGTTGTGTGACCGTTTCATGGGTTAATTATTATCACTGGAATGTTTTTTAGTTACAGCTAGGTTTTGTACAAGACTATCATGATTTATTTGCTTGCCACATCTTCCTCTGTTTTTTTTTTGTTCCTGTAATATTTAATAAAATGTCTTTAATCATGAAGTTTTATGTCTCATTCTGAACCTCTGCATTGCAAGATCTCCAAGATGCAACAGTCGCTTCATGAAACGGACTGTGGCTGTCTAACATAGTGGCTCATCACTACTTTTTCCGAGGTATTTAGGGACGAGCAGAAAATGCTGGCCTTTCCAGCAATCAATAAATTCATCAAAAAAAAATCAGCAGAACTACATGAATAATGAAGGTCCCCAATCATCTGAAGTTTCTGATCTTAGTTACTTACTAACTTATTTATTTGTTTGTTTGTTTGTTCGTTTATTTATTGAGATAAAGCGTGGAACTGGCCCTTCCGGCCCTTCGAGCTGCGCCGCCCAGCAACACCCGATTTAACCCTGGCCTAACCGCGGGACAATTTACAGTGACCAACTAACCTTGGACTGTGGAGGGAATCTGGAGAGCCCAGAGGAAACCCACGCAGTCTCGGGGAGAACATACAAACTCCTTACAAGCAGCAGTGGGAATGGAACCTGGGTTATTGGTTACTGTAAAGCATACCCAACTCATATCATAATCTTTCTGCGCTCTTAAACAACTAACAACACGTATGTAGCCCCTCGGCCACCCTCAGGGTCGCTCAGCTCGCTGTCGTCTAGGGAAACAGCCTCGGCCCCGGCAAATTGGGTAATTAGTTTGTGCGGATGCTGTGCGATGTACCCCACCTCGCCCAAATAACAGACAATACACCAGATACGATTAAATGATTTACAGTTTATAAATATTACTGGAACTATATAATTAAGAGAGAATAAAATAGAAAAGGAAAATAGAAAAGGCGCCACACTTATCAAAGTTCAATCTCTTCGTGCATAAAACCGTTAGAGCTCAAGGACCTTCTTCACCCTGCGACCCCTCAGACCACCTCGACCGGCCGCCTGGGACCAACAACAGTGGTCGACCAGATGCTCCACACGAGTCCGTCTCCATCTCCTCGCCGAACGCCCTCCTCGGGGTCCGACCCAGTTAGCGGACATCACAGCACCTCGTCCATCCTCTGTCTCGCTCTCCCGCCTTCTGCCCCTAAACCCCGCTCATACAGTATCTTCAAATAAACCAAAAACGTAACAACTATCCCAGTTGGTTAATAATGTATTTCTTATCACACTCTAAACCAAACCAAGCTGCTAGTGCAAACTTTCTCAGCGTTTAACACAACAAAGCCACATTCCCCAGATTAACATAACAAAGACACCAGTTTAATTAGCCTCCGCAGTAACATAAAAGTCGAAACCCCCTTACACGTAGATGACTGGATGTCCTGGATGAGCAAATCAAGTAGCCATCACTGCCCTTGTTATCTGAGAACCACAGCCTGGGCTGACATTATAGTACTGTGTAACAGTCTTAGACACATATATATAGCCCGGGTGCCTAAAACGTTTGCACAGTACTGTAGTAATTTTATGTATTGCACTGTACTGCTGCTATAAGCAAAAAACAAATTTCATGACGTACGTGAGTGATGATGAACCTGATTCTGATACGAGTCTCTACTGTGGACTGAGAGTGGGAAGGGGACAGGGACAGGGAGAGGGGAATTGTGTTTGGGGAAACAGGGAAGGGAGAGGGGAGGGAGCAGGAAGCACCAGAGAGACATGGTCAATAAGCCCATTGCTTTGAATCAAATGACCTTGCCTGGTGTCTCAGGGCTGGGCATGTCTGCAACCACGCCACTCCCCACCCTGGCACTCCTTCTCCGCCAGCTGTCCCACATCACTTCTTTGGCGCTCCACCCTCACCATTCCCAACATCCTTTGCTCCCGCCAGACTTACAAACTCGCTCTCCGCTCCACGATGACAAGTGGGCAAAAGTCTTCGGCAGCTTAGCAATATATGCGTGCCTAAGACTTTGTTACAGTACTGCACTCTGCAGTGCTGAGTTAGGGGCTGCACTGGTGGAGAACAGTTTGCTGAATGTTAAATGGAAAATCAAAGTCGTTTGTTATCATACAGACAGGTTCGAGTTTGCTCAAGTGCATTGAAAACGATGCCTATAGCAGCATTACAGGCACATAACATCATATAGTATCAGCAACTTCCACAAGAAAAGCATAAATTAAACATTTCTTCTAAGCAGGAGCACACTTAAAACAAACAAAAACAAAGTTCATTTAAGTGCAACGTGCTCACAGTATTGTTAAACTGTACTGATTAGGGTTTTGCCAGCTGGTGAGATTGCGGAATGAGCTGCCAGAAGAGTTCAGTCCAGGATCAGGCCTTTTGGCCTATCTAGTCCATGCTGAACCATTTATACTTCCTAGTCCTATCGACCTGCTCCCAGACCATAGCCCTCCATGCCCCTCCCATCCATGTACCTATTCAAACTTCTCTTAAAAGTTGAAACTGCACCACTTGCACTGGCTTCTCATTTCACACTCTCAGCATCCTCTGAGTGAAGAAGTTTCCCCTCATGTTCCTCTTAAACTCTTCACCTTTCACCCTTAACCCATGACCTCTATTTGCAGTCCCACCCAACCTCAGTGAGAAAATCCTTCTTGCATTTACCCTATTTGTAGCCCTCATAATTCTGTGTACCGTTATCAAATCTCTCAATCTTCTATGTTCCAAGGAATAAACCCATTCAATCTTCCCTTATAACTCAGGTGCTCCAAACCCAGCAATATCTTTGTAAATTTTCTCTGTACTATTTCACAGTCTGGTGTGGCACTTCACATGTACAGGAAGATAAGAAGCTGCAAAGAGTAGTGAACTCAGCCCAATACATCAAGGGCAAGTTCCACGCTCCAGCGTCAATTGTATCTACAGGAGGTCCTGCTTCAAAAAGGCAACGTCCATTGTGAAAGGTCCTCACCGTCCGGGCCATGCTACCTTGTCACAGCTACTATTGTGCAGGAGGTACAGAGTCCTGAAGTCCCCACACCACCAGGTTCAAGAACAGCCCCCTCCCTTCAACCAGCTGGCAAAACCCTATGATGCACTATCAGTTACTCCAAAAGACTGGAAGTAGAGTAAATACTGAAAGGCTTTTATTAGCAGTAAAATGTGACCTCCATCATGCTGAGTATCTGCCCCTGGACTGAGAGGAGGAGCAATGGCGCAATCGCCTTTACTCAGGGGTCTGTGGGAGGAGCCACAGGGGCAGTCAGCAGAGGGGCGTGTCCAGACAGGTAACCCAGTTACAACCTATATATAAGGTTTACCACACCCTAATCACTACAGTTTAACAACGTTATGAGCGGTGATCATTTTTCACGAAAATGGATTTTCTTCAAATTACGTCCTTTCTTGTGAAAATTGTATAATTTATGCTGATTGAAAAGTTCGTTGTTCAAAGTAAGTTTATTATCCAAGTCACCATATGCAACCCTGAGATTTATTTTCTTATGTGCATACTCCGTAAATCCATCATAGAATCAATGACAGACTGCACCAACTTGGGCATTCAACCAATATGCAAAAGGCAGCAAACTGTGCAAAATACAAAAATAAAGAAATAACAACACTATATAAATAAATAAACAATACACAAATTGAGATCATGAAATGAAGAGCCTTTGAAAGAGAGTCCATAAGTTGTGGGAACATTTCAATGATGGGGCCAGTGATGTTGAGTGAAGTTATCCACTTTGGCTGAAGGGTCTGATGGTTGAGGGGTAATAACTGTCCCTGAACCTGGTGGTGTGAGTCCTGGGGCTCCTGTACCTTCTTCCTGGTGGCAGCAGCGAGAAGAGAATGTGGCCTTGGTGGTGGGGGTCCCTGATGGTGGATGCTGCTTTCCTGCGACAGCATTTCAAGTAGGCGTGCTCAATGGTGGGGAAGGCTTTACCATTGATGGACTGGGCCATATCCACGACTTTTTGCAGGATTTTTCATTCAAAGGCATTGGTGTTTCCATGCCAGGTTTGTGATGCAGCCAGTCAATATATCTCCACTACACATCTATAGAAGTTTGCCAAAGTTTTAGATGTTGTACCGAATCTTCACAAGCTCCAGAGGAAGTAGAGGTGCTGCCATGCTCTCTTCACAATTGAACTTGCCCAGGACAAGTCCTCCAAAATAACACCAAGGAATTTAAATGTCCGTAAGAAAGCTGCTTGTGTGTTGTCTACTGCCTGTGATGACTTCTCAATCAAAGTCAAGTCTATTATCATAAGCACGAGTGCACGTACGCACAGGTGCAATGAAAAACACGTAATAAGATATTAAGACAGTATCTACTATTAAGAACCTTTGCATCCTTCCTCCTCACCTGATGTCACACTCTTAGTTAATTCACCTCATGACTTGGACACACGACTTCAAGAACTGACCTGTGGATCAAAGTTAGTATGAAGAACAGCGGCTTGTGGCACTGACAGAATGTGCTAAAAATCCATCTGGTTCCCTTCAGGAAGAGTTATTTATTTAGTTTTGTTTTGAGATGCAGCACGGTAACAGGGCCCTCCAGCCCAACGAGCCCACGCGTCCCAATTCCACCCATGTGGCCAATTAACCTGCTAACCTGGGTGTCTTTGTCTTTGTATTTACTTTATTTCTTACATCCAAGGGAGTAGAAATCTTTATGCCTTATCTCCATCGCAATGTACAAACAATAAGGAAGGGAAGTGGGGAAGGATATTGCTCAAACACTCAGTTTGTATATATAATTGGTTTGTATCCATGTATGTACAGTCTAGAAATGCAATCAGATCAATATGTATTGATAAATCTGATGGCCTGGTGAAAGAAGCTGTCCTGATGCCTGTTGGTCCTGGTTTTAATGCTGTGGTACCGTTTGCCAGACAGAAGCAGCTGAAACAGTTTGTGATTGGGGTGGCAGGAGTCCCTAATGATCCTCCAGGCCCTTTTTACTCACCGGCTGCTGTAAATGTCCCGAATGGAGGACAGTTCACATCCACAGATGCGCTGGGCTGTCTGCACCGCTCTCTGCAGTGCCCTGCGATTGAAGGAGGTACAGTTCCCATACCAGGCAGCGATGCAGCCAGTCAGGATGCTCTCAGTGGTGACCCGATAGAAAGTCCTGAGATCTGGGGTCTCAAAATCATGCCGAACTTCTTCAGCCATCTGAGGTGGAAGAGTCATTGTTGTGCTTTTTTCACCACACAGCCGGTATGTACGGTTCAGGTGAGATCCTCAGTGATGTGTATACTGAGGAACTTGAAATTAATTGTAAACGCAAAATACTCTGCAGATGCTGGGGTCAAAGCAACACGCACAACACACTGCAGGAACTCAGCAGGTGGGGCAGCATCCGTGGGAAAGATCAGTCAACTACCCATTGTGCTTTCCCCTATTCCCTCTTCACCTTTCCTGCCTATCCCCTCCCCCACCCCTTGATCTTTCCCTTTACTGCTTTTTCACCTGGAACCTTCCAGCCTTCTCCTTCCCACCCTCCCCCCACCTTCTTTACAGGGCCCCTGCCCACTCCCTCTTCAGTCCTGACGTTGACCGTTCATTTCCACGGATGCTGCCCGACCTTCTGAGTTCCTCCAGTGTGTCGTGCGTGTCGCTTGAAATTAATTGAATTGAATTGACTTTATTTCTTACATCCTTCACATACATGAGGAGTAAAAATCTTTACATTACGTCTCTGTCTGAATGTGCAATCTGCAATCATAATAATTTATAATAAATAGAACAGTCAACGTAACATAGAAATACACTCAAATCAGCGTGAGTTAATCAGTGTGATGGCCTGGTGGAAGAAGCTGTCCCTGAACCTGCTGGTCCTGGCTTTTATGCTGCAGTACCATTTCCCAGATGGTAACAGCTGGAAAAGATTGTGTTAGGGGTGACTCGGGTCCCCAGTGATCCTTTGGGCCCTTTTTACACACCTGTCTTTGTAAATGACCTGAATCATGGGAAGCTTACAGCTACAGATGCGCTGGGCTGTCCGCATCACTCTCTGCAGAGTCCTGCGATCAAGGGAGGTACAGTTCACATACCAGGCAGTGATGCAGCCAGTCAGGATGCTCTCAATTGTGCCCCTGTAGAAAGTTCTTAGGATTTGGGGGCCCATACCAAACTTCCTCAACCATCTGAGGTGAAAGAGGTGCTGTTGTGCCTTTTTCACTGCACAGCTGGTGTGTACAGGGCACATGACCTCAGTGATGTGGATGCCAAGGAATTTAAAGCTGTTTACCCTTTCAACCCCAGATCAATTGATGTCTATAGGGGTTAGCCTGTCTCCATTCTTCCCATAATCCACAACCAGCTCCTTTGTTTTTGTGACATTGAGGGAGAGGTTGTTTTCTTGACACCACTGTGTCAAAGAGATGACCTCTTCGCTGTAGGCTGCCTTGTTACTGTTTGAGTTAGGCCAATCAATGTAGTGTCGTTGACAAATTTAATTAGCAGATTAGAGCTGTGGGTGGCGACACAGTCATGGGTATACAGGGAGTAAAGGAGGGGACTTAGTACACAGCCCTGAGGGGCTCCTGTGTTGAGAGTCAGAGGGGTGGAGGTGAGGGAGCCCACTCTTACCACCTGCCGGCCATCTGACAGGAAGTCCAGGATTTAGATGTTGTTTCGCAGCCTTGATAGCTTTGCGCAGATCGTAGCTGCTTTTCTTGAGCTCTTGCTGATTACCGCCAATGTAAGCTCTATATCACATGGTAAGTGCTGCTCGCACGGAACTGTTGATCCAGAGTTTCTGGTTCAGCAAGACCCTGACCGGCTTCTGGGGGACAACATCGTCGATGCACTTCCGGATGAAGCACCTGACTCCATCCGCGAACTCGGAGACATCCTGATCATGGAAGACATTCCAGTTGACATCATCAAAGCAGCCCTGCAGCATGGAGGCCGATTGGTCGGACCAACAGTGGACAGTTTTAACAATGGCCGCCTCTTGTTTCAGCTTCGGCCTGTACGTTGACAAAAGCAGGATCGAAGAGTGATCTGATTTTCCAAAAGCTGGGCGAAGGAGAGCTTTGTAAGTGTTGCGGAGGGAGTGTAACAGTGGTCAAGTGTGTTATCACCACGAATGCTCACCTAGATGTGCTGACTAAACTTCGGAAAGACTTTCGTCAGCGATGCTCGATTAAAGTCACTGGCAACGATGAAGGCAGCCTCTGGGTGTGCAGTCTCCAGCGTGCTGATGGTCTTGTGCGGTTCCTTGAGAGCCAGGTCAGTATCAGCCTGTGGTGGAATGTACACTGCTGTGATGATAACAGCCGTGAACTCCCCAGGTAGTCAGTAGGGTCTGCACAGGTATTCCAGATCTGAGGAACAAAAGGATTTGAGAGCATGTGCATTCTGGGGGGGTCGCACCAAGCACTGTTGACCATGAAGCATACCCCTCCTCCTTAACTCTTCCCCGTGAGGTTTTCTGACCTGTCCGCCTGGAACAGGGAGAACCCAGAGGGTTCTCATCCTCTCAACTACAGTCTGATTGATGGTGATCAGGGCGCGCCCGTCTCCGCTCCTCTGATAATCCACAATCAAGTCCTTTGTTTTTTCGACATTGAGGGAGAAATGTGCGAGGAAGCCAAGGAGCACCCGGCAGAAAACTATGCAGTCAGAGGGAGAATGTAAAAACTCCTAACAGGCAGCAGCGGAACTGAACCCGGGTCACCGTTACCCGAACCACTACACTACCATGCAGCGGCAAATGTACTTTTCAACTCTTAATGGTCCTAAATGTGATTGATCTTCTCTGCCCTTCAAAATGACCTATTCAGATGGGCAATAAATTGTGTCCTTTCCCATGACGATCAAATCTGGCGACAAGGCAAATAATAAGAAAACTGCAGACCTTGTGAAAAGATCGTCCTTGGGGATCAGGAGACCAGGGAACGGTTAATGTAAGGTCAATCAAACAAAACAAGGTCTCCAGACAGAAGCAGAAGAAATACTCCAGGCTGTACATGGCATCCAGTGCTGTGAAATTATGTGAAGCAAATTTACTCTGCTAGCTTCGTACCTGGCTGGATTGTAGCTTGCTGGGCGCATTGTGATATATCAAACCACAAACAAGAGAAAATCTGCAGATGCTGGAAATCTGAGCAACACACACAAAATGCTGCAGGAACTCAGCAGGCCAGGCAGCATCGATGGTAAAAACTACTGTCGAAGTCTCAGGCCGAAACGTCGACTGTACTTTTTTCCATAGATGCTGCCCGGCCTGCTGAGTTCCTCCAGCATTTTCTGTGTGTTGTTGTGATATATCAGTTCATCTGAATCAGAATCAGCTCTACTATCACGGATTATCTTCCGATCCGGCTGCCTCTACGTCGCTGAGACCCGTTGTAAATTGCGGAGACGGCTGCGTCGAGCATCTCCGCACCACCCGCCAAAAGCGGAAATTCCCGGTGGCCAAACATATTAATTCCCATTCCCATTCCTGTCCCAACGTGTTGATCTTTGTGCTAAGATGAGGCCACCCGTGGAGTGGAGAAACAACATCTTACTTTCTGTCTGTGTAGCCTCCAATCTGATGGTATGAATATCGATTTCTCCTTCCTGTAAAGAAAAATTTCCCTCCCCCTCCCCTCTTCTTCTATTCCACACTCTGACCTTTTACCTTTTCTCACCTTCCTATTAATTCCACCCCCCCATGTCCCCTCCTCCTTCCTTTTCTATGGTCCTCTCTCCTCTCCTATCAGAATCCTTCTTCTCTAGCCCTTGACCTTTCCCACCCATTTGGCTTCACCTCTCACTTTCCAGCTAGCCTCTTTCCCCTCCTCCCACCATTTTATTCTGGCATCTTCCCCCTTCTTTCTCAGTCCTGAAGAAGGGTCTCGACCAAAAACGCCAACTGTTTCTTCATCTCCATAGGTGCTGTCTGACCTGCTGAGTTCCTCCAGCATATTGTGTGTGTTATTTTAGACTCTTCGATGACATTGAATCTCATTAAATTTCTAATGAAGGATAGCCACTGTTATCATTTCTTTTTGATTGCATTGATGGCCTATACCTTATGGATAACATTAACTAAATAAACTGGACCTTGTTATGTGCTGTTGAGAATGTCCTTAAATCCTAACTTTGTGTGCTTGAACGAATAGGATAAATTGGAAAGGATTAAGTTAAAAAAATCTGCAGAATCTCTTGTGTTAATGCGTCATAGACATCTCATGCTGATCATACAATATACCATATGTGTCTATGACTCTCTGAGGGAGAGTAGGTCTGTGTACAATATTCCAGTCTCACCAGAGATTTATTGTGGCAAAATGCCTCTAGCCTTGCACCCAAATGCACATTAGATTAGATTAGATTATGAGGACACGCAGTCCTCTTTTATTGTCATTTAGTAATGCATGCATTAAGAAATGATACAATATTCCTCCGGTGTGATATCACAAAACACAGGACAGACCAAGACTGAAAAACTGACAAAAACCACATAATTATAACATATAGTTACAACAGTGCAACAATACCATAACTTGATGAAGAACAGGCCATGGGCACGGTAAAAAAAGTTCAAAGTCTCTCGAAAGTCCCACATCTCACGCAGACGGGAGAAGGAAGAAAACTCTCCCTGCCATGTCCGACCACAGTCCCACTCTGAGTCCGTCCGAAAACTTTGAGCCTGTGACCAGCCCTCTGACACCGAGCACCGAGCACCATCTCTGCTGAGCGCTTCAACCCCAGCCCCAGCCGCCAGCAGCAGGCAGAGCCGAGGATTTTGGGGCCTTCCCTCCGGAGATTCTCGATCGGACAGTAGCAGCGGCAGTGAACCGGGCATTTCAGAAGTTTCTCCAGATGTTCCTCCGTGCTTCTCATGTCTGTCTCCATCAAATCAGAATTGTGCATGGCATCCTACTTACAAATACGATATCATTTCACCAGAGAGCTGCGCGCGTTGCGTCGCATCACCATCTTCTCCTCCCACCATGAAGATCAATATTTCAATTATCTGGATGGATGGAGGGGTATGGAGGACTATGGTCTAGGTGCAGGTCAATGGGAATAAGCACTTTAAATGGTTTGGCATGGAATAGATGGGCAGAATGGCCTGTTTCTGTGCTGTATTTTTCTATGATTCTATGACTCTACCTTCTGGCCTGTTACGTCTGTGATTCATGCAGAGGGACATCTGTGCCTCACTGACTACCAACAATGTTAAATCTCCTACCATTCAAAACATCCTCGCCCTTTCTGTACTTTTTTTCTGCCAAAGTAAATAGCCTCACATGTTTCTACATTAGTATATCCCTCCTGCTGTGTCCTTGCCCATTCACTGCCCCCAGTGTTCACTCGACAGAAGATGAGCTCTGTTGTGGTCGACAGTAGATCTCAGTGGTATTGATGGCTCGAGTTTGAGCTCTTTTTTTTGCGTGGCTGTATCTTACTGATACCTTTATATGCTTGCCATCTTGTGTGTGCTTTGTGCTGTGTGTGACTGTTGGTACTGTGTTTTGCTCCTTGACCCTGGAGGAACACTGTCGCGTTTGGTTGTATCCATGAGTATTCATGTGTGGTTGAATGACAATTAAACTTGAATTGAATTGCTGCCTCTCTGATGGTTCTCTGTAACCTCCTCACAACCCATGCTACCACCCAGATTTCCATATTCTCTTCAGTATCAGAATCAGGTTTAATATCATCGGCATATCTTGTGAAATATATACACCAAACTTTATATATCGTCATAGTCATAGTCATAGTCATACTTTATTGATCCCAGGGAAAATTTGGTTTTGTTACAGTTGCACCAACCAAGAACAGAGTATAAATATATAGATAATAGTAAAATTAAATATTGCCAAAATAGAAATAAAAAAGTAGTGAGGTAGTGTTTATGGGTTCAATGTCCATTCAGAGATCAGATGGCAGAGGGTGAGAAGCTGTTCCTGAATCACTGAGTGCGTGTCTTCAGGCTTCTGTACCTCCTATGGGGTGTATGGGGTGTCTATGGAGGGGTAGCACCTCTGGTGGGGGGGCCTGCCGTGCCCTTATTCAGGGCAGCCCATCCACCTTTGGTCCCCACCTGGCGCTCAGCTCTCACCTGTGGCTCCAAGTAGCTGTAACACGCGCAGCGGCCACACCCCCGGTAAACTGTCCCGGCAGATGGGCCAAACCAGGTGAGGGTAGCCGAAGGGTCTTCGACCCTCGGTGAGGTAGGGGGTCTGCCCGTCCCCGGCGTGTGGTCTGGCCCTGGCAGATTGAGCGGAGGAGACCGATTAATGGTCCAACGGTCAAGAAGGCAGGCCAGCAGGCGCTTGTGGAGCACTAAGAGCACGACAAGACACTAAGACGTCCTGGTCATCCGCTGCGGGAGGTGGTGATCTCTTTAAGCTCACCGGGCAGAAGGCAAAGGCAAACCACTGCTGTAACATGATTTCCTAATATGTCAGAGTGGCGTGGAGGGAAATCGTCCGCCAACTGGAAATTCCAGATGCGACCTAACGACGACGACATACCTCCTACCTGATGGTGCAATGAGAACAAGGCATGACCCGGGTGGTGGGGGTCCTTAATGATGGATGCCGCCTTTCTGAGGTATCGCTCCCTGAAGATGCCCTGGATACTATGGAGGCCAGTGCCCATGATGGAGATGACCAAGTTTACAACTCTCTAAAGCTTATTTCAATGCTGTACAGTAGCCCCCCCCCCCACCCACCCTATCTCATACCATCTGGTGATGCAGTCAGTTAGAACGCTCTCCATGGAACATCTATAGAAGTTTTCGAGTTTTTATCCATGCAGGTATATTACCTCAATACCATGCTAAATGTGCTTAATAGCCTGTGGGTGCACTAGAATTTTTTGACTTCAACCTGCACGAAAGAGCTAAGGAGAAGGTACGAATGTAAGACCTTATTAAAGGCCTGTCAAAAGTCAGTTAGAAAGTCAGAAGTTCAAATACACCTCATAACTTGTAAATCAGAAACATTCTTTCCCCTTCCTTTCCAGCCCTGATGAAGCGTCTTGGCCCGAGACATCAGCAGTTTGTTCCTCTTCATAGATGTGGCTTGACCTGCTGAGTTCCTCCAGCATTTTGTGTGTGTTGCTCATTCATTGCTTCCCTTTTCTATTCAATTTATTTGCTTGTTCGTTATGCGCTGTGTCGTGGGCGATCATGGTCTTTCCATGACCATGATTGTTCTTACAAATTTTTCCACAGAAGTGGTTTGCCATCGCCTACTTCTGGGCAGTGTCTTCACAAGACGGGTGACCCCAGCCATCATCAATACTGTTCAGAGATTGTCTGCCTGGTGTCAGTGGTCGCATAACCAGGACTTGTGATTACGCTCATGCGACCATCCACCACCTGCTCCCATAGTTTCACGTGACCCTGATCGGGCAGTGGGGATAAGCGTGTGCTAAACCTTGCTCAAGGGGGACCTGCAGGCTAGTGGAAGGAAGGAGCATCTTACATCTCCTTTGATAGGCCATAAGACCATAAGATACAGAAGCAGAATTAGGCCATTTGGCCCATCAATTTTGCTCCACCATTTCATTATATCTGATCCGTTTTCCCTCTCAGGCCCAATCTCCTGCCTTCTCCCTCTATCCCTTCATGCACTGACTAATCAAGAATTTATCAACCTCTGCCTTAAATATACCTAATGACTTGGCCTCCACAGCCACTTGTGGCAATGAATTCCACAGATTCACCACCCTCTGGTTAAAGAAATTCCTTCTCATCTCCATTTTAAAAGGATGCCCCTATATTCTGAGACTGTGTCCTCTAGTCTTAGACTCCCCGAACGTAGGAAACATCCTCTCCACATCCACTCTATCAAGGTCTTTCAACCTTCAATAGGTTTCAAAGAGGTCACCCCTCATTCTTCTGATAAAGTGGTGGAGTAGAGACGATTATTTTCCTTTTTGTGTCCTAGTACTTATTGTTTTTTACTTATTGTCGCTGATGTCAAGCAAAATAATCGACTTTATAGTTCCTTATTTATTCACCTACTCCTTTTTGATTAAAAGCATGATTACAATTTATCTGTGTGTCCATATTATCATTTTCCCATCTTGGCTTATAATTTTTCATTCAGATCCTGGGGTCGAGTTGATCCAAGTCAAGAGAGAATAGCTGAAGGTGAGGTAAACGAATCAGTGAAGAATAATGCGAATTATTATTGAATAGTTGCATTCCAATTAAGCCGTAAAACACTCCTGCAGATTTCCAAGGGATTATTTGTTGAAAATTACTAGTATAATGAAGGACTGAATGCAGAATAATTTGTTTTTTTTGTCTTTTCCATGCATTACAGGATGTCAAGGGAGGCTGAATGATTAATGATTTTGTTTATTGCTTATAGATAAAATAAGATATTGCTGATGGAAGATTGCTTCACACGTTTCTCTCCACTTCACTACACTCAGCTGTATACCCAGAGAGAAAACATTGCTTCATACTGTTCTACGCTAGTAGGGTTTTAATGTCCGACTTGTGTGAATTGCAAATAAAACAAGTTTATCTCCCGAGCTTCAGCAGCCTGGAGTCGATACTTGTGCATTATGTCTTTCTGCCGGGAAAAACGCCGAGCTGACCCTGTGGTGGATACAGTTTTAAAACACTTCTCCTTCATCACTTAAAATGGAGGTCAGAGTCAGAGCCAAGAAATTTACTGCTCTGCGGTGAGATTGTGAAGCCTTAATCTCATCTCAGATTTAGCTTTTTAACCTTTCATCACTTTAGGATAAATTCAATGTCACGTCCTGAAGAACTGAGCCCGGGGAGCTAGATTGAAAGGCAATTCCAATAAATCTGAACTTTTGCGTGAAATAGAACATTGAAAATGACAGCATAGAACAGGTCCTTCGGCCCGTGAAGCCAAACAGACTATTGAACCTACTCCAAGATCAATATGACCCTCCCTCCCACATAGTCCTCTATTTTACAACACCTCAACACTGAACTCATTCCATCACCAATGGACACCGTCAAGGATCCACAATCATATATCCAGTATGTATTTATGTACTGTTACGTACCCCGTAACTGGGTTGCCAAACCAGCAGAAATGGATCACTCAGTTGGAGTCTGGAGTACGAGAACTAAGAAAATTTTATTAAAGAAACAAGCAACACAGTAATCGAAAGGATAATAAATGCAACAGTTCAGCGATGATAAACACACATGTGCACAGAATTAAGATAACAGCATCAATCAAGCTCTATCGTTGTCTAGGGGTAAATGACCAAATTTCAAAGTGACGCAAAGTTCAGTCCAGTTTAGTAGTTCAGTTCGCAGTAATCGTTGCCATGGCGATGGACAATGTGGGGGAAGAGAGAGATAGAACAGGAACAACTGATCATTCAGAACGGCTTCACTCACAGACCGGCGAGATGGCTCACAAGCAGCTTTTGGGCAGGTCCTTGGTGATGTCACCTGAGGTCACCGACTGTGACCCCTCCTCCAGATGCGGTCGATCCTCTGCAGTGAACCCGGCACCCAGGCAAGGGCGGACACACACCGGGTTCCCGCTGATCGTACCTTTCCACCCTGGCCGTTGTCTGATACTTCCCACCGACTCGTGAGAGGCGTACCGCTTCCAGGGTCTCGTTACCTCGGGTGGCGTGTGTGTCCTGCCTGAGCGAACCGGTCCCTTTTTATCCCCCTGCTGGGGTATCGCCTGTCCATCACTTCAAACAGTTCAAGGTTCAAAGGGGGGAGCCGCTCCAGACAGCTCTCTCTCCCCCGTCCCTTCATTACACATCTCCAGACGCTGCTCCATTGTTCCTTATCTCTCCTTCCCCTGAGGGCAGGTGGCAGACCACTTGCTGATGTCACTGATGCTAACCCAGGCCAGCAAACATCTTAATTTTATGTGTATTCTCGTCACAGTACGTACAGTATGTGTGTATGTATATATAGATATAAAATATTCATTTATTTGTCTATCTGTCCATCTATCTGCTTGTCTGTCTATTTAATTATTTGTCTGTTGATTAATTAATTAATCAATCTCTCTCTCTCTGTCTGTATCTATATTTATCTATCTGTTGAATTATCTACTCTATCTCTCTCTCTATCGATTTGTATTTGTACAGTTTGTTTTCTATTGCACATTGAATGCTTGTTGATCTTTGTTTGTGTGTTGTTTTTCACAGATTCCATTGTTTTTCTTCATTCTACTGTGAATCCCGGCTAGAACATGAATCTCAGGGTAGTATACAGTGATATATACTGTATGTAACTTGGTAATAAATTTACTTTGAACTTTTTCTTTTGTCCTTGTGCCAAAATGCTTTTAATTTGCTGCCGATGTTCTTGATGCAATCCTTTGCTGGTGTTTGAAGGCATAGTAGAACTTTAATGCTGAAGTTACGTGTTGTCTACTGTCACCATGTGGGTGGTGTTAGTGTGTTGTAGATGTTACATTCCTACCTCCTCCTGGCTCTCCCCTGTAGATAAGGGCTGATAACTTCTAATGTACCGAAACAGATGCTTTTATTAGGCAACAAAGTTCCAGCAGCTTAGGGACGACTGAACAGGCACAGTAGTTCATTTTGGGAGAAACTGAGAATTCAGCTCGAGATCTGGAGAAGATGAATCTCAAAGTTGTATTCTGCGTGCATACTTTGATAATAAGATGACCCTTTGAACCTTTGAGGTCAGGATTGGGGCATAGGGCGACCCGGTCGCATAGTGGTCCACAGCGCCCGCGACTTGGGTTCAATTCCACCACTGTCTGAGAGGAACTGCTGCATTCTCCCCCTGACCGTGCTCCGCTTTCCAGCCCCATTCCAAAGACGCACTTGTAAGGAACTTGGGGGCATGCTGTGTTGGAGCCGGAAGCATAACGACACTTGCGGACTGCCCCCTCCCTCCGGCACATCCTCGGACTGCATTGGTCATGGATTCACGCGATGCACTTCACTGCATGTTTTGATGCGTCAATGTGCAGTACATCGATGCACGGACATCTTCAAGGTGCGGTATCTCAAAAAGGTGACACCCATCACTAAGGACTCCCATCACCCAGATCAAGCCCTGCTCGCATTGCTACCATCAGGGAGGAGGTACAGAAGCCTGGAGGCTCACACTCGACGATTCAGGAACAACTTCTTCCCCTCTGCCATCCGATTTCTAAATGGATATTTTACCCATGAATGCTACCTCTTTACTTTTTTATTTCTATTTATCAGAATCAGAATCAGGTTTATTATCACCGGCATGTGATGTGAAATGTTGTTAACTTAGCAGCAGCAGTTCAATGCAATACATAACCTAGCGGAGAAAAATCAATAATAAATAAAATAATAATAATAAATAAATAAAAATAACAATGATAATAAATAAAATAATAAATAATAAATAAAATAATAATAATAATAAATAGACAGTGGGCACGTGGCCAAGTGGTTAAGGCATTGGACTAACGATCTGAAGGTCGTGAGTTCGAGCCCCAGCCGAGGGAATGTGCTGTGTGGTTGAGCAAGGCACTTAACCACACATTGCTCTGTGACAACACCGGTGCCAAGCGGTATGGGTCCTAATGCCCTTCCCTTGGACAACACTGGTGTCGTGGAGAGGGGAGACATGCAGCATGGGCAACTTCTGGTCCTCCATACAACCTTGCCCAGGCCTGCGCCCTGGAGAGTGAAGATTTTCCAGGCGCAGATCCATGGTCTCGCAAGACTAACGGATGCCTTTACTTTAATAAATAAACAAGTAAATCAATTACTTATTTAATTTAACTGACTTACTGCAATTCACAGTTTCTTTCCCCTCTATTACACATTTCATTGTACTGCTGCGGCTGAGTTAGGAAATTTCACAGCACATGCCCGGAGGTATTAAACCGGAATCTTTTTCTGATGTGGCAAATGAAGCTAATCTTTGGTTGGCTGGTGGCTGTGTCCCCAGTTGGATGTTGAGGAGGGGGCTGGCATTCTCAGCAGGGAAGAAAGCCGCAAGCTGAGGGGGGTGGGGTGGAGAAATAAGAACAGGGCCAAGGTCCTGAGACTCGCTGTGGGATGGTGGGCTGGTGAAGGTAAATCAGGGATTCTCCCTAGAATCGAGGGAGTTGTTCTCCAGGATTGTACTCATGTTTAGAAGGAATACCAAAGCTGCTACCTTATGGGGAGATAATTCTGGACAAATTGTTATGTGCCGTGTCATACGACGTAGGTGATCATGGTTATTCTTGGCAAATTTTTCTACAGCGGTGTTTTGCCATCGCCTTCTTCTGGGCAGTGCCTTTACAAGATGGGTGACCCCAGCCATGATCAATACTCTTCAGAGATTGTCTGCCTGGCGTTAGTGGTCACAGAACCAGGACTTGTGATACTCACCATCCACCACCTGCTCCCATGGCTTCACGTGACCCCGGTCGGCGGGGCTAAGCAGGTGCTACACCTTACCCGAGGGTGACCTGCAGGCTAGTGGAGTGAAAGAGCGCCTTACAAATCCTTTGGTAAGAAGTTTCTCCACCCTGCCATCCTAAATGATCACGTGGTGGACAGAAAAAGAGACTCAAAAGAACATCCCTGAAGAGTTTCGACATTGACACCAAGCACGGGGAGTATGAGGCACTGTACTGTCCGGATAAAAAGCCGTCCCTATTCAGATGAGGAGCTGGAATAGAGGAAGAGGCAATTTTGAAAGTCCAAAACCACTGATGCTTCAATATCCCCACACTCCTGTCATCTGCGTGATGAGACGTTTGAGCGCTGGTTAGTCCAATCAGCCATCTCTGTACACATCACAATACCACTGGCCAGTCCTCATAGTCTTACTTGAGAACGAGTTGTGAACAGCAAGCTAGAGTTTGGGTTGGTGGGATGAGGTAGATTGATGGGACTGACGAACTCCACCCAGTTATTGCTGGGTGGAGTTGTGGAATGGTGGCTGGAGATTAAACCCATCTTCTCTTCTTGCTGCTGCCATCGGGAAGGAAGTTCCGGAGCCTTAGGTCCCACACCACCAAGTTCAGGCCAGTTATTAACCTTCAACCGTCAGATTTTTGGACCATTGTGGATAACTTCATTCACCTCAACACTGAACTGATTCCACAACCAATGGACTCACTTTGAAGGTTTCACAACTCATGTTCTCCATGTTTGTTTGTTTATTTATTTACTCATTCATTATTTGTACTTGTCTTCTTTTGCACATTGGTTGTGTGTCAGCCTTAGTGTGTAGTTTTTCATTAATTCTAATTATTTCTTTGTTCTGCAGCGAATGCCTGCAAGAAATGAATCTCAGGGTTGCACGCGGTGACGTATATGTACTTTGATAATAAAACTTGCTTTGAGCTTTGAACAGTGAGCTCAGGACCTCAAAGGATCAAGAGCTGGGAGGTCTGAGCAGCTACGAGATGGAACCCACTCTTTGGGGTTTACCGTGACGTTGGGAGTTGTGGGGGTTTCAGCAGCCCAGAACAGAGGTGCCAACCCTTTCTGAGACCATGTCCCCAAATGGAACTCTGCCATAGATAGTCCTGAGCCTGGTTGTGAAAGGAGGAGGATTTCGTATGGGGCTAGCAAACTCATCCTGTAAGAACCTAGTGCTACAGAAATGCCAGTTGAAGCTCCAGACGCGCACCCACGCAGGCACACGCCAAAAAAAAAGAAAGAAGGTTTTGTATGTGTGTGTGGGTTTCCTCCAGGTGCTCCAGTTTCCTCTCACAGTCCAAAGATGTACCAGTCAGGAGGTTAATTGGTCATTGTAAATTCCCCTGTGATTAGGTAGGTTGCTGGGTGTTACGTCTTATTGGGTCAGCAGAGCCTGTATCTCTAAATAAGGTACAATAAGACAGAGGACAGGAAGATGCTATTGGCGGCCTCTGCCCCAGTAGGGGTGATAGTCTTAGGCAAGTCACTGCCCAAATTGGCATTAATCTGCTGAAAATTCTCTCTCTTGCTATGATGATTTTGAGCAGATATTATCATTGACTACTGAATTGGTGACAATAATTTTGGACTTTTTTAAGGAAAAGGATGAGTCCTGTTGCTTATTTATGTGTATTTATTGCTTTGCTATTAATAAATAGTGACATATTGAAGTAGAGTATTTTAGAAAACATGTATGTAAAATAATTAACATTAATCTTTTAAAAATACAGTTAAAAATAAGTATTCATGGAGGCACAAAACTACATACAGTGTTTACTGTACTTATCACTGAATGTCACTACTCATATACAAATAACAGAAGGAAAAATCTAAGCAGAACGAAGTCAATGCCAACTGGTCTTTCTGAATACTGATGTGTGCACCAGGTCTACGAGGATTTCCTAACGTATCATCCAGCAACACACGTTCTTGCAACTGTCTAGCTGGTGCCAGACATGCCCTGTGAAAAATCTCACTGCTCTTAGCTTGTAAAACATTATTTCTTGCTTAATTTAGCAGTAAGGATGACCATTATCTTTCTTTTTAACATGGCTGGGGTTTAAAGAATCAAGGAATGCCACTGTATGCCTTGTGCCAACAATACTCTTTTATATGCCATCAAGGGTACATGTGCCATTGGTTCTCCAGCCCTGTGGTGTGGGGGACAGACAATTAAAGATAAATAAATCACATTCAAGAGGAAATCTGCAGATGCTGGAGATCAGAGTAAAATCACACTAAAATCTGGAGAATCTTAACAGGCCAGGTAGCATCCATGGAAACGAGTAAACAGTTGACATTTTGGGCTGAAACCCCTCATCGGGATTTGGAAAAAAAAGATGAGAAGTCAGAGTAAGAAGGTGGGAGGAGGGGAGGAAGACGTACAAGGTGATAGGTGAAACTGGGAGGGGGGAGAGGTGAAGTAGAGAGCTGTGAAGTCGATTGGTGAAGAGATACAGGGCTGGAGAAGGGGGAGTCTGACAGGAGAGGACAGAAGGCCATGGGAGAAAAGTGAAGGGGAGGAGCACCAGAGGGAGGTAATGGGCGGGTAAGTAGGTGAGGTGAGAGAAGGAAAGGGGCATGGTGAGGGGGTGGGCAATTACTGGAGGTTCAAGACATCAAATTTGGAACTTTCCAGTGTAACAATGTAACAATACATTAGAAAATCTAATTAATCTATGTACTACCGATGATGATTGCTGCAAGATTAGCTTTAATTTCCCAAAAGTATGCTTTATTCATAGACTTTTCAAATATGAGGGATACATGGATTGAACATTAATTACCTGACAGAAAGAAAAGAGTGGGAATAAATGGATCCTTCGCCAGCTGGCAGGCTATGACTTGTGAGTGTCACAGAGGCAGGTGCTTGAGCGATTCACCACCTATAAAAACAATTTGACAGAGGTTTCCAAATGTATTTCTAAATTTGTTGACATTAATAAACGGGTCAAGTTTGTGAGTACAGAGGAGGATGTAAAGAAACTTCATGGAGATTTTTTGAATTTTGAAAATACACAGTACTGTTCAAAAGTCTTAGGCACATATATATCACTAGGATAGAACATAGAGCATAGAAATTTACAGCACATCACAGGCCCTTCGGTCCACAATGGTTCTGCCAACTATGTAACCTACTCTTGAAACTGCCTAGAATTTCCCTACTGCATAGCCCTCTATTTTTCTAAGCTCCATGTAGCTATCAAGAGTTTCTTAAAAGACCCTATTGTATCCGCCTCCACCACTGTCACTGGTAGTGTATTCTACGCACCCACCACTCTCTGTGTGAAAAACCTACTCCTGACATCCCCTCTGTACCTATTTCCAAGCACCTTAAAACTACGCCCCATTGTGCTAGCCATTTCAGTCCTGAGAAAAAACCACACAATCAATGCCTCTCAGCATCTTATACACCTCTATCAGGTCACCTCTCATCCTCTGTCGCTCCAAGGGGAAAAGGCCAAATTCACTCAACCTATTCTCATAAGGCACGTTCTCCAATCCAGGCAACATCCTTGTAAATCTCCTCTGCACTCTCTCTATAGTATCCACATTTTTCCTGTAGCGAGGTGATCAGAACTGAACACAGTACTCCACATGTGGTCCACTAAGGTCTTATATAGCTGTAACATTACCACCCGGCTCTTGAACTCGGTCCCATGGTTGATGAATGCCAACACACCATACTTCTTCTTAACGACATTGTCAACCTGTGCAGCAGCTTTGAGTGTCCTATGGGCACAGTCCCCAAGATCTCTCTGATCCTCCACACTGCCAAGAGTTTTACCATTATTCTGTCTTTGAATTTGACCTACCATTATCTGGGTTGAACTCCATCTGCCACTCCTCAGCCCTATCTTATCGATGTCCCCCTGGTGACCTCTGGCAACCCTCCAGACTAACCACCACACCCCCAACCTTTGTGTCATCTTTGTTTAAGACTTTTGCACAGTACTGTGTTTGTCAACGTGGAGTGGAGAGTGAGTTTGTAAATCTGGCAGGAGCAAAGGAAGCTGGGGAATGACGAGGGTGGAGCGCAGTGGGAGGGGTGTGGGCTTGACGACAGGGAAGAAATGCTGGGGGGGGGTGGTGGCAGGGGTGCAGACACACCCAGCCCTGAGACACCAGGCAAGTTTATTTGATTCCAAGCAATCAGTTTATTGAAAAAGGATTTAGTGCTTTCCCTGTGTGTATGACAAATTAATTCCTCTCAGGCTTCCAGCCGGGTACAAGTATCGATTTTTACCGAAGTTTTGATTACAAACTCTGTGTCATATGATGAAGATGGCAGAGTTTGTTATCAAAATATCACTTAAAATCGATATCTGTACCTGGCAGGAAGCCCAAGAAGAGTTTATTCATCAATTGATTTATTGATCGTAACAGAATGTCTCTCTGGTGCTTCCCACTCCCTCCCCTCTCCCGTCCCCTTTTCCCAGTGATGATTCCCCTCTCCCTGTCCCCATTCCCACTCTCAGTCCACAAGAGAGACTCATATCAGAATCAGGTTTATCATCGCTCACATATGTCATGAAATTTGTTTCATTTTTGCAGCAGTAGAACAGTGCAATACCTAAAATTACTACAGTACTGTGCAAAAGTTTTAGGCACCCTAGCTATACATAGAGTATTTGCACCGTATTGTAGTTCATTTGTAATATAACGAGCAAGCACAATCTGGACATTTCCTTCTTTGCAGTCATTGTGCCATGAGCTTAATAAACTCCTTCACAATGCTTCAATGCACCTCATTTCATCGTGATACTTGGATATACACAGCACGCAAAACAAGATAAATGATCTTGTAGTGCAGTTACAAATCGGCGGGCATGTTTTGTCCGTCACTGAGTGGCGGTTGAAATGAGAATACAAGTGAGAGCTTAACGTCCAAGGATGCACATTGTATCAGAAGGATGGCAGGTTGGCACAGGTTTTCGGGGTGGCTCTGTTGGTAAAAAATGAAAGCAAATCCTTAGAAAGAAATGACATAGGAGCAGAAGATGTAGAATCCTTTTTAGTAGAGTTAAGAAGCTGGATGGGTTAAAATGTCCAGTGCTGGCAGAATCCAGGAGGAGAAGAAGATGGCGGCGCGACGCAGCGCGCGCGGCCACTCCGGTGAATGATATCCATTATGTGTCAAGTAGGGGACTATGCACATATGGAGGAACATCTGCAGAAACTTCTGAAATGCCCGCTTCACTGCTGCTATTACTGTGTGGTCCGGAATCTCCAGATGGGAAGGCCCTGAAATCTTCGGCTTTGTTTGTTTCGGTGGCCGGGGCGAGGTTGAAGGCGCTCAGCAGAGAATAGCGCTCGGGAAGCTGTATTGGAGGGGCTGGTTGGAGGCTCGAAGTTCTCGGACAGACGGACCTGAGTGTCGGCTATGGTCGGGTGCTTCCAAGGCATCGGCAAGTTGACGGTGCCTGGAGGTCTATGGCAGGGAGTTTCTCCCTTTGCCGCCTGCTATCGGGGACTCGGGAGTCGATCGACTTGGGGAGTTTTGAGGCTTTTTTTTTACTGTGCCCATGGTTTGTTCTTCATCAAATTATGGTATTGCTTTGCACTGCTGTAACTATATGTTATAATTATGTGGTTCTGTCAGTGTTAGTCTTTGGTTTGTCCTGTTTTTTTGTGATATCACTCTGGAGGAACATTGTATCATTTCTTAATGCATGCATGCATTTCTAAATTGACAATAAACGAGGACTGAGTGTTCTCATAATCTCTAATCTAATCTTACTTCTTGTTTTTCATTCAAAAAAATCGATACAGGCCTCTGAACAGTAGCCAATTACACCAGGAGATAGAGAAAAAATTGTCAAAGCTGCAATGGTCATGAAGGGATTTCAATATGCAGGCTGACACCGGATCTGGAGAGAAGGAATTTATTGAGGTAGATTTCCAGAGTAGCTTGTGGTCGAGCCCATTAAGGCTGGTGCTGGGTCCTCTACTTTTCACATTATATATTAACAATCTGGATGGATGAAATTGAAGGCCTTGTGGTCAAGTCTGCTAATGATACAAAGCTAGGTGGAAAGGGCAGGTAGTTGAGGAAACAGGGAGTCTGCAGAAGGACTTGGTCAGTTTGGGAGAATGGCAAAGTAGATGGAATACAGTGCAGGAGAAGTGCACTGTCATATGCTTTGGTAGAAGGAATAAAGGTGTAGTTTATTTTCTAAATGGGGAGCAAATTCAGGAATCCGAGCGACTTTGGTGTCTTTGTGCAGGATTCCAGGATTCCCAAAAGTTTAATGGCAGGACTTTCATATGATGAAAGACTGGATCGACTAGGCTTATACTTGCTGGAATTTAGAAGATTGAAGGGGGATCTGATTGAAACGTATAAAATTCTGAAGGGATTGAACAGGTTAGATGCAGGAAGATTGTTCCCAATGTTGGGGAAGTCCAGAACGAGGGGTCACAGTTTGAGGATAAAGGGGAAGCCTTTTAGGACTGAGATGAGGAAAAACTTCTTCACACAGAGAGTGTTGAATCTGTGGAATTCTCTGCCACAGGAAAAAGTTGAGGCCAGTTCATTGGCTATATGTAAGAGGGAGTTAGATATGGCCCTTGTGACTAAACGGATCAGGGGGTATGGAGAGAAGGCAGGTATAGGGTTCTGAGTTGGATGATCAGCCATGATCATACTGAATGGTGGTGCAGGCTCGAAGGGCTGAATGGCCTACTCCTGCACCTATGTTTCTATGTTAACTTCCAGGTTATCTCGATAGTGACGAAGGCAAATGCAATGTTAACATTGTCCTCGAGAGAAATAGTATGTAAAAGCAAGGCCGTAGTACTGAAGATGATCCATCGATGAAAGAATTAAAGTATGCAGAGTACTTGATGAGATGGGGCCTGTACTCACTGCAGTCTCATTGAAACCTGTGGAATATTTTAGAACGGATGTGGATTGGATGTTTCCGGTTGTGGGAGAGTCCAGGACCAGAAGGCACAGCCTCAAATTACAAGGATAACTCTTTACAACAGAGATGAGAAGGAATATCTTTAGCCAGAGTGGATTGAATCATTGCCACGGATGGCTATGGAGGCCAAATCATTGGATATATTTAAAGGAGAGGTTGTTAGGTTCTTGATTAGTAAGGTTACAGGGAGAAGTCAGGAGAATGGGATTGAGGAGGAAAAGTAAATGAGCCATGATCAAAAGGCAGAGCAGACATGATGGGCCAAATGACCTAATTTTGTTCCTCTCTCAAATGGTCTGGTGCTCTTACTTTTCTGCGGAAGCGATGCCCTCATAAAGTGCTTGAGAAGCTGGCAGACAGGCCCTGCTCCTGAATGTCCAGTGCTGGCAAAATCCCGGACAGTTGCATTTCATTCAAGAAGAAAAACACATTTAAATTCCAGAATGTTGGGAAAAGTGTTTTGTATCTGAGTTTGGTGTCAGCATAAGGGCCTAAAATTTCTTGTGCATCAAAAACGGATGCATTAAGCGGGAGCCATTACTCCAGGATCCTCCAAATGATTCTGATATAGTCATAGTCATAGTCATTCTTTATTGATCCCAGGGGAAATTGGTTTTCATTACAGTTGCACCATAAATAATTAAATAGTAATATGTAAATTATGCCAGTAAATTATGAAATAAGTCCAGGACCAGCCTATTGGCTCAGGGTGTCTGACCCTCCAAGGGAGGAGTTGTAAAGTTTGATGGCCACAGGCAGGAATGACTTCCTATGACACTCTGTGTTGCATCTCGGTGGAATGAGTCTCTGGCTGAATGTACTCCTGTGCCCAACCAGTACATTATGTAGTGGATGGGAGACATTGTCCAAGATGGCATGCAACTTAGACAGCATCCTCTTTTCAGACACCACCGTGAGAGAGTCCAGTTCCACCCCCACAACATCACTGGCCTTACGAATGAGTTTGTTGATTCTGTTGGTGTCGGCTACCCTCAGCCTGCTGCCCCAGCACACAACAGCAAACATGGTCGCACTGGCCACCACAGACTCGTAGAACATCCTCAGCATTGTCCGGCAGATGTTAAAGGACCTCAGTCTTCTTCCCTCAAGTTTAAGTTCCTTTTGATGCATCGATGATGAACAGACTTTCTGTGAGTGTTTTATTATTTATTCGTTCAGGTTCCTTCAGGTTTTTATAGCCGGGGGTGCAAATGGGGACAAGCTCTCGCTACCTATTAAATGCTCCCAATGGCCTGCATCTCAAATAGCCTCTGACACCCAAGTCCTGCTCTTGGTCTTCAAATGTGGCTTAGCTACCACGTCTGGTGGAACTGTGTCTACTGACAGGTGAAGGGGCAAAGGCGGGTTACTGGTGCCTTAAAACCAGTTGCTTTGGGCAGATGTGGCTCGTCAGCCGTGGTTGGCAGCTCCTCTAGGAGAAGGAAATTTCTGATCTTAAACCTCTGCTGCCTTGCGGCTATGCCCATCCATGGGGAAGGCTTCGTTGTGATCCCTTTATTAGTCTACTTGCACTGCACTATCTCAGAACTACACTCTGAGTGGCCTCTTTATTAGGTACACCTGCTCATTGATGCAAATATCTAATCAGCCAATCGTGCGGCAGCAACTCTATGCATGCCGACATGGTCAAGAGGTTCAGTTGTTGTTTAGACCAGATATCAGAATGGGGAACAAATGTGATCCAAGTGTCTTTGATTGTGGAATGAATGCTGGTGCCAGACAGGGTGGTTCGAGTATCTCAGAAACTGCTGGTCTCCCGTGGTTTTCACGCACAATAATCTCTAGAGCTTACAGAGAAGGGTGCGCAGAACAAAAACAACATCTGGTGAGCAGCAGTTCAGTGGGCAAAAATGGCTTGTTAATGAGAGAGGTCAGAGGAGAATGGCCATACTAGTTCAAGCTGACAGGAAGGCGACAGTAACTCAAATAACCATGTGTTACAACAGTGGTGTTCAGAAGAGCATCTTTGAATGCACAACATGTAGATCCTTGAAGTGGATGGGCTACAGCAGCAGAAGACCACGAATATACACACAGTAGCCACTTTATTAGGTATGGGAGGTAACTGAGTGTGTATTCTGCATTTTGTGTTCTCTTTTGTACTACATCTACTACTACTCCTACGTCAACTCAGGCCTAGGGGACCGGCGTTGGGCACGATGACAGACTCTCCACTTCTCCCTCTCCCTCATCAGTGTGTTCAGTTCATCTACATTAGCCGCGCCGCTGTCTTCTAGGAGCGTGTTGACCATAGTCTTGGGAGGGAGCCCAGGGTTCATCCTCCCGTGCTTGGGCTCCCATATGATGACTAGGCTGGCAGGTAGGTCGGGGTGGCGTAGACAGTGCCCCGCTAGTTGCAGTCTTCTCGCCTCGATTTTAGTGGAGAGCATCGGCAGGTTGTTTAAGAGCTCGACGTTCATCATGTGCTGTTGCCAACTCACATCAAGAGCCATCTGGAGCATTCGTGTATAGCAACCATCACATCGTCTTTGTGAGTGTCCACGTCTCGCATCCGTACGTGAGAATGGACTCTATGACTGCTATGAAAATCCTCTTTTTAAGCCCTCTGGTCAGGTTCAACTTCCAGGTTTCCTTCATGTCCTTCATAGCCCTTCACGCCAATGCCTTCTGTATCTTTATGTCCTTCTCCAAACTCATCATTCTTGACCCGAGGTACTTGTAGTCAAAGACTTTCTTAATGGTATCGTTCTTTACGGTCTTGAGAGGACCTTTGTCGCAGTTAAACGCCATGCACTCTGTCTTTTTAGCGTTTAGGTGAAGTCCAACTTTATTGCACTCAATTTCCACTTTTGTCAGTAGCTGCCGTGCTTCCTCCATCTGATCAGAGAGCAGGACTATGTCATCTACAAAACTGAGATCTGTGAGCGTAACTGGTCTGACCCTTTTGGTTCGCCCTGGTTTTGTGGTAAAACCAAGCTTGTCATGATCTTTGGTAACTTGACGCAGAGCGTAATCAAGGACGATTATAAAGATGTAGGGTGCCAGAGTGTCTCCTTGCAGCACACCAGCTAGGAGCTCGAACACTGCTGTTTCTCCGTCTGGTGATACAACTTTCGCCATGGTTTTGGAATAGCTGGACTCTGTTGCTCTCAGTAGACGGTCTGGCACTCCGTAAGCTTTCAGCATCTTCAGCATTTTACCTCAGTGAATGGAGTCAAAAGCTTTGCGAAAATCGATGCAAGTAAGCACGGCTGGTAGATTGTTCTTCTTGACTTCCTCGGTGATCCTACAGAGAGCAAGTATTTGCATTACTGTTGTGCGCTTCTGCCGAAAACCATTCTGATTAAATCTTAGCTTAGGGTCAATGGCGGTACGAATCCTGTTCAAGATCATCCAATTGTATAACTTTGCTAAGATGCAGATCAAGCTGATACTGCCTACTGTGAAGCGAATCAGGAAGAGTCGGATCTCGAAACATCCTGACGTCGTCACTGCAGGAAGTGTGGTCCATGCTTGTCACGCCGGACTTAGGACCAAAACAGAAGAGCTAAGAGACAAGTTCAAGAAAGCAAAGAAGAATTTCTTCACCACCTACGACAGACTGAAGGAAGAGGAATTAGCTGAGAGGATTAGAGAGATAGAAGCTGCTAATGAAGACATGCAGCATGGAGAAGCATGGCGCCAAGTCGATGAGATCAGTAGACGGAAGAAGTCCCCATCAGGTCAAATAAGTGGTAAAACAGCAGAGGACCGTGTCCTGACATGGTTTACCCACTTTAAGAACCTGCTGGGAAGCCCTCCAACGATCACGGAAGAAGAAGAGGACATACCCATGATACTAACGCAAGTCGACATCGATGACGGCCCATTCACCATTGAGGAACTGAAGGCGGACAAATATGCACTCAAACAGGGCAGGAGCGCTGGACCAGATGGGATACCACCAGATGTCCTGAAGAACTGCAACTTGGACGACATCTTGCTGGACATATGTAATACGGCACTGATGAAAGGGGACAAACCAGAACAGTGGTCACTCTCAAACATTATCCCAGTCCCCAAGTCTGGACCCCTCACAAAGACAGATAACTACCACGGTATCAGCTTGTAAGTACATCAATATACTTGAACAATGTCTCAAAAAGGCAGCATCCATCATTAAGAATCCTCATCACTCAGGGCATGCCCTGTTCTCATTGCTACCATCAGGAAGGAGGTACAGGAGCCCAAAGGCACGCACTCAATGATTCAGGAACAGCTTCTTCCCCTCTGCCATCAGATTTCTGAATGGACATTGAACCCATGAACACTACCTCACTACTTTTTTTTATTTTCCACTTTTTTCTTTTTTTATTCTCTTTTTGCATTATTTATTTTATTTAACCGTTTTAATATATATACTTAATGTAATTCACAGTTTTAATTTTTAAGTATGGCAATGCACTGCTACTGCATAACACATTTCACAACATTTGCCGGTGATATTAAACCTAATTCTGATTCTGATTCTTATGTAGGAAGTCACCTGGATTGCATACAAACTAAAGCTTCTCACTGCAACCCAGTACACATGACAATAGTGAACCAATTACTAGTTCCTGTTCTGTGTTTTAGCATGATTTCCAATAGAATACTTATGTAAGCAATTTGACAGCAGAGAGAAAATGAAACCCTCAAAAATAAATGTTTTTATCCTAATGAGCAAATGCTTCCTGCTGTGTTTTATTGAATCTGGCCAATCCTACCAAGATTCTACCATCCTAATATTCCCTCAGACTATGGCTGACTGGTATCATAACTATGAACTCTTGCTCAGTGTCAGGGAGGACCAAGGAGCTGATTGTAGACTTCAGGAGAGGGAAATCAGAGGTCCATGAGCCAGTCCTCATCAGAGGATCAGAAATGGAGAAGGTTAGCAGCTTTAACTTCCTGGTGTTACTATTTCACAGGACCTGTCCTGGAACCAGAACGTAAATGCAATTGTGAAGGAAGCATGGCAGTACCTTTACTTCCTGGGGAGTTTGCAGAAATTCGGTATGACATCAAAAACTTAGACAAACTTCTGTAGATGTGTAGTGGAGAGTATATCCTCCCGGGAGGGGGGAGAAGATGGCGGCATGACGGCAGCGCGCGCGGCCACTTCAGTGATGAATATCTGTTATCTGTCAAGTAGGGGACCGTGCACAATTCTGATTTGACTGAAGCAGACATGAAAGAACAGTGGAACATCTGGAAAACTTCTGAAATGCCCACTTCGCTGCTGCTGCTACTGTGTGGTAACCGGAATCTCTGGAGCAGAAGGCCCCAAAATCCTCGGCTTTGCGTGTTTTAGCGGCCGGGAAGAGGTTGAAGGCGCTCGGCAGAGGATGGCGCTCGGGAGGCTGCATCGGAGAGGCTGGTCGGAAGCGCGGAGTTTTCAGACGGATGGAGTCAGTGTCGGCTGGGGTCGGCTGCTCCCAAGGGATCGGCAAGTTGACGGTGCCCGGAGGTTTATGGCAGGGAGTTTCGCCCTTTTGTCGCCTGCTATCGGGGACTCGGGAGTCGATCGACTTGGGACTTTGAGACTTTTTTTTTTACTGTGCCCATGGTCTGTTCTTTATCAAATTATGGTATTGCTTTGCACTGCTGTAACTATATGTTATAATTATGTGGTTCTGTCAGTGTTAGTCTTTGGTCTGTCCTGTTTTCTGTGATATCACTCTGGAGAAACACTGTATCATTTCTTAATGCATGTATGCATTTCTAAATGACAATAAAAGAGGACTGAGTGTTCTCATAATCTAAATCTAAATCTAGATCTATTGACTGGCTGCATCACTGCTTTGTATGGAAACACTAATGCCTTTGAATGGAAAATCCTACAAAAGGTAGTGGATTTGGCCCAGTCCATCACAGGTAAATCCCTCCCAACCATTGAGCACATCTACATGAAACACAGTCATAAGAGATTTCCACCACCCAGACCATGCTCTCTTCTCACTGCTGCCGTCAGGCAGAAGGTACAGAGCCTCAGGACTTGCACCACGAGGTGCAGGAACAGTTACTACCCCTCAACCATCAGGCTTGTGAATAAAAGGAGATAACTACACTCACTTGCCCCTTCACTGAAATGTCCCTACAACCAATGATCTCACTTTAAGGATTCTTTATCTCATTATCTCATGTTCTCATTATTTATTGCTATTTATTTATATTTGCATTTACACAGTTCATTGCCTTCTGCACTCTGGTTGATCTTTCATTGATCCTGTTATAGTTACTATTCTATAGATTTCCTGAGTATGCCCACAGGAAAATGAATCTCAGGGTTGTTTATGGTGGCATCCACGTACGGAATTTTGATAGCCATAGCTTTTTTTTGAACTACTGTTACAGGTTACTGAGTGACAGCAGCCCTTGTTGTGTTGTTAAGGAAAGAAGTCCAGGATTTAGACCCAGTGACTTTGAAATAACTGTAATAAATTTCTAAGTCAGAGCCGTGTGTGACTTGAATGGGATCCACTAGGGAGCATGTTTTAAACATCAAATATATGGGAGGGGGAAGTGTTGGCAAAGTAATCCAAAGCTTTTGATATGGGAAATGGTTAGCTCATCCTGAAATAGAATTTGGGTTCAGAGGCTGTAAAGACCAAGAAAATAAAAATGATTTTATTTTAAGATGTTTATTTTAAGAAAGGTTTTATACAAAAAGTTGAGAATCAAACATCAGAATCAGTATTAAAATCAGGTTTGTTATCAATGGCTTATGTCATGAAATTTGTTATTTTGAGGCAGCAGTACAATGTAATACATAAAAGATTATTATACAGTCCTGTGGGAAAGTCTTAGAGACATATATATAGCTAAGGCTTCTGCAGTAATTTTATGTATTGCGCTATACTGCTGCCGCAAAAAGAAACAAATTTCATGACAGAGATGAGTGATGATAAACTATATTCTCATTTGGATCTCTATTTGTGGATTGAGAGTGGGAAGGGGGCAGGGAGAGGGGAGGGAGTGGGAAGCACTGGAGAGACATTCTGTAATGATCAATAAACCGATTGTTTTGGATTGAAATGACCTTTCCTGGTCTTGAGGGCTGGGTGTGTCTGCACCCACGCCAGCCTCCAGCCCTGGCACTCCTTCTCTGCCACCTGTCCCACACCCTTCCCGTGGCACACCACCCTCGCCATTCCCAACATCCTTTGCAATAAGAAATATATAAAAAATAATTAAAATAGTGCAAGAACAGAGCAAGATAGTAAGATTGTGTCCATGGTTCATTGACCATTCAGAAATCTGATAGCTGAGGGGAAGGAGCTGTTCTTAAAACATTGAATGGAATATAGGACCAGAAGATCATAAGATACAGGAGCATAATTAGGCCATTTGGCCCATCAAGTCTGCTCCACCATTTCATCATGGCTGATCCATTTTCCCTCTCAGCCCCAATGTCCTGCCTTCTCCCCATATCCGTTCATGCCCTGAACAACCAAGAATATACAACCTCCGCCTTAAATATGGCATGATCATTGACTTCTCTAACTTCCGTTAATACCCCACCTCCCTTTCATACCCCATCCATTACTTATTTATTATTATTATTAATTTTTTTTCTCTTTCTCTTTTGTCTCCCTCTGTCCCTTTCACTATACCCCTTGCCCATCATCTGGGTTTTACCCCCTCCTCCTTTTCTTTCTCCCTGGGCCTTCTGTCCCATGATCCTCTCATATCCCTTTTGCCAATCAACTTTCCAGCTCTTAGCTCCATCCCTCCCCCTCCTGTCTTCTCCTATCATTTCGGATCTCCCCCTCCCCCTCCCACTTTCAAATCTCTTACTATCTCTTCTTTCAGTTAATCCTGACGAAGGGTCTCGGCCCGAAACATCGACTGTACCTCTTCCCAGAGATGTTGCCTGGCCTGCTGCATTCACCAGCAATTTTTATATGTGTTCCTTAAATATACCCAATGACTTTGCCTCCACAGCTGCCTGTGGCAATGAATTCCACAATTCACCACACACTGGCTAAAGAAATTCCTCCTCATCTCCATTCTAAAAGGATGCCCCTCTATTCTGAGGCTGTGTCCTGTAGTCTTAGACTCCCCCACCAGAGGAAACATCCTCTTCATATCCACTCTGTTGAGGCCTTTCAACATACGATTGGTTTCAACGAGGACACCCCTTATTCTTCCCATATGATAAGTCTTTCTATCCCAGAAACATTTCCCTAGGCCTTCTTTGAACCCCCTCCAATGTCAGCACATCCTTTCTTAGATAAGGAGCCCAAAATTGCTCACACTACTCGAAGTGAGGCCTCACCAGTGCTTTATAAAGTCTTGACATTACATCACCCACCACTGTGATAAAGCAGGGTTTGCAGTTTATAAAGGTCATATGAAAGTGCTTTAAACACATAAAGTGAGTCCAGAGTGCAGCCTTTATTTTGTTGAAGAAAGGGCAGAGCACAGCAAGCTCCCACAAACAACAATGCAACAATCTTTGGGTCTGTTTTTCTCAGTACTCATGGTTAAGTATTACTGAGCGATACCTTGCCGATTCCTTATCAGAATGCTCCAATGGGATCTCTTATTGCTGATTAAGATAGTGGAGGAGACCCAGTTTCATGTTTCACTCAGAGGGAGACACCTCTATCGGGGATTCACTGGAGTGTCGATCTACATGTCTTATATATTTTATTTACTGAGATACAGCACGAAATAGCCCCTTTCAGCCTTTCAAGCTATGCCCTCAGCAACCCTAGCCTGATCACGGGACAAGTTACAATGACCAATTGACCTTCCTCCAGTTTAAGGTGGTGCTGCTGAATCTCGGCGACTTCTGGCTGGTGGCCAATGAACAAGGAAAATGGCTAAGTACTTTGTTAGTCACTCTTTTTCTGGAAAATGATTGTCGCAAAGCAGTAGCCTGTAACTTCCCTTTGGACTTGGAGGCAGTCTGATGTGGCAGAACCGAGGCGAGGCAGTGGGTCCATCGCCAAAAGCGAGGAAGGCCCGAGGTTCAGTCGATTTAGACACCAGGTCGAATTGGAAAGGTTGGGTACAGGCCCAATCGAGGCTCTGATGTCCAGGCCCAGAGCGTATTGAAGCAACTGAACCCAATGTTTGGACGATTTAGGCGCAGGGCCAAATTGAAAAGGTCAGGGTGTCGGGACCTGAGGTGAGGGATGGGCCAGTTCAGCTCGATATGTAGCTCTGTGCTGAACTAAGAGTCTGTGGACAAACTCTCTTTGTGGACTTCAGCTCAGAACGCTATTTGCTTACGTTTACTGTTTGCATGATTTGTTTTTTTTTCTCTGCACATTGTTTGTTCGACAGAGTTCTTTTTATGGGTTCTTTTGGGTTTCTTTGCTCTGTGGCTGCCTGTAAGGAGACAAATCTCAAGGTTGTATAATATATACATACTTTGATAATAAATGTACTTTGAACTTTGAACCTACCAACTGGTATGTTGTTGGACTGTGGGAAGAAACCGGAGCACCCAGAGGAAACCCACATGGTCACGGAGAGAACGTACAAACTCCTTACAGGCAGTGGTGGGAATTGAACCCTGAGTCGCTGGGTACTGTAAGGCATTGTCCTAACCACTACGTTACCATGCCACCTCCATGTCCTTTCTGAAGAGTGGATCCTGACCCTGGGAGACTGTCACTCAGTGTCTATGTACTGAGCAAATTTCCCTCTAATTTGTAATGACTAGTGTGCGCTAAAATTTTGCATTGTGCAGTTTTTGTCTAGTGACGCACTGAATAATTTCCTCAATGAAAAACAGTACAAATAAGCCAGTTCTAAAATCTGCAGACTAATCATCGCAAACTCCACATTGTCAACACCGTCTGCACCAGCCACCGGAGAAGGAAACGTGATTGTGTACGATCGTGAAATGTACTTAGCATGCCAACGAGGTAGAGGGTGACAGCCTGTTGTGCGCAGTTTAAATTCTTTTGTGCCCCAGTACCAAAAGATCCATGCGCATGCACACCGTAGAGGGAATGTTGGTACTGAGGCACAATTTGATGGTATCCAGTGAAGAGATGGTCCGTTGATGTGGTTGTGTGGAATCAGGTACAGTGCTAACCACTGTATCGTTAAACAGTGATGCCCTAGTAATGTAACAGTCCGTTACGATGAAGCAGGGACACAGGCTTGCTAAGTGAGATTACATGTAAGCACATTGTCCATTTATTTACAAATAGTAAAACATTCCACCAAACATCTAAGTCACATTAAGTTACAACAGTAAACATTCAGTAAAGCTTCAACCTCAACAGGTACCTTATTAAGTTTCCCCAAGTTACACAAGTACAAACTGAACATTCAGCAAGCAGATAGTTCACCAAGAACGCGCATGGGCCCTCCTGTATCTGCGGCTCACGTTCCCCAGATTGGGCTCGTCAGCCATGGCTGGCAGCTCATCTAGGAGCAGGAAAACTCTGATCTCAAACTTCCGCTGCCTTGTGGCTGTACCCACTCATGGGGAAGACTTTGGGAGTAAACCCTGAGGGAACTATCTGGGGCTGGAATCTCGAAGGCAGTGCTACGTTGAGTTCAACATGGACTGGCAACTCCTGCGACACTGCTGGTGCCAGACTGTATCAGTCTCTGCAGATCCTTTGGGTTTATCAGATGTGTGGAGAGGGGGAGCTTGCTACGTGGGGAACAGCTTGCTCTCCATATCGTACTGCCCAGGTTTAAGTATCTGGACAGCTAGGACGTAACATCTATGGTAGACCCTGACTGACGGAGGCCTCATCATTTTCCCAATAGTTCCTCAGCATTGGTCACGACCTCAGTGCAAAGAGGAGTGCCCGGAGATGAGGGGAGCCCCTGGGGCACCCAAAGTGGGACAGTGGGTTGGTGTTTTCCTTTGAACGACTTGCATGGTTTTTCTTTGTTTCGTGCCTATCTAGAGAAGACGAATCTCAGAGTTGTGTACTGCATACGTACTTTGAAAATAAATGAACTTTTGAACCTTTGAAACTGGACACCAATGTTGTGGCTCACACGGCAACCAATGGGAAAGAGCTGGCCCGTCCCTTCGATGACCGGCACGGCAGAAGCAGCTTTCCACTGACAGAATGTTAAATACCACCGATTGCATTAAACTCTTGTCATGTTGTTGCTGTTGTGAAGCATCTTATTGTCTCCCTGTCATTTATCATTACAGCGTTTTCTATTAAAAGCCTCTCTTTAGTTAATTGTTGCTGTTGCCATCATTAGATGCACTCAGGCAGTGATAAAGAATTAGATGCCTGCATGCAAAAACAGGTCTACCAGACTGATGTGAATTTAAAATATTCCATTGGTGAGTTCATGATCATTGACGACAAACAGAGGGAGTATTGCTGTTGGCTTCTTTTCTTTCCTATGTGTACCTTTTGTTAATGCAGCCACAATTAAAATTTAATGCATGCGCTATTGAAAATCTCATATCTTAATTAAGGTTCTCAACCACAACACAGATGTATCAGATACCACAGGCAAGCTGGGATTTTGAACCATTCTTCAGTTCTCCAGGACTTCACGTTCTTCTTCCGTCCTGTATCACCCTTTGATCTTCCAATGCGACGGAAAGCTCTGGGTTTTGGAACTTCTCCAGAAAGGGACAGCACGGCAGCATAGTGGCTAGAGCAACCCTTCACAGTACCAGCGACCCGGGTTCAATTCCCGTGGCTGCCTGTAAGGAGTTTGTACCTCTGTAGGATTTCGCAAATAAAATGATGTGAGGGATCTTAAGTTTAAGAAATAAACTCATAGCAATGCGTTTATTGAACTCCAAATCCTGAAAATAAAGCTAAAAGTCCTTTACGTAATTACGTCATCACGTCAGACCGGCCTCTTAAAGGGAACCCAACTCAATGTCAGTGGTTGTGGATTATGTACGTTTCCACCAATTCCATTATCCTATACGTTCTCCCTGTGTCGGCGCCAGGTGCTCTGGTTTCCTCCCACAGTCCAAAGACATACTGGTTAGTAGGTTAATTGCCCCGTGATCAGGCTAAGGTTAAATCGAGGGATTGCTGGGCAGCGCGGGTCGAAGGGCCGGAAAGGCCTATTTAAAGTGCGACCAACCCCTGATTTAACCCTGGATCTGGTGCTTTCCCAGCGGATATGATGAATAAGCTCTTCTCGGGCTTCCGGCTGGGCACAGCCATCAATGTTAACCGACATTTCGATGACAAACTCTGCCATCTTCATCAGGGATGATGCCTAAGCATATCTAGCCCGGTGGTATTTACACCCCACATCACCCATCCCTCCTGATTGGTTAGTCCTCAACCAATCAGTTTTCTGCTGTTCCACCTTGCTTACGATCAGATTCCAGTTCTTACTTAGAGTGAGACCTTCATCTTTGTTAAAATTCTTTCCCTCTAGTTTTAGTTCAATGACTTCCTTCACCAGATGGTCCCAAAAACTATTGGTATGGCACAGCAGTTGTGAGATCCAGAATCCATCTTATTGTACTAGCGAACTGTTTAATACTCTATAACGGCGGGGTGGAAGATGTCCTCGAGCCTGGTGGTAAATGCTTTCAGGTTTTTGTAACTTCTGCCTGTTGGGAGAGGGAAGAAGAGAGAATGTCCAGCATGGGTGGTGTGTTTGATTATGTTAGTTGCCTTACTGAAGTAGAGAGGAGTGTAGACAGAGTTCGTGGAGTGGAGGCTGGTTTCTGAGATGTGTTGAGTTGCGAGCACAACTGATATAATTCACGTGCCCCATCCTAGAACGTTATCTCTGTCAAGTATGATGGGAAAATCAGTCATTAGAAATTCAGTCCTTTTTTTGCAGCTCTGGGTGGCTGGGTGGCATCTATAAGTTTGCTGACGACACAACCATTGCTGGCAGAGTTTCAGATGGTGACGAGAGGCTGTACAGGAGCGAGATATATCAGATAGTTGAGTGGTGTCGCAGCAACAACCTTCCACCCATTGTCAGTAAGACTGAAGAACTGATTGTGGGCTTCAGAACGGGTAAGATGAGGGAACTCACACCGGTCCTCATAGAGAGTTCAGAAGTGGAGAGAGGGAGCATTTTCAAGTTCCTGGGTATCAATATCTCTGAAGACCTAACCTGGACCCAACATTTTGATGCAACTATAAAGAAGGCACGACAGTGGCTATATTCCATTGGGAGTCTGAGATTTGAATGGTGTCAAGTTAGGAAAAGGGGAAGTACAACGAGATCTAGGTGTCCTTGTCCATCAGTCACTGAAAGAAAGCATACAGGTACAGCAGGCAGTGAAGAAAGCTAATGGCATGTTGGCCTTCATAACAAGGGGAGCTGAGTATAAGAGCAAAGAGGTCCTTCTGCAGTTGTACAGGGCCCTGGTGAGACCACACCTGGAGTATTGTGTACAGTTTTGGTCTCCAAATTTGAGGAAGGACATTCTAGCTATTGAGGGAGTGCAGCGTAGGTTCACGAGGTTAATTCCCGGGATGGAGGGGCTGTCTTATGTTGAAAGATTGGAGCGACTGGGGTTGTATACACTGGAATTTAGAAGGCTGAGAGGGGATCTGATTGAAATATATAAGATTATTAAGGGATTGGACACGCTAGAGGCAGGAAACATGTTCCCGATGTTGGGGGAGTCCAGAACCAGAGGCCACAGTTTAAGAATAAGGGGTAGACCATTTAGAATAGAGTTGAGGAAGAACTTTTTCACACAGAGGGTTGTGGTTCTGTGGAATGCTCTACCTCAGAAGGCAGTGGAGGCCAATTCTCTGGATTCTTTCAAAAAGGAGTTAGATAGAGCTCTTAAAGATAGCAGAGTGAAGGGATATGGGGAGAAGGCAGGAAAAGGGTACTGATTGTGGATGATCAGCCAAGATCACAGTGAATGGTGGTGCTGGCTCGAAGGGCTGAATGGCCTACTCCTGCACCTATTGTCTATTGTCTATTTGGTATGTCACCAAAAACACTTGCAGATTTCTGCAGATATACCAAGGAAAGTGTTCTGACTGGCTGCGTCACTGTCTAGTGTGGAGGGCAGAGGCTACTGCAGGGAGTTGTAAACTCAGTCAGCTCCACCATGGGCACTAGCCTCCGTAGTATTCAGGACATCTTCAAGGAGCGATGCCTCAAAAAGGCAGCGTCCATCGCTAAGGACCCTCATCACCCAGGTCTTGCCCTCCTCTCATTGCTACCATCAGGAAGGAGGTACAGAAGCCTGAAGGCACACATTCAGCGATTCAGGAACAGCTTCTTCCCCTCTGCCAATCAATTTCTGCATGGACATTGAACCCATGAACACTGCCACACAACACACACAACGGGCAGCCATCTATGCAAAAGAGTACAGCCTACGTTTCAGACTGAGACCCTTCATCAGAATCAGAATCAGGTTTATTATCATCGGCATGTGTCGTGAAATTTGTTAACTTAGCAGCAGCAGTTCAATGCAATACATAACATAGAAGAAAAAATAATAATAAATAAGTAAATCAATTACAGGATATGAATGTTGAATAGATTAAAAATCGTGCAAAGAAACAGTAATGCTATATATTAAAAGAAGTGAGTTAGTGTCACACAACTACAGCTGTGAAGATCCCTGCTGCACCTGATGACCCTGTGATCTCCGTCTCAGAGGCCGATGTTAGACTGTCTTTAAAGAGGGTGAACTCTCTCAAGGCGGAAGGTCCTGATGGAGTACCTGGGTAAGGCTCTGAAAACCTGTGCCAACCAACTAGCAGGAGTACTCGAGGACATTTTCAACCTTTCACTGGCTGGGAGTTCCCACTTGCTTCATAAAGGTAACAATTATACCAGTGCCTAAGAAGAATGATGTGGTCTGCCTTAATGACTATTGCCCAGTAGTACTCACATCGACAGTGATGAAGTGCTTTGAAAGGTTGTACTCCTGCCTCAGCAAGGGGAAGAAGCTGTTCCTGAATCGCTGAGTGTGTGCCTTCAGGCCTCTGTACCTCCTACTTGATAGTAACAGTGAGAAAAGGACATGGCCTGGGTGCTGGTGGTCCTTAATAATGGACGCTGCCTTTCTAAGATACTGCTCCCTGAAGATGTCCTGGGTACTTTGTAGGCTAGTGTCCAAGATGGAGCTGACTAGATTTACGACCTTCTGCAGCTTCTTTTGGTCCTCCCCATACCAGACAGTGATGCAGCCTGTTAAGCGGCTCTCCATGGTACATCTATAGAAGTTTTAGAGTGTATTTGTTGACATGCCAAATCTCTTCAAGCTCCTAATGAAATATAGCCACTGTATTGCCTTCTCTATTACTGCATTGATACATTGGGACCAGGTTAGATCCTCAGAGATCTTGACACCCAGGAACTTGAAGCTGCTCACTCTCTCCACTTCTGATCCCTCTATGAGGATTGGTATGTGTTTCTTCGTCTTACCCTTCCGGAAGCCCACAATCAGCTCTTTCGTCTTACTGACGTTGAGTGCCAGGTTGTTGCTGCAGCACTATTCCACTAGTTAACATGTCTCACTCCTGTACACCCTCTCGTCACCACCTGAGATTCTACCAACAATGGTTGTATCGTCAGCAAATTTATAGATGGTATTTGAACTATGCCTAGCCACACAGTCATGTGTATAGAGAGAGTAGAGCAGTGGGCTAAGCACACACCCCTGAGGTGCACAGTGTTGATCATCAACGAAGAGGATATGTTATCACCAATCTTCACAGGTTGTGGTCTTTCAGTTAGGAAGGATCCAATTGCAGAGGGAGGTACAGAGGTCCAGGTTCTGCAACTTCTCAATCAGGATTGTGGGAATGATTGTATTAAATGCTGAGCTATAGTTAATGAACAGCATCCTGACATAGGTGCTTGTGTTGTCCAGGTGGTCTAAGGCCATGTGGCGAGCCATTGAGATTGTGTCTGCTGTTAACCTATTGTGGCGGTAGGCAAATTGCAATGAGTCCAGGTCCTTGCTGAGGCAGGAGTTCAGTCTAGTCATGACCAACCTCTCAAAGCATCTCATTACTGTCAATGTGAATGCTACCGGGTGATAGTCATTAAGGCAGCTCACATTATTCTTCTTAGGCACTGTTATGATTGTTGCCTTTTTGAAGCAAGTGGGAACTTCTGCCCATAGCAGTGAGAGGTTGAAAATGTCCTTGAATACTCCCGCTAGTTGATTAGCACAGGTTTTCAGAGCCTTACCAGGTACTCCATCTGGACCTTCCACCTTGCGAGGGTTCACTCTCTTTAAAGCCAGCCTAACATCGGCCTCTGAGACAGAGATCACAGGGTCATCAGATGCAGCAAGGATCTTCACAGCTGTAGTTGTGTTCTCCCTTTCAAAGCAGGCATAGAAGGTGTTGAGTTTATCTGGTAGTGTAGCATCGCTGCCATTCACGCTGCTGGGTATCGCTTTGTAAGAAGTCATGTCTTGCAAACCCTGCCAGAGTTGCCGTGCATCCAATGTCGCCTCCAACCTCGTTCAAAATTGTTTCTTCGCCCTTGAAATAGACCTCCGCAAATCATACCTGGTTTTCTGGTACAGGCCTGGGTCGCCAAACTTGAATGCCACAGATCTGGCCTTCAGCAGACGATGTACCTCCTGGTTCATCCACGGCTATTGGTTTGGGAATGTACAGCAAGTCTTTGTAGGCACACACTCATCCTCACAGGTTTTAATGAAGTCAGTAACAACTGCAGCATACTCAGCCAGATTCGAAGGTGAATCTCTGAATGCAGTTGCTGCCTGGCCTGCTGAGTTCCTCCAGCATTTTGTATGTGCTGCTTGGATTTCCAGCATCTGCAGATCTTCTCTTGTTTGTATTAACACTACCTCACTACTTTCTTATTTCTATTTTTTGCAGTACTTATTTAATTTAACTATTTAATATATATTTACTTACTGTAATTCCCAGTTTTTTCCCTATTATTTTGTATTGCATTGCACTGCTGCTGCAAAGACAACAAATTTCTTGACCCATGCCAGTGATATTAAACCGGATTCTGATTCTGATTTAGATTCTGTAAGTTGAGCAGGAGCCCGGCAGGTAGCGTTGCTATCTCACAGTCCCAGTGATGCAGGTGTGAATCTGATTGCTGGTATTGTCTGTGTGGAGTTTGCAAGTTCTCTCAGGGTTTCTGCCAGGTGCTCCAGTTTCCTCCAAGCTCCCAAGGGTGTGCTGTTTATCAGGCTAATTGAGTCCTAGCTCACCTTAATGTAAGTACATGGTTGGAGAATCAGGGTGAAGTTGGTGGGCTTGTGAGAAAGAATAATTTACAGGTAAGTAAATGAATAAAAAGAATTGGTTAGCTTGTCTCGAGAGTAGGCATTGATTTGTTGGGCCAGGTGGCTTCTTCATATGTTTTAGTAAAGAAATACTGTCGCGTGACCGGCAACGATGCATATAGAATTGAATCAGGTTTTATAAACAAATAAACATTTATTAAACGCCGCTCAAAATTAGTAAAAAGATAAACAAACGAAAACCTTAACCGGAAGTAAACTGCTATGCGGCCATTGGTAAATTCAAACACAGTTCTTCGAATGGTAAATTTGAAAATCCAAGGCATTTATACAGTCAATTAGGAGAGACTTTCCTGAAGTAAAGAATTCCTCGAAGGCACGACGTTACTGTTGATCCCAGCCAGAACCTGCCTTGTTCGCAGGATTCACGATGATGAAAATAAAACGGTTTAAAGGCACTGACCTTTTTCCTCCGTAGACTAGATTAGATACTGCAAAACCTATTCTGCTTTTTTTTTTAGCAGAGGTTATCTCATGCAGATCACTCTTTCTTGAACAAATTCTATAATGGTCGATCCTCTCCAAAAAACCACTGAACGACTCCTTCAGGTTCCCGTCTTCACTCCCTAATATTACTGAAAAGGTATATCAACAAATCTGGCAGCTATTGGTGAAACTGCCGGCCCAACACTTCTGTACCTTACAACAGACAGTAATACTCCGTTTTAAAATTAAACTGCATCATATGACTAATACGCAGCGTAGCGGAGTATCTGACTGACGATCTAACTGAAAACCAACTGCGTCACCAGGGGTCTACACTTATATACCTGGTGAGAACAGGTCATCATGTGACCTCACATCGGCGGGAAAATTACATCATGTGACCTCTGCAAGACCATTACATCATCCCCATAAGACAGTCACAAGATATCCATGAGGTATGTAACAATACTCTTCACTATTATTTTTTCAGTGGTGTACTGTTGATCAGGGTGGTAGGGTGGAGATATGTCTCTGTGAAAGAAGATGTTAGGCACTATTTCCCTCCGCTAGCCTGCAGGTCACCCTTGAGCAAGGTGTAGCATCTGTTTAGTGCCTCGATCAGGGTCACGTGAAGCCATGACAGCAGGTGGCGGATGGTCATATGAGCAACTGGTGCATATCACAAGTCCTGCTTATGCGACCACTGACTCCAGGCACACGATCTCTGAAGAGTATTGGTAAAGGCTGGGGTCACTCGTCTTGTAAAGACGCTGCCCAGAAGAAGGCAATGGTACACCGTTTCTGTAGAAAAATTTGCCAAGAACAATCACGGTCACGTAGACCATGATCGCCCACATTGCACGACACGGCATATTGTAACGATGATGACTGTTAACCAGGGACAGGAAAAATCCCAGTGAATATCCTTACTTTAGGAGCTGCCATGTGTGAGATTGTGAGAGAGAATTTCAATAAGCAATGTTCAATAAAAGATTGCATTGGTCACAATTAGGGACACGATTTGAATCAGAGCCAGAATCAGGTTTATTATCACGGACCTGTGCCTGTGGCTCAGGCTTACACAGAGCAGGTTTTACCTCTGTATGCTGTGAGCAATCTCCTCATTAATAAAGGCAAGGTCATCCCCAAGGTTTTCTGCTGCATAGTAAACGCCCAGAGTCATGCTCACAGTTCTCTGTGAGGTTCAAAACAAAAGAGGGTTTTTACTTTGCTGTGCGGTCAACCCTTTGAGTGCTCTGCTTGTGCAGTTTTCACTGCATTTCTTTTTGTTTTCCTTGCTGTACTAATTTGTTCTGGGTGGCAGGAAGGAGATATATCTGCACCAAAGGAGGTGTAAGGTGCTCCTTCCCTCTACCAGCCTGCAGGTCAGCCTAGTGCAAGGTGTAACACCTGCTTAGCCCCCTCATTCAAGGTCAGGTGAAACATGGGAGCAGGTGGATGATCGTATGAGCAGCGACCACTGACGCCAGGCAGACAATCTCTGAAGAGAATTGATAGCGGCTGGGGTCACCCGTCTTGTAAAGACACTGCCCGAAGAAGACAATGGCAAATCATTTCTGTAGAAAATTTACCCAGAACAGTCATGGCCATGGAAAGACCATGATCGTCTATGTCATACAACATGGCACATTATGATGATGTCATATGACATGGCACATAGTGATGATGATAATGATGACCAATTTGTTTGAAGCTTCTCAAAATCTGTCCTGCTGTTAAAAGTCTATTAACTTGTTTCCTACAATGATAAGATGGACTCTTGACCCCATAACCAACCTCATTATGATCTTGCATCTTTGTAGGCATCCGTTAGTCTCGTGAGACCATCGATTTGCGCCCTGGAAGGTTTCCAGGGAACAGGCCTAGGCAAGGTTGTATGGAAGACTGGCAGTTGCCCATGCTGCAAGTCTTCCCTCTCCACGCCACTGATTTTGTCCAAGGAAAGGGCACTAGGGCCAATACAGCTTGGAACCAGTGTCGCCGCAGAGCAATGTGTGGTTAAGTGCCTTGCTCAAGGACACAACACGCTGCCTCAGCTGAGGCTCGAACTAGCGACCTTCAGATCACTAGACCGACACCTTAACCACTTGGCCATGCGCTAACACTCTTGCATCTTACTGTATACGTATTATGCATTTTCTCCGTGGCCATTATACTTAATTCTATATTGTTTACCTTTTTTAACCTTGATACACCATGTAAAAGCTTGATTTACAGTCAGTGGCCACTATATTTGATACTTTCTGTCCCTAATAAAGTGGCCGCTGAGTGTATGTTCATGGTCTTCTGCTGCTGTAGCCCGTCCACTTCAACGTTTGATGTGTTGTGCATTTGGATGCTCTTCTGCAATACCACTGTTGTAACGAGTGGCATGGTGCGAAGACAATAACCTATCCCTCAACGTCAGCAAGACGAAGGAATTGGTTGTTGACTTCAGAAGGAGTAGCGCACTGCACGACCCAATTTACATCGGTGGTGCGCAAGTGGAACAGGTCAAAAGCTTTAAGTTCCTCGGGGTCAATATCACAAATGACCTGACTTGGTCCAACCAAGCAGAGTTCACTGCCAAGAAGGCCCACCAGTGCCTTTACTTCCTGAAAGCTAAAGAAATTTGGCCTGTCCCCTAAAACCCTCACTAACTTTTATAGATGCACCGTAGAAAGCATTCTTCTAGGGTGCATCACAACCTGGTACGGAAGTTGTCTTGTCCAAGACCGGAAGAAGCTGCAGAAGATTGTGAACATGGCGCAGCACATCACACAAACCAATCTTCCGTCCTTGGACTCACTTTACACCGCACGCTGTCGGAGCAGCGCTGCCAGGATAATCAAGGACATGACCCACCCAGCCAACACACTTTTCGTCCCTCTTCCCTCCGGGAGAAGGCTCAGGAGCTTGAAGACTCGAACGGCCAGATTTGGGAACAGCTTCTTTCCAACTGTGATAAGACTGCTGAACGGATCCTGACCCGGATCTGGCCCGTACCCTCCAAATATCTGGACCTGCCTCTCAGGGTTTTTTTTTTGCACTACCTGACTTTCCATTTTCTATTTTCTATTTATGATTTATAATTTAAATTTTTAATATTTACTATCGATTTGTACTCTAGGGAGCAGGAAGCACAGAATCAAATATCACTGTGATTATTGTACGTTCTAGTATCAATTGTTTGGCGACAATGAAGTATAAAGTATATTTGAGTTACTGTCACCTTCCAGTTTTTCCATTCTCCTCTGACCCCTCTCATTAAAAAGGCATTTTTTGCCCACAGAACAGCCACTCACTAGATGTTCCTTGTTTTTTGCACCATTCTCTGTAAACTCTAGCAACTGTTGCGCATGAAAATCTCAGGAGATCAGCTGATTCTGAGATACTCAAACCACCCCGTCTGGCACCAACCATCATTCCACAGTCAGTGTCACTTAGATCACATTTCTTCCCCATTCTGATGTTTGGTCGGAACAAGAACTGAACCTCTTGACCATACCTGCATGCTTTTATGCATGATTGGCTGATGAGATAATTGCATCCCCAAATCAGCAAAACCTGATTCCAGTTCTGACAAGCTCTGATCCACCAAGCAGGGACCATTGCAGAGAGATTCAGAATCTCAACCTAACTTCCAGCCCTTTCCCTAAGAATTTCAGTATCCACAACCCCCCCAAATCTTCAAATCCTCAACCTCCCCAACTTTCCAATCTGTATTTCTTCACTGCACACCCCCCCCCCACCCCCCATCTCTCGTTGGAATAATGCACCCGGAACATTTCTTCCTGCCCTTCGAGCCGTACCATTCAGCAACCTCCAATATAACCCTCGCCTAATCACAGGACAATTTACAATGACCAATTAACCTACTAGCCGATGCGTCTTTGGTCCGTGGGAGGTAACGGAGCACCCAGCAGAAACCCACGTAATCACGGGGAGAACGTACAAACTCCTTACAGACAGTGGCGGGAATTGAACCCTGGTCATCAGCACTGTAAAGCGTTGTGCTATCCACTACGCTGCCGTGTTGCCCAGACGCAACACTGAAGGACAGTGGATACCCAGTGAGTCTGGTTGAGAGGTCATCATCAGATACGTGCCTTGGTCGTCCAATGACAAAAGGGTTCCCGTGGAAAACTTGTTCATTCAACCAAGAATGATTCAATGGTTCAAGTTATGATCAGAGAATGTATACAGTATACAAGGAGTGTATGGGATGTCAGGGAGGGGTAGCACCGCTGGTGGGGGAACACGTCGCGTCTTTTTCAAGGCGGTTAGTCCACCTTTGGTCCCCACCTGGCACTGAGCTCTCACCTGTGGCTCCCTGTAGCTGTTTGCATGCGACAGTGGCCACACCCCAGGCAACGGCTTCAACAAGCTGGCAAAACCAGGTGAGGGTAGCCAACGGGTCTCAAACCCTCGGTGAGATAGGGAGTTGTCTATCCCAGCATGTGAAGACAGACTCCAGCGGATTGAGCGGACGAGACCAATGGAAGGTCCAACGGTCAAGAAGGCGGTCTCTGCAAGTGTTGTGGAACGTGTAGAGCAGGACAAGGCACAGAAGACGTCCTGGTCATCCACTGCGCCTAGTCCCATCTCCAGCCGTCTTGACTCTGTCTTGCCACTGGATCCAGATGGGAATTGGGAAGAGAGAGTGAGGCCGACGATGCGCAACTCTCCCTCACTTAAATCCAAATCACGGGCTAGTCTCGACACCATTAGATGGTGTCGAGGTCCTCATCGACGTCGACAATGGATGAACACAACACACAGTATACAACCTGAAATTCTTACTCTCTCCAGACATCCTCGAAACGGAAGAAAACAGAATGGGAAATAAGCATTGGCTAATTTATAGCTGTGATACAAATTACAGGGGAGATCCAGTTACCAGTGTATAAAGAGGTTATAAAAAGCAGGTCTGGAATGATAATACTCAAAAGGAGAGATTTTGACAATGATTAATCAACAAGTTGTCTGGGTCTCTTTTTGTTTAGAAAGAGAAGAACTAACAGAGGTGACCACATCGAGCCTATTAAGATTACAAATAGCTTCAGTGTGTCTTTCTATTTTGTGAGGAAGAACAGAGGTTGCTGAGGTGGAGAACCATGATGGAAAATTGAATCAGCTCAGGGAAAATCTCCTTAGCTGGAGAGTGATGGGAGGGAGGAACCCTGCCCACAGGGAGGGGCCTTTAAGGGAATGTTTGAAGGGAGCAGGAAGTTGTAGGTCGTGCTGATGGGCTGATTGGGGAAGAACTGGAAGAGGCATAAATGGAGTATAGATACCAATATTGGTTGAACAGGCCCAACTCTGAGGTGTTGAATCTAAAGATTAAAGATTAACTTTATTATCAAAACATTTGCGTCCAGTCAAATCAGCGAGGATTATGCCGGGCAGCCCACAAATGTGGCCAAGCATGCAGCACCTACATACAATGCCCACAACCCACTCACCTTAACCGTACATTTTTGGAATATGGGAGGAAAATGGAGGATGTACGGACACTCACAGAGAAAATGTACAAATTCCTAACAGGCAGTGGTGGGAGTTTAACCCCGAATGGCAATCACAGGTACTGCAAAGTGATGTACTAACTGCTACACCACAGTGCCATCATTGCAACACGCGAGGTCCCCCAGCAGTAAAAAGCCCAGGCATATCCTTGTGAACTTTACTGCTGTTTCACTAGAGCTGGAAAAGTAAGCTCTGTTTTGGACACCTTATTTAAGAAAGAATTTGCCGACATTGCCAAGGGTTCAAGGAGGTTCACAAAAATGATTCCTGGATTGAAAGGTTTTATCATATGAAGAGTGTTTGATGGCCCTGGGCCTCTACACACAGGAATTCAGAAGAAGGAGGGCAGGATCTCATTGAAACCTATCGAATGTTGAAAGGCCTTGATAGAGTAGATGTGGAGATGTTTCCTATGGTGGGGCAGACTAAGACCAGAGGACACAGCCTGAGAATAGAGGGACATTCATTTGGAACGGAGATGAGGAGGAATTTCTTATTCCAGAGAGTGGTGGATCTGTGGAATTTGTTGCCACAGGCACCTGTGGAGGCCAAATCATTCGGTATATTTAAGGCAGAGGTTGATAGATTCTTGATTAGTTGATGCATCTCACCCTAACCATGGACTTTTTACGCTCCTCCCATCCGGTAAGTGCTATAGGAGCCTCCGCTCCCGCAGCAGCAGGCACAGGAAGAGCTTCTTCCCTGAGGCTGTGACACTGCTGAACCTCTCATCACAGCGCTAAGCAGTATTGCACCCATATTGTACTGTCTCAGTACTTTTATATTTGTGTGCTGTAGCACTTTTTTTATTCGCAGTTATTTTGTAAATAACACTATTCTTTGCATTTCTGGTCTGATGCTGAATGCATTTCATTGGCTTTGTATCTGTACTCGGCACAATGACAATAAAGTTGAATCTAAATTTAATCTAAATCATTAAGAGATATGGGGAGAAGGCAGGAGATTGAGGCTAAGAGGGAAATAGATCAGACATGATGAAATCATGGAGCCAAATGGTCTAATTCTGCTCTTACATTTTGTGGTGTTATGGTCTCTGGATTGGGAGAGCGGGAGCTTCTGGTAAATCCCACTCTGACTCTCTTTGCTGCAGGCATTAAAGTCGCCAAATCATGAACCTTGTCCAATTCTGCTTCGCTCGCCATCATTATTCCCTGGCCTTTTGAGTTCTTCCTGCAGGTTCTGACTTTGACTTCCTGAGCAAGATTTCTAATAAACTATATTTAACTAAATTAATTGCTCTCAGCAGCTGCCTCAAGACCATCTGGCTAGCCTGGTAAACACAGAATGGAAGCTACAGCTGTTTCATAGGAAAGTCTGGCTTCTTCTCCCGGCTCAATACCATGACACATTATACAACTGCCTCAGCTTCAGAATCAGGTTTAATATCACCGGCATATGTCATAAAATTTGTTATCTTTGTGGTGGCGGCACATAATACATAATAAAAGAGGAAAAAACATAAATTACAACAAGTATATATATAAGCAACACACATCAAAGTTGCTGGTGAACGCAGCAGGCCAGGCAGCATCTCTAGGAAGAGGTACAGTCAACGTTTCGGGCCGAGACTCTTCGTCAGGACTAACTGAAAGAAGAGCTAGTAAGAGATTTGAAAGTGGGAGGGGGAGGGGGAGATCCGAAATGATAGGAGAAGACAGGAGGGGGAGGGATGCAGCCAAGAGCTGGACAGGTGATTGGCAAAAGGGATATGAGAGGATGATGGGACAGGAGGTCCAGGGAGAAGGAAAAGGGGAAGGGGGGGAAAAACCCCCAGAGGATGGGCAAGGGGTATAATCAGAGGGACAGAGGGAGAAAAAGGAGAGAGAGAGAGAAAGAATGTGTGTATATAAATAAATAACGGATGGGGTACAAGGGGGAGGTGGGGCATTAGCGGAAGTTTGAGAAGTCAATGTTCATGCCATCAGGTTGGAGGCTACCCAGACGGAATATAAGGTGTTGTTCCTCCAACCTGAGTGTGGCTTCACCTTTACAGTAGGGGAGGCCATGGATAGACATGTCAGAAGGGAATGGGACGTGGAATTAAAATGTGTGGCCACTGGAAGATCCTGCTTTCTCTGGCGGACAGAGCGTAGGTGTTCAGCAAAACGATCTCACAGTCTGCGTCGGGTCTCGCCAATATATAGAAGGCCACATCAGGAGAACTGGATGCAGTATATCACCCCAGCTGACTCACAGGTGAAGTGTCGCCTCACCTGGAAGGACTGTCTGGGGCCCTGAATGGTGGTAAGGGAGGAAGTGTAAGGGCATGTGTAGCACTTGTTCTGCTTACAAGGGTAAGTGCCGGGAGGGAGATCAGTGGGGAGGGATGGGGGGGACGAATGGACAAGGGAGTCGCATAGGGAGCGATCCCTGCGGAAAGCAGAGAGGGAGGGATGGGAAAGATGTACTTAGTGGTGGGATCCCGCTGGAGGTGGCGGAAGTTACGGAGAATAATATGTTGGACCCGGAGGCTGGTGGGGTGGTAGGTGAGGACCAGGGGAACCCTATTCCTAGTGGGGTGGCGGGAGGATGGAGTGAGAGCAGATGTGCGTGAAATGGGGGAGATGCGTTTGAGAGCAGAGTTGATGGTGGAGGAAGGGAAGCCGCTTTCTTTAAAAAAGGAGGACATCTCCCTCATCCTGGAATGAAGAGCCTCATCCTGAGAGCAGAAATATATATATATATATTAGATAGTGAAGTAAGTAGTGCAGAAATAGAAATAAAGGAAAGTAGTGAGCTAGTGTTCATGGGTTCAATGTCCATTCAGAAATTGGATGGCAGAGGGAGACAATCTGTTCCTGAGTTGTTGAGTGTGTGCCTTCAGGCTCCTGTACCTGCTTCCTGATGGTAGCAATGGGAAGAGGGCAAGTGTTGGGTGATGGGGTCCTTAATGATGGACATCATTTTGAAGCATTGCGCCTCGAAGATGTCCTGGATACTACGGAGGCTAGTGCCCATGATGGAGCTGACTAGGTTTTCAACTCTCAGCAGCTTATTTTGATTCTGTGCAGTGGCCTCTGCCCCCGCCAATACCAGACGGTGATACAGAATGCTCTCCATGGTACATCTGTAGAAACGTGTGAGTGGCTTTGGTGACGTACCAAATCTCTTCAAGCTCCTAATGAAATATAGCTGCTGTCTTGCCTTCTTTATAACTGTGTCGATATGTTGGGACCAGGTTAGGTCCTCACAGATATTGACACCCAGGAATTTGAAATTGCACACTCTCTTCACTTCTGATCCATCTATGAGGATTGGTTTGTGTTCCCTCATCTGCCCCTTCCTTAATTCCACAATCAGCTCTTTGGTGTTACTGATGTTGAGTGCAAGACTGTTCTGCTTGTGTGATTAAATACTGCTACAAATAAATTCACTGTGGCGGAGAATGTGTTTGAGCAGAATTTTTCTTACAATGATATGCATTGTGCATAGTTTGCTTTGCTTGCTCAGAGTACACGTGATGAATCTGCCTTCACACAAGGTAGTTTGCTCAGACACTATTAAAGCTAAGTGGATCTGTAATTCTTACATTGTGTTTACAGATTTCTTTGGGCAATTGCATTGCAAGGCTATAAATCTGTGCATCAGCTTGACAATTCCTTTTGGCATAGGAAGAAAGAACTGCTCTTGTAAAACAAAATATTCAAAAATAAATAATCCTCTGCATTTCCATTTCATTATGCTCTCGGGAGCCAATTTATTGGATACCTCCTGTACCTAATAAAGTGGCCACTGGGCGTGCGATTGAGGTCTTCTGCTGCTGTAGCCCATCCACTTCAAGGTTCAAAATGTGTGTTCAGAGATGCTCTTCTGCACACCACTGCTGTAACATGTGGTTATTTTATTTGAGTTACTGTCAAATTCCTGTCAGCTTGAATCAGTCTGGCCATTCCCCTCTGACCTCGCTCACTAAAAAGGCTTTTTCACCCACAGCTCTGTCGCTTATTGGAAAATCTTTGTTTTTCGAACCATTCTCTATAAACTCTAGAGAGTGCTGTGCGTGGAAATCCCAGGAGATCCGCAGCGCCTGAGATACTCAAAGCACCCCATCTGGCACCAACAACCCTTCCACAGTCAAAGGCACTTAGATCACATTCCTTCCCCATTCTGATGTCTGGTATGAACAAATGAACCTCTTGACCATGTTTACATGCTCTTATCCATTGAGTTGTTGGCACATCATTGGCTGATTAGATATTTAACTTAGCGAACGGGTGTAGAGATATACCTAATAAAGTGGCCACAGAGTGTAAGTCACTTAGCTGATAAAGAAATCCACACAGACAGTTAAAATCATTAAATTTATATATTCTCACCAGCATGCAGAACTGTGCCAAAGTCTCAGGTATACTGTATATGTACGTATGTGTACATATATTTGTCAATGTGGAACAGAGAGAAAATTTGTAAATCTGCTGGGAGCAAAGGATGCTGGGAATGTTGAGGGTGGAACTCCACAGGAGGGGTATTGGAGAAGGAGTGCCAGGGGCATATGGTGGCATGGATGCAGACACGCCCAGCCCCTGAGACACCAGGCAAGGTCATTTGATTCCAAACAATTGGTTTATTGATCATTACAGAATGTCTCTCTGGTGCTTCCCGCTCCCTCCCCTCTCCCTTCCCTTTTTCCCAACCATGATTCCCCTCTCCCTGCCCCCTTCCCACTCTCAGTCCACAATAGGGACCCAGGTTTATCATCACTCACGCACAGTATGTCATGAAATTTGAACTTTTTTTGTGGCAGAGGTAGAGTGCAATGCCACAGTACTGTGCAAAAGTCCTCAGTACCCTACCTATATATATGTGCCTTGGACTTTAGTACTGTACTGTATGGTGTTTCACTTCTCATTAATAGATTACTGATGCATTAAAGGCATTGCCACTGCATTGCTCAGAGAGTACTCAGCCATGTTATGATCATAGCTTACAGATTAATAAACCAATTGTTTGGAATCAAATCATCTTGCCTGGGTAATTTGTCTCTCTTTCTCTTGAACTGAATTGAATTGACTTTATTTCTTACATCCGTCTCATACGTGAGGAGTAAAAATCTTTATGTTACGTCTCCATCTAAACGTGCAATGTGCAATCATAGTAATTTATAATAAATAGAACAGTCAATGTAACACAGAAATACGCTCAAATCAGCGTGAGTTAATCAGTCTGATGGCCTGGTGGAAGAAGCTGTCCCGGAGCCTGTTGGTCCTGGCTTTTATGCTGCGGTATCGTTTCCTGGATGGTAGCAGCTGGGTTAGACTGTGGTTGGGGTGACTTCGGTCCCCAACGATCCTTCAGACCCTTTTTACATGCCCGTCTTTGTAAATGTCCTGAATCATGGGAAGTTCACAACTACAGATGCACTGGGCTGTCTGCACCACTCTCTGCACAGTCCTGCGATTAAAGGAGGTACAGTTCCCTTACCAGGCAGTGATGCCCCTGTAGAAAGTTCTTATGATTTAATGGTGGAGGGGAGTTTGCTGCCGATTCTCGAGTCAGAGAACTCAGAATAAAAGCGATGCGGTACTTTAACATTGTAATCAGCGAGTTGTTTTGTTCTGTGGGAAGGGTGACACCTCTCTGCCCCTTTACTAGGGAGAGAGAGAGAGCCTGTGGCATGTCGAATTGTCGGGAGAACAAGTAGTTTTTGTTGTACTGCAGATCATGGTCTCTGTTGGAGGCTTTGCTTGGCGAGTGGTAGGTGCTGGTGCTTCTTGCTGAGTGAAGTGGGAGGGGGAAAGGGGAGAGGGTCGACACTTTGCTGCTGCTTGTGCAGGGGACGGGGAGAAGGGGGTTCTGGAGTTTGAACATTTTTACTGTCACTCATTCTTTGGGGTAATCTGATTTTGTGGATGGCTGGGAAGAGTAGGAATTTCAGGTTGTATAATGTATACATTCTCCAATATTAAATGAAACCATTTGGTGTCTCAGGGCTGGGTGTGTCTGCGCCCGCTGAAAATAAAAATCCAACCCATCATCCAGTTTATTTCTTCCAATGGGATGTGCTGACATTAAGAAGAGTTTAAATGCATTGGACTAAATTCTGCTCCTAATATCCTGGGTGATTTGTATTTATGTTAATATATAAGACACCAACCTCTTCATTTTCGTTATAACAATGAAGATTTTGTTTCATTCATTCATTGGGTGTCAGTGTCCTGGCAAAGGGCAATATTTACTGGCCCACCCATAGTTGACATTCCACTGTTTGGCTTCGTGGGCCAATTCTAGAGGCTGTTAAATTCAACCATGTTCAAAGATTCAAAGTACATTTATTGTCAAAGTATGGATGCAGTATACAACCCTGAAATTCGTCTTCCCTGCAGACAGCCACGAAACGAAGAAGAACCATGGAACCAACACGTTCAAAGAAAAACATCAGACATCAAACCCTCTCCCCCTGACCACATGGGAAAAAAATGCACAAACAGCAACAAAAAAAAAAGACTGAATACACAGAATATAAAACACAAAATCAAAAGGCACATTTCAGTACAGTTCAGCTCAGTCTTCATTATCTGCAGGCTGCCTGATTCAAAAATCGCCCAATTGTAGTAGCAGAAAAAGAGCGACTGGAAGTCGAGCTGGAAATAGAACACATCATAAAAACTGAATTAGTGACCAAATCTGCAACCTGCGTCAATTAAACCTTGCTCCGGCTCCATCCACAGAGAGCATCGAGGGAGGGAGAGAGAGAGACCAGTTGAATGCAGGGACCTTCCTTCCGCAGCAGTGAGCGAGGGGGAGAGAGAGACTGTCACATGCGGACACCGTCCTCCGGCAACAGCCAGCGAGAGGCTGATAGGCGGCACTGAACACTCACTCGCCCTCCGCGCCCGCCTCGTTGATTTTAATCTTCCCTGGTGCTTTCAGTGGAGAGATCGTGTTGATGTCGGTCTGGAGTCACGTATTCCCCAGAGCAGGTAAAGGCAGCAAATTTCATTCCCTAAAATATACTCTGGGTGACGGGGTGGAGATACGTCCTTACTGAAGGAAGTGTAATGTGCTCCTTCCCTCCACTGCCCTGTAGGTCACCCCTGGGCAGGGTGTAGCACCCGTTACCCCTCCCCACCCCACCGATCAGGGTCATACGAAACCACGGGAGCAGGTGCTGGATGGTCATATGAGTGGCTGGTGCATATAATAAGTCCTGGTTATGCGACTACTGATGGCTGATGGCATAGTGGTATCAGCACCGGACTTCGGAGCGAAGGGTCCCGAGTTCGAATCCAGCCGGCTCCCTTGCACGCTTTCCATCCATGCTGAGTTGAGCGTCGAGCTAGCAACTCGGCCTCGTAAAAATAAGAAAGCCTGCTAAAAAGACACCGTCATGGCGGCGTCCCAATGACTCCACTTGGTGTTAAGGGCCTTCTTCTTCGTGCGACCACTGACAGTAGGCAGGTAGTATTGATAATGGCTGGGGCCACCCATCTTGTAAAGGCACTGCCCAGAAGAAGGCAATGGCAAACCACATCTGTTGAAAAATTTGCCAAGAACAATCATGGTCGCTGAAAGACTGATCACCCACATCAGACGACATGGCATGTAATGATGATGTCATATGACACAGCACATAATGATGATGTGATACAACATGACACATAGAATGTGAGTGTGTCACTGCTAAGGACAATATTTATTGGCACAGCCATAGATGACCTTGCACTGATTGGCTCAGTGGGCAGATCTAGAGGCTATAAAAGTCGACCATGTTGCTATCGCTCTGGACCAGACAAAGAAGGCAAATTTCCTTCCCTAAGATACTCTCAACTCTGAATTTACAGCTCACTAAATATTAATGTCTCCAAAATGAATGGCAACAAGAGCGACAGGCTTGGAAGCAGGTGAGCGTCAATTATAAATGGTATGTTGACATCATCCAATAACTTTAGAGTTTTCTGCCTCACCCCCTCATTCAGGAACTGTGGTGCTGGGGTGAAACGAGTGCAGAAACATGCAGGTGCGTCTTCTTCAATAGTATTTTATTGTAGCTCAGCTGAAGCACTTAGTGAGTGGTGGGAGGATTTTTAACAGCCTGCCAGTCAGGATGAGAAAGATTTACAATGTGTTTTATGCACATTAATGCATTGACCCAGCCATTTTAAGCAATGTAATGTATGGAGAGAAAATACTTTGAAAGGCAGCTGAATATTCACGGTGGGAATTGAATTATAAGCTAACACAGCAAACTGTCCCAGCATGGAAGATAATTACTTTAATTTAGTGTGCAGTTCATTTGATCGTTATGTGCTGGTGTCGTATAATGTGAGTGATCATGATTGTTCTCGGCGAATTTCTCTACAGAAGTAGTTTGCCATTGACTTCTTGGGCAGTGTCTTTACAAGACGGGTGACCCCAGCCATTATCAATACTCTTCAGAGATTGTCTGCCTGGCATCAATGGTGGCATAACCAGGACTTGTGATGTGCACAAGCTGCTCATAAGACCATCCACCACCTGCTCCCATGGCTTCAGGTGACCCTGATCAGGGTGGGGGAGGGCTAAGCAGGTGCCACACCTTGCCCAAGGGTGGCCTCCAGGCTAGCGGAGGGAATGAGCGCCTTACACCTCCTTTAGTGGAGATGCATCTCCAACCCGCCACACAAATGAGCAATTCGTAAACTTTAATGCTCAAGCTCTGTTGGACAAATTAAGGGGAAAATATATATAGACTTCAATGCAAGTGGGAACGCAGGTATTATTGTCACATGTTCAAAGTTCAAAGCAAATTTTATTATCAAAGCACATATACATCACCATATGCAACCCTGAGATTCATTTTCCTGTGGGCATACTCAATAAATATTGAGTAATAAGTTTAAGTTTAAGGCATCCGTTAGTCTTGCGAGACCATGGATCTGCACCTGGAAAGTCTTCACTCTCCAGGGCGCAGGCCTGGGCAAGGTTGTATGGAAGACCAGCAGTTGCCCATGCTGCAAGTCTCCCCTCTCCACGACACCAGTGTTGTCCAAGGGAAGGGCATTAGGACCCATACAGCTTGGCACCTGTGTCGTCGCAGAGCAATGTGTGGTTAAGTGCCTTGCTCAAGGACACAACACGTTCCCTCGGCTGGGGCTCGAACTCACGACCTTCAGGTAGCTAGTCCAATGCCTTAACCACTTGGCCATGTGCATAACCAGAGCAAAATCAATTGAAGACTGCACGAATTTGGGTGTTCAACTGGTGTGCAAAAGGCAACACACTGTGCAAATAAAAGAAGAAAGAAAGAATACTAAAAAAAAGAAGCAATAAATATCGAGAACATGAGGTGAAGAGTCCTTCAAAATGAGTCCATTGGTGACCATTGGTTTCTCTGATTCTATTATGGGTATTATTCTAATGTACTTTATACTTTATTGTCGCCAAACAATTGATACTAGAGCGCACAATCATCACAGCGATATTTGATTCTGCGCTTCACGCTCCCTGGGGTACCAATCGATAGTAAATGTTAAAAATTTAAATTATAAATCATAAATAGAAAATAGAAAGGGGAAAGTAAGGTAGTGCAAAAAACTGAGAGGCAGGTCCGGATAATTGGATGGAATTGAATCCCAGGGTTGTATATGGTGGCTTATACAGTACTGAGCGTTGATAAGTAGTTTTTTTTTAAACTTTGAACACGTGACAATAATACTGTATTACAATGTACTGAGAGACAGTGAAAAGCTGGTCTTGCATACTGTTCATACAGATTAGATCACTGAGACACAAACACAAGAGCAAAACACACAAAATACTGGAGGAACTCAGCAGCCCAGGCAGCATCTATGGAAATGAATGAACAGTTGACATCTCAGGCCGAGACCCTTCTTCTTCCTGAAAAAAGAAGGGGAAAGATGCCAGACTAGAAAGGTATTGGGGTGGGGAGGAAGGAGGATATCTAGAAGGTGAAAGGTGAGGTCAAATGGGAACTAATTTTAGGTGAAGACAAGCTGGAGAAACAACCTAGGTAAGGCCTTGCCTCCATTCCCTGCGGGGTGGTGAGTCTTCACGTTGGAAGGGAACGGCTTTTGCAGGCCGTAACATCCACTGGGCATGGGAGCGATGCCGAATAAAAGATCAGCAAACCGAACTGTACAGCAACAAATCCCTAACTCCATCACTGATGCACAGTAGCAGTAGTCTGTGCCTCCAGCAAGCTGGACTGCAGCAACCAGGGCTCTTCTCTTTGGAACGGAGGAGGATGAGAGGCAAATTGGTCAAAGATAAGAGGCATAGATTGAGTGGATAGGCGGCGACATTTTCCCAGGGTGAGAAAGGCTAATACAAGGGGGCTTAATTTAAAGGTGATTAGAGGAAACTATAGGGGGGATGTCAGAGGTAGGTTTTTCACACAAGAGAGTGGTAGGTGTGTGGAGCACCCTGCCAGTGGTGGTGTAGAGGTGGATATATTAGGGAGATTTAAGATCCATCCCATGGATGAGACAAAAATGGAGATCTGTATGGGAGGGAAGGGTTCGATTGATCTTACAGTGAATTATAAGGTCAACACAACATTATGACCTGAAGCAAATCAGAAACACGAGGAATTCTGCTGAAAATCTAAAGAAACACACACAAAATGCTGGAGGAACTCAGCAGGCTGGGCAGCAACTACGGAAATGAATAGCTAGTCGATGTTTCAGGCTGAGGTCCTTCTTCAGGGCTGAGAATGAAGGGGGGAGACGCCAGAGTAAAAAGGTGGGGGGAGGGGAAGGGGAACTAGCTGGAAGGTGATAGGTGAAGCCAGGTGGGTGGGAAAGGTCAAGGGTTGGAGAGGAAGAAATCTCATAGGAGAGGAGAGTGGACTATAGGAGAAGAGGAAGGAGGAGGTGACCCAAGGGGAAGAGATAGGCAGGTGAGCAGAAGTAAGAGGGCAGAGTGGAGAATTGAGGAAGAAGGGAGGGTGTGGGGTGTTTACCAGAAGGAGAAACCGATATTTATGCCTTCAGGTTGGAGGCTAACCAGATGGAATATAAGGTGTTGCACCTCCATCCTGAGGGTAGCCTCATCTCGGCACAAGAGGTTCAAGGGTCTGTACTGTGATGTAGTATTTTATGTCGTGTGTAATTGATCAAGACTCCTTGGAGATCACCTTGCAGATCCATGACCTCTACCAGTTCTACCATGTCTTCAGAAGAAGGAGGCACCAGTGAACAACACAACCAAAGGCGACGTCCTTCAAACAGCTGACAAAAATATTTCCTTTTGTTCCTCCTCTTCTTTCAAATATGATTCTACTACTATCAGAACCTTTGATTTATGTTTTGATGGTGTGTTTTCTGGATGTCTGAGTGATCGGACACTTTGCTGTATCTGAGTGAGCTCGGTAAGGTTTCAAGTAGAGTGTGCGGCCTGGTTTGATGTTTAATAGTCTGTGTGTTATTCATTTGTTTATTGCCGTTTGCACGATCTGTTCCTTTCTTTTTTGCTCGCTGGGTGCTTGGCGCTTTCTTTGAACGGGTTCCATGGTGTTTCTTTGTTCCGTGGCTGCCTGCATACCTACTTTGAACTTTGAACTTTGAGTTGGAAAGGCAAGGGCAGCAAAGGCCTGAGCACACGACCCCCTGGAGGCCGCACACCACCCTGACCTGGAAATAGATTGCCGTTCCTTCGCAAGCCTGGAACTTCCTCCCTCCCTAACAGCTGCCTGCTTCCACTGGGAAGGAAGGAGTCGAATCCCCTGGCAAAGGTGAAATATTTAGACCATAAGATAAAGGAGAAAAATTAGGCCCATCAAGTCAAGGTGCAGGTTGATGGAACTAGGTAGAATAACAGGTTGGCATGGACTAGAGGGGTCGAAAGGCCTGTTCCTGTGCTGTAGTTGTCTGTGACTCTAAACCAAAGTTCACTTGTTCAATGCACTCACCAGACAGCCATAACCCTCCTGTGTCGGCATGTCATGTTACAGTAACAAATACTTACCCTACTCTGATCATTTGCCACCCTCAGGGTGGTGGAGCAGCACCTTATATTCCATCTGGGCACCCCCCAACCTGATGGCACGAATATTCATTTCTCCTTCCGGTGAACAACATTCCCCCTTTCCTCTATTCCCCACTCTGACTTTTTACTTCTTCTCACCTTCCTATTACTTCCCCCAGGGTCCGCTCCCGCTTCCATTTCTCCTGTGGTCCACTCTCCTCTCCTATCAGCCTCCTTCCTCTCCAGCCCTTGACCTTTCCCACCACTTGGCTTCACCTATCACCCGCCAGCTAGCCTCTTTCCCCAGCCCCCCATTTTTAAATTCAGGCATCTCGCCCCTTCCTTCTGTCTTGAAGAAGGGTCTCGGTCTGAACTGTCAACCATCGATGCTGCCTGACCTGCTGAGTTCCTCCAGCATTTTGTGTGTGTTGCTTCAGATCATTGGTGTAGCTCTCCCTCTGGTAGAACTAGCAACAAAGCTGTGGCCTCCTTAGAGATGATAGATTGCAAAGCCAGAGATCCAAGTCTATTGTAGTTAAATTCTAACAGAGCTCTGAGATCTCTCGAAACACAATGAGTCAGGGAGATGTCCAGCAAGAACTGCCGATACTCAGCATTCTTGCCGAATTGGCAGCACCCAACATTTGTGTCCGCCAACTGACTTTACTTGATTGCGCTGGAGAGGAATGCAAGCTCTAACCCTAAGAGCAGCTTTGAATCATCAACAACAGTTACGGCCAGTTAAACCAACGCTTCTGCTGGTTTCATGCATTGCCCGCACAGTAGGCTGTCGATGCAATCAAAGTATCTCCCACGAATGCTCACTCTGTTGCTAAGAAATACGTGGATTGCAGATCCCATCATTGCAAATGCTCGCTATAGCTTCTCAACGTAGCTCCAATTCAAATGGCCATTTCTGGAGCGACTTTTGATGGGTGACATTTTGCAGAACAAACTGCACAATATCATAGCGGATGGTATAATGTTTTACAGCGCCAGTGGCCTGGGTTCAATTATACGCTGCCTGTAAGCGGTTTGGACATTCTCCCCGTATCCATGCGGGCTTTCCAAAATGCTCTGGTTTCCTCCCACATTCCAAAGTTGTATGGTTAAGTAGGTTAATTGGTCACATGGTGTACTGGGAGGCACAGGCTCATTGGGCCAGAAGGACCTGGTTCCATGCTGCATTTCTACATAAATAAATAAAGCATACACTCAGTGGCCACTTTCTGAAGGACCTCCTGTACCTAATAAAGTGGCCACTGAGTGTATGTTCACGGTCTTCTGCTGCTGTAGCCCATCCACTTCAAGGTCCGACATGTTGTGCATTCAGAGATGCTCTTCTGCTCACCACCATTGTGATGCACAATTATTGAGTTACTGTCACCTTCCTGTCAGCTCGAACAAGTCTAGCCATGCTCCTCTGACCTCTCTCATTAACAAGGTGATTTTGCCCACAGAACCGCTGCTCACTGTTTTTTTTTTTGTTTTCATGCTATTCGTTGTAAACCCTGGAAAATCGCAGGTCAGCAAGTTCTGAGATACTCAGACCACCCTGTCTGGTGCCAACAAACGCTCCACACTTATAGATCACAATTCTTCACCATAGTGATATTTGGTCTGATCAACAATGAACCTCTTGACCATGTCAGCATGCTCTTATGCAGTGAGATACTGCCACGTGATTGGCTGATTAGCTATTTGCATTAACCATCAGGTGTTCAGGTGTATCTAATGAAGTGAACACTGGGTGTATAGATTGGGGTAAACGGATGCAGTGAACGTGCAAGAGGACCAGGTAGGAATGCCAGGAGCCCTGGGCGGTTGATGCAGCAGTGTCAGCATCATGTTCTACAGTCCTTATCCCCGGGAGGGAAACCTCCACAGTGCTGTTCCGACTGCAACCGCCACCCAGTAAAGACATTCGGGGGGGGGGGGTTGTCTGAGTGTTAAAGACAATGCTGAATGAGGTAATCTATTTCAGTAGGGCCCACAAAAGCAGAGCAGTGAGAGTCCTTGAGGTGAGAAGATTTTTTTTCCACTAAATGGTCAACAAAGCTTTGGAGCTCTTAACCCAACATCGCTGTGGCATTTGAATCACGGGTGCACTCGAGATGAAGATTGCTAGGAGAATAGAAGAATCCAATCGCTGAGGGGAGCGAGAGAACCGGGTGCTGAAGTGGAAGAGAGGACTGATCGTTGTTGAATGGTGGAGCAGGTATGAATCCACCAGCCAGGCCATGCTCTCTTCTCACTGCTGCCATCAGGAAGGAGGTTCAGGATCCTTAAGTCCAGCACCACCAGGTGCAGCATCAGTCATTCGTCGTGGCTATCCCTCGAGGTCGAGGATGATGGTCTTCGTTCTGAAGAAATGGCCCACAGAGCGAAGACGCCTGTGCGTGTATCTGTTTAACGTGTACTTGATGTTGCACTCCAAGAAGCACACGATACTTCACAAATCAACCAACTGATTTCAATGGCATGGAAACCACGACAATTGGAGCTGATGGATTTGTTGCAGCCTTCATCCACCTTCACAGCTGTTGAGTTTGAAGTAACTTCGTCTGCCTGTTCCACCGTTGAGGTCTTGATCAGTCATTATTCTTCAACCATCAGACTCCTGAACTGACGAATTCATCTCAACACTGAACTGATTCCATAACCTACAGACTCAATTTCAGGGACTCTACAACTTACTGTAACAAGAGAGCTATGGATGGTGGTGAACCCGAGTGCAGAGTATGGTCTAGAAGACACTCAAACTCAGACTTGAAAAGAACAAAACGATATAAATAAAATCCAAAGGCAAAATCACAAACGGTAGCACTATAAATAGAACTCTTATGATTGAGCACTGAGTGCTCAGCACTAGGCCTTTAAGTACAGACTTTCCAGGAAGGAATGTGGCATGCAATAATTGCAAGCCTGCATCTTAAAGGGACAGTGAGAGCTAACCATACCTCAGGGAATTAAAGCGCCAAAATTTGGATACCTGCCGCTGTTCAGTCAGGAATTATGTTCTCAGTATAATTTATTTATTGTGCATTTACAATTATTATTTTGTATGTGCACAGTTTTTGCACATTGGTTGTTTGTCAGTCTCATTGATTCTACATTATTTCATTATTCTACTGTGAATGCCTGCAAGAAATTAATCTCAAGGTGATACATATGTACTTTGAAATTTGAACTTTAAACTTTAAATCAGTTGAAGGGACCTCCCCTGTCTCTTACATTTATTTGTGAATATTCCTGCAGTTTTTAAATATTTCACATTATCCTCACTAATAACAATTAGGAAGGTCTTAAGAGACTAAATTTGCCTTTACGATTTGTTAGGTGTCAGGATGTTCAAGCGAGGATTAAACTTGGATAAATAACTCGTTTGAGCTGTCTGTAGCTTTCCGTACCCACAGCAAGTGTATTATTTAGATGCCTAATGAGAGAAAAATTGCAAAAACATTTCCTGAAAATACTTTACAGATCTGACAACAACTCTTGGTAACCCTGTGAGTCCACAAGTTCACTAGAGGCTGGAGGCGCAGAGGCCTATTCTGGGGTGTGTGAGTGGGAGTGTGGGTGGGTTCCTTGTTGCATGTTGAGTTCTGTTTTGCTTTACACCGCCAGCCTGTGATCACTGACCCAGGTTCAATTCCCGCCAAGGAGGTTGTACACTCTCCCTGTGACTGCATGGGTTTCCTCCCGGTTTTCCGGTTTCCTCCCACATTCCAAGGACGTGCGGTTAGCGTTAGTGAGCTGTGGGCATGCTCTGTTGGCGCTGGATGCATAGTGACTCTAGTGGGCTGCCCAGCACAATCCTCCCTGATTTGATTTGAAGCAGACAACATATTTCACTGCATGTTGTGATGTACTTGCGATAAATAAAGCTAATCTTTAAGATGTGTAACACATACAAAATACTGGAGGAATTCAGCAAGTTAGTTTTGGAATTCCCATCCCGGGGTTCACAGAGCCCCTTGTTTAATGATGTAGGTCCATGGTATAGAAAATAGGTTGGAAGCCTCTGATCTATGGAAAGGAATAAACAGTCAACGTATAAGATGAATTGAATTGACTTTATTTCTTACACCCTTCACATCCAAGAGGAATAAAAATCTTTATGTTACCTCTCCATCTAAATGTGCAATGTGAAATCATAGTCATTTAATTTATAATAAATAGAACAGTCAATGTAACATAGAAATACACTCAAATCAGCGTGAGTTAATCAGTCTGATGTCCTGGTGGAAGAAGCTGTCCTGGAGCTGTTGGTCCTGGCTTTTATGCTGCGGTACCATTTCTCGGATGGTAGCAGCTGGAATAGATTGTGATTGGGGTGACTTGGGTCCTCAATGATCCCTTGGGCCCTTTTCTCACACCTGTCTTTGTAAATGTCCTGAATCATGGGAAGTTCACAATTACAGATGTGCTGGACTGTCCGCACCACTCTCTGCAGAATCCAGTGATTGAGGGAGGTACAGATCCCATACCAGGCAGTGATGCAGCCAGTCAGGATGCTCTCAATTGTGCCCCTGTAGAAAGTCCTTAGGATATGGGGATTCATGGCAAACTTCTTCAACCATCTGAGGTGAAAGAAGCGCAATTGTGCCTTTTTCACCATACAGCTGACATGTAAAGATCACGTGAGGTCCTCGGTGATGTGTATGCCAAAGAACTTGAAGCTGTTTACCCTCTCAACCCCAGATCCATTGATGTCATTGGGGGTTAGCCTGTCTCCATTCCTCCTGTAATCCACAACCAGCTCCCTTGTTTTTGCAACATTGAGAGAGAGGTTGTTTTACTGACACCACCGTGTCAGAGAGATGACTTCTTCCCTGTAGGCCACCTCGTTATTGTTTGAGTTAGGCCAATCAATATAGTGTTGTCAGCAAATTTAATTAGCAGATTAGAGCTGTGTGCGGCGACACAGTCATGGGTATACAGGGAGTAAAGGAGGGGACTTAGTACACAGCCCTGAGGGGCTCCTGTGTTGAGAGTCAGGGCGGTGGAGGTGAGGGAGTCCACTCTTACCACTTGCCGGCCATCTGACAGGAAGTCCAGGATTCAGCTACACAAGGCAGGGTCGAGACCAAGGTCTCTGAGCTTCCTGTCGAGCCTGGATGGAACTATAGTGTTGAATGCTGAACAGTAATCCAAGAACAGCAGTCTCACATAAGCATCCTTCTTCTCCAGATGTGTAAGGACGGTATGTAGAGCAGTGGCTATTGTGTTGTCTGTCGATCGGTTGTATCGGTAGGCGGTTTGTTGGGGGTCCAGTGTGGGTGGTAGCAAGCTGCAGGTATCGTCGTTGACGAGCCTCTCAAAGCATTTGCTTATTATTGAGGTGAGTGCGACAGGACGCCAGTCGTTCAGACATGTTACCCTGGTCTTTTTTGGTACAGGGACAATGGTGGATAATTTGAAGCAGGAGGGCACTCTACACTGGGAGAGGGAGAGATTAAAAATGTCTGTAAACACACCTGCCAGCTGTGCTGTGCACATCCTGAGTACTCGCCCTGGGTTGCTGTCCAGTCCCGCAGCCTTGCGACTGTCCACTCATTGGAAACATCTGTGTATCTCAGTCTCAGAGATGACCAGTTTGCAGGTTGTAGCGGGGGATTCCTTGGAGACTCAGTGTTAGCGACATCAGACTGAGCATAAAAGCGTTTAGCTCATCTGAGTGAGAGGTCGCGATGTTGGTAGCACCACTATGTTTGGCTTTGAGGTCTGCGATGGTGTGCAGCCCTTGCCACAAGTCACACGTGCTATTCTTTGTGAATCTCTACTCAATCTTGTCCCTGTATTGTTATTACGCAGCCTTGATAGCTTTGCGCAGATCGTAAGCTGCTTTTCTTGAGCTCTTGCTGATTGCCGCCAATGTAAGCTCTATATCACATGGTAAGTGCTGCTCGCACGGAACTGTTGATCCAGGGTTTCTGGTTCGGGAAGACCCTGACCGGCTTCTGGGGGACAACACCGTCGATGCACTTCCGGATGAAGCACCTGACTCCATCCGTGAACTCGGAGACATCCTGATCATGGAAGACATTCCAGTCGACGCCATCGAAGCAGTCCTGCAGCATGGAGGCCGATTGGTCGGACCAACAGTGGACAGTTTTAACTATGGCCGCCTCTTGTTTCATCTTCTCCCTATACGACAGCAAAAGCAGGATCGAAGAGTGATCTGATGAGAGGCATTTATCACGTGTGTAGCCAAAGGCTTTTTCCCAGGGTTGAACTGGCATAGTTTTAAGGTGCTTGGTAACAGGTACAAGGGGGATGTCAGAGATAATTTCTTTACACAGAGAGTGGTGGATGCGTGGAATGCACTGCCAGCAAAGGTGGTAGAGGCGGATACAATAATTAACAGACTCTTAGGTAGGTACATGGAGCTTAGTAAAATAGAGGGCGGTGCAGCAGGGAAATTTCTAGAGTAGGTTACATGACCAGCACAGCACTGTGGGCCCAAGAGCCTGTAATGGGCTGTAAATTTCAATGCTCTATGTTCTATATTCTATGTTACAGGCCAAGACTCTTTATCAGGACTGAAGTCCTGTCCAGTTGTAACGGAGGGTCTTGGCAGGAAACATCGACTGTTTATCCCTTTACAGAGATGCTGCCTGATCTGATGAGTTCCTCCAGCATTTTGTAGGCGTTACCCTGGATTTCCAGCATCTGCCGAACCTCACGTGTTTATGCCGTATTCCGTGTTGTTCTGCCGAGTATTGTGGGAACGCGGTGCCCGGAATGTGTGGCGACAAACTTGTGGACCGCTCCCAGCACATCCTTGGGTCATTTGCATTGCTAATACAACCAGAAAGTGGTAGTAGATGGTTGCCTCTCTGACTCGAGGTGGGTGACTAGTGGAGTACCGCAGGAATCAGTGCAGGGTCTGTTGTTGTCTGTCATCTATATCAATGATCTGGATGATAATGTGCATAACTGGATCAGCAAATTTGTGGCTGACACCAGGTCTGGAGGTAGAGTGGTCAGTGAGGAAGGCTAACATGGCTTGCAGAGGGATTTGGATCAGCTGGAAAAATGGGCTGAAAAATGGCAGATGGAATTTAATGCAGACAAGTGTAAGGTGGTGCACTTTGGTAGGACCAAACAGAGTAGGTCTTACAGAGTAGGGCACTGAGGATTGTGGTAGAACAAAGGGATCTGGGAATACAGGTAAATGATTCGTTGAAAGAGGCATTAGAGGTAGATAGGGTTGTAAAGAAAGTTTTTGGCACATTGGTTGAGGTATGCCTAGAGCACAGGGATCTGAGAATACAGGTACATAATTCATTGAAAGTGGTATCACAAATGGATAGGGTCATAAAGAAGTCTGTTGGTACATTGGCCTTCATAAATCAAAGTATTGAGTACAGGATATGGGATGTTATGTTGAAGTTGTATAAGACGTTGGTGAGGCCTAATTTGGAGTATTGTGTGTAGTTTTGGTCACCTACCTACAGGAAAGATGTAAATAAAAAAGTACCAAAAAAATTACAATGATGTTGCCAGGTCTGGAGGTCCTGGGTTAGAAGGAAAGACTGAATAAGTTAGGACTTTATTCCTTTGTATGTAGAAGATTGAGAGGAAATTTGACAGAGGTATACAAAATTATGAGGGATATAGATAGGGTAAAAGCAAGCAGGCTTTTTCCACTGAGGTTGTGTGGGACTACAACTAGAGGTCATGGGTTCAGACAGGTGACAGGTGAAAAGTTTGAGGGGAACATGGGGAGAAACTTCTTCACTCAGAGGATGGTGAGAGTGTGGAATGAGCTGCCAGCACAAGTGGTGCATGCGAGCTCGATTTCAACATTTCAGAGTAGTTTAGATAGGTGCATGAATAGTGGGGGTATAGAGGGCTACAGTGCAGGTCAATGGGAGTAGGAGTTTAAATGGTTTTGGCATGGATTAGATGGGCTGAAGGGCCTGTTTCTGTGCTGTACTTTTCGATGATTATGACAAATTTCACCGTATGTTTTGATGTAGAGTACTGTGCAAAAATATTGGGCACATATATACAAACCCAGGACACACCCAGCCCTGAAACACCGGGTAAGCTCATCTGATTCCATTTATTGATCATTACAGAACGTGGCTCTGGTGGTTCCCACTCCCTACCCTCCTCCTTTCCCTTTTCCCAACCATGATTCCCCTCTCCCTGCCCCCTTCCCACTTTCAATCCACAACAGAAACCCATATTGGAATCAGGTTTATCATCATTCACAAACGTCATGAAGTTTGCTTTTTTTGCGGCAACAGTACAGTGTTATCTATAAAATTACTACAGTACTGTGCAAAAGTCTTAGGCATCCTAGCTATATAAACGTGCCCAAGGCTTTTGCATGCTACTGTAATGCTGAGAAATAAATGCTGAAATCTGAAATTTGACCTTGCCTTAGTTTCAACACTGGAATTGATGCCGTGTTGATCTATTTAACTGTCAGACTATCCAACTTGCTGTGCTCATACATCACTCAGTCTTTAAAACCCTTCTGAAGTGGAGCCTGACAGAATTCAGAAATATATGAGGCAAATTATTAGTCTTCTCGAGTTCTGATGAACTGAGCAGTTATCCTGCTACTCATCGGATGAGAGAATTCAAGTTGTGCAAAATGAATGCCTCTACAATCTCACATCAAACAAATCTTTCCTTGTACTTTGTGTCTGAAGCAACCTAATGGCGAGAAACGGGTCTGAGGCTTGTCAGCTCCCTGAGAGGAGGGCGAGTGAAAGAATGCAGAGGTCGGTGGCGGAGACCCGCAGGAGAAATTACGCTGCCCTTTGTAGAGGTCATTGCATTTGCTGAGAGCTTTCCATGGGCTGATTTTTTTTACCCTTCCAGGAAAGGGGTAAGCAAAAGGGGTTTCAATCCAGTTACAGTTCAGTTCCCGCCCAAGGTTCACCGATGTCGATTTCAATTGAATGTTCTTCCATTTCTAACACTGTTCAAGTGTAAACACAGTAGCCACTTTATTGCGTTACCTCCTGTGCATAATTAAGTGGCCACTGAGTGTATGTTTATGGTCTTTTGCTGCTGTTTACTTCAATGTTCAATATATCGCGTGTTCAGAGATGCTGTTCTGCACACCACTGTTGTAACGTCTGGTTATTTGAGTTACCGTCACTTTCCTTCCTTTTCCTTTCAATCTTTTCTTATTGATTTAAAAGGATAAGGGTAAATACAAACCAGAGGAGAGGTTATCTCAAATACATAACTCAATAATAATACAAACAGGAGGAGAAGATGGCAGTAAAACGCAGCGCGCGCGGCAATTCCGAATGAATATCGCATGTGTTAACTTAGGGGGGCCGTGCACAATCCGGATTTGATGGAGACAGCTGTGAGAAGCACAGAGGAACATCTGGAGAAACTTCTGAAATGCCTGCTTCGCTGCCGCTGCTACTGTGCGATCGAGAATCTCTGGAGGGGAAGGCCCCAAACCCTTGGCTTTGCCTGATGCCTGTTGCCGGGGCCAGGGTCGAAGCGCTCGGCGGAGATGGTGCTCGGTGCTCGGTGTCGGAGAGCTGGTCGGAGGCTCGGAGTTTTCGGATGGACTCAGAGTTGGACTGTGGTCAGGTGCTTCCAGGATGCTGCATCGGCCAGTTTGCGGCGCTGGAGGTTCACCGTCTGCGTGAGATGATGGGACTTTCGAGAGCCTTTGAGACTTTTACCGTGCCATGGTCTGTTCTTATCAAATTACGGTATTGCTTTGCACTGTTGTAACTGTATGTTATAATTATGTGGTTTTTGTTAGTTTGTCATGTGTTTCTGTGATATCATTCTGGAAAAACATTGTATCATTTCTTAATGCATGCATTACTAAATGACAATAAAAGAGGACTGCGTGGCCTCATAATCTAATCTAATCTAAACAGAGAAAGGAGTATACACTGTCAAAATCATGTATAGTATTAAGCTAATATAAAGAGAAAAGAGAACCACCTCTCCTCTTAGCAGTTCATGAAAAAAAATTCAAAATTCACCTTCCTGTCAGCTTGAACCAGTCTGGCCAATCTCCTCTGATCTCTCTCATTAACAAGGTGTTTTCGCCCATAGAACTGCTACTCGCTGGATTTTTTTTTTGTTTTTCACACCATTCTCTGTAAATTGTAGAGACTGTTGTGCATGAAAATTCCAGGAGATCACCAATTTCGAGATATTCAAATCACCCCATCTGGCACCAACAGTCATTCCAGGGTCAAAGTCACTTAGATCACATGTCTTCCCCATTCTGATGTTTGGCCTGAACAACTGAACCTCTTGGCCATGCCTGCATGCTTTTATGCATTGAGTTGCTGCCACATGATTGGATGTCTGCATTAACAAGCAGGTGTACTGAATAAAGTGACTGCTGATTGGACATACCACCTCCTGGCTCCCTCTGGAAGTCTTCAAGTATTTGGGTAATATAACCCAAGTGGTCCAGCCTTCCAAGATGTCCACCTGAGCGAGTGCCCTTTGCCTGCATTAACCCATATCCCTCTCAACCAGGGCTTCCAACCCTTTTTTATGCCACAGACCAATGCTATTAAGCAAGGGGTCCGTAGACCCCAGGCTGGGAACCCCTGATCTAAACCGTTTCCATCTATGTACCTGATCAAGTATTTTTTACTCTTGGGTGCAGAGGGTCAGTTGGCATCCAGGAGAGTTGGCACCACAGGTTGGCATCAGCCAGGTCCCTCCAGGTCCATTAATTCCGAAACCAGTACTGGTGCAGACAAAACCTTCGGCAAAACCCTCCTCCCCACAGATGCTGAGCTCCCCCGGGAGGCTTCTGGTTGTTCCCAGATCCAGCATCTGCGACCTCGTGTGTCTCCAGTTCCGAAACCTTCTTTGAAAATCTGGAGGAGACTATAGGGAAGAAGGGGGATCCGAGCTCACAAGATATGCTCTGCTGATAGATTAGGATTGTGTGAATCACATCCAACTGTCGATAAAGATGGAGAACATAGTGTGGAGGAAAGATTTTACCCCCACTCAGGATTGCATGGTCATCAAAGCACCAATGCATTCTGATATTGCCTTCTGTGGAGCCCAAAATTACCTTTGCGCTTGGTACCCTAGTTTCTCAGAGAACTGTTATATCTAGAGTCATAGAGTCATATATAAGCATAGCACAGGTACGGGCGCTTTGGCCCATCTAATCTGTGCTGAACCATTTAAACAGCCTAGTCCCAATGACCTTCACCCTCAGTACCCTTACCATTCATGTACCTGTCCAAACTTCACTTAAACGTTGAAATTGAGCTTGCATGCACCACTTGCACTGGCAGCTCATTCCACACTCTCTCGAACGTCTGAGTGAAGAAGTTTCCCCTCATGTTCCCTTTAAACTTTGCACCTTTCACCCTTAATCCATGACCTCTAGTTGTTGTCCCACCCAACCTCAGTGGGAAAAGCTTGCTTGCATTTACCCTATCAATACCACTTATAATCTTGTATACCTCTGTCAACTACATTGGAGCACATTTGTCCCTGTTCTGCTGAATGGGATCTTCAAAAGTAACAACGCTCTACTGACTATAACACATACAAAATGCTGGGGGATCTCGGCAGGTCAGGCAGCATCTATGACAGTGAACAAACAGTTGATGTTTTGGGCCAAGACCCTTCATCAGGACTGGAAAGGAAAGTGGAAGAATCCAGAAAAAGGTGGGGCAGGGGTGTGGAGAGGGAGACCAAGCTAGAAGGTGATAGGTGAAGCCCAGTGGGTGGGGGAGGGAGATAAAGTAAGAAGCTGGGCAGTGATAGGTGGAAAAGGTAAAGTGCTAGAGAAGAAGGAATCTGATAGGAGAAGAGAGTGGACCATGGGATCATGGGACAAAGGGAAGGAGGAGGGGCACCAGGGGAGGTGATAGACAAGTGAGCAGAAGTGCAAAAGTAAGAGGGAGGCAGAGTGGGGAATGAAAGAAGAGAGGGTGGGGAGCAGGTTCTTCAGTCCAACTTGTCCATGCCAGCCAAGATCCCAGTCTAAGTTAGTCCCATTTGCCCATATTTGGCCCATATCTCTCTCAACCTCTAGAACTGGTAAAATACTGGTTAGGCTCCATCTAGAATATTGCATTCAGTTCTGGTCACACCATTAAAGGAAGGTTCTGGAGGCTTTGGAAGATGTTGTTTGGATTGTAAAGAATATGCTGTAAAAAGATTTGGGAAAAACTTAGGTTGCTTTTGTTGTGCATTTGATATTTCAGTAATATTTGAGTTATATATATAGGTTTAAATAAATATTTTTGTTTATTGAAATAGAAACAGAAACATAGAAAATAGGTGCAGGAGTAGGCCATTCGGCCCTTCGAGCCTGCACCGCCATTTATTATGATCATGGCTGATCATCCAACTCAGAACCCCGCCCCAGCCTTCCCTCCATACCCCTGACCCCCGTAGCCACAAGGGCCATATCTAACTCCCTCTTAAATATAGCTAATGAACTGGCCTCAACAGTTTCCTGTGGCAAAGAATTCCACAGATTCACCACTCTCTGTGTGAAGAAGTTTTTCCTAATCTCGGTCCTAAAAGGCTTCCCCTTTATCCTCAAACGGTGGCCCCTCGTTCTGGACTTCCCCAACATCGGGAACAATCTTCCTGCATCTAGCCTGTCCAATCCCTTTAGGATCTTATACGTTTCAATCAGATCCCCCCTCAATCTTCTAAATTCCAACGAGTACAAGCCCAGTTCATCCAGTCTTTCTTCATATGAAAGTCCTGCCATCCCAGGAATCAATCTGGTGAACCTTCTTTGTACTCCCTCTATGGCAAAGATGTCTTTCCTTAGATTAGGGGACCAAAACTGCACACAATACTCCAGGTGTGGTCTCACCAAGGCCTTGTACAACTGCAGTAGTACCTCCCTGCTCCTGTACTCGAATCCTCTTGCTATAAATGCCAGCATACCATTTGCCTTTTTCACCGCCTGCTGTACCTGCATGCCCACTTTCAATTACTGGTGTATAATGACACCCAGGTCTCATTGCACCTCCCCTTTTCCTAATCGGCCACCATTCAGATAATAATCTGTTTTCCTATTTTTGCCACCAAAGTGGATAACTTCACATTTATCCACATTAAATTGCATCTGCCATGAATTTGCCCACTCACCCAACCTATCCAAGTCACCCTGCATCCTCTTAGCATCCTCCTCACTGCTAACACTGCCACCCAGCTTCGTGTCATCCGCAAACTTGGAGATGCTGCATTTAATTCCCTCATCCAAGTCATTAATATATATTGTAAACAACTGGGGTCCCAGCACTGAGCCTTGCGGTACCCCACTAGTCACCGCCTGCCATTCTGAAAAGGTCCCGTTTATTCCCACTCTTTGCTTCCTGTCTGCTAACCAATTCTCCACCCACACCAATACCTTACCCCCAATACCGTGTGCTTTAAGTTTGCACACTAATCTCCTGTGTGGGACCTTGTCAAAAGCCTTTTGAAAATCCAAATATACCACATCCACTGGTTCTCCCCTATCCACTCTACTAGTTACATCCTCAAAAAATTCTATGAGATTCGTCAGACATGATTTTCCTTTCACAAATCCATGCTGACTTTGTCCGATCATTTCACCGCTTTCCAAATGTGCTGTTATCACATCCTTGATAACTGACTCCAGCAGTTTCCCCACCATCGACGTTAGGCTAACCGGTCTATAATTCCCCGGTTTCTCTCTCCCTCCTTTTTTAAAAAGTGGGGTTACATTAGCCACCCTCCAATCCTCAGGAACTAGCCCAGAATCTAACGAGTTTTGAAAAATTATCACTAATGCATCCACTATTTCTTGGGCTACTTCCTTAAGCACTCTAGGATGCAGACCATCTGGCCCTGGGGATTTATCTGCCTTCAATCCCTTCAATTTACCTAACACCACTTCCCTACTAACATGTATTTCGCTCAGTTCGTCCATCTCACTGGACCCTCTGTCCCTTACTATTTCTGGAAGATTATTTATGTCCTCCTTAGTGAAGACAGAACCAAAGTAATTATTCAATTGGTCTGCCATGTCCTTGCTCCCCATAATCAATTCACCTGTTTCTGTCTGCAGGGGACCTACATTTGTCTTTACCAGTCTTTTCCTTTTTACATATCTATAAAAGCTTTTACAGTCCGTTTTTATGTTCCCTGCCAGTTTTCTCTCATAATCTTTTTTCCCCTTCCTAATTAAGCCCTTTGTCCTCCTCTGCTGAACTCTGAATTTCTCCCAGTCCTCAGGTGAGCCACTTTCTCTGGCTAATTTGTATGCTTCTTCTTTGGAATTGATACTATCCCTAATTTCTCTTGTCAGCCACGGGTGCACTACCTTCCTTGATTTATTCTTTTGCCAAACTGGGATGAACAATTGTTGTAGTTCATCCATGCAACCTTTAAATGCTTGCCATTGCATATCCACCGTCAATCCTTTAAGTGTCATTTGCCAGTCTATCTTAGCTAATTCACGTCTCATACCTTCAAAATTACCCCTCTTTAAGTTCAGAACCTTTGTTTCTGAATTAACTATGTCACTCTCCATCTTAATGAAGAATTCCACCATATTATGGTCACTCTTACCCAAGGGGCCTCTCACGACAAGATTGCTAATTAACCCTTCCTCATTGCTCAAAACCCAGTCCAGAATAGCCTGCTCTCTAGTTGGTTCCTCGACATGTTGGTTCAAAAAACCATCCTGCATACATTCCAAGAAATCCTCTTCCTCAGCACCTTTACCAATTTGGTTCACCCAGTCTACATGTAGATTGAAGTCACCCATTATAACTGCTGTTCCTTTATTGCACACATTTCTAATTTCCTGTTTAATACCATCTCCGACCTCACTACTACTGTTAGGTGGCCTGTACACAACTCCCACCAGCGTCTTCTGCCCCTTAGTGTTATGCAGCTCTACCCATATCGATTCCACATCTTCCCGGCTTATGTCCTTCCTTTCTATTGCGTTAATCTCTTCTTTAACCAGCAACGCCACCCCACCTCCCCTTCTTTCATGTCTATCCCTCCTGAATATTGAATATCCCTGAACGTTGAGCTCCCATCCCTGGTCACCCTGGAGCCATGTCTCTGTGATCCCAACTATATCATAATCATTAATAACAATCTGCACTTTCAATTCATCCACCTTATTACGAATGCTCCTTGCATTGACACATAAAGCCTTCAGGCGCTCTTTTACAACTCTCTTAGCCCTTGTACAATTATGTTGAAAAGTGGCCCTTTTTAATGCTTGCCCTGGATTTGTCGGCCTGCCACTTTTACTTTTCTCCTTAGTACTTTTTGCTTCTACCCTCACTTTACACCCCTCTGTCGCTCTGCACTGGTTCCCATCCCTCTGTTGTGAACTAACCTCCTCACGCCTAGCCTCTTTAATTTGATTCCCACCCCCCAACCATTCTAGTTTAAAGTCACCTCGGTAGCCCCCGCTAATTTCCCTGCCAGGATATTGGTCCCCCTAGGATTCAAGTGTAACCCGTCCTTTTTGTACAGGTCACGCCTGCGCCAAAAGAGGTCCCAATGATCCAAAAACTTGAATCCCTGCCCCCTGCTCCAATCCCTCAGCCACGCATTTATCTTCCACCTCATCGCATTCCTACTCTCACTGTCGCGTGGCACAGGCAGTAATCCCGAGATTACTACCTTTGAGGTCCTTTTTCTCAACTCCCTTCCTAGATCCCTATATTCTCCTTTCAGGACCTCATCCCTTTTCCTACCTATGTCATTGGTACCTATATGTACCACGACCTCTGGCTCCTCACCCTCCCACTTCAGGATATCTTGGACACGATCAGAAATATCCCGGACCCTGGCACCAGGGAGGCAAACTACCATCTGGGTCTCTGGACTGCGTCCACAGAATCGCCTATCTGACCCCCTTACTATCGAGTCCCCTATCACAACTGCCCTCCTCTTCCTTGCCCTACCCTTCTGAGCTACAGGGCCAGACTCTGTGCCGGAGGCACGGCCACTGTCGCTTCTCCCGAGTAAGCTGTCCCCCCCAACTGTACTCAAACAGGAGTACCTGTTGTTAAGGGGCACAGCCACCGGGGCACTCCCCATCACCTGACTTTTCCCTTTCCCCCTCCTAACCGTGACCCACTTGTCTGCCTCCCGTGGCCCCGGCGTGACCACCTGCCTTCCACTCCTCTCTATCACCTCCTCACTCTCCCTTTAATGAAATAATTCATTAAAGGTCAAAGGTTCATTAATAATCAAAGTATGCATACAGTGTATAACTCTGAGATTCACCTTCTCCAGATAGCCATGAAGTACTGCAAAACCATGGAGGTCATTGAAAGAAAAGACATCAACCTCTCCCCAACATGAAAAAGAAAAAGAAACAAAAATCCACAAACCCCCAACTCCTCCCTCACACAAAAACTAACAGATCGCTCATGCGGAAAACGGCAACTATGAACATCAAATCTCAAACTCCCAATCCCCTCCAACGCAAATAAACTGACATCGCCCACAAGGAGAGAAAAACAGCGACAATAACACATCAAACCATCAACCCCTCTCTCTCACTCAAAAAAAACAGAACCCCCACATGTAAAAACATCAACAAGGACATTAGACCCCAAAATCACAGCCCTTCTCTCACACAAAAACTAACATATCGCCCACAAGGACATCAAACGCCCAACCAGCCAATTGGCAACAAGAGGGAAGACACAGAAAACTGAGGGAAGACACAGAAAACTGAGGGAGACCAGTTTAAACTATAGATATAGGCATTGTGTAAGCAGAAGGGATTTGTTTAATTAGGCATTTAATTACTTGTATAATTTGTTTGGCAAGACATTGTGGGTTGATGGACCAGTTCCAGTTTGTGCTGTACTATGCTCGATAACATTTCCTATCCATGAACCTATCTAAGTGTCACAGAGTCAGGCCCTTCAGCCCATCTAGTCTGTGCTGAACCATTTAAGCTGCCTACTCCCATTGACCTGTACCAGGAACATAGCCCTCTATACCACTACCATCCACATACCTATCCAAACTTCACTTAAGAGACTACTAGACAGGTATATGGAGGAATTTATGGGGTGGGGGGGTTATATGGGAGGCAGAGTTTAAGGGTCGGCACAACATTGTGGGCCGAAGATCCTGTACTGTGCTGTACTATTCTATGATTCTATAAATGTCAAAATCAAGCTCACATGCATCATTTGAGCTGGTAGCTCATTCCACACTCTCAAGACCCTCAGAGTGAAGAAGTTTCCCCACATGTTCCCCTTAAACTTTTCTCCTTTCACTCTTAACCCATGTCCTCCAGTTGTAGTCCCACCCGACCTCAGTGGGAAAAGACTGCTTGTATTTACCCTATCTACATCCCTCACTTCATTTAAGCATTGTGGCTGTACCCACATCTATCACTTCCTCTGCAGCTTGATCCATATACCCACCATTGAGCGCCATGGTAGCATAGTGGTTAACACGACGCTTCTAGGGCTCGAGGTCAGGGTTCAATGCCGACTTCATCGATCAGGAGTTTGTACGTTCTCCCCGTGGAATGTGTGGGTTTTCTCCGGATGCTCCGGATTCTCCCACAGTCCAAATTAGTAGGTTAATTGGTCATTGTAAATTGTCCCGTGATTAGTTTAGGTTAAATTTAATCCTTTAGGGTTAAAAGGAGGAGAAGATGGCGGCGCGACGGCAGCGCGTGCGTAACCTCTCCGGTGATGAATATCTGTTATCTGTCAAGTAGGGGACCGTGTGCAATTCTGATTTGATGGAGACAGACGTGAGAGTATGGAGGAACATCTGGAAAACTTCTGAAATGCCCGCTTCGCTGCCGCTGCTACTGTGTGGTGACCGGAATCTCCGGAGCAGAAGGCCCCGAATCCTCGGCTTTGCGTGTTTCAGCGGCCGGGCGAGGTCGAAGGCGCTCGGCAGAGGATGGTGCTCGGGAGGCCGTATCGGAGGGGCTGGTCCGAGGCTCGAAGTTTTCGGACGGATGGACTCAGTGTCGGCTGTGGTTGGCTGCTTCCAAGGCATCGGCAAGTCAACGGTGCCTGGAGGTTTATGGCAGGGAGTTTCTCCCTTTTGCCACCTGCTATCGGGGACTCGGGAGTCGATCGACTCGGGACTTTTAGACTTTTTTTTACTGTGCCCATGGTTTGTTCTTCATCAAATTACGGTATTGCTTTGCACTGCTGTAACTATATGTTATAATTTTGTGGTTCTGTCAGTGTCAGTCTTTGGTTTGTCCTGTTTTCTGTGATATCACTCCAGAGAAACATTGTATCATTTCTTAATGCATGTATGCATTTCTAAATGACAATAAAAGAGGACTGAGTGTTCTCTTAATCTAAAAAAAAATTGTGGTTTGTTAGGCAGTGCGGCTCGAAGGGCCAGAAGGGCCTATTCTGCACTGTATCTCTAAAATAAAAAACTAATTAATTAATCCTCTGTGTGAAAAACTTGCCTCTCCGATCAGCTTTAAGTCTTCCCCCAAAACTGAGAGAATAAAATGCAGAACACAAGAGGCCAACTTGAACTTGCCTGTGGAATAAGGCTCTTGATAACCAACTTAACTCATTCTCCATTCTACACTTTCTGAGTGCTGGAGTATCAAAGACCTTAATTTGTTAAATTGTTATGCTTTGTGAAGGCATGTACTATCTTCGAAAACTCGACATTTTTTCAGGTGCAGGATCTACAATTCCGGACATTGATTTTAGTGTGTACAATGCAGGATTTTTAAATCACAGCTCATTATAGGCTGGAGGTCTCATAGACTCTTCCTCCGCGCTGGTTTAATGGCGCCTCGCTGACCCCATTTACAGTGCACAGTAGCACCATATATCAAAATATGTTCACTGTTTTAATAAACTTCATTCGATTCGGGAATGACCTTGCTAATTTCATTTGTGATATGTTTGTGGTCTTTCGCTGAGATCAGTTGAACGTGCAAGTGCCTGCAGCTTCTGGCTCGAGTCTCTGCTGCTGCCCACTCTACAGAACCAGAGTACAGCAAGCTATGAACTTAACTCTGCTTTTTGCTCCTGTCTAGAGGAAATTTTAAAGTGGTCACGTTAAGGTGTTTATATTGGTTACCATAGTGATGGAAACTGAAATTTCCAACAGCACAGAATTAGATACATACAGCACAGAAACAGACTCTTCGGCCCAAGATCTCCATCCACAGTAAGCCAGAACCTTTGCCCTCACTTGGTCCATCTCAACCATTCCTATCCATGTCCAAAGAAGAAAAGAAGAAGATGTTTCTGTCACTTGGCTGGTGTTTAGGGCAGCAATACTAAAAAAGGTAGCAATCTAAATATACCTGAGAATTTATATTCAAGTTGTGTCACACTTCTCAGCACCATTTATCAATGTGAATTGATGACTCTTGTCTCGCCTTGCATGATTAAGCCATTAATACCATACATATTCCTGATGGATTTGCTAATCTTCTATTCTCTATTTACCTTGAACACACATTAAATGTTGTTCAAATAGTTCAGTTAAATATCAGAGAATATATACAGTATACAACCTGAAATTCTTACTCTTCACAGATATCCACAAAACAAAAGACCACATAGAATGAATGGTAGAAAAATCAGAACCCCAAAGCCTCCTGCTCCCCTCTCCCATGCACAAGCAGCAACAGAATCATCGCAACACTCACAACACGCTGGAGGAACTCAGCAGGTCGGGCCGCATCCGTGGAAACAATGAGTCGACGTTTCGGGCTGGAACCCTTCGTCAGGACTGTAGGGGGAAGGGGCAGAGGCCCTATAAAGAAGGTGGGGGGAGGGTGGAAAGGAGAAGGCTGGTAGGTTCCAGGTGAAAAACCAGTAAGGGGAAAGATAAAGGGGTGGGGGAGGGGAGGCAGGGAGGTGATAGGCAGGAAAGGTGAAGAAGGAATAGGGGAAAGCACAATGGGTAGTAGAAGGAGGCGGAACCATGAGGGAGGTGATAGGCAGCTGGGGGAGGGGGCAGTGTGAAATAGGGATAGTGGAAGGGAGGGGAAGGGAATTGCCGGAAGTTGGAGAATTCTATGTTCATACCAAGGGGATGGAGACTACCTAGACGGTATATGAGGTGTCGCTCCTCCAACCTGAGTTTAGCCTCATCATGGCAGTAGAGGAGGCCATGTATGGACATATCTGAATGGGAATGGGAAGCAGAGTTGAAGTGGGTGGCTACCGGGAGATCCTGTCTGTTGTGGCGGGCGGAGCGGAGGTGCTCGACGAAGCGGTCCCCCAATCTGCGTCGGGTTTCACCGATGTAGCGGAGGCCGCACCGGGAGCACCGGATGCAACAGATGACCCCAACAGACTCACTTCACCTGGAACCTACCAACCTTCTCCTTCCCACCCTCCCCCCACCTTCTTTATAGGGCCTCTGCCCCTTCCCCCTACAGTCCTGACGAAGGGTTCCGGCCCGAAACGTCGACTCGTCATTTCCACGGATGCCGCCTGACCTGCTGAGTTCCTCCAGCGTGTTGTGAGTGTTGCTCTGATCCCAACATCGGCAGATTATTTTGTGTTAGCAACAGAATCATCGACCCCCACCCTGACTTACGCCAGCAGAAGGACTGCCTCCCCACCCCCTACCCCCACCATGCAAGCAATAGAAAATAGCTCCCCAAAGAGACCTTGATCCAGAGTCCATCAAAAACTACAGTCCGTAACCCAGCACTTTGGTATCTCAGGAAGCCTCTCTCCCCACCATCAAGAGAGAGGAAGGGGTTGCTCCTGCAACAACGAGGGCAGGGACCACAAATTCACTCTTTCACTGTTTTAGGTCCAGATAGCCAGTCTGTTCCTCCACCCCACACAATCATTTCTGATAGCTTATTATAACACTGGACAACCATGTCTTGCCAGTGAATGTTGGAACATTGTATATCCAGAGCAACACACTGAAAATGCAAGACTGATGCAGGGTCTCGGCCCGAAACGTCAACTGTTCATTACTCTCTATAGATGCTTCCAGCTTGCTGCGCTGCTACAATAATTCGTTGGAAGTGTACGCTTCCTTCATTTCACTGTTGGAAGAGAATCCTCTAGGGAACACCCTCTGAGCGGGCCGGCCAAATAATCCTTCAGTCAGAGCATCTGCGGGCTAGAAGTCATTAGAAGCAATCACCACTTTAATCCTGCTCTTCTGTGAGCCCTACACTGCTTGTCACAAAGTTTACCAGATTTATTTTTCTCTGGGAATCTTTCTAGCTCTCCATCTGTGAGATGGCCGGTTTACTGCCTTCATCCACGAAAGCTTGGTTCCTTCAAACAACATCATTCATTTTTCAGGGGTGGTGGTTAACCAGCGTTGTTACATTATTTCAGATATTTTAGATCCTGCATCAGGACCATACTCGCTGCCTCTCTGTCCCAGCAGGTGAAGTCGGCTCCGGCAGACTGGGCAGATGAGATCTACAGTGAGATCCAACGGCCAGGAAGGCGGTTCTGCAACGCTCCGTGGAGAGCGAAGGGCCTGCCAAGGCACAGGAGATGTCATGGTCATCCACTGCAACCAAGGAAGACCCCAGTTTGTGACGGTCATTCGTACCACTGGACCCGGACTTCTTGAGAGAGTGGAACTGCCCCAGTGCAACAGCTTTTCCACTTTAAAAAACTCTCCCGTACAGGTTTCCTGTCATCGTCGGACACGGTGGACAACCACCTCGGGAAGTACTACACTGTTGGTGGTGTAACGAGGAAATTGAATTGTTGTCCTATCAGATTATAAACTTCCATGGAAAATCTTGCAAAGGAGGAGCTGGAATATTACCTGGATGTCCAATCCAGTACTTATTCCTTCGTCAACATCCTGCAAGACTGCACGACATCGGAGCAGAATTAGGCATTTCCGCCCACAAGTCTGCTCCGTCATTTGACCATGGCTGATTTATCTTCCCTCTCAATGCCATTCTCCTGCCTTCTCCCCATAACTTTTGACACCCTTACTAATCAGGAACTGACCACCCTCCACTTTAAATATACCCAATGGCCTGGCTTCCACAGTTGTCTGTGGCAACAAATTCTGCAGATTCACCACTGTCTGGTTAAAGAAATTTGTCCTCATCTTTGTTCTGAAGAGATGTCCTTCACTACTAGGCTGTGCCCTCTGGTTATAGGCTCTCCCATTACTGGAAGCATCCTCTCCATGTCCACTCTATCTAGGGCTTTCAATATTCAGTAGGTTACAATGAGATTTCCTTCATTCTTCCAAACTCCAGCGAGTACAGACCAAGAACCATCAAGTTCTCATCGTACATAAACCATTTCATTTCCCGAGATCATTCTCTTGAACCTCCTCTGCACCCTCTTCAATGTTTCTTTACACAGAGAGTGGTGAGTGGGTGGAACACACTGCCAGGAGTGCTGGTAGAGACTGTTACAGTAGTCATATTTTAGAGATCCTTAGATAGGCGTCAGATGACAGGGTGGAGATACGTCTCTACCAAAGAAGGTGTAAGGCGTTCCTTCCCTTCCGCTAACGTGCGGGTCACCTTTGGGTAAGGTGTAGCACCTGCTCAGCACCCCCTCCCCGGTCAGGGTCACGTAAAGCCATGGGAACAGGTGGTGGATGGTTGTACAAGCAACTGGTGCATCTCACAAGTGAGCTGCAGGCTAGCAGAGGGAAGGGGTGCCTTAAACCTCCTTTGGTAGAGACGTATCCCCATCCTGCTTCCCTACCATCTAGAATAAGGAGATCAAAACCAAAGATGGTATTCCTGATATGTTCTCACCAATGCTCTGTGTAGTTGTAACAGGGCAATCCTACATTTAATCTCATTTAGCATTTTTGGAATGAATCCCAAATTCCATTTTTCTCCTTAATTACTTGTTTTATCTGCTGGCTAGGCTCCTGTGTTTCTTGTATAAAAGACTTCCTCTCCAGGGGTTTCCAACATTTTTCATACCATGGACCAACATCATTAAGCAAGGGGTTGGTGGACACCAGGCTGGGAACCCCTGTGAATCTACACAGCAGCAGCCTGTAGTCTTCATCCATTTAAAAAATGTGCTGTGCTTCAATTATGCTAAATAGTTAGGTGCACTGGCACATCTGCTTGTTAAAGCAAATAACTAATCAGCCAATCATGTGGCAGCAACTCAATGCATTAAAGCATGCAGACATGGTCAAGAGGTTCTGTTATTGTTCAGACTAAACATCAAAATGAGGAAGAAGTGTGACCTAAGTGACTTTAACCGTGGAATGATTGTTGGTTCCAGATGGAGTGGCTTGAGTATCTTAGAAACTGCTGATCTCGTGGGATTTTCACATACAACACTCTCTAGAACAGGTGGAATGATTGTTGGTGCCAGATGGGGTGAGTTGAGTATCTCAGAAACTGCTGATCTCCTCGGATTTTCACATGCAACACTCTCTAGAACAGGGGTTCCCAACCTTTTTTTTTTAATGCCATGGGCCATTACCATTAAGTAAGGTGTCCATGGACCCCAGGTTGGGAACCCCTGCTCTAGAGTTTTTGTGTGAAAATACCAAAAAACATCCAGTGAGTGGTAGTTCTATGGGCGAAAATGCCTTGTTGATGAGGAGGATGGCCAGACTGGTTCAAGCTGACAGTAACTCAGATAATCACACGTTACAACAGTGATGTGCGGAAGAGCATCTCTGAATGCACAACATGTCGAACCTTGAAGTGGATGGGCAACAGAAGACCACAAACATGCATGCAGTGGCCACTTTATTAGGGACAGGTGGTACGTAATAAAGTGGCCACTGAGCATATGTATAACTAAACCCTGACCCAAGGCACACAAAGCAATGCTGATTTGCAAAACGTCACACCTGGTTGTCTATGTGGATGTTCCACATTCAGAGAAATGCTCACACTCTTAATTTTTAGTTTGACGTTTTTCTTTATTAACGATTCCATCAGGTAGGAAAATGCTTAAATTAAATAGAAAACCGAAATGACAAAAAAAAAAGTTGACCAGAAGAAGCCAGAACTACAGTTCAAAGAAGGCTGAGTGATCAAACCGCGACCTTTATGTCTTAAACTGCATATTTTAAAAAATCAAAATGATCTCAAAAGCTCTTTGATTCAGTGCAGTGCAGAACTACAAAGTCTGTTGTCATTATTCCTGACAGGAAATGATTAATTATTACCCAGTGGATGTATTTATAATTGGTCTTCTGAAATTTGAACAGACTCTTCCTGGGAAGAGTTTCGCTCTCGTCCATCACCGTGTCCTCTGAAAAACCATGGGAACTAGAAAGAGCAGCACTGATCATTGCTCAAGTCCAAGATTGTGATCATCTGATGCAGTCCCTGTGGATAGCAGAGGGATATGTAACAACGTCCCACACAATAGACTGATCAAAAACAGCCAAGGTTTGTGCCAAATGTGCTTGGTGGGAGTAACATTGAATTGTCAGAAAAAGTATTTATTGTCTATTTATCTATCTATCTATCTATCTATCTATCTATCTATCTATCTATCTATCTATCTATCTATTTATCTATCTATCAATCTATCTATCTGTCTATCTATCATCTATATATCTCTGACAATCCATCAATCCATCTATCTAGCTATCTGTCCATCTATCTATCTGTCTGTCTATCTGTCTATTTGTCTGTCTATCTATCTATTTGTCCATCTATCTATCATCTTCTGTCTGTCTGTCTATCTATCTATATATCTATCTATCTATCTGTCCATCTTTCTTTCTGTCTATCTGTCCATCTATCTATCTGTCTGTCTATTTATCAATCTATCTATCTGTGTTTCTATCAATCATCTATCTATCTGTCTATCCACCTATCTATTGATTTATTGATTGAGATAAAGTGTGAAATAGGCCCTTCTGGCCCTTCAAGCCACATCACTTAGCAACCCACCAATTTAACCCCAGTCTGATCACAGGATAATTTACAATGACCAATTAACCTATCAACTGGTACCTCTTTGGACTGTGGGAGGAAACTAGAGCACCCGGAGGAAACCAACACAGTCAAGGGAAGAACGTACAAATGTCTTACAGGCAGCAGTGAGAGTCGAACCGGGGATGCTGGTACTGTAAAGCGCTGTGCTAACCACAACACTACTGTGCTGCCCTTAGTGGCTCCCTGTGTGGAAATGGGTTACCCTGGGCTCTGGTGTTGGTATTGGTATTGATATTGGTTTACTATTGTCACATGTAACAAGATGCAGTGAAAAGGGTGTCTTGTCTACTGTTCATGCAGATCAGATTGTTAGTGAGGTAGAACAAGGTAAAACAATAGCAATGGAGAAGGAGTGTAAAAACTACAGAGAAAGTGCAGTGCAGGTAAACAATGAAGTAAAAGATCGTAAGAAGGGGGATTGTGAGGTCAAGAGTCCATCTTATCCTACAAGAGGTCTATTCAAGCGTCTGATAACAGTGGGATAGAAGCTGTACTTAGAACAGAACAGAATAGAACAATATTGTCATTACTCAAGACAATGAGATTGTTGTGCTCCTCCACTCAGTGCAAAACAGATATTTACAATGCATGTGGTAAGATGTAATTTAAAAAAAAATCCCATGTTTACATGCAACAAGTGACTTTCATAGTCCATAACACTCAAAAGGCCATTGGCAAGCTGGGTGTAGCATTATTGGCAAGCTGGGTGTAGCATTATTCAGCTGCACAACAGCCCTCAGGAGGAAGCTGCTTTTCAGTCTTACTGTCTGAGCTAGGATGTGTCTTTATCTCCTACTAGAATGAACGAGATTGAACAGACAGTGTCCGGGATGGGGCGGGTCTTTAATGAGGTTGCGAGTGCACCGTGGGCATCGAGAGTTGTAGATCACCTCTGGGTCAGTTGTTCGGTTCCAGTGATGTGCTGAGCCCCCCCCCGATCACCCTTTGGAGAGCCTGTCAGTTCATGTTTTCAGGCTTTTGTATCTTCTGCCTCCAGGGAGTGAGGAGAAGAGAGAATGTCTGGGGGGGGGGGCGGTTTTGATGATGCTGGCTGCTTTACTGGGGCAGTGAAAAGTGTGGACAGAGTCCAAAGAAGGAAGTTGCTTTCTGCGTGCACAGTGCTTCAGTTGCTTGTGGTGACGGGCACAGCAGCTGCTGTACTAAGCTATAATGTCTAGGTCCTCTATTGTTCATGGCATATGTATATCAATGATTTAGACTTAAATGTCCATCCAGACCATGGTCTTTTCTTGCTGCTGCTGTCGGGAAGGAGGCACAGGAGTCTTAGCTCCCACACCACCAGGTTCAGGCACAGGGATTACCCAAGAACCATCAGGCTCCTGAATCTGCATGGATAACTTCCCTTACCTCAACACTGAACTGATTCCACAAACCCTGGACTCACTTTCAAGGACTCTACAACTCATGATCTCAATGTTATTTATTAATCTATCTATCTACGTATCTATTTGTTTGTTTGTTTTTTTTTGTATTTGCACAGTTTGCTTTTGTTTGCACATTGGTTGGTTGTCAGTCTTTGTGTGTAGTTTTCCATTGGTTCTATTGTATTTCTTTGGATACTGTGAATGCCCACAAGAAAATGAATGTCAGGATAGTGTATGGTGGTGTGTGCACACTTTGATGATAAGTTTACTTCAAACTTTGAACTCAAATTTAGGCGCCGTGATTAATGATAAAGAGGATGCAAAATTTGCAGCGTGGTTGATGGTGAGAAAGAAAGGTGACGGCAGATGGGGAGGATTCGAAACAAAGTGTGGGAGCGCAGTTGGCCCAGAGCAATCGGGATCTGGAGCTCACTGCCTGACAATGTAGTGGAGGCAGGAATCCCTCTGCTACTGGACAGTACCTGGACGAGCACCTGAGGAGTATCAGCAGGAGTCTGGACTGAGAGCTAGGAAAGGGGATTGTCTTCTTCTACTGCTTTTTATTGGTGGTTAGAAGACCAACTATAAAAGTGCATTAGTGCCCCCTACTGAGCTGAAGTGTGAGGAGGATTTAGGAGAGTGATCCTAACACCTACTACCTTCACCTTGAAGAAGACATAATACTATTAATAAGGATAATAATTATTATATTGCCACTGATCCATTATTAGAGATTTGATAATCCATAATACAGTAACCATCCAGATATAATAATACAGGATAAGCAAGCCAGAACAACTTACTTCATAGATATAACCATTTCGAACACGCATAACATACAGCAATCAATTAGAGAAAAACACCAGAAATATGCTGAATTAAAAGAGGAAATTGAAAGACTATGGAACATGAACAACGTACACATTGCCTCAATAGTAAACACCAAAAGAATTGTCCAAGAGTTCCTAGCAATTGACAAATGAGTGTACATTGCCATATGCTTGACCCAAATTAAATTAATTTTTTTTTCAGCTCAAGCTGGTAAAAGCTAAAGTACTGACACACTCACTTATCAGTTGCTAGGAACTTTTGGACTATTCTGGTCGTGGTTAGTATCGCGGCTTTCTGAAGATTTACATAGATATTACTGTGTAACCCTAATTGTTTAATACTATTGTGTAGTGACTTTGAGATGATACCAGTTGTGGATATTATTATTGGGACAATGTATACCCTGTTCATGTTCCATAGTCTTTCAATTTCCTCTTTTAGTTCAGCATATTTCTGGTGTTTTTTTACTTATTGATTTCTCTAAGTTATGTGTGTTTGAAATGGCAATATCTATTAAGATAGTCATTCTTGCTCGTTCTTGCAATATTATGTCCCATCTGTAATAATGGATCAGTCATAATATAACTTGTGCAATTCTGACTCTAATATTGTTATTATCAAAATAAAAATGATCAAAAATACATAATGAAGGACCCATAAATTCAGGGCGATAAATGCAGAAAGTGCTAAGTAAAAACAGAAACAATCTAACACATTGCAGGATCCTGCAGCAGTTTAACTCAATCTGATTACCTACACAGGCACAATCAAGTGGCAAACATCATTCACAAACATCTTGCTTTAAAATACAAACTCATAAAAGACACCATACCTTACTATAAATACAAGCCTGATCCAGTTTTGGAGTCAGAGTCCCACGGGTTATATTATATTACTCAGAAAACTACAATATTAAACACCACTAGAATAGTTTGATAGTTCTTGGCAATTGAGAAATGAGTGTTCTTGGCTATGCCTGTACCTTGTGCTTTACCAGCTTGAGCTGAGAAAAATATTTTTATAATAATAATAATAATAATAACAACTAAGTAAATAAATAAATACACAAATACTCCATGTTATTGAGTTAAATTGTATTAAACAACCCAACAAGTTTTAAGAATTTAAGTACTTGTTTAAGCTTTTCTTGTGTTTCTTAACCATACCCCACCTAACTATCCAAAGTAACAATACTGCTTCCCAGGGTCTGTTTTCTCTCCCGCTCGTGTGCCCTACATTCCAATAACACGCGTGAAGCTGCTTCTGGAAGTTGACACTGTCTACGTTCACCTGAAGTATGTTTACCAAGTCTAAACAATGTGGGGTTTGAACCAGTATGGCCGAGTCCAAGCCGAGTAATTGTAGCTTCCCCCCTTCTGGAGCGTCCGCTCCTCCAGAGTGAAGTAACCTTTTTCGAATTCCGTACAAGCGTCTTCCCTTCGATTGTGTATCCCACAGACCCTGCCTGGTTGAGAGAACATGGTCCTCAATTAAAGCCTTTGACTTCCCCTTACATAGTGGAATATCAATATTGATAGCACTGATCTTCATATTGTTTAGCAAGTCTATCGATTACTTCATTTCCTTCCACTCCCTACATGAGCTGGGATTCACAAAAAGTAGACATACACTCCTAAGTAGTTAGCTAGTGACTTACTGCCTGTTTTGCCATTGGTGCTTAGGACAGCAATGAAGGTCTTCCATCTCTGTCTGTCCTTGGACATCTTCTCTATTGTGCCCCAGGAGTGGTTCAGGGTCCTCGTTCCTGCCTCTGTCTTACAGTACCAGGTTGTCTTTGGTCTCTTGTGTTTCCTCCTTCCTTCGGGGGTCCATTGAAGTGCTGTCTTGATGATGGAGCTGGTCTCTCTTCTCATCACATGCCCAGCCCATCGCCAACATTTCCTCATGATGATTGTGGCCATGTCCTCTTGGTGACACTGAAGGAGTAGGGCGTGGTTGATCTTTCTTGGCCAGAAGATACTTGGTGTGGAATGACGACACCTTGGCAAGGTCACTCCCTGACCTGTACAAGTGCGTGGACAGAAGCAAAAACAATAAGCATTGAAGCCTACGTCATCAAGAACCAACTAAGATGGAGTTCTCATGTTGTTCGGATGAAAGATGAACGTCTGCCAAAACAAATCTTCTACTCCCAGCTTAAAGAAGGCAAAAGTAAAAGAGGTGGACAACAGAAGAGATTCAAAGGCGTCTTAAAAGCCAACATGAAGAAATGTACCATCGACATCAGCAATTGGGAAACCAATGCCAAGGACAGGAAACTCTGAACATTGAACTTTGAAAACGGTAGGCTACAGTGGCAGAAGGCCAGAAACATACACTCAGTGGCCACTTGGTTAGGTGCAGGAGATGTCTAATAAAGAGACCACTGTGTGGAATTGACCGAATCCCATTAATTTCTATGATTCTACAACAAAGTGATTTTAACCTCCTTGGCACTGAAGCTTTAAAAAAAATCAATATGATAAGGATACAAAAAATATCAAAGCAAGACTGTTGGCAGTGGATAAAATGCCATGTTACTCCCAATAGTCAGAAGAGGGAATCTGCTCAAGCTTGTGCTGAATTAGAATAAAATTGTTGTATATAGAGGTCAGAAACATTGCACACTTGATCAGTGTTAAACTGAATAATCTTTGGCAAGTCAATTAACTTACTGGATGAGATCCAGAAACTTGTGCTATACTTTAGTAATTACTTCTGCCTTAGTGAGTATGTGAGACTGATAGATTTTAGTTCCCTGCACGTGTAATTTTCGGCCAGACTGAAGTTGATCCTGCATTTATATGATTTCCAGTCAGGACATGCAGGAAATTTAAAGTTCAGGGTGTTCTAATACATTTAGTGGTTCAGTTTGCTTGAGCCCAAGTTGGATATTACATAATTTATGAACTCCTTTTTTCTCAACCTAGTTTGACTAAGCACGGGACATCTGTTGGTGATGATCCATGCGGCCTTTTTAGATTCAGTTCTGTCATTATCGGTTGTGTTGATATGATAAAAATTCCCAGCCTATCTGACAGGTGTGTTATCCAGCAAAATTTGCCTTTGAGCTAATACTTCGTTCAAAGAAGTATGCCCTTCAGAAATGAGCAATTTTGGGCCTTTTAGCTAGGAAAGGGTGTGCTGGCATTGAACTCACCATTTGGAAGGACGGTAGAGGGAGAAACCCTCATAACATTTAAAGAATACGTGGTCTCCCCTCAGCCTGTTCTGTGCCAAATAAAACAACCCAACCCACTTCACCTTCCCTTATAGCAGAGGTTCCCAACCTAGTTAATGGTAGGGATCAATGGCATTAAAAAAAAGTTGGGAACCCCTGCCTTATAGCTAAAATTTTCCAGTCATTTTAAATTTCCTCAACACTCCCTCCATTTCAGTTGCATTTCTCTTGTAACGTGCTGCACATCGCTTTATTAAATAAAGAATATTCACTATTAGCCAGCTGGTGGCGTAGTGGCATCAGCACCGGACTTCGGAGCGAAGGCTCCTGACTTCGAATCCAGCCGTCTCCCTTGCACGCTTTCCATCCGTGCTGGGTTGAGCGTCGAGCTAGCAACTTGGCCTCATAAAAATAAGAAAGCCTGCTACAAAAACGCCGTCAATGACAGAGTCTCGATAACTCCACCCGGAGTTAAGGGCTTTCTTCTTCATATCCACTATATTGGGTGTCGGGACAGAGCTACATCTCTACCAAAGGAAGTGTAAGGTGCTCCTTCTCTCTGCTATCCTGCAGGTGTAGCACCTGCTTGCCCTCCCCAGTCACGTGAAGCTGTGGGAACAGGAGGTGGATGGTCATATGAGCAGCTGGTGCACATCACAACCTGGTTATATGACCACTGACACTAGGCAGACAATCTCTGAAGAGTATTGGTAATGGCTGGGGTCACCCATCTTGTAAAGACACTGCCCAGAAGAAGGCGATGGCAAAGCACTTCTGTAGAAAAATTTCTCAAGAACAATCACGATCAAAGACCATGATCTCTTACGTCATATGACTCGGTGCATAATGATGACATCATATGAGACAGCACATAATGATCCACTAAAGGACTCAAATGTTTAAATTCCAGTAGGATTTTGATTGTATCCCGTTGCAATTGCAATGGGAGAGATAAGAACTCCTGGGAAGATGGGGAGGACTGAGTTACATCCGGCCTTCAGAGAGTTGAAGTTCCATCTTGCCAAGTGATGGGTAGAGTGCCACGAACTGAAGAATCACGGGGAGGCAGTACATCAAGACAGCAAAAGAATCTGGTGGGGGGCCTCTGCACGCAGGTGATCACCCTCTGTCTCGATGGTGAGTGAAAGTTTGCTGCCGATTCTCGAGTCGGGGAACTCGATATAAAAAGCGGCACTTCAGACTGTGACTGTAACATCGAAACAGCGATTGTTTGTCTCCCCTCTCGCTGTGGAAGGAGTGACATCTGTCTCTCCCTGGTTTGGAAGAAAGAGAGCCTGAGAGGTATCGAATTGTTGGAATGGACAGTTAGTTTTTGATGTACTGAAGACCATGGTCTCTCTCTGGGGACTTTGGCGTTTGCTTGTATGGTGGGTGGTGAGAATGCTAATGCTTTATACTAGAATAAATGGAGGGAGGGGAGAGAGTTAATGCTGCTTGTGCATGGGATGGAGGGAGGGAGGGAGATTTGGGGTTCTTACATTTTTCTGTAATTCATTCTTGGGGAGGGTTTCTTCTGTTTTGAGGATATCTGTGAAAAATAAGAATTTCAGGTTGCATACTGTATACATGAGTGTGGGCACGTGGCCAAATGGTTAAGGCATTGGACTAGCTACCTGAAGGTCGTGAGTTCGAGCCCCAGCTGAGGCCCCCGAACCTGGAGGACTGGTGGACCACTCTTAGTCCGGCCTCTACCCTTTGACCTGTTTGGCATGGGTGACCCTACCAAGAGCCAAAGCAGAAAGCCCTGACTCCAGCCAACACAGTGGCACACAAGCCTCCAAGCTACGACAAGGCTGTGGTCCTCCTGGAGGACCGAGATTGGTGGCGTTATCCAAACAGGCAAAAGTGTGTAGGGTGGAGGGATACGCGCAAAATACTGGAGTGACTCAGCAGGTCAGGCAGCTTCTGTGGAGAGGAATAAACAGTTGATGTTTTGGGTTGAGGGCCTTCATCAAAACTGGAAAGGGAGGGGGGGAAGAAACCAGAAAAAGAAGTTTTGGGGGGAGGGGGAGTAGTACAAGCTGGCAGGTGATAGGTGAAGTCAAGTGAGGGGGGAAGTGGTTGGGTGGGGTGGGGGATATGAAATCAGAAGCTGGGAGGTGATTGGTGGAAGAAGTGAAAGGCTGAAGAAGAAGGAATCTGATAGGAGAGGAGAGCGGAGCAGAGGAGAGAGGGAAGTGGGGAGGTGATAAGCAAGTGAGGAGAAGAGAAAGGGTAAGAAGAGAGCAAGAATAAGGAATGGAAAAGGAAAGGAGATGAGGGAAGAGAAGTTAAAGAAATACATGCTCATGCAGTCGTGCCCTGATGGAGTATGAGGTGTTGCTCCTCCTGGAAAGTGTCCTCGTCATAGCTATATGCATGTCAGAATTGGAATGGGAAGTGAAATGAAGACACCCCCTCCCTTTTGTGATGGATGGAGTGAAACTGCACAACAAAGTGTTCCACCAATCTACATTGGATCTGACCAATGTCGAGAAGACCTCACCAGAATCACCAGATACAGTAGGAGAGCTCAACAGACTCGCAGGTGAAGGGTTGCCTCACCTGGAAGGACAGTCTGGTGTCCTGTTTGGTAGATATGGAGGACGTGTAGGGGCAGGTATTGCATTTGTCATGTTTGTAGCTTTGGGTGGGGGGGACTGGAGTTTTCTATATTCTGTGGATTCAAAGAGAGAGGGCATGTTCTTTGAGACTCATTGCAGTTGAACTCTTCCTCATAAATAACACTTGCAGTGTGCCATCCACAGAAAATATTACCAATGTCTGAAATTAATTGAATTGGACTTTATTACTTACATCCTTCATAAACATGAGGAGTAAAAATCTTTACATTGCGTCTCCATCTATATGTACAATGTGCTATTTATAGTAATTTATAATAAATAGTATGTACAACAGGACAGTCAATATAATATAGAAATACAATTGTATCAGCATTAATTAATCAGTCTGATGACCTGATGGAAGAAGCTGTCCCGGAGCCTGTTGGTCCTGGTTTTTATGCTGCAATACTGTTTCTTGGATTGCAGCGGATGGAACAGTTTATGGTTGGAGTGACTCAGGTCCCCAATGATCCTTCAGGCTATTTTTTCACACCTGTCTTTGTAAATGTCCTGAATAGTGGGAGGTTCACATCTACAGATGCACTGGGCTGTCCGCACCACTCTCTGCAGAGTCCTGCGATTGAGGGAAGTACAGTTCCCGTACCAGGCAATGATGCAGCCAGTCAGGATGCTCTCAATTATGCCCCTGTAAAAAGTTCTTATGATTTGGGGACCCATACCAAAATTCTTCAACCGTCTGAGGTGAAAGAGACACTTTTGTGCCTTTTTCACCACATAGCCAGTATGAACAGACCACGTGAGAACCTCGGTGATGTGTATGCTGAGGAACTTAAAGCTGTTCACCCTCTCAACCCCAGATCCATTGATGTCAATAGGGGTTAGCCTGTCTCCAGTCTTCTTGTAGTCCACAACCAGCTCCTTTGTTTTTGCAACATTGAGGGAGAGGTTGTTTTCTTAACACCACTGTGTCACGGTGATGACTTCTTCTCTGTAGGCTGCCTCATTATTATTTGAGATTAGGTCAATCAATGTTGTATCATCAGCAAATTTAATTAGCAGATTAGAGCTGTGGGTGGCGACACAGTCATGGGTATACAGGGAGTAAAGGAGGGGGCTTAGGACACAGCCCTGAGGGGCTTCTGTGTTGAGGGTCAGAGGGGCAAAGGTGAGGGAGCCTACTCTTACCACCTGTGGCCATCTGACAGGAAGTCCAGGATCCAGCTGCTTGAGGCAAATTAAAAAGAATATTCTCAGTGATGTATTTAATCCATGTGAGCTACAAATAATTATACAGAATATTAATATATCACATTATGCAACATTGATTGCTTCTTGATCGATGCCTTTAAAGAGTTCAAGTACATTTATTATCAAATATGTATGCGGTATACGACCCTGAGATTTGTCTTCTCATAGACAGCCACAAAACAAAGAAACCCACCATGAAATCTGCTCAAAGAAAACGTCAAACCACAGTCACTGACACAGTCTAAGGATGTTCAGTTTAGTTCAGTTCAGTTTAGCGCTGCGTCTTCTTTCGACTGCGGCTGTGAAGCCAGTCCGCCTCGATCAAAATCACACACAATAACAATAGAAAGAGGAGTAACCAGAAACCAGGAGCACATTATAACATGAACTACAAACTACAAACTGCAATGATTAAACTTTGCCCAAGACCCAAGGCCCCGGCACCATTCTCCGGCAGCATGGAGCAGAAGGGAGAGGGAGAGGCCGGTCGAACACAGGTACCTTCCTCCCGCAGCAGTGACTGGGAGGGAGAGGAAGACTGGTCAAACACAGGCAGATGGCTCGGAACACCCGCTCACCTTCCGCTCCCGTCTTCCGTGATTTCAATCGGAGAGGTCGGCGAGAAATGGAGTCGATCACGCCCCGTCTCTGGGCTTCTTGGCTTCCAGGCTGCACACTGTGCTCCAAACTTCACCAAACGCCCTTGGAGTCAGCAAATCACCTTCTTTAACCTCTCGTGGTTACTGTCACGTAATTTCATGTGGACTCTTATCAGATTCATGGACTCAACGTTCTCATGAAGGGTCTCAGCCGGAAATGTTAACTCCTTATTCCTCTCCATAGATGCTGCCTGACTTGCTGAGTTCCTCTGTCATTTTGTGTGTGTTACTCTGGATTTCCAACTTCTGCAGAATCTCTTGTGTTTATAATCCATTTAATTTCCTTCCACGGTAACAAACGTATGCTCTACCCAGCCATTGAACTTACAAATCCATTTTGTTAATATCTACCTATCTATCTATCTATTTATGATTATTATTATGATTATGAGGACATGCAGTCCCCTTTTATTGTCATTTAGTAATGCATGCATTAAGAAATTATAAAAATGTTTTTCCAGAATGATATCACGAAAACACATGACAAACTGACTTAAAAACTAACAAAAACCACATAATTATAACATATAGTTACATCAGTGCAAAGCAATACCGTAATTTGATAAGAACAGACCATGGCACAGTAAAAGTCTCAAAGTCTCTCGAAAGTCCCATCATCTCACGCAGACGGTGAACCTCCAGCACCGCAAACTTGCCGATGCAGCATCCGGAAGCATCTGACCACAGTCCGACTCCGAGTCCGTCTGAAAACTCCGAGCCTCCGACTACCTATTTGACACCGAGCACCATCTCTACCGAGCATTTTGACCCCCGCCCCGGCAACAGGTGATATGCAAAGCCGAGGATTTGGGGCCTTCGTCTCCAGAGATTCTCGATCGCACAGTAGCAGCAGCAGCGAAGCGGGCATTTCAGAAGATTCTCCAGATGTTCCTCTGTGCTTCATGGCTGTCCCCATCAAATCTGGATTGTGCACGGCACCCCTAGTTACACATATCGATATTCATTCGGAACGGCCGTGCGCGCTGCGTCGCGCCGTCATCTTCTCCTCCCACCTATTTATTTATTTATTTATTTACTACAGTACAGAGTAGACCCCCCTGTCTCTTCGAACCAGGCTGCCCAGCAATCCCCCAGTTTAACCCGAGCCTAATCACGGGACAAGTTACAATACCCAATTAACCTACCAACCAGTGCGACTTTGGACTGTGGGAGGAAATCGGAGCACTCGGAGGAAACCCACTCAGTCACAGGGAGAACATACAAACTCTGTACAGACATTGTCAGGAATTGAACCCGGGTCAACTGCACTGTAAAGTGTGCTAACCACTAGGCTACTGTGCATTTATTTACAATCTTAGTCAGCTGCATCATGGGCTCTGGTCTCCGTAGTATTCAAGACGTCTTCATGGAGCAATGCTTCAAAAAGGCGGCATCCAACACTAAGGACACCCATCACTCAGGTCATGCCCTAATCGCATTGCTACCATCAGGAAGGAGGTACAGAAGCCTGAAGTCTCACACTCAATGATTCAGGAACAGCTTCTTCCCTTCTTCCCCTCTGCCATCCGATTTCTGAATGGACATTGAACACTACCTCACTGCTTTTTTTAAATTTCTATTTTTGCACTACTTATTTAATTTAAGTGTAGGCATGTGGCCAAGTGGTTAAGGCATTGGACCAGTGACCTGAAGGTCGTGAGTTCGAGGCCCAGCCGAGGCAACGTGTTGTGTCCTTGAGCAAGGCACTTAACCACACATTGCTGTGCGACGACACTGGTGCCAAGCTGTATGGGTCCTAATGCCCTTCCCTTGGACAACATCGGTGTCATGGAGAGGGAGACTTGCAACATGGGCAACTGCTGGTCTTCCATACAACCTTGCCCAGGCCTGCGCCCTGGAGAGTGAAGACTTTCCAGGTGCAGATCCATGCTCTCGCAAGACTAACAGATGCCTTAAATTAAAATTTAGTTTAACCATTTAATTTTTGTATATGTAACATTTTTACTGCTATGCTGTAGGTATTTCATTTTAGCAGTCTTGTAAGAGCAGTCTGTTCTTCTTTCAGCCTGTTTGGGTTTGAGCTGAGATAAAGGGCTTCGTTGTTCAACTTAGGAATGTGGTGTCAGCCAGTCAGGATGGTGGAATTGGAAGATGGTGCTGGATCACACTATCGGAGAGGTTTTTGTGACAGACACTGGTGTGGGTTGAGGTTTTTTTTGCGGGAGCTGGTCGAAGGCAGGGGGTAAGATGGCTGAGGATGCCGTCCCTGTTGCACAAGGTGCTTTGCGCAGGTGAATGGCTTCAAGGAGGAAGGACCAGTACTCCCGTGGGGGAGTCTGTTTGTTCAGGATGGATTTCAAACGACATTCACGCAGACCGAGGGTCCAGCACGTGAGTTAAAGACAACTTCAAGATGTGCTCCAACTTACGTACACATTTGGACTGGGTGAACTGTAATGGGCCCATTTCATTTTTTTCTTCTCTTTTTTCCCACTATCTGTTTGATAAAGCTGACGTGTAAAAATTGTTTCTATATAGTTGTATGCAGTGTATGGCCTGTTATTTTTTGCCAGTGGCTAATTGCATGGGGGCAGTAATTACACAGTATTCACACAGATCGGGGTTCAGGTGGGTGAGACATCCCAACTTCTCTGTTTTTGTGGGACCCAGAGCATTTGGACCCTAGACACACTGAGCCTGAAAAAGGTGGTTTTCTCACCGTTGAGTCCAGGGGCTGTTAGTGAGGGGCTAACAAGCTGCATCTCTAGAGATGCCCGGTAAAAAGGGGCTTCATATGGTACAGTAATTCACAGATTCTTTCTCTATGGTCATGTACTGCGTTGTACTGCTGCCGCAAAGACAACAAATCTTGCGAGATAGGCCGGTGATATTAAATCTGATTCTGATTCCTTCTCTTCCGCCAGCCACCCTAAACTCAAAGGCTTAGAATCCCGTCTCTTAGTCGGAGTTAAGTCCCACTCGAAAGATTTGGAAACATGGACTAGGCTTGTGCAGTGGTGTGGGACTGCTGAACGGTTTGGGATAACCCAAGATGACATTTCCCCTGCTAAATGGATGTAACTCTTCCTTATGGACTATTCAGGGATTCCCAGCTTGGGGTCCACAGCATAAGGTAGGGTCCATGGCATGAAAAAGGTTGGGAACCCCTGCACAATATCAAAGCAGAACAGAGGAGTTCTCCAGGGTGCCCTGTCTGTTAGCTATCTCCCCACTCACATCTGGTTCTAATCCCATTGTGACAATAGGCGAGGATGGTAAGGACCCATCTGAGATGAGAATCGAGATACGATTGTGAGACTGAGACGAGAAGAGGGTTTTTTTACTGGATGCCAGAATAGAACTTCATGAGACCAGATGAGAATCCAAACGAGACAGAAATCCTAAACGCAACCACAGACTGAACAAAAGTTCAGCTGACCACTGAGCACCAAACCTGAAACATAGAAAACCTACAGCACAATACAGGCCCGTCAGCCCATAAAGCTGTGCTGAACATGCCCCTACCTTAGAAATTACCTAGGGTTACGCAGAGCCCTCTATTTTTCTAAGCTCCATGTACCTATCCAGGAGTCTCTTAAAAGACCCTATCGTAGCCGCCTGCACCACTGTCACCGGCAGCCCATTCCACACACTCACCACTCTCTGCATAAAAAACTTACCCCTGACATCTCCTCTGTACCTACTTCCAAGCACCTTAAAACTATGCCCTCTCATGTTAGCTGTTTCAGCCCTGGGAAAGAGACTCTCATTATCTTATACACCTCTATCAGGTCACCTCTCATCCTCTGTCATTCCAAGGAGAAAGGCCTGAGTTCACTCAACCTATTCTCATAAGGCATGCTCCCCAATCCAGGCAACATCCTTGTAAATCCCCTCTTCACCCTTTCTATAGTTTCCACATCCTTCCTATAGTGAGGCGACCAGAACTGAGCACAGTACTCCAAGTGGGGTCTGACCAGGATCCTATATAGCTGCAACATTACCTCTCCTAAACTCAATCCCATGATTGGTGAAGGCCAATGCACCATATGCCTTCTTAACCACAGAGTCAACTTGCATAGCAGCTTTGCGTGTCCTGTGGACTCGGACTCCAAGATCCCTCTGATCCACCACATTGCCAAGAGTCTTACCATTAATACTATATTCTGCCATCATTTCAGAGTTCAGGTGCTCTTTAAATATCCAAATCTTGGTGCCAAAACATGGCCACCAATTGGCAGAGAGGGCGAGAATCTTTGAATAGCCAGTTATCCATACTCTGAAGAATCGCAGCATCTAAACATCTGGAGGTTGGCCCGATCAGGTGTTTGTTGTTTGTCAGAGTTTCTCACACACATATCTCGGCCGTGTTCCTGACTGTACAACGATGACTGCATTTCAGAAGCAGCTCAGAGGCTGGAAGGCTCTGCAAGCCTTATCTCGGCCTTCTGAGTCATTACCCCATGGAACCCAAAGGTCAATGGTATTGTTGTAAAATAGTGACAGCAGTGACAGCAATGTATAGGAGTAAGTTTCTGCAGATTTCCTGGCCCAGTAACATTCCCTTGGTAGTTCCCCTTATCGTCCCTGTCCTTCAGTTGATTCCAGCAATCAGCATGGTCCAACTGGGACTGTAACTCATTAACTTACCTACTGCCTGTTACGCCGCTGGCATTTAGGGCAGCAATGAAGGTCCTCCATCTCTCACAGTGTTCAGGGCTTCTTTCGTCCTGACAGTAGCTCAGATTTCACTCCTGTCAGTCGTGCAATTCCCAGGTGGAGACTCAGGAATAATGCTGCACTCAGATGCAGAAGGATTCTTCATTGCTGCTTCCGTAACAGCTTTGCTTGGCCGGTCAGCCTTGTTAACCCTGAACCTGGAGGACCAGCAGACTGCTCTTCGTCTGGCCTCTACCCTTTGACCTGTTTAGCATGGGTGAGCCTGCCAACAGCCAAAGCGTAAAGCCCTGACTCCAGCCAGCATTGTTCTCAGGGTGGCTGAGGCACGCAAGCCTCCAAACCATAATAAGGTGCGGCCCTCTTGGCGGGGTAGCTCGTTAAGCTGAAAAATTAACTCTCTTTCTCTTTCCACTAACACCACCTGGCAGACTGACTATTTCAGAATCAGGTTAATTATCACCGACATATGTCCTGAATTATTTTGTGGAATAATATAGACATTATCATCGCAAGCAAAAGAAAATCTGTAGATTCTGGAAATCCGAGCAACACACACAAAATGCTGGAGGAACTCAGCAGGCCAGATGGCATCTATAGAAAAAAATACAGTCGCATTTCGGGCCGAAACCCTTCAGCAGGACGTTATGTGCCATGTCGCATGACATCATCGTTATGTGCTGTGTTGTAAGACGTGGACGATCGTGGTCTCATGACCATGATTGTTCTTGGAAAATTTTTCTACAGAAATGGTTTGCCATTACCTTCTACTGGGCAGAATCTCTACGAGACAGGTGACCCCAGCCATTATCAATTCTCTTTAGAGATTGTCTGCCTGGCGTCAGTGGGCGCATAACCAGGACTTGTGATATACATCAGCTGCTCATACCACCATCCACCACCTGCTCTCATGGCTTCACCTGACCCTGATCGGGGGCTAAGCAGGTGCTACACCTTGCCCAAGGGTGACCTGCAGGCTAGCGGAGGCAGGGAGTGCCTCACACCTCCTTTGGTAGAGACGTATCTCCACCCTGCCACCCCACCCAGGGGTCACGTATCTTGTAGCAATTTAGTACAAGATGTAAAAAGTTACTATAAGTTACAGTTATAATAAAAATAAATTAAATAAATAGCGCAAAAAGGGAATTGAAAGGTGGTGTTCATGGTTTATTGACCATTCAGTAATCTGATGGCGGAAGCTGTTTCTAAAACATTGAGTGTGGGTGTTTAGATTCCTATAGCTCCTCCCTGATGCTAGTAATGACAAGAGGCCATGTCCCGAATCCTGAGAGGGCATATTGGCGGATGCCGTCTCTTAAGATACCATCACCTAAGGATGTCCTTGATGGCTGGGAGGGTTGTGCCCATGGTGGAGTTTGCTTAATCTATCTGCGCGTTGGATCCTTGCGATCCTCTGCTTTGGAGTCTTCATCCCAGGCTGTGTCGCAACCAGTCGGCATGCTCTCCACAGTACATTGAGTCATAGAAGAGTACAGCACAGACACAGACCCTTTGGCCCATCTAGACTGTGCTGAATCATTAGTCTGACTAGACCCATCAACCTCCACCCAGACCATAGCCTTCTATATCTCTCCCATCCATGTACCTATCCAAGTTTCTCTTAAATATTGAAATCAAACCCATATGCACCACTTGCACTGGCAGCTCATTCTGCATGCCCTGGGTGAAGAAGTTTCCCCACATATTGTCCTTAAACATTTCACCTTTCACCCTTAACCCATGACCTTTAGTTGTAATCTACCCTCACCATTCCCAACATGCTTTGCTCCCACCAGGTTTATAAACTCGCTCTTTGCTCCACATTGAGAAATACAGTACTGTGCAAAAGTCTTAGGCACCTTAGCTATATGTATGTGCTTAAGATTTTTGTAGCATACTGTACTAAAATAGTCAGTTTTATTTCAGATTTCCAGCATTTGTGGTTTTGACAATGATTTTATTGTACAGATAAATTAATCAAGTTCACCTCATTGTGACAAACTTATTCCACAGTACTTCACAAAATCCACATTAGTAACGGCTTCTTCAGCATCAAGTAGCTACTTTGAAGTCTCATATTTCACATTGGTAAAGAATTGTTAAATTTCGGATATCACTGCAAGTCTACAATAATCATTCAGGAAAGTTTTACATCAAAGGAAATGCCCAGCTTTGAATGAGAGGTGAAATGTAGTGTAACTGCTATTTCTATTCTGAGAAGGAAACCATCGCCGTTTGCTCGGAGGTGTTGATCATATTCTTAACCGGAATTGGAAAATCAGTTTGAAACGTTCCTCTTCAAATTAACAACCACAATGAATTATTCAGAGGTTCTTTTGACTTCATCAGCCAATGGGCTGGAGGAGAAGAAATGTCTACTGCATGCAGGAGACACGAGAGCCTGCAGATGCTAGAACCTAGAGAAACAAGTGATCAGCTGCGGGAGCGGGGGGAGCACAGCAGAGTCTGATGCAGGGTTGACAATTCTGTAGTGGCAATACCAAACCAAAACAATCACTGCTCGCCTGCAACTGCTACGGAGTGGTTATAATTTTGTGCCGTGCCCCCCAGCTCCAATGATTGCGAATCCTTTATTCAATCCTTTATTAGTAATTAGCAAACATACAATCTTGAAGCGATGAAACTTAAGCATACCCAAGTGTAAGCTAAGAACTATTCAGCGTAATCTCAGCGGTCAGCAAAAGATATGACTCTGCAGGTCCCAAGCTACAAACTGCAATGAAATAAGCAAGAATACGTGACTTATTCCCTTTGCTTTTACCACACCCCCATTCATGTGATTAGTTACCATAATAAACGCACAACACAGAATACAAAGTAGATAGAGAATAGATACATGCCTCCTACAATTTCTATCCCCCCCCCACCCCCGCAACATGCTGCTTGCCCCGTTGAGTTTCTCCAGCAGACTGTTTCTTCTACACCACAGTCTACTTATTGTTGACAAGGGGGGGTGGGGGAATGTTGACTCAGACCACGAGAGGCCTGTGTCAGGCATTTTCATACCTTACAAAGCGCAGATTGGAAGTCTGTGTGGGGCGCCACTCCTCGCACAGACACCAGAGCAATGTGTGATTAAGTGCCTTGCTCAAGGACACAAACATGCTGCCACAGCTGAGGCTCAAACTAGCGACCTTCAGATCACTAGACCAATGCCTTAACCACTTGGCCACATGCCCAACAATTGTTGACAAAGTCACCATGAACTACAGCAAAAAAGGACTAATGAATGAAATTATAGCAGGATACCTCTTCAATGAAAACCAGTGAGGGGAATGAAGTTACACAGTGGAAACATAGGATCACGCCCGACCATTTACCCCGATGCATCCCCTAGGTTGATTGACAGAGTTAAATGCCCTATCACCCTCCATGCAATGTTGGCATTCATTTTCAGTGGATTGGAATGTAAGAAGCAAGGATGAAACGTTGAGGCTTTATAAAGCACTGGTGAAATTTCACTTGGAGTATTGCGAGCAGTTTTGGGCCCCTTATCTAAGAAAGGATGTGTTGACATTGGAGAGGGTTCAAAAGAGGTTCATGAAGATGATTCCAGGATTGAAAGGCTTGTTATATGAAGAGTGTTTGATGGCTCTGGGTTTCTAGACACTGGAATTCAGAAGAATGAGCGGTGACCTCATTGAGACCTATCGAATGGTGAAAGGCCTCAGTAGAGCGGATGTAGAGAGGATGTCTCCTATGGTGAGAGAGTCTAAGACCAGAGGGCACAGCCTCAGAATAGAGGGGCATCCTTTTAGATCGGAAATAAGGAGGAATTTCTTGAGCCAGAGAGTGGTGAATCTGTGGAATTCATTGCCACAGGTGGCTGTGAAGGCCACATCATTGGGTATATTTAAGGCAGAGGTTGATAGATTCTTGATTAGCCAGAGCATGAAGGGATACGGGGAGAAGGCAGGAGATTGGGGCTAAAAGGGAAAATGGATCAGACATGATAAAATGTTGGAGCAAACTCAATGGGCCAAATAGCCTAATTCTGCTCCGATATCTTACAGTTTTATGGTATCTTGGCACATGGGCACATATGACAATAATAAATTAATACCAATGCTATTATCAGCACATGGACACTATCTTGATATTCGTTATTGGTAATGTTTGTTTATTTATTTATTTATTTATTATTGTTACCATGCCAGAATCCATTGATTCTTGAAAGATTGTTACTAATGCCTCCACAATCTCTTCAGCTATCTCTTTCAGAATTCTTGAATATGATCCGTCTGGCCCAGGCAATTTATCTCCCTTCAGACTTTTCAGTTTCCCAATCTCCCTCTTCCTAGTAATAGCAACCGCACTCTCTTCTTCCCTCGACACTCTCAAAATTCCGGCATGCTGTTGGCTTTGACTTCCTTTGTGAGCCACAGTTCCATCATCCTGCCATTAGAATACCTCTTTTTTGGGATGTATCTATCCTGCGCCTTTCAAGTTTCTCCCGGAATCTCCAACCATTGCTGCACTGCTGTCATCCCTGCTAATGTCCCATTCCAGTCAACTTTGACCAGCTCTTCTCTCATGTCTCTGTAATTTTCTTAACTCCACCGTAACACTGCTACATCTGACTTTATCTTCAACCTCTCAAATTGCAGCGCGAATTGTATCATATTATGATCATTGAGACCTAAGGGTTCCTTTACCTTAAGCTCCCTTATCAAATCCAGTTCTTTACACAACACACAATCCAGAATTGTGCCTGTCCCCTAGAGGTCTCAACAACAAGCTGCTCTAAAACCATCTTGTAGGTATTCTACAGATTCTCTCTATTGGGATCTAGCAACAGCCTGTTTTTCCTCTATCTACCTGCATATTGAAATCCCCCATGATGATTGTCACATTGCCCTTTTGACATGCCCTTTCTATCTCCCATTGTAATTTGTAGTCCACATCCTGGCTATCGTTTGGAGGCCTGTTAAAAACTCCCATCAGGGTCCTTTTGCACTTCCAGTTTGTTAACTCTGCCCACAAGGATTCTATGTCTTCTGATCTTATATCACCTCTTTCTAAGGATTTGATTTCATTTTTTTTTACCAACAGAGCCACACCCCCCACCTACTTGCCTGTACTTTTGATACAATGCATCCTTGGATGTTAAACTCCTAAATATTATCTTCTTTCAGCCACGACCCATTGATGCCCACAATGTCATAACTACCAGTTTCTAACTGCACTACAAAATCATCTACCTTATTCTGTATACTAGGTGCATTCAAATTCATATTCAGTCCTGTATCTGTCTCGCTTTTCGATTTTGTCCCCCTTTTACACTGCAATTCATTGCACTGACTGCAATTTTTGCTCTTTCATCAGCCTATCCTTCCTGACCATCTCACTACACACTGCCTCTGCTTGTAAACCACAGCCCTAATCTCAGCCTTATCACTCAGTTTCCCATCACCCTCCCATCTAAGTTTAAACCAGGGGTCCCAACCTTTTTTATGCCATGGATCAATACTATTAAGCAAAGGATCCATGGATCGCAGGTTGGGAACCCCTGGTTTAAACCCTCCCCAACAGCTTCCTCTCCAGTTCAGGTGTAACCTATCCCTTTAGTACAGGCCTTACCTTCCCTAGAAGAGATCCCAATGATCCATAAACCTGAACCCCTGCCCTCCTGCACCAGTTCCTCAGCCACGTATTCACCTGCCAAATCATCCTATTGTTACCCTTACCGGCACGTGGCACAGGCAGCAATCCAGAGATTACCACCCAGGAGGTGCTGCTTTTCAGCTTTCTACTTAACTCCCTAAATTCTGTCTGCGGGACCTCCTCACTTTTCCTACTTACATTATTGGTGCCAATACGTGTGGCACATGGCCAAGTGGTTAAGGGGTCAGTCTAGTGACCTGAAGGTCACTAGTTCGAGTCTCAGCTGAGGTAATGTGTTGTATCCTTGAGCAAGGCACTTAACCACACATCGCTCTGTGGTGACACTGGTGCCAAGCTGTATGGGTCCTCATGCCCTTCCCTTGAACAACATCGGTGTCGTGGAGAGGGGAGACTTGCAGCATGGGCAACTGCCGGTCTTCCATACAACCTTGCCCAGGCCTGCACCCTGGAAACCTTCCAAGGCGCAAATCCATGGTCTCACGAGACTAACGGATGCCTATTACTTTTACAGTGTGGCGCGTGGCCAAGTGGTTAGGGCATTGGGCTCATGATCTGGAAGGTCGTGGGTTCGAGTCTCGGCCAAGGCAGCGTGTTGTGTCCTTGAGCAAGGCACTTAACCACACAGTGCTCCAGTCCACCCAGCTGAATATGGGTACCGACAAATGCTGGGGGTTAACCTCGCGATCGACTGGCGTCCTATCCGGGGGGGGGGGGGGGGAGTCTTGTACTTCATGCCATAGAAACCGGCATAAGCACCGGCCTGATGGGCTACAAAGCTCGGGACAGACTTTAACTAAAGTTACTATTACAATATGTACCAAGGCTTCTGGCTGCTATTCCTCCCCATTTAGAATGTTGTGGTCCAGATCCAAGATGCCCCTGACCCAGGCACCTGTGAGGTAACATACAGTACCATAAGGGTGTCCCTATCATGTCCACAGAATCTCGTGTCTTCTCCTGTAACTATGGAATTCGCTATCACTGCTGTGACCCTCTCCTCCTCACTTCCCTTCTGAGCCATATCGGCAGACTGAGTCCCAGAGTCCCGTTTGCTGCAGCTCCCCCCACCCGACAGTATCGAAATGTTGCCCCCCTCGACAGTATCCAAAATTGTATACTGCTTTGAGGAGAAAGGCCATGAGGGTATTCTGTTTTATTCATTTACAGGATGTGGGTGTCACCAGCTAAGCCAACATTTATTGTCCATCCCTAGTTGCCCTCGAGATGGTGCTGATGAGCTGCCTTCTTGAACTGCTGCAGTCCCTGAGGTGTAGATACACTCAGGGTGCTGTGAGGGAGGGAATCCCATGATTTTGACCCAGTGACAATGAAGGAATAGCGATATGTTTCCAAGTCAGGATGGTGAGTGACTTGGAGGGGGATTTCCAAGTGGTGGTGTTCCCAGGTATCTGCTGTTCTCACCCTTCTAGATGGTTGCCCATTTCCCTTCCTGATCCTAACGATCATCCACTTAGCTGCCTCCTGCAACTGAAGGGTGACGAGCTCCCTTTAGCTCCTATCTATCATCTCCGATGAGATGAAGGTCATCAAAGGTCATCTCTGAACACACAACATGTCGAACCTTGATGCGGGCGGACCCCAGATGCAGAAGACCACAGCGGGTTCCACAACCCATACCTGATAAAGTGGCCACTGATTGTACGGTTTGGTTTTTGTCAAGTAATTGGGCAAAGTTTTCAGTTCTTTATTGGTGAAGAGAAGGCAGAAGAAGGCCTCTTAGAGTTCAATTCATTGAATCAGATTGAATGGGTTGGTGTAGTTTATTGTGGAACACTTGACAGATTTAAATTCCAAGCAAGACTACTTTAAAATGAATAAGCAGAAAAAATATACTGTGCACATGCATCATCCAGCACCTTTGAGTTCTATTACCTGCACTATCCACTGGTCTGTATTCAAAGTAATTAGCTGAGTGGGATGGCTTAGTCTTTTTATATTCATATGAGATGTCAGCTTTGCTGCTGAAGCCAACACTAATTGCCCAGGCAGTGAGGTGTTGCATCAGTTTCTGCTGTGACCGCCGACCCTGACCTCGAATACCATCCATGTAGAATTTTCACCTTTTTTCCTGTGACATCTGCTGTTCTGCTTTCCAGCCAGACATCTTACTACCTCTGCTAGGTTAATTGGGGATTTTCAATTATTTAAGAAAGGATGTGCTGACATTGGAGAGGGTTCAAAGGAGATTTATAAAAATGATTCTGGGATTGAAAGGCTTGTCTTATGAAAAGCGTTTGATGGCTCTGGGCCTGTACTCACTGGAGTTCAGAAGAATAAGGGGTGGCCTCATTGAAACCTATCAAATGTTGAAAGCTAATGTTCCAGTAATACCCTGCCTCTCCTTCACCATTCCCCATCCCCTTTTCCCTCTCTCACTTTATCTCCTCACCTTCCTCTGGTTGTCCTCCACCCTTTTCTGTCATCCATGATCTTTCTGTCCTCTCCTATTAGACGCCTGCTTCTCCAGCCCTGTATCTCTTTCACCAATCAACTTCTCATCTCTTTATTTCACCCCTCTCCCTCCCGGTTTCATCTATCACCTTGTGTTTCTCCCTCGCCTTCCCGTTCCCCACCCCCACCTTTTAAATCTACTCCTCAGCTTTTTTTTCTCCATTCCCGCTGAAGGGCCTTGGTCCAAAACATCGACTGTTTACTCTTTTCCATAGATGCTGCCTGGCCTGCTGAGTTCCTCCAGCATTTTGTGTGCATTGCTTTGGATTTCCAGCATCTGCAGATTTTCTCTTGTAAATGTTGAAAGGCCTCGATAGAGTGGATGTGGAGAGGATGCATCCTATGGTGGGGGAGTCTAAGACGAGAGGACACAGGCTCATAATAGAGGAACATCCATTTAGAATGGAAATGAGGAGGAATTTCTTTAGCCGGCTGGTGAATCTGTGGAATTCATTACCACAGGCAGTTGTGGAGTCCAGATCATTGGGTATATTTAAGGCAGAGGTTGATAGATTCTTGATTAGTCAGGGCATTAAGGGTACAAGGAGAAGGCAGGAGATTGGGGCTGAGAGGAAAAATAGATCAGCCATGATGAAATGGTGGAGCAGACTCAATGGGCCAAATGGCCTAATTCTGCTCCTGTATCTTATGGTCTTATTATCCTTTAGTGGTAGACAAGTGGTAGGGGAATTAAAGGGGTGCGGGAGATGACATTGCAGAGCAACAAGGGGCTGATGGCATTGCCAAAATGCTAAATTGGTTTATTATTTTCACAAGGTACAGTGAAAAACTCTGCATGCCATCGATACAGATCATTTCTTCACATCCGTGCACAGAGCTAGTACCAGGAAAAGCAATAACAGAATGCAGAAAAAAATATTCTACTTATAAAGGGCAGGGCAGACAGATGGAAGCATGCAGGCCATTTCAAGGTAGATCGAGAAGCCAAGAGGCCAGTTCGATAATCTTTTAACAGTGGGGGTAAAAAGCTGCCCATGGGTCTGGTGCTAAGTTTTTGTATGTTTTGCCTGACTGGGGAGGAAGCAGAGAGAATGTCTGGGGTGGATGGGGACTTTGATTATGCTGAGCAACGCACACAAAATGCTGAAAGAACTCAGCAGGCCAGACAGCATCTATAGAAATAAATAAACAGTCGATGTTTCAGGCCGAGAACATTCCTCAGGGATAATAAGGAAGGGGGTGGGGGGAAGACTTCAGAATAAAAAAGTAGGGGAGAGGAATAGCTAGAAGGTGATAGGTGAAGCCAGGTGGGTGGGAAAGGTCAAGGGTTGGAGAGGATGAAATCTGACAGGAGTGAAGAGTGGACCATAGGAGAAGGGGAAGGAGGAGGAGGCCCTGGGGGAATTAATAGGCAGGTGAGAAATGGTAGAAGGTTGGAGTGGGGAATAGAAGAAGGGGAAATGAGAAATTGATATTCAGGCCTTTGGTTTGGAGGCTACCTAGACAGAATATAAGGTGTTGCTCCTTCACCCTGAGGGTGGCTTCATTGTGGCACAAGAGGAGGCCATGGACTGACACGTTGGAATGGGAATGGGAATGGAAATTAAAATGTTCAGCCATCGGGAAATCCCACTTGTGGTGAATGATGCGGAGGTGCTTGACAAAGCGGATTATGCAGGTTGCTTAGCCAAGGCAGGTGAGAAATTCAGACAAAGGTCTGCAGAGAGTGGGCAAGGACCTATTGGGATGAATGGCCTCCTCCTGTGCCATCATGTAGACATTCCAGATTGTCCTTGGGAAGTTCATCAAACAGCCGCCATGTATTTAAGGTAATTCTGCAAGGAAGGAATCTTGTAGGAAGTGGTGTCCCTCGTCTCGGCTGCCTTGGTCCTGCTACATAGCACAGATGAGGTGCTTAGGAGGTGCTGCTTTGGTAAATATTGTCGATGGTGCATTTCAATGCCCAACTGGGTGGAGGAGGTCGAGGGCAAATGTAAATAAGCTTTAAATGCAAATCTTTTATTCAATTCTTGTGCTAAGTCCCTGGCAACACTGCCATCAGCCTGGATCCATCTTTCATGCCAAGTTCCACCATACTCATAAAAATTACAGTCATAGAGTTATAGAAACAGGCCCTTCAGCCCATCTAGTCCATGCCAAACAGTTATTCTGCCTAGTCCCATTCGACCTGCACCTGGACAGCATCCCTCCTTACCCCTCCCATCCAAACTTCTCATAAATGTTGAAATTGAACCCACATCTGCCACTTCTGCTGGTTGCTCACACCACCCTCTGATTGAAGAGGATCTCCCTAAACATTTCACCTTTCACTCTTAACCTATGACCTGTAATACTAGTCCCACCCAACCTCAGTGGGAAAAGCTTGCTTGCATTTACCCTATCTATGTCTCTCATAATTTTGTATACCTAGCTTTAGCTGATGACGTGGCATACATTTAGAACATAGAACGTAGAACATGGAATAGTACAGCACAGTACAGGGCCTTTGGCCCACAATGTTGTGCCGACACTCAAACCCTGCCTCCCATATACCACCCCCCCCCACCTTAAATTCCTCCATATACTTGTCTATTAGTCTCTTAAATTTCACTAGTGTATCTGCCTCCACCACTGACTCAGGCAGTGCATTCCATGCACCAACCACTCTCTGAGTGAAAAACCTTCCTCTAATATCCCCCTTGAACTTCCCATCCCTTACCTTAAAGCCATGTCCTCTTGTATTGAGCAGTGGTGCTCTAGGGAAGAGGCGCTGGCTGTCCTCTCTATCTATTCCTCTTAAAATCTTGTACACCTCTGTCATGTCTCTTCTCATTCTCCTTCTCTCCAGTGAGTAAAGCCCTACCTCCCTTAATCTCTGATCATAATGCATACTCTCTAAGCCAGGCAGCATCCTGGTAAATCTCCTCTGAACCCTTTCCAATGCTTCCACATCCTTCCTATAGTGAGGCGACCAGAACTAGACACAGTCCTCCAAGTATGGCCTAACCAGAGTTTTATAGAGCTGCATCATTACCTCGCGACTCTTTAAACTCTATCCCTCGACTTATGAAAGCTAACACCCCATAAGCTTTCTTGACTACCTGGAGTGAAATGAAAATTCATTTAATAAATTCAAATATTTCAAACTTACACACGGGAAATTTCAGATGGATGCCTCTGGAATATCCAAAGTACATTCAATCTTTCCAAGAAATCTAGTGGTAAACACACTAGAATCAAGAAGGAAGTTCATACCATAGTATTGAATTAATTCAATGGAAATAAGCTTAAAATTGAGAGTACAACACTCTGTCAGTGCCATATGGCATGTTTAGTAAATCTCTAGACCAGGGGCTCACAACCTTTTTAACGCCAGGGAGCCTTACCATTAGCCAAGGGGTCCCTGGAGCCCAGCTTGAGAACCCCTGCTGTAGGTGGATAAAACAGTCCAATCCCTACTCGCTTTCTAGGTTCAACCTGCTCAATAAATTTTTCCAGGACGACATAATCTCTTGAATTTATGTTGTTTCAGAGCAGTTTATACTGATGCTCAGGCCACGAACATTCCTCGATAGACTGGATGAGACCAGGCAGACTCACAAATAGAGATTATGCAGTGAGATTTGCTGGAACATGTTAAAGTCCAGTCAAGTTTATTGTTATTTAACTAGATACATGTACACTGTCAAACGAGACATTTCTCCAAACCAGGGTGAAAAGCATTACAGTATACATAATACATATACCACATAAATTATGAACTTAAGGGTGAAACCTACAAACAAGAGAAAATCTGCAGATGCTGGAAATTCAAGCAACACACACAAAAAGTTGGAGGAACTCAGATCTCGGCCCAAAAAGTCGACTGTTTACTCTTTTCCAGAGATGCTGCCTGGCCTGCTGAGCTCCTTCAGCATTTTGTGTGTGTTGCTGAAGGTAGAGCAGTGGATGTGGTGTATATGGATTTTAGTAAGGCTTTGAACAATGTTCCCCATGGTAGGCGCATTCAGAAATTCAGGAGGTAAAGGATCCCAAGAAAATTGGCTGCGTGGATTCAGATTTGACTTGCCCACAGAAAGCAAAACAGAGGGTAGTTGTAGATGGAGCAATTTCTGCCTGGAGGTCCATGCCTAGTGTAGTTACACAGAGAATTATTCTAGGACCTGTGCCTTTTGTGAGTTTTATAAATAACTTAGATGAGGTGTTAGCATGTGGTCAAGTGGTTAAGGCATCAGTCTAGTGATCTGAATGTCGCTAGTTTGAGCCTCAGCTGAGGCAGCGTGTTGTGTCCTTGAGCAAGGCACTTAACCACACATTGCTCTGTGACGACACCGGTGCCAAGCTGTATTGGCCCTAGTGCCCTTCCCTTGGACAACATCGATGACGTGGAGAGGGGAGACTTGCAGCATGGGCAACTGCCGGTCTTCCATACAACCTTATCCAGGCCTGCACCTGGGAAACCTTCCATGGTCTCACGAGACTAACGGATGCCTATTGATGAGGAAGTGGAAGGGTGAGATAGTAAGTTTTCAGATATAATGAAGGCTTTTGGCAGGATGCAGAGCTAGGTTGAGTAGTGGCAGATAAAGTTCAATCCAGAAAAGTGTGAAGTGAGACATTTTGGAGGGTCAAATTTGAAGGCAGAGTACGAGGTTAATGGCAGAATTCTTAGCAGTGTGGTCCACATCCATAAATCCTTCAATGTTCATGAGCCCCTGAGTAATATTGCAGAGCTATAAAACTCCTGTGTGACCACACTTGGAGGATTGTGTTCAGTTCTGGTTGCTTCTTTATAGGAAAGATGTGGAAGCTCTGGAGAAGGTGCAGAGGACATTCACCAGGATGCTGCCTGGATTTAGTAGCATGTCCTATGAGGATAGCTAGAGCGAGCTTGGGCTTTTCGTTTTAGAGCAAAGGAGGATGAGAGATGATAGAGGTGTGTAAGATGATGAGAGGCACAGACAGAGTGGACATCAGGCTGCTTTTTCGCCAGGAATGCAATGGGGGCATCCCTGGGAAAAAGGGGGCATATTTCTAAAGTGATTGGAGGAAAGTACAGGGAATTGTCAGGGGTAGTTTTTTCTAATACAGAAAGTGGAACATGCTACTCAGGTTGGTAGTGAAGGCAAATAAATTGAAAACTTTTATGAGTCTCTTAAGCACATGGATGAAATAAAAATGGAGGGTTATGTGGGAGGGAAGTCTTACATTACTCTTAGAGTGGGTTAAAATGTCATACAGGGCTGAAGAGGCTGTACTGTGATGTTCTGTTCGATATTCTATCTTCACGAATTGCAGTTGTACTTCAGTGATCGTTCTCAGAGTCCTGTCCACCAGTATTGACATCTCACTCCATATGTCATATCGCATACAGTTCTTGTCGCCCCACTACAGGAAGGATGTTGAAGTTTTGGAGAAGGTGCAGAAGAGGCTTACCAGGATGGTCACATGCGTAAAAATTGCTGGTGAACGCAATGGGGTATGAAGGGGAGGTGGGGCATTAACGGAAGTTAGAGAAGTCAATGTTCATGCCATCAGGTTGGAGGCTACCCAGACGGAATATAAGGTGTTGTTCCTCCAACCTGTGTGTGGCTTCATCTTTACAGTAGAGGAGGCCGTGGATAGACATATCAGAATGGGAATGGGACGTGGGATTAAAATGTGTGGCCACTAGGAGATCCTGCTTTCTCTGGCAGACAGAGCGTAGGTGTTCAGCGAAACGGTCTCCCAGCCTGCATCGGGTCTCGCTAATATATAGAAGGCCGCATCGGGAGCACCGGACGCTGTTCCTGAATCATTGAGTGTGAGCCTTCAGGCTCCTGATGGTAGCAATGAGAAGAGAGCATGTCCTGGGTGATGGACGCCATTTTTCTGAGACATTTGTCCTTGAAGATGTCCTGAATACTCCACAGGCTAGTGCCCATGATGGGGCCGACTAACTTTACAACTCTCTGCAGCTTACTTCGATCCTGTGTAGTAGTTCACCTCTCCCCAGATACCAGACGGTGATGCAGCCAGTTAGGATGCTCTCTGCAGTCCATCTGTAGAAATTTGTGGGTGCGCTAGGTGACATGCCAAATCTCCTCAAACTCCAAATGAAATATAGCTGCCAGCTTGCCTTCTTTGTAGCTGCATCGATATGTTGGGTCCAGTTTAGGTCCTCGGAGATCTTGACACCCAGGAACTTGAAATTGCTTACTCTCTCCATGTCTGATCCCTCTATGAGGACTGGTGTGTAGTCCCTTATCTTACCCTTTCTGAAGTCCACAATCAGGTCTTTGGTTTCACTGAAATTGAGTGCACGTTTGTTGCTGTGACACCTCTCAGTTAGCTGGTATACCTTGCTCCTGTACTCCCTCTCATCACCATCTGAAATTCTGACAACAATGATTGTATCATCAGCAAGTTTATAGATGGCATTTGAACCGTGCCTTGCCACACAATCATGGCTGTAGAGAGAGTAGAGCAGTGGGCTAAGCACACAGCCCTGAGGTGTTGACGGGCAGCAAGATGGAGGTTAGGCATACTTACAGAACTCCTCTCCTTCTGTCCATGCTGTCGGAGATATGAGTTCCTTCAGAATGGAGTTGGCGGATGTTACGCTATCACGGGTGGCACCACAAAGGGCAACATGACAGCAGAGCATATAGCATAATGCTTTACAGCCCCAGCTATCGGTTCAATTCCCACCACTTTCTGTAAGGAGCTCGTATGTTTTCCTGGTGGTTGTGTGGGTCCCTTCTGATCCTTCTGCTTTCCACCCCCCCATTCCAAAGATGCAAAGGTTAGAGTTAATGAATTGTGGGCATGACAGGTTGGCACCAGAAGCAGACTGTGTCGACCATTAACGCAAACAACGCATTTCACTGTATGTTTTGATGTACTTGTGACAAATAAACCTAATCTCTAACACTTTAAAAATATTTATGGCATGTCTGAGACAGGCTCCCAAGCAAAGCTTACTCTTCGAGTAGGTTGGCGATGGAAACTAAATCATACAGATGAGGAAATAGAGGCATAACAAACCTTCCAGATATTTCTAGTGTACAGCTCAGAATTATTTACAACATGCATTATGTACAGGCATTCAGCTGAAAGCATGTGTGCTTCTGTAAGTGTCAGGTGACGTTATTTTACTTCAGCACAACATAAAACTGACTTTTACCTGCACATTTCCTGAGCTATAATATACATCTTGACTTTCTGAAGAAATTAAATACGTCAATTATGTCTAGATTCATTCATCTTTCAAGCAGGAAGCTGGGAGTCTTCTTACACCTTATCTATCACCAACCATTCCACTGTAATGTTCTTGCCAATATGCTGCTACCTAGTCATTGGTATGAGATACTTTCCAACGATGGCTGATTTTGATGAGTTGTTCATTCTAGCTCTGGTTAAAATGAGAAACATCTCAATTACCTATTTTACATACATTTTTTAAAAATCCATATGATCTGCAGTTCCTTGCAAAAGTCTTAGGCACATGTTAGGCTGATATATCACCCCATTCAACCCCATTTACCTGCCTTCTCCTTGTAATCTTTGACACTTTGACTAATCAAGAACCTATCGACCTCGGCTTTAAATATCCCCAGTGACTTGACCACCACAGCTGCCTCTGGTAATGAATTCCAGATTCACCACCCTCTGGCTAAAGAAACTCAGCCTCATCTCTGTTCTAAAGCAACGTCCTGGAGCAAACCCTGGCTGATTTCTCACACGTTTGCTGCCTTCTATAGTATTGTGCAAAAATCTTAGGAACAGGTATATGTAGCTAGGGTGCCTAAGACTTTTGCACAGTACTGTATTTGTTGACATGGAGAGAATGAGTTGCAAATCTGGTGGGAGCAAAGGATGCTGGGAATGGTGAGGGTGGAGCACTGGGGGAAGGGTGTGGGATGGGTGGCAGAGAAGGAGTGCCGGGGCGGTGAAGGGGGGTGGGGTAACACAGGTGCAGGTACATCCAGCCCTGAGACACCAGGCAAGATCATTTGATTCCAAACAACTGGTTTATTGATCATTATAGAATGTCTCTCTGGTGCTTCCCTCCCTCTTCCCCTTTTCCCAACCAAGATTCCCCTCTTCCTGCCCCCTTCCCACTCTCAGTCCACAATAAAGACCCATATCAGAATCAGGTTTATCATCACTCACATATAGAACATAGAACATAGAATAGTACAGCACAGTACAGGCCCTTCGGCCCACAATGTTGTGCCGACCCTCAAACCCTGCATCCCATATAAGCCCCCACCTTAGATTCCTCCATATACCTGTCTAGTAGTCTCTTAAACTTCACTAGTGTATCTGCCTCCACCACTGACTCAGGCAGTGTATTCCACGCACCAACCACTCTCTGAGTAAAAAACCTTCCTCTAATATCCCCCTTGAACTTCCCACCCCTTACCTTAAAGCCATGTCCTCTTGTATTGAGCAGTGGTGCCCTGGGGAAGAGGCGCTGGCTGTCCTCTCTATCTATTCCTCTTATTATCTTATACAATCATGAAATGTACATGTACATGTCATAAAATTTGTTTTTTTTTTGTGTGGCAGTTGTTACATACCTCAAGCAGATCGTGTGACTTTCTTGTGAGAATGATGTAATGGTCTTTGGAGGTCACCTGATGCAATTTTCCCGCCGAGGTGAGGTCAGCTGATGACATGTTCACCACGGGTATAAAAAGGGAAGACCCCTGGTGACGCAGTTAGTTTTTCCAGTTAGAACGTCAATGAGATACTCCACTCCACTGCGTATTTGCGTTATGACGCAGTTTTGATTTTAAACGGAGTTTTATGTTCTATTGTAAGGTACAGAAGTCTGAGCTGGCAGTTTGACCAATCGCTGCCAGGTTTGTTAATGTATCTTTTCAGTAACATTGGAGAGTGAAGACAGGACCCTGAAGGAGACATTCGACGGGTTTGGAAAGGATCGACCGTTATTGAATTCGTTCAAGAAAGAGTGATCTGCATGAGATAGCCTCTGCTAAAAAGGCTGTGCAAGATCTATTCTACAGAGGAGGAAGGTCAGTGCCTTTAAAACCGTTTTATTTCCGTTGCCGTGAATCCTGCGGACGAGGCAGGATCCGACTGGGAGTGGCAGTGACGTCGTGTCTTCGAGGAATTCGTTACTTCATGAAAGTCTCTCCTAATTGACTATATAAATCTCTTGGACTTTAAAATTTACCATTGGAAGAACTGTGTTTGAATTTATCGCTTTAAGAACTGGTTTTGCATTTATCGCTTTAAGAACTAGTACTGAGTAGCCATTTATTTCTGGTTAGAGTTTTCGGTTTTTTTTCATTGTTTGTCAGGGTTTAATAAATGTTTGTTTGTTTATAAAATCCTGGCGCGATATACTCATTGTTGCTGATCACGTGACACAGAGCAATATATAAAATCACTACAGTACTGTGCCAAAGTCTTGGGCACTCCAGCTATATATACGTTAGATGCAGTTAGATTGGGAGAATCAGCTTGCTGCTGAATCCCAAGAGGGGGAACTTCTAGAGTGTCTATGAGATGGCTTTTCAGAGCAGCTCATGGTTGAGCCCATTAGGGGCAGCTATTCTGGATGGGGCGTTGTGCAATAAACTGGAATTAGTTAGAGATCTTAAGGCACAGGAACCCTTTGGGGTAAAGTGATCATTATATGAAGTTTGAAAAGGAGAAGCTAAAGTCAGATGTATCAATATTATAGTAGAGTAAAGGAAATTACAGAGGCATGAGAGGGGAACTGGACAAAGTTGATTGGAAAGGAACACTAGCAGGGATGATGGCAGATCAGCAATGGATGGAGTTTCTGGATGCAATTTAGAAAGCGCAAGATATATATATTCCAAAGAAGAGGAAGTATTCTAGTTTGTCAGAGCTGTAGCTTACAAAAGAAGTCAAAGTCAACATAAACTCAGCACAAAGTCAACATAAGAGGACACAGTTTTAAAGTGCTTGGAAGTAGGTACAGAGGAGATGTCAGGGGTAAGTTTTTTACACAGAGAGTGATGAGTGTGTGGAATGGGCTGCTGGCAACAGTTGTGGGGGCGGATACGATAGATATTTTTTAAGATACTCCTGGATAGGTATATGGAGCTTAGAAAAATAGAGGGATATGTGTAACCCTAGGTAATTTCTAAAGTAAGTACATGTTCGATACAGCATTGTGGGCTGAAAGGCCTGTATTGTGCTGTAGGTTTTCCATGTTTCTATGTTTCTATAAAAACCAAAGAGAGGCCGTATAAAGCAAAAATTAGTGGGAAGTTAGAGAATTGGGAAACTTTTAAAAAGCAACAGAAGGCAACCAAAAAAAGTCATAAAGAAGGAAAAATTGGAATACGAAGGTAAGCTAGCCAAAAATATTAATGAGATTACCAAAAGTTTCTTCAGATACATTACGTGTAAACGAGAGGTGTGAGTAGATATCTGATTGTTGGAAAATTGTGCTGACAAGGCAATAATGGGGGACAAGGAAATAGCAGGTGAACTGAATAAGTATTTTGCATCAGCTGTCATCGTGGAAGAGACTACCAGTATGTTATATGCTCAAGACTGTCGGGGACAGAAGTGTGTGAAGTTGCCATAAATAGGGAGAAGGTTCTAGGGACAATGAAAGGTCTGAAGGTAGATGAGTCACCTGGACCAGAGGGTATACATGTCAAGGTTCTGAAAGGGGTGTCTGAAGAGGCATTAGTAATGATCCTTCACGAATCATTTGATTCTGGCTTGGTTCCAGAGGAATGGCAAATTGCAGTGTCACTCCGCTCTTCAAGAAGGGAGAGAATCAGAAGAAAGGAAACTATGGGCCAGTTAGTCTGACTTCAGTGGTTGGAAGATGGTGTTGATTGTTAAGGATGTGGGTTTGGGGGTACTTGGAGGCTCATGATACAATAGGCCATCCCTTAAGGAAAAATCATAACTGACAAATGTGTTGAAATTCTTTGAAGAAATAACCGGATAGACAAAAAAGAATTGGTGGAAGTTGAGTCTTGGATTTTGAGAAGGCCTTTGACAAGGTGCCACACACTGTTTAACAACTTAAGATTCCATGGTATTACAAAGAAAGATACTGGCATAGATAGAGCATTGGCTGCTGGGCAGGAAACTAAGAGTGGGAATAAAAGGAGCCTTTTCTGACTGGCTGCTGGTAACTGCTGCTGTTCCATAGGGGTCTGTATTGGGACTGTTACCTTTTACGTTATCAGCCAATGATTTGGGTGACAGAATTATGGCTTTGTGACCAAGTTTGCAGACAATATAAAGGTAGGTGGAGGGGCAGGTAGTTTTGAGGAAGTAGAGAGGCTGCAGAATTAGGCTAATGGGCAAAGGAGTGGCAGACGGAATACAGTGTCATGAAGTGTATGGCCATGCAATTTGGTAGAAGAAATAAAAGTGTAGATTACATTCTAAATGGAGAGAAAATTCAAAAATCTGAGGTGCAAGGGGACTTGAGAATCCTTGTGCAGGAATCTCTAGTTTGCAGGTTGAGCATGACGAGGAAGGCAAATACAATGTTAGCATTCATTTCAAGAGGACAAGAATATAAAAGCAAGGATGTAATGTTGAGGCTTTATAAAGCACTGGTGAGGCCTCATTTGGCATATTGTGAACAGTTTTGGGCCCCTTATCTAAGAAAGGATGTGCTGATATTGGAGAGGGGTCAAAGGAGGTTCACAAAAATAATTGCTTATCATAAGAGGAGTGCTTGATGGCTCTGGGTCTGTACTCTCAGGAATTCAGATGAATGAGGGGGCTCTCATTGAAACCTATCGAATGTTGAAAGGCCTCGATAGAGTGGATGTGGAGAAAATGTTTCCTATGATGGGGGAGTCTAATACAAGAGGACACAGCCTCAGAATAGAGGGGCATCCTACTAGAACGAAGATGAGGAGGAATTGTTTTAGCTGGAGAGTGGTGAATCTGTGAAATTTGTTGCCACAGATGGCTGTGGAGGCCAAGTCATTGGGTATACTTAAGACAGATCTTGATAGATTCTTGATTGGTCAGGGCACGAAGGGATACGGGGAGAAGACAGGAGACTGGGGCTGAGAGGGAAAACGGATCAGCCATGATGAAATGGCGGAGCATGCTCGATGGGCCAAATGGCCTAGTTTTGCTCCTCTATCTTACGGTCTTACATGAAAACATCAATGCATCGTTGGCATCAAAGTCCAACACTGTCCGAGGATATGCTGGGGGCTTCCGAAGCCAATGTAGCGCGCTAACCCTGACTGTAGGTCTTTGAAATGTGGGAGGAAACTCAAGTGGTCACAGGGACAGTGTACAAACTCATTACAGAGAGCCGCCGGATTTGAATCCAAATCGCTGATGCTGCAAAGCTTTACGCTAACCCCTTACGTTACCGTGGCACCCCGCAGAGCAGCTCATCGGTTGAATTTAGCGCATCATCAGAGGGCTGTATGCGCCAGGCTGAGGAACAGATCCTTCAAACCGCGGAAGCAATGGTAAATTATATCATATTTCCTGAATCTTCCCCTTTGTGTGTTTGGCTTCCTGAATCGCAGACCTACTATAAGGCGCAGAGTATTCATCTCTAACCTTTCAAACTGTTCACAAGGCTAACTAGGATTTGGCTTCTGATGGGAGTTCAGCCAGATAGAGTCAATCACTTTAAATATTTTGATCTTGACTTTTGTAACATTGCCCTTTTGGCATTCATTTTCTATCTCCCATTGTAATTTGTAGACCACATCTTTACTACTGTTATGTACATGTGACAAATAGTTAATCTTTAAAGAAGCTGTTCTATGACCATTTTCTTCTACATTCTATCACACAAGCAGTTTTCCACTCATTTTTTATTAAGGTGGATAGATAGATAGATAGATACATTATTAATCCCAAAGGAAATTACAGTGTCACAGTAGCATTAGAAGAGAAGAAAGAATAAAAAAGCTAAGTTACCTTAAAAATAAGATTTCCAAGTTCACACTGATAAGGTAGCAATGCAAGAATTATTGTAATATTATACAGTAAAGGGTGCACATTCACACCATCCAGATAAGAAGTGTTGGTAGTATTGCACAGGGTGTCTGCGATAGCAGGGTGTGGTAAACAGAGATTAAATGCAGCTCTGGTTAATAACAGTCAAACAGGGGGAAGCGGGGGGGGGGGGTCATCAATTCCCAGGTTACAGGTTGACTCATTATAGAGCCTAATTAACCTACTTAATTAGCATATATTTTTGGAACGTGGGAGGAAACCAGAGCACCTGGAGGAGGCCCACAAAGTCATGGGGAGAGTGTGCAAACTCCTTACAGACTGCGGAGGGAATTGACCCCAGGCTGCTGTCACTGTAGTAGTGTTATGCTAACCGATATCCTGCCATGCCGCCCCACCATCTACCACTTAATTTACAGTAGCCCTCCAGATTGAGTAGTTTATATTCAGCTGTATGCTAGCCCCCTCTATGACCTTTGACCTCTTTCCACCTGCCTATCATTTCCCCCTGGGTCCCCTCCTCCTTCCCTTTCTCCAATGGTCCACTCTCCTCTCCTATCAGATTCCTCCCTCTCCAGCCCTTGACCTTTCCCACCCACCTGGCTTCACCTATCACCCTCCAGCTATCCTCCTTCCCCTCCCCTCAACTTTTCATTCTGTCCTCTTTCCCCTACCTTCTCAGTCCTGAAGAAGGGGCTCGGCCTAAATCGTCGACTATTTACTCTTTTCTGTGGATGCTGTCTGGCCCATTAATTTCCTCCAGCATTTTGTGTGTGTGTGTGTGTTTTGCTCTATATTCAGCTGCCTATAGTCGGCACGTGGCCAAGTGGTTAAGGTGTCGGTCTAGTGATCTGAAGGTCGCTAGTTCGAACCTCAGCTGAGGCAGTATGTTGTGTTCTTGAGCAAAGCCATAACCACGCATTGCTCTGCGACGACACTAGTGCCAAGCTGTATGGGTCCTAATGCCCTTCCTTTGGACAACATTGGTGGAGAGGGGAAACTTGCAGCATGGGCAACTGCCGGTCTTCCATACAACCTTGCCCAGGCCTGCGCCCTGGAAACCTTCCGAGGCGCAAATCTATGGTCTCACGAGACTAACGGATGCCTATTGTTAATAGTGGGAAATTAAAGTTCAGGCTGGATACCACTGCATTTCAGAATTGACTGAGCATTAATTGAAATGGCATTGCTCACAGTAATTTTACATATTCCCCACTCCTGTTCGTTCTGATTTGCTAATCCCCACCTTAGCTCAAAACTCTGCTGTTTCATAATTGTCTCTGCTCATTTATGGCAAGAGCAGCAGCACAAAGTCAAATCCTATTTCTTTCCCAGGACAGTGAAGGATGCAGTGAAACTTACTCCAGTAACGGGAGTGTCGGTATCCAGAGGGACTTGGATTAAAGGTAATCGGCAGAAGGACGGAACCAAGGCAGACCAGCTGACTGATCTGGTAGGAGGCGCCCGAGAGGAAGCAGGTTTGATTAGAACCACGAAAGTGGAGCTGGATAAAAGTTCACCGTCATTTCTCCCATCAGGGAGGAGGTACAGAAGCCTGGAGGCACACTCTCAGTGACTCAGGAACAGCTTCTTCCCCTCTACCATCCAACGTCTGAATGACCAGTGAGCGTATGTGTTTCGAGAGACCTTGACGAGGATGGGTAGAACCCAGGTGCTGGAGTATCTGAGATAAGGATCGAGACACCACATGAGACTGAAATTAGACTGAGTTAAAAACAAGATGCTAGGCGATAATCCAAATACGATTGAGTTCTGAACCTCCATTCAGGAGCTCCTTGAATATTGAAATCCTGGCAGCAAAACATGGCAGCTAATTAGCGGGACGATCTTGAAACCTTAAAGAGGCCGCGCCAGCTGTCCATAAACCGGAGAGTTAGAGCGTCGGACTTCTGGAAGCTGGCACGGTTGGCTGGGTCTCGTAACACCATGAACATTACCTCACTATTTTTATTTTTGCAATGCTTATTTAATCTAACTATTTAATTATATATACTTATTGTAATTCGCAGCTTTTTTCCTCTTTTTTTTTATGTACTGCAGCCACAAAGACAATAAATTTCACGACACATGCCGATGATATTAAACCTGATTCTGATTCTGAGGAGAGAGTTTTGGGAGTGAGGTCCGGACGGAGGTAGTGAGCCCATTCTCAAAGAGACTGCAGAGCCCCCTGTGCTGCAAGATTCCACAATTCCACACTAAAAATGGGCAGAACGTTTTGGGAGAATTCTTTTCCAAAGCACGAGCAAGCTGGCAACCGCCAGCAAAGAGGTGTCAGCCGGCTCTGATTTAATTCAGGACAGTGCTTCTGGTGACTGGCTACATTGCTCACTGGATTCACTGCTCTCACCCGAGTACACTTCCAAAGCAGATTAAGATGCTTAGAGAAAAAATATCGGAAGAGACACGTCATACATTTGAATAAAAGCATCAAAAGGAAAATTGCATGAGCTGTTGAAGCGTAATCAGAATCAGGTTTAAAATCACCACCGTGAAATTTGTTGTCTTTGCAATAACTACATTGCAATATATAATAATAAAATCTGTGAATTACTGTAAATATATGTGTATATATATAATAGTTAAATTAAATAGGTAGTGCAAAAAAAAAGTAGTGAGGTAGTGTTCATGGGTTCAATGTCCATTCAGAAAGCGGATGGCAGAGGGGAAGAAACTGTTCCTGAATCACTGAGTGTGTGCCTTCAGGCTCCTGTACCTCCTCCGTGGTGGTAACAATGAGAAGAGGACATGTCCTTTGATAGATGCCACCTTTTTGAGGTGCTCCTTGAGGATGTCCTGGATACTACGGAGGCTAATGCCCATGATGGAGCTGACTGAGTTTACAACTCTTTGCAGCTTCTTTCGGTCCTGTGCAGTAGTGCTTCCTGTACCAGACGGTGACGCTGCCAGGTAGAATTCTCTCCACGGCACACCTGAAGAAACATGTGAGTGTCTTTGGTGACGTACCAAATCTCCTCAAACTCCTATTGAAATATAGCCGCTGCCATGCCTTCTTAATAACTGCATTGTTATGTTGGGCCAAGGATAGAACCCAGGAGCTTGAAATGGCATTTCATAAATAATCTTTCACTCAAAAGGTAGATAAATTGGGGAAGAAGATGGGTGGTATGCTTCCATTCAACTGATTATAAGATGGGATGTCATGTTGCAGTTGTACAAATTATTGGTTAGGCCACACATGGAGTCTTCTGTGCAGATCTGGTCACTGTGCTATAGGAAGGATGTGATTAGACTAGAGTGGGTGCAGAAAAGATTTCCACAAGTGCTGCTTGGACTGGAGAGCTTGAGTTATGAAGAGAGATTGGATAGGCTGGGACTGTTTAACCCGCAGTTTATGGCAGATGCAGTGTTAGCATTCGTTTCAGGAGGACCAGAAAATAGAAGCAAGGATATAATGTTGATCAGTACACATAAAAATTGCTGGTGAACGCAGCAGGCCAGGCAGCATCTCTAGGAAGAGGTACAGTCGACATTTCGGGCCGAGACCCTTCATCAGGACTAACTGAAAGAAGAGCTAGAAAGAGATTTGAAAGTGGGAGGGGGAGGGGGAGATCTGAAATGATAGGAGAAGACAAGAGGGGGAAGGATGGAGCCAAGAGCTGGAAAGTTGATTGGCAAAAGGGATATGAGAGGATCACGGCCTGGGGAGAAAGAAAGGGGCAGGAGAGAAGCCCAGAGGATGGGCAAAGGGTATAGTGAGAAGGACAGAGGGAGAAAAAGAAGAGAGAGAAAAAATATATAATAATAAAAGATAAATAAATAATGGATGGGGTACAAAAGGGAGGTGGGGCATTAATGGAAGTTAGAGAAGTCACTGTTCATGCCATCAGGTTGGAGGCTACCCAGACGGAATATAAGGTGTTGCTCCTCCAACCTGAGTGTGGCTTCATGTTTACAGTAGAGGAGGCCGTGGATAGCCATATCAGAATGGGAATGGGACGTAGAATTAAAATGTGTGGCCACTGGGAGATCCTGCTTCCTCTGGCGGACAAAGCGTAGGTCTCTACTCGTGGTTCCCCTTCGCCATTCCCTGCCCCGACACCACTACCACGTCAGTTATAAAAGCCCTGCGCAAGCTCTTCACTCTGTTCGGATACCCATGCTAAATCCACAGTGACAGAAGGTCCTCGTTTATGAGTGACGAGCTGCGCCAATACCTGCTGGCTAGGGGAATTGCAACTAGTAGGACCACGAGCTATAATCCCCGGGGGAATGGACAGGTGGAGAAGGAGAATGCCACGGTGTGGAAGGCCACACTCTTAGCCCTCAGATCAAAGGGACTACCAGTCTCTCGCTGGCAGGAGGTCCTTCCCGAGGCACTCCACTCCATCCGCTCCCTGTTATGCACAGCCACCAATGCCACCCCTCATGAGCGGCTCTTTTCATTTCCAGAAAGTCAACCACTGGGACCACCCTACCATCTTGGCTGACGTCCCCGGGGCCAGTGCTGCTCCGGAAACATGCGAGGAGCAATAAATACTCCCCGATGGTCGAGAGGGTTCACTTACTTCATGCGGACCCCCAGTATGCCTACGTGGTTTTACCTGATGGGTGGGAGGACACGGTCTCCATCCATGACCTGGCGCCCGCAGGAGCACCAGGCCCCTACCCTGAACACTCCGTGGTGATTATTGACCCCGTACCCACCGATGTATGTACCTACGAGACACCGTGCACCCCAAACCCTATACAGACACCACACGACACTCCCATACCGGGCGCGACACGCACGCATGAGGGATTACCGACGCCTAACGTGCTGGCACCTGAAGTCAGGCCGGAGCCAACACAACCGCCATCGCCGGTGCAATCACCGCCGGTGCTACGTCGATCACAGCGACGGACTCGACCGCCTGATAGACCTGACCTGTAAATATACATGTTTAAATATTGTCAGTCACTTCACCCCGCAGGACTCTTTTTAAAAAAAGGAGGGGTGAATGTGGTAAACTATATATATATGTTGTAACTGGGTTACCTGTCTGGACACGCCCCTCTGCTGACTGCTCCTGTGGCTCCTCTCACAGACCCCTGAATAAAGGCGATTGGGCCATTGCTCCTCCTCTCAGTCCAGGGGCAGACACTCAGCATGCTGGAGTTCACATTTTACTGTGAATAAAAGCCTTTCAGTATTTACTCTACTTCCAGTCTTTTGGCGTTATTGATGGTGCATCACTCTTGTACCTCCTTCCTGATGGTAGCAATGAGAAGAGGGCATGATGTGGGTGATGGACGCTGCCGTTATAAGGCATCACACCTTGAAGATGTCCTGGACACGGCGGAGGCTAGAGCCCACGATGGAGCTGACAGAGTTTACAACTCTCTGCAGCTTATTTCAACCCTGTGCACTGCCCCATTCATACCATACAGCGATGTAGCCAGTTGTAAATGTTCTCCACCGTACAGCTGTAGAAATTTGCGCGTATTTTTGGTGACATATCAAATCTCCTCAAACTCCCAATGAAGTATAGCTGTCATCTTGCCTTCTTTGCAGCTGGATCGATATGTTGGGCCTAGATTAAATCCTCAGAGATATTGACACTCAGGAATTTGATCCCTCTATGGGGAATAGTGTGGGTTCGCTCGTCTTACCATTTCGGAAGTCCACAATCAGTTCTTTGGTCTTGCTGACAAAATATTGGGGATAAAAGTAGATATACTTTCACTTTCTGAACAAGTTGTGGCATCACACATATAAAGAAACCCCAAGGTGCTTGGAAGACAATAGAAATGCTTAATTTAAGTATTGTGAGTGAGAAAATGTATAATCAGAATGATCTTGGTGATACTGAGCTCCCCAGAAGTCAAAAGGCTCTTTATTCACAGAATAATTTGTTAATAATACATGTGGTTGATAACTGGTATCCAAGTAGCGTTTAAAGGAAAATAATAAACATTGTTTACAACACAACTCAGAGGCAAAAATGCGCTTTCCAAATATCCTGATAATGCGCTGTTCTATGTGAATCAAATACATTGCCTGCTTTATGTTTTCATTCCATTTTGGAAATATTTCAGATCATTGCTCAGTAACAAAAGAGTATGTTTCATATGGGCTGTTATTACCTCTGGGATCCGCTCAAAGCAACATAAGAAATACCATCCCAAGTTATACTGCTGACTCCACATCTTAGGAGAGTTTTCCTGTGTCTGTAAAAGCTCTCTCGATCTGCCCCAATAAAACATTAACCTGGTCTTACCTTATCATAGATATTTCTTTTCTCCCTCCTATCAGATTGTATGTGGATGATCTGTTAGTTTTTGTGCGAAGGTGGGGTGGAGGGCGACGACTGCGAGTTTTTGTTTCATTTTCATTAATAGCTTTCTTTCAACTACTTCTAAGGTTTTCTGTATTTCATGGCTATCTGGAGAAGACAAATCTCAGAGTTGTCATAGGCATAGTCATAGTCATACTTTATTGATCCCAAGGGAAATTTGGTTTTGTTACAGTTGCACCAACCAAGAACAGAGCATAAATATAGCAATATAAAACCATAAATATGTAAATTATGCCAGGAAATAAGTCCAGGACCAGTCTATCGGCTCAGGGTGTCTGACCCTCCAAGGGAGGAGTTGTAAAGTTTGATGGCCACAGGCAGGAATGACTTCCTATGACCCTCTGTGTTGCATCTCGTTGGAATGAGTCTCTGGCTGAATGTACTCCTGTGCCCAACCAGTCCATTACGTAGTGGATGGGAGACATTGTCCAAGATGGCATGCAACTTGGACATTATCCTCTTTTCAGACATCACCGTCAGAGAGTCCAGTTCCATCCCCACAACATCACTGGCCTTACGAATGAGTTTGTTGACTCTGTTGGTGTCTGCCACCCTCAGCCTGCTGCCCCAGCACACAACAGCAGACATGATCGCACTGGCCACCACAGACTCATAGAACATCCTCAGCATACATACAGTATTCTGCATACATACTTTGGTAATAAAACGAACCTCTGAACCCTTGGCTACGTGGAACACCTGACCAGCAAAGACTCTCTTTCCCAAGTATTACCTTTCTCTTCTTTGACTGCTCGTGGAAACAGGCAGGGAAACCTATTAGATATTCACACAGTTAGTTAGTTTGTAAATCCACATGCCTGTCAGTTGAGGCAATAAAGGTACTAGTCAGTAAGCATGGATCATTATCAAAGAGGGTTAATACTTAACGGATAAACTTGGTAACACCCCTCACCTGGTTTTACCTGTCACCTGCCAGAGTGTACGGCTTCTCCGCTGCCCACTTTCTTATATTAGCTTCTTCCCCCTTCCTTAGGACCCACACCACCAGGTTCAGAAGTAGTTATAATCCTTCAGTCATCGGGCTCCTGACCCAGTGTGACTAATTTCACTCACCTCGGCACCGAACTGATCGTGCAACCTGTGGACTCACTTTCAAGGGCTTAACAAGTCACCTTCTTGGTATTGTCTATCTTCTTATTTATTTATTATAATTATTTTTATTGTATTTGCATAATTTGTCTTCTTTTGCACATTGTTAGTCTTTGTGTGTAGTTTTTCACTGATTCTATGTTCTGCTGTGAATGCCCACCAGAAAATGAACCTCAGGGTTCTATACGGTGATATATATCTACTTCGATAATAAGTTTACTTTGGACTTTGAGCTCCTTTTTCCTTCCAATCCTAATGCACTGTCTCAGCGCAAACCGTTGACTGTTTATTCCTCTCCATAGACACTCCCTGACTTTCTGAGTTCCTCCAGCATTTTGTGTGTGTGTGTTACTCTGGCTTTCCAGCGCCTGCAGAAACTTCGTGTTCACAAATATTCTCTTTGTCTGGTCCATTCCTCTCTAACTTTAAAACCAGCGTTCCTTTATCTCTCTCCCTAGTTCTGATAAGGGTCTCCAACCTCAAGTCTTAACTCTGAATCTCTTACTACAGATGCTGTCTCTGTTTTTATTGCGGATTTCCAGCATCTGCACTTGTCTTGACTTTGTGGAGGTTTCCTCCACTGACAAGCAGCCACAAAGATGGACATCAATAATGCCCAGAATGAGTTTTATAAAGTTTCTAAGAAGTCCAGTAGGAGCCAATTAAATCACAAGCCTCCATCAAGTGGTGCCAACTGTTCACCATAAGTGGGATGCAATGTTTCATTCATCGATGTCTGACACGTTTCAAAGTTCCTATCAGCACAACCTGATTGACATGCAGTATTTCTTGATCCTAATACTTCAATATTTCACACATTTATTACCAAAAAAAGCCAACTATAGCAAATGCTAGAAATCCAAACTAGAAAAAATATTCAGCAGATCGGGCAGCATCCGTGGAGAGAGGTTAAATAGTTCAATTTAATATCAGAGAATGTATACAGTATACAACCTGATATTCTTACTCTTCACAGACATCCACAAAAGAGAAAAAAAGCCTCAAAGAATGAATGACAGCAACATCAGAACCGCAAAGCACCCCTACCCCCTCCCACACCCAATCAGCGGCAGAAGCATCAACCCTCCCCCCACCACTTGCACCAGGTAAAATCACCTTCCCCCCTCCACCTCCCCCACCATGGATGCAATAGCAAAAGACCTCAAAGAGACCTTGATCTAGAGTCCATCAAAAACTATAGTCCATAACCCAGCACTTCGTTGTCTCAGGCAGGCTGTCTCTCACCAGCAAGGGAGAGAGAGAGAGATCACTCCCTCAACAACGAGAGCGGGAGATCAGCAATTGGCTGTTTCGATGTTACAGTCTTCCACGTCACCTCGCCGGGTCCCCGGACTCAAGGATCGACAGGCTCTCACTCACCATCAAAAGAGAGAGAGGTATCGCTCGAGCGCAGGGGCCGGGTGTTACAGATCAATGACGTCCAGTACTCCCTGGCATTTCAGAAGCCTAACAGGTAAGGTCACAGATGTTTCTGTTATATTGAAAGAGACTGAGTAAATGAGAAGCTGGGGATCTACGCTATTGTGCCAATGTCTCAGGAACATATATAAAGCAAGGGTGCCTAAGACTTTTTGCACAGTACCCTATTTGTCAACGTGTAGCGGAGAGAGGGTTTGTAAATCTGGTGGGTGCAAAGGATGTTGGGGGTGGAGAGGGTGGAGCGCAGTGGGATATGTGGCAGGAAAGGAGTGCCAGTAGCAGGGGGTTAACACAGGTGCAGCCATACCCAGTCCTGAGACACCAGGCAAGGTCATTTGATTCCAAACAACTGGTTTATTGATCATTACAGGATGTCTCTCTGGTGCTTCCTGCTCCCTCCCCTCTCCCTTCCCCTTTTCCCAACATGATTCCCCTCTCCCTGCCCCCTTCCCACTCTCAGTCCACAATAGAGACCCATATCAGAATCAGGTTTATCATCGCTCACATATGTCATGAAATTTGTCCTTTTTTCGTGGCAACAGTGTAGTGCAGTACATAAAATTACTTCAGTACTGTGCAGAAGCCTTAGGCACCCTAGCTATATATATGTGCCTAAGACTATTGTACAGCGCTGCATTTCTCTTGGTTAAGAAAAATGAAACAATGCAAGCCATAATGCAAGAGTTAGGGTTCTGTATGTAGGAATGAAGAATTTTTTCCACGAGCAGAGGATAGGAGTAATTCAGAAACACAAGAGATTCTACAGATGCTGGAAAACCAGAGTAACACACACACACACACACACACACAAATGCTGGAAGAATTCAGCAGATCAGGCAGGATCTATGGAAAGGAATAAAGAGTCAACGTTACGGGCCGAGGAAGGAAAGGGGGAGGAGGCCAGAAGTCAAAACTCTTTTCCACAAACAGGGTGACCGAGTGAAGATGCATCTCTACCAAAGGAGGTACAAGATGCTTCTTCCCTCCACGAACCTGCAGGTCACCCTTGGGCAAGGTGTAACCCCTGCTTAGCCCCCCTTACCCCCCCCCCCGATCAGGGTCAAGCAAAGCCATGGGAGCAGGTGGCAGATGGACGTATGAGCAGTTGGTGTATATCACAAGTCCTGGTTATGTGACTGCTGACGTCAGGCAGACAATCTCTGAAGGTTATTGGTAATGGCTGGGGTCTTCCGTCTTGTAAAGACACTGCCCAGAAGAAGGCAGTGGCAAACCACTTCTGTAAAAAAATATGCCAAGAACAATCATGGTCAAGAGACCAGGATTGCGTACGTCATATGACTTAGCACATAATAATGACACTGATGATCTCCCCGAAATGCAAAAGATGCTAATGCTGAGGTTACAGAGGGTCGTTATGTCAGTGGACAATCTAACAATCTTCTACAGGTGTACCGTTGACTACAGGTGTGCTGTTTACATACAGGTGTACTGTTGACTACAGGTGTACTGTTGACTACAGGTGTACTGTTGACATATGGGTGTACTGTTGACTACAGGTGTACTGTTGACATACTGGTGTACTGTTGACTACAGGCGTACTGTTGACTACAGGTGTACTGTTGACATGCTGGTGTACTGTTGACTACAGGTGTACTGTTGACATGTTGGTGTACTGTTGACTACAGGTGTACTGTTGACATACTGGTGTACTGTTGACTACAGGTGTACTGTTAACATACGGCAATTTGAATGCACAGGAATGATAGTCGCTGCTGAAAGTAGTGGACTCTGCCCAATGCATCCCTGACCCATCACTCCCCACCATTGGTAGAGCCAACAAGAGGCGAGGTCTCAAAAAGGCAACGTCCATCATCAAAGAACCCCATCATCCAGACCATGCCATCTTTTTGTAGCTACCACCAAACAGGAGGTCGGGAAGCTTGAAATCCCACACCACCAGCTATCTACCTTCAACCATTCGGCCGTCAACCAGTGGAAAGGACCCTAATCACTACTGTTTAGCTACGCTAGGATTACTTCCAGACAATTTAATTCCCATTCCCATTCCTGTCCTGACACGTCGATCCACGGCCTCCTCTTGTGCAAAGATGAGGCCACCCTCCGGGTGGAGGAGCAACACCTTATATTCTGCTTGAGTAGCCTCCAACCTGTTGGAATGAATATCGAATTCTCCTTCTGGTGAACAAATCCCCTCCCCTTCCTCTATTCCCCACTCTGACCTTTTATTCCTTCTCACCTGCCTATCACTTCCTCCTGGTTTCCCTCTTCCTTCCCTTTCTCCTATAGTCCACTCTCCTCTCCTATCAGATTCCTTCTTATCCAGCCCTTGGCCTCTCCTACCCAACTGGCTTCACCTGTCGCCTCCCAGCTAGCTTCTTCCCCTCTCTCCCCCCCCCCACCTTTTTATTCAGGTATCTTCCCCCTTCCTTCTCAGTCCGGAAAGGTCAACTGTTTATTCTTTCCCTCAGATGCTGCCAGACCTGACGAGTTCCTCCAGCATTTTGTGCGTGTTGCTAGGACTACTTTGGAAACATAGAAACACAGAAAGCCTACAGCACAATACAAGCCCTTCGACCCACAAAGCTGTGTTGAACATGTCCCTACCTTAGAACTACCTAGGCTTTACCCATAGCCCTCTATTTTTCTAAGCTCTATGTACCTATCCAGCAGTCTCTTAAAAGACCCTATTGTATCCGCCACCACCGCCGCCGCCGGCAGCCCATTCCACACACTCACCACTCTCTGCGTAAAAAACTTACCCCTGACATCTCCTCTGTACCTATTTCCAAGCACCTTAAAACTATGCTCTCTCATGCTAGCCATTTCAGCCCTGGGAAAAAGCCTCTGACTATCCATACAATCAATGCCTCTCATTATCTTGTACACCTCTATCAGATCACCTCTCATTCTCCGTCGCTCCAAGGAGAAAAGGCCAAGTTCACTCAACCTATTCTCATAAGACATGCTCGCCAATCCAGGCAACATCCTTGTAAATCTCCTCTGCACTCTTTCTATGGTTTCCATGTCCTTCCTGTAGTGAGGCGACCAGAATTGAGCACAGTACTCCAAGTGGGGTCTGACCAGGGTGTTACGTAGCTGCAACATTACCTCTCGGCTCTTAAACTCAATCCCACGATTGATGAAGACCAATGCACCGTATGCCTCCTTAACCACAGAGTCAACCTGCGTAGCAGCTTTGAGTGTCCTATGGACTCGGACCCCAAGATCCCTCTGATCCTCCACACTGCCAAGAGTCTTGCCATTAATACTATACTCTGTCATCATATTTGACCTACCAAAATGAACCACCTCACACTTATCTGGGTTGAACTCCATCTGCCACTTCTCAGCCCAGTTTTGCATCCTATCAATGTCCCGCGGTAACCTCTGACAGCCCTCCACACCATCCACAACACCCCCAGCCTTTGTGTCATCAGCAAATTTACTAACCCATCCCTCCATTTTCTCATCCAGGTCTTTTATAAAAATCACTAAGAGTAGGGGTCCCAGAACAGATCCCTGAATCACACCACTGGTCACCGGCTTCCATGCAGAATATGACCCATCTACAATCACTCTTTGCCTTCTGTAGGCAAGCCAGTTCTGGATCCACAAAGCAAAGTCCCCTTGGATCCCATGCCTCCTTACTTTCTCAATAAGCCGTGTATCAAATGCCTATAAGCCTTGCATGGGGTACCTTAACAAATACTTTGATCACTTTGCATTGCTTTAATGGATTTCGTGGTTTTTTAAATAGTGTTTTGTCATGTAAAAGTTTTGTACAATTTCTGTCTAGTTCATATCTTTCTTGGGAATGCCACTAACGTGATGCATGTGCCTGTGGTGCCACAGCAGGTAGCTTTTTTCATTGTACCTGTGCATATGACAATAAACTCGATTGTGATTGGAGAATGATGGAGTTAGAACTATGATCTCATTGGGTAGGAGAGTGTGTAAAGGAATAAATAGTCTCTTATAGCAATAGTTTCTAATGTAAATAGTGTCCTCTTGTTTTTTATATAAAAGAGGTGTCACTTCAATGAGTGTGATAGTAGGAAGCTTAAGCTCTGATTGCAGTAATCAAGCACTGAAGTTGCCAAGCAGCAGAAAATGCTCAGATTTGTACAGTCAATAAATGAGACTTGACTCTCCCTCATAAAACCCTATGTGAAGTGTCCACTTAGTTACATGATAATCACTACAACCTGGTGATTTGGTGATAGCCATGCCCTGACAATGTCAAAGTCGGTAAAAGATTTATTGGAGTTAAGGTTCTTTACATAAGACTTAATTTTATGATGAAACCTTATGTAAAAACACAGTCAAATCTTAATTGGAAATGTTATTAGTTTGGCCTTTCATTTGCAATTGACACTTCACCATTGATGGAGCATAGAAGATACAGAGGAGACTTACAAGGACTTTGCCTGGATTGGGGAGCATGCCTTATGAGAATAGGTTGAGTGAACTCAGCCTTTTCTCCTTGAAGCAACAGGGGATGAGAGGTGACCTCAAGATAATGAAAGTCATTGATCTTGTGGATGGTCAGAGGCTTTTTCCCAGGGCTGAAATGGCTAGCACGAGAGGGCATAGTTTTAAGGTGCTTGGAAATAGGTACAGAGGAGATGTCAGGGGTAAGTTTCTCACACAGAGAATGCGTGAGTGCGTGGTTGCCGGCGGCGATGGTGGAGGCGGACATGATAGGGTCTTTTAAGAGACTCCTGGATAGGTACATGGAGCTTAGAAAAATAGAGGGTTATAGGTAAGCCTAGGTAGTTCTAAGGTAGGGACATGTTTGGCACAGCTTTGTGGGCCAAAGGGCCTGTATTGTGCTGTAGCTTTTCTATGTTTCTAGAACCGCTACCCCCCCACCAGAGGCCTCCATCGTTTAGGTCGACCATGGATGTTGAGTCCTAGCTGTCCAGATAAGCAAAACTAGGGCAGTACAATATGGAGAGCAAGCTGTTGCTCATGTAGCAAGTTCCCCCTTTCTGATGAACCCAAAGGAATGGCAAATACACTTTGGCACCAGGGGTTGCCAGTCAGCGTTGAACTCAACGTAGGACTACCTTAGGGACTCCAGCTCCAGATTTTTCCCTTGGGTTCACTCCCGAAGCCTTCCCCATGAGTGGGTATCGACGCAAGGCAGCAGAAGCTTGAGATCAGACTCTTCCTTCCCCAAGATGAGCTGCCAGCCATGGCTGGCGAGCCCCATCTGCCTGAAGCGACTGGTCTTAAAGCACCAGCAACCCACCTTTGCCCTTTCTCCTGTCAGTAGAAACTGTTCCAACAGGCTTAGTAGCTAAGCCACACCTGAAGTCCAGGAGCTGAACTAGGTTATCAGAGGCTATCTGAGGTGCACGCCATTGGGAATATATGATAGGTAGTGGGAGCTTGTCTCACAACGTTACAGAACAAAGAACCCCCTTGGCACTTGATATAATTGTACATGCTCTTCATGCCTGTATGAACACCATATTTAGCCTCCAGATACTTTCTGGCATTTTCTGTACATTCAGTTGAATATGACAAAATCATGTTTGTCAATACTATAAATAGTCTGATATTAAATCAGGCAGCCAGCATCAGAATCAGAATCAGGTTTAATATCACCAGCATATGTCATGAAATTTGTTGTCTTTCCAGCAGCAGGGCATTGCGATACTTAACAATAGAGAAAACAAAAACTGTGAATCACAGTAAGTATATATATTAAATAGTTAAATTAAATAAATAGTGCAAAAACTACTACTGCTACTACGTCAACTCAGGCCTAGCGGGCCAGCGTCGGGCAAAAAATGTGCAAAAAATAGAAATAAAAAAGTAGTGAGGTACTGTCATAAGTTCAATGTCCATTCAGAAATCGGACGGCAGAGGGGAAGAAGCTGTTCCTGAATCACTGAGTGTGTGCCTTCAGGCTCCTGTACCTCCTTCATGATGGTAGCAATGAGAAGAGGGCATGTCCTGGGTGATGGGCGTGCTTAATGATGGATGCTGCCTTTTTGAGACATTGTTCCTTGAAGATGTTCAGGATACTGTCAGAATCAGGTTTATTATCACCAGCATGTGATGTGAAATTTGTTAACTTAGCAGCAGCAGTTCGATGCAATACATAATCTAGAATTCAAGGACAGCTTCTTCCCCTCTGCCATCTGATTTCTGAATAGACGTTGAACCCATGAGCACCACCTCACTACTTTTTTTTATTTTTGTTTTTGCATTGCTTATTTAATATATCTATACTTACTGTGGGGTGTATGGGGTGTCTAGGGAGGGGTAGCACCTCTGGTGGGGGGGGCCTGCCATGTCCTTTTGCAGGGCAGCTCGTCCACCTTTGGTCCCCACCTGGCGCTCAGCTCTCACCTGTGGCTCCAAGTAGCTGTAACACGCACAGCGGCCACACCCCCGGTAAACCGTCTCGGCAGACGGGCCAAACCAGGTGAGGGTAGCAGACGGATCTTCGACCCTCGGTGAGGTAGGGGATCTGCCTGTCCCAGCGTGTGGTCTGGCCCTGGCAGACTGAGTGGAGGAGACCGATTAATGGTCCAACGGTCAAGAAGGCAGGCCCGGCAGGCGTGGTGGAGCGCTAAGAGCACGACAAGACACTTAGACGTCCTGGTCATCCACTGTGGGAGGTGGTGATCTCTTTAAACTCACCCGGCAGCAGGCAAAGGCAAATCACTGCTGTAACCTGCCACGAACATAATTGCCTAATATGTCAGAGCGGCGTGGAGAGAAATCGTCCGCAACTGGAATTTCCAGATGCAACCTAACAACAACAACGATACTTACTGAACACACATAAAAGTTGCTGGTGAACGCAGCAGGCCAGGCAGCATCTCTAGGAAGAGGTACAGTCGACGTTTCGGGCCAAGACCCTTCGTCAGGACTAACTGAAAGAAGAGCTAGTAAGAGATTTGAAAGTGGGAGGGGGAGGGGGAGATCTGAAATGATAGGAGAAGACAGGAGGGGGAGGGATGGAGCCAAGAGCTGGACAGTTGATTGGCAAAGGGGATATGAGAGGATCATGGGACAGGAGGCCCAGGGAGAAAGAAAGGGGGGGGGAAAGCCCAGAGGACAGGCAAGGGGTATAGTGAGAGGGACAGAGGGAGAAAAAGGAGAGAGAGAAAAAGAATGTGTGTATATAAATAAATAACGGATGGGGTACGAGGGGGAGGTGGGGCATTAGCGGAAGTTTGAGAAGTCAATGTTCATACCATCAGGTTGGAGGTTACCCAGATGGAATATAAGTTCCTCCAACCTGAGTGTGGCTTCATCTTTACGGTAGAGGAGGCCGTGGATAGAAATGTCAGAATGGGAATGGGATGTGGAATTAAAATGTGTGGCCACTGGGAGATCCTGGTTTCCCTGGCGGACAGAGCGTTGGTGTTCAGCGAAACAGTCTCCCAGTCTGCGTCGGGTCACGCCAATATATAGAAGGTCGCATCGGGAGCACCGGACGCAGTATATCACCCCAGCCGACTCACAGGTGAAGTGTCGCCTCATCTGGAAGGACTGTCTGGGACCCTGAATAGTGGTGAGGGAGGAAGTGTAAGGGCATGTATAGCACTTGTTCCGCTTACAAGGATAAGTGCCAGGAGGGAGATCGGTGGGGAGGGATGGTGGGGACGAATGGATAAGGGAGTCGCGTAGGGATCCCTGCGGAAAGCAGAGGGGGGGGAGGGGAAGATGTGCTGAGTGGTGGGATCCTGTGGATACTTACTGTAATTAATTTTCTCTTCTACATTTATCATGTATTGTACTGCTGTCACAAAGTTAACAAATTTCATGACATATGCCGGTGATGTTAAACCTAATTCAGATTCAAATAATAAACTGGATTCTGACTCTGATTAACATAAGCACCTCAAAAGGCTTCACGGCAACTTTATCAAAGAAAATGTTGACATTGAACTACTTAAAGAGATAGCAGGGCAGATGATGAAAAGCTAAGATATGGACATTGAGAAGGAGAAGGGTGAAGAAAGGAACTCTGATGCTTAGATGCTTAAGCTGAAGGCAAGGCAATTACGATAGATGCTGAATACAGATGGATTTAGATAGTACAAGAAAATCCTACTGTGTTAACAACAGAATAGCATCGCATTCAAATTCTCCTGCTTGCTTGAAGTATTGTACTCATTTCAAGATTCAAGATGAGATATATTAGTCACATGTACAGTCTTTTCAAAAGTCTAAGGTGCATACATATAGCTAGGGGGCCTAAGACTTTTGCACAGTACTGTAGTAATTTTATGTATTGCACTGTACTGTTCCTGCAACAAAAAAAACAAATTTCATGACATATGTGAGGGATGATAAATCTGATTCTGATATGGTTCTCTATTGTGGACTGAGAGTGGGAAGGGCAGCAGGGAGAGAGGAATCATGGTTGGGAAAAGGGGAAAGGGAGAGAGGAGGGAGTGGGAAGCACCAGAGAGACATTCTGTAATGATCAATAAACCGATTGTTTGGAATCAAATGACCTTGCCTGGTCTTGGCAAATGTGTGCCTAAGACTTTTGCACAATACTGTGCATCAAAATATACAGTGAAATGTGTCGTTTGCATTAACATCCAACAGCTTCTGGATGTGCTGAGGGGAAGCCCGCAAGTATCGTCAACATGGCATGTCCACAATGCTTGAAGATCACTGAACAATGTGCAACCAACGTACAACAAGACAGATACAAGGGCAACACACACCATCATGGTCCGGTCCGTGAAGTCTGCATTCTGGTTCACGGACTGGTCCATCGATCCTTATTCCAGGTTTTCTGGTTTTCCTTTGTGCACATGATTCTCATTTGGGCAGACACATAAATACCTCTGGAGACCAGGGCTTGGCTGCTGGATTGTTTCTGTCAAAATCTCCTGTTTGAATCTTTTCTTGCCTTGCCTGCAACCTTTGCCTTCACTGCTGTTAAGTTCAACTGTTGGAGCAAGACTGGAGCCTTGCTGTGTTTAGATGAAGAACTGTCTTTTGTTGTTAGGAATTGTCTGTCTCCATGCCTTTGCTAGGTAGGTCTGGCTGTTTGCTGCTACCTTGTGTTGAGAACTGTCTCTCTGTGTTTGGTGTATGAGTCCTGGCCCTATGTCCTGTTCCCAAGGAGGGGTCCTGGCTCTGTGTTCCTGTCTCCCTTGACCAAGGCTCTGTGTTGCAGTGTAGGTTCACAGGGTTAATTCCCAGGATGGTGGGACTCTCATATGTTGAAAGATTGGAGTGACTGGGCTGGTATACACTGGAATTTAGAAGGATGAGAGGGGATCTGATTGAAACATCTAAGATTATTAAGGGATTGGACATGCTAGAGGCAGAAGACATGTTCCTGATGTTGAGGGAGTCTAGAACCAGAGGCCACAGTTTGAGAATAAGGGGTGGACCATTTAGAATGGAGTTGAGGAAAAACTTTTTCACACAGAGTTGTAGTTCTGTGGAATGCTCTGCCTCAGAAGGCAGTGGAGGCCAATCCTCTGGATTCTTTCAAGAAAGAGTTAGAGATCTTAAAGATAGTGGAGTGAAGGGATATGGGGAGAAGGCAGGAAAAGGGTACTGATTGTGAATGATCAGCCATGATCACAGTGAATGGTGGTGCTGGCACGAAGGGCTGAATGGCCTACTCCTGCACTTATTGTCTCCCTTGACTAAGGCTCTGCATTCTTGTCCTGTCCATGTGCCTTGCCCAGCCCAGGAGTACCTTGCCCAGCCTGGTGCTGGGGTTCCCTCGTCCTGTCCAGGAGTCTCTTGTCCTGTCCAAGCCACGTCCAAGAACCTCGTCCTGTCCAAGTCAAGGCTTTGTGTTCTCATCCTGTCCATGTGCTTCGTCCTGAGCAGGAGTTCCACGTCCTTTTCTGTAGCCACATGCTGTCCTTGCCAAGATCCTAGTCACCAGTCCTAGCCTAGACATGGGTTCTGGTTCTGAGTCCCAACCAAGACCCAGGTTCTGGGTTGTTGTCCAGGCTCTGATTCTGGAGTTCCTTGTCACTAATCCAGGCTCCTTGTTCCATGTCCATTTCCAGGTCCTGTGTCTCTTGTCCTAGTCCTAGCCCAGGCCCTGAATCCTTGCCTCGTCCAGGGCCTGTGTCAATGTCCAGTGTCATTCCTTCCCCTCTTCCCTTGCTCCCTTGTCATGCCTAGTCCTGTTCCTAGTACTTCAATGTCTGTGTCTTGCATTTGGGTCTGCTCCCAGTGCACCCCCTTATGACACACAAAATGCTGGAGGAACTCAGTGGGCCAGGCAGCATCTATGGAGAGGAACAAAGAGCCAACGTTTTGGGCCAAGACCTTTCATCAGGAGGGCCTTGATTCACAGAGTCCTGATGAGGGTCTCGGCCCAAAACCTTGGTTCTTTAGAAGCATGGCGACACCTGTAGGACACCTGAAACTCCTCGGATTATGTTGGTCACTGACGCAAAATGATGCATTTCACCGTTTGTCCTGATGTTTTGATCAACACGTGGCAAATAAAGCTAACCTTTATATTTAAATATAAAATATAAAGGTTAAATATATTTATATTGAGGCAGAGGGCCCGTTTTATTGTACAAAGAGATCCATTCAAGAGTTTGATAACAGTGGGACAGGAGTTGTCCTTGAGCCTGGTGCTTTCAGGGTCTTGTATCTTCAGCCCGATGGGAGAGGGGAGAAGAGAGAATGTCAGGGGTGAGTGGGATCTTTGATTGTGCTGGCTGTGAGATCAATAACCCAATCTACCAACTTAAGCACTTGTCAGTCTTGATTCCCAATAATCACCCAGTTGCCGTGGATAGTCAGTTCTATTGTAGAACTTCTCTTGCCATGACTGCTGTGCTCATTTGCAGCTTGTCCTGCTAATTTTCACTCACTCGCTCTCTCTCTTGAGACGTCAGACATAGCTGTTTTGAACTAAAAGTTCAAATTCATCTGAGTCTTCATTCCTACTTTGAAATTGTCTACCTTAATTCATAATATACCCTAGAAGGAAGCTTGTAAGACCCATTGCACTAATTGCGATACTATCATGAGCTGAAGAGCTAAATGGGTTTTTGAACAATACGATTTCTATTGATAGATCTTACAGATACTTTACATTGTAATTGTTTGACTTCCTCGACCCAAGTGCGGGTGACACTAATAGAGCTATGTCTTGGCAAATGAAATTTTGCTTGTCAGCGACTCAAAAGGGGCCACAAAGAAAGGAAACTCAGCAAGACTTGCACTTAAATGACAACATTCATTGCCACATGTTGTCTCATTGTGTCGAAAGCCTGAGCAGAAAATGATACAGAAAAATTGGCAAACAATTTGTGCGTGGCAGATTCCCACAACTACCAGGAAAAACTGCCCTAAAAAGGCCAGTTTCGCTTTGATTCTCACACACAGAAGGCTGGAGGAACCCAGCAGGTCAGGCGGCATCAATGGAAATGAATAAACAGTCGGTGTTTCGGGCCGGGACCTTTCATCGGGACTGGGAAGGAAGGGACTTGCCGAGTTCTTTCGGCATTCTCTGTGCGCTGCTCGAGGCTCTCCGGCTCCTGCAGAATGCCGTGCGTTTACACGTTGATTCCTGTGTCCGCCTCGACAGCGCAGAGGCAGCCCTGCACTCAACAAAGGACATAAATCATGAGCACCCCATCAACAAAACAACATCACCGCCTGTGACAGATGAGCACCTAACTCCATTCTCAAGACCGAGCAGCGGTATTAGACCTCAACATATCCCCTCGGCCCATTTTATCCATGTCGGCAGAAAGAAAAACAGAGCCAGCCAGCCTAAACATGAGGAATTATGATCTCTTTCAGAACATTAGAAGATTATAAAATTACTTTATGATTTAAGGAACACTGTTTAATCACCTTAGACCCATTAAGCAATGAAATAGCAATGCATAAGCTTCCACTAATTTTCCACTAAAACTCATTCCACTTAGCATTTAATTCCATTTATCATCTTCTTTATTTAATGGGGAAGATTAAGTACATCATTCACCTGTGTTGGAATAATCTTCTTTTTCTCTACTTTGAACTTACATAACACCTATTTAAATGTATGGTCTAACTGCAATGGCCTGACTAATCCTTAATACTTTGAAGAAGTACCGTAATTTTATACATTGATTAATGATGAACTCAGTGGCCACTTTATTAGGTACACTATGCTTGTGGCGAGTCTGCTGTAGCCCACTCACTTCAAGGTTCGGCCTGCCGTGTGTTCAGCGATGCTCTTCTGCACGCCACTGTGATGTGCAGTTATCTGAGTTACTGTCACCTTCCTGTCAGTCTGAGCCACTCCCCTCTGATCTCTCTCATTGACAAGACGTTTTCGCCCACGGAGCCGCCGCTCTCTGGGTGTTTATTATTTCTCTCGCTGTTCTCCGTGAGCTCTCGAGGAAGGGGCACCCAACCTAATTTGTGCCACTAACAGAGCGGTCTGTGGACCCCAGGCTGGGAACCCCTGTCCTGCAGGCTGTTGTGCATGAAAATCCCAGGAGATCAGCAGTTTCAGAGATACTCAAACCACCCCATCTGGTACCACAGTCAAAGTCACTTAGATCACACCTTCTTCCCCATTCTGATGTTTGGTCTGAACAGCAGCTGAACCTCTTGACCATGTCTACATGCTTTTATGCATTGAGTCGCTGCCGCATGATTGTCTGATTAGATATCTGCATTAACAAGCAGGTGTACATGTGTATCTAATAAAGGGGATACTGAGTACATAATGGGGGGAGCACAAAATTATTACTATGAGGACACGCAAGCCCCTTTTATTGTCATTTAGTAATGCATGCATTAAGGAATGATAAAAATGTTTTTCCAGAATGATATCATGAAAACACATGACAAACCGACTTAAAAACTAACAAAAGCTACATAATTATAACATATAGTTACAACAGCGCAAAGCAATACCTTAATTTGATAAGAACAGACCACGGCACAGTAAAAGTCTCAGAGTCTCTCGAAAGTCCCATCATCTCACACAGACTGTGAACCTCCAGCGCCGCCAACTTGCCGATGCAGCATCCTGGAAGCATCCGACCACAGTCCGACTCTGAGTCCGTCCGAAAAACTCCGAGCCTCTGACCAACTATTCGACACCGAGCACCGAGCACCATCTCTGCCGAGCGTTTCGACTCCGGCCCCGGCAACAGGCAATAGGCAAAGCCGAGGATTTGGGGCCTTCGTCTCCGGAAATTCTCGATCGCACAGTACCAGCGGCAGCGAAGCGGGCATTTCAGAAGTTTCTCCAGATGTTCCTCTGCGCTTCTCATGGCTGTCCTCACCAAATCAGGATTGTGCACGGCACCCCTAGTTACACATATCGATATTCATTCGGAATGGCCGCACGCGCTGCGTCGCGCCGCCATCTTCTCCTTCCTCCAATCAGTCGTTCAGTGGATCCACTTAATATTGGAGAACGTATACAGTATACAACCCGAAACTCTCACTTTCCACAGACATCCACGAAACAGAAGAAAAACCCCAAAGAATGAATGACAGGAAAATGTCAGAACCACAAAGCCCCCCTCTACCCCCTTCCATGCACAAGCAGCTGCAGAAGCATCAACCTTCCCCCCCCCCCACGTGCCTCAGCAGAAAGCATTAGCCCCCCAACCACCATGCAAGGAATAACAACACCCCCAAAGAGACCATGAACTCTGTTCACCCCAAGAGTTCAGCATGCCATTAGAAACCGGAGCATAAATTGTATATATATTGAAGAAAAAAAAGACTCAGTTATCACCTTCCTGATTTTCCTACTTAAATCATTTAAATTTCATCTGTTCTCCTGTTGGCACTCCAAGCTCTGCCTCTTCACATTGTTAAACTACCTCTTCATTCCCTTTATGCTCTACAGTTCCATATCATAGTCACTGCCTTTGTAAAAGCCTTTTGTTCTGGGCTGATAATAATCTATGTGTAATCCAAAACCTTTTAGAATCAAGGAGTGAGGCTGTGACATCTCAACAAGTCCCATGAAGGGGACTAGGAGAGATAATAGTTTGGTTGTGAGGAAGAAACGTGACTTGAATTTTAATGTTCACTCTGTGGGTGAATACTTAATAGATTAGGTTATAATATTCCTTTTTATTTATTAGATTAGCTTTATTTGTCACATGTTCATCAAAACAGTTCCTCAACAGTTGTTATAGCCGGGGGTGGTAATGGGGACAAGCTCGTACTGCCTATTAAATGCTCCCAATGGTGTGCACCTCTGGTAGTCCCTGACAACCAAGTCCAGCTCCAGGCCTTCATGTGTGGCTTAGCTACTAAGCCCAGCAGAACTGTTTCTACTGACAGGAGAAGGGGCAAAGGTAGGTTACTGGTGCCTTAAAACCAGTCGCTTCGGGCAGATGGGGCTTGTTAGCCATAGTTGGCAGCTCATCTAGAAGGAAAACTCTGATCTCAAACACCTACTGCCTTGTGTCTATACCCACTCATGGGGAAGGCTTCGGGAGTAAACCCTGAGGGAAAGGTCCGGAGCTGGCAGTCCCACGTTGAGTTTGGTGCTGACTGGCATCTCCTGCAATGCCACTGGTGCCAAACTGTATCGGCCTCCACCGTTCCTTTGGGTTCCTGAGTTGTGCAGAGAGGGGGAGCCTGCTACATGGGCGTCAGCTTGCCCTCCATATTTTACCACCTTGGCTTTGCGTATCTAGACTGCTAGGACACAACGTCTATGGTCCACCCCAACCAACAGAGGACTCAGAAACATTGAAACCATCCGGTCAAATTCGTTGTTTTGCGTTGACGACCAGCACGGTCCGAGATGTGCTAGGGGAAGCCTGCAAGCGTCGCTGTGTTTCCAGCACCGACGAAGCATGATCACAATTTGCTAACCGTAATTCGTGCGTCTTTCTTGGAATGTGGGAGCAAACTGGAGCACCCAGAGGAAGCCAGCACGATCACAGAGAGAACATACAGATAGCGGTGGGAACTGAACCCCGGTCTTACAGCTGGCACTGTAAAGCATTATCACTACACTACCATGCCGCATGCTAAAAACCTAATAGGATAGAAATGGATTACGCGTTTTTTATCTGGCGTGCCATCACCTAACATGGAGGCTGAGTCCAACGTCAGGCTATCTGAATGTATTGCAGGAACCTCTAAAAGCAGCTCCCCTTGCTAGATTAGATGGGCTATGGGTTGCCAGTTTCTGACTTCAGCATGGGGCACTGAGAGAGGGGTTGGCCCGTAGTTTGGGACAACTACTTCTCCTCTTGTCTCCACTGGAACGCCACTTCACCAACAAATAACATATTACAGTAGATCACAGTACAGGCCCTTCAGCCCACAATGTTGTGCTGACCCTCTAACCTACTCCAAGATCAATCTAACTCTTCCCTCCCACATAGCCCTCCATTTTTCTTTCATCCATGTGCCTATCTTAGAGTCTCTAAAATGTCCCTAATGAATCTGCCTCTATCACCACCTCGAGCAGCACGTTCCACACACCCACCATTCCGTGCGGAGGAAAAAAAACTACCCTGACAACCCCCCCATACTTTCCTCCAATCACCTTAAAGTTACACCCCCCTTGTAATAGTCATTTCTGCCCTGGGCAAAGGTCTCTGACCGTCCACTCGATCTATGCCTCTTTTCATCTTCATAAGATATACAGGCAGAATTAGGGCACTTGGCCCATCAAGTCTGCTCCGCCATTTAATCATGGCTCATCCATTTCCCTCTGTCATACCATAAGACCATAAGACAAAGGAGCAGAAGTAGGCCATTCGGCCCATCGAGTCTGCTCCGCCATTTTATCATGAGCTGATCCATTCTCCTATTTAGTCCCACTCCCCCATCTTCTCACCATAACCTTTGATGCCCTGGCTACTCAAATTCTATCAATCTCTGCCTTAAATACACCCAATGACTTGGCCTCCACTGCCACCCGTGGCAACAAATTCCATAGATTCACCACCCTCTGACTAAAAAAATTTCTTCGCATTTCTGTCTGAAAGGGCGCCAGTCAATCCTTAAGTCATGCCCTCTCGTACTAGACTCCCCCCATCATGGGAAACAACTTTGCCACATCCACTCTGTCCATGCCTATAGAGTTTTATAGAGCTGCAACATTACCTCACCGTTCTTGAACTCAACTTTTATTTTCAAATACACTTGATAACAGAAACTGCTTCGACTGTCAGGCTCGTTCCTGAGGCTTGGAGTTTGCCTTCCACAACGGCATCATCTACAGCACTGTGCAAGTGTCTCGGGTGTATATATGTATATATATCTAGGATGCTTAAGGCTTTTGCACAGTACTGTGGTAATTTTATGGATTGCACTGTACTGCTACTGCAAAAAAAACAAATTTCATGACATATTCCGGAGCACGCAGCCTCCACTCCGGAATGAATATCGGTTCTCTGACAAGTAGGATGCCGTGCACAATCCTGATTTGATGGAGACGGATGGGAGAAGCATGGAGGAACACCTGGTGAAACTTCTGAAATGCCTGTTTTACTGCCGCTGTTACTGTGTGATCCAGAATCTCCAGAGGGGAAGGCCCCGGATCCTCGGCTTTGCCTGTTGCTTGGCGGCCGGGGCCGCGGTCGAAGCGCTCGGCAGAGATGGTGCTCGGTGTCGGAGGGCCGGTCAGAGGCTCGAAGTTTTCGGAAGGATTCAGAGTCAGCTGTGGTCGGGTGCTTCCAATGCATCGGCAAGTTTGCAGCGCTGGAGGTTCATGGCAGGGAGAGTTTTTCTTCCTTCTACCGTCTGCGTGAGATGACGGGGCTATCAGGACTTTGAGACTTTTTTTACCGTACCCATGGTCTGCTCTTTATCAAATTAAGGTATTGCTTTGCACTGTTGTAACTATATGTTATAATTATGTGGTTTTTGTCAGTTTTAGTCTTGGTCTGTCTTGTGTTTCTGTGATATCATACTGGAGGAACATTGTATCATTTCTTAACGCATGCATTATTAAATGACAATAAACGAGGACTGAGTGTCCTCATAATCTAAATATGTAAGTGATGATAAACCTGGTTCAGGGGATAAGGGTCTCTATTGTGGACTGGGAAAGGAGAATCATGTTTGAGAAAAGGGGAAGGGAGAGGCGAGGGAGCGGGTAGCACCAGAAACACATTCTGTAATGATCAGTAAACCAATTGCTTGGAATCAAATGACTTTGCCTGGTGTCACAGGGGGCGAGTGTGCCACCACCCTCACCTGACACTCCTTCTCTGCCTCCTGTCCCACGCCTCTCCTGCAGCACCCCATCCTCACCATTCCCAACAGCCTTTGCTACCGTTGGACTTACAGACTTGCTCTCTGCTCCACGTTGACACATAGAGTGCTGTACAAATGTCTTAGGTACCCTAGCTATACATATACCCAAGACCTTTGCATGGTACTGCACATTTGTAAAGGGCTTAAACAAAGAGGATTTCTGCCTCTCCGACCCAATCAGCCAGTGAGGGGCAACCTCTGAGGAAGCTTTTATCTGCCCGTCTAGTCTTCGTTTCTGTAAATCTGTGTCCTTGGATGTTGAATTGTCTGCTATGTGAAACCCCTGCATTATTTTATAATCCTCAATCAAGTCTTCCCTCAGCCTCGGCCTCCCCTTTCCCTTGGCTACAAGCTACCATTCCTGGCAACTGCCTTGGAACAATCTCTTCCACACACTCTCCATTGCTACCATTGCTGCCATTGGCCATCAGAGTAATGATTTTGCCGAAGATTCGATCTAACATCTTTCAACATTCTATAGAGTAAATAAGAATGGTCCCAGAGACTAGTGGAATGACGCTACATTAGGAAGATTCCCCCTCAATGTCTCACATTAGGGGATATATTGTGTAAATTGGTCAGACCACATTCTGAACAGTTTTGGGTCCCTTGTATAGCAAGAGATCCACTGGCATTGGAAAGAGTCCAGGGGAGGTTTACGAGACTGATCCCAGAAATGAAAGGGTTAATGTAGGATGAGCATTTGAAGGAACTCAGCAGATCAGGCAGCATCTATCAAAAAAGGAATAAACAGTCGACCGAGACCCTTCAGCATGTGTTTCTAAAAGAATACGTACTGGGGTCAACATAAGCATTGGAGTAGCCCCTCGCAATATGGACGGAAAAGTGAAATAATAACAGAAATAACAGAAGGCGCAACAAAAACAGAAAATATGGAAAAACTCGTCAAGTGAGGCAATGTCTGTGGAAAGAAATCCTGTATCGGAACCAGGGAAAAGAGATGCAATTGAAGGGAAGGTGGGGGAAGGGCAGTGTAAAACAAAGGGAATGTGTGTGACAGGACAAGGTGAGATGGTTTAGTGGTAGCAGTTTCATTACCTACATTACCAAATACTCCCAGGAATGGATGGGTTAACATATGAGGAGCCTATTCTCATTGGAGTTTAGAAGAATGAGGGAGAATCTCATTGAAACCTATCGAATATTGAAAGGCCAAGGTAGAGTGGACGTTGAGAGGATGTTTTCTATAGTGGAGGAGTCAAGGACCAGAGGGCACAGCCTCAGAATACAAGGAGACCCCCTTACAGCAGAGATGAGGAGCAATTTCTTTAGCCAGAGGGTGGTGAATCTGTAGAATTCATTGCCACAGACAGCTATGGAGGCCAAGTCATTGGGTATACTTAAAGTGGAGGTTGACAGGTTCTTGACATGCAAGAGTGTCAAAGGTTAAGGGGAGAAGGCAGGAGAATGGGGTTGAGACATAAAATAAATCAGCCACAATGAAATGGCGGACCAGACACAATGGGTCAAATGGTCTAATTCTGCTCCTAATGTCTTATGGTATAAGTTACAATAAGTTACACACTTGATGATCAGCACGCATTTCCCAACGGGCTGGATGGTTGAGAAGGAAACATGCTCCATATTTGTAGCTCAAGATAAAAATGTTTGTCCTCCATGTGGCACATTAACCCAGTGGGCTGTACTCTGTCCCTTTGTACCTGTCATTAGAATTGGTCCAGATACTCTGGCGAGATAGCATCCAACAGCATCTACCATTGCCAAGGTCAAGTTTACCGGCATACGCACCAGTCCATGTACGCACAGGTACAATGAAAAACGCACCTGCAGCAGCATCACAAGCACAGGCCATCAGATAGGTAGCAGTCACAGGAAAAACATACTGTATATTAAATACAATTTTTGCAAGAAAGGACGCGTTTGGAACACAGAGTGCATTGTAGTGCAAAAGTGATCAAAGCGGTCACTGTGCTGCCATATTGAGATAGTGATTACGGTTGTGCTGGTTGGTTCAAGAATTGAGTGGTCGAAAGGAAGTAGCTGCTCTTGATGCTGATGGTGCAGGATTCCAGATTCCTGTACCTTTTTGCCCAGTGGGTAGCTGCAAGAAGGTGGCATAGCCCGAACGCTGGCGATCTTTGATGATGGGTGTTGCCTTACTGAGGCAGCCCCTCATTGTAGATACTACCACTGGTGAGGAGGGATGTGCCTCTGTTGTAATTAAGCAGAACCCACTACTCTTTGCAACTTCTTATGTTCCTGCACATCCGAATTGCTGTTCCAGACCATGACGCAGCCAGTCAGGATACTTTCATTTGTTGCTCTATAGGATACTTAAATAGGTTTAAAGTTCAAAGTTTATTATTAAAGTATGCACATGTCACCATATACAACCCTGAGATTCCTATGGGCATACTCAGCAACTCCACAGAAAAGTAACTATAACAGGATCAATGAGATATCAACGCTGAAGACAATAAACTGTGAAAATGCAAATATAAATAAGTAGCAATAAATAACAAGAACATGAGATTAAAATGTCACTAAAGTGAGATCATTGGTGGGGCAATTTAGTGCGGTTATCTCCTTCAATTCAAGGGCCTGGTGGTTGAGGGGTAGTAGCTGTTCTTGAACCTGGTGGTGTTGTCGTAACATGAACAAAGTTGCTGAAGAGACACAGTAGCTAATGGATACACAAGTACTTTATTCATCAAAATGAGACACTCCAGGAGGAAAAGGCCTGTTTGACCCAATATTACATGATATTTTGTATGCTAAAGTTCAAAGGACAATTCTATATACAATGCTTCCTTTGAATTACATATAATTTTCACACCTCCTTCTTTGCACACACACTCCAGACATCGAAAATGAATGTTAATCAGCAGTGCAAACACAAGAAAATCTGCAGATGCTGGAAATTCAAGCAACACACACAAAATGCTGGTGGAACACGACAGGCCAGGCAGCATCTATAGGAAGAAGTACAGTCGACGTTTCAGGCCGAGACTCTTCGTCAAGGCTAACTGAAAGAAAAGATAGTAAGAGATTTGAAAGTGGGAGGGGGAGGGGGAGATCCGAAGTGATAGGAGAAGACAGGAGGAGGAGGGATGCAGCCAAGAGCTGGAAAGTTGATTGGCAAAAGGGATATAGTTGGAGAAGGGGGAGGATCATGGGACAGGAGGCCTAGAGAGAAAGAAGGAGAGAGGGGAGCCCAGAGGAAGATGGAGAGCAGGCAAGGAGTTATTGTGAGAGGGACAGAGAGAAGAAAAAAAAAGGGGGAATAAAAATAAGAATAAATAAGGGATGGGGTAAGGAGGGGAGGAGGGGCATTAGCGGAAGTTTGAGAAGTCGATGTTCATGCCATCAGGTTGGAGGCTACCCAGACGGAATATAAGGTGTTGTTCCTCCAACCTGAGTGTGGCTTCATCTCGACAGTAGAGGAGGCCATGGATAGACATGTCAGAATGGGAATGGGACGTGGAATTAAAATGTGTGGCCACTAGGAGATCCTGCTTTCTCTGGCGGACAGAGCGTAGGTGTTCAGTGAAACGGTCTCCCAGTCTGCATTGGGTCTCTACCAATATATAGAAGGCCACACTGGGAGCACCATAGCAGTATATCACCCCAGCCAACTCACAGGTGAAGTGTCGCCTCACCTGGAAGGACTGTCTGGGGCCCTGAATGGTGGTGAGGGAGGAAATGTAAGGACAGGCATAGCAGGTGTAGTCGGCTGGGGTGATATACTGCGTCCGGTGCTCCCGGTGTGGCCTTCTATATATTGGTGAGACCCGACGTAGACTGGGAGACCGTTTCGCTGAACACCTACGTTCATTCCGCCAGAGAAAGCAGGATTTCCCTGTGGCCACACATTTTAATTTCATGTCCCATTCCCATTCTGATATGTCTATTCACGGCCTCCTCTACTGTCAAGATGAAGCCACATTCCAGTCGGAGGAACAACACCTTATATTCCGTCTGGGTAGCCTCCAACCTGATGGCATGAATATTGACTTCTCCAACTTCCCTTAATGTTCCACCTCCCCTTCTTATCCCATCCCTTACTTATTATTATTTTTATTCCCCCCTTTTTTCTTCACTCTCTGTCCCTCTCACAATCACTCCTTACCTGCTCTCCACCTTCCTCTGGGCTCCCCTCCCCCTTTCTTTATCCCTAGGCCTCCCGTCCCATGATCCTCCCCCTTCTCCAACTTTGTATCCCTTTTGCCAATCAACTTTCCAGCTCTTGGCTTCTTCCCTCCCCCTCCTGTCTTCTCCTATCATTTTGGATCTCCCCCTCCCCCTCCCACTTTCAAATCTCTTACTTGCTCTTCAATGAGTTAGTCCTGATGAAGAGTCTCGGCCCAAAACATCGACTGTACCTCTTCCTAGGGACGCTGCCTGGCCTGCTGCGTTCCACCAGCATTTTGTGTGTGTTGCGTTAATCAGCAGTGTCTGGTTTATCAATTAATTGGTGTCCACAACTCCATGTTCAGGTCTAAAGATTGGTCGCTGAACTTACTATTTTGTGATATAATCAACTCCAGAATATGCCCTAACAGTGCAAGTCCTGGGGCTCTTGTATCTTGCCAGCAGTGAAAAAAGAGCATGGTCTGGGTGGTGGGGATCTCGGATGAAGACTGACTATCCATGTGCATCTTCCTTTTAATGATCTTTTGCAGAAAGGACTACTGTGTACCTGGGATCCCTGTGAATAAAAACAAATAATTGGACATCCCATTAAATCAACTGATAAAAGATTGTAAAATTGATTACAGAATTAATGTAATGGGTGGGAGGGTGGAGATACGTCTCTACCAAAGGAGGCTCCTTCCCTCAGCTAGCCTGCAGGTCACCCTTGGGCAAGGTGTAGCACCTGCTTAGCCCCCAGATCAGCATCATGTGAAGCCATGGGAGCAGGTGGTGGATGGTCGTATGAGCAGCTGGTGCACATCACAAGTCCTGATTATGCGACCACTGACGCCAGGCAGACAATCTCTGCCTACGTCATATGACATGGTACATAATGATGATAATTAATGTAAACAGTGTGGGAGGGATCAAAGTACAGGAAGACACTTACAGAGAGACAAGGAAAGAATGGATGAAGGGAAAGAATGAAAAATGGAAGCTATGGCAAGGGTGCGGAGGAGATTTACCAGGATGTTGCCTGGATTGGAAAACAAGTCTTATGAGGCAAGGTTAGCAGAGCTGGGACTTTTCTCTTTGGAGCGTAGAAGGATGAGAGGGGACTTGATAGAGGTCTACAAGATTATGAGAGGCATAGATAGGGTGGATAGCCAGTACCTGTTTCCCAGGGCATGAATAGCAAACACCAGAGGGTAAATGTACAAAGTTAAGGGAGGGAAGTTTAGGGGAGACATCAGGGGTAAGTTTTATACACAGAGGGTTGTGGGTGCCTGGAATGACTTGCCAGGGATGGTGGTGGAGGCTAAAACATTAGGGATATTTAAGAGCCTCTTGGACAGGCACATGGATGAAAGAAAAATAGAGGGTTACGCGGTAGTGTGGGTTTTGTACTTTTTTTTAAGGAATATATAGGTCGGCACAACATCAAGGGCCGAAGGCCCTGTACTGTGCTGTAGTATTCTAGTGTCTAGTATATATAATGATAATGGCTGGGGTTACCTATGTTGTGAAGTCACTGCCCAGAAGATGGCAATGGCAAACCACTTCTGTAGAAATATTTGTCAAGTACAATTATGGTCAAAGACCATGGTTGCCTGTGTCGTATGACATGGTACATAAATGATGATGATATTTAATGTAAACAATGTGTGAGGGATCAAAGTCAAGTTCAGGAAGAAATTTACAGAGAGACAAGGAAAGAATGGATGAAGGGAAGGAATGAAAAACGGAACAGAAGGGAAGATCCTCAAAAAGTTTTAATTTGAAATGTAACACTTTTAAAGTTGCTCATTTTCAGTGCTACTGGGGTTGATTGCCAGTAAGTACACTGTGCAGGACAATGTTAATTTTGTAGCCTGGGGAAAAGTACACACTCAGGACAACAAATACTTTTTTCGGGTTTTAATTCCTTTATCTGTTTTAGATGTTAAAGTGCCAGAAGAGGGTCGCAAAACAAAACGAACGAATTTACAACCAGTTCTTGCCAGTGCAATCTCAGTTTAACTTTCGATCCACACCCTTGTGTATGAACAGAATTATGTATGCAGTATAAAAATACCAGAACTAATACGGTAGTGGCAATTCTGAAGGAACACAATACAAACAACATTAGAATCCCCCCAACCCTGTATCTTATACGTAACACTGAAAAATGTAAGCGAATACATCTCATCTAAGACGTACACACGAGCTGAACTTCCGAACAGAGACTAAACATTCATGTTACGCGGTTACATGCACAATCAGTCCTGATACAATAAAGTTAGACAAAAGGTACACTTTGGCACAACTTTTACAGGATATTGCCTGGTAGTTAAATTACAGGAAGACTGACCTACTTGGATGGTGAGGAACTTCGTATAAGCCACGCTATCCAGCCTCGATTCCTTCACTCGTGGAAATCTAAAGCATCCACATGTAAAACATGTCAAATTACTGATATTCTCGATTCGCCAACAAGCATAAACGAATTCACATGGATATTGTAAATTAATGCTCACCTTTCCTCACCATGCCCAGTCTCGGGGAGGAACCCAAATCCAACGCCCCACCAGCATCTTCAGCAGAAAGCAAAATGGTCTCCCTACTATCCCGCATGTGCCTAATGACATCACCATCTCCCTTAAAGGCACAGACTACTATTCTAGCATTACCCGAATGGATGCTTAAGTACACTTTTAACAATACCGAATAAGATCCGACAGTCACCCAGTTACGTTAAAATTGTACCTGGCCAGGAATCGATAAGTTTTTAACAAAAACAATGGAAATACTCACCGGGCCAAGAGGCATCTGTGGAGAAACAGAGCTACTGTTGAGGAGTAGGTAGGTCTTCCATTAACTTTGTTTTGCTCCCCACTGATGTTGCCTAGCCTACTAAACATTTCCAAATTTCATTTTCGATTTCCTGCAACTGCAGTTTTTTTAGCCAGAAGCAATAAGACTTTATGTCTATAAGGCAGGTCTACCACCCAAATCCCGAAACATCACCACATTCATTGGGAAAATGTAAACATGCAAGCATTTACACAAAACTGAAGGATCTCATCAGGAATGCGCTCCTCCCCCCAAAGCAGCTGATCCATTTTCACATAAATAACAAAGACTGCCTTTATCTTCAGTGTTATTCTAAAAATCATATCTGCCTTTTTTCTTTTTAAGTTCAAAGCAAAGAAATCCCAGACAGATCACACAAAACAGCTACACAAAATAAAAAGCAATTAAGACTTCCATCGTTCAGGTATACAAAAAAAATCATGTCCCAATATATTAAATGGAAATCAAATATTGTTCAGTGACATTTACAGTCCGTAACTAGGAACAACAGATATCAAATAACATATTTGTTTCATCTAATCTTATTACTGTTTATAGCTTTACACAAGAGATTGCAAATGTCTCCTAATCTCTGATAATGCTGAACTGTTCCCTAGCAATCACTTTGCATAAAAACACGAGGGACTGCAGATGCTGGAATCTGGGGTAAGAGATTCCGTGGAGAGAAATGGTTAGTTGATGTTTTGGGTCGAGACGCTTAATGTATCATGACTGAAATGTTGATAATACATTTCCCTCCACAGATGCTGCCTGGCCTGCTGAGTTCCTCCTGCAGCTCGTTTTATATCTCCTTAAATACAGTGGATTCCATCATTTAATTGGGACAGCCTCTTATTTGGGACAACTCCTAAAGAGCAAAAAGTAATTGTGAAAATAGCCAGGATTCCCTTTGTTTATTTGGGACACTATGCCACTAAATTGGGGCAGGAGACTGCTGCTGCAGAGTTTCTAACTGGTGTCAAACGCGTGCACTTGTGTGGCCATTAGACACCACACTCCGCTTAGAGCAAACAGTATTTCATAGCATCAGTCATGTGTGCTTGTGTTCAAGAAGCTTTGATTTTTGTCACTGATAGTCTGTGAGGAATAAGCAGAAAGGCAATTCAGAACTGCTTCGCTCACTGCGGTTTCAAGCATTCAGGCTGAGAGATGCCAGACAGGGCTGGGAGTGAAAAGGAAACAATTCCACTGCTTCAGCAAGTTAGGAACGATGAAGAACTTGAAGATATTGACGATCAACTTAAATGTTACAATGAAAATGAAGCTTTAGAGGATGCAATTGTCGAAAGCATTGTATGAAGGCAGTCCATTATCTCCGCTAGGTATCTGCGCTAATTTTGTATATTACCAGTCAATCAAAATAGTACAGCAGAGAACATTGGATTAATACCTCCTTCAATAACTATCAGGAACTAATACACAGTTTTATAATAATGTAGTAGTATTGATTGTGTTCTAATTTGTTTTATATTTCATTTAAATAAATAATTTGTTATAGAAACATAGAAACATAGAAAATAGGTGCAGGAGTAGGCCATTCGGCCCTTCGAGCCTGCACCGCCATTTATTATGATCATGGCTGATCATCCAACTCAGAACCCAGCCTTCCCTCCATACCCCCTGACCCCTGTAGCCACAAGGGCCATATCTAACTTCCTTTTAAACATAGCTAATGAACTGGCCTCAACAGTTTGCTGTGGCAGAGAATTCCACAGATTCACCACTCTCTGTGTGAAGAAGTTTTTCCTAACCTCGGTCCTAAAAGGCTTCCCCTCTATCCTCAAACTGTGACCCCTCGTTCTAGACCTCCCCAACATCGGGAACAATCTTCCTGCATCTAGCCTGTCCAATCCCTTTAGGATCTTATACGTTTCAATCAGATCCCCCCTCAATCTTCTAAATTCCAACGAGTACAAGCCCAGTTCATCCAGTCTTTCTTCATATGAAAGACCTGCCATCCCAGGAATCAATCTGGTGAACCTTCTTTGTACTCCCTCTATGGCAAAGATGTCTTTCCTCAGATTAGGGGACCAAAACTGCACACAATACTCCAGGTGTGGTCTCACCAAGGCCTTGTACAACTGCAGTAGTACCTCCCTGCTCCTGTACTCGAATCCTCTCGCTATAAATGCCAGCATACCGTTCGCCTTTTTCACCGCCTGCTGTACCTGCATGCCCACTTTCAATGACTGGTGTATAATGACACCCAGGTCTCGTTGCACCTCCCCTTTTCCTAATCGGCCACCATTCAGATAATAATCTGTTTTCCTATTTTTGCCACCAAAGTGGATAACTTCACATTAATCCACATTAAATTGCATCTGCCATGAGTTTGCCCACTCACCCAACCTATCCAAGTCACCCTGCATCCTCTTAGCATCCTCCTCACTGCTAACACTGCCACCCAGCTTCGTGTCATCCGCAAACTTGGAGATGCTGCATTTAATTCCCTCATCCAAGTCATTAATATATATTGTAAACAACTGGGGTCCCAGCACTGAGCCTTGCGGTACCCCACTAGTCACCGCCTGCCATTCTGAAAAGGTCCCGTTTATTCCCACTCTTTGCTTCCTGTCTGCTAACCAATTCTCCACCCACACCAATACCTTACCCCCAATACCGTGTGCTTTAAGTTTGCACACTAATCTCCTATGTGTTTAAATGATAGTTTGTCTTTTTTAAATCTTTAACTATTTCCATGAAACTTCGGCTAAATGTGGCAGCCGCTGAATTGGGCCAAAATGTACTGATCCCGCTCTGCCCCAATTAACCGGAATCCACCGTTTTCTTTTTATTAACAATAAACTCAGTCGGTGGCATAATGTAAACACTTTAGCTCACTTTATTCTTTAAGAGAGTTTGAAATTAACTTCTGATTGATGCTTCAACAATGCATAATTACTCCATTTCAGATGCCTTATCAGTGGGTAGTAGTCCAGGAGTGATCACTCTTAGCTGGATCTTGGGAAATCAGCTGATGCCTGATCGGAAGATGGAATCTCCTGGGGGGGGGAGGGGGGGAATGGAGATTGAAACTACCCTCAAGCGAGAAGTAAAAAATTGGCAATTCATTATTTCAAGTTCAAGTTTAATCAAGGGCATTCAAATGAAGAGTATAAGCACCACAAAAATTACATTTTTGCACCTGCAGTACAGTATATTACAAGAATAAATCACATAAACTTGAATTAATGTAAATTATTCATAACTTGCATGACAAAACAAATCTTCTGGCATGATAGTGTAGCGGTTTGAGTAGCACTATTACAGCAACAGCGACCCAGGTTCAATTCCCGCCACTGTCTGTACGGAGTTTGTACGTTCTCCCCATGACCGCGTGGGTTTCCTCCCACAGTCTAGACGTACCGGTCAGAAGGCTAATTGGTCACATGGAAGTAATTGTGTGTGTGCGTGCCATGGTAGTGTAGCGGTCAGCACAGCGCTCTACAGCAGGCTAATTGGTTACATGGGTGTGATTGGGTGACGGGTGCCCATTGGGCTGGGATGTCCTGTTACTGTGCGGTAGCTCTGAATTTAAAAAAAAAATGAAAGTAAACATATTGACATGAAAACAAGTTGAGGGACATATGATCCAAAATAGAACTTGTCACCTTGGATCTTGGGGTCCATGTCCATAGGACACTCAAAGATGCTGCACAGGTTGACAGTGTTGTTAAGAAGATGCATGATCTGATGGCATTCATCAACCATGGGTCTGAGTTCAAGAGCTGTGAGGTAATGTTACAGTTGTATAAGATCTTTGTTAGACCCCACTTGGAGGACTGTGTTCAATTCTGGGCACCTCACTGCAGGAAGAATGTGGATACTATAGAGAGAGTGCAGAGGAGATTTACAAGGATTGCCTGGATTGGAGAGCATGCCTTATGAGAATAGGGTGAGGGAATTTGGCCTTTTCTCCTTGGAGCGATGGAGGATGAGAGGTGACCTGATAGAGATGTATAAAATGATGAGAGGCACTGATCGTGTGGCTAGCCAGAGGGTTTTTGCCAGGGCTGTAATAGCTAAAGTGAGGGGTCATAGTTTTAAGGTGCTTGGAAGTAGGTACAAGGGAGATGTCAGAGATAAATGGTGGGTGCGTGGAATGCACTGCCAGCAACGGTGGTGGAGGCGGATACGATAGGGTCTTTTAAGCGATTTTTAGACACATACATGGAGCTTAGAAAATAGAGGGCTATGCGGTAGGGAAATTCTAGGCAGTTTCTAGAGTAGGTTACATGGTCGGCACAACATTGTGGGCCGAAGGGCCTGTAATGTGCTGTAGATTTCTATATCTTATGTTGTAAAACTGTGATGCAGCAGGGAAGAATATTCCCCAATGCACAGGAAATTACATTTGCTTATTTTCAAGGGATTCATTCCACAGCTTCACTCATTCTTAATGCCCTTAACAGTTACTGGCCCATGCCTCCCTCTCACCACTGTTATATCCTCCTCCAAGGGTGAAGTCCTTTGTGCCACAGTTTTTAAAATAATCAGGATGCTAGACAAAGTGGTTCAGGCAGGTGCAATAACATTTCAAGGACATTTGGATAGGTACACAGATAGGAAAGTATTAGGAGGATATGGGTCAACACCAGCAAATGGGACTGGCTTAAATCAGCACCTTGGTCGGCGTGGACCAGTTTGGACCAAGAGCTGTTTCCATCACACCATAAGATATAGGAGCAGAATTAGATCATTTGGCCCATGAAGTCTGCTCTGCCATTTCATCATGGCTGATCCAATTTCCCTCTCAGCCACAATCTCCTGCCTTCTTCCTGTATCCCTTCATGCCCTGACCAATCAAGAATCTACCAGCCTCTGCCTTAAATATACATAAAAACTTGGACTCCATGGCTGCCTGTGGCAATGAATTCTACAGATTCACCACTCTCTGGCTAAAGAAATTCTTCCTCATCTCCATTCTAAAAGGACGCCCCTCTATTCTGAGGCTGTGATTCTCTGGTCTTAAACTCTCGCTGCATAGGAGACATTCCCTCCACATCCACTCTATCAACGCCTTTCACCATTCGATAGGTTTCAATTAGGTCAGCCCTCATTTTTCTGAACTCTAGTGAATACAGCCCCAGAGTAATCAAACCCTTTTCATATGACAAGCCATTTCCTTACAGTGTTAATCTATGTGTTGGCACGTGTCCAAGTGGTTAAGGCGTCGGTCTAGTGATCTGAAGGTCGCTAGTTCGAGCCTTGGCTGAGGCAGCGTGTTGTGTCCTTGAGCAAGGCACTTAACCACACATTGCTCTGCGACGACACCGGTGCCAAGCTGTATGGGTCCTAATACCCTTCCCTTGGACAACATCGGTGCCGTGGAGAGGGGAGACTTGCAGCATGGGCAACTGCCGGTCTTCCATACAACCTTGCCCAGGCCTGCGCCCTGGAAACCTTCCAAGGTGCAAATCCACGGTCTCACGAGACTAACGGATGCCTATAAATAATCTATGACAGAAAGTAAAATATGCTACTCATTGTACTGAAGGACAAAGCAGCTCAAGGTTCAAAGTAAATTTTATTATCAAAGTACATATATGTACACACCATATACAACCCTGAGATTTATTTTCCTGCTGGCATACTCGGCAAATCTTTAGAATAGTAACTATAACAGGATCAATGAAAGATCATCCAGCGTGCAGGAAACAACCTGAAGCCTTGATAAAGGGTCTCGACCTGAAACATCGACTGTTTATTCCCATCCATAGATGCTGCCTGACCTGTTGATTTCCTCCAGCACATTGTGTGTCTTGCTCTGGATTTCCGGCATGTGCAATACCTCTTGTGCTGCAGAAATCAACCTGCCTCTTTCCTGCTGGTGGGACGGTGAGAGTGGAAATGGCTGGAAATGCTTCTTAACTTCACTGCTCTCCTGAACAATTATCCCTCAGTCAACAGTCATAACTGTGGGATCTCCCTGTGCACGTTTCCTGAATTTCAGTGACTGCACGTCAGATGCCTGGAGAATGTCCTGGGACATCTTGCGATCACCCAAGCCCGCTAATACAAAAACAATTTCAGCCCTTATTTAGTGACTATTATTGATTTAGGAAATTGCAGCCAAATTCAATAGCCAAACAAACATAATTCTATTTATTTTCACTCACTTTTCTATCAGAAAGCAAAAATCAATAAAGTGTTTCATAAACTACCCAGCGGGGAGCCGTGGCAGCCAGTTCACGTACACACCGACCCTGTGACTGTAACTGTTGCTCAAGAATTGGGTGACAATTCCCGCAAACAATATAAAGAAAATATAATCGATTCTATCAAAATAGAGCGAGTTGCAATCATTGTTGTAACTGCGATATCTCTCTTGCAAATTTATAACTCTGATTAGGAGAAACCCCCTTCAGATAACATTGCAAGGTGGTAACAAACGTGACGGAGCAAACACCGGGAAGGAGCGACAGTGTGATAACCACTCGCTAACTGACTAGTCTGCCAGGAGGTAATTATCAGCTACCACGGGCTAATTAGTTTATCTTGCAAGAGAAGACCAGATCGCCAGGTAAAACGATTTTTAAAAAAAAATGAACAGCCCAGTTCATGACCTCGCCCTCCCAAAGGGCTTCACGTCTGTCAAGGCACCGGCGGGAAGAAAGTGCCGGCACAGCAAGATCCCAGAAGCAGTTTTCAGCCCCTCCACCCCACCCGTGTAGCCGGCTGGGGTGTATTGTATCGCGCTGTACATTTACATTTACTCCGATAAGACGAAAAGGGCCATCGGGAAGAGTTCCTGCGGCGATTCGGTGCATCTCTGTCGGCGCCGGGGTTTCGGAAGGTCGTGCGCGAACTCGGCTCCTGCCGGCCGTCCTATGCACGTGTTTAAAGGCGCTGCCTCCCTCGCACCCCGCCGATAGAACCGCGGGATACTGCCCGCACGGAATGCCCGGGTGGACCGTGCCTGTTTCTCCGCGGATAAGGGGGCTGCGAGCGGTGCTTCTCGCTCAGCCGCTCGGTGCTGCTTGGCGCGGGGTCCGTGTTACTCTACAACGTGAGGCAAGTTCGACTCGTCAGCGGGATCCGCTACACTGTAACCACAGCAGAAACGAGCCAGTCTTGTCTCCTCTGCCTGGTGTCTGATATGAAGAGAAAACCAAATTCTTCTCGCTTTACTGCGCGCTCGGGTTTTGATTTAAGGACCATCTCTGATCAGGAGTCCGCAAGGCGGGAGAGTGGTGAAGCTGGCCCCTCTCTCCCCCTCTTCCCCCCCAGGGGCTACCAAACGCTATCCATCGCCCGACCAGCGACCCTTTAGAAGCGGAAAGTACGCCTGCCGACCAGAAAGCAAGCTTCGCCAAGACTCCAAATCCGTTTAGCAAACTTCTGGGCTGGAGGAGAGAAGGGATAAAACACTGAAGAGAAAAGGCATTGTTGGTGAGTGCAAAAAAAACACTGCGCAAGTGTACATTTCACTAGCGCCTACAATACAGGTTAACCAATTGTACAGAATCGCTTCTTAAATAATTGGACATTTCGACACTACTTTTTATTTACTCTTTTTCTTTGTAACTTTCATTACATCGTTCTCTTACGGTGATCGGTAACTGAGACATCCACGTGTACAGGCGCCGGACTCGGTTCAGCACCTGACACTCCGTTTCATCCGCGAATGGTACATCCCTGCAACGGCGCTCTGGTTTTTTTTCTGCATTATAACTTCGCACACTGTAATTTCGCTTTCCATCAAATCTACTTAATCGCGTCATTTCCCACTTTCTAATAATGCCGTAAGCCATTCTAAATAAACTTAAAATTAGCATGGAGGCTTTGAAAGTGCGCCCGTCCCTCACTCAGTTTGTATTCTTTGCCGGATTCGATGTCACCTCGTAAGTGGAAACTCCGTCGTTAGCCCGCCACCTCTCGACCGAGAGAGATAGCTATTCCTGCGCTGGAAGGTAGGGGTGGGCGGCTTTCTCTCTCTCTCTCTCTCTTTGGAGAGAGAATTGCGCTGAATGAATATTTAATTCAGCAATTTTTCAGTTATAACGCGGTTGATGGGGCTTGCAGACTCAAAACACACGATTGTGAAAGCCTGGATTTCGTTCGCAATCCCTTAAAGTGGAGGGTTTTTTTTTAAAAAAAAGAGATTTTGTGATATATGTTGAATGATTCGTTCTCGGGGTGAGGGTATCACTGGCACTGTTCAGTCCTAGTTGTCCGAAGAGCTGTTTGGGTCGTTTGGAGCGACCTCAAAAGCTCAGAAGACAGTTACCATTAATTCAGCCGGATTCCAGACTCTGGAGCCGCGTGTATATCGGACTGGGTAAGCGAAATGATTCTGCTTTCTCCCGTGTAGTTTTTATTTTTGTGTGGGGAAAGGCTTCATGGAATCCGACGGCTCACTTCCCTCTAGATTGGATTTTGTTTCGACGGATTTCAAATGCCCACTGTCAGGGTGGATTTTTGAAGAAGCCTTCTCTACGAATCCAAGCCACTGGAATCATCTTCCAGTAGAAACCGGGATACAGTATTTTCTATTAATGCTTCATTCGGATTTTGATTAGCACCTAAGATAAGAACATAAACTGTTTGCCCTCGTAACCAAAACCTTCCAGCAGACAAGTTCACGTTAAACCTCCGTGGCCCTGAATAGGTATTGAGATTTTTTTTTTGTCTATCTTTGTTCAGAAACGTTGGAGAATTGAATCACTGCTCTAAGATCCCAGTCCTGAGTAAGAGTCCCTGCCTGAAACGTTAACTGTTTATTCATTTCCACAGGTGCTGCCTGGCCTGCTGAGTTCCTCCGACATTTTGTGTGTGTTTCTTTGGATTTCCAGCGTCTGCAAAACCCCTTGTGCTTATGATTTGCGGCTGGACGTTCGCTGCTTCCTTAAGGTTGTCATCGTCCGGGAGAGGCCATGGAGATAAGCTCCCACAACCTATTAAATGCTCCCAATGGCGTGCGTCCCAACTAGCCTCTGACAACCAAGGCCAGCTCCTGGCCTTCACGTCTGGCTTAGCTACTAAGCCCGGCAGAACCGATGCTACTGACAGGAGACAGGGCAAAGACAGGTAACTGGCGGCTTCAGGCAGATGGGGGGCTCGTCAGCCATGATGGGCAGCTCATCTAGGAGAAGGAAAAGTCAAACCTCCGCTGCCTTGCGGCTGTACTCACTCTTGGGGAAGGCTTTGGGAGTAAACCTTGAGGGGAAAATCCGGAGACGGAGTCCCTAAGGCAGCGAGTTCAATGCTGACTGGCAACTCCTGGTACCAGACCGTGTTGGTCTCTGCCATTCCTTTGGGTTCATCAGATGCATGGAGAGGGGGAGCTTGCTACATGGGCAACAGTTTGCTCTCCATATCGCACTGTCCTGGCTTGCATATCTAGACAGCTAGGACACAACATCCATGTTCGACCCTGACTGACTGAGGCCTCATTGGTAAACTCTATCTACATTATTTCCAGGATTAAGATGCTGCCCGACCTGCTGAGTTCCCCCAGCGTGTTGTGCGTGTTGCTTTGACCCCAGCATCTGCAGAGTATTTTTTTGTGTTTAATTCCAGGATTTTTTGTGCAGGCCAAAAATTGTGCTTTTCTTGATTTTGTTTTTTTGATAAAGTTGGTGATGCTTTTAAATGCAGTTTATTTTTAAAGGTTTAAAAGTAAGAAAGCGGATCACGTGATGGAAATAGAAGCGACTGCAGATGCTGGAATCTGGAGCTTAAAACCGGCTGAAGGTCAGGCAACCTCTGTGATTTGGACGGTCAATGATTTGAGTCGCTTCACCATCATTCTGCCCACAAGTGCCAGAGGATCTGCTGAGCTTCTCAAATAATTCATTTTATTTTGTCACTGCCATTGATGTTTTCTGTTACCTGTTTTTTTAAAACCCGAAACTTGATCAGGCGGAAATGAAAGATGGTGGAGCAGGGCAGATGGTAGAATTGATTGACTTGGTTATTCATCACCATCAGCATCCTTATGCGCTGTCATATGACATCATCATTATGTGTCATGGTGTATGACATCATCATTATCTGCAATGTCATAAGATGTGGGCGATCATGGTCTCATGACTATGATTGTTCTTGGCAAATTTTTCTACAGAAGTGGTTTGCCATTGCCTCCTTCTGAGCAGTGTCTTTACAAGACGGGTGACCCCAGCCATTATCAATACTCTTCAGAGATTGTCTGCCTGGCGTCAGTGGTTGCATAACCAGGACTTGTGATGTGCACCAGCTACACACACGACCATCCACCATCTGCTCTCATGGCTTCACGTGGCCCTGATCGGGGGGCTAAGCAGGTGCTACACCTTGCCCAAGGGTGACCTGCAGGCTGGCAGAGGGAAGGAGCACCTTACACCTCCTTTGGTAGAGACGTATCTCCGCCCCGCCACTCGCTGGATCGTTACTGATCCAAAACAGGACTAATGGGCTGACGGGTCCTGATGAAGGGTCTCGGCCCGAAACATCGACTGTTTACTCTTTTCTGTAGATGCTGCCTGGCCTGCTGAGTTCCTCCAGCCTTTTGTGTATGTTGCTTTGGATTTCCAGCATCTGCAGATTTCCTGACGACGGGCCTTGGCCCGAAATGTCGACTGTTTACTCTTTTCCGCGGATGCTGCCTGGCCTGCTGAGTTCCTCCAGCGTTTTGTCTGTTTTGCTAACGGGCTGAATGCTTCCTATACTGTGACTCTGTGTGAGACGGGGTGCACCAACAGAATTGTCTCGGCCCGAAACAGCTGCTGTTTATTTCCCTCCTTAGACGCTGACTGCCTTGCTGAGTTCCTCCAGTTTTCTGTGCGTAGGGCTCACAAGCAGCCATTCCTTGTCCTGCCTCCCAGATTTTGTGCAGACTCGCTATCGGGAAGGGTGTCAGGCGGGACGAATCCTAGGCACACATTCACTGAGCCAAAGAGCCTGTCGCTGTGCAATGCCATTCCACGACATTAACCCTCACAGAGTAGAATGCCTTCAGTGGTCAAAGCTGTTGGTCAGGAAGACTTGATATGCAGGTGGAGTAGGATGTCAGAGAGTGAAAATTGTGCTTTGGGATAAAATTGCAAGTGGCTGTACTTTCTCTGTCTAGTGTGGAGAACTCGCTTCTAAGCTGAGCAGTGATGAGGTCAAGTCCCACTTGAAAGAACTGAGTCCCAGATCAGACTAATTACAGTATCTAGAATGACGCTCAGGGAGCACTTTAGTGTTAGATCAAACATTGAACTGCTGCCCTAGCCAATATTTATCCCTCGAACAACACAACTGGAATGTGTGAACCTTATTTCATTAATATTTTACCAGATTTTTAATTAGCTGCTAAGTTTCATACATCACGCAGCAGCTGCACGACAGAGATTAATTGTGTCAGAACCAGGGATCCTTTTTTTAAAGAAAAGGTTTTTTTTGTCAGTTAGTATGTGGGCTGTATTTCTCTCAGTGTCACTCCATGGGAATGTGTTCTTGGATTGTTTGAACATGCAGTCTTCCCATTGTTACCATCAGGAGGCTGAAGGCACACACTCAACGATTCAGGAACAGATTTTTCCCCCTCTGCCATCCAATTTCTAAATGGTCATTGAACCCATGAACACTACCTCACTTTTTTTGCCTGTTTTTGCACTATTTTTGATTTAACTATTTAACATACACATATATACTTGCTGTAATTGATTTATTTTTTTTCTATTTTTATCATGTATTGCATTGTACTGCTGCTGCCAAGTTAACAAATTTCACGACATTTGCCGGTGATATTAAACCTGATTCTGTTTCGTCGAAGGTTCAATTTAATGTCAGAGAAATGCATGCAATATACATCCCGAAATGCTTTTAGGTCTAAATAGCTTGTCTTTGCATTGGCTCTCAGTTTTCACTTTGTTTTGTAGCTGTCTCGTTTAAGATCATGAGGGTTGTTGAGCTCTCTTTGTTTTTATCACTTTTATTCAATTTGGGCTAATTTTATTAGCGCAGTATTGTCAATGTCCGGAATTCAGGATATTTTAGGGGGGTATTCCAACCCCTCTCCATCGTTTCACTGTAATTCCTTGTCTGGTATAACTCAGACCGAGTTCTTCTGTGTGCCATGAATAATGTAAGCTTGTCAAGATTCTGTACAGCTTGCCTGAGCTCTCGTTAGTTTTTTTTCTTGCTAACTTCTGTAATAAATCTTTCGTCTTATTTTAATTACTGAAGCTTCCTTGATTCCTGCACTTGAACTCACGAGTGACCGTCACAAATTGTCTGTGAGGCATCCTTGGAATTAGGAGCTCCCGTACAATTACAAGTTCATTCCTGTCTTTTTGAACATAATAGTTTTTGTATTAAACACTGTCAATGTCAGTGAATCTTTAATTACTTTTTTTTTTGCCCGTTATGTTGCAGGTATTTAGGGTAGCAATTAAGGCTCTCCATCCCTGTCTACAAGGATTCTTCAATGCCTTTTCCATAACAATTTTGTGTTACTAGTCAGGGTTGTTAGCTCTGAGCTAAACCCACAAACCTGGAGGACCGGTGGACCACTCTTAGTATGTCCTCTACCCTTTGACCTGTTTGGCATGGGTGACCCTACCAAAAGCCAAAGCATAAAGCCCTGACTCTAGCCAACATAGTTCTCTAGACCATTGAGGTATACAAGCCTCCAAAGCCTACGACAAGGTTGTGGTCCTCTTTGAGTTTTAATTACAGAGGTAACCACTTAATATAATGCTTTTGACTTTACTCAGGTAATGCCAAATTGTGATAGGACAAATTGCTGCAAAGAATTTTAGCACATGTTGACATGTGTTAGGATTATAGCCTTGTAAATGTCTGCCACTAAATTGTTTTATCTCTTTCCTGTACCAGGTATGAAATATTGCTTCTATAAACAGACAATGGATGCAGTCTCGACGACGATAACAGCTGTCACTGTATTATGTGTGCTGAGAACATAGTACTTACCTCCGGGTTGGAAAAGAATGATGAGTTTTACTTGGACCTGCGCACTGGAGCTCGCTGACAATGGACCTCGATAATCACTCCGCGGCGTCCCTTGAAGATGTGATGACCAGCTCTGCAGAAAATTCCACCGCGATGCACGGCAGCTGGGAGGAAGAAGCTCGACTGTGGCTGAGGATTTCGGTGTCTGTGGTGCTGGGCATCATCACCCTGGCTACCATCCTTTCCAACTCCTTCGTGCTGGTCACCATTTGCCTCACCAGGAAGCTGCACACCCCTGCCAACTATCTCATTGGGTCCCTGGCAGTGACAGACCTCCTGGTGGCGATTATGGTGATGCCCATCAGCATTGTGTACACCGTCATCAAGGCGTGGACCTTGGGACAGATAATGTGCGACATCTGGCTGTCTTCTGACATCACGTTCTGCACTGCGTCCATCTTGCACTTGTGCGTGATTGCTTTGGACAGATACTGGGCCATCACCGACGCCTTGGAGTACACCAAACGCCGCACCCCGGGCAGGGCAGGCCTGATGATAGCGGTGGTGTGGATCATCTCTATCTCCATCTCCATACCGCCACTGTTCTGGAGGCAATCGAAAGCCCTGGATGAGCTCAAAGAGTGCGTGGTCAACACCGACCAGATATTCTACACCATCTACTCCACCTTTGGGGCCTTCTACATCCCCAGCCTGCTGCTCATTGTGCTGTATGGCAGGATCTACCTGGCCGCCAGGTCGCGGATTCAGAAGCCGCCCTCTGCCTTTGGGAAGCGCTTCACCACTGCTCAGCTGATCAGTGGGTCCACAGGATCTTCGCTGTGCTCGGTTGGCTTCACCAGCCAGGAGACCCTCCCTCACCCCGGCGAATCGCCCGTCTACCTGAACCACGTCAAGATCAAGGTTTCGGACAGCGTGCTGGAGAGAAAGAAGATCTGCGCGGCCAGGGAGAGGAAGGCCACCAAGACCTTGGGGATCATCTTGGGTGCTTTCATTTTCTGCTGGCTCCCGTTCTTCGTAGTGACCTTGATAATCGGCACCTGCAAAGAGGCGTGCCCGTTCCACCCAGTCCTCTTTGACTTCTTCACGTGGCTGGGCTACTTGAATTCCCTCATCAACCCAGTCATCTACACGGCTTTCAACGAGGACTTCAAGCGAGCCTTCCAGAAGCTCGTGCACTTCAGAAGATGCTGATGGAAAGGTAGCCCCGTGGGGACGGTGCGTTTGCCTGCCGCCGCCAAGGTCAGAGACGAACTGGGAGTGAGCAATGCACTGCGGCCCTTTGGTGTCACTAATTTGTCCGGTTTGTGTAGATTGTGTGTTTTAGCACTTAAGTTTTTCCCCTCTGCTTTGAGGGAGATTTGCACATAGAATCTTCAATGCACCTGTCAAGTAGATGTGAAGCTGCAAGATTATGTTAGGCTTTTGTGCGTAAGTGTGATTTAAAAAAAATGTTAATCAGAATATCAAAAAAAGTGACATCCTAAAATTGCACTACATGAAACTTTAGAATTTCAAATATTTATTAATTTTATTGATGGTCTTTTAATGCACATGTTAAATTTGCCATCTGTGGAAACGTGCCATACAGGACATATCTTTAAAGCTAAGCTAGATAGCACTATGCCAGCATGACTTGACAAGATTTTGTTCTCAAAGAATATAATGTAGAAAGATACATACCATATTTAAAAGATGCCCTTCAGGCATACGTATATATTTATTTTGTCTATATGATCTCATTTTCCTTGTAATGCTGGCTATATTTCTGTAGTCAACGATGGCTGCTTGTTCCTTCACCAATAAACAGAAATCTAATTTGTTCTAGAAAATGAAGGCCAGGCAGGTTGCATTTACAAATGCTTTGGGCGCCGTGGTAGCGTAACGATTAGCGCGATGCTGTTACAGCTTCGGGGCAGCGGAGCTCGGAGATCAGTTCCGGCGTGATCTGTAAGGAGTCTACACGTTCTCCCGCGGGAAGCGTGTGGGTTTCCGCGGGTGCTCCGGTTTCCTCCCATGCGTACTGGGTAGGTTAATTGGTGGTTGGAATTTGTCCTGTGATTAGGTTAGGGTTGAATCGGGGTTGACAGTGATTGCTGGGACAGTGTGGATCGAAGGGCCGGATGGGCCTACTAAATAAATAGACCATAAGACCATTAAGATAGAGGAGCAGAATTAGGCCACTCGGCCCATCGAGTCTGCACTGCTATTCCATCATGGCTGATCCGTTTTCCCTCTCAGCCCCCAATCTCCAGCCTCTTCCCCGTACCCCCTTCAAACCCAGACCAATCGAGGATGTATCAACCTCTTCCCTAAATATACATAAAGATTTTGGCCTCCAGAGCTGCTTGCGGCAAAGAATTCCACAGATTCACCACTCTCTGGCTAAAGAAATTCCTCCTCGTCTCCATTCTAAATGTATGTCCCTGTATTCTGACTCTGTCCCTTGTGTCCTCAGGAACAGATGTTTATTAATGCAAAATTTAACCCATAATTGTACCTACAGCATGCTTACTAATTTTTTTTTAGTTTGGAACCCTTTAAAGCTTGATAGAAGCATACAAGATGATAAGAGGTATAGATTGAGTGGACAGCCAGAGACTTTTCCCCAGGGTGGAAATGTAAGAGGACATAATTTGAAGGTGATGAGGGGAATGTTAGAGGTATACTTTTTTACGCAGAGAGTGGCAAGTGTGGGGAGTGCCCTGCCAGGGTTAGTGATAGAAGCAAGTACATTAGTGACTTCTAAGAAACTCTTAGGTAGGCATGTGGGTGATAGAAAAATGTAGGACTATGTTGGGGGGAAAGGTTAGATTGGTCTTAGAGTAGATTAAAAGGTGAGCACTACATTGTGGACCAAAGTGCCTGTATTGTGTTGTGTGCGGTAATGTTTTATGTACTACAAGACTGATGTGTTGAACTTGTTGAACTTTGAAGCTGTAAAATGCTTATTGGAGCCACGATACCCCAGGGTGTACATTGCCTGCCCAATGTGTGCATGTGGTATTAACCTCATCCAGCTAACTGCAATTTTAACTGCACCCTGAACAAACCATAAGAATGTTGGTCTTTAATTATGCTGATCCAAATAGAGTTTTAACTAGTCCCTTGAGTGAGGAAGTGGTTGTACATTCACTGTTGGACAGATTCACCAGGAACTACATTACTGTGCAAAAATCTTGGCTGTGTGTATATATATATACACACACACACATATACGTACACATACATAAGTACGTATATGTATATAGAGAGGTAGATATATGTAGCACAGAGAGAGATGGATAGACAGACAGAGATAGATATAGATAGATATGGCTAGGATGTCTAAGACTTCTGCACAGTACTGTAGTAATTTTATGTGTTGCACTGTACCTCTGCCACAAAAATAAACAAATTTCATGACATATGAGTGATGATAAACCTGATTCTGGGTAGGGAGAGGGGAATCATGTTTGGGAAAAGGGGAAGGGAGAGGGAAGAGAGCAGGAAGCACTAGAGAGACATCCTGTTATGATCAATAAACCAACTGTTTGGAATCAGATGACCTTGCCTGGTGTCTCAGGACTGGACGTGTCTGCACTTGCACCACCCCACTGCCCCTGCCACCTGTCCCAGACTCCTCCTGCGGTGCTCCACCCTCACTATTCCCAATATCCTTTACTCCTGCCAGGTCTACGAACTTGGTTTCCGCTCCACATTGACAAATATAGTACTGTGCAAAAGTCTTAGGCATCCTGGTTATATATATGTGCCTAAGACTTTTGTACAGTACTGTAGATCGGGAGTCAGGACCCACATGGGATAAACATGAGTTGACCCAGAGAAAGAGGCCTCTTTCTCCAGTGTAGCGAATGAGAGGGTGGCTTTCTGTTACCCGCACATCCCTATTTACCAGAGGACCCACTCCCCCATCTCCCATGAGAAGCTCTTCCTTCCCCAGATGCCAGTGCCAGTACCTTTAATTTCTTTCAGTGTGGTCAACTTGTTGTCAATAGCACAAGTGGCCAATACCTTCACTCCTCTCTCTCCCCATCCCCCACCGTAACCATTTCTTGAAATTGACCAGAAATTACATCAAATGTGGCCTGTGCAGCTTCGCACACTGGTGTGAAACCTTGTCTTTTCCACCGTTTCGAAAGAGGCATCTCTGGAGATGATTGATGTCCAGGTTGTCACTTCCCAAAAATTCCATGACTTCTACAGAAGATCCCACAAGTTGGACAGAGAGAGAATCCAAGGAAGTGCAGATCGCATAGCCTGACATAAGTGGTGGGGAAAACAGTAGAATATTCAACTTCAGCTGTTGAGATTCAGATCATTTTGTGGTAATCAATGCTATGTACCCAAATTTGCAGATGATACAAAGCTGGTGGCTCTCTGAAGGAGGACGAGAGGTTTGGAGGGAATATAGCCAGGGTAAATGAGCGGTTGAAGACTCAGTGGATGAAGTATAATATAATATAGAAGCTTGAGGTCACCTAATTTAGTAGAAGAAATTAGAAAAACAAAACTTTTCTTTCCACAGGTAGTGGCAGATTGAAAGTTGTTGGTGTTTGTTCTTACAGACTGCATGTCCTTGTATGTAAGTCAATGAGAAATGGTGTGTAGGTTCAGCAAGTAAATGGTATGTTGGAAGTACAGGTGTCTAGTGCAATTATCTCCTCCTCTTTTGTCATTCTCTTGGGATTGAAGATAACTTGTTTCTACTGGAATTCTAAATTTAATTTTAACTTGGAGATACATCACAGTTACAAGCCCTTCCAGTCCAATGTAACCAATTAACCTACCTCCCAATGTGGGAGGAAACCAGAGCACCCAGAGGAAACTCACGTGGTCGTGGGGAGAACGTACAAACTCCTTACTGACAGCAGTGGGAATTGAACCTGGGTCACTAGTGCTGTAATAATGTGATGCGAATTGCTACACTACCCTGCAGCCCTTTTATATTCTGGATGATAAGGCAGGTAGGGTGGGAGACTCAGGAGATTCTGCAGATGCAAGGATGTTGCTGGGACTGGAGGACTTGAGTATGAGGAAAGCTTGAATAGGTTAGGATTTCATTCCTTGGAACGGAGAAGATTAAGGGGAGATTTGATAGAGGTATACAAAATTATGAGGAGTATAGACAGGGTAAATGCAAGCAGGCGTTTTCCACTGAGGTTAGGTGACACTACAACTTGAGGTGAAGGGTGAAAGGTGAAAAGTTTAAGGAGAACATGAGGGAGAACATTTTCACTCAGAGGGCTGTGAGAGTGTGGAATGAGCTGCCAGCACACGTGGTGCATGCCAGCTTGATTTCAACGTTTAGGAGAAATTTGGACAGGTACATGGATGGCAGGGGTACGGAAGGCAATGGTACCGGTGCAGGCTGGTGCAAGTAGGGAGTTTAAATGGTTTGGCACCAACTAGATGGGCCAAAGGGCCTGTTTGCTGTGCTGTGCTTTTCTGTGACTCCATGACACTATTTTGATCAATACTCGATGCCTGATAGAGGAGGTAAATGGAGACGTGAGACTGGAGTTGCTGAAACCTGGAGCAATGCAGAGGTTCCCAACCCGGGGTCCGTGGGCTCTTCGGCAAATGGTAAGGCTCTGTGGCATTAAAAAGGGTGAGAACCCCTGTGCTAGAGGAACTCAGTGGGTCAGGCAGTGTCCAGGGAAGGAAATGGACAGCCAATAATTTGGGTGAAGATGATGAAAGAGGGGAGATACAATAAAAAGGTGGATGGAGGAGCTGGCATGTGGTAGAGGGATCCACGTGATGGGGGAGTGGATGGTAGGCAGAGGGGTGAGGAGAGTATGGGAACAGCACCATAAGCTGGGAGGAGATGGGTGGAGGTGACAAATATTAGAATCTGATATAGGAAGGGCAGATGGGACTCATGGGGAAGGGGACCCAGCGGGAGGAAAGTGATTCCAGGATTGAAAGGCTGGTCATAGGAAGAGCATTTGATGGCTCTGGGCCTGTATTCACTAGAATTCAGAAGAAGGAGGGGTGACCTCATTAAAAATCTATCGAATGGCAAAAGGCTTTGATAGAGTGGATGTGGAGAGGATGTTTCCTATGGTGGGGGAGTCTAAGACCAGAAGACAAGCCTCAGAATAGAGGGGCATCCTTTTAGAACGGAGATGAGGAGGAATTTCTTTAGCCAGAGAGTGCTGAATTTGTGGAATTCTTTGCCACAGGCAGCTGTGGAGATCAAGTCTTTATGTATATTTAAGGCAGAGGTTGATAGATTCTTGGCTGGTCAGGGCATGAAGAGTTACGGGGAGAAGGCAGGAGATTGGAGCTGAGAGGAAAATGGATCAGCCATGATGAAATAGCAGAACAGACTCGATAGGCCAAGTGCCCCCTAACTCTGTTCCTATATCTTATGGTTTTATGGGTGATCGGGAGATAGAGAGGGTGGTGGAACGGATATAGACGGGGTGATGGGGGCCGAGTAGACCAGGAGGAGAGAGGAAAGGGACAGAGGGGGAAGATGTTCATGCCACCGAGCTGTAGACTTTCCAGAGGGAATATAATGTGCTCCTCCTCTCGTTTGCATTTAACCTCACCTCAGCAGACATGACAAGGACAGACATGTTGATGTGCGAATGGAGAGCAGAATTCAAATGATCGCCAAATAAGAGATCCGGTGCTTCATAGATGTTTGTGGGGGGTGGAGTGGCTCGGTACTTTGAAAGGTGTGACCTCGTGCTGTTTACATTAGGCATCCGGGTGTCCCGACTCAAGGAGAGACATGTTTTCAATGCTGCTTCATCTTTGTGTGAGTGATGGATTGCCATGAAACGGTTGATACATTACTCTTTAAAGGGAGACTTTGGGAAGATGAAGCCAAACTCCGGTTGGAGGGACCTCACCTTATATTCTGTCTGGGTAGCCTCCAACCCAATGGCATGAACATCGATTCCTTGAAATGATGAGGCCACACTTCAGTTGGAGAGGCAACACCTTGTATTCCAACCTGAAGGCTTGGATGTCGGTTTCTCAAACTTCTCATAAATGACCCCCCCCCCCCTTCACCATTCCCCCTTCCCCATTCTTGTTTCGCTCTCACACCTTCTTTACTTCTCTGCCCATCGACTCCCACTGGTACTCCTCCCCCTTCCCTTTATTCCATGGCTTTCTGTACTCTCCTGTCAGATTGCCCCTTCTCCAGCCTTTTATCTCTTTCACAGCTCTTTACTTCATCCTTTCCCCCCACCCTCCTGGTTTCACCTATCAACTGCCACCTTGTACTTCTTCCTGGCCTCCCCACAACCTCTTACTCTGACTTCTCCCCCCTCCCCTTCCAGTCCTGGTGAAGGGTCTCGGCCCAGAACATCAACTGTTTATTCCTATCCATAGATGCTGCCTGGCCTGCTGACCACTTCCTGCACATTGGATTATGAGAACATTCAGTCCTCTTTTATTGTCATTTAGAAATGCATACATGCATTAAGAAATGATACAATGTTTCTCCGGAGTGATATCACAGAAAACAGGACAGACCAAAGACTAACACTGACAGAACCACATAATTATAACATATAGTCACAGCAGTGCAAAACTATACCATAATTTGATAAAGAACAGACCACGGGCACAGTAAAAAAAAGTCTCAAAGTTCCGGGTCGATCGACTCCCAAGTCCCCGATAGCAGGCGGCAAAAGGGAGAAACTCCCTGCCATAAATCTCCAGGCACCGTCAACTCGCCGGTGTCTTGGAAGCAGCCGACCACAGCCGACACTGAGTCCATCCGTCCAAAAACTTCGAGCTTCTGACCAGCCCCTCCGATACAGCCTCCCGAGCGCCATCCTCTGCTGAGCGCTTTTGACCTCACCTTGGCCGCTGAAACACGCAAAGCCGAGGATTTCGGGGCCTTCAGCTCCGGAGATTCCAGTTACCACACAGTAGCAGCGGCAGTGAAGCGGGCATTTCAGAAGTTTTCCAGATGTTCTGCTGTGCTCTCACGTCTGTCTCCATCAAATCAGAATTGTGCACTGTCCCCTACTTGGCAAAGAACAGATATTCATCACCGAAGTGGCCGCGCACGCTGCCGTCGCGCCACCATCTTCTCCCCCCTCCCGGGAGGATTGTGTGTCCAGACTTCCAACATTTGCAGTACCTCTTGTGTCTTGAGGACATCTTATTTTTTTCCCCTCTGCATTCGCCTGATGATCCATTTAGGGCAGGATTTCCCTTCCTGCGGTCTACAGACCCTTCGGTTAGTGGCGTGGGGCCCACGGCACAAAAAACATTGGGAACCCCTGGACTTTTTATGTCTCTTTTGGAACTGTGTCAGATATAGTGGGCCACGAGGTAGCACAACACTATTACGGTGTGAGTGACACGGGTACAACTCCCGCTGCTGCCTGTAAGGAGTTTGTACCTTCTCCCCGTGACCGCGTGGGATTCCTCCAGTGCTTTGGTTTCCTCCCACAGTCCAAAGATGCATGGGTTGGTAGGTTAGTTAGTCGCACGGGTGGGATTGGACGGCGCTGGCTCATTGCACAGAAGGGTCCGTTACAGAGCTGTATCTCTTAAGTCTTTAAAAATGTGGAGCTGGCTGAATGGAGCTAGGGTCTCTCTGCTGGGTTGTGCTGGGAGAGGACGCTGACATTGGATCTGGACGTGACGAGAGACCTAGACGCGGATGGTTAGGACCCAAGTGCCAGAGTATCTGAGGCTAGGATTGAGAGGGTCTGAGCACTAGACGAGAAGCTAGACGATAACCCAAGCTGAGCTCATGATTGAGCACTGAATCCCCATTCAGGTGCACCTTAAATACTGAAATCCTGGCGGCTGAATACGGCAGCCAATTAGCGGGACGGTCCTGAATCCTTAAAGGGGTCACATTGGCTATCCATGCTCCAGGGAGTTAGAGCTTCGAAATTCCAGGAGCTGGTGCGGTTGGGTGCGTATTTTGAATCTGGAGGAGGAAGAAGCACATAGAAATGCAGGGATCACTGCTGTACACCTTCAACTGAGGGAACTTAGAGCGATGCGATCATAGAGCGGGCTTGGACGGATGCTTCTGCCTGGCACTATATTATTCACACCTCATGGCCAGAATGCTGCCAAGTTTGCCGAATTCCTTTGTGCCACGCAATCAAAAAGTGCAAGTTCCATCAATTTAGTTTGGTACCTATGGATGATGATGGGGTGATGTCATCAGCTACGTGCCCTAAGTGGACTAATCACGGCCCTCAGGGAAATTGTACACTGGCCTTGGCCGAGTTCCCATTGCTAACTGCCTTGGAAAATGATCTCTAAGCTAAACAACTTGGAGAACCCCAACAGCCTGTGGAAATGGGCCAAGTGTCCATGCAATTGGTTTTGTTTTCCCCAGTAATTCAGTTTATTCCCTCGTGTTCTCCTACCCTTCATCTTCCACACTGTTGTCCTTGGAGTGGTTGCCGCTTCACGTGCGTTTTGAGTTGGATGGTTCAATGATTCCATTTAATAACGGAGAATGTATACAAACTGAAATTCTTACTCTTCACAGACACCCACAAAACAGAAGAAAAACCCCAAAGGATGAATGATGGGAAATCAGAACCTCAACGCCCTCCTCTCCCGCTCCCACTCACAAGCAGCAACAAAGCACCAACCCTCCCCCTTCACTTGCCTCAGCAAAACCACCAGACCCACCACCCGCCATCCAAGGAATAGCAACCCCCCCAAAGAAGCCATGATCTAAAGTCCATCAAAAACCGCTGTCCATCCCAGCAGTTCGACGTGCCACAGGCTTTCTCTCTCTCTCAGTAACAAGGGAGGGAGAGATAAGACTCCTGCCACAGTGAGAGGAGGAACCAGCAGCTCATGGTTCAGATGTTACAGTCCCTAGCGTTGCTTCATGTCGAGTTTCAGCCCAGGGACAAGAGCCTAGCTCTACCTTTATCACATGCCACAGAGCCTAGGAGATTTTGGCACTCGACTTGCCATCTCACCATTTACATCCGCCCCCGGTCCACCTCACCAGACTTTCAATGCTTTCTGGGATCGGTTAGATTCAGTCCTTGCTAGCTGGTGTGCAATTTGCTCCGTTGCTCAAAGGCTGTTTTCTCAGATACTCGAGGGGTACTCAGATTCCTCTCCCCTTTCCTTTAAACTGATGCCCTCTGGTTCTTGATTCCCCATCCCTGGGGAAAAGTCTGAGTGTTTTCACATTGTGAACTCCATATTATAAAGCCGTGCTGACTGAGCAGATGTCATCCAGGAAGCACAATGGAATTCATTACTAAGAAATAATAGCAGAATATAAGACCAATAAACAGATTAAAGGGGAAAGTGTATTTAACAAATATGCTAGTGTTCCTTGGAGATGCAGGAAAACGTATGGGTTAAGGTAAACCAAGGGGTTCTACAGATGCTGGAAGTTTTGAGCAGCGCAACAAAGGGGAGCCAGTAGATGTTATGTATTTAGATTTTCAGAGGCTTTTTTTTAGATTATGAGGACACTCAGTCCTCGTTTATTGACATTTAGAAATGCATGCATGCATTAAGAAATGATACCATGTTCCTCCAGAGTGATATCACAGAAAAACAGGACAAACCAAAGACTAACACTGACAGAATCACATAATTATAACATATAGTTACAGCAGTGCAAAGCAATACCATAATTTGATAAAGAGCAGACCATGGGCACAGTAAAACAAAAGTCTCAAAGTCCCAGTCGACTCCCGATAGTCCCCGATAGCAGGCGGCAAAAGGGAGAAACTCCCTGCCATAAACCTCCAGACACCGACAACTGCCAATGCATTGGAAGGACCCGACCACAGCCGACAATGAGTCTGTCCATCCGAAAACCTCGAGCCTCCGACCAACCCCTCCGATACACCCTCCCGAGTGTCATCCTCTGCCGAGCGCCTTCAACCTCGCCCCGTAATTCAACTCTATAAACTTGTACTTAACAGGTTCGTAGAGTTGAACTGCACAGAAAAAAGGCCCCTCAGCCCCCTATGTCCTGGCAAACCTGTGGTGGTTGTCCATCGTGACCATCGATGACACAAAACCTGTTGAACTGGGTTAGCTCCACTCTCTCCCCCTTGGAAATCCAGGTCCAGTGATACTAACCAGTGTCACAAACTGAGGCCTTCCTAGGTTGCAATGGATGATCACGACATCTTCCGTGCCTTGCCATGCCCTTCGCTCTCCACGCACTGTAGCAGTTCCGCCTTCCTGACCTTTGGATCTCACTGTAGATCTGATCCGCCCAGTCTACCAGAGCTGACGTCACATGCTGGGACAGGCATGCCCCTGTCTCACCGGGGTATGAGGCGGCCAGCTACCCCCACCTGGTTTAGCCCGCCTGTCGAAGCGGTATACCATGCAAACCATAAATTACCTATCTACCATAACTCCGTTTTCCTGCACTTGACCTCGATGCTTTTACAATCAAAGCGTTCATCCAAATACTAATTAAATGTTTTGAAAGTCTCTGCCTCCACCACACAACTCAGCAACGTGTTCCAGGTTTCGAACAGTCCCTGGGTGAAAGATTTCTTCCTCAGACACCCCCCCATTACCCAAACCCCCATCCCATTGACCTAAATCTTTAGCTTTTGACATCTTTGCTTGCTGAGGGATCTGAGGGGCAACTCTTGTGCCCAGAGGGTGATCCGTGTACGAAATCAATTGCCACAGGAAGTTGGTGAGACAGGTACATTTTAGTAACACTCAAACAGGTATCTGGTCTCACAAAGTTTAGAGGATATGGGACAAAAGCGGGCAAATGGGACTAGCTCAGATGAGCAGCTTTGTCAGCATGGACCAGATGGGCTGAAGGGCATGTTTTCATGCTATATGACTCTATGAACAATCAGGTAACATCTGCATAGAGAGTCGACATATTTAGTGCTATCTTAGACCCGTGAGGAGTGAGCGTTCTCTATTGGAATTAATATTCACGGTTAGTATTAGGATAGTGTTAGGATTTTGAAGGGTAAACTGAGTTTTATTTGCAGACGCGGCACGATCTCAGACCCTTCCGGCCCAACATAGCCGCACCGCCCAGTTACACTCATGAAACCAATTAGCCTACTATCCTGTAGCTCTTTGGACTGTGGGAGGAAACCAGAGCACCCGGAGGAAACCCACTCGGTCACGGGGAGAACGTACAAACTCCTTACAGGCAGTGGTGGAATTAAACCCGGCTTTCTGGGCGCTGGATTACCTTAACGTTAACTGCCTCGCTACTGTGTTGCCCCTGGTGTTCCACTAACCGTGACGTTACTGTGCTCTTTCAATTTTAATTGTGGTTTTCAATAATGCAGTACATAAGATACTTGAAACAGAAATTTGCATAGCTCCAGGGAGAAGGTGAGACAGGCTGATAGCTCCTACTAACATTCAGCTGAGATTCACTTAGCTGAGTTACTGGTCTCCAGCAGGATTAAGATTCTACAACTGTACAACTTGTCCAGAACTTTCTACAAAGTGCTTGCTCACCTCCTGAACCCGGCTTCCCATCCGAGGACGACTGCGTCATTTCTTGTGACTCGCGGTGAAACTGCCTCCAGCCGGAAGGGGTCTTCCATGCAAAGCTCCCGCGAGGCTTGTCGTGGTCACCTCCCTTGCTTAAGAAACGAGAAGTTGGTGTCACTCATTCAGACGTGAAATGGAATTTGTTCATCCAGAAAGTGGGAACCTTTAGAACGCTCTTTACAAGAGGACAATGGGAGTTCAGTCACTGAGTGTATATCAGACAGACCCACGACCACTACAACCTAGAAGGGCGAGAACAGCAGATACCTGGGAACATCACCACTTGGAAATCCCCCTTCAAGTCACTCACCATCCTGACTTGGAAACATATCGCTGTTCCTTCATTGTCTCTGGGTCAAAGTCATGGAATTCCCTCCCTAACAGCACCGTGGGTGTACCCACACCTCAGGGACTGCAGCGGTTCAAGAAGGCAGCTCATCACCACCTTCTCAAGGGCATCTAGGGATGGGCAATAAATTCTGGCATAGCTGGCGACGCTCACGTCTTATAAATGAATAAATCATAATTAATAAATAAATAATGATTCCCATAATGTGTTGGCACGTGGCCAAGTGGTTAAGGCATCGATCTAGTGATCTGAAGGTCGCTAGTTCGAGCCCCAGACGAGGGAACGTGTTGTGTCTTTGAGTAAGGCACTTAACCACACATTGCCCTGCGACGACACCAGTGCCAAGCTGTATGGGTGCTAGTGCCCTTCCCTTGGACAACATCGGTGGTGTGGAGAGGGAGACTTGCAGCATGGGCAACTGCCGGTCTTTCATACAACCTTGCCCAGGCCTGCGCCCTGGAAACCTTCCAAGGCGCAAATCCATGGTCTCACGAGACTAACGGATGCCTTTTTAAAAAAATTATTATTAAGTCCCATCTATTCTCACTGCTGCTATCAGGAAGAAAGTACAGGACCCTTAGTACTCACACCACCAGATTCAGGAACAGTTATGACCCCTCAACCATCAGGCTCCTGAACCAGCATGGATAACTTAACTCACCTCAACACTGAACAGAATCCACAAGCTGTGGACTCAGTATTATTCATTATATATTTATTGGTGTTATTTTTCTTTGGTATTGCACAATTTTCTCTTCTTTTGCACATTGGTTGTTTGTCCTTCTTCGTGTTTAGTTTTTCCTTGAAGCCATTGTATTTCGTTGTTCTGCTGTGAATGCAAGAAAATGAGTCTCGGGGCGACGTATATGCACTTCTATAATAAATTTGAACTTTGAAAGTGACGGATATTGGGTAGTGCAGGGCTGTGTGTCTGAGGTAAGCGATCAAACATGATCTGACGGAATCATAGATCATTCGCGAGGGATTAAATGGAAAGCAGTTCAGACCCTTTAGCCCACAATGTTGCGCCAACTCTTTGATCTATTCTAAGATCAATTTAGCCCTCCCCTTCCACCTAACCTTCCATTCTTTCCATCATTCATGTTCATCGATGTACATATGATAAATACTTGGCTGTGGAGGCCGTCCTTGGAGATATTTAAGACAGACGTTGATAGATTCTTGATTGGTCAGGGCATAAAGGGATACATGGAGAAGGCAGAAGATTGGGGCTGAGAGGAAAATTGGATCAGTCATGAAGAAATGGCGGAGCAGACTCAATGGGCCAAATGGCCTAATTCTGCTCCTACATCTTTCGGTCTTATCTAAGACTCTCTTAAATGCTGTTAATGTATCTGCCTCTACCTCCAACAAGAAGAGCACATTTCATGCACCTACCACTCTCTCTGTAAAAAAGTCCTACCTCTGACATCCGCCACCCCCCCATACTTTCCTCCAAATACTTTCAAGTCATGCCCCCTCGTATTAGCCGTTTCTGAGGGAAAAGTCTGGCCATCCACTCTCTCAATGCCTCTTATCTTCGTATGCGCCTACACAAAGTGCTGCCATCTGCTTCTGTTTTTCTGTTCCCTGCCTTTGACATCTTCCAAGTCAGTGTGATTCCTGTATTTACATTTATATTTTGTTTATATGGATTGGAGTGGCCGTGGTGTCTGTAAAAGGGGTAGGAGTATTTGCAGTTAGAATATGTATTGACTAGAATCATTCGTCTGGACAGTTCAGCCTTTTATGTGATCCAAGTACAAACCAGAATGTAACCGTGAGCCACAGTTTCACTTCATTCACACCAGGGACTAAGCAGAATAATAGTCTGTAGCTTTAAAATCTGTTCTAGAATCAAAGAGTTCTACAGCATAGAAACAGGCCGTTCAGCCCGTCAAGTCTCAGCCAAACTTTATTTCTGCCTAGTCCATAATTATGAGGGGTGTAGATATGGTTAATGCAAGCAGGCTTTTTCCCACTGAGGCTGGGTGGGACTAGAACAAGAGGTCATACGTTAAGAGTGAAAAGTGAAATCTACACCACACTTGGTGTGGGCACGTGGCCAAGTGGTTAAGGCATTGGACTAGCGACCTGAAGGTCGTGAGTTCGAGCCCCAGCCGAGGCAACGTGTGTTATTTCCTTGAACAAGGCATTTAATCACACATTGCTCTGTGACGACATTGGTGCCAAGCTGTATGGGTCCTAATGCCCTTCCCTTGGACAACATTGGTGTCGTGGAGAGGGGAGACTTGCAGCATGGGCAACTGCTGGTCTTCCATACAACCTTGCCCAGGCCTGCGCCCTGGAGAGTGAGGACTTTACAGGCACAGATCCATGGTCTAGCAAGACTAACGGATGCCTTTTAAAACACCACACTTGGACCATAAACCTTCATGCTCCTCCCAGCCATGAAGTTATTCAAACCTCTCATAAATCTTGCAATCGAACCACTTCCACTGGCAGATCATCCCACACTCAGGTTCCCCTTAAATGCTTCACATTTCACCCCTAACCTCTCGTTCGAGTCTCAGCCACCCTCAGCGGAAATTAACCCTATCTCTACCCCTCATCATTTTGTATATCATTATCAAAACTCCTACGGCCCAGGAAATAAAGTCTACCTTACTATGTTGGAACCTTAATTAAAATGTGCATTTATTAGGAAGATTTGCAGTTAATCTGGCGCAGCACATCATTAATTCTCAGGTGAAGCCAGCTTTTTTAAACAGAGCTACAAAGGTTTATTCACTCACAGAAGTACATACAGTAATTAGGGATTCACAAAAATAGATAACCCAGATAAATGTGAGGTTTTGTGGCTTAGTAGGGCAAATGCAAGGAGACAGTACACTCTCCTCAACAGTGTTGCTAAGCAGGGAGATCTTGGGATCCAAGTTCCTAACTCTTTGAAAGTGGCTACACGGGTCGATAAGGTGGTGAAGAAGGCTTATGGAATGCTCGCTTTTTTTAGTCGAGTCATTGAGTTCAAAAGTCAAGAGGTTGCTTTGCAACTTTATAAAACTCTGGTTAGGCCGCACCTGGAGGATTGCACACAGTTCTGGTCGGATGGATGTTGAGGCTTTGGAGAGGGTGCAGTAGAGGTTCACCAGGATGCTGCCTGGTTTAGAGGGCAAGTGCTATCACGGGAGGCTGGGCAAACTCGGGTTGTTTTCTCTGGAGCAGCGGAGGCTAAGGGGAGATCCGATAGAGGTTTATAAGTTTATGAGAGGCATAGATAGAGTGGACAGAGAGTGTCTGTTTCCCAGGGTAGAAATGTCTAATACCAGAGGGCATGCATTGAAGGTGAGGGGGGGGGGGCAGGTTCAAAGGAGATGTGAGAGGTAAGTTTTTTACTCAGAGAGTGATAGCCGCCTGAATTGTGCTGCCTGGTGTGGTGGAAGAGGCAAATACATTAGAGGCTTTTGAGAGACATTTCAAACAGCAGATGAATGTGAGGAAGTTGGAGGAACATGGACATTATGTAGGTAGGAGGGATTAGTATTTGGGGGGTTTTTGATTTACTTTTTAGCCGGGTCAGCACAGCATTGTGGGCCGAATGGCCTGTTCCTGTGTTATACTCTTCTATGTTCTATTAATAATTCAAATTGAAATACGATTACTGTTATCTACAAAACACTCAATGCCCACGAGGGATTGGGATGCTCTGGCCTCAGAAATCCCCTACTGTGCTCCATCTCCAAGGATGCCTGGGCACGGACATAACCCTGGAAGGGGGGCGGCTGTTGGCGTGGTCAGAGCCCTTGACTGTCTGCTGCCTGGACCTGTGAGTGGTCAGCTTGGTCAGGCCCAGGAGCAAGCACTCCAGGACATTCCCCCAGCGACCTAGCCCCCTCTGTACAAGGTGACGGTGGATCAGGAGTGCGGACAGAACGTGAGGAGTAGCCAGCTTTACACATATAACGCACAGGCTGAGTCCACTGTCCCAGTCAAACTGACCAGTGGCCAGGAAAAGCACAATGATGTCTCATTTAACTAGGCTGACTTAGACCAACTTCACGTGCAAGATTATGAATCTTCTTACTGCCCAATATGCCGCAGCTGTTTAGGGCAGCAATGAAGATCCTCCATCTCTGGCGGTGTTCAGGGCTCCCTTCACCATGTCAGTAGCTTCTTCTCAATTTTCACTACTGTTAGTCATGCAAGTCCCAGGTGAAAACTCAAGAATATTTTTGCACTCCAAATGTAGGATTGTTCATTGCTGTTTCCGTAATAATTTTGTTTGACCAGTCAGTGTTGTTAGGCCTGAGCTGATCCCACGAAACTTGGGGACTGGTGGACTACTCTTAGTCTGTCCTCTACCCTTTGACCTGTTTGGCATGGGTGACCCTACCAAGATCCAAAGCATAAAGCCTTGACTCCAGCCAACGTAGCTCTCCAGGTCACTGAGGCACACAAGCCTCCAAACCCAACGAAAAGGTCGTGGTCCTCTTGGAGGAGCATTATGCGTGTTATTCCATAAATGGGTTTTATTTGCCGGAGCGAAAGGATCAAGTGGGTGGAGGTTTGTGAGTCTTAAGTAGAGTCAAAGTGAAACAAAAACCAGTTGGTTTCATCAATCCACAATAACTGATGAGATTAATCGAATGAAATGTCTGTGAAACTAATGCTTTGCAAAGAATGAAGAACTGTGTTCTTGATTACTGCATTGCTTAATTAACATATTTGATTACAGTACGGACCATTTTATTTACTGGGATACAGCGTGAAATAGGTCTTTTCGACCCTCTGTCTAGCAACCCCCGATTTAACCCCACCCTAATTGCAGGACATTTTATAATGACCAATTAACCTGCCAACTGGTACGTCTTTGGACTGTAGGAGGAAACCAGAGCACCTGGAGGAAACCCACGCAATTCACAGGGGAGATCATACAAATTCCTTACAGGCAGTGACGGGAATTGAACCTGGGTCGGCCATACTGTAAACCGATGTGCTAACCACCGTGCTACCGTGCCCCACACACTCAGATTTTTATTTTGATGGTTACATTTCAGTGTACCATTTTATCCGGAAGATAACCTTGTACAAGTAACACCCGTTTCCTGAAGTTATACTTTATAGTGGTGAATTCTGATTGACCAAGTAGTGGAATATTTAAATGATCTGCCCTATAGCCCCTGTGCGTCACTAGCAACTTTTAACTGGAAAACAGCGGTACAGAGAATGCAACCCCCACCGGAGTGTTAGGAAATTGCAACCGCAGTCTTATGTTTTCTTCAGGAAACAGCGGCTTAATTTGTTGAACAAAGCCCAGGAAGCATCAAAAATTCATAAACATACATCTGAAGGCATAAACAGACTTCATCAAATCATAAACAACAGGAATTCTGCAGATGCTGGAAATTCAAGCAACATACATCAAAGTTGCTGGTGAATGCAGCAGGCCAAGCAGCATCTATAGGAAGAGGCGCAGTCGACGTTTCAGGCCGGTCCTGACGAAGGGTCTCGGCCTGAAACGTCGACTGCGCCTCTTCCTATAGATGCTGCTTGGCCTGCTGCGTTCACCAGCAACTTTGATGTATGTTGCTTCATCAAATCATTCTGTCCAACTAGACAAGAGAAAATCTGCGGATGCTGGAAAATCACAGCAGTGCTCACAAAACACTGGAGGAACTCAGCAGGCCAGGCAGCGTCTATGGAAAAAAAGTATAGTCATCATTCGAAGTTTTGGAGGTTGCTATGCTAGACAGCGCAACTCAGAGGGCCGAAAGAACCTATTTCCCACTGTATCCCGGTAAATAAAGTGGTCCGTACTGTAATCAAATATGTTCATTAAGCAATGCAGGTAATCAAGAACCCAGGTTTTCATTCTTTGCAAAGCAGTAGTTTCACAGACATTTCATTCGATGAATCACATTAGTTATTGTGGATTGATGAAACCCACTTTCCAACTGGTTTCTGTCTCACTTTGACCCTACCTGAGACTCACAAACCTCCACCCACTTGAACCTTTCACTCCGCAAATAAAACCCCTTTCTGGAATAACGCTCATAATGCTCCTCCAAGAGGGCCACAACCTCGTCGTTGGGTTTGGAGGCTTGTGTGCCTCAGTGACCCGGAGAGCTATGTCTCCTGGGGTCAGGGCTTCTTATAGGGTTACCCATACCAAATAGGTCAAAGGGTAGAGGGCAGACTCCACTGGTACTCCTGCTGGAGGGTTTTGGCCCGAAGCGTCGACTGTACCTTTTTCTGTAGATGCTGCCTGGCCTGCTGAGTTCCTCCAGCAGTTTGTGTGTGTCTGTCCAACGAGAGCTGCACTCGTTGGTTCCATTAGAGGAGAGGGTGACTGTCTGACTCTTGCAGATTAGGAACTCAGTGCTGCAGATCACCATGTGTGCTGATCCACATTCACCTACACATATAGAACTGTAAAAGTTTTAGGCACATATATACTGTATGTGTAAATATATATATATATGGTGCCCAAGACAGTACTATAGTGATTTTACGTATTGCACTGTACTGCTGCTGAAAAAAAATCTCATGACATATGTGAGTGATGATAAACCTGATTCTGATATGGGTCTCTATTGCAGACTGAGAGTGGGAAGGGGAAGGGAGAGGGGAGGGAGTGGGAAGCACCAGAGGGACTTTCTGCAATGATCATTAAACCAATTGTCTGGAATCAAGTGACCTTCCCTGGTGTCTCAGAGCTGGGTGTGCCCGCACCCACACCAAACCATGCCCCTGGCACTCCTTCTCTGCCCCCTGTCCCACAGCCCTTCCGCGGGGCTCCACCCTCGCCACTCCCAACATCCTTTGCTCCCGCCAGGTTGACGAACTTGCTCTCCGTTCCACGTTGACGAATACAGCACTGCAAAAAAGTCTTAGGAGCCCTAGCTATATATCTGCGCCTAAGACTTTTGCACAGTTTGGTAGAAGACAGCAAACGTGTGAGAAATCAGCCAGGTTTGCTCCAGGACTGTGCCTCAGAACGGAGATGGGGTGGAATTTCTTTAGCCGGAGGGTGCTGAACCTGTGGAATTCGTTGCCACAGGCGGTTGTGGAAGTCAAGTCACTGAGTACATTTAAAGCGGAGGTTAATAGGTTAATAGGTTGGCGCGTGGCCAAGTGGTTACGGCGTTAGTCTAGTGATTTGAAGGTTGCTAGTTCGAGCCTCAGCTGAGGCAGCGTGTGTGTCCTTGAGCAAGGCACTTAACCACACATTGCTCTGCAACACCGGTGCCAAGCTGTACGGGTCCTAGTGCCCTTCCCTTGGACAACATCGGTGGCGTGGAGAGGGGAGACTTGCAGCATGGGCAACTGCTGGTCTTCCATACAACCTTGCCCAGGCCTGTGCCCTGGAAACCTTCCAAGGCGCAAATTGAGACTAACGGATGCCTATATATATATATAACAGGTTCTTGATTAGTAAGGGTGCTAGTATTGGTCCAGGGAAAAGCCAGGAGAATGGGCTAATGAATCAGCCATGATGTAATAACAGAGCAGGCTCAGTGAATCGAATGTCCAGATTCTGCTCCAATGACTTAGGTCCTTATGGTATTTTGGATGACAGGCTGGAAAAGTCACTTGTCCTTGGCTGTGGGATGACAACTGGATCAGTTTGGGTCTCGAACCCATCTTAGAGTCAAGGTTGAACAGGGTGAAGTGTGGCATTGCACATAAACCTAATTAAACACTGGCGGCAGACTCAGTAAAATAAGCAGGAAAAAGAGAAGCTAAATTTCCCAAAAATATGACACAGGTGCCTTTTTCCCTCTTTATTTATTCATTGGAACCTCCCCCTCCCGGTTTCACCTATCACCTCGTGTTTCTCCCTCCCTTCAACCCACCTTTTAAATCTGCACCTCATCTTTTTTCTCCTGTCCTGATGAAGGGCCTCGGCCTGAAGTGTCGACTGTACTCTTTTCCATGGATGCTGCCAGGCCTGCTGAGATCCTCCAGCATTTTGTGTGTGTTGCTTGTTTATTTATTTATTGAGATACAGCGTGCAATAGGCCCTCCCAGCCCTTCGAGCCGCATTGCCCAGCAACCCCCGAATTAACCCTAGCCTAACCACGGGACAAATTACAATGACCAATGAACCTACCAACCAGAAGGTCTTTAGACTGTGGGAGGAAACCCACACAGTCACAGGGAGAATGTACAAACCCCTTACAGGCAGCGGTGGGAATTGAACCTGGGTCCAATTATACCAACCACTACACTATCAGGCTGCCCCCATGCTCTTCCTGTTTAGGGCTGTTTGACTTCAGCCAAAGAGGCAGGATGCAGGGACTGGTTTGTGCCTGGGGCTATCAGAGGACTGGAAATCATTATGCCATTGGCATAATGGTCCAGCATGGACTAGATGGGCCAAAGGGACTGTTTCTGTGCTGTGCTTGTCTATGTCTCTATGACAGTTCTACTTTGAGGGTTTATTGTTTTTGAGGAAGGAAGTACTTTTGCATTTGTTGAAACAAAAGTTTTGCTCTGGGGTCCAAAATGACGTAAGGTGGGGTACGCTAGGTTTCTGGATATTAAGGAAATTTGTGGATATTTGGTAGTAGAGGAAAGTGTCTCTGAGGTACAACATCAGCCATGATCTGACACAAGGGATTAAATAGAGCATAGGACAAGACAGCACAATACAGGCCCTTCAGCCCACAATGTTGTGCCAACCCTTCAACCAACTCCAAGGTCAATTTATTCATTCCCTCCCAAATAGTCCTCCATTTTTCTTTCAATCCTGTGCCAATCTATCAGTCTATTAAATATTCCTAATGTATCTACCTCTACCACCACCCCCTGGCAGCACGCTCCTTGCAACCACCGCACCCTGTGTCACTGCAAGCTCAAGGGGACTGTTGCATCGTACAGGGGCTCAAACCTCATCACAGATTTAAGTCCCAGTTTCCCCTTGGGTTATTTGATCAGTAGTTGAGGGATCTACCGTTGGCCTCAGTACCTGTGGATGGCGAATGGTAGGAAACAAAAACAAGGACATCTCTTCTGCTGCATAAATGCAAAGAGCTATTTCACAATCAGACATCCCAAGGTCCTTCAGCATCAGTGTAGAGCAGTAGGTAGTGACACCCTGCCAATCACAGATGCTGTCCAGCCTCGATTATGGTTCCCTGGACTGTGGGTAATCTGTCGGTTCTTTGCGAAGGCTGGAGGCCCCCACTGAAATGTGACCTTGAAGGAGTCGAGGCATTCACAGGAGGGGAGAAACTTGAAGGATACACTCAAGTGCATAAGATGTTTCAGACTGACAGCATGAATGTAATTGTGGCTCCCAGGAGTGAAGTAGATTTAAAGACCCAAAGAAAATGGGCAAGTAACCAAATCTGCACTGTGGCTTGAAATAACAACTGTTTGTTCTGAAGTGTGAAATTATTTTGTGTCGAATTAATGGAATAACAATGGCTAAATAAAATGGCTTTGGACTTAAATCGGTGTACTATGCTGAAAATTTGTTGAGATATTGAAGTATTTACCATTTCCCTCTGTGTTCAGATGTGTCAGACACTGATAAACCAGTCATATGGGAAAAACATTCATCAAATGATGTCTTGCACCAAGTGCCGTGATGCCGTTCCTGACGAGTTCAGGCGGATCATTTGAGAGGTTGCACAGTGCAGCATCTTGATGGAAAACTAAACCTGCTTTTTCTTTTTAGGGCTTGCAGTAGTTTAGATTGGGAAATAACAAATCCGGAGGGGTGTGTTGAAGGTGAATCCAATCACAGGGCGAGACACGTTCATTAGAGTCTGACCGTCTCACCTGATGGAACCATTGAGCAAGGAGCGGGGTTCGCAGGAAAGCAGCAACCACGATCAGGGACCCCCACCGTCCAGGTCACGCTCTCTTCTCACTGCTGCCGTCAGGAGGGAGGTACAAGAGCCTTACTAACTCATCAACCATCAGCCTCCTGAAGCACTTTCGAAGACTCTACCACTCACGTTCTTAATATTATTTATTGATTTATTGGTATTTGTACAATCTGTTGTCTTTTGCTCCTTTGTGTGCAGTTTTTCATTGATTTCTTTGTATTTACTGTGTGCCTCAATGACATCCAATTACATTGTTCTGAAGAAGAGTTTGAGACTTCTCTTCGTATCCTGGCCATTATTTATCCTTCAGTCAAAATGTCTGTTGTATATTTAATATTTCAGTAATATATGAGTAAATTGTAAATAAATTGTTTGCTTTAATAATTGATTGATTTGAAAGGCATCGAGGTTGGCTGTTTCTTGTTCGCTAATCATGACACTAAATGCATCAAGTGCTTGCCTAACATCTGCCCTTGGCGAGAGGTAAACTGTGGTCAGGATCATAAAGGAGCTCTCTTGGTAAGTAGAACAGTCAGCACTTAATCATCAGCTGTTCCAAGTTGGGGGATTAGGTGTTCCACAAGACTGCTGCATCTGAGCACCACAAAAAGACAGACCCCACCTTTTGCCTTCTCTGAATCAGCAATCCGATCCATCTGGTGTATTGAGAAGCCCTCGGGTCTCATCAATGCATCTGACATGTCCGGAGTGAGCCATGTCTCTGTGAAACACAGAACACAACAATTCCTCATTTCCCTCCGATACCTCAATCTTACCCTTAGAGTACTAGAGTTGGGTACTTTGCACCTGAAACCCCTCGGTTTCCATTTATCAACGTTCCTTGGTGCCTTGCCATTTATTGTGCATATGTAACCTCTTATTGACTTTCTAAAGTGTATCACTTGATGTCATTCGGGTCAGATTTGGACCACCCAGGACATGCTCTCTTCCTTCTGCTGCCATCAGGAAGAAGGTACAGGAGCCCCAGGATTCACACCACCAAGTTCAGAAACAGTTATTACCCCTCAGCCATCAGGCTCTTGAAATATCTTTATTGTCATTGCATAGTACAATTTCTCATGCACCAATACAGCGAAAATGAGTTTGCAACTCTCATACTCAATGCTATAAAACAACAAATAAAATAAATAAACAATAAATAAAATCAAGTAACCAGCCAGTACAAGCGATGTCCAGCAGTACAAAAACGCAACTCAGATACATGACAGCCATAAAACCAGTATTAAAGTAGCAATATAACAAATTTATGGATGATGCTTGATCGATTGGTTCAGAGCAATTATAGCTTGAACCAAAGGGGGTAATTTCACTCATCTTCTCTTGCCCCATCGTTGAAATGTTCCCACAAACTATGGACTCATTTTCAAGGGCTCTTCATCTCATATTATCATTATTTATTTATTATTATTATTTATTTCTTTTTGTACTTGCACAGTTTGTTGTCTCCTGCACTCTAGTTGGGCAGTCTTTCATTGATTCTGTTATAGTTATTATTCTATAGATTTGTTGAGTATGCCCACAGGAAAATGAATTTCAGGGTTGTATATAGTGACATATATGCGTAATGCCCTGGCTCACATTCTTACTGTTATGCTGTAGGTATTTCATTTAGCAATTCTGTAAGAGCAGTCTGTTCTACTGTCAGCCTGTTTGGGTTACCGTTGAAGATAAGGGATGATGGGGAGCGTGCACCATCCAATTAGGATGGTGGAACTTGGGGGGAGGTTTTTCTGGTGAGCGACACTAAGGTTTGGCTTGGGGCTGTTGTTCAGTGGGACATGAAGAGAGAACAGGTCATAGGATTCGACCCGGTGTGGGACCAGGTGCAGAGATCGAGTAATGATCGGTGAATGTGGTGAAACATTGAGCTCCAACTTGTGCACATTTGACTGTTTTATTAAAACAGGCCCTTTTCTTTTTGTTTTTCTTTACTTATGTATTTTGATAATAAAATTTGAACTTTTGCACGCTGGTTGAATGCCCATGTTGGTGTGGTCTTTCATTAATTCTATTATAGTTATTATTCTATTATGGACTTATTAAGTAGTAAATGAATCTCAGGGTGGTACATGGAGACATATACACACTTTAATAAATTTACTTTGAACTTTGATAGTTCCTCAAAATGTTTCAGGAGTACATATGTTATGTTAAAGAGGTGTGATTTAAAATACCTTGTTGTTTTGCATGTAAAGCGAATACGTGTCAGTCTTGCCCACACCCTTGCCATCCCAGCAGTCATCTCAAGCAAGTTGCCTAAAATTTTCAGAGCAGCCTCACACGCTGGACAGCTAGTTGACAGTTTCCAGCTGACAGCATTAATCAAATATTCAGAAGCGATGCAAAATTCTGATCTTAGAACATCTCAAATGAATCCCGGTTTTTATTATTCTGTGCATCACACTGTTTTCAAATTACACTATTTCATTCTGCTTTCTCTCGACACATGAAGGAAGTTTTCTTCAGCCCTTGGAGAAATCAAAATATGTTTTGCTTTCATTAGCAAAGATTCAACCATTTAAATAGATTTATTCACTGAAGTATACAGTACTGGGGAAAGAAAAGGAAATCCAGCTGCATTTCATGGACAGATTTAATTGTCATCTAACTGAGCAAATGCAAGTGCATAACAGCTGTACAGAATGGATTGTTTCAAATACATTCATTTCGAAATACTCTCGACGGTTGGTGTAAGTTATAAACACAAAATGGCAGATGATTAAATGGTTCGACACTGGAGAGGATCATTTCTGCCCATGGGGCTTGATTTGGCTGGCTTTTCTGCAGGGCTGCCTTGAGCACAGGGTGAGTGAATGAGGCTGGGTGCAGAGGAAACAGATCCCCGGGGACTGATTGTGATCAAAACGCTGTAAAATAATGAGTTTAAAACAGATGGAAGTCTCCAGTTTGAAGAACTAAAGAAATTCTACCGCATCTAAGCCTCTAGCATCAAGGAAATCCCAGTCAATATTAGGGAATCGACCTCTTCCAGTTAAGCTGGCACCTGCGTGCTGTGCTCCTTCGGTCGACATCTTCTGGATAGATCATGAAACCATATATTCTGCTTCTTCTATGTCTTTTACGTTTGTTTTTTTTTGTCTTGAATGTGATCCTTGTGCTGCTGGAGCCTGTGATTTGCAGTTTAGAGATTGTTTCAGCGCTCTGCTGTCTCTGAGAGGATTCCGGGAGGGAGAGGCAGCGAAAGCGGGCCTTGTGGCAAGAAGGCTGCAGTATGGGGTGTAAGCTGATGTTTGACTCCTTTTTGCCGATTAATGATTCCATTGTTTGCCAACTACAGTGATGAGGGAGATTGAAACATTGAAGCGAATGCGGAAGGTGAGCACTGGCTACCTGCCTTTTGATCACAGGGGGATCGCTCTGTTATGGAGAGGGGAGACTGCCTTTTGATCACTGGGGGATCGTTCTGTTATGGAGAGGGGAGACTGCCTTTTGATCACAGGGGGATCGCTCTGTTATGGAGAGGGGAGACTGCCTTTTGATCACAGGTGGATCGCTCTGTTATGGAGAGGGGAGACTGCCTTTTGATCACAGGGGGATCGCTCTGTTATGGAGAGGGGAGACTGCCTTTTGATCACTGGGGGATCACTCTGTTATGGAGAGGGGAGACTGCCTTTTGATCACTGGGGGATCGTTCTGTTATGGAGAGGGGAGACTGCCTTTTGATCACAGGGGGATCGCTCTGTTATGGAGAGGGGAGACTGCCTTTTGATCACAGGTGGATCGCTCTGTTATGGAGAGGGGAGACTGCCTTTTGATCACAGGGGGATCGCTCTGTTATGGAGAGGGGAGACTGCCTTTTGATCACTGGGGGATCACTCTGTTATGGAGAGGGGAGACTGCCTTTTGATCACTGGGGGATCGCTCTGTTATGGAGAGGGGAGACTGCCTTTTGATCACTGGGGGATCGCTCTGCTATGGGGAGGGGAGACTGCCTTTTGATCACTGGGGGATCGCTCTGCTATGGAGAGGGGAGACTGCCTTTTGATCACTGGGGGATCACTCTGCTATGGGGAGGGGAGACTGCCTTTTGATCACTGGGGGATCGCTCTGTTATGGAGAGGGGAGACTGCCTTTTGATCACTGGGGGATCGCTCTGTTATGGAGAGGGGAGACTGCCTTTTGATCTCTAGTGAGAACGCTCTGCTGTGGAAAGGGAAGACTGCCTTTTGATCATTGATGGGATCACTCTGTTACAGAGAGGGGAGACTGCCTTTTGATCACTGGTAAAATCACTCTCTTACAGAGAGGGAAAGGTCTGCCACTGGGCCTGGAAAATGCTACCTAGGTTTTCTGCATTTTGAATGTGGGTTTTTTTCAGTCTTATAGTTTTTTTATATTCTGGAGTTTTCGCTCAATCTTTCTTATTTTTGTGTGTGGAGGAGGGAAATTTTGGGGGTCGATGTTCCTGTTCCATTTTTGTTCATTTTTGTATGTGGAGGAGGGATTTAGGGATTGATGCTCATGCTGCCGTTCTTTTTTTTTCTTGGTTCCGTGGCTATCTGGAGAAGAAGAATTTCAGAGTTGTATACTTTGATAATAAATGAACCTTTGAACCTTTTGAACCTTTGAAATTAAATTCACCCACCACAACATTCCTGTTGTACTTACACACTTTCTATACTCTGCCTACACATCTATTCCTCTATCTCCAGACGCCTATTGGGAGGCCTGTGGTATAACACTCTCAGACTCCTTTTATTTCCAGAATCAGGATCAGAAACAGGTTTAATGGCACTGTATATGTCATGAAATTTATTGTTTTGCAGCAGCACAATGCAATACATAAAAAAATTATTATAATTTTCAATTTATCTCTCTCTTTCTGTCTGTCTCTCTCTCTCCCCCCTCCCCCCCATATATATCATTATTATCATCATCATTATGTACTGTGTCATATGACGTAGGCGATCATGGTCTTTCCATGACCATGATTGTTCTTGTCAAATTTTTCTAAAGAAGTGGTTTGCCATTGCCTTCTTCTGGGCACTGGTCATGACCCCAGCCATTATCAATACTCTTCGGAAATTGTCTGCCTGGCGTTAGTGGTCGCATAACCAGGACTTGTGATGTGCACCAGTTGCTCATATGGCCATCCGCCACCTTCTGCCATGGCTTCACATGACCCTGATTGGGGGAGCTAAGCAGGTGCTACACCTTGCCCAAGGATGACCTGCAGGCTAGTGAAGGAAAGGAGTGTCCTACACCTCCTTTGGCAGAAACATATCTCCACTCCACCACACACACACACACACACACACACACACACACACACACACACACACACACACATACATATGTGTGTGTGTGTGTGTGTGTGTGTGTGTACATGTATGTATAAAATACAATAAGTATTGCAAAAAAAACAGAAAATATAGTAAGGTAGGGTAGTGTTCATGGGTGTGTTCATTGTCCATTCAACAATCTGATGGCAGAGGGAAAGAAGCAGTTCCTAAAAGGCTGAGTGTGTACCTTCAGGCTCCTATACCTCCTCCCTGATGGTAGCAATGAGTAAAGGGCATGTCCTGGGTGATGCTGGCCCTTAATGATGGTTTCTGCCTTTTTGAGGCATCGCCTTTCAAAGACGTCCTTGATGCCATGAGGGCTAGTGCCCACGATGGAGCTGGCTGAGTTTGTAGCCCTCTGCAGCTTTTTCTGATTCTATAGAGTGGCCCCTATAGAAGGCGGTGATGCAACCAGCTCAAATGCTCTCCACAGTACTCGTGCAGAAATTTGCTAGTGCTCTACCCATAACCCTCAGTGGTACATCCATAAGACCATAAGACATAAGAGCAGAATTAGGCCATTTGGCCCACTGAGTCTGCTCGATGATTTCCCCATTGCTGATCCATTCCCCCTCAAACCCATGCTCTGCTTTCTCCCCATAACCTTCCACCCCTGACTAATCAAGAGCCTATCAACTTCTACCTTAAATACACCCAATGACTTGGCTTCCACAGCTGCCTGTGGTAATGAATTCTGCAGATTCACCACCCTTTGGCTAAAGAAATTCCTCCTCGTTTCCATTCTAAATGGATGGCCCTGTATGCTAGGCTGTCTCCTCTGGTCCTAGACTCCCCCACCATAGGAAACGTCCTCTCCACATCCTCTCTTTCTAGGCCTATCAACATTCAATAGGTTTCAACGAGATACCACCCCCTCCCCATTCTTTTAAACTGCAGCGACAAAAGGCCCAGAGCCATCAGTCATTCCTTATTCAAGGTTCATTCCCAGAATCTCGTGAATCTCCTCGGAACCCCCCCCCCCCACAATGGTAGTACATCCTATCTTAAATAAGGGGCCCAAAACTGCTCACAACACTCCCAGTGAGGCCTCACTAGCGCCTTATACACTCAACATTACATTCTTGCTTTATATTCTAGTCCTCTTCACAGGGATGCTAACATTACATTTGTCTTCCTCACCATCAACTCAACCTGCAAATTAACCTTTCAGGAATCCTTCACAAGGACTCTCAACTCCATTTGCAGTTCAGATTTTGGAATTTCCCAATGTTCAAAGGTTCAAATGTTCATTTTATTCTCAAAGTATGCCTGTACAATACAACTCTGGTATTTGCCTTCTCCAGATAGCCATTAAATACCGAGTGACCGTGAATGTTGATGGAAGAAAAGACATCAGCTCACAGCCCCAGCATGAAAAAGAAAAGAAACAAAACTCATGGGCTCCAAAATCCACCCCCTTTCCTGTAGCAAAATCCAACCACAATAACACTCACTGACCCCCTACACATATCAATTACTAACCACCTCACTTGCAGAAAAGAACAGTGCCAAGGAAATCTTCCTGCATTACTCAGCAAAGCTCATTTCAGCTGGTTTGGTTGGAGCAGTTAAACTTCTAAGCAAACTGTATGCCTTTTAAGACAGTCAGACAGCCATAGAAAAGTACAACCCATCTAGTCCCTTCATCCCATCTAGTCCATGCTGAATTGTTTAAAATGTCTACTCCCATCAACCTGCATCGGGACCATAGCCGTCCATACTCCTACTACCCATGTACCTAGCCCAATTCATAAAGATTGAAATCAAGCTTGCATGCTCACCTGTGCTGGCAGCTCATTCCACACTCTCTCAACCCTCTGGCTTCCCCTTTTCACCTTTCACCCTGAGATTGTATTCCCACCCAACTTCAGTGGGGAAAGTCTGCTTGCATTTACCCTATCTATACCCCTCATAATTTTGTGTACCTCTATCAAATCTCCTCTCAATCTTCTACATTCCAAGGAATAAAGTCCTAACCTATTCAATCTTTCCTTATAGCTCAGGTCCTCCAGACCAGGTGTAGCCCTCTCACCGGGCTCAGATGCAAACTTGGCTCCTTAGCTAACTCTGCAAAGGCTACATGACTTAGCAGTGAGAAGGGCATCTTTCATAAACAATATACTGTGCATCTAGGGTCGGTATGATTAGGGTTCAACCCAGCAGGAAAGTTGGGATGTTCCAATTAAAGAAACCTCAATTTGAGTGAATGCTGTGTAAATACTGCCCATACACAATTGTCGGCTGGCAAGAAATAACAGATTGTACACTGCATCAAATTATTTTTAAAAGTATATTTGCCAATTTCAGCTTCGTTAAACAGTTATTAACAGAAAGAAAAGAAAGAAGAAGAAAAAAATAAAAGGGCCCATTGTAGTCAGACCAGTCTAAATGTGCACATGATCGTTGGAGCTCATCTCTTTCAAAAGCTAAGTTTAACCATTATGCCCGGACACAGTCTGCGTTAAAGCACGCAACACAGTCTGAACTTCCCTCAAAGACTCTCTCAAATAAATGGGCTCTTTCTCAGGAGCATTGCCCCTTCATCCTTGGAGCCATTCATCTGCACAACGCACTTCTTGCAATGGGGAATTACCTTCCAATGCCATTCTGTGGTATCTTCCCTTCTGTCCCACTCTGCAGCTCCCACCAAAAGACCCCAAACCAGACCAGTGTCCATCACAAATCTCTCTCCGTCCCACTCTCTCTCAAACTTTCTCCAGATCCCACCATTCTGATTGGCTGACACAACATTCCAAAATTGAACAGTAGGGTTTTTTATCTTTAGCCGAAACCAAAACATTCTACCAGCAGGACAGATTGCGTTTGCAGAAAACTGCTAAAATAAAATACCCACGATATAGCAGTAGAAATCTTAACCAAGGCATTACACAGGTAACATCCTTGTAAATTCTCTCCATGCTCTTTCTTCCCTATTTACCTCTTTTCTGTAGGTAGGTGACTAAAATGGTACTCAGTACTCCAAATTAGGCCTCACCAATGCCCTATGCAACTTCAACATAACATCCTGTCTCCTGTACTCAATGCTTTGATTTATGAAGGCCAATGTGCCAAATACGAATTGACAATAAACTGGACTGGTCAAAGAACACTGAGGCTGTCTACAAGAAGGGTCGGAGCTGTCTCTATTTCCTGAGGAGACTGAGGTCCTTTAACATCTGTCGGACGATGCTGAGGATGTTCTATGAGTCTGTGGTAGCCAGTGCGATCATGTTTGCTGTTGTGTGCTGGGGCAGCAGGCTGAGGGTAGCAGACACCAACAGAATCAACAAACTCATTCGTAAAGCCAGTGATGTTGTGGGGATGGAACAGGACTCTCTGACAGTTGTGTCTGAAAAGAGGATGCTGTCCAAGTTGCATGCCATCTTGGACAATGTCTCCCATCCACTACATAATGTACTGGTTGGGCACAGGAGTACATTCAGCCAGAGATTCCACCAAGATGCAAAACAGAGCGTCATAGGAAGTCATTCCTGCCTGTGGCCATCAAACTTTACAACTCCTCCCTTGGACGGTCAGACACCCTGAGCCAATAGACTGGTCCTGGACTTATTTCCTGGCATAATTTACATTTTACTATTTAACTATTTATGGTTTTATTATTATTTAATTATTTATGGTGCAACTGTAACGAAAACCAATTTCCCCCGGGATCAATAAAGTATGACTATGACTATGACTATGACTAAAAGCTTTCTTAATGACCCCATCAGCGTTGAACGCAACTTTTAATGAACTATGGACCCATATTCCCAGATACCTTTGTTCTACCACACACCTCAGTGCCCTGCCGTTCACTGCGTAAGGCCTACCTGAGTTGGTCCTACCAAAGTGCAACACCTCGCACTTGTCTGCATTAAATTCCAAGAGTCTTGCTTTAAAGCCTTATGCTAATAGCTGCGCCTCCCTCAATATTGGCCTCAATGCACTCTCTCTGAAACCGCTTGACTTCCACATAGTTATTTGTTGGTCTCCACCTTCAATATTGGAATGACTCCACCACCTCAACCCTAGGATAAAGAATTCCAAAGAGCGTCAGTCTTTTGAGAGAAGAATTTACCCCTCATCTCAGTCTTTAATGGGTGATCCCTTTTGTGAAACTATTTAGTCCCTAGTTTCCAGTTGATGGCCTTTCACCAGAAATGGGAAAGTTTGGGAAACAAACATTTTTTTTTAATTTATAAAGAAGGCCGTAGGGTGGGGAGAACAAAGGGAATGTCTGTGATAGGATGGTAACCAGAAGAAAGTGGATGCTGGAGACTGGTGTCAGCTGAGAGTGCGTAACTGAGCTCTTAGTAGCAGCTATCTGTGTGCTGAAGGTAGAAATGGAGATCAGGGGGATAGGTAGATAGATAAATAGATAAAAAGATAGATAAATACACAGATGGAAAGAAAGATAGATGGATGGAAAATAGATAGATTAGACAAATAGATAAATTGATTGACTAGATAGATAGATAGACCCACAAACCAACAGATGGATGAAGATGGATAGATAAATAGATAAAAAGATAGATAAATAGACAGATAGAAAGAAAAAACAGATGGATGAAAAATAGACAGATAGATTGATTGATTAGATAAATAGATAGATTAGATAGCTAGATAGATAGATAGACAGATAGATTAGATAGATAGATAGATAGATAGACACACTATGAAGAAAGGCAAACACATGGAAAATAGATGAACAGGTAGATAGATAGTGTTGAAATGGTGTCAACCAGAATATAGACATTGCTGGTAACCTGAAAACTATGAGAATGTCAGAAAACTCAGCTGGTCAGGAGACATCCCTGGAGCATGCATTTCTAACGACTTCAATGAAAGAGCTGCTGCTCGAACTTCTGTTCCCTGCATCCAAGGTAGCTCCCAGTTTCACAATGTTTCCTGTTACCAGGATGCCCATGGTCCTAATTGTATTGATGTTTCAGCGGTCTTTAGTAGCAGCTGACGTTGACTATCAGTCCTCCCTCTGTCGAGTAGCAGGCACTTCATTATGGAGAAATTCAATAAAATTTGACAGATGGGAAAATTAAAAATAAATAAAATTTGTTCCATTATTGCCAGAACATTCTGACTATTGGCATTTTTGACATAAAATCTTTAGTGTAACAACTAACTACCTGAGTGAATTCAGCCAAGTTAATAATAAATGCATCTCATGAAATACATTTCAGCTTGTGATTATTCTACTGTCTTACATGATAAAACACAAAACAAAAAGATAACTTAGTGTTATTTGTCAAAACATTGAAGCATGCATAGTTTGCTCCGAGCACAATGCTGGAGGAACTCAGCAGGCCAGGTAGCATCTATGGAAAAATGTACAGTTGATGTTTCGGGCCGTAGAATTCTTGTTTGTTTTCAGTTTGTGCCATTATCTGAGGATTGTGCTAGGGGCAGTCCGCAAGTGTGTCCATGCTTCCGGAGCCAACAGAGCACGCTCACGACCCTCTAACCGTACATTTTTGGATGTGGGAGGAAAGTGGAGCACCCGGAGGGAACACACATGGTCATGGGGAGAACATACGAATTCCTTACAGACAGCGCAGGGATTGAACCCTAAACGGTGACCATTGCTGCTCTAAAGCATTGTGCTAACCGCTATGCTACTATCTGTACCATGTAAAACGGTATCTCCAAATGTTTGCTTAAGTATCTGGATTTATGCAAATATATGGCGACATACTAGATTAGATTAGATTATGAGGACACTCAGTCCTCGTTTATTGTCATTTAGAAATGCATGCATTAAGAAATGATACAATGTTCCTCCAGTATGATATCACAGAAACACAGGACCGACCAAGACTAAAACTGACAAAAAACACATAATTATAACATATAGTTACAACAGTGCAAAGCAACACTGTAATTTGATAAAGAATAGACCATGGGCACGGTAAAAAAAAGTCATGAAGTCCTGATAACCCATCATCTTATGTAGACAGTAGAAGGGAGAAACTCTCCCTGCCATGAACCTCTAGTGCCGCAAACTTGCCGATGCAGCACCCTGGAAACACTACACCACAGCCGACTCTGAGTCCGTCCGAAAACTTCGAGCCTCCGACCAGCCCTCCGACACCGAGTGCCGAGCGCTTCGACCCCGGCCCCGGCCGCCGAGCAACAAGCAAGGCCAAGGACTTGGGGCCTTCCCCTCCGGAGATTCTGGATCACACAGTAGCAGTGGCAGTGAAGCAGGCATTTCAGAAGTTTTTTTTAATATAATTTTTATTGAATTTTCAAGTGATACATGAGAAAAAAAAATATCTACCCTCCCCCCTCCCCTTAAACCTCCCCCCCCGATATATACTCCTACCTAAAAAGAAAAGAAAAAAAAGGAAAAAAAAGGAACTGCCTGAACATTGGAATGTTTGCACATGCTCCATGGGATAAAAATAAATTTAATAGATATTTGTTACTTTCCCCCAAGGAACCCAGATCTTCATCATCGGAGCTGTAAATAAGGGCTCCAAATATTCAAAAATGTTACATATTTATCTCTTAAAATCTAAAACATTATTTAGCTTCTCAACTCTCATAGTTCCCTGGGGAATCTCTTTGAACTTCACCATGTTGCTATGTGTTTCCCTCCCAATCATCCAGGCAAAAAGAAAAAAAAAGATAGATAAGATACAAAAAAAGAAAAAACAAAATACCCCCCCACTAATGCTGTGAATGAAAAGATACACAACACTACCCCCCTCCATTGTGCGGGTCGTGGCTATTGCCACGCTTGCACACATGAATAACGTAGCGATTGGTCAGTGTTTCTTCCAGCTCCCCCGTAACAAAAAATTGTATATATATAAAAAAATTAATGTCATTATTCCCAGCTAATATTCCTCAAATTTTAACCTTTCTTCCCCTCCCTCATATAATCAATAATATATTTATATATTCGTCCGCCTAAAAATTCAACAGGCCTAATCCTTGATCCAGTCTTCATCTTCAATCCATCTCGCTCCCCTGGGTTTGTTCTTGTATCTGGTGAATATTCAAAGAATGTCGCACAAACTCCTCCGCTTTCCGGTAATCGTCAAAAAATCTTTTTTCTCCACCAGGCAAGAAAATCTTCAAAGTTGCAGGATAACGCAATATAAATTGATAACCGTGATCCCATAGGGCTTTTTTCACTGGATTAAACTTCTTCCTCCTTTTCAAAAGTTCATAACTTATGTCAGGGTAGAAAAAATTTTCTTCCCTTCTGTCATCAGTGGCCCTTTTCTGTTCTTGGCAGCTTGGACAGCCGCCTGTAGAATCCTTTCTTTATCTTGAAATCTTAAGAATTTGATTAAAATTGATCGTGGATATTGGTCATCTTGTGGTTTTGGTCTCAGAGCTCTATGTACCCGCTCAATTTCAATTGATCGGTCTTCCTCTTTCATTTGCAAGGTTTTTGGGATCCATCTTTGAAAAAATTCTATTGGATTATCTCCCTCTATACCTTCTTTGAGACCAACAATTTTAATGTTAATTACGTCTACTAAAATTTTCCAACACGTCCACTTTCTCCAAGAGTCGATTTCTTTCCGTGTTCCAGACAAACACATTATTTTCTGTTTTTTCCACTCTATCGTTAATATGCTCGATTGTTCTTTCCATCTTCTGAAGTTTCTTATCCATTTTATCCTGTCTTTTCATAGCTTTATCATAGCACATCTTCACGTCTCTAAGCTCTGTTCTTAATTTTCTTAATTCAGCCGTTAACTTCAATAAAGCCTCTCCTATGTCTCCATCGTCTCCTTTACTTCCAATCTCTTCCAGTTCTTCCTCCTCTTCTTCATCTGTATTCTCTGCGATATCCAATTCTGACTCTGAGTCACTTTCAGTTGCAGTGGCTGTTGGTTCTTGTAGTTTAAATTGTGTCGATTTGCGCATGCGCATTTCCGGCATCTTCTTCCGAGAGACCGCTACCACCGCCATTGCTCCCCGTTCTTCTACGCCAGAGATAAAATATGTCTCCTCCGAAGGAGATCCAACCTGAATCCGAGGCTCCATCGCTGCAGTAGGCCCTTTTTTCTTCCCATCTCGCGGCGACTTCACAACAACAGACTTCTTCTGTTGCGGTTTACGAGGCATATCGTAGAGTAGTCTTACGAAGTGTATAAGTAGTTTTCGGAAAGTATTTATTAACTTTACTTTGTTTAAACGGTACTTAGCTGATTTTTTACGGGAGAGCTAGATTTACACATCTCAATCCTACGTCATCACGTGACGCCCCAGCATTTCAGAAGTTTCACCAGATGTTCCTTCGTGCTCTCACGTCTGTCTCCATCAAATCAGGATCGTGCACGGCACCCTACTTGACAGATAACAGATATTCATCACCGGAGTGGCCGCTGCGCGCTGCGTTGTGCCGCCATCTTCTCCTCAAATGAAAGGCTTTAAATTGCTGAGCATCTCAGCAATAAGTTAATGATTAACTAACGTTGCAAAGACCAATGCGTGGTCAGTGTTGAAAGGTGGAAATAAGATTTTAACCTGCATCATCCTAAATATCCAGTTTAAGAAGACATTGGTGAAGCACAGTGACGACTTTGCTGATGACAGCAAACAGACCAGACAAACTATAAATTACTGTATTAGTCAGACTTTTTCTCGGACACGATCACAACAATCAATAGCCTGCAGCTTCCCTTTCCGAGCTGAGCTTTTGAACCGCCTGTACGGCCTGGCGTTTTTGCAGAGTGAACTGAAGTCTCGAAGGTGCGGTGCAGTTGCAGCATGGCCCGGGCCTGGCTAAGGATGGTCGAGCTGAGGGGGTGGGACCTGGGCCCGAGAGTAGGGTATGGGCCAACGTTTGGCCATTACTGGAGTGGACTTGGAGGTGATTGAATGCGGCAGAACCGAGGCAGGGAGGGGGTGAAGCCGAGGCAGAGTCGAAGTGGCAGGGCCGAGAGTGAGGAAGGACCCGAAGCTTGACCGACTTAAGTGCCGGGCAGAATTGGAAAGGTCAGGTAAGGGCTGAATCGAGGCAGCGGGGCTTGTGCCTGAGAGCATATCAAAGCGGCAAGGCCTGGATGCAAGAAAAAGGAACGGCCCAAGGTTTGTCCGATATAAGCGCCAGGCCAGATTGTAAAGGTCAGGGTGTCAGAGATGGAGGAGACAGCCCTGACAAGTGTTTAGGTCGCTGCTCAGCAAGGCTCACTTGTCTCTGCGCTGAACTGAGGCTGTGGCCTGAAATTAATGGACTCCTGAATCAGCTGCAGGATTCGTGTCTGTGGACTTGCTTTCGTGAACTTCGGTTCTGAACGTTATTTGCTTACTTTTAGTGTTTGCACAATTTGTTTTTCTCTCCGCACATTGGGTGTTTGACAGCTTTTTTTTTAAATGGGCTCTGTTGGGTTTCTTTATTTTGCGGTTCCCCTAAAGGAGACAAATCTCAAGGTTGTATGTAGTATACATACTTTGATAATGAATATACTTTGAACTTTGAAGAGAAAATGTTGAACTAATCACAACAAACCATATTCCAGCTGTGAATATGTCTCTATTTCCTGAGGAGACTGAGGTCCTTTTACATCTGCCGGACGATGCTGAGGATGTTCTACGAGTCTGTGGTGGCCAGTGCTATCATGTTTGCTGTTGTGTGCTGGGGCAGCAGGCTGAGGGTAGCAGACACCAACAGAGTCAACAAACTCATTCGTAAGGCCAGTGATGTTGTGGGGATGGAACTGGACTCTCTGACGGTGGTGTCGGAAAAGAGGATGCTGTCCAAGTTGCATGCCATTTTGGACAATGTCTCCCATCCACTACATAATGGACTGGTTGGGCACAGGAGTATATTCAGCCAGAGACTCATTCCACCGAGATGCAACACAGAGCGTCATTGGAAGTCATTCCTGCCTGTGGCCATCAAACTTTATAATTCCTCCCTTGGAGGGTCAGACAACCTGAGCCAACAGGCTGGTCCTGGACTTATCTCCTGGCATAATTTACATATCACTATTTAATTATTTATGCTTTTATTACTATTTAATTATTATGGTGCAACTGTAACAAAAACTAATTTCCCCCAGGATCAATAAAGTATGACCTTCGTCCCACCCTCACGTCGGCATTGACGATGTCCACAAGTGATCAGAGTTCAGTTCTACTCATGGCCGCTCAGCGTACGTCGGCATGAAGCAAGATGGAGCCAGGTTTCTGGTAAAGGCTGGTAAGTAATAACAGCATCCGTGACAACCAAATTCTGGAAACAGCCGTGCATTAACATCAAAAGACTAAAAGTTGCGCAAGGATCCTAACAATTTTAAGGGGAGCACGAGGAGAAACAACTTCACTCAGAGGGTGGTGAGAGTGTGAACGAGCGCTAACACAAGTTGTACATGCCCTCCCAATTTCAATCTTTAAGCGAAGTTTGGATAGGTACATGGATGGTAGGGGTATGGAGGGCTATGGTCCTCCCTATGGGCAGGCCGATGGGAGTAGGCGGTTTAAATGGTTCGACATGGACTAGATCAGCGGTCCCCAACCACTGGGCCGCAAAGCGTGCGCTACCAGGCCGCGAGGAAACGATATGATTTGCCGATATGAGTCAGCTACACCTTTCCTCATTCCCTGTCACGTGCTGTCGAGCTTGAACGCACGCGCGGTCATTACCTGCGCGTCATCCATGTCAGCGTGGGAAGGAGATCAACTCCTCGAGCTTGCAATTGACAGTGGGCTGAAAAATATATTTGACATAACATCTCTGCCGGCATTCTGGATCGAAGTCAAGGCTAAATATCCTGAAATAGTCATGAAAGCACTGAAAACGTTGCTTCCATTTCCACATATCTCTGCAATGAATGCAACAAAAACTAAATTGCGGAATAGACTGGACATAAGGAATCCCGTTCGAGTATCGCTGTCTCCCGTCACCCTTCAATGGCACTGTCTTGTTGCAGGAAAACAAGCCCAGGCCTCCCACTGATTCAGCAATATTGGTGTGTTGTAATGATTTTATATGTTCATACAGGGAAAATATGTGCTGTGTGTTTAATATCCAAACATTACTTAAAATGTTATGATGCTATTGACTTATAAGTGACTTATATAACCATATAACAATTACAACATGGAAACAGGCCATCTCTGCCCTTCTAGTCCGTGCCGAATGCTTACTCTCACCTAGTCCCACCGACCTGCACTCAGCCCATAACCCTCCATACCTTTCCCGACCATATACCTATCCAATTTTTCTTTAAATGATAATATTGAACCTGCATCTACCACTTCTACTGGAAGTTCGTTCAACACTTCAAGCTCCCCTGTCCTCCCCTGATAATTGACTTATCACCATATTCATGTGAGGAAAATTTACGCTGTGTGTTTAATATTAAATTCGTTAGATAAACCCTTTTAAAAATGAAATTGAGTGTATTAGCCACTTATCACCTATATTCTGGTCGTGATTAACACCCTCCCCCCGAACAGAATCACCAAAAATGATTTGTAGGAAAAAAATCGGCATGTGCACTGGTGCCTGCGCAAGGTTTCATGGTCATTGTAGTCTTTTCGGGGTAAACACAACGTATTTGACTGCTACCCTTGTCCACTAGCAGCCCTACCTCCCCTCCTCCCCCCGGTCGGCCAGTCCGCAAGAATATTGTCAATAATAAACCGGTCCGCAGTGCAAAAATGGTTGGGGACCCTGGACTAGATGGGCCAAAGGGCCTGTTTCTGCACTGTACTTTTCTGTGGCTCGATGACTAAGATTCAGAGTCAGATTCAAAATCAGAATTATTTATCACATGCACATCAAGACATACAGTGAAATGCGTTATTTATGTACAGCACTTTGGTCAACGTGGGTTGTTTTTTAAATGTGCTATATAAATGAACTTGACTTGACTTGACTTATGTTAACAACCAACACACCTAGGGATGTGCTGGTGTCAGCCCACCGCACAAGCGTGGCCACACATTCCTGTGCCTACATAGCACGCCCACAGTGCTCGGCAGAACAACACAGAACACAAGTAGCACAACAGCAACAGCAAAAACGAGCCCCTTTCCTCCTACCCGCCCTTCCTCTCACCCGCACACACGGACAATCCTCCAACTCCTGGCTGGCCTTTAGACCTCCAGTCTCCAGTCTTCAGCCTTTGCATTTCTGATGCACTTGCCTCCCCCAGGGTAGAGGGTGGTTCTAAAGTATTAGCAAAGGAAAGAAAAGTAGAAATGCAAGTTGATAGCATGGAGGCATTAGAAAAAGCGGCCAAACTCACATTAGATAAGTCAAGAGGACCAGGTGAGATATATACTAGGATTCTGGGGGGTGCACAGGAAGAAACTGACCGTATGGAGCAATGTATCCTGAATACCTTTGCCAAGGCATATAAAGCCCTGGGTCTTTATTTGAATATTAAAAAAAGAGACAGGACCTACATCGACCGTTGCCTAACCAGCCACTTATCTTGTCCTTGGAAGTGTCGACCGCTTTCCCTGCCTTGGCAGCATTCTCGCCTCAAAAGCAGAAATTTTCACAGAGAACAATCTCTGCCTGAGTAGTGCTCAAGGTCACCATGCAAGATTAAGGAGAAGAGTCTTACAAGACCGCGACCTACAGGTCCAAACAAAACTTTTGTTTGAAAGAGCAGTCGTCCTTCCTACGTTATTGTATAGAGCTGGATCATAGACCACCTACAGGAGACAACTGAAAGCCCTGGCTTTCCAACCATTTTTATGCCATGGACCCCTCCATTAACCCGAGGGGTCCGTGGACCCCACATTCTGAAGCCCTGCCACCAGAGAACCTTATGAATGATTTTGAGGATCGGCTGGACAGGCAGACGCACTAACACCGGTGTCCTGGAGGGAGCCGCCACGAACAGCGCCTCCTCCAAGATAAAGCAACACCAATTCCGATGGATAGGTCATGTCACCTGGGTGCCTAGCTCACATTTCCCTAACCCCCAGTTGAAGGAAGGTCGACGAGCCCTTGGAGGGCAAAGGAAATGCTCCAAAGATAAGATTAAAATCGGCCTGGAGAAATTCAACGTTGTATCTAAAAACTTGGACTCAGTAGCACCTGGAGGAGATCTGTTCAAGATGACGCAGTGCCACCTAGGCTGTGCTGCAGAGAGCAAGCATTAGATGTGAAATAATGAAAACCACATTTTTGTGTCTACTCTGCACTGATATGTGGATCCTGGATTGGCCTCTACAGGCACTTCCACTGTCGAGGGGATTGGCCTATACAGAGTCCTGTTGGCTGGCCTTACCCTCTTCCACCTCTCACAACAGGGACGTAGCGTTGGACTTTGAGAGGTAGGCAAGCCAACTGATAAGGGAAACTCATGTTTAATCAACGCAGCACCATGTGGTAACACACATCACAGGGAATTCTGCAGATGATGCAAATCCTGAGCAAAATGCTGGAGGAAGTCAGCAGGTCAGTCAGCATCTATGGAGGGGAATAAGCAGTCAACGCTTTGGGCCAAGGCCTTTCATCACATCAGGGTGTTGTTATGACAACAGATGTATTCGTTGAGACAAGCGCTGCAGTGTATGTGAACTTCCAGAAGTCTTTTGGTAAGATCAGAGGCTCATCAACAAACTTGAGGCATATTAGAGACATTGAGAACATGGATAGTTAGTTAAGAAATAGATAATAGACAAGGGGGAGCTAACCTGGCACCAGAGGGCGACATCTTCAAGCTCATCTGCGAAACAGCTCTTTAGTGTCTCTTTTTCTCCCTTTTCAAGAAGACTGGGGTTCTGTCGGAGTCCGTGACCTACCACTGCAATCAAACGGCAATGTGTCCCCACTCCTGGAGCTTGCCGACCAGCCATTTTCGACATCTCCAGGAGAGGCCTGCAAGAGGTGCTCCGCGGGGCGCGGCCTTGCGCGACCCTGTCAGCTCAATTCCTCGCTGGCGTCAGCAACTGAAGCATTGTGGGAGATCGGAACATTGAGATAGTGGGCGCGGCTGCCGGAGGCCTCTGCGTTCAGGGGAATCTCTCTCTCTCTTGACGGTGGTGAGAAAATTTGCTGCCGATTCCTGAGCCAAGGTAACTCAGAATAAAAGCGACGCTGCAGGTTGGAACATTGTAACAGTGAGCTGTTTGTTGGTCTCCCCTCTCGCTGTGCTAGGGGGCAACACCCCTATCTCCCTTGTTAGAGAGAGAGAGAGAGAGAGAGAGAGAGCGCCTACGGCATGTCAAAGTGCTGGGTTATGGCCTGTAGCTTTTGATGGTCTATGGATTACAGTCTCTTTGGGAACCGCTATTGCTTGCTTGAAGGTAGTGGGAGTGCTGATGCTTCCTGCTGGAACAAATGGGGGGAGGGGAAAGGGGAGGTTGAAATGGGGACCCCTCTTTCCCTCTTATTAGGGAGAGAGAGAGCCTGTGGTATGTCAAATACCGGGTGAACAAGTAGTCTTTGGGATACTGCAAGTCTGTGTCCTTATTGATGCTTTGCTGCACGCTTGAGTGCTCGGTGGGGGGTGCTGATGCTTTATTGCTGGTGGGGGAGGAGGGGATCGTTGTCTTGCTGCCTCTTATGTGTGGGAGGGGGGAGCGGGGGGTTCCTTTGGGGTTCTAGCATTTAACTGTCATTCATTCTTTGGGGCACTCCTCTTTTTGTGGATGTTTGCGAAGAAAAAGTATTTCAGGATGTATATTGTATAGATTTCTCGGACGTTAAATGTACCTATTGAAGCCTATTGATGCTTTGCTACTGCTTGTATATAGGAGGGTGAGGGGGGCTTTGGGGGGTTCTAACGTATTTCTGTTAATCATTCTTTGGGGTTTTCTTCTGTTTCATGGATCATACGACAAAAGAATCATGGAAATCTACAACACATTACAGGCCCTTCGGCCCACAATGTTGTGCCAATTATGTAACCTACTCTAGAACCTGCCTAGAATTTCCCTACTGCATAGCACTCTATGTTTCTAAGCTCCATGTACCTATCTAAGAGTCTCTTAAAAGACCCTTTTGTATCTGCCTCCACCACTGTCGCTGGCAGTGCATTCCCACGCACCCACCATTTACCTCTGACATCCCCCTTGTACCTACTTCCAAGCATCTTAAAACTATTCCCCCTCATGTTAGCCATTTTAGCCCTGGGAAAAAGTCTCTGGCTATCCACACAATCAATGTCTGTGAAGAGTACGAATTTCAGGTTGTATACTGAATGCATTCTCTGACATTAAATGGAACAATTGAATCATTGAGCGTTGTGGTAAATAGCTGTTTCTTAGACAACTGGAAGATAAATAACTGTGTTATCAGCGATCAGTGTTCGGGCCACTGACATTTTTAAATTTTATTAATGCCCTATATTTTAGGGTGCAGGACACAATTTCTAAACTTGTGGATGATAACATTTGAAAATACTGTGTCCTGTGAGGAGGACAGTGATGGACTACAGGATGTAAACAGCCTGGTGGAACGGGCAAATGCTTGGCTGATGACATTTGCTGCAGGAAATGAGAGATGATGCACTTTGATAGAAGGGATGGCGACAGGTGATGCAGTATAAAAGATACTGATCTAAATAAGGTTCCAGGAGCAGAGGGACTGGGGGAACGTGTGTCACTGAAGGTGGCAGGGCACGTTGACGGAGCAGTTCATAAGGCACGAACAGTTCTGCACTTCATCAATGGAGGCATGGGCTATAAAGGCCGGGACCTTACATGGAGAAATGTGATTTCTTCTGGTCACTTCATCATAGGAAGGACATGGGGATCTGGATGGAAGACCAAAAGACCATGAGATATTGGAGCATGATTTGGCCCATGGAGTCTACTCCGCCATTTCATCATGACTGATCCATTTTCCCTCTCAGGCCCGATCTCCTGCCTTCTCCCCATATCCCTTTATGCCCTGGCTAATCAAGGATCTGTGAGCCTCTGCCTTAAATATACCCAGTGACTTGGCCTTCACAGCTGCCTGTGGCAACAAATTCCGAAGATTCACCACTCTCTGGCTAAAAAAATTCCTCCTCATCTCCATTCTAAATGGACATCCCTGTACTCCAAGGTTGTGTCCTCTGGTCTTAGACTCCCCCACCATAGAGAATATTCCACATCCACTCTATTGAAGCCTTTCAACGTTCAAAAGTTTTCATTGAGATCCCCCTCATTCTTCAGATTTCCATTGAGTTTTCTTCAGAATTCTAGAGAGAGTACAGTTACTCATAGAGAAGGCCAAGGGAAACTCTGACAGATGTATACACTACGATGTGGGCTCTGGAGAGTGGGAGATTACCCCTTTTGGTGAAAGGGTCAAGAACCAGAAATAAAAGGTATAAAATAAGCTGCAAAAGAATTAATAGCAACAATGGGAAAGAATGTGGTTGGAATCTGGATTGCGCTAAACATAGATATGATGGAGATAGGCTGTTGGACATGTGGCCAAGTGGTTAAGGCGTTCGTCTAGTTACCTCAAGGTCGCTAGTTCGAGCCTCAGCTGTGGCAGCATGTTTGTGCCCTTGAGCAAGGCACTTAATCACACATTGCTCTAGTCTGTGCAAGGAGTGGCGCCCCACACAGACTTCCAATCTGCGCCTTGTAAGGCATGAAAATGCCCAACGCAGGCCTCTCATGGTCTGAGTCGACGTTTCCCCTCTATCATGACCCTCATGAGGAAATTGGATAAACTTATTTAATTAGAGAGACAGCACAGAAACAGGCCCTTCTTGCACAATGAGTCCGTGCCTATTCCATCCCTATGACCAATTAACCTACAACCCCATACACCTTTGGAAAGTGGAAGGAAACCAGAACACCAGACGAAAGCCAGATACAGTCACAGGTGAGTCAAAATTTACCAGGCTTAGATGAAGGGATTTGGAGTCAATTGCTTTGGACACAATGGATGGCTGGCTTCCTTATGTGGTGTAACCATTACATGCTGCCTGTAACGTCAAAGCAATGAAGGTCCTCCATTTTGAGCCGTGTTCAGGGCTTCCTTTATCAAGTCAGTAGCTTTCTCTCGGTTTTCACTGTTGTCAGTCATGCAAGTCCCGGGTGGAGACTCAGGAATACCGTCACATTCATATGTAGAAGGATTCTTCATTGCCGTTTCTGTAACAGTTGTGTTTGACCAGTCAGGGTTGTTAGCCCTGAGCGGAACTCCCCAAACCTAGAGGACTGGTGGACTACTCTTAGGCTGGCCTCTGCCCTTTGACCCTAATGCCCCTACCAAGAGCCAAAGCATAAATCCCTGACTCCAGCCAACATACCTCTCTAGGTCATTGAGGCACAAAGACTCCAAACCACGACAAGGTTGTGGTCCTTCTGGAGAGGTGTAACCATTCTATGACCCTAAATGACCTACTAACAAACTATCCTTGACATTCAATGGCGTTAACCATTGTCAGATCCACCACCAATATATCCTGGAGGAGAGCACTGGTTAGGAGCGTAACTGGGCCAACTACATATAAAATGGCCACAAGAGCGAGTCAGAGGCTAGGTACCTAGTGCAAGGGATTCAATTCCTGATATCGGAATTCTTTCCATATCTACAAAAATCCGCACTGGGAATTGATGGGTTGCCCTCACTGGGATGACTTAAGCTCAGATGAAGTCTTCCAGGATAAAGCAGCCTACTTGCCTGGAAGTCCATCACCCTCCTTGGAATACTCACTTCCATCACCGTCAGCTCAGTGTAGCTGCAGTGGATGCCATCTGCAGGGTGGCACGGTGGTGTAGGGGTGCTTTGCCGCACCAGCGACCAGGGTTCAATTCTGCAGCTGTCCGAAAGGAGTTTGTACATTCTCCTTGTGACTGTTCTGGTTTCCTCCCACATTCCACAGTCCAAAGGTTAAGGTTAGCACACTCTGGACATGCTAAGTTGGCAGCAGAATCATGGGGTCACTTGGGAGCTGCCCCCAGACTGTCTGGGTCATTAACATGAAGGACATATTGCACTGTATGTTTCAATGTTCACGTGACAAGCAAAGCTAATCTTTCATCTTTATCTGTAAAATCAGGCTTCACAGTAGCATAGTGGTTAGCACTACACAATTACAGGTTGGGGCATCAGAGTTCAGAGTTCAATCCCAGCATCCTCTGTAAGGTTTGTTTGTTTGCCACTGGAATGTGAGGGTTTTCTCCAGGTGCTCCAGTTTCCTCCCACAGTCCAAAGGCGTACCGATTAGTAGGTTCATTGGTCATTGTAAATTTTCAGGTGATTCTGAGGCCTCTGTTGATCAGGGGTGACCATGGATGTTGCATCCTAGCTATCTAGATGTTAGGGGTTTCTTCTTTCATGTTACTTGCTAAGACTAATAAAATGGCCTCTCTGTAGTGTTATAATAAAATGGTTTCTCTGTAATTTTAACTGATGAGGTAATGTTCTCTGTAGCAGCACGTTTGGGTTATAATTAGTGATAACGGGACTTGTATTTGTTTGCCAACCAATTGGGATAGATGTTATTCTTTCTTGTGTATCTGAAAGCTGTTGTTTGCAAGGGATTTGGGGGAGAAGGCGCGAGGAGGATAAAGACAAAAGATGTGGCTTGAGGAGACGGTTGCTGGACCCGCTGAGCCTGGGCTCGGGGTGGGAGCCCAGGGGTCGACGACAAGCGGAGGAGGATCAGCGAAAAGGAATCCGTGAGCGCCAACATTTGTGCACTGGCATGTTTATGGGATTATTGGCACCTTTTATTTTTTTTCTTTTTCTTTTGTTTCTCTACTAACCCCATACTTAAATATAAAATCATAATTGTTTAACTGCAGATTGTGGACTGATTGTTATTTCGGGGTACTGATGTTACACAGGGGACACAACATGCAGCATCCACCCAAACAAGAGTGCTAAAGTTTGGCCGGGTAGGGGGTAACATCCCCGAGATCATGCCACTAGGCAAAGCGAGTCTTACATAGATATGCAAATCCAGGCAGGAAAATATAGAGAGCAAGCTGTTGCCCATGTAGCAAGCTCCCCCTCTCCACCCATCTGATGAACCCAAAGGAACAACAGAGGCTGGCACAGTTTGGCACCAGCAGCATCACAGGAATTGTCAGTCAGCATTGAACTCAACATAGGACTGCTTCAGCGGCTCCACCTCTGGATCTTTATCCCTCAGGGTTTACTCCCAAAGCCTTCCCCATGGTATAGCCTCAAGGCAGTGGAGTTTTGAGATCAGAGTTTTCCTTCTCCTAGATGAGCTGCCAACCACAGCTGGTGAGCCCCATCTGCCCGAAGCGACTGGTTTTAAGGCACCAGTAACCCACCTTCTCCTGTCAGTCAAAATGGTTCCACCAGGCTTAGTAGCCAAGCCACATGTGAAGGCCAGGATCAGGACTTGGCTATCGGAGGTTATTTGAGGCTCACGCCATTGGGAGCATTTAATAGGTAGTGGGAGCTTATCCCCATTACCATCCTTGGCTATGAAAACCTCAAGGTGCAGATTAAATTGGGGATTGTTGGGGTTGCCAAGCAACACACCTTGAAGGGCTAGAAGGGCCCATGCCATGCTGTATCACTAAGTAAGTAAACAAACAAACTACATCACAGCCGCTCACCCGTTCTATTCCCACAGCACAACCCAAAACTGGAAGTGGATACACCAAGACCTCTGGTTCTCCTCTGTCATCCATCATCCTCAAAGAAATACTTTCTTCATTGCCGGATCTAACTCCTGGAACACTCTACCTAAGAGCACTGAGGGAATTTATTTTACCTTCCCCCCCCCCCCCGCCCCCGATGTTCAAGAAAGCAACTTGTCACTAACATTCCAAGGGCAAAAACTGGTGGGCAATAAAATGTTATCCCACAAATGACTAACAAAGAAAACAAAACTGTTTGACATGTCCGGGAAAGTCTCCATAGAGGGACAACTCATGAGGGTCTTTGTAAAATAAGAGATTTCAAAGTATATCTATTATCAGCGTAGCTGCTTGGCATCATATTCTACCTTGAGATTCATTTTCTTGCAGGTATTCACAGTCCGTTTGTTCGTTACATGCCGTGGGTAATCATGGTCTTTCCATGACCATGATTGTTCTTGGCTAATTTTTCTACAGAAGTGGTTTGCCATTGCCTTCTTTGGGGCAGTGTCTTTACAAGATGGGTGACCCCAGCCATGATCAATACTCTTTAGAGATTGTCTGCCTGGCATCAGCAGTCACATCACCAGGACTTGTGATATGCACCAGCCGCTCATACGACCATCCACTATATGTTCCCTTGGCTTCACATGACTCTTATTGGGGGGGGGCTAAGCAGGTGCTACACCTCGCCCAAGGGTGACCTGCAGGCTAGCGGAGGGAAGGAGCACCTTACACCTCCTTTGGTAGAGACGCATCTCCACCCCACCACCGTTCATACCAGAACAAACAAAGGCAACGGAATCAATAACAAAATAGACACAGACTAGCTAGCAATGTGTAAAAGAAGACAAAATGTGCAAATGATAATAATAAATAAATAATATTGAGAACATGAGTTGCAGAGATCTTGATAGAGTCCATTGTCAGTCCTGCATCCAGTCTCCACCCAGCGAACAGGAATCACCTGCCACTCGTTTCCAACCCATTATCTGCAGGCCATTTAACCCCAGCTCTCGTCCACAATCCTTATTCGCTCATACGAACCAGCCAACCTGGACCAGTTGCTCCAGGCCTCCAGGTACCTTGTTGTGTTAAATGTCGGCACCGTCTTGTTTTGTGGCCCCTGGTGGCCTCTGCTGCTCTGCGTTTGGGTCTACATTTCCCGATGTCCAGAGGTTGTTGAATCAGACCAGATCCAGTTGCTACTGATGAGTCCTGATGAGGGGTTTCCACCTGAAACGTTGACTATTTATTCACTTCCACAGATGCTATCTGACCTGCTGAGATCTTCCAGCATTTTGTGTGTGTTGCTCAAGATTTCCAGCATCTGCAGAATCTCTTGTGCTGTGACGGTATTGGGTTTGCTGACTGTGAAGTTCTCAACTCAATTCAGACTTTAAGCTTTATCAGATATAAATAGCCACAAGTACTCTCTCTAAAAGGGAGATTATACTGTAATTGCACAACCTTCAATGATTAGTTCTCTTCCCTGTTTATTCTCCAATGTGAGCTTAGCTGCCAATACCCACTATTTGAGTGGTGGGTCCCCTCTCCCTACCAAAGTGAAAATACTTCCAGCTGACAAAGTAGCTTAGACCATAAAACAAAGGAGCAGAATTAGGCTATTCAGCCCAATGAGTCCGGTCCACCATTTCATCATTCTAGATCCCATTCAATCCCATACACCTTCCTTCTCACCATACCACTTGATGCCCTGACCAATCAGGAATCTATCAACTTCTGCTTTAAATATACCCACGGACTTGGCCTCCACTGTAGTCTGTGGCAGAGCATTCCACAGATTCACCACTCTTCAGCTAAAAAAAATCCTCCTTTCTTCTATTCTGAAAGGTCTCCCCTCAACGTTGAGGCCATGCCCTCTAGTCATAGTCATAGTCATAGTCATACTTTATTGATCCCAGGGGAAATTCGATACCCCCTCAATAGGAAACATCACCTCCACATCCACCCTGTCTAGTCCTTTCAACACTCAGTAGGTTTCAATTAGATCCTCCCCATCCCATATTCTTCTAAATTCCAGCAAGTACAGGCCCAAAGCTGCCAAACACTCCTCATACATAAACCCCTCCATTCCTGAAATCATCCTTGTGAACCTCCTCTGGGCCCTCTCCAATGACAACACATCCCTTCTAAGATATGGAGCCCAAAACTGTTGACAATACTCCAAATGCCGACTGACTAGTATTTCATAAAGCTTCAGCATTATCTCCTTGTTTTTGTATTCTATTACCCTTGAAATAAATACCAACATTGCATTTGCCTTCTTTACCACAGACTCAGCCTGTGAATTAACCCTCTGGGAGTCTTGCACAAGGACTCCTAAGTCCCTCTGCACTTCTGATGTTTGAATTTACTCCATTTTAGGTAATAGTTTGCACTATAGATCCTTTTATAAAAATGCATTATCATACGTTTCCTAACACTAGTCCACCTACCACTTTTTTGTCCATCTTCCAATTTGTCTAAGTCCTGCTGCAATCACATTGCTTCCTCAGCACTACCTACCCCTCCACCTATCTTCGTATCATCCACAAACTTTGCCACAAAGCCATCAATTCCATTATCCAAATCATTGACAAACAATGTAAAATACTGACCAGAACATCATTAGTCACTGGCAGCCAACCAGAAAAGGCCCCTTTTATTCCCATTTGTTGCCTCTAGCCTGTCAGCCATTCTTCTATCCATGCCAGTAATACTATGGGATTTTATATTTTAAGCAGACTCTTGTGAGGCACCATATGAAATGCCTTCTGAAAATCTAAGTAAATGACATCCACTGTCTTTCCTTTGTCCACCCTGATTGTTACTTCCTCAAAGAATTCTAACAGATTTGTCAGGCAAGATTTCCCTTTACAGACGCCATGCTGACTTTGACTTATTTTATCATTAGTCTCCAAGTACCCCGAAACCTCGTCCTTAATAATGGACTCCAACACTTTCCTGACCATTGTGGTTAGGCTGACTGGCCTATAATTTCCTCCCTTTCGTCTTTCTCCCTTCTTAAAAAGTAGAGTGACATTTGCAATTTTCCAGTCCTCCAGGACCATGCCAGAATCAAGTGATTCTTGAAAAATCATGACCAATGCATCAATTATTTCTTCAGCAACCTCTTTCAGCACTCTGGGATGTAGTCCATCTGGTCCAAGTGACTTATCCACCTTAAGACCTTAAAGTTTTCCTAGCATATGAACTTTTTCACCTGGAACCTTTCAGCCTTCTCCTTCCCACCCTCCCCCCACCTTCTTTATAGGGCCTCTGCCCCTTCCCTCTTCAGTCCTGATGAAGGGTTCCGGCCCGAAACGTTGACTGATTGTTTCCACAGATGCTGCCCGACATGCTAAGTTCCTCCAGCTTGTTGTGAGTGTTGCTTTGACCCCAGCATCTGCAGAATATTTTGTGTTCTTTACTTGCCTTTTGCTGAATTTTAAAAACTTCCCAATCATCCAACTTCCTACTCACTTTTGCTACCTTATATTCCCTTTCCTTGGCTTTTATGCCATCCTTAACTTCCCTTGTCAGCCATCGTTGCCTAGCCTTGCCATTTGAGAATTTCTTCTGTGGGACATATCTATCCTGCACCTTGTGAAATATTCCCAGAAACTTCAGCCACCTCTGTTCTGCAGTCCTTCCCACTAGTATCCCCTTCCAATCCACCTGGGTAAGCTCCTCTCGCATGCCTCTGTAATTCCCTTTAAAATACTGTTTAAAACAGATTTCATTTATTTTCAGTGATACGTGTTTACATCCACACAACGCTCTAAATACACTTTTAAAACCCTCAGGTGATTTCTATACCAAACATTTCCAAATCTCAGACCACTTTGAAAATGCAAACCATTTCCTAAAACACAAATCATAAAGCATTTCCAAAACAAAGCATAATGGATTTCTTAAACACTAAGGATTTTCAAAACAAGGTACAATTCCTATAAACTGAAAGGATATGCCTACAAGTTGCAGACAAATGTATCATCTAGCGCAAAAACTGAAGCTGGGAGAATGGAATCTCGTTCTGTTTCTTTCATGGCTTCTTGATGTTGTTTTCACTACTCTTAATCAGCCTGAACTGCCCGCTACCTTTCAGCCACTTGAGTAACTTCATACGCAAATGGTACTTCTTCAGATATCCTTTTAACACAGACAGTCGAAAAGCATTTTTGGAGACATAGACCGCAGCTTAATTTCACAGTTCACTATTAATGTTGTAAATGCTATAAAGCTAACTTTCAGGAGCAGATCAAACTTTTCCAACTATAAATACATCAGTTATTGATATAACTAAATAATATTACACATCCCTTCTGCAAGCTTACTTGAAATAAGCAACTTCAGAGTCAGCTTGTCTATTTAAAACAAGCCAAATTAAAGAACCCTGTCACAGTGTGCACTTACAAACAACTGAACCCAGGTGTGGAGGAACAACAGACTCCCATGTAGAGACAGAAACAGTTTATTTATAGGAATTCTCAAAAAACATTGGTGGCTCAGTCAAGCAACACTGCAAGATAAATCATTCTTGAAGCACAGGGACCCCTGATAAGCACTAATCAGGAGACTACTTTAGATAAGTAAGGTACACTGAAAACCTGAGCCAGTCAAATTAATTTGACAAGATTAAACAGAATACACAGGGGCGTACTGATAGGCTAACAATTAACAATTACAGGTACAATGGCCCGCAGGCCTTGTGACAGACCCATTGTCTTATAATACTAGACCTCTGAAAAACAGTAAAGCAAGTGTAGTAACTAGAATCTGCTTTCACAAACAGAGTATCTGTAAAACATAGAGCGTGTTTGTAAAGTTGTGTTTTAAACTTCAAGCTGATTACTGCTTGCCATTTACATTTTAAGAAATGAAGACAAACTCTCACTTATGATCAGAAGTCAAACAACTGTTAGTTGAAAATTTACTAACATCTGTTTCTGATCTTACAAGTGGCAGATACTGTATTTAGAAAATTAGCTTAGCAAACACGAACCAGGAAGCGAATACCTAACACAGTGTTTATGAGGTGCCACTGACAGATTGGTACCAAAAGAATACGGATTTAAAACAATTATCAAAAATACCAGAGAGGTGATAATGTATTTTTGAAATAAAATTGTGAATGCATTCCTAGGGAAAATTTTGACGTGCTTCTGGAAATAAGCAGGGAAGTGGGACTTTTAAAGAGATGTGCATTCAGGATGGGCCAAAAAACTGCCTTCTTGTAATACTGCCCTATGATTTTATGAAGATATCATTTTACACAAGTTCTTCATCAGCAGGAAAAAATGCTGCAAGTTATCTGTGTTGCTTTGAGGTGCCAGTGAAATATAAAAATCTTACTAATGTTGTCTTGCCTCAAATATTTCTTGGCTGATCCAAATAAAACAGTTATTAATTTTCTTATCAAACATTGCCACTGAGGCCATTGGCACAGAAGGAAGAAACACACACACATGGCGAAGAATTATAAGCATGACTGCATTTATATCAAAGCAATCCAGATATAAAATTTACAGTATCTATTTCTAAGCTTTAAACAACTCTGAGGTTTATCAATGAAGGCAAAGGATATAAGGGCTGGGAATTCATGAGGAACAACCTCATATGGAGGCCAAGGGAGGCCTTTACCAGATAAAAACGTCCAGCAGTCTAACACTCCAGTGCCAATCCATTTTCAGAGTTAGTTGGTTCAGCAGGTGAGTTGTCTTCCTTTGTCGGGGGATTGAGTTCAAGAGCCGTGAGGTAATGTTGAAGCTCTATCAAACTCTGGTTAGACCGTACTTGGAGTATTGTCTTCAGTTCTGGTGACTTCTTTATAGGAAGGATATGGAAGCTTTAGAGTGGGCTCAGAGGAGATTTATCAGGATGCTGCCTGGATTAGAGAGCATGCCTGACGAGGAAAGGTTAAGCAAAGGAGCAAAGGACGATGAGAGTTGATTTGGTAGAAGTTTGCAAGATGATAAGTGGCTAGAGATTGAGTGGAGAGCCAGTGCCTTTTTCTCAGGATGGATGTGACTAATACTGTCACAACCATGGACTCTGCTGTGGGGTCTACGCACCCATGCAGACGGGCTGCTGAAAAGCTTCAGCAATCGCTCTCGTGAGAATGCACGTGCCAGCTAATTACTGTTTCATTATGATAGTATTTAACTCCCTTCTTTTCTTTCTAGTCTTGTTAACACTTGACCAAAAGCACAGCAACATTTACATTCCATGCTTTCCCTCGTCCTTGTCTGGAAAAGAGGACTATCATTCTGGCAGGCTCTGTAAAGGAGCGATACTCATTTAGTTTTTATTGTTTCCAGCCGTAGTGTTGACATTTAGATTTCAGTCCGAGAGTTTTAGTTAGTGGCCCTGTTGGCCTAGCATTTATTATTTTTCTTTTCCTTTAAGTTCTGCAACAGTTCTCATTAAAGTCACTGAACTGTCCACCCACTTCAGTATCTCTCTCTTTCACTGCACTTGGGCCATATCCAAAAGTTTTGACAAATACGAGGAGGGGACACAATTTCAAAGTGATTGGAGGAAGGTACAGGGTAGATGTCAGAGATAACTCTTTTTTACATGAAAAGTGGTGGATGGTTGGAATGCGCTGTCTAGGCTGATGGTAGAGCCAGATACATCACAGACATTTAAGAGGCTGTTAGATAGGCACATGGATGAATGGAAAATGCAGCTGTATGTAGGAGGGAAGGGTTAGATTGATCTTGGAGTAGGTTTAAAAAGTCGGCACAATATCATGGACTGAAGGGCTGGTACTGTGATGCTCTATGTCCCATGTTACATCTTTAAATAGAGACCTGAAGTACTCTGGTCCACTTCACTGAGTTCAGCATCCTTATGAGCCATGGCTCATTACATTTTTACCGAATAAAGCAGGAAAAAGGTGCAAACGCTCGTGTGTAAATGCTCGTGGGAATTGTGAGTATGGTGTTGTAGTGAAGTCTGATCCTGCAACGCTCCCACTGCATGTTCGTGCATAACCTGATGTTTAAGTTATCATGTCATTTCTTGTCATCAGTGGATCCAAGTACTGGAGCTTTCGTCCCAATACTTACAGCACGTTACGCCGCTGGTGTTTGGGGCAGCAATGAAGATCCTCCATCTCTGTCTGTCCACACCGTCACACCCAGATATACAAGGATTCTTCATTGCTGTTTCTGTAAGAATTATTTTTTGACTAGTCAGGGATGTTAGCCCTGAGCTGAACCCTCGAAGCTGGAGGACAGATGGAGCAAGAGAGGGATCGCTCGAGTGGAGGGCCATCTTCCGACAACAGCGCACGCTGCCTACCGTCTCGATGTTTCGGTCTCCCGCACGTTTCATTTGGGCGACATCAGATGCCAGTGAGCGTTCAACCAATCTCAATAAAACTTATCTATCAGGAGCTGCAGAAAGGAGACTGGAAACTCATTCCAAATTTTCAGACTGCACAAATATTAAATTAAAAAGAGAATTAACATTCTGTGGGTAAAGCTCTGCGATAAAAAACTATAATATTTAAAACTTGGAACCATCAGGCTTGAATGGATATAAAGGAGCAACTTGTTAAATTGAGCAAATATATTTAATTTACTGAAATGCATAAATCTGAATATACTAGTGAGATATTAATCCTGACAAATAGCCTGGAAAATTAGAACATCTACTTAAACTGAGATCCATCAAACCTAAAACTAACCAGAACTAATACCATACCTCATACAAGAAAGCTTTCTCATTATAATTTGGTAATGAGCTCATCTTTTATACTGAAACTGCTGCTCCAAGACTCCGAAATCAACAAAATTCTGGGTACTTTTATGGAAATATTTAGAGGTTTGTCAATGATACAAGGATCGAGTTATGCACTTCCACAGAGAAAAAAAAACTTTGGAACATGAATGCAGAAATATAAAGTGGCCAGCTGTGAATATGACATAAGAGCAAAATTAGGCCATTCAGCCCATCAAGTCTGTTCCACCATTCAATTATGTCTGATATAATTTCCCTCTCAATTCTCCTGCCTTTTCCCTGCAACCTTTGCCCTCCACTTTAAATATACCCAATAACTTGTCTCCACAGCCATCTGTGACAAAGAATTCCGCAGATTCATCACCCTCTGGCTAAAGAAATTTCTCCTCATCTCTATTCCAATCTGACGTCCTATTCTGAGGCTGTGCCCTCTGCTTCTAGACTCTCTGTTATGATACACACCCGACCTCGCCAGCTTCTGGGGTTTAGACGCTCCAATTCTCTAGATTATGGATAACTGGTGCAGACCTTTTAAAGATTCAGGCCCACGCAGCTAATTGGCGGCCATGTTTTGGTGCCAAGATTTGGATATTTAAAGAGCATCTGACCTCAGGTTCAGGGTCAATCTTGCAATCAATATGTTACAGCACATCTCCAGGATTCACGGTTTCCCAATCTCTGATCACGACTTCCAGTTTGCCTCAATGTTTTGTGAGCTCATTGGACCCTCTGTCAGTCTGTCTTCTGGGATCATCCACAGACCAAAGGGCAAATGGAGAGGGTCAACTAGGACCTAGAGAGAACACTCAGAGGTCCAGTTTTGGTGAACCATACCACCTGGAGTAAGAACCAAATCTGGGCAGAGATTGTGCACAACACACTTAAGTATTCATCTATCGAGATGTCCCCTTGCGAATGCCAATTTGGGCATCGTCCTCCACTGTTTCCAGAACAAGAAGTGGAGGTGGGGGTTCCATCAGAGGACCAACTGGTCCGGAGATGTCACCAAAAATGGGCTAAGGAGGGTGGGGGGGAGGGGGGAGGGGGGGAGAGAGGGGGGGGAGAGAGAGAGAGAGAGAGAGAGAGAGAGAGAGAGAGAGAGAGAGAGAGAGAGAGAGAGAGAATGGATCTTGGCCAATTTTCAGCAAAAACAAGACCAGACCAACAGCCAGAGAAGGCAGGGAACAGCACTTCCTCTGGTCAATGGGGTCTGGCTCTCAACTAGAAATCTCCCCATATGGATTGAATCCAGAAAATTGGCCCCTCATTACATCAGTCCATTCAAATTCCTGCAACACATCAACCCAGTTACTTATCATCTCCTACAACCACCATATGGATTCACCCCATAGTTCATGTATCCCACCTTAAGCCCTTGAGTGCTAGCCCCTCGGCTCTGATTCCCAGACCTCCTCTGCCTCCCAGAACTGTTCAGGATCAACCCGCCTACACAGTCTAGCAACTTTTGGACTCACACATTGTTCGAGGTAAAAGGCAGTGCCTCGTGAATTGGGAGAAATATGGCCCAAGTGAAAGCTGCTTTCCTTTACGGGATATCTTGGACACTACCTTGGTAGAGTACTTTCACCATATACCCATATAACAATTACAGCACGGAAACAGGCCATCTCAGCCCTTCTAGTCCGTGCTGAACTCTTACTCTCACCTAGTCCCACCGATCTGCACTCAGCCCATAACCCTCCATTCCTTTCCTGTCCATACAGCTGTCCAAATTAACTTTAAACGACAACATCATACCTGCCTCTACCACTTCTGTTGGAAGCTCATTCCACACAGCTACCACTCTCTGAGTAAAGAAGTTCCCCCTCATGTTACCCCTAAACTTTTGTCCTTTAACTCTCAACTCACATCCTCTTGTTTGAATCTCTCCACTCTCAATGGAAAAAGCCTTTCCACGTCAACTCTATCAATCTTCCTCATAATCTTAAACACCTCTATCAAGTCCCCCCCCCCCCCAACCTTCTACACTCCAAAGAATAAAGACCTAACTTGTTCAACCTTTCTCTGTAACTTAGGAGATGAAACCCAGGCAACATTTTACTAAACCTCCACCAGCACCATCTTGATTGCCCTGGGCCGTCAGAGCCCGGCCGTGGGGCAGGGTGGGAGGGGGGTTGTTCTCTCATAGTCTTGACCTGCGGCAAGCATCCAAGTTTCGGCACTCTAATTCCCCGGAACTGCCACTGTCTCTTTAGGACTCAGACTGCCAAGTATTCCCTGCCACATTCCTTCATGGAAACTCTGTACTTAAAGGCCTCAATCTGAGCACACAATTGTAGGAGTTCCATTGCTAGTACTGCTCTTTGTGATTCCATCTTTGGATTTAGCTTGTGTCACCTTGTTTATTTTGAGTCTCAGTTAATTCGAGACCTTACTCTGCACTTGGGTTCACCACCTGTTACGAGGAAGCAGGTTCACAGGTTTGGTAAGTGAGACAGAAGACACTGATTAAGAATAGGCACTTATTTACAGACAAACAGTAAGACATGTGACCCGACATCTAAGCCACCCTAATTTACAAAATCTATGGTTCTAAACACTCGGTAACATTTTAAACTCAACAGGTATCTCATTACGTCTCCCTGAGTTACACAACTACAAAACTCAAGGACACAGCCTCAGAGTAGAGGGACGTCCTTTCAAAACGGAGACGAGGAGCTATATCTTTAGCCAGAGGGAAGTGAATTTGTTGAGATTGTTACTGCAGGCAGCCGAGGTGGCTAAGTTGTTGGGTATATTTAAGGCTTAGGTTGAAAGACTCTTGATTAGTCAGGGCAAGAAGGGGTACGGGGAGGAGGCAGGAGATTGGGACTGAGAGTGAAATGGATCAGCTACAGTTAAATGGCAAAGCAGATTCAATGGGTTAATTCACCTAATTCTGCTCCTATATCTTATGATCTTATGGTCTGAACATTCAACAAACAGATACTTAGCTAAGTGTGTGTGTGGCCTTCCTATATCTACAGCATCTTTCCTGATGTTCCTCTGGAGACAAAGGAAAGCCTGCAAGTCTCTTGCACGTGCTATTCTGATACCCCTGAGGCACACAGAACCAGTCATCGATGCCATATTGCACAAGGCAACCAATGGGCAAGAGCAGCTGCATCCTTCGAAAGGGCCAATTGATGACTGGCGTGACGGACGCGGCTTTCAACTGACAGCTAGACTAACCTTTCACATTACACGACCATCCAAAGCTCTCTCGTTACAATCTTTCCAAGTCTAACTCCCACACAGACATATATAAATGCCAATACTACTCCAAGAGCTAGACCATTTTACAGTGTATATACCATTTTCAGCATTATAGAACATCTGAGGTAAATGCTAAAGCACTGTCAGAAAATAATAACTCGGTGCTGCGCCAAGTTGGACAGATGCACAGAGGCTGATCAAAGAGGTAGGTGTTGGGACTGGGACGCAAGACAGATAGACGCTGGAGCCTGAAGCATATAGCAAGATGCTGAAAGTACTCAAATAGTCAGGGAACGTCTGTTACAAATCTTTCACAAAGTCTGTCGGGGTACAGTGGAGAGCATTATAACTGGTCATATCACCACCTGCTGTGGGAGGTCCAATGCCCAGGGTCGCAGGCGATCGTGGACTCCTCCGGTTCCGACACGGGCACAACCCTCCCCCCCACTGTCGAGAACATTTTCAAGACTATCAAGAAGGCAGCATCCGTCACTAAGGACCCCTCACCATCCGGGATATACCCTCTTCACATCAATACCATCATGGAGGAGGTACAGAAACCTGATGAACCACACTCAGTGATTTGGGATCAGCTCCTTCACCTCCACCACCATATTTCTGAACAGTCCATGAACACTGTCTCGCTATCCCTTTCTTTATTTTCCACTATTTATTTAATTCTGTACTTTATGTTTTTAAGACTGTAAGACCATAATCCCATAAGACACAGGAGCAGATTTAGGGCATTCACCCCTTCCAGCCCATCATAGCTGATGCCAGATTCTATTCAACCCCATACACCTTTCCTCTCACCGTATCCCTTGATGCCCTGCCCAATCAGGAATCCATCAACTTCCGCTCTAAAAATACCCACGGACTCGGCCTCCACCGCAGTCTGTGGCAGAGCATTCCACAGACTTGCTACTCTCTGGCTAAAAAAGTTCTAAGGGATCGCCTCTCAATTTTGAGGCTGTGCCTTCTAGTTCCGGATACCCCCACGATTGGAAACATCCTCTCCACGTCCATCCTATCTAGTCCTTTCAACATTCAGTAGGTTTCAATGAGATCCCCCTGCATTCTTCTGCATTGCAGTGAGTACAGGCCCAAAGCTTCCAAATGCTCCTCATACGTCAACCCCTTCATTCACAGAATCATCCCCACGAACCTCCTCTAGACTCACTCCAATGACAACACATCCTTTTTGAGATAAGGGGCCCAAAACTGTTGACAACACTCCAAGTGCAGACTGACTAGTGCCTTATAAAGTTTCAGCATTATCTCCTTGCTTTTATATTCCATTCCCCTTGAAGTACATGCCAACATTGAATTTGCCTTCTTTACCACAGACTCATCCTGTGACTTAACCTTCTGGGAGTCTTGCACGAGAACTCCTAAATTCCTCTGCATCTTTGATGTTTGAACCTTCTCCCCAATTCGATAATAGTCTGCACTATTGTTCCTTTTACCAAAATGCATTATCGTACATTTCCCAACTATACTTTGCACTATACTTCTGCTGTTTCGTGTCATATTTCAGTAATAATGAATCAGATTCTGTGGAGGTAGAGGGGCATTTTACATTTTAGGTCAAGACCCTAGGCTCAGGACCGAGAGTGTAGAGGGAAGTTAGCCAGTATATAGAATTGAGAGACAGGGGTGAGACAGAGACCAGGGGGTGATAGTTGGAACCAAATGAAAGAGATGCATCAAGCACCTTTTCATTACATCTTATAACAAACTCAGAGTGGATCAATCATAAGCACCTTTTTATTGTATCGTGGATACAATAGGGTCTTTTAAGAGACTCTCAGACAGGTACAACATGGAGCTCAGAAAAATAGAATTCTATGCGGTAGGGTAATCCTGTGTAGTTTCTGGAATAGGTTACATAGTCAGCACAACATTGTGGGCTGAAGTGCTGTAGATTTCAATGTTCTGTGTTCATTTTACTTGCTGCAAGGGAAGACTAGTACCACACAAGAGTCTTTGTGTTATGATCCCTTCTTTGTGCCTTCCCGTAGAGTATTGGGGTTCAGGGATTCTCAAGCTTATCCTGTATTTACTAATTATTGGAGTCATTAAACCCAGGTGCTTTCTGATTGTGTCCGGCATGTGACTCCCCTTTCTATGATTATCTAAAAGAAACTGGCATTGTGCTTTTTAGTGGAGTCCTGCCGTGTTTGTGGAGAACGATTTGCCTTGTGCTGTTTCTCAGTCATTCCTCCAATGCTCTGTTGATATTCCTGGGTATAACCTCTTGTTTCCATCTCTTCATGGGAAATCTGCCATTCCTCCGCTCCTGGGCCAAATTATTGTCAGCGCTTACCGTGACTGAGGCTGCCATCTGTTGAGTCAATGCCAGCCACCACCATGACAGAGAGAGCCTGCCATTCCTCCGTACTTGTGTCCAGTCCTGCGCGGAGCACATGCCGTGACAATGATGATAGCTTTGACAAAACAGACGGCATTGTCACTCTTTTATACGGAAGTGTTAGCTACTGCCAGTCAGTTCAAGGACACGGTGCATTCTGTATGTCTGCTTAATCAGTGTAACTGGCATTCTTCCAGTGACGCACTTGCTTGCCATTCTGCAGTTTGTCATATACTCAAGGTTGGTTGGCGTAATGTTGCACGAACACTATTAGCAAAGCACTCTGGTACAATACAGATTCCATTTTGTTACTACAAGTCAAGTATATTTCTACATTCCCTCAGTTTTGTCATTTAATGACAACAATAAATGTTACCAAATACAGTAACTGAAATATGTACACACACACACACACACACACATATACATATAGAACTATGATACAGTTTCAAAGCCCTACCCAAAATTCTTTTTACATCCATCTATTTCAACGAGTACCCATTCCTTTCCTTAATATCCTCTCCTTCATCATGTTATTTCACAGCAATATTGTAAAAGAATAACAGCCATTATTACAATACCAATTGTTATACCGTAGAGCAGAATTGTTGCCCACCATCCTCCTAACGAATGGCCACCATCAACCTCGGAGTGTAATCATTGTAATACTGATCCCCTACTCTCTCTGTGCTAGCTTCTCAGATGTGAATTGCTAAGTTAGTTATATTTTCTGATTAACTACAAAACACAAGAGCCCGCTTTTCCTGATAGAATAAAATCCAAAGCTATTCTGTTCTGTTGGGTTTGGTCAAGGGCATATGTGGTTTAATTTGCTATTTTCTCTAATGCCAATGCCATGTCAGTTTCCGGGAACTACCAGTCCCATATCCCAGAAAGGCAATCAGCTGGAATTTCTCGGCCTCTGTGATGCGTCCTCTGTTGCCGTCGGGTCAGAGGGTGGTGGGGTCATGATGCCAAGTGTGGCATGTTGGCATGTGGGGAACTACGTTGACAAGATAACAACAGCCCAGGTCCGTGGCTGTCTCCACTTCCCCTCATGCTCAGGGGTGGCGGGGGAGAGGGGGGAGGCGGGGAACATGCTAACATGCTGGGCAGCTTGGGGTAGGCTTGGTAACCACATACCTGATACGTGTCGTTCAGCGGATGGAAAGGACTGAGGTTTGTCGGTTCTGTTCATGTACCTTTACTGGTCCCCAGATAGGCGCTCTTGGCATTCCAGTTGCAGTGACATATTACCTGATGAGCACCCTCGGCCACTGCACCGGATGGTTTCATGTGGGGAATCTGGTCCCCACACACTTCTTGTGGCTGCACCAATCGTGCTTAAAGGATGGGTGGGGTATATACTATGCATGAAAGCACTCATAATGATAGTCGGTCTCTGTCCTGTAACTGTTCAGGGTTTTCAGTTTAGCTCCACTCATCCCTGAGTTATTCCTGAGCGTATACGCCGAACCCCATTCTCTGGAATTAATGGGAGTAACCCATAGCAGGATTCCTCCTTCACTGTGGAAGTTCCGGCATTGCCAGTACGAGCAGAGAGATCGGTGCGGTGTGGATGGGCCTCATGTTGTTATTGGAAGCCTTCTTACGGTGTGAGGTGTGTACCTGTGATGGTTTCCCTCTTACCTTGATAGCTGTCTTAGTCACCAGCAGTACCTGGAATGGTCCCTCAAACTGAGGTTGCAAACAATTCTTCCCCGGACAGCCACGTAATCCCCAGGCCCTATGTCGTGACATTTAGTGTCAGATAATGTCTTCAGCTGTTGATGATACTTTTTATCAAGGATGCACAATGGGCTTTGGAGAAAGTAGTGAATGGAAAACTGCAATTGCCTTTGATCGAACCATACAAGCTGTTGGCAGAATTGATGTCTGCTCGTACAGCACCATTACAGAACAGAATGCAGTTGGATTTTATTCTATTGGGAAAAAAGGGGCCTATTGTGTATCCTTTCATCCAAATTATGTATGTCCATTTGCTTAACTCCTAGTGGCACATCAGACAGCAGGCACAGTGGCCTCCTCATTATGATTTCATGGGAGGACAATCCTATTGACTGTGGCCCTAATGTCATAATTACTTGTTCCCATCTTAATACAGTTCCCTCACACATTTTACCAAGCATTGTTTTAATCGTTCCATTCATCCTTTCTACTCAGCCTGTTGACTAAGGGTGGTAGCTACAATGGAAATTGTAAGGCCTTACGTACTTCTTTTATTACCATCCCAATAAATTGGGGATTGTTGTCGCAAGACAGTTTCGAAGCAATTGCAAACCTCAGGATGATTTCCTTCAATAAACATTTACTGTAGCTACTGTAACTGCACCATTGATAGAGGTCTACAAGATTATGAGAGGCATAGATAGGGTGGATAGCCAGTACCTGTTTCCCAGGGCACGAATAGCAAACACCAGAGGGTATATGTACAAAGTTAAGGGAGGGAAGTTTAGGGGAGACATCAAGGGTAAGTTTTTTACACAGAGGGTTATGGGTGCCTGGAATGACTTGCCAGGGATGGTGGTGGAGGCTAAAACATTAGGGGTATTTAAAAGCCTCTTGGACAGGCACATGGATGAAAGAAAAATAGAGGGTTACGAGGTAGTGTGGGTTTAGTACTTTTTTTAAGGAATATATGGGTCGGCACAACATTGCGGGCCGAAGGGCCTGTACTGTGCTGTGGCGTTCTAGTGTTCTAGTATTCTTTCTACTAGGTTATACTTCAACCCTTCAAGAAACACTTCCATAACAACCAATACATATTCATATCCTTCACACAAAGGTAATTCTATAAAATCCATCTGTAAATGCACAAACGGTCCATCAAGGAGTGGTGTATGAGATCCTTCCATCTTCACTAGTTTCCTTGGAGTTTGTAAAATACACATCATACGTTGTTCACAAACTTTATTTATAGCTTGCGATAGACCAGTAGCATACCATGTTTGATTTATATGATCTATCAATTCCCCTCTTCAGCCTCTAGGGACGAGGGTACTGTGTACTGGGGGGGGAGGGGGCAGTGGAACATTTGGGTTGAGTGTCACTTTATGTGCTTCAACTGTGAGCATCTCATTTGGCTGGAGAGCCCAAAGTTGCCGTGGGACTCCGGAGAGCAAAGTTTCCACATCAGCACTGAACAGCAACCCTCCTACAACTTCCTGTTCAAGGGTTACTCCACTCCTAACTTACTAGGGAACGATAAAAGAAAGCACTTACTGTTCTGTTTTGTAACTTCAAAACATTAAGGTAATTCAAAGAATCTTGTGGGAATCCAAAAATATGAGTGTAGTTCGAGTTTATTTATAGCGAGGTGCACATGGTGACTTGGTGGCATATGCAATTAATATGTACATATCATATTTTTTTACTGTTATGCTGTATGTATTTCATTTTGTGCTGTTCTGTGTGAGATGCTTGTTTTCAGCTTAGGTTTGGGTTACTGCTGAAGATAAGAGATGGGAGAAATGTGTGCCATCCAGTCAGGGGAGGCTTCTCTGGTGAGGAACACTAAGGCTGGGTTTGGAGCATTTGTCCGAGAGGAGATGGAGAGAGAAGACGTTGGGGAGAATCGGTCGTAGCACATGATCTGGTTAAGAAATGATACATTATTTCCTCCGGTGTGATATCACAAAACACAAGACAAACCAAGACTGAAAAAACTGACAAAACCACATCATTATACATATGGTTACAACAGTGCACAATACCATAACTTGATGAAGAAAGTCCGTGAGCACAGTAAAGTTCAAAGTTTCTCAAATGTCCCACATCTCACGCAGACGGGAAAGGGAAGAAAAACTCTCCCTGCCATGCCGACCACAATCCGACTCTGAGTCATCCGAAAACTTCGAGCTCTGATCAGCTCTCCGACACCGAGTACTGAAAGCCATCTCTGCCGAAAGATTCAACCTCCTTCTCGGTCGCCAAAAGCAGGCAAGGCCGGGGATTTTGAGGCCTACCCTCCGAAAGATTCCCGACCACGCAGTAACGACAGCAGCGGACGGGCGTTTCAGAAATTTCTCTAGGTGTTCCTCTGTGATTTCACGTCCATTCTCCATCAAATCAGAATTGTCCACTGCCCCTATTTAACAGATACGTAGTTAGTTAAGATTCATAAACATAACTCCTTTAATCGTATGCGGTGCATTGCCTGTCATTTCGTGGAATTAAGTTGTAACAGAGGAACAAATGACACAGCATTCACACAAACCGGGGCTTTGGGGTGGGATCACGCCTCAGTCTCACAAGTTTGGCAAGAGATTGTCTACCCTAGACTTATGCAGCTGAGGAAACCAGTGTCTTTCAATAATTAATTATTTAAACAAACAAGAATGCTTAATCAAACTATATATATATATATACACACACAAGAATACTTAAATATAACTGAAATATTAAATATCAGCCAGTGAACCTCGTGGTGGGGGGGGGGGGAGAAACGTTCTACCACCACAATATTGGAATCACCCGCGTATACTTCAGAATTTCCTTACTGATATAGGGGCCCAATTCCTGATGCACCAAGTGGTCATTTCCAGCTGAGTTATAATGAGCCATGCAGTGCGGGTAACGGAGCCACTTACAGAGCCCTAGGTCTGAACAGAACCTGGAGAACTCTCCTGAGGCTTTCAAAACGCTCTCGTAAAAAAGGTCCAAACCCCTTGATAAGTGGGTAGTGAGTAAATGCTAGTTATACAAAATAAGTTGACGACTACTGAAATAGTATAGTCCCCAATGGCTCTCTGGTATACACACATTAAGTGCAGGAAGAAGCTACAGTACGCTGCAGGCCAATCTGTGTTATCCGGACTGGAAAGGAAGGGGAATGAAGCCAGAGTACATTGCGAACCAAAATGGGTCATCAGGGCTGGAAAGGAAGGGGGCAGAAACCAGAAAGTAGGATTAGATTGGGTAACTGTTCTTTGGCTGATACAGACACAGGACAAATGGCAGAGAGGGAAATCTTAGACTTCACGCGTCAGTCTAAATTCAGCTTCTAATGAATTAAAACTCTAATGAAATGCTAGAGGCAGGGTCGTAATGGCAGTCAATTGGTGGTCGTGGGACAAGCTGTTTCTGAGAATTAAAAAATGTAAACGTTGGCAAGCAGGGGTACTGCACATATGTTGAATCAGACCAACTGCTGACAGCTCACAGTGATCTCCAACCCCCTACCTGTGCAAGCTCAATAGTTGCCGTTAATTATTTTTCTTATTTTAGTTAGCTGGATCTATCCCTGCCTCGGTTCCTGAACTCCAAGAGATATAAATATATGTCACCATTTTAATTGCTTTCTCAGTAGTGCATCCTGCAATTAAAACAGCCAAATATGAAGTTGTAAAGACAGCCTGGAGTGAGATTAATTCCATTATCGTGTTGACCTTCTCATGACAAGGTGTAATAAATAGCCCAGAATTGTACAATGCAATGTTGTGTATGTTTATGACAAGTCTTTGTGATGTGAAGAGAGAGAAAAACGGGCAAGAAATTGCCTTGAGATGTGCTTCACAGTCCAGATCACCATAGAGCCAACCAGATACCTCCCACTTCCTTAGTAAAGCACCCAACATAATCAAACTTCTTACAAACCCCAGACATTCTCTCTTCTCCCTGTCCTATCAGACAGAAGATACAAAAGCCTGAGAGCACGTACCACCAGGCTCAGGGACAGCTTCTACCCTGCTGTTACATGACCTCTTATACAGTATGATAAGATAGACTCTTGACCTCACAGTCTACCTTGCACATTACTGTCTCTGTAACTCTCACTGCACTCTCTCTGTAACCGTAACACTTTATTCTACATTCTAATACTGACTTTTCCTTCGTATTTGCTTGATGAAGTGATCTGTATACATGCTCAGCCGCTTTTCTCTGTACCTCTGTATGTGTGACAGTAATAAACCAAATTATCAATTGTAATTGATGCTTTGTAGGAAACATTGCAACTAATCTGTAGGTAGCAAGCTACACAAATGGGGATAAAGAGCAAATCAATTGATCAATTTAATTTATTTGGAGATATGGCGTGGAACAGGCCCTTCCAGCCCAACGAGCCGCACCACCCAACAACCCACCAATTTAACCCTAGCCTAATCCTAAGAACTTTCTACAGGGGCACAATTGAGAGCATCCTGACTGGCTGCATCACTGCCTGGTATGGGAACTGTACCTCCCTTAATCGCAGGACTCTGCAGAGAGTGGTGCGGACAGCCCAGCGCATCTGTAGGTGTGAACTTCCCATGATTCAGGACATTTACAAAAACAGTGTGTGAAAAGGACCCGTAAGATCATTGGGGACCCAAGTCATCCCAACCACAAACTGTTCCAGCTGCTACCATCCGGGAAACAGTACCACAGCATAAAAGCCAGGACCAACAGGCTCCGGGACAGCTTCTTCCACCAGGCCATCAGACTGATGAACTCACATTGATTTGAGTGTACTCTATATAACATTGACTGTTCTATTTATTATAAATTACTATGATTGCACATTTAGATGGAGAGGTAACATAAAGATTTTTACTCCTCATGTATGTGAAGGATGTAAGAAATAAAGTCAAGTCAATTCAATTCAATTCAATAACCACAGGACCAATTAACCTACTGACCGGTGCATCTTTGGACTGTATTTGGGAAACCGGAGCGCCTGAAGGAAACTCACACGGTTCACGGGAACAAACCGTGTACAAATTCCTTACTGACGGCGCCAGAATTGAACTCCGAGTTCTGGAACACTCTGAGCCGCAATAGCTACGCTACCGTGGCACTTTGTGTTAAGAGAGAGAAAGAAATGGCACAGGACGCCATGTGTTTCTTCAAAAAGTACCTAGAAATAGGATTGCCTGTAATCTACTCAGCTCCATCTTGGGCACTAGCCTACAAAGAAGGTACCCAGGACATCTTTAGAGAGCAGTGTCTCAGAAAGGCAGTGTCCATTATTAAGAACCTCCAGCACCCAGGGCATGCCCTTTTCTCACTGTTACCATCAGGTAGAAGATACAGAAGCCTGAAGGCACACACTCAGTGATTCAGGAACAGCTTCTTCCCCTCTGACATCCAATTCCTGAAAGGACATTGAAGCTTTGGACACTACCTCACTTTTTTTAATATACAGTATTTCTGTTTTTGCACATTTTTTAATAATATGTTCAATATATGTAATTGATTCACTTGTTTATTATTATGTTTTATTTTATTTATTCTTATTATTATTCTTTTCTCTCTCTGCTAGATTATGCATTGCATTGAACCGCTGCTGCTAAGTTAACAAATTTCACGTCACGTGCCAGTGATTAATAAACCTGATTCCAATTCTAGAGTTTTGTCTGTAGGGTGTAGTGATAGTTAATAGTGTTATTCCTATCTCACTCCGTTAGCAACTCCCACATGGGAGGAGTTCACATACTGTACAAGGAGGGTTGTCATTAAAGTTCATAAGAACACAAGAAATAGGAGCAGGAGTCAGCCATCTGGCCCGTCGAGCCTGCTCCGCCATTCAATAAGATCATGGCCGATCTGACCATGGACTCATCTCCACCTACCTGCCTTTGCCCCATAACTCTTAATTTCCCTATTAAGCAAAAACCTATCCAACCTTGTTTTAAATATCTTTACTGAGGTAGCTTCCACTGCTTCATTGGGCAGAGAACTACACAGATTCGTCACTCTTTGGGAAAAGCAGTTCCACCTCATCTCCGTCCTAAATCTACTCCCCCGAATCTTGAGGCTATGTCCCCTAGTTCTATTCTCACCTACCAGTAGAAACAACTTTCCTGCCTCTATCTTATCTATCCCTTTCAAAATGTTTCTGTAAGATCTCCTCTCATCCTTCTGAATTCCAGCGAGTACAGTCCCAGGTGACTTAATCTCTCCTCATAGTTTAACTCCATCACCTCTGGAATCAACCTGGCGAACCTCCTCTGCACCGCCTCCAAAGCCAGCTGAGTATCTTGCATGCTGACGTCCTGGTGTGCTCTGCACTTCCCCAGTCTAGTGGCCCACAGATTATCCACTTTTGTGTGTAGCTTGAAGCCTTGGATTTGGATTGTTATTTTATTTCTCATGGCTGCACGTCTCCTTCATATCCATGGGCGAGTGATTGGCCAGTCATTGGACACTTTGGATATTTTCCTGTTCAGTGTAAGTATGAGCATGTGAGGGAGACGGTCTCTGTTTTGTCCTGTTTGAGTCAAAGGCGCCGAGTTTCCATGTGTCATCCCGAGGAAGAGGAGACCCCTCTTTCAGTCTTGATTGGCTGTGTCCATTGGTCCCTTCATTGAACACTTCTTCATTGGTTGGCACACATTCCAAAGCCCCCGTTATCTCTAGTCATAACCCAAACACTGCTGCTACAGGAAAACCATTACATTAGCAGTGAAACCTTTCCCAGGACGTTACACAGGTTATCCCCCCTTCTCATTACTACCATCAGAGAGGAGGTATGGGAGCCTGAAGACCCTCTCAACATTTTAGGTTCTTTCCCTCAATGTTGAATGGTCCGTGAACCTACGACCTCACTATTTCTTCTCACTTTTTGAACTACTTGTTTTTTTTTAACCGTATTTCACATGACCATCCACCACCTGCTCCCACAGCTTCACGTGACCCTGATCGGAATGGAGAGCCTAAACAGGTTCGACACTTTGTCCAAGAGTAACCTGCAGGCCAGCGGAGTGAAGGGTGCCTTACACCTCCTTTGATAGAGACATATCTCCACCCCACCACCCCACAACATGAATAAGGACGAAAGAAGATTACCTCATACACTTCCAGGAATGCAGCTTGCCTTTCACGAGATTAGCTTTATTTTATTTCCCTGGAGCGATGGAGCAGCAGAGTTGACTGAAATTGAGTCGCACTTTACTGGTCTAATTTTAGCATTTGCATCAGTTATTTCAAGGAACATTGCAGATCAAGACGGTCAGAAATGGGGCTTTAGATACAATTAAATCTCCGCATGTGCGGAAAAGATAGAACACCTTTTCACTGCAAAAGATGTTGCAAAGAGAGGAAAGAATTTTACAGGTCATAACCACGAGAAATTCTGCAGATGCTGGAAATCCAGAGCAACACACACGAAAATGCTGGAGGAACTCAGCAGGTCAGGCAGCATCTATGGAAATGAATAAACAGTCAACGTTTCGGGCCGAGACCCTTCCTCAGGACTGGAAAGGAAGGGGGATGATGACAGAATAAAAAGGTGGGGGAGGGGAAGGAGGACAGCTAGAAGGTGGTCATTGAAGTCAGGTGGGTGGGAAAGGTCAAGGGCTGGAGAGGAAGGAATCTGATAGGAGAGGACAGTGGACTGTAGGAGAAAGGGACCCAGAGGGAGGTGATAGGCAGGTGAGAAGAGTTAAGGGGCCAACATGGGAACTAGGAGGAGAGGGGAAAATCATTTCAATATATTTGGCAAATGTGTGGGGCCAGGGAATTAACTCCTGATATAAAGACATTGGCTGAACAGAGACTTGAACTCTGGACCCTCAGATTAAAAGTCTGATTCTCTACCGACTGAGCCATCCAGTCCCAAAACTGTTCTAGTGAAAGTGCACGGCCAGACATTTGGTGAGAATGGAGAGGCAATAATGGGTCAGAAAAAATTGCATAGAAAATTGGGTAAATTGGTGTGAGTGGCAGCACCGACTTGATGGGCCAATTGGCCTCCTCCTATGTAACAAGGGAATGAGAGACATTTGAAAATAATATCATCATGAGCGCAACCACTGGACTGTTGTCCTCACAACAGAATCGGAGTCAGATTCATTATCACTAACTCATATGAGGTGAATTTATTATGTGGCAGCAATCAAATGCAAGGATATAAACTTACTATAAATTAATAACTCAATAAATAGTGCAAGTGAAAAGGAGTGTTCATGGATTCAAGGAAATCTGATGGTGGAGGAGAGAAGCGTAGTGCTTAGCACAACGCTTTACAGTGCAGGCGACCCAGGTTCAATTCCTTCTGTGACCTGTAAGGAATTAGTACGTTCTCCCCGAGACTGCTTGGGTTTCCCCCAAGTGCTCTGGTTTCCTCCTACAGTCCAAAGGCATCCCGGTTGGTGGGTTAATTGGTCATTGTAATTTGTCCTGTGATTGGGCTAGGATTAAATCAAGGGGCCTATTTCATGCATGATCTCCATGAATAAAGAAAATTGTTCCTAAATCATTCCTGAGCGTCCCTATTTAAATGCTATCATATACCCTCAGTGGCCAGTTTATTGGGCACCTCCTGAACCTAATAAAGTGGCCACTGAGTGTATGTTCGGGATCTTCTGCTGCTGTAGCCCAACCACTTCACTCTTCGACATATTGTGCATTCAGAGATGTCCTTCTGCACACCACTGTTGTAACGTGTGGTTATTCCAGTTATCATTGCCTTCTTGTCAGCTTGAACCAGTCTGGCCATTCTCCTCTGACCTCTCTCATTAACAAGGTGTTTTCAGCCACAGAATTGCCGCTCACTGGATTTCTTTTTGTTTGTTTTTCGCACCACTCTCTGTCAACTCTAGAGACTGTTGTGTGTGAAAATCCTTGGATATCAGCAGTTTCTGAGATACTCAAATCACCCTGTCTGACACAAGCAATCATTCCATGGTCAAAGTCACTTAGGTCACATTTCTTCCACGTTCTGATGTTTTGGTCTGAACCTCTTGACCATGCCTGCATGCTTTTATGCATTGAGTTACTGCCACATGAGTGGCTGATTAGATATTTGTATTAATTAGCTGGTGTACAGGTGTACCTAAAAAAGTGACCATTTTGAAGTGACCACCATGAAGTCAAAGAGGAATTTCCCTCACCAGCTAGGCTGAATTTTACTGATGTGCATTATACTGTGAACCAACTTCTCATCATCCCATAACTATTTGAAGAATACTAATAGGATGAATATTGGGTGAAAATGTCTAATCTACCAGCCTCTCACTCACTGCTGACAGGGGAAGGTACCTGTGATGACCTCTTGCATGACCTCTTGTGAGGGAAGGCCCCTGCATTCGAATGAAGTTTCTCTCTCCTTCAATGCTGTCGGAGGATGGTACCGAGGTTCTGGATCTGCGATTTATGGGTTGGACTGTCGTTCACTTGGACTCTTTCAGTTTTATGTTTTTGTATTCTGTATTTTCACCCATTCCTTCTTGTTGTCATTTACGTGATCTGTTTGGTTTGTTTGGGGTTTGATGGTCTTGCTGCTGTTTGCGCAATTTGTTTTTTTTCGCACATGGAGGGAGTTTGATCTTCTTCTCATTTGCATGATTTGCTTTTCTGCACATGAGGGAGTGGGGTTGACATTCTTGTAGCCATTTGCGTGATTTGTTTTTAGCGCATGGGGGGTGCATGATGATCTATTGCCATTTGCACAATTTGTTTTTTTTTGCACTGGGGGAAATTGATGTTCTTATTACCATTTCCATGGTTTGCTTTTCTGTGTGTGTGTGTGTGTGTGCGCACGCACGCGCGCATGCGGGGGGGGGGTGGTGTTGATGTTTTTCCTTGAACTGCTTCCAAGGCTTTCTTTGTTTCATGGCTATCTGGAGAAGACAAACCTCAGAGTTGTATATTGCATGCACACTTTGATAATCAGTGTATCTTGAACCTTGCTGGGCAAACATTGCAAACCACTCCCAGTCTAAGCTCCTGAGCACTGGGGACCTTCCTTGGAAGGTTTTGTATGTATAGTCTCAATTTATGTGACCTCTTTAGTTAAAAAGGTTCTACAAGTTAATGAGATCCAGGTTCGTTATAACATTTGTTTCAAATGAAGTTTGTTAATTAACTTCACACACTTAACAATGAGGAGAAAGTGGAAACAACATTTCATTCCCATCGAGAGCCTCTGGCGGGAGCTTTTACAACACTTCAAGCATTGATCATTTTGTCTCCATCGACACTGTACACCCAAGTTTCAATCAGTCCCACCCTTCTCCGCTGGCCACTGCTGAAAAACTTTTGTTCGGTTTCAAATATGGGTTCTCACTCTTCGGAACTCTCCACGTGGCCTGCACTTCAGGATCTCCGGGAGCAGCTCAGAAGACATGCGCCTCCGGGGAGCAGCCCTGAGGACAACCCGATTCCCCGCCGATGTTGCAACTGAAGCGTCGCAGGAGATCGAAACACTGAGGCAGAGGGTGCAGCTGCTGGAGGCCTCTGCACTCAAGCGATCTCTCTCTCTCTCGACGTTGAGAGAGACTCTGCTGATTCTCGAGTCGGGAGAACTTGAATAAGCGATGCTGAAGACTGTAAAATCAAAATGGCGAGATGTTAGCCTCCCCTCTCACTGTGGTGGCAGCGATGTCTCTCTCTCTCCATCGTTAGTGAGAGAGAGGGTATGTTGAGATGGCGTGATGTTGGGATGGACAGTAGTTTTTGATGAATTATAGATCGTAGTCTTTGGGGGCTTGCTATTGCTTGCTTGGTGGGTGGTGGTGGGGATGACACTTTTTGCTGAAGTTATTGTGGGGGGGGAAGAGGGTTGATGCTTTACTGCTGCTTGTGCATGGGAGGAGATGGGGTGGCTTTGGGGTTCTTACATTTTTTTTGTCATTCATTCCTGGTTTCTTTTTTCCGCTCTGTTTCGTGGATGTCTGTGAAGAGTAAGGATTTCAGGTTGTACGCTGTATATATTCTCAGACATTAAATTCAACCATTGAACCCAATGAACCATTGAGTTCTTCCAATGTCTTATCACTTCGACAACGTTGTGTCTTCAATAACCATACTTTGTAAATAATCTAAAACTGACCAGACCAGCAGCCCACGTCACGTAGGGTCATCGCCACAGAGCAGGGGTCCCCAGCCTTTTTGCATGCTATAGTCCCTTACCATTAACAGAGGAGTCTGTGGACCTCAGGTTGGGAACCCCTGCCATATAGAGATACACCAGGCAACAGGCCTTTCAGCCCATCAAGTCTGTGCTGATCATCAAGTTTCCATTTTTACAGTAATCCTCGTCTTCTTTTTCTTCTTCTCCTTCTTCCTCCTCTTCTCCCTTCTTCACTTGACTCCCAGTGACACATAGAACACTGATGACCTCCAAAGTCGATGGTATGATTGGAGTTCATCAAAGCTTCTGCAGTCCATTGTGTCCTTGTACAGGGGATTGGCCTGTACAACTTCGCCAGAGCCCTGTTGGCCGGCCGTACCCATTTCCACCTCTCACGATGGGAATGTAGAGTTGGACATCAAAACGCATCTTTATACCACTCCTATCCTAAAAAAAATTCTCCCTACAGTCCCATCAACTTCTGCTCCCCTCAGTCCCACCTAGAATTGACCACTCACCTGTACACACAGGGACATTTACAAAGACCAATTAGTTAGAACATAGAACATAGAATAATACAGCACAGTACAGGCCCTTCGGCCCACAATGTTGTGCCGATCCTCAGACCCTGCCTCCCATATAACCCCCCACCTTAAATTCCTCCATATACCTGTCTAGTAGTCTCTTAAACTTCACTAGTGTATCTGCCTCCACCACTGACTCAGGCAGTGCATTCCACGCACCAACCACTCTCTGAGTAAAAAACCTTCCTCTAATATCCCCCTTGAACTTCCCACCCCTTACCTTAAAGCCATGTCCTCTTGTATTGAGCAGTGGTGCCCTGGGGAAGAGGCGCTGGCTATCCACTCTATCTATTCCTCTTATTATCTTTTACACCTCTATCATGTCTCCTCTCATCCTCCTTCTCTCCAAAGAGTAAAGCCCCAGCTCCCTTAATCTCTGATCATAATGCATACTCTCTAAACCAGGCAGTATCCTGGTAAATCTCCTTTGTACCCTTTCCAATGCTTCCACATCCTTCTTATAGTGAGGCGACCAGAACTGGACACAATACTCCAAGTGTGGCCTAACCAGAGTTTTATAGAGCTGCATCATTACATCGCGACTCTTAAACTCTATCCCTTGACTTATGAAAGCTAACACCCCATAAGCTTTCTTAACTACCCTATCCACCTGTGAGGCAACTTTCAGGGATCTGTGGACATGTACCCCCAGATCCCTCTGCTACTCCACACTACCAAGTATCCTGCCATTTACTTTGTACTCTGCCTTGGAGTTTGTCCTTCCAAAGTGTACCACCTCACACTTCTCCAGGTTGAACTCCATCTGCCACTTCTCAGCCCACTTCTGCATCCTATCAATGTCTCTCTGCAATCTTTGACAATCCTCTACACTATCTACAACACCACCAACCTTTGTGTCGTCTGCAAAATTGCCAACCCACTCTTCTACCCCCACATCCAGCTCATTAATAAAAATCATAAAATGTAGAGGTCCCAGAACAGATCCTTGTGGGACACCACTAGTCACAATCCTCCAATCTGAATGTACTCCCTCCACCACCACCCTCTGCCTTCTGCAGGCAAGCCAATTCTGAATTCACCCGGCCAAACTTCCCTGGATCCCATGCCTTCTGACTTTCTGAATAAACCTAATAAGGTTAGTTTACCAACCTGCATCTTGCTGCAATATGAGAGGAAACGAGAGCATCTGGAAGAAAGCCACTAAGTCACAGAGAGAGCTCGAAAACCTCCCACAGTCAGCATCAGCGGTCAGGATTGAAACAGGAACCCTGGAGCAGTGAGGAGGCATGTCAACCAACTGTGCCCCTGTGCTGAACACACTGGTCACCTAGTGAGAACCCTTGCTCCAGAGAAAAGGACATCTAACACCTTCTGGACCTAAAGCAGTGGGCACTGAGTATACGTTCATGGTTTTTGCTGCTGTAGTCTAGTCTATCCACTTAGGTTCAATGTGTTATTTGTTCAGAAATGCTCTTCTGCACACCACAGTTGTAATAATGCATGGTTATTTGAGTTACTGTTACCTTCCTGTCAGCTTGAACCAGTCTGGCCATTTTCTTCTGATCCCTCTCACAAGATGCTTTTGCTCACAGACTACTGCTCACTGGATTTTTTTTTTTGTTTCACGCACCATTCTCTGTAACCTTTAGAAACTGTTGTGTGTGAAAATCCCAGGAGATCACCAGTTTCTGAGATACTCAAACCACCATGTCTGCCACAACAATCATCCCATAGTCAAAATCACTTCGATCACCTTTCTTCTCCACTCTGATGTTTGGTCTGAACAGCAACTGAACCTCTTGACCATGTCTGCATACTTTTATGCTCTGAGTTCCTGCCACATGATTGGCTGATTAGATATTTGCATTAACAAGCAGGTGTACAGGTGTACCTGATAAAGTGTCCACTGAGCCATCGTCTCATTGGCCAATCTACAAAGTCTACACTTCCTCACACTATCTGGCCTTCCACAACTAGCATAATCTTGCTGGGTATCGCCTGCTTTTAAGCAGGACGGCGTTGATCACGTGATACTCTTTCCACTGTCCGTTATCCAAGAGCTTGAGATCTTATTGCTTTTAAATTCTTTGACGCCTAAGATCTGACATCCAAAGCTGGTCCATTTTTCAAATTCCCATGACCTCCAATTAGCATAAAGATTTGTGAGCCTGGGTCTGTCATGAACCCTTCAGCTAGTTGCTTTAATATACAGTAACAAACTACAACAAATTCAGAGTGGATCAAATTATAAGTGCATTTATTACTTGTGTTGGTGCGTGGCTAAGTGGTTAAGGCGTCGGTCTAGTGATCTGAAGGTCGCTGGTTCAAGCCTCAGCTGAGGCAGCGTGTTGTGTCCTTGAGCAAGGCACTTAAACACACATTGCTCTGCGACAACACCGGTGCCAAGTTGTATCGGCCCTAGTGCCCTTCCCTTGGACAATATCGGTGGCATGGAGAGGGGAGACTTGCAGCATGGGCCGGTCTTCCATATAACCTTGCCCAGGCCTGTGTCCTGGAAACCTCCCAAGGCACAAATCCATGGTCTCATGAGACTAACAGATGCCTATTTATTACTTGCAAGGGAAGTTCTACATCTATATGTTAAGTTGGTAGGTAGCTTCAATCTTACAGCTCAAAACAATCTATTTTTTATACTTTTACATCCACTTCATGTATTTGATGTTATTTGATCCCATAATGGGATTCCTTCCTTATCTGCATCCTTCTTAAATGAGTTCATATGTCTTTTGAGGCTTCTTCCCTCATGACAGTTGTCCTCTGTTTTTTATTATTGTCAAAATACTCCCTGCCATAAACACGCACCCTGCTATAAAGCACACACAGACTTCTTATAAGCCTCCCATCCAAACAAGCCAACAAAGCAGCAAAGCACTCTGTGATCACACAGGCTCCATTTTGTCACATTACATTTTGGAAAAGATTCACAAACACTTCAGGGTGCCAGACATATTCCTACAGGTCCATTTCCAGTTCCTCCAAGGCTTTCTGCCCACTGAAACAAGAAGTTAAATTGAAGCCCACCTTTCTTCCCTGAGGGAGATGGAAAAGATACTATGACTTCATTCTTAGGGAAAGCATGTGCTGCCTAATATGTGTCCAACAAATAAATTGACATGAACAGATTAAATGATCATTGTTGCATCCCTGTCGGTACCTCCAGTTGATTTCTGTCTTTTTGTGTGTTTCCCCCTAGCCGTCAGTCTGTGGTTTTGCTCCTGTCCCTGTTCCTGCTCCAACCCTGTATTTACTGAGTACTCCGTCTCTCGTCTGTTTCTCATTATTACCCGTTTTGCTGCCACCTGGGTCTCATTGTGCTCCACCTATCATCTGCCTCTCTGTTTATTGCTCAGTGTACCTCAGTCCTGTGTCTTCACCTGTTTGTTGCCAGATTGCGCCAGTGAGTTTTCCTGAGACTTTCCAGCATTTGTATCCGTAATCTGCCCGTCTGAATATCAACTCTGCCTGTTTCCTGATTCTGGTTTTCGGATTTCTCTGGAAGTTTTGATCTCTGCCTGAACTTTGACGCCAACTTTGTTTGCACCTCGGGATTTGTTACTCAATTAATATCAGTGTGTGCACAGTACTGGGTCTGTGATTGGACCCCTGCTCCAGCGTCCTGACAGTCCCCGTCTGTGGGAGCTTGCGCATGGGTTTATGCCATGAATCACACTGTGCAAATGGATTCACTCCTAAAATACTTTATTGCTTGTGGAGTGCTTTGAAAGGCGCTAAACAAAGTAACATTTGCATCATTGAGGCGTGCTCAGGGATCGATTTATCACTGGTGATGTTGAATAGTTTAATAAGGGCAACCACTTCTTGGAGTAGTCTTTTGATTACAGATTGTAGCTACAGGGAGGTAGTTACGCCAAAGGAGCAGAGGACAGGAAATTGGGTCACTGTCAGGCGAGGGAAGAGGAAAGGGCAGGCAGAGCAGGGTTCCCCTGTGGCCATTCCCCTCAACAACAAGTATACCGCATTGGATACTGTTGGGGGGGGATGACTTACCTGGGACTAGCTGCAGTAGCCGGATCTCTGGCACTGAGTCTGGCTCTGCAGTGCAGAAGGGAGGGGGGAAAAAGAGGAGAGCGGTAGTGATAGGGGACTCGATAGTTAGAGGTGCAGATAGGAGGTTCTGTGGTCGTGACAGAGAATCCAGGATGGTTTGTTGCCTCCCAGGTGCCAGGGTCAAGGATGTCTCTGATCGATTGCATGACATTCTGAAGTGGGAGGGTGACCAGCCAGATGTCGTGGTACACATCGGTACCAATGACATAGCAATGAAGAGTGAAGAGGTCCTGGACAGTGAGTATAGAGAGCTTGGTAGGAAGTTGAAAAGCAGGACCTCAAGGGTGGTAATCTCAGGATTGCTACCTGTGCTAGGTGCCAGTGAGGGTAGGAATAGGATGCTCTGGAGGAGGAACAAGTGGCTGAGGAACTGGTGTAGGGGGCAGGGTTTCAGATTTCAGGATCATTGGGACCTCTTGTGGGGCAGGTGGGACCTGTACAAGAGTTACGGGTTACACTTGAACCACAGGGGGACCAATATTCTTTCAGGGAGGTTTGTTAGTGCTATTGGGGAGGCTTTAAACTAGATTTGCAGGGGGATGAGAACCAGAGTGCCAGAGCTGACAGTGTGGCGGGGGTGAAAATAAATGATGTTGAAAGTTTAAGCAAATCCGCTGATAGAAAGGTTGTGAGTGGTGGTAAAAATCTTCTGAGGTGTATATATTTCAATGCTAGGAGTATTGCGGGGAAGGCGGATGAGTTGAGGGCGTGGATTGACACGTGGAATTATGATGTTGTATCAATTAGTGAAACTTGGCTACAGGAGGGGCAGGACTGGCAGCTTAATATTCCAGGGTTCCGATGTTTCAGATGTGATCGAGGCAGAGGAATGAAAAGTGGGGGAGTAGCATTGCTTGTTAGGGAAAATATTACAGCAGTGCTCAGGCAGGACAGATTAGAGGGCTTGTCTACTGAGTCCTTCTGGGTGGAGCTGAGAAACAGGAAAGGTATGGATGGCCACATTAGTGGGATTGTATTACAGACCACCCAATAGTCAACGAGACTTAGAAGAGCAAATCTGCAGAGAGATAGCAGGCAACTGCAGGAAACATAAAGTTGTGGTGGTAGGGGATTTTAATTTTCCATACATTGATTGGGACTCCCATACTGTTAGGGGTCTAGATGGTTTAGAGTTTGTAAAATGTGTTCAGGAAAGTTTTCTAAATCAGTATATAGAGGGACCAACTAGAGGGGATGCAATATTGGATCTCCTGTTAGGAAACGAATTAGGGCAAGTGACAGAAGTCTGTGTAGGGGAGCACTTTGGTTCCAGTGATCATAACACCATTACTTTCAATTTGATCATGGACAAGGATAGATCTGGTCCTAGGGTTAAGGTTCTGAACTGGAAGAAGGCCAAATTTGAAGAAATGAGAAAGCATCTAAAAAGCATGGATTGGGACAGGTTGTTCTCTGGCAAAGATGTGATTGGTAGGTGACAAGCCTTCAAAGGGGAAATTTTGAGAGTGCAGAGTTTGTATGTTCCTGTCAGGATTAAAGGCAAATTGAATAGGAATAAGGAACCTTGGTTCTCAAGGGATATTGCAACTCTGATAAAGAAGAAGAGGGAGTTGTATGAAATGTATAGGAAACAGGGGGTAAATCAGGTGCTTGAGGAGTATAAGAAGTGCAAGAAAATACTTAAGAAAGAAATCAGGAGGGCAAAAAGAAGACATGAGGTTGCCTTGGCAGTCAAAGTGAAGGATAATCCAAAGAGCTTTTACAAGTATATTAAGAGCAAAAGGATTGTAAGGGATAAAATTGGTCCTCTTGAAGATCAGAGTGGTCGGCTTTGTGCGGAACCAAAGGAAATGGGGGAGATCTTAAATAGGTTTTTTGCGTCTGTATTTACTAAGGAAGCTGGCATGAAATCTATGGAATTGAGGGAATCAAGTAGTGAGACCATGGAAACTGTACAGATTGAAAAGGAGGAGGTGCTTGCTGTCTTGAGGAAAATTAAAGTGGATAAATCCCCGGGACCTGACAGAGTGTTCCCTTGGACCTTGAAGGAGACTAGTGTTGAAATTGCGGGGGCCCTGGCAGAAATATTTAAAATGTCGCTGTCTACGGGTGAGGTGCCGGAGGATTGGAGAGTGGCTCATGTTGTTCCGTTGTTTAAAAAAAGATCGAAAAGTAATCCGGGAAATTATAGGCAAGTGAGTTTAATGTCAGTAGTAGGTAAGTTATTGGAGGGAGTACTAAGAGACAGAATCTACAAGCATTTGGATAGACAGGGGCTTATTAGGGAGAGTCAACATGGCTTTGTGCGTGGTAGGTCATGTTTGACCAATCTGTTGGAGTTTTTCGAGGAGGTTACCAGGAAAGTGGATGAAGGGAAGGCAGTGGATATATTGTCTACATGGACTTCACTAAGGCCTTTGACAAGGTCCTGCATGAGAGGTTAGTTAGGAAAATTCAGTCGCTAGGTATACATGGAGAGGTGGTAAATTGGATTAGACATTGGCTCGATGGAAGAAGCCAGAGAGTGGTGGTAGAGAATTGCTTCTCTGAGTAGAGGCCTGTGACTAGTGGTGTGCCACAGGGATCAGTGCTGGGTCCATTGTTATCTGTCATCTATATCAATGATCTGGATGATAATGTAGTAAATTGGATCAGCAAGTTTGCTGATGATACAAAGATTGGAGGTGTAGTAGACAGTGAGGAAGGTTTTCAGAGCCTGCAGAGGGACTTGGACCAGCTGGAAAAATGGGCTGAAAAATGGCAGATGGAGTTTAATACTGACAAATGTGAGGTATTGCACGTTGGAAGGACAAACCAACGTAGAACATACAGGGTTAATGGTAAGGCACTGAGGAGTGCAGTGGAACAGAGGGATCTGGGAATACAGATACAAAATTCCCTAAAAGTGTCGTCACAGGAAGATAGGGTCGTAAAGAGAGCTTTTGGCACATAGGCCTTTATTAATTGAAGTATTGAGTATAAGAGCTGGAATGTTATGATGAGGTTGTATAAGGCATTGGTGAGGCCGAACCTGGAGTATTGTGTTCAGTTTTGGCCACCAAATTACAGGAATGATATAAATAAGGTTGAAAGAGTGCAGAGAAGGTTTACAAGGATGTTGCCAGGACTTGAGAAACTCAGTTACAGAGAAAGGTTGAATAGGTTAGGACTTTATTCCCTGGAGTGTAGAAGAATGAGGGGAGATTTGATAGAGGTATATAAAATTATGATGGGTATAGATAGAGTGAATGCAAGCAGGCTTTTTCCACTGATGCAAGGGGAGAAAAAAACCAGAGGACATGGGTTAAGGGTGAGGGGGGAAAAGTTTAAAGGGAACATTAGTGGGGGCTTCTTCACACAGAGAGTGGTGGGAGTATGGAATGAGCTGCCAGACGAGGTGGTAAATGCGGATTCTTTTTTAACATTTAAGAATAAATTGGACAGATACATGGATGGGAGGTGTATGGAGGAATATGGTCCGTGTGCAGGTCAGTGGGACTAGGCAGAAAATGGTTCGGCACAGCCAAGAAGGGCCAAAGGGCCTGTTTCTGTGCTGTAGTTTCTATGGTTCTATTCTTCTATTAAGTGTGAAATGCTGCCTGAAGTGTCTGAGATTGCCTTGACATTTGTTTTTGCTTGAACAAGATGATTTCTCTAGACGTAAGGGGAGTGTTTCAATCCCCGATTCATCTTGTGTCCAGGGGATTCCCAAAATAAGCTGCCGCAGCCTGTTTGTTGTAAATTGCTGGCTGATATGCGTCTCCCTTGTGCCTGTCATCAGACGATGCTTTGGCTTTTGACTTGTGTGCTTCGAGAGGGCATTAACTGGTCCCACAAGCTTGTATTTCTCAGGCTTATTGGACTATCAGACATATGAGCAGAATTATGGGTGGAATTCGGCCCATCGAGTCCACTCCGCCATTCAATTATTACTTACTGTCTGTTACACCGCTAGCGTTTGGGGCAGCAGTGAAGGTCCTCCATTTCTGGCAGTGTTCAGGGCTTCCTTCATCATGTCAATAGCTTCCTCTCGGTTCTCACTACTGTCAGTCCCACAAGTCCCGGGTGGAGACTCAGGAATACCGCCGCACTCAGACGTAAGAGGATTTTTCATTGCTGTTTTCGTAACTATTCTGTTTTACCCGTCAGGGTTGTTAACCCTGAGCTGAATCCCCAAAACCTGGGGCGTTCTAGCTGATTTATTCTCCCTCTCAATTCCGTTCTCCTGCTTTCTCCCTATAATCTTTGATGCCCTGACTGATTAAGAGGTCATGTGCTATCGTGAGAGGTTGGACAGAATTGGATTGTTCCCTCTGGAGCGGTGGTGGTTGAAGGGAGATCCAATAGAGGTTTATAAGATTGTGGGAAGCATAGGTAGTGTAGACAGTGAGTATCTGTTTCCCAGGGTAGATATGTCTAATACCAGAGGGCATGCATTGAAGGTGGGAGGGGGTAGGTTCAAGGGGGATGTGAAGGGTAAGTTTTTTATTGTGAGAGTGGTGAATGCCTTGGATGTGCTGCCTTGTGTGGTGGTAGAGGCAAACACATCAGAGGTTTTTAAAGAGACGTTTAGATAGGCACAAGAAAATGAGAAGGATGGAAGGGCATGGACAATGTGAAAGAAGGAGGGATTAGTTTTTGGGTTTTTTTTAGCTGGTTTGGCACAACATTCCTATGCTGTACAGTTCTATGTTAATCTATCAACCTCCACTTTCAATATACCCAATGATTTGGCCTCCACAGCCATCTATGACAATGAATCCCACAACCCTCCAGCTAAAAAAATTCCTCCTCATCTCTGTTCTAAGGGGGCGTCCTTCTATTCTGAGTATTTGCCCTCTGGTCCCAGATTCTTCCACTACAGGAAACACGTCCAATCTATCTAAGCCTTTAGATAGCTGGTAGGTTTCAAAGAAATCGCCCCTCATTCTTCTAAACTCCAGCGTGTTCAGGCCCAGAGCCATCAAATGCTCCTCATACATTAACCCTCTCATTTCCGGGATCATTCTCGCGACCTTCCTGCAGACCTTAACCAATGTCAGCACATCCTTTCTTAGATATGGGGCCCAAAACTGCTCTCAATGCTCCAAATTTGATCTAACCAATGCCTTATAAAGTCTCAACATTATATTTTCTATTCTGGTTCTCTGAAAATGGTGTTGCTTTTTTTGCAGAATTAGGCTTATTGCTGCAGAAAAATTACTCTTCATGCAGAAGGCTAAGAGAGCGCTGCAGCAGTTAGTGCAGATGCCTCCCAGTCTACTGATTGGATATTTGGAAACAGATGAAAAAAAGGAATGTTTGAAGTTTTTCAAAATGTTTAACGTGATTAAATATGTTCAAATAAATTAATCTGCGGCTTATCATTGAAATAAAGCATAAATATATCATAAAATAAAAAATAAACAAGAGCCACACAAACCAAGTGCTGGAGGAACTCAGCAGGTCAGACAGACTTTATGGAGAGGAATAATTTTCAATCCAGACCTTCCTCAGGACTTGAAAGGAAGTGGGGTGGAAGCCAGTATAAGAAGGTGGGGAGGGGAAGGTGGAGAAGTTGGCAGGTTGGCAGGTGAGACCAGGTGCGAGAGAAGGTGAAGGATGAAGTGAGAAGCTGGGAGGTGATCAGAATCAGATTTAATAGCAGCAGCATATGTTGTGAAATGTGTTGTTCTGCGGCAGCGGTACTTTGCAACACATAATAATAAAACTGTAAATTAAAGGAAGAACTATATATAAATGTTAAGTTAACTAGGTAGCACTGAAAGAGAGAAAAACTAGTGAGGTAGCTGGGTGACCGGTGGAAGACCTCTTTCTCCTACGATCCACTGTCCTTTCACACCAGATTCCTTCTTCTTCAGCCCTTTACCTGTCCCACCTATCACCTCCTAACCTCTTGACCATGCCTGCATGCTTTTATGCATTGGGTTGCTGCCATGTGATTGGCTGATTTGCATTAACGAGTAGGTGCACCTAACGAAGTGGCCACTGGGTACTGAGCACTCCAGCATCGAAACAAAACCCTTCAGCCCATGAAGGGCCTGATCTTGTGTCTCATTCAATCTACTTGCACCCAGACTTTCTCCCTGTCTTTCTCCCATTGCCCGCTCTTCTCTCTTATGAGATTCCTTCTTCTTCAGGTGGGGGGGCGGGAGGTGTTTGTTTAATTCTTAGCGACACTTTTAAATATAACACTTAGCAAAGCTAAGAGGTGTATTCATAAAGCTCTTAGCTAACTTCCAACTCTTAAATGGCATTCCTGTTCAAGTTCAAGTTTAATTGCCGTTATTCCAGCAGTTAAACTTGTGTTGGCGCCTGGCCAAGTGGTTAAGGCATTGGTCTAGTGATCTGTAGGTCGCTAGTTCAAGCCTCAGCTGAGGCAGCGTATTGTGTCCTTGAGCAAGGCACTTAACCACACGTTGATCTGCGATGACACTGGTGCCAAGCTGTATCAGCCCTAGTGCCCTCCCCTTGGACAACATCAGTGGTGTGGAGAGGGGAGACTTGCAGCATGGGCAACTGCCGGACTTCCATACAACTTTGCCCAGGCCTGCACCCTGGAAAACCTTCTAAGGCGCAAATGCATGGTCTCATGAGACTAACAGGTGCCTATTAAAAAATTCCGGGGCCAAGGTGCAAAACACAGCAGCAAATAGTCACACACAGCGCAAGGCACATATAGCACATATAAAATAGCAACCACATATAACATATCAGTGAAAAGGGCACACAAAAAAATAGTCCAAGTCCCTGCATCCATGAATGTTGCAGCAATCTGCTGTTGAGCACAATACAGCTTGTCCCCAGCGAAACGAACACTGGAGAGGGGCAGCAGTGACTCCAGCTTGGGTGCCACACCGCATTACCTCCAGTGGAGTGCACTGATTCCAATGCCTCTTTCCTTGGCAACTGTAAACAGGCAACACCGTGGTTTGAGGCCTAGACCTCACTAGTTCCCCTGCCACCTACCAATAAATCAGTGAATCGGGCTTGCAGCATTCTACTTCAACAACGTCCAACAGGGCCCTGCAATCACAAGGAAAGCAACTGAGGTGACCGCTCATTGTTGGGCTGCACACCGACCCCTCCGGCGCCTCTCTGACACAGGCAGCAGTGCGAGCTGAGCCAAGTCCGGCTCCTTCAGTTCCTCTGCTAATGAGCAGCTAGCTGATGGTGTAGACATGTAATCCTTTGAGTTCTTAATGTCCAGCAGGGTGTTGCGATTATAAAAGACAATAACACTTCTAGTTGAACCCATAGAAGCTGTTGCGATCGAACATGCTGCCGCCTTACCAGAGCATTCAATCAAGATATGCCAGCATCGCTGCTGTAATCTGATTGGCCAGACAGGAAGCGTATCCATCCTCTTGACTCTGTAACTTAAAGAATCTCTTTAGACTGAATGATGTATCGAATGTGGAATCAAAGGTCAGGTGATGACACACTAGACTTAACATGCTTGATATTCAAAATGACGAGGGAACTATTTGAACCGAACGTGATAACTGCAAGATGGCACCAGTAAATAGATTAGATTAGATTAGATGATGAGAACATGCAGTCCTCCTTTATTGTCAATTAGAAATGCATGCATGCATTAAGAAATGATACAATGTTCCTCCAGAGTGATATCACAGAAAAACAGGACAAACCAAAGACTAACACTGACAGAACCACATAATTATAACATATAGTTACAGCAGTGCAAAGCAATACCGTAATTTGATAAAGAGCAGACCATGGGCATGGTAAAAAAAAGTCTCAAAGTCCCAATCGACTCCTGAGTGCCTGATAGCAGGAAGCAAAAGGGAGAAACTCCCTGCCATAAGCCTCCAGGCACCGACAACTGCCCATGCATTGGAAGCAGCCGACCACAGCCAACACTGAGTCCGCCCGTCCGAAAACTTCGAGCCTCCGACCAGCCCCTCCGATACAGCCTCCCGAGTACCATCCTCTGCCGAGCACCTTCGACCTAGCCCCGGCCGCCGAAACAAGCAAAGCTGAGGATTTGTGACCTTCTCCTCTGGAGATTCCGGACCACACAGTAGCAACAGCAGCAAAGCGGGCATTTCAGAGGTTTCTCCAGATGTTCCTCCGTACTCTCACATCTGTCTCCATCAAATCAGAATTGTGCACGATCCCCTACTTGACACATAACAAATAATGTGACTAATGGCGACATCCTGCAGACAGTTTGTGAAGTTACTTTGCTTACTTCTTCTTCTTTCAAATGTAATTCTCCCGCTAAGCTCCGTGCAAATGGAAGTTGTGATTTACATTTTGATGGTGGGTTTTGGAGCCGATTGAGTGATCTGGCAATTCGCCATCTCCAAGGGAGTTCAATGAGGTTTGGAGCGGATCGTGCAGCCTGGAAGCCTGGAGACAGGGCGTGAGCCCAGGATTGTCTCCATTGCTTCTCTCCAACTGAGCCCATGGTCGACTCCATTGCCTCTCTCTGATTGAGTTGTCGAGCAAGGTTGAGGTCGACGAGGACGAGAATGGAGGACGGGTGAGTATTTGGCATCATCCGATTGTTCTTCCTCTTCCTCTAACCAGCTGCTGTCGGAGGAAAAGTGCAGGAGTCTCGGAATCCATGTTACCAGGAATGATCGGCGAGGCTGTTGGACTCGTTCTGCTGGACTCTGGGGCCAAGGTTGTATGTGTTCCTGGATTCTGGTTACTCATTTTTTTTTGCTGTTTATTTGTGTGTTTCGATCGGGGCGGTGAACAAAGTGGTCTAAAGCCCTTCGGTGACGAATGCTAGCCCTACAGTCTGCAGTGGGCTAGCTGCATGGTGCTGAACTGAACTGAACTGAATACTACTGGTTTGATGTTTGATACATCTTGTGTTGTCCACTCGCTTTTTGCCATTTGCGCAATTTCGTCTTTTGTTGCGCGTTGGATGTTTGATGTTTTCTTGAAGAGGTCCCATGGTGGTCCTTTGTTTCGTGGCTGCCCGTGGAAGGATGAACCTCAGAGTTATATTCTGCATACATACTTTGACAATTAATGTACTTTGAATCTTTGAATCCCAAAGCAATCAGACTGTTGAGAAACGATGGTCACTCGGTTTTTGAGGACAGCAGATTTAGAGCCATGCTGCATTCTTTCCATTTCTTGATGATTAACTTAACTGTACTCCAAAAGATGTTCAGTGACTCGGTAGTTTTCTTGTATCCATCTCCTGGCTTGTGCTGTTCAATGACCTTTTCATGGAGTTACTTGGGGTGTATTTTTATCTTCATGGTGTAGTTTTTGCCAGGATACTGACTCACCAGCAGTTGGACCTTCCAGATACAGGTGTATTTTTACTACAGTCAATTGAAACACCTCGACTGCACGCAGGTCTCCAAAAACAGATCTCTATTTAACTAATTATGTGACTTCTAAAACCAATTGGCTGCAAAGGTGACAATTTGGCGAGTGATATTAAAGAGGGCAGGGTGAATATTTATGTAATCAGTTATATATTTGTCTTATATTTGTAAAGATCTGTTTTCACTTTGACCCAGAAGAGTCTTTATCTGTTGATCAGTGTCAAAAAAGCCAAATTAAATCCACTGTGATTCAATGTTGTAAAACAATAAAACATGAAAACTTCCAATGGGGTGGTGAATACTTTGTACAGGCACTGTATGTGGGATGGTTAACTTCCCAATAAGTCCAAACTAACCATAAACCCAATAGTTTCTTCATCACCATGGCTAACCATTGGCTTGTAATCCATATTTAATCTGCTGAATCCACTCTTCCCTGGTGGAATTTTGATTCAGATTTATTAATATGCCACAATTACAGTACCGTGTAGAAGTCTTTGGTACATCAGTACTGTAGTAATTTTATGCACTGCACTGTACTGCTGCCGCTGGGAAAAAAAACAAATTTCATGACATATGTAAGTGATGATAAACCTGATTCTGATATGGGTCTCTATTATAGACTGAGAGTGGGAAGGGGGCAGGGAGAGGGGAATCATGTTTGGGAGAAGGGGAAGGGAGAGGGGAGGAAGCAGGAAACACCAGAGAGACACTCAGTAATGATCAATAAACTAATTGTTTGGAATCAAATAACCTCGCCTGGTATCTCAGGGTTGGGTGTGTCTGCACCCGTGCCATCCCTGCTCCAGTACTCCTTCCCTGCCACCTGTCCCACACTCCTTCCATAGTCCCTCACCCCTCCCATGGTGCTCCACCCTCACCATTCCCAGCATCCTTTGCTCCCGCCCAATTTACAGACTCTTCCCCCAAGCCGTCAGGCTGATCAACTCCTCCACCCGATAACCCACCCCACCACTACTTTATCATCTCCTGTCAGAGTCCCCTTTTGTACAGATATTGCTGTACATAGTGTTATAGTATGGACATACAATCGGCCTATCTATATAAGGTAATCATTTAAATTTATATTTATTGTGTACTTTATGCTAATTCTATTTTTTAATGCCGCATCGAATCTGGAGTAACAATCATTTGTTCTCCTTTACATTTCAAAGTTCAAAGTACATTTATTATCAAAGTCTGTATACATTATACAACCTTGAAATTTGTCTCCTTACAGGCAGCCACAAAACCAAGAAACCCCCAAAAAACCCAGATATAAAAAAGAAGACCGTCGGACACACAACGTGCAGAAAGAAAAAGAAACAAATCATGCAAACGACAGCATTCTGAACCGAAGTCCACAAAGAGAGTCTGAGACACATAGTTCTGGTCGCCTCACTATAGGAAGGATGTGGAAGCACTGGAAAGGGTACAGAGGAGATTTACTAGGATGCTGCCTAGTTTATGATCAGAGATTAAGGGAGCTAGGGCTTTATTCTTTGGAGAGAAGGGGGATGAGAGGAGACATGATAGAGGTGTACAAGATATTAAGAGGAATAGATAGAGCGGATAGCCAACGCCTCTTCCCCAGGGCACCACTGCTCAATACAAGAGGACATGGCTTTAAGGTAAGGGGTGGGAAGTTCAAGGGGGATATTAGAGGAAGGTTTTTTACTCAGAGAGTGGTTGGTGCGTGGAATGCACTGCCTGAGTCAGTGGTGGAGGCAGATACACTAGTGAAGTTTAAGAGACTACTAGACAGGTATATGGAGGAATCTAAGGTGGGGGGTTATATGGGAGGCAGGGTTTGAGGGTCGGCACAACATTGTGGGCCGAAGGGCCTGTAATGTGCTGTACTGTTCTATGTTCTATGTTCTATAGTTCAGCGCAGAGCAGAGGAAACATCGCGGAGCAGTGAGCTGAACCGACCCGTCCCTCGACTCGAGCTCCGGCGCCCTGACCTTTTCAGTCAGGCCCAGCGCCTAAATCGTCATCCAAACATCGGGTTCTATCGTTTCGATACGCTGCAGGGCCTGACCCCACGCCCCCGACTCAGCCTGTACCCAAACTTCCCGATTTGGCCCGAAGCTTGTGTACAGAAAAAATGACAAATGATGATTTAAAAAAAACCTTCAGTCTCGAATCTTCAATAAAAAATTGACTGTGGTCCCTGAGTCAAGGTAGAAAAATAGCAAAGTCTTGACTAAAGTGTTTAAAACAATCAACAGCTTACAGCAGCCTGAAATATTGACTTTTTTTTTAACAGATAAAACAAGTTGCCTGAAAGATGTTTGTGTATTTTCTACCTAACATCACAAGATCATACATCAGAGCCAGAAACGTAATGAACAATATGGTGCAGGGAGCTTCACACCCCATTCTTCACTTTTGACATGTTCATTTAATGGCATTTCAAAAGAAGAATGGATAAAGAATTGAAAAGGGATTAAAAGGACATTGGAAAAGGATTGGGACATTGATCTGAGGGCCTCTTTTGCAGGGAGCCATCAGATTACTGTAGGACCTATAACCATCCAGAAGTAAAGTGGTTCAATTCTCCAAGTGGCAATCGATAATGCTTTGTTTATATTGTCAAATGTAACATTAATGGAAATGGAATTGCACTCCTTTTCCTTCTGTAAAAGTAAGCTCTGTTGTAGTTTTCTAGTCACAAATTCGGTCCGAAACGACGACTGTACTCCTTTACATAGACACGGCCTGCGTTCCTCCAACAGTTTGTGTCTGTTGCAAGGGAAACTTTCCGTGCTTGTTCAAGGGAAATAAACTGAAGAAATGGGCACTAAGGCCAGCAGCATCATGTCACTTAATATCAATCACACAGTGGCTATTTGTAAAAGTTAACTCTCCTTCCTCAAAGAGGACCACAAACTTTTCGTTGGGTTTGGAGGCTTGTGTGCCTCAAAGATCTGGGAAGCTACGTTGGATGGAGCCGCTTTATGCTTTGGCTCTTGGAAGGGTCACCCATGCCAAACAGGTCAAAGGGTAGAGGCCAGACTAGGAGTGGTCCACCGGTCCTCCAGGTTTGGGGGTTCAGCTCAGGGGAATGACCCTTACAGCTAAAACAAAATTGTAAAAGAAACAGCAATGAAGAATCCTCCTACATCCGAGTGTGATGGTATTCCTGAGTCTCCACCTGGGACTTGCATGTCTGACAGTAGTGAAAACCCAGAGGAAGCTACTGACATGATGAAGGAAGCCATGAACACCGTCAGAGATGGAGGACCTTCATTGCTGCCTTAAACACCAGCGGCATTACAGGTAGTAAGTAATCTTCTTCAATGTTTAACACAGTGTCACTTAACTCTCAAAATGGTTATTGTGAGGTAGTGTAGTGGGTTGTCACCGTGGATTGTCACCTTGTCGCGGTGGAGAAGCTTGTGTGGTCCTGTGACCCCGAGAGTGATGCCGTCTGGAGCTATGCTCCTGGTAGGGTCACCATGGCGGTAAGGTCGAGGGTGAGGTCCCTGACAAAGAACAATCCAACCAAGACCTCAACGGTGGAACAGGCGGACAAAGTTACTTCAAACTCAACGGCTGTGAAGGCGGATGAAGGCTGCAACAAATCCATCAGCTCCAATCGTCGTGGTTTCCACGCCATTGGAATCAGTTGGTTGATTTGTGAAGTATCGTGTGCTTCTTGGAGTGCAACATCAAGTACACGTTAAACAAATACACGCACAGGCGTCTTCGCTCTGTGGGCCACTTCTTCAGAATGAAGACCATCATCCCCGACCTCGAGGGATAGCCACGATGAGTGGGTAGTGTTTGTCACTCTCACTTTCAGCTTCCACCACTGGCTAGCTGTCTCGCGAAAAGGAGAGCTGAGTGTGTCAGTCTCTCCCTGCCAGTACATAGCAAGCCTCACCTGGCGACACACAGAACTGAGCTCCTTTCGGACTCAGGCTGAGCTACAGAGGACGGGGAGGAGGTTTGGCCCCTGCACACAGAGCACGCAGGCCCAACGGTGTGTGGACACGCCCCGGTGCTCGTGAACCAGATCCCCAGCTATGGGTAAATAGCCCCACTGCCTCGTGGGCAGCCTCAGGAGAGACGAAGACTATGGGAGTAAACCCAGACAGCAAGTCCACAGTGCAGCCCCTAAGGTGACTGGACATCATTGAACATCCTTCCGGCAGCTCCTGCAGCCAAGCTGGTGCCAGACGTACTGCTTCATAAGCTTTCCTTTAGTGAGGCCGAGAGGGGGATCTTGAGGACTGGGCATCTCAGGATCTCCATACCTTCCGCCCCGGCTTGTGACGATGATCATCATCACCCACTGTCCTTTGAGACAGACCGAGCCAGCTAACCACTTAGATTTCCTATCATAAATTTTCCCTCCCATTTTGAAAATCTCTGTTGGTTCACCTTCTGTTTCAAGGGAAGCTTCCATAACTTTTCCAATTGTTAGAAACATAGAGGGCTATGCGGTAGGGAAATTCTAGGCAGTTTCTAGAGTAGGTTACATGGTCGGTACGACACTGTGAGCCAAAGGGCCTGTAATGGGCTGTAGATTTCTATGTAAGAAATTAAAGAAGAGCGATTTGAAGTTTCTACCATTGTTACTATGTGAAGAAGGAAGTGAAGACTGTAATAAAATGTACCTTTAATTTTTAATACTATTAATTAGTATATTAATACTAAATTATTAATAATATATTAAATGACTAGGGTTTATTATCACTGACATGCTGTATTGTTATTTTAGACAAAATATACCATAAATTACAATGAGAAATATATATAAAATTTTTTTAAAGTAGTGCAAGAAAGAGAGCAAAAACTGCTAGGTAATTTTCATCGGTTCATTGTCCATTCAGCAATCTGATGGTCGTTAATGGTGGATGCCGCCTTTGAGAGGCGTTGTCTTTTGAAGATGCCCTCGACGGTGAGGTGGCTAGTGCCCGTGATGGAGCTGGCTGAAGTTTTAATGCTCTGCGGCTTTTTTTTTCTGATCCTGTGCAGTGGCCCCTCCGTACCAGACGGTGATGGAACCGGTTAGAATGCACCTGTAGAAAGTTGCTCGAGTCTCTGGTGACATACAAAGCCTCCTCACACTGAAGTGTAGCCGCTGGTGCCGATGGGCCCAGGTTAGGTCTTCAGGGGTGGTGACAACACAGGAACTCGAAGCTGCTCACCCTTTCCACTGCTGATCTCTCACTGAGGACTGGAGTGTGTCCCCTTGACTTCCCCTTCCTGGAGTCAACAATCAATCGCTCGGCCTTACTGATGTTGAGCGCAAGATTGCCCTTGTGATACTACCCAATCAGCCAATCTGTCTCACTCCTGTACACCCCCTCATCACCATCTGAGAGTCTGCTGACAACAGTTGTGTCATCGGCACATTCAGAGATGCCATCTGCACTGTGCCTAGCTACACAGTCATGTGCATAGAGACGGAAACATTATATATACTATAAATTATGATATATAATTTATGTAGTGTACATATGTTGTTAGAGCGGCAGGGTGGAAATACGTCTCTACCAAAGGAGGTGGAAGGCACTCCTTACCTCCGCTAGCCTGCAGGTCACCCTTGGACAAGGTGTAGCACCTGCCTAGCCCCACTGATCAGGGTCATGTGAAGCCATGGGAGAAGGTGGCGTGGATGGTCATGTGAGTAGCTGATGCATATCACAAGTCCTGATTATGCGAGCACTGGCGCCAGCAGACAATCTCTGAAGAATATCGATAATGGCTGGAGTCACCTGTCTTATCAAGACACTGCCTAGAAGAAGGCAATGGCAAACCACTTCTGTAGGAAAATTTCAAAGGTTCAAAGGTTCACTTATTATCCAAGTATACAACTCTGAAATTCTTCTTCTCCAGATAGCCACTGAACCAAGAAAGAAAAGAATGGCAGCACAATTATCAACCCCCAAATATCTCCTCCCCTGCAAAATAGAACAGGCACATTGACCCCCAAACCCCCCTCCACCGCACACAAAAAAAACAAGAAAGATCGGGTGAAAAAACGCAGAATATAAAAAACTACAAGACTGAAAAAATCTACAGTCCAGGTCTATATACAAAATGCAGAAAACCTGGGTAACATTCCCTGGTCACAGTGGCAGGCCTTTCCCGCTCCATAGAAGTGCGATCCTCCAGCGATCAAAAGGCAGTCTCCCCTCTCCGGAGCAGAGTGATCGCACCTGAGATCAAAAGGCAGTCTCCTCTCTCCATAGCAGAGTGATCCCACCAGTGATCAAAAGGCAGGAAGCCGGCACTCACCTTCCCCATTTGCCTCGATGGCTTAATCTCCCTTGTCTCTTTAATTGGCAGAAAGGGGAAGTTTTAATCGGCAGAATGGAGTTGAACATCAGTTCACAGCCTTCTCCCCACGGGGTTCGCACACGCTGCTTCTGCCTCCGGGAAGCCTCTCGGAGACTTTGTAAGTGAGAGGCCTTCAAAAGTGAATAATTGAGAGAACAAAGCTTGTATGTGTCTATCAGAATAAAAGGCAAGGATAACAGGTTAAGGAAGCCTTGGGTTTCGAGAGATATTGATGCGCTGGTTAAGGAAAATAAAAAGAGGTGCATAGCAGGTACAGACAGGTAGGAACAAATGAGATACTTGAGGAATACAAGGAATCCAAGAGAACACTGAAGAAGAAAATCAGGAGGGCTAAAAGAAGGAATGAGGTTGCCCTCGCAGACAAGGTAAAGGAGAATCCTATGGGCTTCTAGACATACAGTAAGAGCAAAAGGATTGGAAGGGATAAAATTGGTCCTCTACAAAATCAGAATGGTAATCTCTGCGAGGAGCAAAAAGAGATGGGGGAGATCTGAAATAGATTTTTTGCATCTGTATTTACTTGGGAGCAAGACGCAGAGTCTATAGAAGTGAGGCAAAGCAGCAGCAAGATAATGGGCCTTGTACAGATTACAGAGCAGGGAGGTGTTTGCCGTCTTGAGGCAAATTAGGGTGGACAAATCCCCTTGGACCCTGTGGGAGGCAAGTGCAGAAATTGCCGGGGCCCTAGCAGAGATACTTAATTATCCTCAGCGAAAGGAGAGGTACCAGATGATTGGAGGATAGCCAAAGTTGTTCCACTGTTCAAGAAAGGCTCTAAACAGAAACCAGGAAATTATAGGCCGGTGAGCCTGACATCAGTTACTGGAAGGTATTTTAGGGGACTGGATATATGATTATTTGGTAGACATGGACTGATTAGTGATAGTCAACATTGCTTTGATTGTGGTAGGTCATGTCTAACCAATTTTGTAGAGTTTTTTTTGAAAATGTTACTAGGACAGTGAATGAAGGCAAAGGCAGTGGATTTTGTCTGCTTGGACTCTAACAAAGCATTTGACAAGGTCCTGCATGGGAAGTTGTTCAAGAAGTTTCAGTCTCTTGGCATTCAGGATGAGGTAGTAAATTGGATTAGACATTGGCTTTGTGGGAGAAGCCAGAGAGGGGTAGGAGATGGTTACCTCTCTGACTGGAGGCCTGTGACTAGTGGAGTGCCGCAGGGATCAGCGCTGAGTCCATTGTTGTTTGTCATCTATATCAACGATCTGGATAATAATGTGGTGAACTGGATTACCAATTTGCGGATGACTCCAAGATTAGGGGTGTAGCAGATAGTGAGGAAGACTATGTATTTTTTATAATTTTTTTATTGAGCTTTCAAACTCGGTTACATGAAATAATAATATCTACCCTCCCCCCTCCCCTTAACCCTTCCCCCCGATACATACCCCTACCTAAAAGAAAAGAAAGAAAAAGAAAAAAAAGAAAGAAAGACTGCCTGGGTATTGGAAGGTCTCCACATGCTCCATGGGATTCGAAATAAATTTAATATATTTATTTGTTCCTTTCCCCAAAGGAACAACATCTAAGCTAGCAGCAGGATTTGGACCAGCTGAAAAACTGAGCTGAAAAATGGCAGATGGAACTTAATGCAGACAAGTATGAGGTATTGCACTTTGGAAGGACCAGCCAATGTAGGTCTTACACAGTAGGACACTGGGGAATGTGGTAGAACAAAAGGATCTGAGAATACAGGTCCATAAATCCATTAAAACTGGTGGCACATGTAGATAAAGAAAATTTATCCCACATTAGCCATCATAGATCAAAGTACTGAGTACCAGACTTGGGAATGTTATGTTGAGGTTGTTTAAGACATTGATGAGGCCAAATTTGGAGTATTGTGTGCAGTTTTGGTTACCTACCTACAGGAAAGATGTAAACAAGATTGGAAGAGTACGGAGAAAATTTCCAAGGATGTTGTCGGGTCTGGAGGACCTGAGTTATAAGGAAAGACTGGATAGGTTAGGATTGTATTTTTTAGAATGTAGCAGATTGAGAGGAGATTTGTTAGAGGTATACAAATTATAAGGGGTATAGATAGAGTAAATGCAAGTGGGTGGGATTATAACCAGAGGTCACAGGTTAAGGGCGAAATGTGAAAGGCTGAAGGTAATGTAACATGAGGGAAAACATTTTCACTTAGAGGGTGGTGAGTGTGTGGAATGAGCTGAAAAGTGCAAGTGGTGGATGCAATTCCAATTTCAACGTTTAAGGGAAGTTTGAATAGGTACATGGATGGAGGGGTAAGAAGGGTTATGGTCCCGGTGCTGGGACTAGGCAGTTTAAACGCTTTGGAACAAACTAGATGGGCCAAGGGATTTATTTTTGTGTTATAGTTTTCTATGACCCTATGATTCTTCTTCCATCTCCATCTGTAGGTAGACCTCAGCTAAATCCACTTTGCTGAAGTGCTTCCCTCCAGAAAGGTTTGCAAAAATATCCTCTATCCCGGGCAGACAGTATTGATCTACTTTCAATATTGCATTGATGGTGACCTTAAAATTACCACAGATCCTGACAGACCCATCCCTCTTGGCTACTGGGACCACTGGTTTCATGGGCTCCACACAACCTTGGAAAGAACTCCTGCAGCCTTCATGTAAGCTGGCTCCAGTATAAGGAACTGGGTGGGCTTTGTAAAATGTGGGTATGGCATTTTCATTTAGCATTACTTATGTTTGAGTTTTCCAATGCCATCCTTGAACGCTGCTGTGGCATTATCCAGTACTTTTTTAAATTCATTATCAGTTGCAGCTTCTGCAAGGTTCACCTTTAAACCTGCATTGGTCTGGTGTATCTGGGCCCCTGCCACAACAGTAATGTGATTTGTGTGGCCAGCAGGTCTCTGCTTAGACCAGGAGTTCCCAGCCTTTTCTTATGCCATGGACCAGTCCCATTAACCGAGGTATCCATGGACCCCAGGGAGGGAACCCGATTTAGACATCGCAATTGCGTTCACGTTCACTTTCAATCCTGACTGGAACTAAAACCATTATTGATTGCAGAATGCTTTAGGTTTTATAAGCAGAATCAAGAGGAAGGGGAATCCATTTTAGCTTGTGTCTGAATTGAAGAAATTGTCCAAGCATTGTCCAGTTCGGTGATGGGCTTAATGAAGCACCGAGAGATTGTTTAGTTTGTGGAATCTTACAAGAAAGCATTCAAAAATGGCTCCTAACTGAAGCACAATTTACATTCAAAAGAACAGGTAAATTTGAATTTATTTATATCTTACATCCATCCCACAACGTGAGGGAGTAAATATCTTCGCGTTCCAGTGTACAGACGTGAATTTATAAATCTAACAGCTTGTGCGAAGAAGCTGTCCGTAGCCTGTTGGTCCTGGCTTCAACGCTGCGGTAGCATCTGCCAGACGGAAGCAGCTGAAACAGTTTATGGTTGGGGTGACTGGTGTCCCCGATGATCTTCCACGCCTTCTTTTTGTACCCGCTGCTGTAAATGTCCTCAGTGGAGGGAAGTTCATGTCCACAGATGCTGTGGGCTGTCCGTACCACTCTCTGCAGAGCCCAGCGATCAAGGTTGGTGCAGTTCCCGTCCCAGGCGGTGAAACAGCCAGTCAGGATGCTCTCAATGGTGCCCCTGTAGAAGGTCTTGAGGATTCGGGAGCTCACGCTGAATTTCTTCAGTCGTCTGAGGTGGAAGAGATGCTGTTGTGCGTTTTTTGCCACACAGCCGGTGTGTACAGTCCAGGTGAGATCTTCGGTGGTGTATATACCGAGGAACTTAAAGCTGCTCAACTGTAGTCCCATCGATGTTGATCCGGGCAAGCCTGTCTCCATTCCTCCTGTAATCCACGATCAGCTCTTTTGTTTTCTGGACATTGAGGGAGAGGTTGTTATCTGTTATGGATAATGTTAGATATGGCCCTTGTGGCTACGGGGGTCAGGGGGTATGGAGGGAAGGCTGGGGCGGGGTTCTGAGTTGGATGATCAGCCATGATCATAATAAATGGCGGTGCAGGCTCGAAGGGCCGAATGGCCTACTCCTGCACCTATCTTCTATGTTTCTATGTTATCTTGGCACCTCTGTGTCAGGGTGTCAACCTCGCCTCTGTAGGCTGTTTCGTCACTGCTAGAAATATGGCCAAACAGTCATGTCATCTGCGACTTTGATCAGCCGATCGGAGCTGTTTGTGGCAGCACAGTTGTGGGTGTAAAGGGAGTAGAGGAGGGGACTCAGGACACAACCTTGGGGGGGCGCCTGTGTTGAGGGTCAGGGGCCAGAGGTGAGGGAGCCCGTCCTGACCACCTGTCGGTGATCCAATAGGAAGTGTAGCATCCAGCTGCACAAGGTGGGGTGCAGGCCGAGGTCTCTGAGCTTCCGGTCAAGTCTGGAGGGAATTATAGTGTTGAATGCTGAACTGTAGTCCAGGAACGGCATTCTAACCCTGGCATCCCTCTTCTCCAGGTGAGTGAGGACGGTGTGTAGTGCTGTGGCTATAGTGTCATGGGTAGACCGGTTCCGTCTGAAGGTGAATTGTAGGAGCTCCAGTCTGGACGGTAGTGTGCTGCAGATGTTGTCTTCAACCAGCCTCTCGAAGCATTTGCTTATAGCTGAGGTGAGTGCGACAGGGCGCCAATCGTTCATGCTACCTTAGTTTTCTTGGGTACAGGGGCAATGATGGAAGGTTTGAAACAGGAGGGCATTACAAACTGGGAGAGGGAGAGATTAAATATGTCTGTAAACACACCAGCCAGCTGTTCCACACACAGTTTGAGGACCCACCCGGGGATGCTGTCCGGCCCCGATGCTCTGTGGCTGTTGACACGTTGGAATGCTCTACGTACCTCAGTCTCGGAGATGGCCAAGGAGTAGGCCTCGTTGGCGGGTCAGTCCTATCAACCTCGAATCGAGCGTAAAAAACACTTAGCTCATCTGGGAGCGAGGCGGCGGCGTTGGCTATACTGCTACGTTTTCTCTCGAAGTCCACGATGGTGTGCAGTCTTTGCTGTAGGCTGTATGTGAAATCACTGTATCAAAGAAAACAGCAGACAGGGACATAATTGAATTGTTTAGTCAGAGTGTCAAAGTCTATGGGGCGAAGGCAGGAGAATAGGGTTGAAATGGAAAATAAATCAACCATGATCAATTGCGGCGTGACCAAATGAGCTGAATGGCTTGATTCTAGTCCTATGTCCTGAAGGTTGTTATAGCAGGGAGTGGTAATGGGGACAAGCTCCCACCACCTATTGAATTTTCACGATGGTGTGCGGCTCAAATAGCCTCTTGCAAGCAAGTCCAGCTCCTGGACTTCACGTCCGACTTAGCTACTGGGCCCAGCGGAACCGTTTCTACTGACAGGAGAAGGGGCGAAGGCGGGCTACTGTCATCTTAAAACCAGTCGCTTTGGGCAGATGGGGCTCGTCGGTCGTGGTTGGCAGCTCATCTAGCAGGAGGAAAACTCTGATCTCAAACTTCCGCTGCCCTGTGGCTACACCCACTCATGGGGAAGGCTTAGGGAGTAAACCCTGAGGGAAAATCCAGAGCTGGAGTCCCTACATTGAGTTCAACGCTGACTGCCAACTCCTGGTGCCAAACTGAATTACTCTCTCCCCTTCCTTCTGGGTTCATCAGATGTGTGGAGAGGGGGAGCTTGTTACATGGGCAACAGCTTGCTCTCTATATTGTACTGCCCTGGCTTGCGTATCTTGACAGCTAGGACACAACATCCACCTCCACCCTGACCGATGGAGGCATCATGTCGTATGGCTATATGGTCTTTAGGCTCAGTGGCTGGATCTTTGCTGCAAATTGTTTCTAGCTGAAGTAAATAAATCCTGGCTATTGGTCATGAATTATCATTACTATCCTGTCTCTCCACATAAAGCTAGGCATTTGATAAGAAACGAATGCATTCCCAATGCCAAGGGACACCTCAGTATGGGGAAGCAAATTGGAGAAGCTAACCAACTGACTTAATTTCATTGCATTAGTTGAGATTAGTGGGTGAGAAATGGCAAATTGTATATCTTACAAGAACAGATAGTTTTTATTGGTGATTTTTCAAGTCAGAGGATTAAGATCCAGAGCATGCAAAACCTAGACTGGCTCGTCAGTACAGCCCTGAGAGAGAGGAATGTTCAAATAAGACATTGAACCCATGTCCCCTCTACCCCCCTCAGATGGATACTAATTGACGCAGTGTTGCTGTGAAGAACAGCAAGAAAGTTTATCCTTGTTGTCTGGCCAACCTTAAAATTAGAATCGGATGTTTTATCATGAGCTTGTATGGCATGTAATTTATTGTTTTGTGGCAACAGCACAGTGCAAAGGTGTAAAAGTTACAAAATGATAGCGCAAGAAAAGAGGAATTTCAAAGTCGCAAACACGAGGAAATCCGCAGATGCTGGAATTTCAAGCAACACACATCAAAATTGCTGGTGAACGCAGCAGGCCAGGCAGCATCTATAGGAAGAGATATAGTCGATGTTTCGGGCTGAGACCCTTCGTCAGGACTAACTGAAGGAAGAGCTAGTAAGAGATTTGAAAGTGGGAGGGGGAGGGGGAGATCCGAAATGATAGGAGAAGACAGGAGGGGGAGGGATGAAGCCAAGAGCTGGACAGTTGATTGGCAAAAGGGATATGAGAGGATCATGGGACAGGAGGTCTAGGGAGAAAGAAAGGGGGAGGGGGGAAGCCCAGAAGATGGGCAAGGGGTATAGTGAGAGGGACAGAGGGAGAAAAAGGAGAGAGAGAAAAAGATTAATAATAATAATAAATAAATAAATAACGGATGGGGTACGAAGGGGAGGTGGGGCATTAACGGAAGTTAGAGAAGCCGATGTTCATGCCATCAGGTTGGAGGCTACCCAGACGGAATATAAGGTGTTGTTCCTCCAACCTGAGTGTGACTTCATCTTGACAGTAGAGGAGGCTGTGGATAGACATATCAGAATGGGAATGGGACGTGGAATTAAAATGTGTGGCCACTGGGAGATCCTGCTTTCTCTGGCGGACAGAGCGTGGGTGTTCAGCGAAACGGTCTCCCAGCCTGCGTCGGGTCGCGCCAATATATAGAAGGCCACATCGGGAGCACCGGACGCAGTATATCACCCCAGCCGACTCACAGGTGAAGTGTCGCCTCACCTGGAAGGACTGTTTGGGGCCCTGAATGGTGGTAAGGGAGGAAGTGTAAGGGCATGTGTAGCGCTTGTTCTGCTTACAAGGATAAGTGACGGGAGGAGATCACCACCTCCTGAAGATGTCATCAATGGTGGGGAGGGTTCCTCAACCACTGTCTCTCTGATTTGTTTGGCACTTTGCTATGTTTTGGTTACTTCCAGCAATGATGCAGAAGGTACATGTTTTGGGACATTCTGCAGTCATAACGGGTGCCAAATAAAGCCACTTTGGAGAGCGTAACACTTTACAAATCCAGTTGCTAAGATCAGGGTTCAATTCTTGCCACTTTCTGTGAGGAGTCAGTACATTCTCACAATGGCTGCGTGGGTTTCCTCCGGGTGCTCCAGCTTCCTCCCACAGTCCAAAGATGTGCAGTTTAGGGTTAGCGAGTTGCGGGCCTGCTATATTGGAGGCGGAAGCATGACGACACTTGCGGGCTGCCCTCCCCCCCACCCCCAGCATATCCTAGGACTGTGCTGGCTGCGAACGCAAAGAACGCGTTTCACCGCATGTTTCAACATTTCAATGTACATGTGACAAGTAAAGCTAATCTCTCTCTTTTAAAATAGGGTATAACAGATGAGTAGGGCCCAAAGGTTTTATTTTTTTTTTATTTATTGAGATACAACGTGGATAAGTGGATAAGCCCTTCTGGCTCTTTGAGCTGCGACAGCCAGCAATCCCCCCAAGCCTAATCACAGGATGATTTACAAGGACCAACTAATCTCCCATCTTTGGATTGTGGGAGGAAACTGGAGCCTCTGGAGGAAACCCACGCGGTCACAGGGAGAACGTGCAAACTCCTTACAGGCTGCGGCGGAAATTGAACCCTGGTCACCTGTAACACGTTGTGCTGACCACTACACTACACTACCATGGTGAAGTGCACTGAATAGTTACTCAGAAATCACCAATAAATGTCAGCAAGTACTTCATTCCAATGCGTAATCATTTAATTATTTCAACAATCTATATACTTCCTCAGAATGACTCTATGCATAGACAGGTAACCTTTAAACAAGAATTAATATTGCTCTACCCTTGGGCAGTAGATTTTTTTTTACTATGTGATTTTGCACATCCATCTTTTATTTTGAAATGAGCAATTCCAGATCTGGACTAGGTCACTTCCTGTGCAGTCAGGAAGTAGTCAGCAGGAAAGCACATTGACTGGCAGAAGGCCAGAGGTCTATGTTTGGAGGTTAAGAAGTTTCTATCTAGAGTTTCTATCTTCCATCCTCGGACTCACTTTACACCGCACGCTGTCGGAGCAGTGCTGCCAGGATAATCAAGGACACGACCCACCCAGCCAACACACTTTTCGTCCCTCTTCCCTCCGGGAGAAGGCTCAGGAGCTTGAAGACTCGTACGGCCAGATTTGGGAACAGCTTCTTTCCAATTGTGATAAAACTGCTGAACGGTTCCTGACCCGGATCTGGGCCGTACCCTCCAAATATCTGAACCTGCCTCTCGGTTTTTTTGCACTACCTTACTTTCCCTTTTCTATTTTCTATTTATGATTTATAATTTAAATTTTTAATATTTACCATCGATTTGTAATCCAGGGAGCGGGAAGCGCAGAATCAAATATCGCTATGATGATTGTACGTTCTAGTATCAATTGTTTGGCGACAATAAAGTATAAAGTCATCTTGGTGTTTCCCCAGCAGAAGTATTGCTTGCAGGTTGACGTTATATTGTTTAGAAGTTAATCTAAAGGTATCAATAAGATTTTTCTGAAATAAAATAGGATATTTTTGAGTTTATTAGAAACTAAGCTAGATGCTGATAGTTTACACATACTGTTTACATGTAGTGTTTACTTGTTGGAATCTTATAATACCTGCCTGCAGGAAACTTAACTAAGCTCTTACTTATCCGTGTATATTTACTTGTGTGAATGGAACAATGCTCTGATTGTGCTGTATTTTGTTATTTTTCAGTTTCACTCCTTATTCACTAAGTCATGCCATTGAGTCTAGTAAACCCAAGGAGCTGAGAGACTACGTCCTGACTCTCATGTCATTTTTGAATGAAGTTTGGCTGACTGTCTAATTGATGTTACAATACCTCGGCGAGGGCAGTACAAATGTTGACACTTCAGGGTCATAAACCACAGTCAATATGGCCTATGATTATATAAAAAATAATATTGAAAAGAATTAACCATAATCAACCAGGATCATAACTAAACCACGTTGAATTTACACACTAATCCATTTGCTACCGGTTGTCACAAGTAATTGCACAGTCATAAACCATTTCACTGTGCTATTTTATGTTACATTTCTTTAAATGTCTCTGTTTTTAAATTATGATGGCAGATCCAAAATTAACTACAGCTTTGTGGAATGGAAAGACTAACGATCAGTCCTGATCTCTGCTGTCCATCACTGCCTGAATCCTGTGGACAGAATCTCTTATGAAGATCCCCAGAGCCGTGAATGTGTAAAGAGGGTGATTGTCTGTAGTAGTTGAACTCAGTGTTGAGTCCCAAAGACCAGAATGCACCCAGTCAGAAGGTGAGGCGCCATTCCTCATGGAGAAATCATGAAGGAAGCTGAGAAGTTGCTTCATTTCTAACATTCCCCAGTTCGCATATTAAAAAAAATTACCTCTGTTCCTCTCTCTGCAGAACCAATCTACTCCTGCTGAGTGGCCCCAGCATTTTCTAACAGCGTAGACCTTGTATTCAGTCCTCTGGCACTTGAACCTATCACTTGTCCAACACGGAGAAAGGTGTGTCAGTCACACTGCTACATTTGGCATAGCCACCCACAGACTCCCACCTTCCAATCGGAGGGATGCCCACCAGCAAGTGAGACCCGCCCCTCAGTAAAATCAGCCCACCCCAACTGACTCTAAGACATAGCAGCATAACCTGGCCATTCAGCCCATCTAGTCTGTTCCACCATTCCATCATGGCTGATTTATTACCCTCTCAACTCCATTCTCCTGCATGCCCTTACAAATCAAGGTCCTATCTGCCTCCACTTTAAATATACCTAGTGACTTGCGTTGCGTCTTTTAAAATTTGAGCTATCCAGATATATATATAGTTTGATTAAGCATTCTTGGTTGTTTAACTAATTCGTTAAGGGTTATATGTATAAATACGTGATTTGCATACGTGATCATGCTACCATGTAATACATGCACGCCTCACTTAAACCCGAAGTTAGACTCACATTTTGGACTCCCGTGTCTTTCTCTGAATGAGTTTAAGGTCTTGACATCACAAAACATAACAATTTGGCCTCCACAGGCGCCTTTGGCAATGAATTCCACAGATACACCACCCCAGTGAAGAAATTCCTCCCCAGGTGGGTTGCAGCTGTGCTCCTCCTGCAGGGGTGAAGGTAGCGTGCAGGCTGACGACCGTAAATGTTTCCATCAGGTATCTGGACCTGCCATCCAACCTGCTATCAGCACTGTCGATCGTCCAGCCACAGACCAAAGCGACCGGCTGGGAAGTCCCCAGCAGCGGTGGGATCTGCTCGAGGATGGCCAGCCACTCGCTGCCACGTCAGTCAGTGCCAAAAGGGAACGGCCAGACAGCACGCGCGAGCGGTCTGTGGATACATCCACAGTTTTGCTCCTCGTCCGTCTATTTTTTACAATTTTGTTGCTATCCTTTCCCAATGAAAGCGCCTACTTAGGCGTTGATCACGACACAAGTGGGTGGCTGGTTAACAGGTAGCAACTGTTATATTAAAAAAAAAGCATCCTTACTGTTATTGCACTTCAGAAGCAGGGCAGCAGTTTGAGTGGTGCCATCGAACAACAACTCTCCAATCTGTATGTGTGCTCGGAATTTACCTGGAGGCTGGCGGCTTTGTGAAACAAGGTCAACTCTCAATCACAGAGAGATGACGCCTCCTTGTCAAAGCAGGAATTTGCATTGAGCAGCGTAAATAGAAAGCCTTTGTAGGAAGGAATGAATCATAACACAGGGGCTTTGCAGAGTAGCAATACTAAGTGCAATTCAGATGGAATATATCCTGTTTAATTTCCTTGTCAGCTCTTTGGTATTGGATTTGATTGATTATTGTCACATGTACCGAGATACAGCGAAAGCTTGTCTTGCATTCTGTTCATACAGATCAGACCATTACGCAGTGCATTGGGGTAGATCAAGATAAAGCAATAGCAGTGCGGAGTAAAGTATAAAATCTACCGGTTATGTGTCGTGCAGGTAAACGATAAAGTACAAGTGTAATGAGCTCTTCCGGCCTGTGCAGGGCGCCAGAGAACATTGGGCGCTGAGGTTTGTAGAGCACCTGAACTTAATTAATTGTTAAATTGTTATTTTTTAAAAAGAGTTCTAATGCTGAAAACATTTCGCAAAATGAGTCTGTTCTTAAAAAAAAGGAATTGGTGAAGAAAAAGGATAAAACAAAGAGAGAGAACATTAAAAACAAATAGAAAGACTCACAATCTTGGCAATTCTTCTTTATAGAAGAGAGGAGAGAGAGACCATTAAAAGCAAACAGAATGGGTTATAATGTTGGCAATTCTTTTTTAAGTTTATGTAAGGGCATAAGTCACATGCTATGAGTAAAGTGCCTGAATTATGGAATTTCAGTGGCTATAATTTCAATACAGTTCTATAGACAAGAAGCACGTACATAGTTTTTTTTCTTTTTTCAAAAAGGGAAGATGTAGTGGTGGTTAATTAGTCATTCTTATGCCTCTTAGTCAGCTGCTCCCACGTGGGAGGAGTTCACATACTCCACAAGCAGTGTTATCAATGAAGTTCAGTTGAATATCCTGCATACTGGAGTCCTGGTATTGCTCTGCACTTTTTCCTCGATATCAAACACAACATCACAGGCTCCTCCTTTCACGATGTGCATGGGCATTATCAGAAACCAAGCGTAGAGGACAGACAGACTCCGATGTAGGGATGATGGCGAGAGTTTATTCATATTAATTCCAAAAGAATATCAGTGGCTTGGCTAAGCAACACCGCGAGAAGTAATATTCTCAAAACTAGGACCCCGCCATTAGCGGTAATCAGACATCCACTTAAATAATGCAAGAACACAAAATGCCTGAGCCCATCAAAACAAACTTAACAAGCTTACACAGAAGGCACCAGGACACTGCATTACAAAGAACAAGTCGCTCAAGGAAAACACAAGGAATTCTAATCGATTCATGACAGTCGTTAAACAACAGTTAACAATTCAAGTGCTCTAAAAACCTCGGAGCACAAAGCTCTTTGGTGCCTCACGCAGGCCCAAAGAGCTCATTACAGCATGAGCATAAGAAGATAGATTGTGAGGACCTGAGTCCATCTTATCATACAAGAGGTCTGTTCAGGTGTCTGATAACAGCGGGATCGAAGCTGTCCCAGAGCCTGGTGGTACATACTTTCAGACTTTTGTATCTTCTGCCCAGTGGGAGAGGGAAGAAGAGAAAATATCCAGGCTAAGTGAGGTCTGTGATTATGCTGGTTGTTTTACTGAGGCAGCGAGAAGTTCAGACAGAGTCTACAGAAACTCGTTACTGTGATGTGCTGAGCAGCTCCCGAAACCCTCTGCTGTTCTTTCAGGTCACTGCACAGCAGTTGCCAGACCAAGCTATTATGTATCCAGACAGAAATCTTTCTATAATCCATCGGTAAAAATTGGTAAGAGTCGGTGGGTTGTGCTTAACCTTCTAATAGTTTTGTAATGGTTTTTTCTCTGGCTCTCTGTTATCTGCTGTTGTGTTGAGAAAATAGGACACAGCTGAAGTGCTTCCAAAAAAGTTCAGAGCCAGTTGAACTGACACAATGTATTTTGCTAAAAATTACAACTACTAATGATTGCTTTCTGTTCCAAATTGGCTAACCGCCTATCCATTCCTGCATCTGTGTTGTCCGACGTGGTTTGGTTGGTGGGACTAGCCCGGTAGTGGATTATAGTTCAAAGTAAGTTAATTGGCAAAGTACATACTGTATCTGTCACCATATACGACCCTGAGATTCAATTTCTTGCAGGCATTCACAGTACAACAAAGAAATGTAATAGAATCAATGAAAAATGCCACACACAGACTGACAATCAATGTGCAAAAGAAGACTGTGTAAGTACAAAAAAAAACTAAATGAATATGTAAGGGGGTTTCATCTCTTATGTTACTGCGTAGGCTAATTAAAATGGCTTCTTTGTTATGTTAAATGCTGAGAAAGTCCTCCCACTATCAGTTTGTTGAATCACGTTACTGATAAGAAGATGTTATAAACCAATTAGGATAGTTGTTATGTTTTTGGTGTATCTGTAAGATATTGTATGCGCGGGTTTTTTGGGGGAGAAGGCGGGAGAGAGAGACAGAGGATGGACCAGGTGCTGTGAGTCCGCTAACGGGGTCGGACCCCGAGCGGGGCGTTCGGCGAGGAGAGGAGACGGAGACGGACTCGTGTGGAGCGTCTAGTCGACCACCGTTGTTGGTCCCAGGCGGCCGGTCGAGGTGGTCCGAGGGGTCACAGGGTGAAGAAGAAGGGTCCTGAGCTCCAACTGTTTGTGCACGAAGAGACTGAACTTTGATAAGTGTGGCGCCTTTTATTTTCCTTTTATATTTTATTCTCTATTAATTATATAGTTCCAGTAATATCTATAAACTGTAAATCATTTAATCGTATCTGGTGTATTTGGGCGGGGTGGGGTACATCACACAGCATCCATACAAACTAATTACCCAGTTTGGCGGGGCCGAGGGCTGTTTCCCTAGACGACAGCGAGCCGAGCGACCCTGAGGCTGGCCAGGGGGGACTACAAATAAATAAATGAATGAATGAATGAATAGACAGACAGACAAACAATTAATTAATTAATTCTAAGAGCATGAGTTGTAGAGTCCTTGGAAGTGAGTCCATAGGTTATGGAATCAGTTCAGTGTTAAGGTGAGTGAAGTTATCCCGCTGGTTTAGGAGCCTGATTGTTATATAACTGTTCCTGAACTGCTGGGATGGGACCTAAGGCTCCTGTACCTCCTTCCCAATGTAAATAACAAGAAGGGGAACATTACCTATATGGTTGGGGGTTCTTGATGCTTTCTTCTGACAGTACTCCTCGTCAATGTGCTCAATGGCAGGGCTGGGCAGCATCCAGTACTTTTGTAGGCTTTTATATTATTGGACATTGGTGTTTCCATATGAGGGCATGATGCAACCAGTCAGGATACTCTCCACTGTATACCTATAGAGGTTTGTGAAGTCTCACTGTTGAATTGGATGATAGACTGACACCCTGTCAGACAATGGGTGCAAAAGATGTAACAGAGAAGGGACACCAGCAGTGGAGATGTGCCTATCGTTTCAAAGTTTACCCAGACATCATCGCATTGCTGCTTGTGGGAGCTTGCGTGTGCAATTGATGCTGGGTTTTCACAGCAGCAACGTTGCTTCAAGTCATCGTTTGCAAGGGCTTTGTGAAGTACCGAGGTTGTGTGAAGGCACATTGGCCCTCGTGAATTAAAATACTGAATACAGGAGTGGGGATGCAATGTTGAAGCTGTACAAGGTGTTGGTGAGGCTAAATTTGGAGCTTTGTGTACCGTTCTGGTCACCTACCTACAGGAGGATTTCAATAAGTTTGAACGAGCGCAGAGAAAGTCCACGAGCATGTTGCTGGGACTTGAGGACCAGAATGTTAGGGAATGGTTGAGTAGATTAGGTCTTTATCCCATGAGCTTAGGAAAATGAGGGGAGAATTGATAGATGAAGATGAAATTATGAGGGGTATAGATCGGGTGAATGCAAACAGGAATTTTCCGCTCAGATTGAGCAAGATTAGAACTAGAGGTTAAGGTGAGATATTTAAGGAGAACCTGAGGGGGAACTTCTTCACTCAGAGGGTAGCAAGAGTGTGGAGCACGCTGCCTGCGGAGGTGGTGCTCGCAAGATGCAGGTTCGATTTCAACATTGAAGCTGTGTTTGGATAAGTACATGGATGGGAGAACTATGGTCCAGATGGGACTGGGCAGAATAATAGTTTGGCACGGATTAGATGCCTTCAAGAGAACCACAAGCTCCTCATGGTTTGGAAGCTTGTGTGCCTCAATGACCCGGAGAGCTTTGCTGGCTGGAGTCAGGGCCTTGTGCTTTGGCTCTTGGTAGGGTCACCCATGCCAAGCAGGTCAAAGGGTAGAGGCCAGACTAAGAGTGGTCCACCAGTCCTCCAGGTTTGGGGACTCAGCTCAGGGTGAGAAACACTGACTGATAAAACACAACTGTTAGTGGAACAGCAATGTAGGATCCTTCTACATCTGAGTGTGACGGTATTCCCCAGTCTACACCCAGGACTTGTACGACCGACAGTAGTGAAAACCGAGAGAAATCTACTGACATGACGAAGGAAGCCCTGAACACCCCAGAGATGGAGGACCTTCACTGCTGCCCTAAACACCAGCGGCGTAACGGGCAGTAGGTAGTTATGGATTAGAAGAGCCAAAGGCCTTGTGTTTGTGTTTGTGTTTGTGCTATGACTCTAAGGAATTACTCAAATTCAAATCTTACACTTCTTGAGCCAGCTAGCATAAGAAACTTCTTTATATAAAGGTGGAAAGTCCAAAGTTCAAAGCAAAATTTCACCACATACAACCCTGAGATTCTTTTTCCCGCGGGCATATTTAGCAAATCTATAGAACAGTAACTGTAAACAGGATCAAACTGTGCATATACAAATATAAATAAATAGTGATAAATAATGAGAGCATGAAATAACAAGATAAGTCCTTAAAGTAAGATCATTGGTTGTGGGAGCACCAGAAATAGAGTAAACGTAGTTATCCCCCTTTTGTTCAAGAACCTGATGGTTGAGGGGTAGTAACTGTTCTTGAATCTGGTGGTGCCAGTCCTGAGGCTCTTGTACCTTCTACCTGATGGCAGCAGCAAGAAGAGAGCACGGCCTGGGGTGGTGCGGATTTTTAATGATGGATGCTGCTTTTCTACGGCAATGTTTCATGCAGATGTGCTCAGTGGTTTGAAGGGCCTTACCCGTGATGTACTGGGCTGAATCCATTACCTTTTGTAGGATTCTCCATTCAAAGGCCTTGGTGTCCCCTATACCGGGCCATAATGCAGCCAGTCAGCACACTTTCCACCACACACCCATAGAAGTTTGCCAAGGTTTTCGATGGCATGCCAGATCTCCGCGGACTCCTGGGGAAGTAGAGGAGCTGTTGTGCTTTCTTTGCAACTATATGGGTCCAGGATGGGTCCTCTGAGATAGTGACACCCAGGAATTCAAAGTTCCTGAACCTCTTCACCTCTGGTCCTCCGACACGTTTCAAAGGTTTCAAAGGTACATTTAATGCCAGAGAAATGTATATAATATACATCCTGAAATGCTTTTTCTTCTCAACCATCCAGGAAAACAGAGTATCAACGTGAATCATTAATAGATATCCCTCTAAGGGAAAGCCTAGAACCGAAATAGAGACAACTTGAACTATGTTACTAACTAAAAACTTTTCTTCTTCTTCTTTTTTGAGTTTTTACAGCAGTTAACATCCACATTGTTGCATTGCTGCCATCTTCAGGATTTATTGTTCTTCAATGTCCATTCACTTTAAAGCCGTCCTTCCAGTCCTGTCGCCCTTAAATAACTAAACAACCCCTGATCACTCTCCCCACATTCCAATAAACCTTTAACACTGTTCTCTACCAGTCCTATTTTGCATCATTGTTGTAACATTTGTTGCCTTTCCTGTGCAAATTTCCAGCATGAAATAAGGATATGCTCTACTGTTTCAGTCTCCTGAAATAGATCGCAAAAACCTGTTGGATGCTTATTAATGATGGCCGGAGTTCCATTAAGGTTGCTGTAGAACTGCAAAAACTTTTCTGATAAGACTTTTAGAACAGTCTCTGTCCCTTCTCTTTTATGCAGTATCCGACAGAGAACTAAGAGAGATGACATTTTACATCCTCTAAAATGATGAGTGCCCAGAGCATTGAAAATCCTTTACATGACTTTCCTTTGTAGGGGTGTTAACAATCCAATAGGGCAGGTTCAGTGAGAGGCTTTGATTCATGTTCACTGAGATGATGTGAATCCATTTATGAGGCGATCTTTAATATTTCAGTCAGGCATGCACTGCCCTTACAGGAAATGAAACTTCTTTATCACAAATCTCAGGATGAGAAAGAAAGAAGCTTCAACATTACAAATAAGAAAGCAAATAATAAGTCAACTTCCTGAAGAATGGTTATCTTCCAGTCAGTTCGTTGACAAACCAATATCTGTTGCCCAGGCTTCAGTCTACTGCTGACAACAAGGGTCAATATATGACATCTCACATTACTCCATGTGTCAATCTATTAACCACTCAGGTCTATGCAGCGGCTGTCTGCATTTATAGTAAATTGCAAAATATGGAATTCAGAGGTAGTAAATGCTGTTTTTTTTCAGTCAATTTGCAGTCCATGGTTACTCTCCGAGTAATTTCTCTCTGCCATCTGTTCCCAGTCTCCTGACATTGGTCGGGTGAAAGCAGAATTAAATATGGGAACCTCTGGGAAAAGAGCATGATTAGTCTGCGTGGATTCGGCAGGACAAACCATCCTTTCATAAGGTCTTGGCGTAATCTCTTACTTACTTACTGCCTTTTACCCTGCTGGCATTTAGGGCAGTAATGAAGATCCTCCATCTCTGACAGTGTTCAGGGCTTCCCTCATCATGTCAGTCACTCAGTTTTCACTACTGTCAGTCATGCAAGTTCTGGGTGGAGACTCAGGAATACCGTCGCACTCAGATGTAGAAGGGTTCTTCATTGCTGCTTCCGTAACAGTTTTGTTTGACCAGTCAGGGTTGTTAGCCCTGAGCTGAACCTGAACCAGGAGGACCGGTGGACCACACTTAGACTGGCCTCTACCCTTTGACCTGTTCGGCCAAACAAGACCCAAAGTATAAAGCCCTGACTCCACCCAACGTAGCTCTCCAGGTCATTGAGGTACGCAAGACTCCAAACCCAAAGATAAGGTTGTGGTCCTCTTGGAAGGGCACAACCTCTGCCCATTCCCAAACATCCCCACTTTCCTTGACTCCCATCATGTCCAACGAGCAATGCAGTGTCTCTTGGGAACAGAGAATTCCAGGGATTTCTAAATGCAAGTGAAGAAATTTCTCCTCCTCCCCGTCCATTTTTCCAATCTTTTATCCGATGATATTCAAACTACTTTTATCAAAGTATGCGTGCTGTGATTCATCTTACCACAGGTAGCCCTTGCTTCTAGACTCACTAGCCAGAGGAGAAGACATCTTTGCATGTACATCATCAAGCCATCCCTGGACCTTGCACACTTCCATGAGGTAACCTCAGATACTTCCAGACCATTGTACTCAATCTCTTGTTGTGCCGCACTCTACTGTTCTATGCACAATGGCCACCTTATTGGGTACCTCCTGTCCTATTAAAGTGGTCTCTGAGTGTGCGCTCGTGGACCTCTGCTGCTGGAGCTCGTTCACTTCAAGGTTCGATTGTGCGTTCAGAGATACTCGTCTGCACGCCACTATTGTCACGCTTGGTTGTTTGAGAGACTGTCGCCTTCCTGTCAGCTTGAACCAGCCTGGACCTTCCTCTCAGACCCATTAATGTTATTAACAAGGTGCTTTTTCCCACGGAACTGGATTTTTTTGTTTGTTTTTTGTACTTTTTGTAAACTTTAGAGACTGTTGTGCATGAAAATCCCAGGGGATTAAGTAGTTTCTGAGATACTCAAACCACCCCGTCTGACACCAACAATCATTCCATGGTCAAAGTCACTTAGATCACATTTCTTCACCATTCTGATGTTTGGGCTGAACAACAACTGAACCTTTTGACCATGTCTGCATGCTTCTATGCATTGAGTTCCTGCCACATTCCTCTCAAAGTCCAACCCTACATCCCTATCGTGAGAGGTGGAAATGGGTAAAGCCGGCCAACAAGACACTGGTGGAGCTGTATAGGCCAACCCCTGTACATTGGATGCAATGGATTACGGAAGCGTTGATGATCTCCAGCCATACCATTGACTTCAGAGGGCGATGGAGACGGGAGATCATCAAAGGTCTATGGTCTTCTGGGAGCTAAGGACCCAAGTAGGTCAGTAAATACAGCCACATGATTGGCTGATTAGTTGTTTGCGTTAACGAGTAGGTGTACAGGTGCACCTAATACAGTGGCCACTGACTCTACATTCTATTGATGATTGGTTATTGGTTATTGGTAATTCCTGCTTCATATCCATATCATGAGGACAAGACAATGAAGCTTGGGTCTGCAATTCCACTGATGGGGACCAATGGAAGGAGGAAACACCCCTTGGCCATGTCTTCTGAGCCTATTTGAATACAATAATGCTCTTGCTTCATGGGGAGATAGAATTTTGTTTTGCCTGAACTGCTAATTCCACTGACAGTGACCACACTCAGTCCTACCACTTAGCCCGTGTCCTGCATCAAATGTTGCTCCAGCTATTCATCCATTTTGCAATGACTTTGTGCTTGAATATTTCATCCCAGTGATATTAAACCTCATTCTAATTCTGATTCATTCAAAATGTGTTGATATGGATACGTAGATGGGAGAGATTTAGAGGGCAATGAACCAAATGCAGGCATATGGGATTCGCTCAGGTGGGCACACTGGTTGGCATGGATGAGATGGGCTGAGGGTCTGTTTCCGTATTGTAATCCTGTATCTCACTCTCTCTCCATCTTTCTCTCTCCCTATCTCTCTTGCTCTCTCCATTTCTCCCTCTCTCCCTCTCTCTCCCTATCTCTCTATCTCTCCTGTCTTGCCATCTCTCTCCCTTGCTTTCTCTCTCTCCATCTCTCTCTCTTCCTCTCTCCCCATTTCTCTTGCTCTCTCCATTTCTCCCTTTCTCCCTTTCTTTCTCCATCCCTCTCTCTCTCTATCCATCTCTCTATTATGACACTGGTGACTGTTTTACTAAATTAATTCCATATTATTTAAATTCCGGTGGGAACTTGATCTCAGGATACTCATCCAGTCACTTACCAAGCAAAGCCACCGCCGTGACGGTGTATCTTTAATTGAGGTGCTGCTAATTAAGAAGCGCAGATCTGCTGCTGCCAGCCATTTCATTAGCTGGATCAGAGGTTCATTCATTAGTGTGTAGTAACCAGTCTGAGCAGCAGCAGAGGGATTAGTACTTGTCCTTGGGGCTCCCGTAGCTGATTATTCATCACTTCATATTGGTTATTTTAGAATGAAGAGAATGACGTCGCGCATTGGGGATGAGATTGCAGGCTCCTTTGAAAAAAATATTTCTCTGCTCAAGGACATCTTCTATTCTGCAATTATCAGACACCCTTTATTGGACCTCTGATCTGCCCAAAGGTGAACTCAGAATCAGAATCTGGTTTATTATCACCAGCATGCGACGTGAAATTTGTTAACTTAGCAGCCGCAGTTCAATGCAATACATAATACAGACGAGAAGTAAAATAATAAATAAAATAAAATAATAATAATAAATTAATCAATTACAGTATACATGAATAGATTAAAAAGTGTGCAAAAGTCAGAAATACTGTATTTTTTTTTTAAATGAGGTAGTATCCAAGGGTTCAATGTCTGTCTAGGAATCAGATGGCAGAGGGGAAGAAGCTGTTCCTGAATCGCTGAGTGTGTGCCTTCAGGCTTCTGTACCTCCTACCTGCTGGTAACAGTGAGAAAAGGGCATGCCCTGGGTGCTGGAGGTCCTTAATAACGGACGCTGCCTTTCTGAGACCCCTGAAGATGTCCTGGGTACTTTGTAGGCAATTACCCAAGATAGCGCCAACATCTCACAAGGTTTCTCTCTGTAGCCCTTGCACTCTTTTTACCTACCTTGACTGTGTTTTCTCTTCACGATATTCTGCATCGAGAATCACAATCAGCTTTTTTTTAAATCACAGGCGTACGCTTAGTGGACACTTTAAATTCTTGGATGTTACTATTTCAGAGGATCAGTCTGCACCCAGCACATTAGTACAATTGCAAACAAGCACGGCAAACTTGTGTGGTGGAGAGTATATTGACTGGCTGCATTACAGCCCGGTATGGAAACACCAATGTGTTTGAACAGAGAATTCTACAAAAGGCAGCGGATTCAGCCCAGTACATCACGGGTAAAGCCCTCCCAACCACTGAGCACATCGACATGAAATGCTGTTGTAGAAAAGCAGCATCCATCATCAAAGATCCTCACCACCCAAGCCGTGCTCTCTTCTTGCTGCTGCCATCAGGTAGAAGGTACAGGAGCCTCAGGACTGGCACCACCAGCTTCAAGGACAGTTACAACCCCTCAACCATCAGGCTCCTGAACAAAAGGGATAGCTGCACTCATTTGCCCTATCATTGTGGTGTTTCCACAACCAGTGATCTCACTTTAAGGATTCTTTATCTTGTTATATCATGTTCTTGTTACTTATTGCTATTTATTTATATTTGTATTTGCACAGTTTGTTGTCTTCTGCACTCTGGTTGATCTTTCATTGATCCTGTTACAGTTACTATTCTATAGATTTGCGAGTATGCCCACAGAAAAATGAATCTCAGGGTTGTATGTGGTGACATATACTGTATGTCATCATCATCATCAGGTGCCGAGCCCAGTTTGAGCTTTGACTGCCATGGCCCACACACTCCTGTTTTGGGTCAAGTGGATCAATTCATTGGTATTCATTTCCAGTTCTCTGGCTGCTGTCTCCATCATCATTTGTCTTTGTCTTCCTCTTGCTTTCTTCCCTTCAATCTTTCCCATAATTACCGTGCATTCTAACTCCTCTTTCCTAATCACATGTCCAATGAAGTTACGTTGCCTTTTCATGGTCTCATACATTATTTCTCTTTTTGTGTTTGCTCTGTTCATGACATCCTCATTAGATATTCGTTTTGTCCATGATATTCTTTGCATCCTCCTCAAAACTCACATCTCTGCTGCTTCAATTCATTTTCTCATGTTACTAGATATTGTCCAACATTCTGAGCCATACATATTGTATGTACTTTGATAATAAAGTTTACCTTGAACTTTTTAATTTTGATCTTTTGAACTTTATTAGGCCACTGAGTGTATGTTTGTGGTCTTCTGCTGCTGCAGTCCTTCCCTTTCAATATTCAATATGTTGTGCATTCAGAGATGCTCTTCCGCACACCACTGTTGTAACATGTGGTTATTTAATTTACTGTCACCTTCCTGTCAGCTTGAACCAGTCTGACCATTCTCCTCCGACCTCTCTCACTAACAAGGCATTTTCACCCACAGAATTGCCACTCACCAGAATTTTTTTGTTTGTTTTTTGCACCATTCTCTATAAACTCTAGAGACTGTTGTGTCTGGAAATCCCAGGAGAACAGTCGTTTCTGAGATACTCAAACCACCCTGTGCGGCACCAACAATCACTCCACAGTCAAAGTCACCTAGAGCACATTTCTTTCCCTATTCTGATGTTTGGTCTGAACAACAACTGAACCTCTTGACCATGTCCGCGTGCTTTTGTGCATTGAGTTGCTGCCATGTGATTAGCTGATTAGATATTTGTATTAATGTACCTAATAAAGTGGCCACTGAGTGTAGGTCATGTAATTTGTTTTATAGTAGCAGTACAGTGCAATACATTTAAAAAGCTATAAATTACAATAAGTATATATATTAACTTATTGAAATTTATAGCTTTTAGATATATAGTGATGCTCTGAGGGGTGGGGGTGTGGTTGACAGCCCACCCCTGTTTTTCTAATGACCAGTACTGTTTATTGTTCTTGTGTTAAAATGCTTTTGTGGGATTACGGTGGGAAGTTCCAGTTCATTTATTGTTACATTTTAGCTTGGGTTATTTGCTTGTGTATTTGTGGGTCACCCTAACTGTAACCGGGGTGTGTGATGATCACCTCCCCGGTCTGTATGAGACTGGTTGGGTTCACTCTCCGGGGTCATGGTGAACGGTCTGTTTTGTGTTTATCACTATAAAATGGTTGTTGATTTAACAAGCTTTCTCGTCTGTCAATATGGACCAAATGCTCGCCACTATGTAGATAGGGCCAGCTGGCGGTGTAGTGGCATCAGCACTGGACTTCAAGGCAGATGGTCGTGAGTTCGTACCCAGCCGGGTCCCAACCTGGGCAGCAGCAGTATCTGTGCGGAAGAAAGGCCTGGCAATCTACTTCCATATCTTGCCGTGAAAACCCTATGGACCCAATGGTCCGTGAGCTCACGAAGAGTCGGACTTGACTAAAAAAACGACTGAACAACAACAAATATACATTAAAAAATTAAATTAAATTTTAAAAAAAGAGAGCAAAGAGATACTGCCTGACCTGCTGAGTTCCCCCAGAATTTTGTGTGCGCTGTTCCTGCTGATGGAAACTTAAACCGGATGGGCTTTATTTTACACTATCTTCACCATTAACATTGCATTCTTAATTCCATGTTTAATATCATACACTAAATAAGTTCTCCAGCTGCCGTGATGGGGTGTAATGAACCAAGTATTCACTTTCTTCGACTTCTTTAAACATACGAAATCAGACCTGTAAATACCTCTGAACAAGCAGTAATAAACCTTAGCTCCCCCGCACGTGCATCATCAGTCCGCAACTGTTGGGATGCAGACTACACCGCGCTGGAAGTAGGTGAGTTTCAGTCTGACGGTAATCCAGAGCTGCTGCTGTCTCTGCAGCAGGCTGGGCTGCCACACACTGGCTGCTTCAGGTACCTACAGCTGCTGGCACTGATTTCAGATGGGCACAGAGCGAACTGGGAGAGCCGGGACTTCATGTTCACAGACATTCAAAGCTCTAACTCTGCTGGTCTGTGAAACCCCTGGTTAGACCATGCGTGGAATATCCTGTTCAGATCTGTTTGCCTCATGTGGAAGAAAGATGCAGAAGGCTCAGGTGGCGACGAGAGGGCGTGCAGGAGTGAGATATGCCAGCTCGTGGAAAGGTGCCGCAGCAACAACCTGGCACTCAACGTCAATAAGACGAAACAGCTGATTGTGGGCTTCCGGAAGGGTAAGACGAAGGAACACATACCAATCCTCATAGAGGGACCAGAAGTGGAGGGAGTGAGCAGCTTCAAGTTCCTGGGTGTCAAGATCTCTGAGGATCTAACCTGGTCCCAACATATCGATGCAGTTATAAAGAAGGCAAGACAGCGGCTATACTTTATTAGGAGTTTGAAGAGATTTGGCATGTCAACAAATACACTCAAAAACTTCTATAGTTGTACCATGGAGAGCATTCTGACAGGCTGCATCACTGTGTCTGGTATGGAGGGGCGACTGCACAGGACCGAAAGAAGCTGCAGAGGGTTGTAAATCTATCTTGGGTACTACCCAGGACGTCTTTAGGGAGCGGTGTCTCAGAAAGCCATGCCCTTTTCTCACTGTTACCATCAGGGAGGAGATACAGAAGCCTGAAGGCACACACTCAGCGATTCAGGAACAGCTTCTTCCCCTCTGCCATCCAATTCCTAAATGGACATTAAATCTTTGGACTCTACCTCACTTTTTTAAAAACAGTATCTTTTTTTTTGCACGTTTTTTGTAATCTATTCAAAATATGTAATTGATTTACTTGTTTATTTATTATTATTTTTTTTTCTCTGCTAGATTATGTATTGCATTTGTTACGTACCCCGTAACTGGGTTGCCAAACCAGCAGAAATGGATCACTCAGTTGGAGTCTGGAGTACTAGAACTAAGAAAGTTTTATTAAAGAAACAAGCAACACAGTAATCGAAAGGATAATAAATGCAACAATTCAACAATGATAACCACACATGTGCACAGAATTAAGATAACAGCATCAATCAAGCTCTATCGTTGTCTAGGGGTAAATGACCAATTTCAAAATGACTCAAAGTTCAGTCCAGTTTGTAGTTCAGTTCGCAGTAATCGTTGCCATGGCGATGGACAAGGTCGGGGAAGAGAGAGACAGAATAGGAACAACTGATCATTCAGAACACTGCTTCACTCACAGACTAGCGGGATGGCTCACAAACAGCTTTTGGGCAGGTCCTTGGTGATGTCACCTGAGGTCACCGACTGTGACCCCTCCTCCAGATGCGGTCGATCCTCTGCAGTGAACCCGGCACCCAGGCAAGGGCGGACACACACCGGGTTCCCGCTGATCGTACCTTTCCACCCTTGTCGTTGTCTGGGACTTCTCACCCACTCGTGAGAAGCGCACCGCTTCCAGGGTCTCGTTACCTCGGGTGGCGTGTGTGTCTGTCTTAGCGAACCTGTCCCTTTTTATCCCCCTGCTGGGGTATCGCCTGTCCATCACTTCAAACAGTTCAGGGCTCAAAGGGGGGAGCCGCTCCAGACAGCTCTTCCTCCCACATCCCTTCATTACACATCTCCAGACGCTGCTCCATTGTTCCTTATCTCTCCTTCCCCTGAGGGCAGGTGGCAGACCAACTGCTGATGCCACTGATGCTAGCCCAGGCCAGCAAACATCTTAATTTTATGTGTATTCTCGTAACACTTCCCCCCTTTAAGGATTTTTACCGGGAGGTAAAAATTACAAACATGACTACATTATCTGATACATACACAATATACATCTTTAACAGTTATTTAGCTAATACAGAGAATTTGAAGCTGTCAACACCTTGTCAGACAGTCATCACATTTTCTGTTCCTTTTACACGTGTTATTAATAATCCCTTAGACCAGGCTCCAACTCAGCAAACTTCATAGTGGCCAAAAACACTGATGAATTGCGACCAATATAACCTCTCATTTGGTTTTGTCCCGGACCACAATAACAAGGGTCGTCCCATTCCGACTCAATTTTCCCTCGCAAGGGCTTAGTAGGAGGGGGACGGGTATTGACCGCAGAGTTATTGCAAAACTTCCTGCAGTACCCCACCATCTCCAAAAGCCTTCTGAGGGCCCTCTTGTCTGTCGGGGTTGGGAGGTCAGCGATAGCCTGCACTGTAGCTTGCATCACTGCCAGCTGCCCCTGTGTCACCACAATTCCCAGGTAAGTGACATTCGTGTGGCCGAATTCATTTTTTCCAAGGCTCACTATCACGCTGGCTTCAGACAGCCGTATTAAATTGCCAATACACACCTCTGTGTTCATCAGCCCTTTAGTCACTGAATTACTCGAAAAATATGGGTGTTGTTTGCTTGGCCGCCCTATTGTAACCGACATAACCCAACGTCCCAGTTCTTTGCATTTCCTCGGGACAATCAAACACATGGGTGCGAGTCGTTTTATTACTCCTTCGGGGATTAAGGGAGAGACCTTATCAGTAGACCTGGCCAAAACAATAGCCTTCTCCCATCTGACCGATCCCATCCTAATCTTTTCAAAATGGTTTTTTTCTCTTAGCAGGGGGCCCCTCGCTTCATTGATTTCCACGCTAACACCGACTAGGTTTGTTAGCATATCAAAAGCCGGTGACCGTCTCAGTTCCCGTCTCAGTTCGCGTCGGTCATGATCAATAACATTTTTCCCCCTGGGCAGCCGGTAAATCTCTTTCATGATTCCACCAACTGTTTCCTCCAGCACCGCAAAATGTCCACCGGGGGGTACCTCGTGGGCCATGTTAAAAACCTCATCCCCATAACTCTTTTGCACCACCCCCCACTCCTCATCTGCGGATGCTGTACTTGATTTCCCTTTCTTCCTTAGCACCTCCTTATCCGCACAATAGCTTGTCAAGGCTGTGTCAGAGAGAGCGGTCTCGGCAAAAACCATCAGCCCCTCGTCTCGCTCCTGCGTCTGCACAAATTCTTTCCCGGCTACTGCTACGTCCGTCCCAGCTCCCTCACTACCACTTATCTCACTACACCCTGTCTCATACAAGGTTGGCAGAAATGTTTCAGCCAAATTCACCATCGCGGGCGGGGCCTCCATGCTGGCAGGCTGACCCGTCAATCTCACGACTGGGAACACGATTCCTCCGGCGATGTCATTACCGAGCAAGACTTCCACGTCTTTCATCGGTAATTCGGACCTCACCCCGATCGTGACTAGTCCAGAGACCAGGTTGCTCTGTAAATGTATCTGGTGCAAAGGGACTGACTCTGTCCCTTCCCCAACACCTTTGACCTCTACCTCCCCAGTCTGGGTCTCTGAGCTAAACTCTAATACACTCTTCAGTATTAGTGACTGACACGCTCCCGTGTCTCTCCAGATCCGCACTGGAACTGGTTTTAACCTCTCCTTCACTGACACCAGTCCGGCCGAGATAAACCTCTCGCGCCCTTCCTGGACTTTTTCAGACCTGTCCTTCCCTAGCGGTTCGCTTAACAGCTCAATACAGCCATTCCAAATTTCCGCCTTTCCTTTCCCCGTCTCTTTCCTTGGGGCAAAGCACCTGGACGCAAAGTGTCCGACTTTCCCACAATTATAACAGACGACCCCAGGAGACTTCCTACCAGACTGCTCCCGGTCTACCTTATCCTTTTCACTAGTCCCCGGCTTACTTTCTGACTTTTCCGGTGGACTCTCCCCGCCGTCCTGACTACCCTTCTGGTAGCCTTTACTCGGGGCAACCTTCATTTTATGCGTCAACGCATACTCATCCGCTAACTTAGCAGTTGCGGCTAACGTGGCTGCCTCTTTCTCATCGAGGTAGGGTCTCATACCCTCAGGGACACAACCTTTAAACTGCTCAATCAGAACCAGTTGCAGCAGTCTGTCATAATCCCCCTCTACCCCTTTCGAGGCGCACCAACGCTCACAATATGTTTGCATCTCACGAGCAAACTCCAAATACGTGCGGTCCCACCGCTTCCTCGCATTCCGGAACCTCTGCCGGTATGCCTCCGGGACCAACTCATAAATCCTGAGGATGGCCTCCTTCACCACCTCATACTTCTGGGCATCTTCCGCGGATAAAGCTGAGTAAGCTTGTTGGGCTTTCCCTTTCAGTACACTCTGAAGTAAGACAACCCACTTATCCCTCGGCCATTCCTGACTTATAGCTACTTTTTCGAAGTGGAGAAAGTACCGATCCACATCGGTATCGTCAAATGGGGGAACCAGCCTAACCTCCTGGGTCGCCCGGAACCCTCCACCTTGGTTCGGCACGAGCCCCTGCTCGGCCCTTATCTTTAACTTCTCCAGCTCAAATTCCCTTTCCCTCTGTTTCTCCTCTCTCTCCAACTGTCTTTCTCTCTCTTGCCTTTCTACCTCTTTCTCTCTCTCCCGCCTTTCTAACTCTCTCTCTTTCTCCTGCCTTTCTAACTCTCTCTCTTTCTCCCGCCTTTCTAACTCTCTCTCCTGCCTTTCTAACTGCTTCTCTTCGTGTTCTAACTGCCGTACCCGGAACTCGTGCTCGAGTCTCAGTTTTTCAAGCTGTACCTGTACCGCGTCTCCAGCAGGTTTTTCAATAGACACCTCCCCCAGCTCACCTTGGGGAAACACACCTTTAGATACATAGTGCTCTACTATAGCTCTGTGTATCTCCTCTCTCCTCATTGTCGACTTCACCTTAGCAAGATTCACCCGTTTGGCCACAGCTATCAATTCCGATTTCCTGGCATCCTCTAATGCCTCCAAGGTCGGCGCCTTTATAAATTCTTCAACCTCCATTTCTGCTGTTTGTCTTTTCTTTCTTTCGGGAATTTTAACCCAATCAATTTACTCCGTCCCAAATTTAGCGTTCAAAATCGCGGACGAGAACCCCACTTATGTTACGTACCCCGTAACTGGGTTGCCAAACCAGCAGAAATGGATCACTCAGTTGGAGTCTGGAGTACTAGAACTAAGAAAGTTTTATTAAAGAAACAAGCAACACAGTAATCGAAAGGATAATAAATGCAACAATTCAACAATGATAACCACACATGTGCACAGAATTAAGATAACAGCATCAATCAAGCTCTATCGTTGTCTAGGGGTAAATGACCAATTTCAAAATGACTCAAAGTTCAGTCCAGTTTGTAGTTCAGTTCGCAGTAATCGTTGCCATGGCGATGGACAAGGTCGGGGAAGAGAGAGACAGAATAGGAACAACTGATCATTCAGAACACTGCTTCACTCACAGACTAGCGGGATGGCTCACAAACAGCTTTTGGGCAGGTCCTTGGTGATGTCACCTGAGGTCACCGACTGTGACCCCTCCTCCAGATGCGGTCGATCCTCTGCAGTGAACCCGGCACCCAGGCAAGGGCGGACACACACCGGGTTCCCGCTGATCGTACCTTTCCACCCTTGTCGTTGTCTGGGACTTCTCACCCACTCGTGAGAAGCGCACCGCTTCCAGGGTCTCGTTACCTCGGGTGGCGTGTGTGTCTGTCTTAGCGAACCTGTCCCTTTTTATCCCCCTGCTGGGGTATCGCCTGTCCATCACTTCAAACAGTTCAGGGCTCAAAGGGGGGAGCCGCTCCAGACAGCTCTTCCTCCCACATCCCTTCATTACACATCTCCAGACGCTGCTCCATTGTTCCTTATCTCTCCTTCCCCTGAGGGCAGGTGGCAGACCAACTGCTGATGCCACTGATGCTAGCCCAGGCCAGCAAACATCTTAATTTTATGTGTATTCTCGTAACACATTGAACTGCTGCTGCTAAGTTAACAAATTTGACATCACATGCCGGTGATAATAAACCTGATTCTGATTCTGATATTTCTCTATCTATCCGTCTATTTATTGAGATACTGTGTGGAATAGGCCCTTTGAGCCATGCTGCCCAGTGACCCCCGATTTAATCCTAGCCTAATCATGGGACAATTGACAATGATTAACCTACCAAACGGTAGGTCTTTGGACTGTGGGAGGAAGCCCACACGGTCAGAGGGAGAACATACAAGCTCCTTACAGGCAGCGGTGGGAATTGAACCCGGGTCGCTGGGACTGTAAAGCGTTGTGCTAACCACTACGCTACCATACTGTGCTGAAGTGGTCTATGTCCTATGCTGTGTTTAGTCACCACCACGAGCCTCTACTCTCTGCCTGGTATTGTATGTTTGAATTGTAGGAAATGTTAACGCAAAATGGCTACCACAGAGGCCCTGCCGTCACCCAGACCCCAAATGTTCTGTCCGTTGAAGAAGAGATTCATTTCAGCAACAAATAATATTCTGACAGATCCCAGTCGTCAAGCAGCAACTGCAAGAGGGAAGGGACCGTTAATATTTTGGGTTGAGACCCTGCGTCGGGGTAGTCTGGAGGTCGAAGCCCAATAGCTGAAGCCTGAAGGCCCGGAGCCAGAGGCCTGTCCTTGTAGTTGGAGGACTGTCTGTGTGTGGGTAGGAGGAAGGAAAGGGGCTTGTTTTCCTGTTGTTGTTTTGTTGCTTGCTGTGTTCTGTGCTGTTCTGCTGAGTATTCAGGGCATACTGTGTTGGCACCGGAATGTGCGGCAATGCCAACCTGTGACACCGAGGTTATGTTGGCTGTTAACGCAAGTGACACACTTTACTGTATGTTTCAATGTACATGTGATAAATACTTGGCTGTGGAGGCTAAGCTGTTGGGTATATTTAAGGCAGAGGTTGACAAATTCTTGATTGGTCAGGGCATGAAGGGATACGGGAAGAAGGCAGGAGATTGGGACTGAGAAGGAAATGGATCAGCCATGATGAAATGGTGAGCAGACTCGATGGGCCAAATGACCTAATTCTCCTCTATCTTGTGTCTTTTTTGTACTAGCCATTATGCCACTGGAATTTAGGGCAGCAGTGAAGACCCTCGATCTCTGGCTGTGCTCATGGCTTCCTTCGTCATGTCAGTAGCTTCCTCTCGGTTTTCACGACTGTCAGTCACGCAAATCCCAGGTGGAAAGTCAGGAATACCATTGCACAGAAGTAGAAGGATTCTTCATTGCTTTTCCGTAACGGTTTTGTTTAGTAATCAGGGTCGTTAACCCTGAGCTGAACCCACATACCTGGAGGACCGTGGAGTACTCTTAGTCTGGCCTCTATGCCCTTGACTTGTTTGGTGTGGGCGGCCCTTCCGGGAGCCAAAGCGCAGACCCCTGACTCCAGCCAACACAGCCCTCTGGGTCATAGAGGGCCACAAGCCTCCAAACCCTATGACGAGGTCGTGGTCCTCTTCGAGGGTATCTTATGGTCTTGTGTTGTGTTCTAAATGAATCTGAATCCAAATGGTTGAAGTTGTTTCACTGACAGGATTTAAACACTTGAATCTCCTCGGCACAGACCGTGTGTTGGGGAAAGGGGTTAACGTGGAAAGGTGTCCACTCTTTGGAGTGGACAGGTTGGATCAGTCTCCTTTTTCCATGCCGAACAAATCTATGTTTCAATAATAATGATTCACTTCCAAGATTCATACTTCTCCTCTCGTGGTAATTACAGATTTTATTCATCGCCTCCACCCTACACCCCCATCACTAACTGACTTTGACAGGCAGCTCCACCATCACTGACATCATCCCTCACTCCTGGTCTCCACCCCACCCCTGACCTTCCCTCTTGTTCTCTCAGCAACTCCTCATTAATCATGTTTTGCCAACACAAGATTCCTCCTGGGTATGAGGAGGAGCTCAAACCTGTCAAACGCGCAGTCAGTCTCTCTCTCTCTCTCTCTCTCTCTCACACACACACACACACAATGTACAGAGACACACGCATACATACACAGAGGTAAAAAACCCCCCAACACTCTCACACAACCAGATCTACACAAATACACATACCAAAATCAACACACAAAACCATAAACACACACTCACAAAATGATGAAATGATGCAGAGGCAAAAGCCCCCCCCCAACACACACACACACACACACACACACACACACACACACACACACACACACTCACGCACACAACCACCCCCCCTCCCAGACTCTGCTGGAAAAACTCAGCAAGGCAGCCAGCATCTATGAAAATGAATAAGAAGTTGATGTTTCAGTCCGAGACCCTTCTTCTGGACTGAGAAGCGTGGGGGAAGATGCCAGAATAAAGAAGTGGGGGAGGGGAAGGAGGCTAGCTGGGAGATGATAGGTGAAGCCAGGCGGGTGGGAAAGGTCAAGGGCTGGAGAGGGAGGAATCTGATAGGAGAGGAGAGTGGACCATAGGAGAAAGGGAAGGAGGAGGGGACCCAGGGGGAGCTGACAGGCAGGTGGGAAGAAGTGAAAAGTCAGAGTCGGGAATAGAGGAAGGAAGGGGAGGGGAAATTTGTTTACCAGAAGGAGAAATAGATATTTGTACCATCTGGTTGGAGGCTACCCAGATGGAATATAAGGTGTTGCTACTCCACCTCCAAATACAGACAGAGGCAAAAGCCCCCAAACACACACACACACTCACTCTATAAACAACCAGATGTACACACACACACACACACACACACACACACCCTCTACAAACAACCAGATGTACACCACACACAAATACACACACCCATATAGACACACACGCATACACAGTAAACAGCAGCTCGAAATCGACGCCATCTACGAACCCCTAAGAGCCAAAGAAACAAGAGCTGATAGAGTTCAAAGGTCAACTGAAAGGGTAGCCAATCAGGACCAAGGGAAGTGAAGGCGGGGGGGGGGGGTTGTGCTATATAAACACGAGCACTCCCAGAGAGAAACACCAGCAACTATGCACTGAGGATGTCACCTCGACTGGCGATGAAACGTCTGCAAACTAATTGCCAAGCTCGGCAAACATCCCAACATCAAATGCCTCAACCCGAGCTACCAATATTCACCACCATCCTAAGGTATAAGGTACCGGGGGCAGGGGTGTTAATCACGACCGGAATATAGGTGATAAGTCAATCGCATCATAACATTTTAAGTAACGTTTGGATATTAAACACACAGCGCATATTTACCCCATGTGAACATATAAAATCATTGCAACACACCAATATCGCTGAATCGGTGGGAGCCCTGGGCTTGTTTTCTTGCAACAAGACGGTCCTTTCGAGGGATGATGGGAGACAGCGATACTCGAAGGGAGTTCCTTATGTCCAGTCTATTCTGCAATTAGTTTTCATTGCATTCATTGCAGAAAACCCCGCTTCGCAGCGATATGATGTTGGAAATGGAAGCAACATTTTCAGTGCTTTCGTAGCTATCTCAGGATATTCAGCCTTGACTTTGATCCAGAATGCCAGCAGAGATGTTATGTCAAACATACTTTTCAGCCCACTGTCACTTGCAAGCTCGAGGAGTTGATCTTCTTCCCACGCTGACATGAATGATTCACCGGAAGCATTCACAAATGGGTCACGGACCCATTCCTTTACACGTCTTGGGGCACTGATGACCTCGCGTGCGTTCAAGTTCAACAGTGAGCATGACAGGGAATGAGGAAAGGTGTAGCTGACTCATATCGTTTCATATCGCCAAATCATATCGTTTCCTCACAGCCTGGTAGCACATGCTTTGCAGCCCGGTACCAGTCAGCAGCCTGGTGGTTGCGGACTGCTGATCTAGAAGGACAGGGCAGGAATAGTGTGGGGGCATCACCAGCCAGCAATTGCCCTCCAAACCACACACCATTCTGACTTGGCAAGGTAATGCTGTTCCCTCACCGTCACTGGGTCAAAATCCTCTACTCTACATACATACTTTGAACTTTGATGTGTTGACCTGGTCACATGCGGATCAGTTGCCATGATGCAGCCAGACAGAATGGTGCATCGATAAAAATTGGTAAGAGTTGATGGGCCATGCTGAGTCTCTTTAGTCTCTCGAGGAAGTAGAGGCGTTGGTAAACTTTCTTGGCCACGGGCACATGATTGCACCCAGGGCAGGCTATTGGTGATGTTCACTGCTTGGAACCTGAAGCATTCAACCTCATCCTCAGCATTATTAATGTTGACAGGAGCTTGTCCAACACCCCATCGCCCTTGCAGAAGTCAATGGTTGGGCCTTTTGTTTGGTTGACATTTCAAAATATATTTCAGAGCGTCAAAGTGCATTTATAATCAAAGTAAGCATGCAGTATACAACCCTAAGATTCATCTTCCCCACAAACAGTCACGGAACAAAGAAATGCCATTGAACCTGTTCAAGAAAACATCAAATACCCAACGGGCAAAAAAAAACAAATTGTGCAAACAGCAAAAAGCGAGCGAACGACACATGGAATGTCAAACATCAAAACAGGAGTATTCCATTTCATTCAGTTCAGCGCCGCAATGCCTCAGAGCCGCTCTTCGCCGAAGCTCCCCAGTCCGCATCGATCACCCTGATAAAACCAATCAAAAACAGCAAAACAAAAGAGTAACCAGAATCCAGGAACACATGCAACATTCAAAGGATTCAAAGTACATTTATTATCAAAGTATGGATGCAGTATACAGCCCTGAGATTCGTCTTCTCCACAGACAGCCACGAAACATAGAAGAACCATGGAACCTGTTTAAGGAAAAACATCAAACGTGAACCTCAAAGTCTCCCAAAGTGAGTCCACAATCTCTCCGATCAATCTTGGTAATGTAGACTTTCCTCCGACAGCAGCTAGCGAGAGGGAGAGGAAGACCAGTCAAACGCAGGCAGGCGGCATCAGACACCTGACCATCCTCCACTCTCGTCCTCGTTGGCTTTAACCATGACCGCACCTCAATCGGAGAGAAGTAATTGAGTCAGTCATGGGCTCATGCCCTGAACACCTCAATCAGAGAGAAGCAATGAAGTCAAAATTGAGGGAAAGGTTGGTTTGACGATTCCGTTTTACGAAGTGGGTCCAACAGCATCCATGTTCCTCCAGGGAAGGTTGTTCCTGACCACAGCATTTATTTCTGCACTCACAACATGCTGGAGGAACTCAGCAGGCCAGGCAGCATCCATGGAAACGATGAGTCATCATTTCGGGCCGGAACCCTTCGTCAGGACTGTAGGATTCTTTCCCTACAGTCCTGACGAAGGGTTCCAGCCCAAAACGTCGACTCATCGTTTCCACAGATGCTGCCCGACCTGCTGAGTTCCTCCAGCGTGTTGTGAGTGTTGCTTTGACCCCAGCATCTGCAGAGTATTTTGTGTTTAGCATTTATTTCTATTGAGATACAGCACAGTAACAGGGCCCTCAGGCCCAGAGAGCCCGTTCCACCCAATCACACTCATGGGACCAAATAACCTACTAAGCCATACATCTTCGGAACGTGGGAGGAGAACGGAAACCCACGCGGTCATGAGGAGAACGTGCAAACTCCTTCCAGACAGCGGAGGGAGTCGAGCCACGTTCACCGGCACTGTGCGGCGTTTCACAACCTGCTACACCACCATCCCGCTACGCTACTCAACCATAATGTTTCACAAAAAAAAAACAAAATGGACTGCTGTGTTTGGCTTCATTAGCTCAGGGAAGGTGTCTGGTTTTGATTTCAAGCAATTGCTACATTCTGTAGGTGATTCTTCCCCGTTCCTGTAAACCACTGCAACCCTCTAAGATATCTGCCGTCTGAAAATTCTGATCTCAATGATTCACTTAGCATCAGAGAATGCATACAAGTATACAACTTGAAATTCTTACTCTTCACAGACGTCCACAAAACAGAGGGAAAAAAACAAAGAATGAATGACAAAAAATGTTAGAACCCCAAAGACTTCCCAAACCCCCCCTCCCACACTCAAGCAGCAGCAGAAAACATCAAGCCACTCCCACACCACCCAGCATCCAAGCAATTGCGAAGCCTCCCGGAAACCATGATCTAAAGACCATCAAAAAAAGTTACTATCCATCCCAACACTTCGACATCTCACAGGGTCTCTCTCTCTTTCTCTCTCTCTCTCTCTCTCTCTCCCCCACCCCTCTCTCTCTCTCTCTCCCTCTCTCTCACGAGGGAGAGAGAGGTTATCCTCCTGCCACAGCGAGAGGGGAGGCCAACATCATCTTCATCATCTTCGAATTTAAATCAATCCTCCATCACCGTGGAGATGCCATTAGTTGATGAGTCTTTAACCTCACTTAGCTAACAGACTCTCTATCGCTCTCTTCTCCAGTAAAATGCTCCTTATATAAAGCGATATACTTTCTTTTCAGCATTGCTTCAAGATTTGATTAACAACATTCCTGTAAAGGTCTTTCCGATAAAGGAGCGATCGAACTGAATGTTGTTTTTTGTAGTTATATGCCAATTCTGTCCAGTAGTGAGGTGGACTCGCGTGGTATTTATGGGTCAGGATCAAAGGGATTAGAGTCAGGCATTCAAAAGTGGAATCCCACCAAATCCCCATGGCATGTTACCATGCCGACCTGATGAGCAAGCAGAGCACAGTTTCCACTCCAGACAAAAGTATTTCTTGTGGCCTCATTTAAGCCCAGTGCAGTGAGTTCAAACTCAAATTCGACAGTCTATCTACATTCACTGCATTCCTTGAAATAAATTCACTGTGTGGAGAGCGGTGTGAGGTTACGGCAAGGTGGTAAGACATTGCATCAGTCCAAGCCTTAACTAGAGTGTGCCAAAATCTAGAGCACAAGGGAAAACTCCAGATCAGAAACAAAGGTTTCAAAGGTACATTTGATGTCAGAGAAATGTATATAATCTACATCCTGAAATGTTTTTCCTTCACAGCCGTCCACAAAAACAGAGGAGTGCCCCCAAAGAATGAATGACAGTTAAATGTTAGAACCCCAAAGTCCCCCTCAGTTCCCCTCCCTCCAACGCATAAGCGGCAGCAAGCAATGATTCCCCCTCCCCCCACCAGCAAATAAAAAAAGTATCGGCACTCGCCACCGAGCACTCAAGCGTGCAGCAAAGCAACAGTAAAGACACCGACTTGCAGTACTCCAAAGGCCACTCATTCACCCGGTATTCAACATACCACAGGCTCTCTCTCCCTAATAAGGGAGAAGAGATGTCTCCGTTTCACAGCGAAAGGGGAGACGTAACAAACAACTCACTGGTTTATGATGTTAAAAGTCCACTGTGTCGCTTTTTCCAAGCTCTGTGCTCAAAGATCTCAGGTCTCTGGGCACACAGCCAAAGTTCTTCCAGCTCCCATGACACACCGGTCTGTCAGGACACTGGCCTTCGATCCGCCCGTCTCCAGAACCCCGAGATCCCAGACTTCCAAAGGCGAGCTGAGATCTTAGGCCACGCCCTTGGCATGTCGGATAACGGCCAGTCGTGAAACCCCGAGAGCAAGTCCCATTCCCACAAAGAACCGAAGTCAAAGTAACTCCAGGTGAGGGTCTTCAAAAGAAGCCTGAAAGGGTAAAATAGAGATACTAAAGATGGAAAAAGAGCTGTTTCCGAAGATGCAAGCAGAGGTGTGGCCGTTTAGCGTCAACATTAGAATCAGGCTTATTATTGCTGACCTATATCATGAAATCTGTTTTTTTGTGTGTTAGTACTACACCGCAATGCATAAAAATAATATAAATTACAATTAAAATATATATTTTAAAAAACAATTCAGTAATGCAGAAAAACAGTTTGTGTGTTCATTGTCCATCAAGAAATTGAATGGCAAAGGGGAAGAAGCCATTCCTAAAACATTGACCGGGTGTCTTCAGGCTCCAGTACCTGATGGTAGTGATGTCAGTAATGAGAAGAATGCATGTCTTAGATGGTGGGTGTCCAAATGATAGGTATCACCTTTTTGAGGGATCACCTTTTGAAGATATCGTCAGCACAGGGGAGGCTAGTGCCCACGATGGAGATGGAGATGGCCTTTTTCTGATTCTGTGTAGTGACCTCTCCTTGTCACCTTCTGAGACTCTTCTGGCAATAGCTCCAGGAAGACGCACAAAATGCTGGAGGAACTGAGCAGGTCGGGCAGCCTCTATGGTGAGGAGTAAACAGATGGCATTTACTCTTCAGACCAAGGCCAGAAACATCGACTGTTTACTTCCCTCAGTAGATGCTACCTGACTTATTGAGTACCTCCAGCATTTTCTGTTTGTTGCTCAAGATTTTTAGACTCTGCAAAATCTCATATATTTATAATTTGGAGCTCCAGAAATCTGTTGAATTTCACAAAAAGGATGCACTATCAGTGAGGAGGTGGATGCAAAGATGATAAATGTCTTTAAGTGACTCTTAAATAGGCACATGAATGTTCAGAGAATGATTGGATATGGACATTGTGTAGGCAGAAAGAATTTGTTAAGCAGCGGCCACTCCGGTGGTGAGGTCTGTTATTTGTCAAGTAGGGTGCCGTGCACAATCCTGATTTGATGGAGATGGATGTGAGAGCACGGAGGAACATCTGGTGAAACTTCTGAAATGCCTGCTTCACTGCTGCTGCTACTGTGTGGTCCAGAATCTCCGGAGGGGAAGGCCCTGAGTCCTTGGCTTTGCTTGTTGCTCGGCGGCTGGGGCGGGGTCGAAGCGCTCAGCAGTGGATGGTGCTCGGAGAGGCTGTGTCCGAGGGGCTGGTCGGAGGCTTGAAGTTTTCAGACGGACTCAGAGTCCGCTGTGGTCGGGAGCTTCCAACGGTGCTGCATCGGCGAGTTGGCGGCGCTTGGAGGTTCATGGCAGGGAGAGTTCCTCCCTTCTACCGCCTGCGTGAGATGATGAGTCTATCGGGACTTGAGACTTTTTTTTTACCGTGCCCGTGGTCTGCTCTTTATCAAATTATGGCATTGCTTTGCACTGTTGTAACTATACTTTATAATTATGTGGTTTTGTCAGTTTTAGTCTTGGTTTGTCCTGTGTTTTCTTGTGATATCATTCTGGAGGAACGCTGTATCATTTTTTAATGCATGCATTTCTAAATGACAATAAACGAGGACTGAGTGTCCTCATAATCTAATCTAATCTAATTTAGTTAGATGTTTAATTAATCTACTTCCAAGAGGACCTGTCATTGGATTTGGAAGTTTGCATGCTTCAATGACCCAGAGAGCTATTTTGGCTGGATTCAGGGCTTTATGCTAGGTAGGGTCAAAGAGTAAAGAGTGGTCCACTAGTCCTCCAGGTTTGGGGGTTCAGCTCAGGGCTAATGATCCTGACTGGTAAAACAAAATTGTTATGGAATCCTTCTACATCTGACTGCGATAGTATTCCTGAGTCTCCATCCAGGACTTGCATGACTGACAGTAGTGAAAACTGTGAGGAAGCTACTGACATGATGAAGGAAGCCCTGAACGCCACCAGAGATGGAGGACCTTCATTGCTGCCCTAACGACCAGTGTTGTAATGGGCAGTAAATTCATTAATCAAGCACAACATTATGGGCTGAAGGGCCTGGTGTTGGGCTCTACTGTTCCGTATTCTATGCTCACATTTGTAAACTGAGTTGCTAATCCACCTTTTTACCCGGTTGAAAACCAGCTTTGGTGTAAAGAGCAGAATCCTTTCAATGATTTGCTGTTCTCCACAAATATGATTCATCTTTAGAAGGAGACTGGGAATGGACCAATTCACAACCAGCTTATAATGTTCAGCCAGGCAGCCTGAGAGAGTGAGACAGGAGACAACAGACGCTGGAACCTGAACATCAGTCCTTATCAGGTCTAGTCACTCGCTTGGCTGCCCAGACATTAAAGTTTAGATTAGATTAGATTATGAGAACACACAGTCCTCTTTTATTGTCATTTAGTAATGCATGCATTAAGAAATGATACAATATTCCTCCGGTGTGATATCACAAAAACACAGGACAGACCAAGACTGAAAAACTAACAAAACCACATAATTATAACATATAGTTACAACAGTGCAACAATACCATAACTTGATGAAGAACAGACCACGGGCACAGTAAAAAGTTCAAAGTCCCTCGAAAGTCCCACATCTCACGCAGATGGGAGAAGGAAGAAAACTCTCCCTGCCACGTCCGAGTCGTCCAAAAACTTCGAGCCTCCAATCAGCCCTCCGACACCAAGTGTCGAACACCATCTCTATCCGAATGATTTGACTTCAGCCTCGGTCGCCAGCAGCAGGCAAAGCCGGGGATTTTGGGGCCTTCCCTCCGGAAGATTCTCGATCGTCCGGTAACAGCGGCAGTGAATCGGCGTTTCAGAGATTTCTCCAGATATTCCTCTGTGCTTTCACGTCTGTCTCCATCAAATCAGAATTGTCCACGGCCCCTACTTAACAGAACGATATCATTTTCACCGGAGAGCTGCGTGCGCTCATCACGCTGCTATCTTCTCCTCCCGTTCAAAGGTTAATTTTAGGATCAGAGAATGTATACAGTATACAGCCTGAAATTCATACTCTTCGCAGACATCACAGAACAAGAAATCCCATTGAGTGAATGATGGAAACAGCAAAGCCCCAAAGTTCCCTCCCCCTCCTAAAAGCCCAAGTGACAACCAACTATTACTCAGTACAGCCAATGAGTTTCGCCTTTTGTACAAAAATGGCTACTTCTGAATGCCTTCTATGTTCCTAATCTCCTCACTGATTCTATTTGGATGTTTCACTAATTCAACATCGCATTCAACAATGTGAAGTGTTGCACCTTGGCAGGGCAAATGCAAGGAGTCAGTACACTGTTGAGGGCAAGATCCTTAACCGTGTTACTGAGCAGAGAGATCCTGGGATCCAAGTTCATAGCTCCTCGAAAGTGGCTACCCAGGTCGATAAGGTAGTTAAGAAGGCTTATTTTTATTAGTCAAGAAGGCTTGTTTTAATTAGTCGAGGCATTGAGTTCAAAAGTCAAGAGGTTACTTTGCAACTTTATAAAACTCTGGTTAGGCCACTTCTGGAATATTGCACACAGTTCTGGTTGGAAGGATGTTGAAGCTTTGAAGGGGGTGCAGAAGAGATTTACCAGGATACTGAGTCCTGACGAAGGGTCTCAGCCTGAAACGTCGACTGCACCTCTTCCTACAGATGCTGCCTGGCCTGCTGCGTTCACCAGCAACTTTGATGTGTGTTGCTTGAATTTCCAGCATCTGCAGAATTCCTGTTGTTTACCAGGATACTGCCTGGTTTAGAGGGCAAGTGCTATCACAGGAGGCTGGATAAACTTGGGTTGTTTTCTCTGGAGCACCAGAGGCTGAGGGGAGATCTGAAAGAGGTTTATAAGATTATGAGAGGCGTGGACAGAGAGTGCCTGTTTCCCAGCCTAGGAATGTCTAATACCAGAGGGCATGCATTGAAGGCGAGAGGGGGTAGGTTCAAACAGGATGTGAGGGGTAAGTATTTTTACCCAGAGAGTGATAGATGCCTGGAATGTACTGCCTGGTTTGGTGGTAAAAGCAAATACATTCAAAGATTTTACGAGACGTTTGGTTAGGCACATGGATGCAAGGAAGATGGAGGGATATGGACATGGTGTAGGTAGGAGGTATTAGTGTTTGGGTGTTTTTGATTTGCTTGTTAACTGGTTCAGCATGACATTGTTGTACTCTTCTATGTCCTATCCACAGGCACCAGCACATCTGAACAAATTTAGCACCAGTTCCAAACTCTAGTTGTATACTAACAGAGTATATAGAATGCCTATAAAAAAAACTCCCCCCCCCCCGCAGAAGTTTTCACGCTTTACTGTTTTACAGCTTTGAATCACAGTGGATTCATGTTTGCTTTTTTGACACTGTTCAATAAAAAAAAGACTCTTTCGTGTCAAAGTGGAAACCAATATCTACAAATTGGTCTAAATTTATTACAATTATTCAACACAAAATAATTGATTGCACAAGTATTCACCCCCTCCCTTCAAGTCAGCATTTAGTAGATGCACCTTTAGCAGCAATTACAGCCTCGAGTCTGTGTGGATAGGTCTGTATCAGCTTTGCACATCTGGACACTGCAATTTTCCCCCCATTCATCTTTACAAAACAGCTCAAGCTCTGTCAGATTTCATGGGGATCATGAGTGAACAGTCCTTTTCAAGTCCAGCCACAAATTCTTAATTGAATTGAGGTCTGGACTCTGACTTGGCCACTCCAGGGCATTAACTTTGTTGTTTTTAAGCCATTCATGTGTAGCTTTGGCTTTATGCTTGGGGTCATTTTCTTGCTGGAAGACAAATCTTCTCCCAAGTCACAGTCCTCTTGCAGACTGTATCAGGCTTTCCTCCAGGACTTCCCTGTATTTTTCTGCATTCATTTTACCTTCTACCTTCACAAGCCTTCCAGGGCCTGCTGCAGTGAAGCATCCCCACAGCATGATGCAGCCACCACCATGCCTCACGGTAGGGATGGTGTGTTTTTGATGATGTGTGGTGTTTGGCTTATGCCAAACATAATGTTTAGTCTGATGGCCTAAAAGCTCAACTTTGATTTTGTCAGACCTTCTTCCAGCTGACTTCAGAGCCTGCCACATGCTATATATTTTTTTTTAATTTAAGGCATCTTTTAGTCTTGCGAGACCATGGATCTGCACCTGGAAAGTCTTCACTCTGCGAGGTTGTATGGAAGACTGGCAGTTGCCCATGCTGCACGTCTCCCCTCTCCACGAAATTGATGTTGTCCAAGGGAAGGGCAAGGACCAACATAGCTTGGACCAGTGTCATCGCAGAGCAATGTGTGGTTAAGTGCCTTGCTCAAGGACACAACACGCTGCCTCAGCTGGGCTCGAACTCACGGCCTTCAGGTCGCTAGTCGAATGCCTTAACCACTTGGCCACGTGCCATATATAAAATAGATTTAGAGTCAGAGAGCATAGGGCACAATGACACAGAAAAAGGTCCTTGGGCCTTTGTTATTCTGTGCCAATGTTATTCTGTCTACTCCCATCAATCTGCTCCTGCATTATAGCCCTCTGCACTCCTCCCATCCATGTACATGTCCAAATTTCTCTTAAGTGTAGCAATCAAACCCGCATCCATCACTTCCACTGGCAGCTCGTTCCACACTCACACCCCCTCTGAGTGAAGAAGTACCCTTTCAGGTTCCTCTTAAATATTTCACCTTTCAACCTTGACCCGTGACCTTTAGTTCTAGTCTCACCCAACCTCAGTGCAAAAAGCCTGCTTGCATTTGTTTACCTCATCTATGCCCCTCATAATTTTGTACACCTCTATCAAATCTCCCCTCATTCTCCTACACTCCAGGAATAATGTCCTAACCAATACAAACTTTCCCTATAACTTAGATCCTCAAATTCCAGCAACATCCTTGTAAATTTTCTCTACACTTCTTCAATCTTATTGATATCTTTCCTGTTGGTAAGCGATCAGAACTGCACACACTTCTTCAAATTTTGTGTGAGGGGGTTTTGTCTTTTATGTTACTGCGTAGGCTAATTAAAATGGCTTCTTTCTAATGTTATACTTGGGAATGCTTCTTTGTTATGTTAAACGCTGAGAAAGTTCTTGTGCTAGCAGCTTGTTTTGGGTTAGACTGTGATAAGAAGATGTTCGAACCAATTGGGATAGTTGTTATGTTTTTGGTGTATCTGAAGATATTGTATGTGCGGGGTTTTGGGGCAGAAGGCGGGAGAGAGAGACCGAGGATGGACCAGGTGCTGTGAGTCCGCTAACGGGGTCGGACCCCAAGCGGGGCGTTCGGCGAGGAGAGGAGACGGAGATGGACTCGTGTGGAGCGTCTGGTCGACCACTGTTGTTGGTCCCAGGCGGCCGGTCGAGGTGGTCCGAGGGGTCGCAGGGTGAAGAAGAATGGTCCTGAGCTCCAACTGTTTGTGCACAAAGAGATTGAACCTTGGTAAGTGTGGCGCCTTTTATTTTCCTTTTATATTTTATTCTCTATTAATTATATAGTTCCAGTAAAATCTATAATCTGTAAGTCATTTAATCGTATCTGGTGTATTGTCTGTTATTTGGGCGGGGTGGGGTACATCACACAGCATCCACACAAATTAATTACCCAGTTTGGCGGGGCCGAGGGCTGTTTCCCTGGACGACAGCGAGCTGAGCGACCCTGAGGCTGGCCAGGGGGTCTACATTTGCCTCAGTGATGTCTTAGGCAACTTCAACATAACCTTCCAACTCCTGTACCCAGTGATTTATGAAGGCCAATGTGCCAAAAGCTCTCTTCACGACCATATGAGGCCACTTTTGTGTCATCAAGTAGGCCTCTATCAAGTCAGCTGTCTCCCTCCTTGTGTTAGATATCCATAACAGAGCAGCGGTCGCTGGCAACCGGTCACGTAATGGCATCAGCACTGGGCTTCAAGGTGAATGGTCCGGAGTTCGAATCCCGCCAGCTCCTTGCATGCTTTCCATCTGTACAAGGTCGAGCAAGCTGGCATAAAACAGTCAAATGCTCCCGAAACAGCAAAAATGCCCCTCGCTGTGCGAGAAGAAACAACAGCAACACAGCAGCAGGGGGGGATACGGGAAATTGGGACGGAACGCAGGAAGATTACCAAACAGCCAGTAGCCTGACCACGAGAATGACCTCCTGGCTACCAGCCACTGCAAGACCACAATGGACTCTCCTTAGAGACCTTCTAGCAGGGTTGCAATCCACCTCAGGTTCACCCTACAGCTCTGACAGGGTTAACTACTGCCTAGTCATGTCAAATGTAATTAAAACTGTTATCTTGAAGAGAGCCAGGCTGGTATGGTGATGGACAAGAATTCATTAACGTGCAAACTAGCGTTCCATAGCGGGCTAACAAAAGTTGTTATTTTAGAAAGTGCATGGAAGTTTGAGACTGAGGGCGTTATCAGTAATTACACGGAGGGCTGATAGAAGCGAAGGTTAATTGGTGTTCGATGCCAAGGAATGCCTCACACCTGAATTTCATACACACAGCCACCTGCTCTCCACTGCTAAACTCATTCTGCGTCTGCAAAGCTTGGCTCAGTGCCCATGGTGGGAGAATTATCAACAGCGGGTCTTGAGAACCACTGCATCTGAGAAGGTCAAAGGTAATGGTAAAGATCCCTGTCTGGTGAAGAGGACAAGAATGGTGTCTTGTTGCAGGTGCTCTCCAGCTCCCGATGGATCAACGTTAGAGTTATAAACTCACAGGAAAGTACTGCACAAATAGGAGTATACAAAAACAAGGGGTGATTGAACAGACTTGTCCCCTTCCCTGCCATTTAATCCCAGTGGGTTGAGATCGAACCCAATGGTTCTAGGAGAGAGAATTGATTTTAAATATCAAATCAGCCAACCAGAACGCAGAAGACTGAGAGGAGATTTGACAGGGGGATACAAAACTATGAGGGGTAATGATAGACTGATAGGGTAAATGCATGCAGGCTTTTTCCACTGCCAGAGAAAGCAGGATCTCCCAGTGGCCACACATTTTAATTCCACATCCCATTCCCATTCTGACATGTCTATCCACGGCCTCCTCTACTGTAAAGATGAAGCCACACTCAGGATGGAGGAACAACACCTTATATTCCGTCTGGGTAGCCTCCAACCTGATGGCATGAACATCGACTTCTCTAACTTCCACTAATGTCCCACCTCCCTCTTGTACCCCATCTGTTATTTATTTATTTATATACACACATTCATTCTTTCTCTCTCTCTCCTTTTTCTTCCTCTGTCCCTCTCACTATACCTCTTTCCCATCCTCTGGGTTCCTCCCCCCCCCCTTTTCTTTCTCCCTGGGCCTCCTGTCCCATGATCCTTTCATATCTCTTTTGCCAATCACCTATGCAGCTCTTGGCTCCATCCCTCCCCCTCCTGACTTCTCCTATCATTTTGGATCTCCCCCTCCCCCTTTCACTTTCAAATTTCTTACTAGCTCTTCTTTCAGTTAGTCCTGACGAAGGGTCTCGACCCAAAACGTCGACTGTACCTCTTCCTATACATGCTGCCTGGCCTGCTGCGTTCACCAGCAACTTTGATGTGTGTTTGCTCGAATTTCCAGCATCTGCAGAATTCCTCGTGTTTGCGTTTTTCCACTGAGGTTGGGTGAGACTGGAACTGGAGGTCATAGGTTAAAGATGAAAGGTGACATGTTTAAGGGGAACAAGAGGGGGATCTTGGTTATGCTCCAAATGCAGGTCGATGGAACTAGGCAGATTAACAGGAACTAGATGGGCCAAAAGGCCTGCTTCTCTGCTCTAGTGCTATGTGACTCTATGAGGCTCTGAGATATTTACATTCCACCAATATTTTCCCTTATGAGCATCACTGATTTTAATCTCTTCAATACAGGTAGCCATATATTCCTTTCTGTACAAAGAAAACATCCACGTCCCATTTCCCTCCTTTGTACTTTCCCTAAAATCTCCCTCAGTTCAAGTTCACCTGTAACAAGTACTGGTGGCTATGGTATCATTCGTTCGTTCTGTGGCGTGCCGTAAGACGTGGGCAATCGTTGTCTTTCCAAGACCATGACTGTTCTTGGCAAATTTTTCCACAGAAGTGGTTTGCCATTGCCTTCTTCTGGGCAGTGTCTTTACAAGACGGGTGACCCCAGCCATTATCAATGCTCTTCAGAGATTGTCTGCCTGGCGTCAGTGGTCGCATAACCAGGACTTGTGATATGCATCAGCTGCTTTTACGACCATCCACCACCTGCTCTCACGGCTTCACCTGACCCCATTCGGGGGGGGGGGGCACTACAGTTGTCCAAGGGTAACCTGTTGACTAACGGAGGGAAAGAACGTCTTACACCTCCGTCGGCAGAGATGTATCTCCACTCTGCCACCCAATTCACAAATTACCTTGTTATAATATTGCATCTTATTCTTTACTTGCATTTTTTTCTGTAGCTTTTAGACTTTATTCTGCACTGTTATTGTTTTACCTTGTTCTACTCAATACACTGTGTAATAATTTGATCTGTATGCACAGTTCACAAGACAAGCATTTTCACTGTATCTTGGCACTTGTGACAATAATGTTTGCTCGGGTGTTGACGCAGCTGGTAACGTATGACGTGACAGAACACATGTCCCAATAACGTTAATCAAATTCTTTCCAGTTTCTGTAAATGACCAAGCAGTCATGGCAGTACAAAGAGCTTTGGGCAAAAGCTCTCCTTGTTCGGGCAGCACAGTAGCATAGAGGTTTGCACAACGCCTTATAGTACAAGCAAACCGGGTTCAATTCCAGCCACTGCCTGTAAGGAGTTTGTACGCTCTCCCTGTGACCGCGTGGGTTTCCTCCGGATGCTCCGGTTTCCTCCCACAGCCAAAAGACGTACCCGATGGGAGATTAATTGGTCCTTCTAAATTGTCCCGTGATTGAGCTGGGTTTAAACTGGGGGATTGCCGGCTGTCGCAGCTCAAAGAGCCAGAAGGGCTTATCCACTTATCCACGTTGTATCTCAATAAATTAAAAAGATAAAAATAAAACCTTTGGGCACTAGTCATCTGTTATACCCCATTATAGAAGAGAGAGATTGACTTTACTTTTCTCATGTACATCTTGTAATGTACTTTTGATAGGTTAATTGGTCATTGTAAACTGTCCCGTGATTAGGCTAGGGTTAAATTGGGGTATTGCTGGGTGGCACTGCTCATAGGGCTGAACAGGTCTATTCCATGTTGAATCTTAATACATACTGAAAGAAGGAGGGAAAGAAAAGAGGAAAGGAAGGAAAGAAGGAAGGAAGGAAAGTAGGAAGAAAGAAATGAAAGAAGGAAGGAAGGGAAAAGGGAAGACAGAAAGAAAGGAAAGAAGGAAAGAAGGGAGGAAGGAAGGAAAGAAAGAAAGAAATAAAGATACTTCATGTAAAATTACATGGGAGCCGGATCATCCAATCACACATCACCAATCAACGGTTTGTGACTAACCAATGACATTTCGCTGTTCCTATTTCATGAACCTGAGATGGTGTTTTATCAAATCAGCCATTCCATTCCACTAGTGTCACATCTCACCAAGCATCACTGGTAGTCAGCTGGCCTGTAATTATATATCCATTTCTTCCATAGACCATTTGTGTTGACAAGATGATGGGCTCTGCCCTCAGGCATTAATTGATTTAGGAAAAAGCCCGTAATCCTATTACAGTATTGAATCAGACTCAGAATCTGGTTTAATATCATTGTCATATGAATGGAAATTTGTTGTTAAGCGGCTGCAGTATATTGCAATACATAATAATAAAAACAGTGAACTATATTCATTGTTTGTGTGTATGTATGTATATGTTAGATTAGATTCGATTAGATTATGAGACACTCAGTCCTCATTTATTGTCATTTAGAAATGCATGCATTAAAAAATGATACAAGGTTCCTCCAGAACGATATCACAGAAACACAAGACAGACCAAGACTAAAACTGACAAAAACCATATAATTATAACATATAGTTACAACAGTGCAAAGCAATACCGTAATTTGATAAAGAGAAGACCATGGGCACGGTAAAAAAGAAGTCTCAAGTCCTGATAGCCCCATCATCTCACACAGACGGTAGAAGGGAGAAACTCTCCCTGCCATGAACCTCCGAACGCCGCAAACTTGCCAATGCAGCACCATTGGAAGCTCCCGACCGCAGCGGACTCTGAGTCCGTCCGAAAACTTCGAGCCTCAGACCAGCCCTCCGACACCGAGCACCGAGCACCATCCACTGCCGAGCGCTTCGACCCCAAACCCGGCCGCCAAGCAACAAGCAAAGCCGAGGATTCGGGGCCTTCCCCTCCGGAGATTCTGGACCACACAGTAGCAGCGGCAGCGAAGCAGGCATTTCAGAAGTTTCACCAGATAAAGTTAAATTAAATACGTAGTGCAAAAAAGTAGTGAGGTCATGTTCATGGGTTCAATGTCCATTCAGAAATCGGATGGCAGAGGGGCAGAAGCTGTTCCTGAATCATTGAGTGTGTGCCTTCAGGCTCCTGTACCTCCTCCTGGATGGTAGCAACGAGAAGAGGGCATGTCCTGGGTGATGGGGGTCCTCAGTGATAGGTGTGCAAAAGTCTTAGGCACATATGTGCTGACTTTTGCTCAGTACTGTAGAAACGTTATCTATTGCACTGAACTGCTGCCACAACAAAAAAACTCATTTCCATTGAACTCACTTTCAAGGACTCTTCATCTCACGTTCTTGATGCTTATTGCTTATTTATTTATTATTATTATTATTTCTTTTTGTATTTGCACAGTTTGTTATCTTTTGCACTCTGGTGCAATGCTCCTCAAATTGGGTGGTCTTTCATTGGTTTTATTATGGGTATAACTCTATAGATTTATTGAGTATGCCGACAAGAAAATGAATCTGAGGGTTGGATATGGTGCAACTTTGATAATAAATTTACTTTGAACTTTGATATGTGAGTGATGATAAACCTGATGCTGATATGGGTCTCTATTGTGGACTGAGAGTGGGAAGGGGGCAGGGAGAGGGGAATCATGGTTGGGAAAAGGGGAAGGGAGTGGGAAGCACCAGAGAGAACATTCTGTAATGACTAATAAACCAATTGCTTGGAATCAAATGACCTTGCCTGGTATCTCACAAGGGTGTGTCTGCACCTGCGCCAACCCCCTGCCCCTGGCACTCCTTCTCTGCCACCTGTCCCACGCCCCTCCCATGGTGCTCCACCCTCACCGTTCCCACCATCCTTTGCTCCCGCCAGATTTACAAACTCGCTCTCCGCTCCACGTTGACAAATACAGCGCTGTGCAAAAGTCTTAGGCACCCTAGTTACGTAAGTATATGTGCCAAGGACTTTTACACAGTACATCCATCACATCCTGTAGCTAGCAAAATCGACCCTCTTGGAGCAGTGGGTCGATTATGTCTTTAACTATCTTGTATTGTCTGGCCTTCCATATGATTATTGGTGACTTCTAATTGCAGTGGAAATTCCTTTGACTGTTATCATCAGCAAACAATGCAATGAATAATTATCAGCGCCAGCATAAAAAGAGTTGATGTAAGCACAAATCTGTTAACTTCTATAGATGTGTGGTGGAGAGTATATTGACTGGCTGCATCACAGCCTGGTATAGAAACACCAAGGTTCTTGGAAGGACAATCCTACACAAAGTAGTGGATATGGTCCAGTCCATCACGGGTGAAGCCCTCCAAACCATTGAGCACATCTACACTGAGTGGCGTCGCGGAAAAGAGGCATCCAATGACAGGGACCCCGACCACCAAAAGCATATCTTTTCACTGCTGCCGTTGGGAAGGAGGTACAGGAGCCTCAGGACCAACACCACCATAGAACACTACAGCACAGAAAACATGCCATTCAGCCCTTCTAGTCTGTGCCGAAACATTATTCCGCTAGTCCATTGACCTGCATCTAGTCCATAACCCTCCAGACCTCTCCCATCCATGTACCTATCCAATTTATTCTTAAAACTTAAGAGTGAGCCCGCATTTTTCACGTCAGATGGCAGCTCGTTCCACAATCCCACCACTCTCTGAGTGAAGAAGTTGCCCCTAATGTTCCCCGTAAACCTTTGTCCTTTCACCCTAAAGCCATGTCCTCTCGTATTTATCTCTCCTAATCTAAGTGGAAAGAGCCTATTCACATTTACTATGTCTATACCCCTCATAATTTTGTAAACCTCCATCAAATCTCCCCTCATTCTTCTGCGCTCCAAGGAATAAAGTCCTAACCTGTTCAATCTTTCCCTGTTCAGGAACGGTTACTACCCCTCAACCATCAGGCTCTTGAACCAAAGGGGATAACTTTGTGTAGGCGTGGGACTCTCGCCTCTGTCCTGTTCCCGGTCGACCGCCCAACCGTCCTCTCTCGAGTTAGCTCCGCGGCAGCAGCGGCGGTCGCTGTTTCAGGGGCGGCAGCGTGGTGGTGAGAGGTCGCTGCCGCGGTGCACGGTGACTATGACCGGCGGCAGCAGTGCTGATAGCGGGAGGCGTCGAAGGAAAGGGAAAATCCACGTCCTGCCTGGCCGAGCGTACGTAAATACCGCAAATGAAAGGCCGCTGCTCGCGTCTGAGCCTGTCGCCACGACACCCTGAGCCAATAGGCTGGTCCTGGACTTATTTCCTGGCATAATTTACATATTACTATTTAATTATTTATGGTTTTATATTGCTACGTTTATACTCTATTCTTGGTTGGGGCAACTGTAACGAAAATCAATTTCCCTCGGGATCAATAAAGTATGACTATGACTATGACTAACTTCACAACTTCATTTGCCTCATCGTTGAAATGTTCCCACAACCTATGGACTCATTTTCAAGGACTCTTTATCTCATGTTCTCGATAGTTATTGCTTATTTGTTCATTATTATTATTTCTTCCTTTTGTAGTTGCACAGTTTGTTGTCTTCTGCACTCTGGTTGAGCGCTCAAGTGGGGGTGGTCTTTCATTGATTCTGTTATGGCTATTACTCTCTAGATTTATTGAGTATGCCCAGAAGAAAATGAATCTCAGGGTTGTATACAGTGACATATATGTACTTCAATAATAAAATATTACTTTGAACTTTGAGGTTTGAAACGTGTTTAAGGTTTTGTCCAAACTAACTTAACCTCCAACAATCTCACTCTCTGCAGAGTTGGAAGGTGATCTTGTACCGTGATTTCATTCGGATGCCATTTAACCTCTTGGTTACTCGGGCTTAAAGAGTGTTGCTGTGCGTTGGACGTTTGACGATCTTTATTTATGTGGGTTCTTTTGGTGTTTCTTTGTTTTGTGGCTGCCTGTAAGGAGACAAATTTCAAGGTCGTATAATGTATATGTAACATGGTTTCACTGCTAAGGCTAATGTAATGGCTTCTATGTGATGTTCCACAGTTAAGGTAATGGCAGCAATGTTTGGGTTATGACTAGAGATAACAGGACTTTGGACTGCAGGGGTTAGCCAATGACAAAATATTGTACTTTCTGTGTGTCTGGAAGCCGGGTTTTTTGCGTCTTTCGTCGGGGAGCGATGGAGGGAGAGGACGCGAATGGAGAAAGTCGGAAGACCCCCGGACGGAGTGGACTGAGGAGCGAGGGTCCGAGGGCCAGTGAGGCTCGGAGGAGGTCGATGGTTGATGAATGGCCGTAACAGTGAGCTCCAACGTGCACTTTTAACTTTTTTCCTTAAAATAGGCCCTTTTTTTAATTTTCTTTACTAACCCTTTATTCAGATTAAGATTTACAAAGTTCAATCATTTAATTGCATATGGTGTACTGTCTAATATTTTGCAGTGAGGATTTGTAACTGGGCAACACATCACGTAGCATCCACACAAACGAGATTTCTCAGTTTGGCAGGGCCAGAAGTTGTTTTCCCCGAGACGAACACGTGCTGGCCGAGTCCGAGGGTTACATGTACATATTTTGATAACAAGTATACCGTAGTTTGAACATTGAACTTTTGAACCAGTTTTGTCCCTTGCAACATTTTTGCTCTTGACATATCTGTAGAACCCCTTAGGATTCTCCTTCACCTTGTCTGCAAGGCCATCAAACAATGCTCATACGTCAACCCTTTCATTGCTGGGATTATTCTCATGAACCTCTGCTGAACTTTCTCCATTGCCACCACAAAGCATTTTTTGAGGAACGTATGCTTTTTGTTCTGGTAACACTCATTCAGCTTATGTGAAAATTTGTAATACTACTGAGACTTAGACTGCACATTCAAACAACTGATCCCAAAACACTCTAAGGCATGATATGCATAAAATAAATTAGTTTAAAACAAACTGCCACTCACTATCTTTGAGGAAAATTGCTACATAAGCATTTTGGCTCTGGAAACACTATTTTAGATTAAGTGCACTTTTTGCTATACAACTGCATATAACTTGTCAGACTTAAGTGCCACTATCATAGAAGTACTTCTGCAGTAATCATGACCATGGGGTACATAAAATCAAATTCTTTACAGCTGCTCTTGGGATTCTAAACGTGGTCTGACATGAAGCCTTGTCCCTGTCGTTCAAGTCGGTATTTGTGTTCATCTCCGTGAGTTTGGATCCATTGACATCAGCAGAATGAATCGTGTGGAGAGAAGTAAAACCAGCCCTAAGAACCCAACTATCTGAGGTATAACGTCTTGTTAAAGGATTGACCAGCCTCTCCGGAATGCACTAGTTGCCCATTTCCAGTTCCCAGCCTGGTTGTCGGTGACCCAGGCTCACGTTTGAGATGCTTTAACAGCTTAACCTTCCACTGACTTTAGCCTCCCACTCTCAGGCATTTGGCATCAGAATCTGGACCATTATCATTGATATACAGTACTGTGCTAAACTCTTACACACACACATATAGATACTGCAGGGTGCCAGACACTTTGGTACAGTACTGTATTTGTCAACATGGAGCAGACAGCCAGTTTGTAAACCATCTCCGGCTTTGCTGAGTATCTATGCTCCGTCTGCCAGAACAAGCAGGATCTCCCAGTGGCCACCCATTTTAATTCCACTTCCCATTCCCATTCCGCTACGTCCATCCATGGCATCCTCCACTGTCATGATGAAGCCACACTCAGATTGGAGGAATAACACCTTATATTCCATCTGGGTAGCCTCCAACCTGATGGCATGAACATTGACTTCTCAAACTTCCGTTAATGCCCCTCACCCACCCCCTCCTTCACCATTTCCCATCCCCTTATCCCTCTCTCACCTTATCTCCTTGCCTTCCTCTGGTGCACCCCCCGCCCTTTTTTCTTTCTTCCTTGATTTTGTATCTCTTTCACCAATCAACTTCCTCCCTCCCTCCCTCCCCCTCCGGGTTTCACCTATCATCTTGTGTTTCTCTCTCCCCTCCCTGCCCCCCCCGCCTTTTAAATCTACTCCTCAGCTTTTTTTCTCCAGTCCTGCCGAGGGGTCTCGGCCCGAAACGCCAGCTGTTTACTCTTTTCCATAGATGCTGCCTGGCCTGCTGAGTTCCTCCAGCATTTTGTGTGTGTTGCTCAGATTTCCAGCATCTGCAGATTTTCTCTTGTTTGTACCTGCGATTGATTGAGAGAGAGATAGAGAGAGAGATAGATAGAGAGAGAGAGAGATAGAGAGAGAGAGGGAGATAGATAGAGAGAGAGAGAAAGAGAGAGAGGTAGAGAGAGAGATACAGAGGGAGATAGAGAGAGAGAGATAGAGAGAGGGAGAGAGAGAGAGAGAGCATGAGGGAGGAACAGGGCTTGTTTTGCTGTTGTTGGGTTCTGTTTTGTTACGTCCTGTGTTGTTCTGCCGAACACTGTGGGCGTGCTCCGTTGGTGATGGAAAGTGTGCGATACCTGTGGGCTGTCCCCAGCACATCCTCAGGTGTGTTGGTTGCCAACACAGACGATACATTCCACTGTACATTTTGATGAACAGTACTGTCCAAAGGTTTTAGACACATATATATAATGAGGACGCCTAAGACTTTTGCACGGTACTGCACTTGTCAATGTCAAGCGGACAGCGGGTTTGTGAGTCTGGAGGGAGCATAGGATGCTGGGAATGGCGAGGGTGGGGCGTGGGACAGGCGGCAGCGAGGGAGTGCCAGGAGCAGAGGGTGGCGTGCGTGCAGACACACGCAGCTCTGAGACACCAGTCAAGGTCAATTGATCCCGAACAATTGGTTTATTGATTATTACAGAATGTCTCTCTGGTGCGTCCCTCTCCCTTCTCCTTTTCCCAACCATGATTCCTGTCTCGCTGCCCCCTTCCTACTCTCAGTCCATGATAGAGACCCATATCAGAATCAGGTTTACCATCACTCACATATGTCATTGAAATCTGTTTTTTTTTGCGGCAACAATACAGTGCAGTGCATGAAGTTACTACAGTACTGTATGTCATGCAATGGCATCATCTGCCCATGGGGTGGCAGTAGTAATCAGTTTTGGAACTCAGCAGCAATGTCTACCAGCAACACACACTAAATGCTGGAGGAACTCAGCAAGCCAGACAACATCAACGGAAAAGTGTAAACAGTTGACGTTTCAGGTCGAGACCCCGCACCAGGACTGGAAAGGAAGAGGAGAAGTCAGAATAAGATGGTGGGGGGAGAGGAGGAAGGAGTACAAGGTGGCAGGTGATAGGTGAAACCAGGAGAAGGGGAAGGTGTGAAGTAAAGAGCTGGGAAGTTGTTTGGTGAAAGAGATACCGGGCTGGAGAAGGGGCTATCTGATAGGAGAGGACAGAAGACCATGGAAGAAAGGGAAGGGGAGCACCAGGGTTACGTGACAGGGTAAGAGAGGGAAACAAGAATGGGGACTGGTGAAGCAGACCAGAAGTTTGAGATATCAATGTTCATGCCATCAGGTTGGAGGCAACTCAAGCAGAATATAAGGCATTGCTCCTCCAACCTGAGTGTGGCCTCATCACAGCAGTAGAGGAGGCCATGGACCGACATGTCGGATTGGGAATGGGAAGTGGAATTGAAAGGGGCGGCCACTGGGAGATCCCGCTTTTTGTGGCAGATGGAGCGAAGGTGCTTGACAAAGCGGTCCCCCAATCTACGTCAGGTCTCACTGACACACAGCAGGAAGCGGCCTCCTCTACACTGGTGAGACCTGTGGTGACCTGTGGGACCGTTTCGTAGAGCACCTCTGCTCCATCTGCCCAAAAGCGGAACTTCTCGGTGGCCAAACATTTTAATTCCCATCCCCATTCCCGATCCGACATGTCACCCCATGGCCTCCTCTTTCGCCATGATGAGGTCACCTTCAAGGTGGTGGAGCAAAACCATATATTCCATCGGGGTAGCCTGCAACCTAATAGAATGAATATCAATTTCTCCTTCCGGTGAACATATTCGACCTGCCCCCCCCCCCATTCTCCACTCTGACCTTTTACCTCTCACCTGCCTATCACCTCACCCTGGGACCCTCCTCCTTCCCTTTCTCCTGTGGTCCACTCTCCTCTCCTATCAGATTCCTTCCTCTCCAGCCTTGACCATCCCCACCCTCCTGGCTTCACCAAACACCTTCCAGCTAGTCTCCTTCCCCTCCCCCACTTTCTTATTCTGGCATCTTCCCCCTTCCCTCTCAGTCCTGATGAAGGGTCTCGGCCCAAAACGTCAACTGTTTATTCATTTCCATAGACGCTGCCCGACCTGCCGAATTCCTCCAGCGGGCGTGTGTGTTGCTTTGGATTTCCAGCATCTGCAAACTTTCTCATGTCTATTCGGGGTAAATGTGTTTTTGGACAGAAATTATGGTGAGGGATCGAGATGCAAAAGGGCTTTTTTAAAAATCCTTTTTTAAAACACATTTTCTTTGTGTAGCCCCCGGTAGGCCTCAGGCTCACTCAGCTCGCTTTCGTCTAGCGGGAGCAGCCTTTGGCCCGCCAAACTGGGTAATCGAGTTTGTGTGGATGCTGTGTGATGTACCCCACCCCGCCAGATAACAGACAGTACACCATATGCGATTAAATGATTACACTTTATAGATCTTACTAGAACTATGTAATTAATAGAGATAAAATATAAAAGGAAAGTAAAAGGCGCCAAACTTATCAAAGTTCAACCACTTCGTGCACAACAATTGGAGCTCAATTAACGGAGTCTTCTTTCCACCATTCGATCCCTTCTGACCTCCTCGACCCGCCACCTGGGACCAACCACGGTGGTCCACCAGACGCTCTACACGAGTCTGTCTTCATCTCCTCTCCTCGCCGAAGACCCTGGGCCTCAGACTCCTGCTCGGGGTCCGTCCTGTCGGCCAGCTTACAGCATCGCGGCTCCTCTCTCTGTCCCCTTCGCCTTCTGCGCCAAAACCCCGCGAAGACAATAGCTTACAGACACACAAGAAAGAATAACATCTATCCCCATTGGCTCGTTCTCTCTCTGATCAATAATATAACCCAAACAAGTAGAGAGAGAGAGAACTCCTTACATCGCAGTCATCACTACAGAAAAGCCATTTTAATTATAACATCACAAAGAAGCCATTTTGATTAGCCTACGCAGTAACATAAAAGAAGAAACCCCTTACATTTAGAAACCGCCACTTACGTCACATGATGTTGGGAAGGTGTCCAACAGAATATTAGGATTTGGCAGGTGCAGTATGTTCAGTAACAGGACGAGGCTGAGATTAGAAAAATCAGAAACCACGTTTAACTGACACAGTAACAGCACATTCAAAGAGCTGGAGGAACTCAACAGGTCAGGAAGCACCTATGAAGATGAATCTTCACCGGGCATCTAGGCTCCATCCACCAGAAAAAGTGGGATCTCCCGGTGGCCATCCATTTTAATTCTACTTCCCATTCCACCAAGTCAGTCCATGGCCTCCTCTACTACGGCAATGAGGCCACACTCAGGTCGGACTTGTATTCCGTCTGGGTAGCCTCCAACCTGATGGAATGAACCTAGGTTTCTCGAAAGTTCGGTAATGCGCTCCCCTCCCTCACCATTCCCCATTCCCATTCCCCTCTCTCACTCTATCTCCTTACCTGCCCATCACCTCCCTCTGGTGCTCCACCCCCTTCCCTTTCTTCCATGGTGTTTCACCCTCTCCTATCAGAACCCCCCTTCTCCAGCCCTTTATCTCTTTCGCCAATCAACTTCCCAGCTCTTTAGCTCACCCTCCCCCTCTCCTGGTTTCACCAATAATATACCACTTTGTACGTCTTCCTCCCCTCCCCCCACCTTCTTTCGCCGACTTCTCATCTTTTTTTCTCCTTCTGATGAAGGGTCCGGGCCCGTAACGTCATCTGTTTACTCTTTTCCTTAGGTGCTGCCTGACCTGCCGAGTTGGCCGGCTGGTGGCACAATGGCATCAGCGCCAGACACCGGAGCGAAGGTTCCCGAGTTCGAATCCAGGTCGGGCCACCCCCCCCGAGCACGCTTTCCATCCGTGCCGGGCTGAGCGTCGAGCTAGCCACTCGGCCTCGTAAAAGAAAAAGGGTCGAGTCAGGAACATTCATATCGTGACCCGGTTAATCCAAGAGGAGACCAATCCTGACGCCACACGCCAGACAAGAATGGCTGACTGTCTGGTGCGACACGCTAAAAAAAACCTGCTGAGTTCTTCCAGCAATGAAATGAATAACCTCACATTCTAGCTTAAGCTCCTTCCTCTCCCCTCATCTTCTTATTGTGAATGAAAGGTTTATCATATGAGGAGCTTTTTAGGGCTCTGTGCCTGTACTCGCTGGAATTCAGAAGAATGTGGGGTGATTTCACGGAAACCTATCGAGTCTTGAAAGGCCTCAGTAGAGTGGATGTGGAGAGGATGCTTTCTATGGTGGGAGAGTCTAAGACCAGAGGACACAGCCTCAGAATAGAGGGACATTCATTTAGAACAGAGATGAGGAGGAATTTCTTCAGCCAGAGAATGGTGAATCTATGGAATTCCTTGCCACAGGCAGCTGTTGGGTGTACTTAAGGCAGAGGTTACGAGGGGTCACAGTTTGAGGATGAAGGGGAAGCCTTTTAGGACCGAGATGAGGAAAAACTTCTTCACACAGAGAGTAGTGAATCTGTGGAATTCTCCACCACAGGAAACAGTTGAGGCCAGTTCATTGGCTATATTTAAGAGGGAGTTAGATATGGCCCTTGTGGCTAAAGGGATCAGGGGGTATGGAGAGAAGGCTGGTACAGGGTTCTGAGTTGGATGATCAGTGTGACGAAGGCCCGTCACTGACTACGGACAGCACATGGTGCACTCAGTAAAACACTCATCCCCGGCTGTAATAGTGACTGGGTCTGAAACAGAGCTGCTGCTTGGAGCTGTCTTGTATAGAGGCAGCAGCAACCTGCACAGCTGTGCTGATGGTGGAGGATACCATCTTTAATTGGATAATTGAGTTAATTAGCTTTTGGTTGCTCTAGGGGAAGGGGCTTAGCAGTTATAAGCCTCAGGTTACCAAGGCTTTGGGGTTAGTTTTCCCACAATTGACCCACAGTTTTTTTGTGACAATCAGCCATGATCATACTGAATGGTGGTGCAAGCTCGAAGGGCCAAATGGCCTACTCCTGCACCTATTTTCTATGTTTCTATTCTTGATTAGCCAAGGGCGTGGAGATTGGGACCAAGAGGGAAAATGGATCAGCCATGATGAAATGGCAAAGCAGACTCATTGGGCCAAATGGCCTAATTTTGCTCCTACATCTTATGGTCTTATTCTGACCTCTGCCCTCTTCCTTTTCAGTCCTGATGAAGGGTCCCCGCCCCAAACGGCAACTGTTCGTTCATTCCTCTCCATAGAAGCTGCCTGACCTGCTGAGCTCCTCCAGCATTTTGAGTGTGTTGCTCTGGATTTCCATCATCTGTGTCAACAATTTGATAACTCTGGCACCAGGGTAACTGCAAAAAGGAGAGAGACGGGGAAAAAAAAACAGATATGCAGCGATGAACTCAGATTCCACTGACCGGGGTCAATGTGAAATCCAGACGATAATTACCCATTCCGAGTCTGATTGGTTCATTAAGTGTGAAATATCTGATAAGTGAACAGTTGCCAGTAGCTCAGGAATCCTTAAACATGCTGCAGAACTAGTTTCTCCATGCAGTTCCTATCTGTTGGAAATTCTTAGAAAGGTCTACATTCCAGTTCCCCAGACGGCCACACCCTTTAATCGAAAAAGGAACATTTCTCAGATGTCTGGCTTTTGAGAGAGGCATTTAACAGTAACTTGCCCGGTCGCCGTTGATGGGAAATGCATGGTGTCACACTCACCATTGTCGCTCTTGTAGCTCCTGCCCGTTTTGTCGCACTGTCCCCTTCGCAGCTGAGGGTTCAAATCAACTCACGCACGCTCACACAGAGCTGGAGCTACTCAGCGTCGATGGAGGCGAAATTTCAGGCCGAGACCCTTCAGGTAGAAATCCACAAGACCATGAGGCCATTTTGCCCGTTGAGTCTGCTCTGGTAAAGTCAGAGGCCCGAGGGGAGGCACAGTAGCGTAGCGGTTAGCACAACGCTTTACGGTATAGAAAACCCGGGTTCAATTCCCACCACTGCCTGGTAAGGTGTTGGTAAGTTCTCCCCGTGACCGCGTGGGTTCCTCCCCCAGTCCAAAGATAGATAGATAGATATACTTTATTGATCCCGAGGGAAATTGGGTTTCGTTACAGCCCCACCAACCAAGAATAGAGCATAAATATAGCAATACAAAAACCACAAACAATCAGACAACAATATGCAAACTATGCCAGATGGAAATAAGTCCAGGACCAACCTATTGGCTCAGGGTGTCTGACCCTCCACGGGAGGAGCTGCAAAGTTCGATGGCCACAGGCAGGAACAACCTCCCGTGACGCCCAGTGTTGTATCTCGGTGGAATATGACCGGGGTCCAACAGCAAAAAGTTCAATATCCGGTCTACAAACACATTCCTCGATTGTAATATGACCCGGATTGCACCATCCATTGTTAACCAGAACAGCAAGCCCCCAACTCCTTTACGCTTACCGCTCTCAGTGCACTTCCGGTCAGCCCGAACGGTCTGGAAGCCATCCATGGAAAAGTTTTGATCGGGTATGTCCTCGTGCATCCCCGTTTCAGTAAAACACATAACACTGCTCTCCCGAAATGTTCTCTGACGCCTGGCTAGCGCCGTGAACTCATCCATTTTATTACCCACCGAACTCCTCTTCTCCATAAGTCTCTGTTGTCTCAACCCGGTCCTCTTTCCTCGACTTTGTGATCCCCCTCTGCATCCTCTGTGTGTTTTCCTCCAGATTTCAGCCAGGGTGTCCGCCGCTCTGCTCGCAAAACCGGCCGGCATAAGCGCAAGCAGCTGGTCCCTGGAATAAACAATGCGACCATACTGCCGCACCACTAATGAGACGTGTCCGAATGTAACTATTTCCAGCGCTAAAAACCCAAATAAAACTCTCTCTACCCACATGTTAGAGAGGGTGCAGCTTCAACGTGTTACCGTGAAAAAAAATACAACAAATGACGTAAGTTTAAAAAGTAGGAATACTAGCTGTAACAGGCTGCATGCACGACCGGCACATACGCACTATTGGCAGGTTAATTGGTCATTGTAAATTGTCCCGTGATTAGGGGGTTGCTGGGCAGTGTGGCTCAAAGAGCCAGAAGGGCCTATTCCGGCAACACACATCAAAGTTGCTGGTGAACACAGCAGGCCAGGCAGCATCTCTAGGAAGAGGTACAGTCGACGTTTCGGGCCGAGACCCTTTGTCCTATTCCGGCCTATTCCGGGCTGTATCTCAATGAGTAACTGTCTGCAAGCCTGCGAGACCAGGCCCAAGGACTGAAGGCCTGGAGGCAGCCTGTCCCGAGACTGGAAGCCTGCCTGTGAGTGGGTGGGTGGGAAAGGGGGCTCCTTTTGCTGTTGTTGCCTTGATTTGTCGTCTTGGCTCGTTGCTGATGTTGATGCTGCTTGTGTTGTTCTGCTGAACACTGTGCATTCTCCATGTATGGTGTCTCTTGCTGGCTGCCCCCAGCACATCCTTTAGTGCAAATAATGCATTTCACGATATGTTCCAATAAACACGTGATAGCTATACAAATCTGAATCTGTGCACGTGTGTGTTACATCCATGTAGCAGAGCCTGGTCTCCTGTCATCTTGGACCAAGACTTCACTCTATTACGCTAGAGCTGTAAAGAAAGCTTTTGACACATTAGCCTTCATGTTGTGGGGATGGAACTGGACTCTCTGACGGTGGTGTCTGAAAAGAGGATGCTGTCCAAGTTGCATGCCATCTTGGACAATGTCTCCCATCCACTACATAATGTACTGGTTGGGCACAGGAGTACATTCAGCCAGAGACTCATTCCACTGAGATACAACACAGAGCGTCATAGGAAGTCATTCCTGCCTGTGACCATCAAACTTTACAACTCCTCCCTTGGAGGGTCAGACACCCGGAGCCAATAGGCTGGTCCTGGACATTTCCTGGCATAATTTACATATTACTATTTAACTATTTATGGTTTTATTACTATTTAATTATTTATGGTGCAACTGTAATGAAAACCAGATTCCCCTGGGATCAATAAAGTATGACTATGACTAAATCAAAGTATAGAAGATGGGATGTTTTGCAGAAGTTGCATAAAATGTTGGTGCAGCCTAATTTGGAGTATTGGGTGCAGTTTTGGTCACTTACCCACAGGAAAGATGTAAACAAGGTTGAAAGAGCAAAGAGAAAATTTACAAGGACATTGCTGGGTCTGGAAGACCTGAAAAGATTGAATAGGTTACAAACAAGAGAAGATCTGCTGATGCTGGAAATCCAAGCAACACACACACAAAATGCTGGAGGAACTCAGCAGGCCAGGCAGCATCCATGGAAAAGAGTAAACAGTCGACGTTTCGAGCCGAGACCCTTTATCACGACTGGAGAAAAAAGATGAGATGTCAGAAGAAAAAGGTGGGAGGAGGGGAGGAAGAAATACAAGGTAGTATGTGATAAGTCAAACTGTGGGGTGGGGGGAAGGTGAAGTAAAGAGCTGGGAAATCAATTTCTGAAAGAGATAAAGGGCTGGAGAAGGGGGAATCTAATAGGAGAGGACAGAAGGCCACGGGAGAAAGGGAAGGGGGAAGAGCACCAGAGGGAGATGATGGCCAGGTAAGGAGATAAGGTGAGAGAGAGAAATGGGAATAGGGAATGGTGGAGGGAAGAATTACTGGAAGTTCAAGAAATCTACGTTCATGCCATCAAATTGGAAGCTACCCAGACGAAATGTAAGGTGTTGCACCTCCAAGCTGAGTGAGGCCTCATCGCAGCAGTAGAGGAGTCCATGGACTGGCATGTCGAAATGGGAATGGGAAGTGGAATTAAAATGGGTGCCCACCAGGAGTTCCCACTTTTTCTGGCAGATAGAGTGTAGGTGCTCGGCAAAGCAGTCTCCCAATCTATGTCGGATCTCACCAACATACAGAAGGCCATACTGGGAACACTGAATACAATAGATCACCCCAACATACTCACAGGTGAGGTGTCGCCTCACCTGAAAGGACTGTTTGGGACCCTGAACGGTAGTGAGGGAGGAGGTGTAGGGGCAGGTTTAGCACTTGTTCCGCTTGCAAGGTTAAGTGCCATGAGGGAGATCAGTGGGGAGGGGCGAATGGAAAAGGGAGTTATGAAGGGAGCGATCCCTGCGGAAAGAAGAAGGTGGGGGGGAGGGAAAGATGTGCTTGGTGGTGGGATCCTGTTGGAGATAGCAGAAGTTATGGAAATTATGTGCTGGATACGGAGGCTGGTGGGGTGGTAGGTGATAGGTTAGCACTTTATTCCTTGGAAAGTTGAAGATTGAGAGGAGATTTGATAGAAGCATACAAAATTATGAGGGGTATAGATAGGGTATATGCATACAGGCTTTTTTCACCAAGGTTAGGTGGGACTACAACCAAAGGTCATGGGTTAAGGGTGAGTGGTGAAAAGTTTAAGGGGAACATGAGGGGAAACTTCTTCTCTCAGAGGGTGGTGAGAGTGTGGAACGAGCTGCCAACGTAAGTGGTGCATGTGAGCTCGATTTCAATGTTTAAGGGAAGTTTGGATAGGTACGTGGATGGTAGAGGTATGGAGGGCTCAGGTCCGGGTGCAATCGATGGGAGAAGGCAGATTAAATGGTTCGGCACGGGCTAAATGGACCAAAGGGCCTGTTTCTGTGCTGTACTTTTCTATGACTCTATGACAGTGCAAAACACCACCCAACGTTGAAAGAATTGGCACATGGACAACCTACACGCTTCAGAACCAGAACGGAAGCCACACATCCTCAACCCAGAGGAGTGAAGAATGCTCTGTTCTACATCGACAACCAGTTAACTTTTTTTTAGAAGCTCCTTGTGAGCTTGTGATATTTTTCTAATTTTAATCCTTCTGCAAATGATATTGTAATCGTTCATTTTTACAGAACAGTTCCAAGGTAAGGTGCTCAGAGACTGTACAGTCACAGTCATCCTTCACAGCCAGGAACAAAATCTGGATGCCATGGTAACCTAGCGTTTAGCATGACGCCATTACAGCTCAGGGCATTGGAGTTCCAAGTTCAATTCCAGCATCCTCCGTAAGCAAGTTTCTACCTTCATTCCTGTGTGTGTGTGTGTGTGTGTGTGTGTGTTGGGGCGGGGTGGTGAGGCAGGGGGTCCTCCAGATCCTTAAACAGAAAATTCTACAAAGAGCAGTGGATTCAGCCCAGTCCATCACAGGTAAAGCCCTCCCAACCACTGAGCACACCTACATGAAACTCTGTCGCAGGAAAGCAGCATCCACCATCAGAGACCCTCACCACCCAGGACATACTCTCTTCTCGCTGCTGCCATCAGGAAGAAGGTACAGGAACCTCAGGACTCGCACCACCGGGTTTAAGAACAGTTACCATCCCTCAACCATCAGGCTCCTGAACTAAAGGAGACAACTTCACTTGTCCCATCATTGAAATGTTCCCACGACCTATGAACTCACTTTCAAGGACTCTTCATCACATGTTTCGTGATATTTATTGCCTACCTATTATTATTATTTCTTTCTCTTTGTATTTGCACAGTTTGTTGTCGTTCTCACAGTCTGAACGCCCAAGTTGGTGCGGCTTCCATTGATTCTATTATGGTTACCATTCTACTCTACGTTGACTGGCCAACTCCTGTGAAGCAGCTGGCGCCAAACCGTATCAGTCCCTGCCGTTCCTCTGGATTCATCAGACGCGAGAAGAGGGCGAGCTTGCTACATGGGCAACAGCTTGCTCTCCGTATCGCACTGTCCAGGGTTGCGTATCCAGACAGCTAGGACACAACATCCATGGTCAACTCTGACCAACGGAAGCCCTCAAATTCAACCTATTATTCGATTATGTATTTATTGAGTATGCCCGCAAGAAAATGAATCTCAAGGTCGTATATGGTGACGAATACATACTTTGATATGTATTTGAACTTCAGGTGCTCTGGTTTCCCCCTACAGTCCAAAGACGTACCAGTTAGTAGATTAATTGGTCATTATGAATTGTCCCGTGATTAGGCTAGGGTTAAATCAGTGGGTTGCCTGGCGATGCGGCTCAGTTCTACGCTGTATCTCTAAATAAATAAATGTAGTTCCTGATTGTTTCACTCCCAACATAATTCCTGACTGTTGCCAATTTCTTTTCTAATAGCCAGTCAAAGTTATATAATTGTCAAAATCTTATCGTCTATGGCCAAGGGCCTCCCGTCCTTCAGTTCCATAGGTTTTCTTTCTGTCGCCGATCTGATCATGGCAATCCACTTTGTCAGGCAGCTGTCTCCACTCACTGTCTGCTTTATTAGGTACACCTGCACATCCGCTCATTAACGCAAATAGCAAATCATAAACATGAGGAAGTTTGCAGATCCTGGAAATCTGAAGCAGCGCACAGAAAATGCTGGAGAGGAACTCAGCTGGTCAGGTAACACCTACGGGAATAGGTCACCGTTTCAGGGCAAGGACCTTCTTCAGGACTAGAGAGGAAGGGGGAAGACGCCAGAATAAAAAGGTGGGGGGGAGGGGAAGGAGGATAGACGGAAGGTGAGGGGTGAAGCCAGGTGAGTGGGAAAAGTAAAGGACTGGAGAGGAAGGTATCTGATAGGAAAGGAGAGTGGACCATTGGAGAAAGGGAAAGAGGAGGGAACCCAGGGGGAGGCAGGTGAGAAGAGGTCAGAGGTCAAATTGGGGAATAGCGGAGCGGGAATTTTTTTTTAACTGGAAGGAGAAATCGATATTCCTGCAATCAGGATATCCAGATGGAATATAAGGTGTTGCTCCACAACCCCAAGGGTGGCCTCCTCTTAGCACAAGACATGGTTGGAAAAAGAACGAGAATTAAGATGTTTGACCACGGGGAAGTTCCACTTATGACGGATGGAGCAGAGGTGCCCAATGGAAGGTCCCTCCGATTTACAACAGGTCTCACCAACATAGAGGAGGCAGCATTGGGAGCACCGGACACAATAGACGTCCCCAGCAGACTCGCAGGTGAAGTGTTGCCTCGCCTGGAAGAACTTTTGAGGCCCTGAATGGAGGTGAGTGGGCAGGTGTAGCACTTAGCCCACTTGCAGGGATATGTGCCGGGAGGGAGATTAGTTGGGAGGGATGAATGGACAAGGGAATCGTGGAGACAGTGATAGCTGCAGAAAGCAGAGAGTGGGTGGGTCAAGAGATGTCTGGTGGTAGATTCCCTTTGGAGATGGCAGAAGTTGTGGAGGATAATGTGCTGGATGTGGAGGCTGCTGGGGTAGTAGGTTAGGGCAAGAGGAACTCTATCACTGTTAAGATAGAGTGAGCGTGGATGTTCAGGAATTGGGGGAGATGTGGGTGAGGACAGCATCAATAGTGGAGGGAGGAAAAACCCTGTTCTTTGAAGAAGAAGGACATCTCTGATGTCCTGGAATGGAAAGCCGTGTCCTGGGAACAGATGTGGCGGAGATGAAGAAGTTGAGGAAAGGGAATAGCATTTTTACAGGAGAAATGGTGGGAAGAGGTATAATCGAGATAACCGTGGGAATCAGTAGGTTTATAAGAGATGTCAGTTGACAGTTTGACTTCAGAAATGGAGACAGAGAGATCGAGAAAGGAGAAGGAGGTGTCAGGAATGGACCAAGTGAATTTAAGGGCAGGGTGATGAAATTGACGAGCTCTGCATGAGTACATGAAACAGTGACGATGCTGTCGTCGATGCAGCGGATGAAGAGTTGGGGAGTATAACTGGGGAAGGCCGACGAAGAGGCAGGAATAACTGGGGCCCTCGCGCGTGACCATGGCTACCCCTCGAGCTTGCAGAAAGTGGGAGGAGCTGAAGGAAAAATTGTTCAGGGGTAATCACAAGCAAAAGAAAATCTCCAGATAGTAGAAATCCAGAGCAGCACACACAAAGTGCTGGAGGAACTCGGCAGGTCAGGCAGCATCTGTGGAAAAGAGTGAACAGTCGAGACCCTTCATCAGGACTCAGTTCATGGTGATGGCCAGTCCTGCCAGATGGAGGAGGGTGGTGGCAGAGGGGAAATAGTTGGTTCTTCTGTCAAGAAAGAAGCAGAGAGATTTAAAGTCTTCTTGATGGGGTTATTAAAGGGACTGAACATCCATGGTGAAGATGAGGCGGTCAGGGCCGGGGAATTGAAAGTTAGTGAAGAGAGTGGGGGAGGGAACGTCGAGGGAGGGTAGGGAACGTCGACTCAGACCATGAGAGGCCTGCGTCGGGCATCTTCATGTCTTACAAGGCGCAGATTGGAAGTCTGTGTGGGACGCCACTCCTCACACAGACACTAGAGCAATGTGTGGTTAAGTGCCTTGTTCAATAAACACGCTGCCACAGCTGAGGCTCGAACTAGCGACCTTCAGATCACTAGACGAATGCCTTAACCACTTGGCCACGTGCAGAGATTGAGGGCATGAGAATTGTCGCGGATGTAGGCGGGAAGGGTCCAAACAAAGGGGGATAGAATGAAATCCAGGTATCAGGACACAAGTTCAGACAAATTTGCCAATCATGAGGCAGCAACCCCATGGTGACAAGGATCATTGCTGTTGTGACACGGGACCTAGTCAAGGATGGTAAGGATCCAAGTGCTGGAGTATCTGAGACTAGAATCAAGACACGATACAAGACTTAAACAAGGACAGGTTCTAAACTAGACTCTAGACGAGAATCCAAAGCAAAGCTGACGACTGAGCACCGAACCGCGGTTAACCATACTCTGGAGAGTCAGAGCGTCTAAACCCTGGAAGTTGGCATGGTCGGGTGCGTATCGTAACAGCTGCTCAGACCAAATAGCAAAATGGGGGAAAGAAAAGTCTGATCTAAGCGACTTTTGATTTTTGGTGCCAGATGGGGTGGTTTGAGTATCTCCGAAACTGATGATCTGGGATTTTCATGTACAACGGTCTCTAGAGTTTACAGGGAATGCTGCGAAAAGTGAAAAGTATCCAGTGAGTGGCAGCTCTGAGGGTGAAGATGCCTCATTAATGAGCGAGGTCAGAGGATAGTGGCCAGACTGGTTCAAGCAGACAGGAAGGTGACAGTAACTCAAATAACCACACGTTACAACAGTGGTGTGCAGAAGAGCATCTCTGAACGTACAACATGTAGATCCTTGAAGTGGATGGGCTACTGCAGCAGAAGACCACAAATGTACACACAGTGGCCACTTTATTGGGTACAGTGGTACCTAATAAAGTTATCACTGAGTGTATATTTAACACACAGCGTGGGTAGATCCTGCCAGTGGGATAAATGGATAGAGCAGACAATGATATTATACTATCCACTATTATATATAATTCAGCATCGTAAAACATTAACAATGATCATCAGCACCAGTACACTGCAATAACATGGATTTATGGTGCCAGCTGGAAGATTCACAGCCTCCTCTTGTGCCGTGATGAAGTTGGAGGAGCAGCAACTTATATTCTGCCTGGGTAGCCTCCAACCTGATGGCATGAACATCGATTTTTCCTTCTGGTAAAAAAATTCTCTCTCCCTCCCTGCTTCTATTCCCCATTCTGGCCTCTCACATCTTCTCACCTGCCATCATGTCCCCCTGGGACCTCTCCTCCTTCCCCTTCTCCCATGGTCCACTCTCTTCTCCTATCAGATCTCCAGCCTTTGACCTTTCCCACCCTCCTGGCTTCACCTATCACCTTCCAGCTATCCTCCTCCCCTCCTCCAACTTTTTATTCTGGCTTTTTCCCCCTTCCTTCTCAATCCTGATGAGGGTCTTAGCCCGAAAATGTCGACTGTTTATTCATTTCCATAGATGCTGTCTGACCTGCTGAGATCCTCCAGCATGTTGTGTGTGTTCAGCTGGAAGGCATACTTTCTGCGGAAATACATTAACATTAATTTATCCCCTGGAGCACATATCATTAACAGCCAATTAAGGAGGTGTTGAAAAGCACCTTGAATTGGACCCTGAGATGCTGCACATCTGTGCTGATGTCACTGTTTACAGGTAACTGTTAATCTTCCCTGATTATGTCTATCTGTAAAACCAAAACCACTGGGAAGATAATTATTCAATGATATTTTCCCTAAGCTTTTAAAAGATGACATTATATCAATAAAATTGAAATCTAACCTGGACTCTTCCATTAATCCTCAGACACCCTTACCCCTTTCATTGATTAAAGATTCAATATTGAAGAAGAGCATTATTTGTCCAATGTATACATATTATTGAAGTATGTATACATTATACAACTTTGAGATTTGTGTCCTTACAGGCAGCCACCAAACGTAGAGTCGCAAAGAACCCATAAAAAAAGATAGCCGAATGCCCAATGTGCAGATAAAAAAAAACAAATCATGCAAACAGTAAAGGTAAGCAAATAGTATTCAGAACAAAAGTGAGTCCACAGACACAAAGCCAGAGCAGGCCGCAGCCTCAGCTTCAGTTTAGCACAGAGCAGAGTAAATGACATGGAGCCCTCAGACCCAGAGCCCAGAGCAGGCCCCAGCCTCAGCCTCAGTTCAGCACAGAGTTGAGTAAACGCGAGCAGAACCAGCCTGACCCTCGCCTCTTGTCCTGACACCCTGCCTTTTCAACCCACCTGGCCCAGCATTTAGATCATACAAATATCGTTCCTCACACTAGAACTAGACAATTTGTCATGTGTATATCAAAACATAAGGCATAATGTGCCATTTGCGCCAAATCAAATCAGCGAGGATTGTACTGAGCGTCGCTGTGCTTCCAATATCAACATAGCATGCCCACAACTCACTAATCCCAAAGCTCTTCAGTTGCTAGGGGAATTATATTCCAGAGCGAGAAGAGACACCTACTTCCCCCAGAGATGGGTCAGCTCTCCTCTTTCCATGCAGGCTTGAGTGTTGTGGCATCTCAGAGAGAGAGAGGAACTCGAGGACCAGAGAGTAAAAGGACATCCCTTGAGAGATGAGAAGGATTTTTCTTTAGCCAAAGGATGGTGAATCTGTGAAATTCATTGCCACAGATGGCCATGGAGACTAAGTCATAGGGTGTTGTGTTCGCTCACCTATAACTACTGATGAGACCCAAAGCCAGCCGGTAGAACAAGCAGGAATTCAAAATAACCCTTTATTCGGTAAGACTACACCAGTTTCAAAACTCAACTCAAACTCACACTCTCCACTCGGACTACTGTATTTAAGTGTTTTAGCCCAGAACAATTGAGTCCTTGATTGGGACAAGAACCCATCAGTGAAAGTCAGCCTAGGATTGGTTTCATCTGGCCACTAGGTGTTAATTGTTCTGGCTTGCCGTAACATTGGGTATATTTAAAGCGGAGGTTGATGCGTACTTAATTAGGAAGGGTGTCAAAGGTTACGGGGGTGGGGAGCAGGAGAATTGAGTTGCAAGGGAAAATAAATCATCCATAATCAATTTTTAATTATGCTGGCTGCTTTACTGAAGCAATGAAAAGTGTAGACAGAGTCTGTGGAAGGGAGATATCAGCACCTGTGGTATCTTATTTCCTCTTAAGTGCTTTGCTCTTTTTGTTGTTAGATAACTTTAACTTTTTTAAATTATTTCTGATATTCTTTAAGTTTAAGGATTCCAGTGACATTCAGAAACATTCAAAGTTTTTGGCAAGTTTGGCAGCTGGCTCAGTCAAGGGCTGTGGTTCGCTTGTTGCTCAGGGGGCAGGGTTTGTTCTTTTCTCTTGACACCCTGCCGCTATTTTGAGAGTACTTACATGCACAGGACTGCTATTGTCATTAAGGATCGAGCTACCATTTGGCAGCAAGTGGATATTGGCAAAGCCACAAATGATACATTTAGATTTAGTAGGTGGACCACTGTATACAGAACAGCGAAACACTGTGGGTCAACCAGAATACACTCAGTGACACATTGCAAAAAAATCCCCGAGTCGCATTCTTCAACGTTAAGCAGTGTCGTGGTATTTACAATCCTTAAGAGTGTTGCCAATGGCTCAGTTCCAACAACAATGTCTTTACAAAGGAACACTTATAAGATTGAATTCCTCTCCTGGGCAGAAAATTACATACTTAAGGTCCTACAGTCTTTCCCGGTTGGTTACAACTGTGAGAGAAGGAAGGGATTCAGTTGGCACCAAATGCACTCAAAGTTCTTACATAATCTGAAACCTATCCCTACACGCCATTGTGTATACAGTACCCATGTAGGATTTACTGTTCTCTATATAAACAACAATTGCAGGGGCCCTGGCAGAAATATTTAAAATGTCGCTGTCTACAGGTTCCGAAGGATTGGAGAGTGGCTCATGTTGTTCCGTTGTTTAAAAAAGGATCGAAAAGTAATCCGGGAAATTATAGGCCGGTAAGTTTAACGTCGGTAGTAGGTAAGTTATTGGAGGGAGTACTAAGAGACAGAATCTACAAGCATTTGGATAGACAGGGACTTATTAGGGAGAGTCAACATGGCTTTGTGCATGGTAGGTCATGTTTGACCAATCTATTGGTGTTTCTCGAGGAGGTTACCAGGAAAGTGGATGAAGGGAAGGCAGTGGATATTGTCTACATGGACTTCAGTAAGGCCTTTGACAAGGTCCCGCATGGGAGGTAAGTGAGGAAAATTCAGTCGCTAGGTATACATGGAGAGGTGGTAAATTGGATTAGACATTGGCTCAATGGAAGAAGCCAAAGAGTGGTGGTAGAGAATTGCTTCTCCGAGTGGAGGCCTGTGACTAGTGGTGTGCCACAGGGATCAGTGCTGGGTCCATTGTTATTTGTCATCTATATTAATGATCTGGATGATAATGTGGTAAATTGGATCAGCAAATTTGCTGATGATACAAAGATTGGAGGTGTAGTAGACAGTGAGGAAGGTTTTCAAAGCCTGCAGAGGGATTTGGACCAGCTGGAAAAATGGGCTGAAAAATGGCAGATGGAGTTTGATACAGACAAGTGTGAGGTATTGCACGTTGGAAGGACAAACCAAGGTAGAACATACAGGGTAAATGGTAAGGCACTGAGGAGTGCAGTAGAACAGAGGGAACTGGGAATACAGATACAAAATTCCCTAAAAATGGCGTCACAGGTAGATAGGGTCGTAAAGAGAGCTTTTGGTACATTGGCCTTTATTAATCAAAGTATTGAGTATAAGAGCTGGAATGTTATGATGAGGTTGTATAAGGCATTGGTGAGGTCGAATCTGGAGTATTGTGTTCAGTGTTGGTCACCAAATTACAGGAAGGATATAAATAAGGTTGAAAGAGTGCAGAGAAGGTTTACAAGGATGTTGCCGGGACTTGAGAAACTCAGTTACAGAGAAAGGTTGAATAGGTTAGGACTTTATTCCCTGCGTAGAAGAATGAGGGGAGATTTGATAGAGGTATATAAAATTATGATGGGTATAGATAGAGTGAATGCAAGCAGGCTTTTTCCACTGAGGCAAGGGGAGAAAAAACCAGAGAACATGGGTTAAGGGTGAGGGGGGAAAAGTTTAAAGGGAACATTAGGGGGGTCTTCTTCACACAGAGAGTGGTGGGAGTATGGCATGAGCTGCCAGACGAGGTGGTAAATGCGGGTTCGTTTTTAACATTTAAGAATAAATTGGACAGATACATGGATGGGAGGTGTATGGAGGGATATGGTCCATGTGCAGGTCAGTGGGACTAGGCAGAAACTGGTTCGGCACAGCCAAGAAGGGCCAAAAGGCCTGTTTCTGTGCTGTAGTTTTTCTATGGTTTCTAACAGTTTCCGATTTATCTCTTCCTCATTATGGCAACATGAAGACCACAATGAGATGAGTGGTGCACCTGGCTTTTACACCCAAACATGCATGAGAGCAGATTAATGTAGGCTTCAAACTCAAGAGATTCTGCAGATGCTGGAAATCCAGAGCAACACATGCAAAATGCTGGAAGCAGCATCAATGGAGAGGAATAAACAGCCAGTGTTTCGGGTTGAGATCCTTCATCAGGACTCTGTAATGTATAATGTGGGCCTAGACCATAAGACATAGAAACAGAATTAGGCCATTTGGCCCATTAAGTCCTCTCTGCTATTCCATCATGGCTGATTTATTTTCCTTCTCAATCCCATTGTCCTGCCTTTCCCCCGTAGCCTTTGATGCCCTTACTAATCAAGAACTTATCAACCTCCATTTTAAGCATACTGGATGACTTGGCCTCCACAGCTATCTGTAACAATGAATTCCACAGATTCACCACCCTCTGGCCAAAAAAAAAAACCTCCTCATCTCCATTCCTAAAGGATGTTCTTCTATTCGGAAGCCTTGCCTTCTGGTCCTAGACGCCCCACTATAGGAAACATCCTCTCCTCGTCCACTCTATCTAGGCCTTGAGGAAACTGGATCAAGGAAGAAAGGAAAGGAGGAGGGGAATCAGACCGAGGGAGTGGACAGCTGAGGATACAAGAAGGGGTGAGAGGAAAAAGAGGGGAAAGGAGGAGTGAGAAATTACCAGATGTTGGAGAAATCAATGTTCATGCCATCAGGTTGGAGGCTGCCCAGATAGAGTATACATTGCAACACACACACAAAATGCTGGAGGAACTCAGTAGTTCAGGCAGCATCTATGCAAACATATAAACAGTCGGCATTTCGGGCAGAAACCCTTCGTCGGGACTGACAAGGAAGGGGGGAAGACACCAGAATAAAAAGGTGGGAGAAGGGAAGGAGGATAGCTGGAAGGTGATAGGTGAAGCCAGGTGGGTGGGAAAAGTCAAGGGCCTGGAGAAGAAGGAATCTGATAGGAGAGGAGAGTGGATCATAGGAGAAGGGGAAGGAGGAGGGGACCCAGGATGAGATGAAAGGCAGGCGAGAAGAGATAAGAGTGGGGAATAGAAGAAGAAGGGAGGGGAAGGAATTTTTTTAACTGGAAGGAGAAATCGATGTTCATGCCATCAGGTTGGAGGCCAGACAGACGGAATATAGGGTGTTGCTCCTCCACCTTGAGGGTGGCCTCATCATGGCACAAGAGCAGGCCATGGACTGACATGTCAGAATGGAAACAGGAATGGGATTTAAAATGTTTGCCCACTGGGAATTCCCACATTTGGCGGAGAGAGCGGAGGAGCTCGATGAAGAGGTCCACCAATATACGACTGGCCTTACCAATGTAGGGGACGCTGCATCAGGAGCACCAGACACAGTCGATGACCCCAGCAGACTGGCAAGTGAAGCGTTTCCTCACCTGGAATATACGCTTGTCCAATTTTATTCTCCATTGCCAAGTGGAACAGTGCAGCATGTAAAACAAGTGAGTTCCTCAATCCAATCAGTCCCTTGCTGGGTCAGTTCAATGTGTTCAATAAAACAGAATGCAGAGAGCAGGTGGAGGTGACACTTAGGTTAGATTAGATTATGAGGACATGCAGTCCTCTTTTATTGTCATTTAGTAATGCATGCTTTAAGAAATGATACAATGTTCCTCCAGAATTATATCACAGAAACACAAGACAAACCAAGACTAAAAAAACTGACAAAAACCACATAATTATAACGTATAGTTACAACAATACCGTAATTTGATAAAGAACAGACCATGGGCACGGTAAAAAAAAGTCTCAAAGTCTCTCGGAAGTCCCATCATCTCACGTAGATGGTAGAAGGAAGAGAAACCCTCCTCCTGCCATGAGCTTCCAGCGCCGCAAACTTGCCGACGCAGCATCTTGGAAGCACCCGAACACAGCCGACTCTTGAGTCCGCCCAGAAACTTCGAGTCTCCGACCAGCCCTCCGACACTGAGCACCGAGAACCATCTCTGCCGAGCGTTTCGACCGCAACCCTGGCAACAGGCAGTAGGCAAAGCCGAGGATTTGGGGCCTTCCCCTCCGGAGATTCTCGATCTCACAGTAGCAGCGGCAGCGAAGCGGGCATTTCAGAAGTTTCTCCAGATGTTCCTCCGTGCTTCTCACGTCTGTCTCCATCAAATCAGGATTGTGCACGGTACCTACTTAACAAATGCAGATATCATTCTGGAGCGGCCGCGTGCGCTGCATCGCGTTGCCATCTTCTCCTCCCCACTTAGTGGTACAAGATCCAGAATGACCAAGTTTTGTTATGAGCTAACTTGGTTGTGTCCCTTACTAAATTGCCATTGCTTTGGACAGTAAATATGGTTTAAAACTGGACCACGTTCAGCCACCAAAACTCCACATTTTTGGCAATCATTTGCTTTTGTATCTTTCTTTGATCTTCTAAGTCAGCATTTGATTTAGAAACAGGAATTTCCTGCTTACAGCAAGAGTATTTTTGGGATTGTTCCAGGCTAATTGACCAAAGAAAGTGTGCACCAAGGCCATTGCACCTTAAAGTGAGCAGTCACTCTCAAATGCCTGTGGCAAACAACTATTCTAATAGTCTAATTTAACCTATCAAAAAATATACTAATACCAATATGTGATTTATGATGGAAGCTCTGTTTAGCCGAGACAGCTTCTTGTTAATAAATACGCAAATCATAAATCCAAGATAGCAGAAATGGACTGGTTTTAGTTTAAGTTTAAGCACTGAGTCTGAACTCGTGCATGAACGGGAATTTGGAAAATTGCTAAGACACAGGAATTCCAGTCAGTTGGAATGCTCACAGATCCCTCTCGTGTTATTATCTGCCTTGATAGCTGCCTCCTTGATTTTTAACAGGTCAAGTCCAACTTCAAGAGAAAAGTTGCCTACCTTTCTCCCACTGCTTGGCCTTAAAATGCGGAAGAGATCTAAATTCCTATTTCACTTCCCTGACCTAGTTGGAAATGCTGAAACCGCTTAAGCAAGATTACTGATGGAAAGACTGACAGTCCATTTGGAGATGTCCCACCACCCATGTTTTTGCTCACTGACATAGCCTCCCAGCCCAGCAATAGTTAATTTTTTTAAATCCCTTCATGGGAGTATCATCACTCCCTCTGAGATCTCTACTACTTCAACTCTGATTTCTCTAAGCGTTCCCTATTAATGGTACGGCAAATGACCCAACGGAAAATCCTGGCAATTCTGGACAAGGTTTCTCACTCTCTGCATGCCACCTTGGCTGAACGGAGGAGCACTTTTAGTAATAGACTGAGACAACCACACTGCTCCAAAGAGCGACATATGAGGTCATTCTTACCCTCAGCCGGGGAAGTGATGATCCCCTCCTGTTAGACTGTTTGAGGTAACTTATTTTTTATTCTTTCTACATCTCTTCTAATATTTATATCTCTGCATTTGTAACGCTACTGTGACATTGTAATATCCTTTGGGATCAAAACTGTATCTACCTATCCCTATCTAATGGTTCATTTGTCCTGTTTAATACCAGAGAATGTATACAGCATACAACCTGAAATTCTTGTTCTTCATTTCATTCAAGATTCAAGATTCACGTACGTTTATTATCAAACAATGTATAAATTATACAACCTTGAGATTTGCTCGCTCACAGGCAGCCACAAAGCAAGAAACCCGAAGGAACCCAATTAAAGAAGAAAATAATAAAAATAAAAAGACCAACACTCGATGCGCAAGACAAAGGAAAAAAAGGAAAATAATGTGTAGCCCCCCTGCCCAGTCTCAGGGTCATCCAGCTCACTGTCATCTCGGGAAACAGCCCTCGGCCCCGCCAAACTTGGTAATAAAGTTTGTGAGGATGCTGTGTGATGTACCCCACCCCACCCAAATAACAGCCAATACACCAGATACGATTAAATGAATTACAGTTCATAGGTATTACTGGAACTATATAATTAAGAGAGAATAAAATAGAAAAGGAAAATAAAAGGCGCCACACTTATCAAAGTTCAATCTCTTCATGCACAAACAGTTGGAGCTCAGGACCCTTCTTCTTCACCCTGTGACCCCTCGGACCACCTCGACTGGCCGCCTGGGACCAACAACGGTGGTTGACCAAACGCTCCACACGAGTCCATCTCCGTCTCCTCTCCTCGCCGAGCACCCTGGACCTCGGACTCCTGCTCGGGATCCGACCCCGCTAGCCGACTCACAGCACCTTGTCCATCCTCTCTCTCTCTCGCGCGCCTTCGACCCCAAAAACCCGCGCATCACAAAAAGTTACAGACACACTAGAAAGAATAACATCTATCCCAATTGGTTCGTTCGCTCTCTTATCGATAACATAACCCAAACAAGCTGCTAGCGGGAGGACTTTCTCAGCAGTTAATATAACAAAGAAGCCATTTTAATTAGTCTACACAGTAACATAAAAGAAGAAACCCCTCACACATGCAAACAATGGAATGAACAACGTCCATGAAACAGAAAAAAAACAAAGAATGAATGACAAAAAAAGTTAGAACCTCAAAGCACCCCTCCCTTTCCATACACAAGCACCAGCCAAGCATCTGCACACTCGCTCCCCCGCCCCACACTTGCTCCAGCAAAAAGCATTACTCAACCCACCAACCCCCATGCAAGGGATAGCAAAGCCCTGAAAGATACCATGACTTAGAGGTCGATCAAAAACCATTGTTCATCCCAATAGTTCAACATGCCACAGGTTCTCTCTCTCACTAATGAGGGAGAGAGGGATATCGCTCCTTCCACAGCGAAAGGGAAGACTGGCAGCTCGCTGTTTCTATGTTACAGTCTGCAGCAACGCTTTCTTTTGGGCTTCTCCGACACGAGAATCGGCAGCACACTCTCCGTCACACCACCGTGAGAGAGAAAGAGATTGCTAGAGTGCAGGGGCCCCTGAAAGCCACACCTGCCGCCTCGATGTTCTGATTTCCCGCAATGTTTCGGTCGACGACACCGGCGGGGAATCAGGCCGTCCACAGGGCCGCACAAGGCCGCGCCCCGAAGGCACATATCTTCCCGGCCGCTCTTGGGGATATCAAAGACACTGGGCTGTTCAGCGAGCTCCTAGAGCAGGAACCCACGGCCATGAGGAACCCCAGTGTCAGTGCAGCTGTAGATCACGGACTCTAACAGGACCCCAGCCACCTTGAAGAGGAAAGAAGAGACATTAAAGAGAAGAATTTAAACTGTTTTGCAGACAAACTCAGAGAAGTCGCCTTCTGGCACCATCTTAACACCTCCCCTATTTTATGATAGAATATAGAACATAGAACCATTCAACACTGGACGGTTCTCCATGTTTGGTCTCTGATGTTGTTCTGATTACTCCACCATTATTGACCATGCTTTTAGGTACCAGCACTGTAAGATCTGGAATCCACCCCATAAACTTCTTCACCTCTCCCTCCCTCATCATCTTCATTATGTGCCGAGTATGTGACGTGGGCGAGCATAGTCTATGAACATGATTGTTGTTGCCAAATTCTACAGAAGTGGTTTGCCATTGCCTCCTTCTGAGCAGTGTCTTTACAAGACGGGTGACCCCAGCCATGATCAATACTTTTCTGAGATTGACTGCCTGGAGTCAGTGGTCACATAACCAGGACTTGTGATGTGCACCAGCTGCTCATACGACCATCCACCACCTGCTCTCACAGCTTCACGTGACCTCGGTGAGGGGAAAATAGTCTACCCTGTTACTTCTACTAGGTGCATGACCATACACTCCTCGACACTGTATTCCACCTGCCACTCCTTTGCCCATTCTCTAAATCTGTCCAAGTCCTTCTGTGGTCTTGTTGCTTTCTCAAAACTACCTGCCCCTCCACCTATCTTTGTATCATCTGCAATCTTGGCCACAAAGCTATCAATTCTTGGGCTTGTACACGCTGGAATTAAGGAGATTGAGGGGGGATCTGATTGAGACATATAAGATTATTAAGGGATTGGACAAGATAGAGGCAGGAAATATGTTCCAGATGCTGGGAGAGTCCAGTACCAGAGGGCATGGTTTAAGAATAAGGGGTAGGTCATTTAGAACAGGGTTGAGGAGGAACTTCTTCTCCCAGAGAGTTGTGGAGGTGTGGAACGTGCTGCCTCAGAAGGCAGTGGAGGCCAATTCTCTGGATGTTTTCAAGAAGGAGCTAGATAGGTATCTTATGGATAGGGGAATCAAGGGTTATGGGGACAAGGCAGGAACCGAGTATTGATAGTAGATGATCAGCCATGATCTCAGAATGGCGGTGCAGGCTCGAAGGGCCGAATGGTCTACTTCTGTACCTATTGTCTATTGTCTATTGTCTAATTCTGTCATCCAAATCATTGACATAGAGCGTAAAAAGAAGTGGCCCCAGCACAGACCCCTGCGTTACCTGCGGTCTGTGCTACCTCCACCATACCTTACAGTCAGGATGGTATTACCCAGCTGACGCATAGTATTTGAAGTACACCACATGTATCACTTAGTGTTGAGGCCAATAAGTTCCACTTTAGTCTTATCGGACGGAAGTGATGAGATTCTAATGTGATGAGATTTAACCAGGGCTTCTTCCTTGCCACTTCGACATAAATACCCTTTTTGCACAAGGCCTTAGAGATCATGGAGCCACTAACTTCATCTCCAGTTGCAGCCACTGGTTTCAGCAGCTCACGCAGAGTGACTGTTGGCATCACAGTAGCCTCTCTTACAAATGCCATTCTTCTCCGGCGATTGAGTTCAGAGTGACAGCTTGGCCTAGGCAATGTGGCTGTGGTTTCATATTTTTTCCACTTTTTTATGGTGGCCTGCACTGAGCTCCGAGGTAGGTTCAGTGCCTTTAAGATAGTCTTGTACCCTTCCCCAGATTGGTGTTTCTCCAGTATCAATTCTCAGACCTGTCTTGAATGCTCTTTGGTCTTCATTTGGTTTGGTCTGTTGAAAATTTACCACACTGTTGCACCTTACAGAGACAGGGGGTATTTATTCAATTGATTTCATTGAGAACAAGTGACTCTCCAATTTTCTGCATTAACAAATTGGGTGAGTTGGTAAGACAAGATATAGTAATGCATCCAGTGGAAGTTAGCACAGTAATTACAAAGGAGACGAATACTTTTACAGCCTCACAATTTTGGTTTTTAGTTTTGAGCAAATTGTTGACAGGATTTGGAATTTTTGTTTTGATTTGGCATGATGCAAAATGTTTTCTGTAGGTTAGCTCAAACAATCCTACTTCAAAATATTTTAAATTTAGAAGATGAGACAATTAAAGATGAAAATAGTTGTGGGGGCTGAATACTTTTTTAAGGCATAATACAGTACATATGACAAATACAACTAACCTTTATCTAAATCTGGACAGCATGGTTCATTATACATGTATATGGTTGCAATTACAGATTATTAGCAATTTGATTGCATTTTTATTTTGGGACAAGTGATGTAACTTACTTACTGCCCATTACGCCACTGGCGTTTATGGCAGTAATGAAGGTCACCCATCTTTGGTGGTGTTCAGGGCTTCCTTCATCAATGCCAGTAGCTTCCTCTCGGTTTTCACTACTGTCAGCCATGCGGGTCCTGGGTGAAGACTCAGGAATACCATCACACTCAGGTGTAGAAGGATTGCTGTTTCCATACAGGTTTAGTTTGACCAGTCAGGGTTGTTAGCCCTGAGCTGAACCCCTGAACCTGGAGGACCGGTGGACCTCTCTTAGTCCAGCCTCTACCCTTTGACCTGTTTGGCATGGATGACCCTACCAAGAGCCAAAGCAGAAAGCCCTGACTCCAGCCAACATAGCTCTCGGGGTCACTGAGGCACACAAGCCTCCAAACCCAACGACTAGGTTGTGGTCCTTTTGGAGGGCACGTGACGGGATGTTGGAAGGGATACAACCTTGTAGCTTCAGCGCCCAGTAGTGTTCTTGCTAGTGGATGAGGCAGCTTAAGTGGGTCAGACACAAATAAAACTGTCTTTCCAATGAGACACTGCGAGAAGAGATGACAAAAGCAGGATTAAGGAATGTCACTTTAATTTTCCATTCCACTTCCTCGGTCTGCCCTCCTGCACTGTTAAATGAAGCCCAACCATGCTTGAGAAATAACATAGTACCCTTCAGTGCCAAGTGCAACGATTTCAGGTAGCAAATAACCTGCTAGAGGGACTCAGTGGGCCATGGTTTTATAAAGCAGAGTTAGGCCATTCGGCCCATTGAGTCTGCTCCACCATTCCATGATGTCTGATTTATTATCCCTCTCAACCCCATTCTCTTTCCTTCTCCCCGTATTCTTTGACAACCTAAACTAATCAAGAACCTATCAGCCTCCAGTTTAAATGTACTTGTAATACCCTGGTTTAGATTTCTACTGCTATGCCATGGAGTAGTTTATTTACTTTATACTTTATTGTCGCCAAACAATTGATACTAGAACGTACAATCATCATAGTGATATTTGATTCTGCGCTTCCCGCTCCCTGGTTTACAAATATTAAATATTAAAAATAGTAAAAATTAGTACACATTAAAAATGTAAATTATAAATCATAAATAGAAACTAGAAAAATGGAAAGTAAGGTAGTGCAAAAAAACCAAGAGGCTGGTCCAGATATTTGGAGGGTATGGCCCAGATCTGGGTCAGGATCCATTCAGCAGTCCTATCACAGTTGGAAAGAAGCTCTTTGGTTGGCATCCATCTGTCTTGAAAGACAATTGGTGATAATCATCATCATGACAAGCCTGGGAGGAAGGTATGGAGATCCTGAGATGCCCAGTCGTCGAGATCGCCTCTCGACCTCACCAGTGTAGTCCAAAGGAAAGCTAATGAAGCAATACGTTTGGCTGCAGGAGCTGCTGGAAGGTTGTTCAATGACGTCCGGCCGCCTGAGGGTCTCCACTCCGGATTTGCTGTCTGGGTTTACTCCCGTAGCCTTTGTCTCTCCCGAGGCTGCCCACGAGGCAGTGGGGCTGTTTACCCGCAGCTGGGGATCTGGTTCATGAGCGCCAGGGTGTGCCCACACACCAAGTGGGCCTGCGTGCTACGTGTGCAGGGGCCAGACGCCCTCCCCGTCCTCTGTAGTTCAATCTGAGACTGAAGGGAGTTCAGTTTCCGCGTGTCGCCAGCGAGGAGGCACTACATGAGGCTTGCTGTTGGAGGGGCTACGTACTGTCAGGGAGAGACTCAGACACTCAGCTCTCCTTTTCGCAAGACTGCTAGCCAGCGGTGGAAGCTGAAAGTGAGAGCGACAAGCACTACCCACACTAGTCACATTATAACAACCATTTTAACACCACATGAAAGCTTTAATATATCAGTTACCATGGGTGAGTTTACAGAGTTTAAATCCCATGGAAATCTTAGTCTTTTCCCCAGGGTTGGGGAGCCCATAACCAGAGAGCACAGATGCAAGATACAAAGGGAGCAACTTACGAGACTTGACAGGTACCAACTTCACACAGAAGAAGTATAATAAGAAGGAGATGGTACCAGCAAATGGCGCTACCAAAGGCAACATCCTCAGAACAGATCATGAAGCAAATCATTTCACATCTTTTACGGCTTCTTTTTATTTCAGGTGTGGCTTTGTTGTTGAAGCCCGTTACCTACAGCGGTGTGTTTTCGGGCTGATCAGGAAATCTGGTGCGTTGCTGGCTCTGAGAGAGTTCCACAAGGCCACAAGCGAAACGTGCGGCGTCGAAGCCAGGGAACCTGGAGATGGGGTGCGAGCCCATGATTGACTCCACCTCTTGGCGATTAAAGTGCCGAGGAAGATTGAAATCATCGAGGCGAGTGTGGAGGATGAGTGAGTGATCAGCGCCGTCTTCCAGCCTCTTGTTCGCTGATGCCAGGGGAAGGTGTCCGCGTGTGACAGTCTCTCTCTCTCGATGCTGTCGGAGGATGGTGCTGGAGCTAGGTTTAATCGACGCGGTTTGTAGATTGTGAACTCTAATTCACATGTGGTGTGCTTCTAGTTTTTCTGGTCACTCCTACTCTTGTTGGGTGGGTTTGGGTGATTTTAAGTCAGGATGGCCTGCAGATAATGAGCACTGAGCTGAACTGAATAAACCTTTTGATTTTGTGTCTTATATTCTGTGATTTTGCTCAATCTTTTTTCTTGCCATTTGCATGATTTGCATAAGGTTTTTTTGCATGGTGGGGGGAGAGGTGGTTGATGTTTTTTCTTTGAACAGGTTCCATGGTTCTTTGTTTTGCGGCTATCTGTGGAGAAGACGAATTTCAGGGTTGTATACAGCATGCATACTTTGATAATAAATATACTTTGAATCTTTGGATAGCAAGCACCTGAAAATTAGCTGCCAGAAGAATTAGTCTGGGCTGTAGAATTGCAACATTTAAGAGACATTCGGATAGGTAGGTGGAAGGTGATGGTCATGGACATTTATGGGTCAATCACAGGCAATTGGGACTAACATGGAGGATGCTATGGTAACCATGAATCAGTTGGGCTGAAAGGCCTGTTTCACTACTATATTAGTCCAATCCTCCAAAACAGCACAGATCGGTGACAGTGAAAGTAGCTATTGGTTTTGACTGATCTGTTGCCAGAGAACATGGAAACATAGAAATCTACAACACACTACAGGCCCTTCGGCCCATAATGTTGTGCCCTACATGTAACCTACTCTAGAAATTGTCTAGAATTACCTTCCCGCATAGCCCTCTATTTTTCTAAGCTCCATGTACCTATCTAAGAGTCTCTTAAAAGACCCTATTGTATCCACCTCCTCCACAGTCACTGGCAGTGCATTCCACGCACCCACCACTCTCTGTGTGGAAAACTTAGCTCTGACAACCCCCTTGTACCTACTTCCAAGCACCTTAAAACTGTGCCCCCTCGTGTTAGCCATTTCATCCCTGGGAAAATGCCTCTGGCTATCCACACGATCAACGCCTCTCATCATCTTATACACCTCTATCAGGTCACCTCACATCCTCCTTCGCTCCGAGGAGAAAAGGCAAAGTTCACTCAACCTATTCTTATAAGGTACGCTCTCCATTCCAGGCAGCATTCTTGTAAATCTCCTCTGCACTCTCTCTATAGTATCCACATTCTTCCTGTAGTGAGGTGACCAGAATTGAACACAGTACTCCAAGTGAGCTATAACTAAGGTCTTACATAGCTGTAAAATCACCTCATGGTTCTTGAACTCAAAGAGCGTTTTCAAAGATTCAAAGTACATTTATTATCGAAGTATGTATGCAGTATACAACCCTGAGATTCATCTTCTCAGAGACAGCTATGAAACCATGGAAACCATTCAGAGGAAACGTCAAACACCCAACGAACAAACAGCAAAAACTGAGCAAAAACACACAATGTAAAACATCAAACCACAGAGGTATTGAAACAGTCTCAGAAAGTTCATTTTAGATCAGTTCAATTTAGTGCTGTGTCGTTCATTGCCTGCAGACCGCAGAGCCAGTCTGCCCCGATCAAAATCGCACAAACTAGCAATAAAAAGGTGTAACCAGAAACACATCATAGCATGAACTGCAGAGACAAGTCCACCTACCGTGTTGATTAAACCTTGCCCAAGACCCAAGACTCTGCCACCATCCTCCAACAGCAGCCAGTGAGAGTGAGAAAGAGACTGGTCAAACGCAGGAGAGGGTGCTGAGCACCAACTTGCCTTCTGCTCTCATCCTCATTGATTTCAATCTTGCCTGATGTTGTAATCGGCGAGAAATGGGCTCGCTGCCCGTCTCCAGGCTTCCAGGACACACACTCCACTCCAAGCCTCACTGAACTTTCTCGGCGTGAGAGCGAAGTGTCAGATTGCTCAATCGGCCGGAAAACGTGCCATCAAAATGCGAATCACAGGTTCCGATAGTAGCTGAATCCAATTTGAAGGAAGAAGAAGTAGAAGCTTTGTGGACTGTCTGAAGGACGTTGCCTTTGGTCACATTGCTCATTGGCACCATCTCCCTTTGTCCTTTACAGGTCTCAATCACTGGAATAGCCTCAGAATGTGAGACTGTCATAAAATTACAAAATGTTTATTTGATGGTAGATTATATCAGAACAATAGCCGAGTTGCTCTTAACCTTGGTGGATGTTAGTAAAGAAGGGTAGAATAAGAAAGGAGAGGTAAATAAAGGGAGAGATGGAAACAGTGGTCAAGAAACTGAATGGCCTATCATGTGAGCTGCACAATTAGATTAGATTAGATTATGAGGACACTCAGTCCTCGTTTATTGTCATTTAGAAATGCATGCATTAAAAAATGATACAGAGTGATGTCATAGAAACACAGGACAAACCAAGACTAAAACTGACAAAACCACATATTTATAACATATATAACATATAGTTACAACAGTGCAAAGCAATACTGAAATTTGATGAAGAGCAGACCATGGGCGCGGTAAAAGAAGTCTCAAGTCCCAATAGCCCCATCATCTCACGCAGACGGTAGAAGGGAGAAACTCTCCCTGCCATGAACCTCCAGCACCGCAAACTTGCCGATGCAGCACCATTGGAAGCACCCGACCGCAGCAGACTCTGAGTCCGTCCGAAAACTTCGAGCCTCCGACCAGCCCTCCGACACCGAGAACCGAGCACCATCCACTGCCGAGCACTTCGATCCCGCCCCGGCCGCCGAGCAACAAGCAAAGCCGAGGATTTGGGGCCTTCCCCTCCGGAGATTCTGGACCACACAGTAGCAGCAGCAGCGAAGCAGGCATTTCAGAAGTTTCACCAGATGTTCCTCCGTGCTCTCACGTCCGTCTCCACCAAATCAGGATTGTGCACGGCACCCTACTTGACAGATAACAGATATCACCACCGGAGTGGCTGCTGTGAGCTGCGTCGCGCCACCATCTTCTCCCAGAGGAGAGGATCAACTAATTTCAATTGTTGGAAAAAGATTCTTGTTACTAGAAAGCAATTTGAGTGAGGCAGAAGGTGATTTTACAAACACATTTAATTACAAACAGTAAAACATTTGACCAAACATCTAAGTTCCCTATAAGTTACACTACTACTGAACTAAGAGCTTGGCAGACAGATACTAAGCTAAGAGTGTGCACAGGCACTTCTAAATCTGGAGCATCCTTTCTTCAGTGTGAATCTGGCTCTGGGGATGAAAGAATATAGGCCAACCCCAGTGTGAATCTGGCTCTGGGGATGAAAGAATATAGGCCAACCCCAGTGTGAATCTGGCTCTGGGGATGAAAGAATATAGGCCAAGCCACCTGCACGCTCCACACTCCCATACCCCCAAAGTGTGCGAAACCGGACACCAGCACGGCAGCACACAAGGCAACCGATGGGAAAGAGCTGCCGCACTCCCCAAACAGGCCAGTCAGTGACCGGCGAGAAACGGCTCCCGGCCGAAGAGTAAACCAGCCCCCCCCTCCCACCCGCATGACCACTGTGAAGGAAACTGGTGCGTTTCTGATAACGTCTACAATCTTTGGCTCTGGATCCACCTGGTGATATGATGTGCAAACTGCAAGAGGTAACCGATCAAATAGTTGTCAACCAAAACAATTTAAAGCAAAAAAAAAATCAAATTTGTCATCATATGCACGCAGAAAGTTATCACAGGGACATAACCTTATATAAGCAGCATTGACAAGATAAGCAATTTCACAAGTAAGAATATAGTTAGAGCAAAACAAAACAAAGTCTATCATACCGAAAAGAGATTAAAGTGGCCACAGTGTTGCTCTATCCTCAAGCAACTGTTTCTTCCTCAGGATGTACAGTATGTGTTGGAGTTTCAATTTTAATACAAAGAAAGGTACGATAAAATGAAAATCTGTACAATGGCAGCACAAAACTCTCACGTTGTCCAGTTCTTCCGACTCACACCTCTCAGACTAACAGCATCTCCATTGAAAATTTTCATTCTCGTCATTCTGATCCCTCTATTCACCTTGTTCCTCCCCATCTCTGTCACCTCCTAGAGCCAGGGGTTCCCAACCTGGGGTCCACAGACCCTTTACTTAATGAGGTGTATGGGGTGTCAGGGAGGGGTAGCACCTCTGGTGGGGGAACATGTCACGTCCTTTTCAAGGTGGTTAGTCCACCTTTGGTCCCCACCTGGCACTCAGCTCTCACCTGTGGCTCCTCGTAGCTGTTTGCATGCGACAGTGGCCATACCCCGGGTGACGGCTTCGACAAGCCGGCTAAACCAGGTGAGGGTAGCCAACGGGTCTCAAACCCTCGGTGAGATAGGGAGTTGTCTATCCCAGCATGTGAAGACAGACTCCGGCGGATTGAGCGGACAAGACCAATGGAAGGTCCAACGGTCAAGAAGGCGGTCTCTGCAAGCGTCGTGGAACGTGTAGAGCAGGACAAGACACAGAAGACGTCCTGGTCATCCACTGCGCCTAGTCCCACCTCCAGCCATCTCGGCTCTGTCTTGCCACTGGATCCAGATGGGAATTGGGAAGAGAGAGTGAGGCTGACGCTGCGCAACTCTCTCTCACTTAAATCCAAATCGTGCGCTAGTCTCGTCAACATCTGGTGTCGAGGTCGTCATTGACGTTGACAATGGATGAACAAACACGAACACTTAATGATATTGGTCCAGGGCATAAAAATGGTTGGGAACCCGAATCCTTGACAAACAAACCTCTGTCATGTCTGGTCTCCTCCAGTTCCGGCTTCATCAACACTTTGACAAAACTCTCAAAGTTCAGGAATAGACTCCCTAAACAACCCTCTCCCTCTCTTTTGCACACGCTTTACAAGAAGACATTCAAAATCAGCTCCCAACTGAAGCACAACTTACATTTAAAAGAGCAGTTCAAATTGCTGTATCAATGGAAACTGCAGTCAGAGATGCAATCAGGAATGAAAGTGAATATGAACAAAATTGCAACATCCAAATGGAAACATTCCTGGTCAAACAAATTGAGTAACCATTGTAGCAGGAAGTTATGGACCAGGTGCTGCCCAGGCACTTAGTGTTATCTGGATGACATCATTGTTACCAGTAAAGATGACAAGGAACATTTCCAAAACCTCAAGACAATGTTAAAACGATTAGAAGATTATGGGCTCAGAGCATGATGTGACAAGTGTGAATTCCTTAAACCAACCATCACTTACTGTGGTCACGTTATTGATTCACAAGGATTACACAAGAGTACTGAGAAAATTCGAGCAGTGGTGGATGCCCCAAGGCCAAGGGATGTGTCACAGTTGCAGTCCTTTTTAGGATTTGTCAATTACTATAACAGGTTCCAGCCAAACCTAGCTATTGTGCTCACCCCTTACTACAGATTGGGAAAAAATGGCAATGAACTATTTCCTTGTCACATCAGACACTGTACTCACACACTATGATCCGTATGATCCAATGAAGCTTGCCTGTGATGCCTTGCATTATGGTATAGGTTTAAACTTTTGATCTTCCATCCCAAAGTCCCTTTTTTGTTGCTGCTTGTTACTTGATAATTAAGGTTCTTGTGAAACGCCCTGAACTGATTTTGCCTGTTTAAATGTTTTCTCATAAATAGATTGTCACTGTAATATCTTGAAAGGCTGAGACCTTGACTGGGACCTGAAAAAACGTGTAGCAACAGCACAGTTGAAGCAAGGGAGCCCCGGACAGAGGGAAGAATCATTTGCAGAGCAGTGGTGAAACGTGACAGAAAACCTTAACAGAAGTGTGGTGATGAAAACACTGTGGGTTTCCAGTGGCTTCCAGGTTCGAGGTAACAAAAGAGGTAATGTGTTTCATTTTGGCAAGCAATGCACACGCAAAAGATAAACATTAAACATTTAACACTGGGGGAGGAAGTATGCTTGAGGATTGTTGAGATCCACGTGATCTTAAGGCATTAGACCAAAGGACAAAAACCATAGCCAAAGATCAGAGTTCAACCAACCCTTTTGATTTCGGTGTTCCGTCCATATTTTTAGATTCAGAGAAATGAAGATAGAAGATAGCATGGCACAGTAGAGTAGTGGTTAGCACAATGCTTTACAGTACAGGTGACCCGGGTTCAATTCCCACCGCTGCCTGTACATTCTCCCCGTGACTGCGTGGGTTTCCTCTGCATGCTCCAGTTTCCTCCCACAGTCCAAAGGCGTACCGGTTGGTAGGTCAATTGGTCAGTGTAAATTGGGAGGGAGGAGAAGATGGCGGCGCGATGCAGCGCGCGCGGCCGTTCCGTATGATATCAATTATGTGTTAACTAGGGGGCCGTGCACAATCCTGATTTGATGGGGACAGCCGTGAGAAGCGCAGAGGAACACCTGGAGAAACTTCTGAAATGCCCGCTTTGCTGCCGCTGCTACTGTGTGATCGAGAATCTCCGGAGGGGAAGGCCCCAAACCCTCGGCTTTGCCTATTGCCTGTTGCCGGGGCCGGGGTCGAAGCGCTCGGCAGAGATGGTGCTCGGTGCTCGGTGTCGGAGAGCTGGTCGGAGGCTCGGAGTTTTCGGACGGACTCGGAGTCGGACTGCGGTCGGATGCTTCCAGGATGCTGCATCGGCAAGTTTGCAGCGCTGGAGGTTTACCGTCTGCGTGAGATGATGGGACTTTCGAGAGACTTTGAGACTTTTACTGTGCCCATGGTCTGTTCTTATCAAATTACGGTATTGCTTTGCACTGTTGTAACTATATACTATAATTATGTGGTTTTTCTCAGTTTTTAAGTCGGTTTGTCATGTGTTTCAGTGATATCATTCTGGAAAAACATTCTATCATTTCTTAATGCATGCATTACTAAATGACAATAAAAGAGGACTGCGTGTCCTCATAACCTAATCTAAAATTGTCCCATGATTATACTAGGGTTAAATTGGGGGATTGTTGGGTGGCACGTTCAAAGAGTTGAAAGGGCCTATTCAAATAACAGAGCACACTTGATGGGCCTAATGGCTTAATTCTGATCCTCTGTCTTATGGTCTACAATCGCAGCATTTTGATGAGTGGAGACAGAGGCAGTTGGAAGACTTGGCACCTTGTGTCTCTAGAAGTGTTGATGATGCCATGCCGACTACAGCACCTCCATTGGTGGGAGGGTGTTACAGCAGGGCAGGCGCAGACACCATTGGCAATGGACATTGAACTTCATGACAGAATAAGGTGCCATGAGAACAGGAAGCCATGATTTGCATAAAAAGTACAGATTTCAAACTTGGAAATCCACACCCTGATAAAGAGAGATGACTTTGTCGGGTATTGTGAAAGAGGATTAAGGATAATCCTCTGGGTGACTTTATCCAGCAGCTAGAGTGGAGAGATTCCGAGTTCAGTTGCTCACTTGTTGGATTAGCTGGTCTCAACCAAGATAATTCCTTCAGTGGGGAGCTGTCAGCTGACAATCAGAAAAGATGAGGATCCGGATATCCAGAAGTTTGGACAAAGTCACCGAGAGGATTATCCTTAATATCCAGAGGTTTGGTACAGCAATCGCAAAGGACTACAGTATAGGGATTTTCTACCACTGGATAGGGAGGGCCCGGGTTGGATGAGGAAATCCATTAATTATTGTAGTAATATATCACCCCAGGAGGCCACATGAGTGGTACCTTGCATTTGGAGTGAGGGTTGTGCCCACTCCAGAGACCAGCTGATTGAGCTGTGCAAACTGACGCTACTGCCCAGAGTGTGGCCCAAGATCTCGCAACACCGAGGCTGCAGGGCCCGAAGTGAAGGCTGAGGCTAAGAGGAGGAAATATAAACCTTCTATCCCCACGATCATCGTGGGAAATGTGAGGCCCTTGGGAAATAAGATGGACGAGCTTAGTGCACTGGTTAAGACCCGGAGAGGATAACGGGAGTGCTTAACTGAGACCTGGCTACATTTGCATTTCCCAGACCACAGTGCTACCATATCCAGCTTCAAGATCGTCTGATCGGACAGAGAGATATATTATTATTCTGTACTTTATTATTAGTTAAGTCTGCATACTGCTTGGTATGCTCCATCTACCAGAAAAAGAGGGATCTCCCAGTGGCCACCCATTTTAATTCCACTTCCCCTTCCCATTCCAATGTGTCCATCCATGGCCTCCTCACGGCAGTGGAGGAGGCCACTCTTAGACCTGGAGGAACAGCACTTTATATTCCATCTGGGTAGCCTTCAACCTGATGGCATGAACATCGATTTGTCGAACTTCTGGTAATACATCCCGCCCCCCCCCCCCACCTTCACCGTTTCCTATCCCCTTTTCCTTCTCTCACCTTATCTCCTTACCTGCCCATCACCTCCCTCCGGTGCTCCGCACCCTTTTTTTTCTCTTCCATGGCCTTCTGCCCTCTCCTATTAGATTCCCCCTTCTCCAGCTCTGTATCTCCCTCATCATTCAACTTCCCAGCTCTTTTCTTCACCCCTCCCCTTCCTGGTTTCACCTATCACCTCCTGTTTCTCTCTCCCCTTCTCCCGCCTTTTAAATCTACTCCTCGGTTTTTCTTCTCCAATCCTGGTGTCTCGGCCCAAAACGTCAACTGTAATCTTTTCCATAGATGTTGCCTGATCTGCTGAGTTCCTCCAGCATTTGGTGTCTGTTGCTATGAGAAGGCATTACAGGGCTTCATCATCATTATTATGTGTCATGTCATATGACATCATCATTATGTGCCATGTCATATGACATCATTGTTACGTGCCATGTCATATGCTGTAGGTGAGCAAGGTCTTTGACCGCGTTTGTACTTGGCAAATTTTTCGACAGCATGGTTTACCTTTGCCGTCTTCTGGGCAGTGTCTTTACAAGATAGGTGACCCCCCCCGCCCCCCCGCCAGCCATTATCAATACTTTAGAGATTATCTGCCTGGCGTCAGTGGTCACATAACCAGGACTTGTGATCTGCACCTGCTCAGACGACCATCCACCACCTGCTCCCATGGCTTCAAGTGACCCTGATCTTGGGGCTAAGCAGGTGCTACACCTTGCCCAAGGATGACCTGCAGGTTAGCAGGGGGAAGGAGCACCTTACACCTCCTTTGGTAGAGACATAACCCCACCCCACCACCCATGCATAGTTTATTCATGTAAATAATTTTTTAAATTATAAACAAAGTTTATTTTGATATATAAAAATGCATTTTGCACATCCTTTTATCCACCTTTTCTCCGATTCCTACCACCTTTAAGGATCTAAGGACATAATCTACTTTGTCGATATTCTCCACTTTTCTAACGTCTCTTGTGATTCACCTCCCAAAGTACATTACCTCACACTTCGATTATTGTCTTCTGCCTTCCTCCTACAATTGACCCAACCCAAAAGCCAACCTTAATCTCCATTTTACCTTTTCTCTTTCCTTCTGTTTATTCATCCAAGATTGTTAAATAGCTGCCACCCTGTGCCAAATTGAAGCATAGTTATATAGTAACGTCATACACACCCAATGGAAACTGCAGGAAACTGATCCAAGAAAATTTCGTTTCGGGCCCTTGAAGGATCAACTACAATTTGAGTTAATTTCAGAGATGTTTTCTTTCAAATTGTCTGTCTCCTTGATTAATATTTCACCCACAATGAGATGGTCCTGCTGCAGAATGAAACCTTTTTACTCTTCTTAGGTGAGGGGTAGATAACTTGCTGGATCTGGATTACATTACCAAAGATTTGTGGAACAAATTTAAAAAGATATAGATGCAGGAATGTAGTGAGGTGTTAAATTGATTTGAGTGAAGATCTAGCCCAACATATTGATGTAATTATAACGAAGGCATCCCAGAGGCTATATCACCAAAGTTTATGATATGCCACCGAATACTCTAACTAATTTCTATAGAGGCATGGTAGTGCAGTGATAAACACAATGCTTTATCGTGCAGGTGACTCAGGTTCAATTCCCGACGGTGCCTGTAAGGAGTTTTTATGTTTGCCCCGAGACCGCGTTGGTTTCCTCCCACAGTCCAAAGACCTACCGGTTGGTAGGTTAATTGGTCGTTGTAAATTGTCCTGTGATTAGGGTAGGGTTAAATTGGTTCAAAGGTTCATTCATTAAGTGTACAACTTGAAATTCTTCTTCTCCGGGTAGCCACGAAACCAAGAAAGAAAAGAACGGCAGCACGATCACCAACTCCCCCAAATCCCCCTCCGTGCGCAAAATATGAACAGCAACGGAACAGGCGCATTAGCCCCCAAATCCTTCCTCCCACATGAAAAAAACGAACAAAACGGACAGGCACATCAACCCCCAAATACCTCGTCCTGCACAAAAAGATGAACTAAACAGAACTGGCAAATTGATCCCAAAATCCACCCCCCCCACCACCCAAACAAAAAAAAACAAGGAAGGTTGAGCGAAAAGTACAGAATATTAAAAACTATAAGACTGAAAAATAATAAAGTCTATAGTCCAAGTCCACATCCAAAACGCTGAAAAATCTGGGCAACGTTCTCCGGAAGGACTTTCCCTCTCTGTAGCAGAGTGACCAACAGACAGGCAGCTGGCGCTCACCTTCCGCACTCACCTCGATGTTTCAATCTCTCCTGTCGCTTTAATCAGCGAAATGGCGTCAAACTTCGGCGTGCACCCCGTCCCGCAGCCTGCCCGCATAGTCTGCTTCCTGCAGTCCTCTCGGAGACTGCAAAGCACTGGAGCACCCAAACAATCTCCGAACAGCAAATCGCGGGCTCCAGCAGTTCCAGAGTCGCGTCCAAGACGAAAAGCAGGCATAAACAAGTGAAGAGCTGGAAGAGCCTAGTCCAAATAAATAAATAAATAAAAGAACATTCTGACTGGTTGCATTGGCGTCTGCTATGGAGGTATCAGTTCACAAGATCAGAGAAAACCTTAGAGGGTTGTAAACTCAGTCCGCTCCACCATGGGTACTAGCCCTCCCCATCGTCATGGACATCTTCAAAAGGCAATGACTCAAGAAGGCAGCGTCCCTCATTAAGGACCCTCACCATTCAGGACATGCCCTCTTCTCATCACTACCAAAAAGAAAGGGGGAGGTACAGGAGCCTGAAGATGCCCTCTCAAAGTTTTAGGAATAGCTCCTTCCCCTCTGCTATCAAATTTCTGAACAGTCCATGAGCCCATTAAAGCCACCTCACTACTTTGCCCTCTTCTTGCACTATTTATCTAAATTTTTAATGTAATTTTTAGCAATTTTTACATATCACACTCTACTGCTGTGCGAAACGCCAGATTTCACAGCATATAGTACTGTTCAAGTCTTAGGCACACACACATATAGGTAGGGTGCCTAAGACTTTTGCACAGTACTGTATTAAGTTTATGTATCGCACTGAACTGCTGCCGCAAAATAAACAAATTTCATGACAAGTGTGAGTGATGATAAACCTGATTCTGATCTGGGTCTCTATTGTGGACGGAGAGTGGGAAGGGGGCAGGGAGAGGGGAATCATGGTTGGGAAAGGGGGAAGGGAGAGGGGAGGGAGCAGGAAGCACCAGAGAGACATTCTGTAATGATCAGTAAACCTCAAACACAAGGAATTCTGCAGATGCTGGAAATTCAAGCAACACACATCAAAGTTGCTGGTGAACGCAGCAGGCCAGGCAGCATCTCTAGGAAGAGGTACAGTCGACGTTTCAGGCCAACACCCTTCGTCAGGACTAACTGAAGGAAGAGCTAGTAAAAGATTTCTTCTTTCAGTGAGTCCTGACGAAGGGTCTCAGCCCAAAATGTCGACTGTACCTCTTCCTAGAGATGCTGCCTGGCCTGCTGCGTTCACCAGCAACTCTGATGATCAATAAACCTATTGTTTGGAATCAAATGACCTTGTCTGCTGTCTCTGGACTGGCTATGTCTGTTCCCGTGCCACCCCCCTCTGCCCCTGGCACTCCTTCTCTGCCACCTATTCCACACCCCTCCTGCAGCGCTCCACCCTCGCCATTCCCAACAACCTTTGCTCCTGCCAGATTTATAAACTCGCCCTCCGCTCCACGTTGACAAACCCACACACCCAAGGATGTGCTGGGATTGCACTGTACTGTATGTCAGTAATTATGACATACCTGAGCCAGTGATGTACCCAATTGTAAAACGATAGTTATGTTCTTTTCTGCTAAATAGTTGCACAAGTTTATGGTAAAGCTATTCAGAATAACAAGCAAATGTAAAGCTTCCCTTAGATTGTGGGATGCTCCTCAACACCCCTTTGCCCAGTAACCTCAGACCCACACCCCCTCCATGAAGATGAGACCTCTGTTATCATTCCTGCTGTCTCATATCAGGCTCCCACCATTAAACTCCCACACACCCAACCTGTACCCTTCACAAATCTTTCCCAACTAATACAAGTGAAGGGCATCTCCGTCATCAAGCCAGCACCTCACTGGACCCCTAAAGGGCAGGAGAAGCGCAGGAGACCAAAGACGACTTGGCGCTGTACCGCAGAGGCAGAAGTGAGGACTCTGAGCCACACCTGGGGCACAACAGAGAAGATGGCCGAGGACAGACAAAGATGGAGGACCTTCATTGTTGTCCTAAGCACCAGCGGTGTGACAGATAGTCAGTAAGTAATACAAGTGAAAATAAACATAGAACATAGAACAGTACAGCACAGGAACAGGCCATTCGCCCCACAACGTTATGCTGAACCGGTTAAAAGCAAATGGAAAACCCCCGAAAACTAATCCCTCCTACCAACACAATGTCCATATCCCTCCATCTTCCTTACATCCACGTGCCTATCCAAATGACTCTTAAAAGCCTCTAATGTATTTGCCCCTACCACCATACCAGGCATCCACCACTCTCTGAGTAAAAAAACTTACCCCTCACATTCCCTTTGAACCTACCCCCTTCACCTTCAACACATGCCCTCTGGTGTTAGACATTTCCATCCTTGGAAACAGATACTCTCTGTCCACTCGATCTATGCCTCTCATAATCCTATGAACCTCTATCAAATCAGATCTCCTCTTTGCCTCTGGTGCTCCAGAGAAAACAACCCAAGTTTATCCGCCTCCCGTGATAGCACACGCCCTCTAAACCAGGCAGCATCCTAGTAAACCCCTTCTGCACCTTCTCCAAAGCTTCAACATCATTCCTATAGTGGGGTGACCAGAACAGTACACAATATTCCAGATGTGACCTCACCAGAGTTTTAATTGCAGCTTAACCTACTGACTTTTGAGCCCAGTGCCTCAACTAGCAAGACCAAGCACCCCATAAGCCTTCTTAACCACCTTATCGACCTGTGTAGCCACTTTCAAGGGGTTATGAACTTGGATCCCAAGATCCTTCTGCTCAGCAACACTTAAGGACCTTAACCTTGTCTCCTTGCATTTACCCTGCATGGTGTAACACCTCACATTTATCTGGATTAAACTCCATCTGCCATTGCTCTGCCCATATCTGCAACTGAACTATATCTCGCTGTATCCTTTGCCAGTCTTCTAAACTATCCAGAACTCCACTAATCTTGGTATCATCCACAAATTACTAAATGACAATAAAAGGGGACTACGTGTCCTCATAATCTAAAATCTAAAATCTAAATTTATTTACCCTCCCATCTACATTTTCATCCACAAGGTGTGCATTCTCTGAGAAACAGCTGTTTGTGAAAGCTGCCAACCTTTTACAGGCAATTAATTTGCTGTGCACACTTCCATTTCGTTGTGGACGTCACATTCTGTACCTCATTTATTACTGTTTATTTCTTAAGTAACCTCCTGAATGCTGACAACGAAATTACGGTAAAACTTTGAAAGGAATCTTGATATCAGTCATGTGGGTGTTTACCATTTACTCCCTTTTCAATTGATTTTTTGATTGAGTCTACCAGATGTAATCTTCCTGGCAATCAACAGAGAGAGAAAGAGAGAGCAAAGGTGGAAATCAACATAATCCTGTGAAACAACTGCGGGAAAAAAGAACTAGAAATATCCAATAAGTCAAACAGCGCCTGAGGAGACAGAAACAGAATTAATTATCTATGTTGGCAGCACTGTGGTGTAGCAGTTAGGGTAACTCTTTGGACTACAGGTGACCAGGGTCCAATTCCTGCCTCTACCTGTCAGCGGTTGGTATGTTCTCCCCGTGACCACGTGGGTTTCCTCCCTCAGTCCAAAGACGTACTGGTTGGTAGGTTAATTGGTCATTGTAAATTATTCCGTGATTAGGCTAGGGTTAAATCGGGAAGTGCTGGGTGGCACGGCTCAGAGGACCGGGGGGCCTATTCCATGCTGTACCTCAATAAATAAATAAATCTTTCATCAGAACCTCATCACTTCTATTTCCTTCAGTGTACACATATTCTGTTTTCGTCTTTTTACTACTTCATATAAATAGGCATCCGTTAGTCTCGTGAGACCATGGATTTGCGCCTTGGAAGGTTTCCAGGGCACAGGCCTGGGCAAGGTTGTATGGAAGACCGGCAGTTGCCCATGCTGCAAGTCTCCCCTCTCCACGCCACCGATGTTGTCCGAGGGAAGGGCACTAGGGCCGATACAGCTTGGCACCAGTGTCGCCGCAGAGAACTGTGTGGTTAAGTGCCTTGCTCAAGGACACAACATGCTGCCTCAGCTGAGGCTCGAACTGGCGACCTTCAGATCACTAGACCGACGCCTTAACCACTTGGCCACGCGCCACAATACTTAGTATAGGATCCTTAATATAGGATCAAGAGAAATGACATTACTCTGTGGAATAATTTCTCCATCTACATCTGGTAATTATTTACCAGAGGTAGTTCCCGAGGGAAACCCCCAGCATTCAGATGGTCTCTCTCTCTCTCTCCCTCCCTTGACGCCACTGAAGTTCTGGTTCAGCAGTTTGTGAATTGGACTGTAGTTCGGTTGGACTCTTTCGACTTTGTGTTTTTATATTCCGTGTTTCTGCTCGTTCATTCTTGTTGCTGTTTGCGTGAGTTATTTGGGTTTTTTTTGCAAGTTGGGGGGGGGGTTCGACATTTTCCTTTGAACAGGTTCCACGGTTTTCCTTGTTTCATGGCTGTCTGTGGGAAAACGAATCTCGGGGTTGTATACTTCACACGAATTTTGACAATAAGTGTACGTTCAACTTTGAACTTTGAACATCAGCAAAGATAATTTGGTTACAGAGTTTATTTAACGTTTAGGGTTAGAACATAGGGCAGTACAGGCCATTCGTCCCACAATGCTGTGCCAACCTTTTAACCTGCTTTTCTCTTCCCACATAGCCCTGAATTTTTCAATCACCCATGTGTCTATCTAAGTCTCTTAAATGACCCTAATGTATCTGCCTCTACCAGGATCCTTGGCAGCACTGTGTAAATAAACCTACCTCTGTCATCCCCCCCATATTAATTTCAAGAGGACTAGAATATAAGAGCGAGGATGTAATGTTGAGGCTTTATTAGGCACACTTTGTGAGGCCTCTCTTGGAGTATTGTGAGCTGTTTTGGGCCCCTTATCTAAGGATGTAGGGACGTTAGAGATGGTTCAAAGGAAGTTCATGAAATGATCTCAGAATATGAGGAACGTTTGAAGGTTCTGGGCCTGTACTCACTGGAATTTAGAAGAATGGGGAGGGGGTGATCTCTTTGAAGTCCACTGAATGTTGAAAGGCCTCGATAGAGTGGATTTAGAGAGGATGTTTCCTGTGGTAGGGGGAGTCTAAGACCAGAGGACAGTCTCAGAATAGAGGGATGTCCATTTAGAACGGAGATGAGGAGGAATTTCTCTAGCCAGAGAGTGGTGAATCTGTGGAATTCGTTGCCACAGGTGGCTGTGGAATCGAAGTTATTGGGTGTACTGAAGGCAGAAGTTGACAGATCCTTGATTAGTCGGGGTGTGAAGGGACACGGGGAGAAGGCTGAGAGGGAAATGGATCGGCCATGATGATATGGTGGAGTAGTCTCTTTGGGCCGGATGGCCTAGTTCTGCTCCTATATCTTATGGTTTTATGGTCCATACTTACCACCAATCATAATTTTCCTTCAATGTTTGAGCAACATTTTGCACAATATCTAAAATACTTGCAGGGTACAACTGAAAGGAGAACATACCCAGAGCTTATGATTAAAAATATGAGACACTTCTAACAACCAATTATCCATAGAATTTATAATTGGTTTTCTAGTATTCAAACTTGAGATTATCTCAAAGGTCCATACCTTTTGCCTTATAATGTGGGGAACAACACTCTTCAAAGTTCAAAGATCAAAGAAAATTTTTTATGGAAGTATGTATGCGTCATCATATTCTTGTCCTGTGGGGGGCGTGGCTTATTATGCCTGTCAATAGTTGCTTTGTCTTGATTGGTTAGTTTAAAACTCCACCTGCTTTTCCCATTGGTTAGCCACCTGGTGTCCAGTTTCAACCATCCCGGGTATAAAACAGCTTGCCCTCTCTCCCTTTGTTTAGGGTCAAGTGGTGTGCATAACCACTGGGAAGGTATGCTCTGCGTGCACTTTTAAATGAGTATATTTGTTGAATATTCAGCTTTGTAGTTTCTGTAACTTGGGGAACGTGAATGTTTGGTCGAATTTTTACTGTTTGTAAATAAATGGTTAATATACTTATTCACAGTCAATGTTTTCTGTCTCACTCGCCAGACCTGCAAACATGATTCAACATTACAATACTGCCCTGAGATTCATTTTCTTGCAGGCATTCCCAGTAGCATAAAGAAATACAACAGACTCAGTGAACAATCATAGTTCTAAAGAAGAATATTGTGTAGAATATCCAGTAGTTGTGTGTGAGCGCCACCATATATCGCCAGCACTATCATTAAATCAGTCTTTTTGACGGATGACACTGTCTTTTGGAAATTAAATGAGGCAAATATACAGAGCCTTCCTCTTATCCTCAGCCTCCACTCTCCACCTTTCCAAATCAGAGGTTGAAGATGATTGCCCTTCTCGGGGTGAATGTATAGGAGCCTGATAATCCCCTTGCATTCCTGTTTACACAGCCCGACCTTTGTAGGCTCAGCACTTTCTCTCGTTTGTAGATCAAAGTCATGATTTCTTTGATAGTCATAGTCGTACTTTATTGATCCCGAGGGAAACTGGGTTTCATTACAGTTGCACCAACCAAGAATCGAGTATAAATATAGCGATATAAAACCATAAATAATTAAATAATAATATGTAAATTATGCCAGATGGAAATAAGTCCAGGACCAGCCTGTTGGCTCAGGGTGTCTGACCCTCCAAGGGAGGAGTTGTAAAGTTTGATGGCCACAGGCAGGAATGACTTCCTATGACGCTCTGTGTTGCATCTCGGTGGAATGAGTCTCTGGCTGAATGTACTCCTGTGCCCAACCAGTACATTATGTAGTGGATGGGAGACATTGTCCAAGATGGCATGCAACTTGGACAGCATCCCCTTTTCAGACACCACCGTGAGAGAGTCCAGTTCCATCCCCACAACATCACTGGCCTTATGAATGAGTTTGTTGATTCTGCTGGTGTCTGCTACCCTCAGCCTGCTGCCCCAGCACACAACAGCAAACATGATAGCACTGGCCACCACGGACTCGTAGAACATCCTCAGCATCGTCCGACAGGTGTTAAAGGACCTCAGTCTCCTCGGGAAACAGACTGAGATATTTTATCTTCCATTCCCACGTGATCTTCATCCTCCACGTATCCTCACCAAAGAAGGTTCATCCTCTAGTTCCTGGGTGTGGATTTATTCAGAGTAATTAAACCAGAATCATAAAACCAAGGAACAACTATAAGAAAGAATGAAGCCATTCAGCCATTCTGAACTGAACAAATTCCCTGTGTAATCCAAACAACCAAATTCATAAACCTATAAATTTATAGATCTATAACTATACAGGTTTGCTGTGGACACAACTATTTTTGCCAGAATTTCAGATGATGATAAGAAGGCATACAGGAGCAAGACGAATCAGCTGGTCAAGTGGTGTCGCAACAACAACCTTGCAATTAAAGTCAGGAAGAACAAAAATCTTACTGTGAAGGAAAAGCATTTCGGGATGTATATTGTATACATTTCTCTGACATTAAATGTACCTATTGAACCTATTGAAATCTGATTGTTGACTTCAGAAAGGGTAAGATGAGGGAACTCACATGAGTCCTCGTAGACGGATCAGCAGTAGAGAGAGTGAGCAACTTCAAGCTCCTAGGTGTCAATATCTCTAAGGATCTATCCTGGGACCAACACATCAATGAAGCTACTGTGACGAGAATACACATAGATTAAGATGTTTGCTGGCCTGTGCTGGCACTAGTGGGATCAGCAGTTGATCTGCCACCTGTCTTCAGGAGAGAGAGAGATAAGGAAAACAATGGAGCAGCATTTGGAGATGTTAATGAAGGGGAAGGAGAGCTGTCAAGATCGGCTCCCCCTTTGAACCCCGAACTGTTTGAAGTGATGGACAGGCGATACCCCAGCAGGGGGATAAAAAGGGACAGGTTCGCTAAGGCAGGACACACACGACACCCGAGGTAACGAGACCCTGGAAGCGGTGCGTCTCTCACAAGTCGGTGGGAAGTTTTGGAAGGCCGGTTGCGGGACCAGGCCATGGACGCACAGGGTGGAAAGGCACGATCGGCGGGAACCTGGTGTGTGTCCACCCTTGCCTGGGTGCCAGGTTCACCGCAGGGAAACGATCGTATCTGGAAACGGAGGGGTCACGGTCGGTGACCTCAGATGACATCACAAAGGACTCGCCTGAAAACTGACTGCGAAGGTCTGTGTGGAAGCCTTGAATATTCATTCGTTTTGCTCTCTCTCTCCTTCCCCCACACTGTCCATCTCCCACGGCAGCGATTACTGCGAACTGAACTGAACTAAATTGAACTGAACTTTGCGTCACTTTGAAACTGGTCATTTACCCCTAGACAACGATAGAGCTTGATTGATCCTGTTATCTGAATTCTGTGTACATGTATGTTTATCATTGCTGAACTGTTGCATTCATTATCCTTTTGATTAGAGTACTGTGTTGCTTGTTTCTTTAATAAAACTTTCTTAGTTCTAGTAATCCAGACTCCAACTGAGTGATCCATTTCTGCTGGTTTGGCAACCCAGTTATGGGGTACGTAACACTATAAAAAAAATGCACCGCAGCGACTATATTTCATTAGGAGCTTGAGGAGATTTGGTACATCACCAAAGACACTTACAAATTTCTACTGATGTACCCTGGAGAACATTCTAACCGGCTGCATCACCATCTGGTATGGGGGGTGGTTGTTAGGCTACTTCACAGGATCAAAATAAGCTACAGAAGGTTGTAAACTCAGTCAGCTCCATCACGGACGCTAGCCTCCGTAGTATCCTGGACATCTTCAAGCAGCAATGTCTCAAGAAGTGACACCCATTATTAAGGACCACCCCCCCCCATCACTCAGGACATGCCCTGTTGTCACTGCTACCATCAGGAAGGAGGTACAGAAGCCTGAAGGCTCACACGCAATGATTCAGGAACAGCTTCTTCCCCTCTGCCATCTGATTTCTGAATGGACATTGGACCCATGAACACAACCTCACTACTTTTTAATTTTTTTATTTTTGCACTACTTTATACTTCATTGTCACCAAACAATTGATACTAGAACATACAATCATCACAGTGATATTTGGCACTACTTATTTAATGCAGCTATTTAATACATTCCTACTTACTGTAATGCACGGTTTTTTGTCTATTATTATGTATTGTATTGTACTGCTGTCACATAACAACAAATTTCATAACATACACCGGTGATATTAATCCTGATTTTGATTCTCATTCATAGAACATCGAACAGTATAGCACAGAGCACACTCAAGCTATGATTTTCTGCTGACCATTTAAGTTACTCTAAGATCATCAGAATTTTTCTCGCTCAAGTAGCGATCCAGTTCTCTGTTGTGTAAGTGTTGATGTTGTCCTTTCCACTACCCTGTGAGCTGCAAATTCCTGCCTGCAGCTACTTACAGCGTCAAAACATTTTCCCTGAGATGGCCTTGGTCTCGCTGCCAAGTGTGTGTTTACATAGGCCAGCCCATCCCTTCATTCAGCAAGGGAACCGACTGGATACGGAGGACCTAGACAATGTCCGGTGGCAGGATGCGGAAGATGCCCCATTGCCGTGATGTGTAAATCTTGGCCAGGGATGGTCCCCACAGGAATCCAGACAGTGTCGAGGCCTGTCCGTAACTAACGAGCACACAATCTCAAAAAGAAATTTAAAAGGGAGCAGGTTTACAATTCCAGAACTTGCCCATCCTTGCCTTTCTCCCCTAAGCTGACAACTTCAAGCCCGGAGATTTCCACGGCTTTCAAGGCATCCTAGGCGCACGGTTAAGTTTTGAGACCCTTCTCAAGCTTACGAAGCAATGACTCACACGCCCATACACACAATTAAAGTTAAACTAAGTAGATTTACTGGCTGTCAGAGATGTAGAAGCAGATAAGCAGATATAATAGGAATGATATAATGTCAGATAGGATTCAGAATCAGGTTTAATATCACCAGCATATATTGTGAAATTTGTTGTCTTCATGGCAACAGTACAATGCAATACATAACAGGAAGAAAATAACTGAACCACAGTAAGTATAGGTGAACGCAGCAGGCCAGGCAGCATCTCTGGGAAGAGGTACAGTCGATGTTACGGGCCGAGACCCTTCGTCAGGACTAACTGAAAGAAGAGCTAGTAAGAGATTTGAAATCTCTTACTAGCTCTTCTTCCAAATCTCTTACTAGCTCTTCTTTCAGTTAGTCCTGACGAAGGGTCTCAGCCCGAAACGTCGACTGTACCTCTTCCTAGGGATGCTGCCTGGCCTGCTGCGTTCACCAGCAACTTTTATATGTGTTGCTTGAAATTCCAGCATCTGCAGATTTCCTCGTGTTTACAGTAAGTATGTATATGTTAAATAAAATTAAATAATTAGTGCAAAAATAGAAATAAAAATGTAGTGAGGTAGTGTTCATGAGTTCAATGTCCATTCAGGAATCGGACGGCAGAGGGGAAGAAGCTGTTCCTGAATCACTGAGTGTGTGTCTTCAGGCTCCTGTACCTCCTCCCTGATGGTAGCAATGGGAAGAGGGCATGTCCTGGGTGATGGGGGTCCCTAATGATGGACACCACCTTTTTGAGGCATCGCTCCTTGAAGATGCCCTGGATACTCTGGAGGCTGGTGCCCATGATGGAACTGAGTAATTTTACAACTCTGCGGTTTACTTTGATCCGGGGCAGTAGTTCCATGCTCCCCCACATCAGAGGGTGATGCACCCAATTAGGTTACCGGTTTGCCTGATTAGCTGTTTAAAGGGAAGAGAGTAGCATGATCAGATTTCAGTCCCTATGTTTATTCAAAGCTTAGATTAATAGGTCATTAACAATATTAAGAAATATAAATTCAGTGAAGTATTCCACAATAACAGAATGCATGACGTCATCTAGAATTTGACAGAAACAGAGAATGCTCTACTTCTTATGATTCTGAATTCTGGATTATGTCATGGCCACTCACCTTACCTCCCGTTACACCGCCAGCGTTTTGGGCAGCAATGAAGGTCCTCCATCTCTGGCGGTGTTCAGGGCTTCCTTCTCCATGTCAGTAACCTCTTGGTTTTCACTACTGTCAGTCACGCAAGTCCAGGGTGGAGACCCAGGAATACCGTCGGACTCTGATGTAGAAGGATTCCTCATTGCTGTTCCCATCACAGTTTTGTTTTGATCAGTCAGGGTTGTTAGTCCTGAGCTGCGCCCCCGAACCCAGAGGACCAGAGGACAACTTTTAGTCTGGCCTCTACCCTTTGACCTGTTTGGCATAAAGCCCCGACTCCAGTCAACACAGCTCTCCAGATCATTGAGGCACGCAAGTATCCAAACCCTATGAGGTTGTGGTCTTTCTGGAGGATAACCACTTTATCATTTATCACTTATTTGCAATATCAAAGTAGGTAGAGTTACTGAATGCTGATCAGCATTATTGGAGAAGGAGGTAACATTGAAGATTGACTAGATATACAGTCTTAGACACACACGTGTATATATATATAGCACTTTATTTGGCAATGTGAAGAGGAGAGCAAGTTTGTAAGTCTGGTGAGAACAAAGGATGTTGGGAATGGCGAGGGTGGAGTGCCACTGGAGGGGTGTGGGACGGGTGGGAGTGAAAGAGTGCCAGGGGCTGGGGGTGGTGTGGGTACAGACACACCCAGCCCTGAGACACCAGGCAAGGCCATTTGATTCCAAACAATTCGTTTATTGATCATTACAGAATGGCTCTCTGGTGCTTCCCACTCCCACCTCCTTTCCCCAACCATGATTCCCCTCTCCCTGCCCCCTCCCCACTCTCAGTCCATAATAGAGACCCATAACAGAATCAGGTTTATCATCATTCACTTATGTCATGAAACTTTCTTTTTGTGACAGCAACACAGTGCAACACATAAAATTACTACAGTACTGTGCAGAAGTCTTAGACACCCTAGCCATATATACGTGCCTGAGACTTCTGCACAGAACTGTACTGAATATTTTATATTTCCAGAATCTAAAGCTGGTTAAAGCTAAAATTCAAAGTAAATTTATTATCAAACTACAAATGATTCCATATACAACCTGTGATATATTTTCTTGTCGCATACTTAATAATTAGCATAATAGAATCAATCAATAAAAGACTGCACTAAAAGGATAGACAATCAGTGTGCAAAAGACAAAGAACTGAGCAAATACAAAAAGAAAGAGAAAGAAATAAATAATAATAATAATAAATAAACAATAAATATTGAAAACATGAGATAAAGAGTCATTGAAAGCAAGTCCATTTGTTGTGGGAACATTTCAGTGATGGGGCAAGTGAAGTTGAGTGAAGTTATCCCCTTTGGTTCAAGGGCCTGATGGTTGAGGGGTAATAATTGTTCCTTTCTCTTATTTTTGACGTACAGAAGCCATTTCTCTGAGCACTGTCCACAAGAAGACCACAAGACACCGGAGCTGAATTAGGCCACTTGGCCCATCGAGTCTGCTCCACCATTCTATCATGACTGATTTATTCGCCCTCTCAACTCCACTCACCTGCCATCTCTCCATAACCTTTGGCACCCTTACTAATCAAGAAGCTATCACCCTCCGCTTTAAATGTACTGTACAAAGATTAGCTCTTTATTTGTCTATGTACATTGAAACAATTAGTGAAATATGTCGCTTGTGTCAACAACCAACGCAGTACAAGGATGCGCTGGGGGCATCCCCCAAAAGTCGCCACGCTTCTGGTGCCAACATAGCATGCCCACAAGTCACTAACCCTAACCTGTACGCTTTTGGAATGTGGGAGGAAACCAGAGCACCCGGAGGAAACCTACACGATCATGGGGAGAATACACACACACACACACACACACACACACACACACACTCCTTACAGTCAACAGCAGGAAAAGAACCCAGGTCACTGGCACTGTAAAGCATTACGGTAACCGCTATGCTACCGTGCTGCACAAAATGGACACAGATAGGGGAATTGTCACATTGTGATTCTTGCAGTTGTCACCAAAACATACCCATAAACATACATGCACATGATAGAGAAGGGAGGACTGGGGCCCAGGGACCAGAAATCTGATACGCAGTTATACGCCTGATGGACTTCAGGCCAGGAAGCCTGTCAACCTTTCTCAGCCCAGCCTACGGGTGACTCTAGACCCAAGCTTCGCGGCAATTTGCTCCGCTGTGGGACGAACTGAAACCGAGGCTTTGGGCCTACTCCAGCTGCTCCAGGATTCATGTCTACGGACACATTTTGGTTCGGAATGCTGTTGCTTATTTCTATTGTTTGCATGATTTGTGTTTTTTTTCTCTTTCTCTGCGCATTGGGTATTGGTCTTTCGTTTTTTTATTGGGTTCTTTCGAGTTTCTTGGTTTGTGGCTGCCTGTCAGCAGACGGATCTCAAGGTTCTATAATTTATACATTCTTTGATAATAAATGTACTTTGAACTTGGGTCTTTAACTGTCCTCTAGACTAACATTGGATAAGATCTCAGATAGTAAATAAGTACTGGTCTAACCTGTAACATTCATAATCCCTTGTCAATTAAATTAAAGGTGGCATTTTCCCAGATCAGCCATGATCTTATTGAATGGTGGAGCAGGCTCGACGGGCCAGATGGCCGACTCCTGCTCCTATTTCTTATGTTCCTATGTTCATTTCCGAGAGGTGACAGGAGGGAAGTGCTTCTTGGGTTAGCAGGAGCTTTGAACTCACGAGAGTCAGCAGCACCCCAGAAAGGCTGAGAGCAAAGGTCCTTTGTGCTGTTCTATACAGTCACCGATTCACAGTCTGAATGTGGATCCTTGTCTATCTTATCAGTCACCACTCACAGATACGTATTTTCCCTCTGGCTGTGGGGCCAGTACCTAGCATGAGTCACTGATAACATGAGAAAACACAAGGCTCCACCCAGCCTGCTGCACAGATGGAGAAAGGAAAGGAAATTCTCCCATTGTATATTGTGCTGAGAACACTGAAACTATTCTCAGATCAGTCCTTCACAGCTCCCACTCATACTTCCTGTCTTCGCCTGTCTCAAGCAACTCACTCCCATCGACCCATCAGAGCTGAGTTTATTGACTTCAGTTGTACGAGTTCGCCCGGAGTCTGCCTTTGATCTTAGCATGCCAGTTTACACAGCAGTGAAAACAACCAGAGTTTGGTCTGCCAACTGTACTCCGTAAATCCAACTTGGATGAGCATTTGCCGAGAGCAGAATGGGTTAATTTTACATGCCCTCGGTGGAAATTTTACTAGGTACCTCTTGACCTAATAAAGTGGCCACTAAGTACATGCTTGTGGTCTTCTGCTGCTGTAGCCCATCCACTTCAAGGTTTGATGTGATGTGTTCAGAGACGCTTTTCTGCACACCACTGGTGTAATGTGTGGTTATTTGAGTTACTGTCACCTTCCTGTCAGCTTGAACCAGTCTGGCCATTCTCCTCTGACCTCTCTCATTAACAAGGCATTTTCACCCATAAACTGCTGCTCGCTGGATGATATTTGCTTTTTCACACAGTTCTCTGTAAAACCTAAAGTCGAAAATCCCAGGAGACTGAGGTACTCAAACCGCCCCATCTGGCACCAACAATCATTTCACAGTCAAAATCACTTAGGTGACATTTTTTCCCTATTCTGATGTTTGGTCTGAACAACAACCGAACCTCTTGACCATGTCTGCATGCTTCTATGCATTGAGTTGCTGCCACATTGATCGGCTGATTAGATTTTTTGCAGTAATGAGCAGTGTACTTAATAAAATGGCCACTGAGTGCATTTTGGCAAACCGTGTGAACAATTCCTGGTATGTGCTGTTAAACAATCCAAGCCAGACCGGGGTACAATTGGGGCAATACGGTAGTGTGGCGGTTAGTGTAACACTATTGCACCAGAAACCTAGATTCAATTCCCGCCAGTGTCCATAAGGAGTTTGTACATTCTCCCCATGACCACTTGGGTTTCCTCCAGGTGCTTTGGTTTCCTCCCACATTCCAAAATCAAAGATGGCAATAACTAATTTCAGCGAATGTGCTGTGATTGATGTGGTCTACGAGATCCTATGTGGGACACTGGCCCAACATGTAAAAAACCTACAGGTCCAAAGGAAGTTGGCGGAGAGAATCCAAATCGCTTTGGTAACAGGAAGCAGAAGGTAATGGTGAGTGGTTACTTTGCCTCTTTGATGGAGATTTCACCTGAAACATTACCTTCCCATTGCATGCAAGTAGGGTTTTTTTAGGCGTGTGCGTGCACGTCTGTGTGTCTGTGCCTGCGTGTCCATGCGAGCGTCCGTGGGTGCGCCCGTGCATGCAAGTAGTCTTTAAATAAGGGTCTCAAGTCAAGTCAAGTTTATTGTAATTTAACCACATACATGTAAACTGCCAAACAAAACAACATTTCTCTGGACCAGGCTGTAAAGCACAGTAGTACACATAACACACAATAACTTCAGCAAGTAAGAATTAAATCTGCAAATGAATTATGAATAGATAAACAAAGTAAAGTGCATAAATTAAATATTGTAGGGTACAGCACAAATTACCAGATGACACATTAAATGCGATGCAGGAGGGAGTTCAGAAGCCTATTGGCCGGAGGTTTCTGCCTCTTTCACATTGTCGGGGTGATTCCTCATCCCTGCTACCCTTTGGGTTGAAGCATCTTTCTTCCTTTCAACAGGAGTTCCCAAACTGGGGTCCATGTACCTCTTGCTTAATGGTATTGGCCCATGGCATAAAAAAGATTGAGGACCCCTGCTTTGGAAGGACGTCCCCTTCGAACACAGATGAGGAGGAATGACTTTAGCCAGAGGGTGGTGAATCTGTGGAATTCTGTGCCACAGACAGCAGTGGAACAGGTATATAAAGCAGAGGTTGGTAGGTTCATGGTTAGTAAGGGCGTCAAAGGGAGAAGACAAGAGAATGCAGTTGAGAGGGAAAATAAATCAGCGATGTGGAATAATAGGCCAAATTCTGTTCCCATGTCTTATAATCCTTCCCTCACATCCTTGCAATTACTTTAAATCTGTTTTTCTTCTCTCCTCTGCTGAGAGATCTTTACTATTTACTCTAATAAGGCTTCTTACATGCCTCAATTAAGCCTCCCCTCAGCCTCTTCTGTTCCAAAGTAAACAACCTTAGCATATCAAATCTATCCTCGTAGTTACAATTTTCCACTTCTGCCATCATCCTCATAAATCTCCTTTGCACCCTCTCCAGTGCACTGACAATTTCCTGTATTGAGCTGGATGCTGTATTCAAGTTGTGGCCCTGTGGTGCCTTAAGCAACTGTAGCAAACCAACCAGCCCTGCCCCCCCCCCCCCACACACACACACACACACACACACACACACACGTACTTTTATATTCTATGCCTTGGCTAATAAATGAAAATAGCCACCTAACTTTTTAAAAGATCTTATTCACTGATTCTGCTACTTTTCGGGATTTGATCCCAAGGGCGATTATATCACTCAGTAATCTGTTCAATATTGTACATTTTCTGTCCTTACACCAGCTCAAATGCATTACCCCATTTTTCCAGCAATTAAATTCCACTCACCATTGTTCTGCTCAATTGAGCAGAGCTTCTAAATCTTCCTGCAATCTAAACACCAAACAGCACAGTACAGGACCTTCGGCCCACAATGTTGTGCTGACCTTTTAACCTACACTAAGATCAATCTAACCCTCCCCCCTCACATAGCCCTCCATTTTTCTTTCATCCTTATGCCTATCTAAGGGTCTCTTAAATGTCCTGAGTGTGTCTGTCTCTACTACCACCCCTGACAGTACACTCCACACAGCCACCAATCTCTGCGAAAAAGCCTTACCTCTGACATCCCCTCCCCTCTCTATTTTCCTCCTATCACCATAAAATTATGCCCCATCATCATTTCTGCCTTGGGAAAAAGTTTCTGGCTGTCCACTCGATCTATGCCTCTTATACACCTCTATCAAGTCATCTCTCATCCTCCTTTGCTCCAAAGGAAAAGGCTTAGCTTGCTCAACCTTTCCTCATAAGATATACTCTCCAATCCAGGTAGTAGCTCGGTAAAACTCCTCTGCACCCTCTCTAAAGCTTCCGCATCCTTCCTATAATGAGGCAGCCAGAACCGAGCACAATATTCCGAGTGTGGTCTAACCAGGGTTTTATAGAGCTGCAGCCCGCAAACGCAATCCCCCAAGTATGAAGGCCAACAGACCGTACTCTCTCTTGACAGCCCTATCAACTTGAGCAGCAAAATTTCTATTTCACCTTCAACCACGTCGCCAAGTTTTGTCTCATCCGTAAACTCTTTCATAATCCTTCAAAATTCAGTCTAACTCATAAATATGACGATAAAAAACAAGGGATGATGTCCTGAGAGGTGTGAAACCCTGATGGGAACAACCTTACAGACACCAGAATCTGCTTCAACCACAGACCTTGACTTCTGCCACTGAGCTAATTTGAGATCCTCTTGTTACTCTCCCATGGATTCCATTGGCTTTCATCTCTTTGACCAGCTTACCACCAATCAACAATCCCTATAGACCACATTAACCACACCACCCTCATTGACCCTCCTTGTTAATTCCTCAAAGATTCAAACAAGTTAGGCAAGCCCTAACCTCGCTTTATTAAACCCATGCGGACTGTCCCTGATTCATCTGTTGGGGGACCTTCCAAATGAAAGTTGGTACTGTCCCTTTAAATGAATTCCCAGCTGACCAAGTCAAACCAATGGTCCTGTAATTAAGTACTTTATCCCTTCCACCCTTTAATAAATAATGTACAGGTTCAACAGTGTCCCAGTCAATAGATATAACATAAAAACTTAAGAAGTCAAGCCTGATCTGGTATCAGTGATATCATGGTTGATCTGGTTATAGACTCAACTCCACCTATCTTTCCCCATAACTTTTAATTTCCCTTCAATGCAAAAATCTATCTAATTGTCTCTTAAATGGTACAATAATAAGGAAAAGAAGGAAAGATATGTCGCATCCGGAGTTTCTCCGGTTAGCAGACGATTTCCCTCCGCGCCTCTCTGACGTAGTGGGGAACCACGTACGAGGCAAGTCACAGCAGTGGTTTGCCGTTGCCTTCTGCTGGGTGGGTTTCCAAAGAGATCACCAGCTCGTAACCCAGCTCGGATGGAAAGCGTGCAGGGGAGCCGGCTAGATTCGAACTCGGGACCTTTTGTCCCGAAGTCCAACACTGATGCCACTACGCCACCAGCTTCAATCATCGTAAAATCTTAAGACACGGGAACAGAATTAGGCAATTTGCCCAAAGAGTTTTCAGTGCCATTCAATCATGGCTGATTTATTTTCTCTTTCAGCCCCATTCTCCTGCCTTCTCCCATTAGGGGAGAAGATGGCGGCGCAACAGCAGTGCACGTGGCCACTTTGGTGATAAATATCTGTTATCTGTCAAGTAGGGGACCGTGCACAATTCTGATTTGATGGAGACAGATGTGAGAGTACGGAGGAACATCTGGAAAACTACTGAAATGCCCGCTTCGCTGCCGCTGCTACTGTGTGGTAACCGGAATCTCTGGAGCTGAAGGCCCCAAAATCCTCGGCTTTGCGTGTTTCAGTGGCAAGGGAGAGGTTGAAGGCGCTCGGCAGAGGATGGCGCTCGGGAGGCTGTATCAGAGAGACTGGTCGGATGCTCGAAGTTTTCGGACGGATGGACTTAGTGTCGGCTGTGGTCGGCTGCTTCCGAGGTATCGTCAAGTTGACGGTGCCTGGAGGTTTATGGCAGGGATTTTCTCCCTTTTGCCGCCTGCTATCGGGGACTCGGGAGTCGATCGACTCGGGACTTTGAGACTTTTTTTTACCATGCCCATGGTTTGTTCTTCATCAAATTATGGTATTGCTTTGCACTGCTGTAACTATATGTTATAATTATGTGGTTCTGTCAGTGTTAGTCTTTGGTTTGTCCTGTTTTCTGTGATATCACTCCGGAGAAACATTGTATCATTTCTTAATGCATGTATGCATTTCTAAATGACAATAGAAGAGGGCTGAGTGTTCTCATAATCTAATACCCTTTGACACCCTTGCTAATCAAAAACGTATTGACCTCTGTTAAACCACATGGTTAGCGCAACGCTATTACAGATTGGGGTGACGGAGCTTGGAGTTCAAATGTGGTGCAGCCTGTAAGCAGTTTGTACGTTCTCCTCCGTGAACCGTGTGGGTTTCCTCTGGGTGCTCCAGTTTCCTCCCACAGTACAAAGACGTACCGGTTGGTAGGTTAATTGGTCATGATGGTGGTGCGGCTCGTTGGGCTGGAAGGAGCTGTTCCACACTGTACCTCTAAATAAAATAAATAAATATTTGCACAGTACTGTAGTAATTTTATGCATTGTCACAAAATAAATTGCATGACATATGTGAGTGATGATAAACTGTTCTCTGATATGGGTCTCTATTGTGGAATGAGAGTGGGAAGGGGGCAGGGAGAGGGGACTCGTGGTTGGGAAAAGGGGAAGGGAGAGGGAGAGGGAAGCAATATAGAGACTTCTGCAATGATATCTCAGGACTGGGTGTATCTGTACCCGCACTAACCCTCCCCACCCCCTGGCACTCCTTCTCTGCCACCAGTCACACACCCCTCCCATGGCGCTCCACCCTCGCCATTCCCAACATCCTTTGCTCCCACCAGATTTACAAACTCGATCTTCGCTCTACATTGACAAATACAGTCCTGTGCAAAAGTCTTAGGCATCCTAGCCGTATGTATATAGCTATAGCTAGATAGATGTGCCTTTAGACTTGTGCCCAGTACCGTATCCAGTGACTTAGTCTCAACTAGTCCCTGTACCCAGTTGGGTCTGGAAAGTTGTAGTGAAAAAGTTGCAGCTTTCTCCCTTGCTTCTTAACTGCACAGGATATACTTCACCTTCACCTTGTTATTTATCAATGATTAGCTTCCTACTACATGATTTATAACTCTGTTTATCCTATCTAATATTTCACATTCCTTGATTTTAACCACATCATCAACATTATGTTCATATTCTATTAAGAAAGGCCTCACGTATTTGTTAATAACATTACCCGATCCTCTGGCCTCACGTACCTTTGCGGTCCTTACCCCCATAGGCCCTCTCCTTCCTTAGTTACCCTGTTGGATTTTCCTTGAATTCACTAATTTAATTTCATTCCCATAATCCTACAGCCTTCCTGTCACATTCAGCTCTTCCTGCCTCATATATACTCTCCTTTCGTTCTATAGCTTACCCTCTCTGCCCCTTATCATTGAATGCAGCTTTTGTGGCCACGTTAACTCTGAACCCCACGACTCTCCTTCGGTGCCTCCCCTTTGCTCCGAGACTGATTTATCACCAAGCTGCTGTTTCCTGTCCGCATTTGCTGAATCACTTCTCAGTCGAGTGAAGATTGGCCTCTCCCCAACCCAGTTATTCCGGAACTTGGCTAAATCGAACTGAAGCATGATCATTGACACAAAAAGGCACTCCCATTGAAACCCCTTTCACCTGCCCAGCTTCTTTCCTTAATTTAAACTCAGAGCAGCCCCCTACCCCCACCACCATCCACTCATCTGGGCCTTGCTTCATCCGGAAAAAAAGCAGTTCTCAATGCAGTATAAGAGTTCAGTCGTCTCTCCATCTTTTAACAGCATTTGTCTTCAATGTGGTGCCTGGACTGAAACTTCTCTCACCCCTCCATGCCAAGTGAGATCTTTCAAAGTTTAAAATGCTTCTGGTGGTTCAATTTAATATCAGAGAGTGCGTACAGTGTACGACCTGAAATTCTTACTCTTCACAGACACCCACAAGACAAAGAGACCTCCCCAAAGAATGAATGATAGAAACATCAGAACCCCAAAGCAGCCCTTCCCCCTCCGCACACAAGCAGAAGTAGAAGCATCAAGTCTCCCCATCCCCCACGTGCAAGAGCACAACCACCCACCCTTCACTGCCCCACCCCCACCATGCAAGCAATAGCAAAAGACTTTGATCTACAGTCCACCAAAGCCTACCGTTTATCCCGCAATACAGCAAAGAATTGATTAAGCATTTACCCCTGGTACAGAGTCTGGCCTAAAGGGAAAATCACTCCCAAGTCAAGTCAAGTTTATTGTCATTTTATTGTCGCCAAACAATTGATACTAGAGCGTATAATCATCACAGCGATATTTGATTCTGCTCTTCATGCTCCCTGGAGTACAAATCGATAGTAAAGATTAAAAATTTAAATTATAAATCATAAATAGAAAATAGAAAAAGGAAAGTAAGGTAGTACAAAAAAACCGAGATGCAGGTCCGGATATTTGAAGGGTATGGCCCAGATCCGGGTCAGGATCCGTTCAGCAGTCTTATCACAGTTGGAAAGAAGCTGTTCCCAAATCTGGCCGTATGAGTCTTCAAGCTCCTGAGCCTTCTCCTGGAGGGAAGAGGGATGAAAAGTGTGTTGGCTGGGTGGGTCGTGTCCTTGATTATCCTGGCAGCACTGCTCTGACAGCGTGCGGTGTAAAGTGAGTCCAAGGATGGAAGATTGGTTTGTGTGATGTGCTGGGCTGTGTTCACGATCTTCTGCAGCTTCTTCCGGTCTTGGACAGGACAGCTTCCATACCAGGTTGTGGTGCACCCCAGAAGAATGCTTTCTACAGTGCATCTATAAAAATTAGTGAGGGTTTTAGGGGTCAGGCCAAATTTCCTTAGCTTCCTCAGGAAGTAAAGGTGCTGGTGGGCCTTCTTGGCAGTGGACTCTGCTTGGACCACAAGCTGCTGGTACAGTCCACAGTAAAAACGAAACAATGTTCTTCCAGGACCATGGTGCTACATGAAACAACACAAATCTACACTAGACTATATGAGACAGCACAAGGCTACACTAGACTACGTAAGACAACATAAAAACTGCACTAGACTACAGACCTGCACAGGACTACATAAAGTGCACAAAACAGTGCAGGGCAGTACAATAATTAATAAATAAGACAATAGGCACAGTAGAGGACAAATCACAATATAATAATAAATGATGTAGATGTCAGTCTAGACTCTGAGTATTGAGGAGTCTGATGGCTTGGGGGAAGAAACTGTTGCACAGTCTGGTCGTGAGAGCCCGAATGCTTCGGTACCTTTTGCCAGATGGCAGGAGGGAGAAGCATTTGGGTGAGGGGTGCGTCCACCCCAGTGCTCAGGGCCAATCAACTCAACCCAACATGTAACTTTAGAACATTTAGGCTCAACCTTTCCCCAACAAGAAATTATATGTGTGAATGTGTATGCAATTCCATCTCGGCATTTATATTTCATTCTTACTCCATATGTCAAATCCTAACGGACTCCGAGGTGATCTTCTTCTTCTTTGGCTGTCCATCGGTTTCGGTGATGACTGAGGACTGGGCAAGGTTGTATGGAAGACCGGCAGCTGCCTATGCTGCAAGTCTCCCCTCTCCACGCCACCGATGTTGTCCAGGGGAAGGGCATTAGGGCCGATACATCTTGGCACCAGTGTCGTCGCAGAGCAATGTGTGGTTAAGTGCCTTGCTCAAGGACACAACACGCTGCCTCGGCTGAGGCTCGAACTAGCGACCTTCAGATCACTAGCCCGACGCCTTAACCACTTGGCCACACGCCACATCCTAGGTGATACATCCTGGTGAAATAGTAGGCTGCTAGAGCCTGTAGCCTGTACACTCAGCGACCACTTTATTAGTTACCTCCTGCACCCAATAAAGTGGCCACTGTGTGTATGTTCGTGATCTGCTGCTGTTGTCCATCCTCTTCAAGGGTCAACATGTTGTGCGTTCAGCACACCACTGCTGTAACACGTGGCTATTTGAGTTACCGTCACTTTCCTGTCCGCTTGAATCAGTCTGGCCATTCTCCTCTGAGCTCTCTCATTAACAAAGCCTTTCCACCCACAGAACTGGACTCACTGGATGTTTTTTTTTCCCTTTTCGCACCATTCTCTGTAAACTCTAGAGCAGGGGTTTCCCAACTTTTTTTTATGTCATGGACAGCTAACATTAACAGAGGGATCTGTGGACCCCAGGTTGGGAAACCCTGCTCTAGAGACTGTTGTGCGTGAAAATCCCAGAGATCAGGAGCTTCTGAGATACTCAAACCACCCCATCTGGCACCAACAATCACTCCACAGTCAGAGTCACTTAAATCACATTTCTTCCCCATTATGATGTTAGGCCTGAACAACAACTGAACCTCTTGACCATGTCTGCATGCTTTTATGCATTGAGTTGCTTCCACATGATTGGCTGGTTAGATATTTGCATTAACGAGCAGGTACGCGGTTGTACCTAATAAAGTGGCCACTGAGTATATATGCTACATCAGTTACCTGTCAGCCAGCTGCTCACCCTGTCATACAGAGTAATACTTGGCATCAGGCGGCCAAGTATGTGTCTGTTTAATAGGGTGAGTGACAGGCTGAGATTTAATTGGGTTTATGAATTCAGGCTAGACCTTTGAGGGCCAAGGCTCCGTACCTGGACAATTTAACAGCCCTCCCTGCCCTGACAACTCTAGCCCAACATGAGTGAGGCCTCCGTCGGTCAGGGTCGACCATGGATATTGTATCCTAGTTGTCTAGATACGCAAGTCGGGGCAGTACGATATGGAGAGCAAGCTGTTGCCCAGGTAGCAAGCTCCCCCTCTCCACGCATCTGATGAGCCTAAAGGAACAGCAGGGACTGATACAGTTTGGTACCAGTTGTGTTGCAGGAGTTTCTAGTAAGTTTTGAACTCAATATAGCACTGCCTTAGGGACTCCAGCTCTGGATTTTTCCCTCGGGGTTCACTCCCGAAGCCTTCTCCATGAGTACGTATAGCCGCAAGGCAGCAGAGGTCTGAGATCAGAGTTTTCCTTCTCCTAAATGAGCTGCCAACCAGGCTGGTGAGCCCCATCTGCCCAAAGCGACTGGTTTTAAGGTGCCAGTAACCCACCTTTGCCTTCTTTCCTGTCAGGAGAAACAGTTCCGTCGGACTTAGTAGCTAAGCCACACATGAAGGTTAGGAGCTGGACTTGGTTGTCAGAGGAGATCTGAGACTCTTGGCTTTGGGAGCATTAAATAGGTGGTGGGAGCTTGTCCCCATTACCACCCCCAGCTAAAACAAACTTAAGGAACATTACTTACTGTCCGTTACGCCGCTGGTATATAGGGCAGCAATGAATGTCTTCCATCTCTGATGGTGTTCCGGGCTTCCTCTATCATGTCAGTAGTTTCCTCATTGTTTTCACTCCTGTCAGTCATGCAAGTCCCGGGTGGAGACTCAGAAATACCGTTGCACTCAGATGGGAGGAGAAGATGGCGGCGTGCCTGCGCGTGCGCGGCCCTCTGGTGAAAAAATGATATCGTATCTGTTAAATAGGGGCTGTGGACAATTCTGATTAGATGGAGAATGGACGTGAAAACACAGAGGAACACCTGGAGAAATTTCTGAAACGCCCATTCACTGCTGTTGTTACTGCGCGGTTGGGAATCTTTCGGAGGGTAGGCCTCAAAATCCCCAGCCTTGCCTGCTTTTGGCGACCGAGAAGGGGGTCGAATCATTCGGACAGAGATGGCGCTCAGTACTCGGTGTCGGAGACCTGATCAGAGCTCGAAGTTTTCGGATGACTCAGAGTCGGATTGTGGTCGGCATGGCAGGGAGAGTTTTTCTTCCTTCTCCTGTCTGCGTGAGATGTGGGACATTTGAGAAACTTTGAACTTTACTGTGCTCACGGACTTCTTCATCAAGTTATGATATTGTTACACTGTTGTAGCTATATGTTATAATTATGTGGTTTTATCAGTTTTTTTAGTCTTGGTTTGTCCTGTGTTTTGTGATATCACACCGGAGGAAATAATGTATCATTTCTTAATGCATGCATTACTAAATGACAATAAAAGAGGACTACGTGTCTTCATAATCATATCATATATATATAGAAGGATCCTTCATTGCTGTTCCCATAACAACTTTGTTTTACTAGTTTGGGTTGTTAGTCCCAAGCTGAACCCCTAAACCTCAAGGACCACCCGGTGGACCACATTCAGTCTGGCCTCTACCCTTTGACCTGTTCGGCAAGGGTGACCCTACCAAGAGCCAAAGCACAAAGACCTGACTCCAGCCAACATAGCTCTCCAGGTCATTGAGGCACACAAACCTCCAAACCCTACAACAAAGTTGTGGTCCTCTTGTAGGATTAAGCTCAGCGTAAGTTGGGACTTTCAGCAGAAGAGGTGATAACAGAGGGGAAAACAGATGGTAAGGGATTAAGTAAATGGGTCTTTAGGTAAGAAAATTAATGAACCCATTATACTGATCAAAATTAATATATCTGGCAGAAGTGATGGGATTAGACTGCACAATCTGTTATATGTTAAATTTGTGTGGCCTCGTGACAGACTTTTAAAAAAATACACGATGACTTTCAATGGATTTTCCATTTTCCTCTGACTTTAAGTAGTGAATAAACTTATCAACCTGGAGAAATACATACAATACGTGAGCTTTTCTTGTCAAGTACCACCTTAAAGTGTTGTTTCAAAGGATTTAAAGTCCATCTATTATCAAAGTATGCATGCAGTATACAACCCTGAGATTCATCTTCTCCATAGACAGCCATGGGACCTGTTCAGAGGAAAAAAAATCAACCTCCTCCACACGTAAAAAAAAAACAAATCATGCAAATGGCAACAAAAACGAGTGAGAAACACAGAATATAAGGCACAAAATCAAAAGGCGTATTTCTATTCAGCTCAGAGTTCATTATCTTCAGACTGCCCTAGCTAGCAAGAAACACATCGTATGTGAATTAGATCACAAACCACCTTGCTCCAGCACCATCCTCCAACTTTGACCTATCACTTATCAATCCTCCCTCCCCTTAGGAGTGATGATGGAGGATTCGAGAGTTGTAAATATTATTTTATTTATTATTTATTGGGATACAGCACAGAACAGGCCCTCCTAGCCCCTTGAGCCGTGTCACCTGGCAACCCTGATTTAATCCTTGCCTAATCCTTGCCTCGGTGAGTAGGGTAAAGGAAAACCCCAAGGCATTCTTCAGTTATGTGAAGAACAAAAGGATGACAGGAGTGAAGGTAGGACCGATTAGAGACAAAGGTGGGAAGATGTGCATTTAAACGGAGGTTGATAGGTTTTTGATTCGTCAGGGCTTCAAAGGTTGCAGGAAGAAGGCTGGAGAATGGGGTTGAGCGGGAAAATAAAGCAGCCAGGATGGAATGGCAGAGTAGACTTGATGGGTTGAATGGCCTAATTCTGCTCCTATATCTTTTGGTCTGAAAGGATTTAATCCAGAGAAGTGTAAGATTAGGCATTTGAGGAGTGCAACAAAGGAAGAGAAAACACAACAAATGTGTGGATATTAGGTGCTCCGAGGAATGGAGTAGTAGTCAGGTTGTTAAAGACTACAGAACAAGTGGAAAAGATGGTTGCAGAACCATCTTGAATTGCTGAAGGACAATAAAAAAACAGCAGGGAAGCTATAGAAGAATTACATATGGTTATGTCAATGGTTCAATTTAATGTCAGAGAATGTAAACAATATACAACCTGAAATTCTTACTCTTCACAGACATCCACACGACAGACAAAACCCCAAAGAGTGAATGAAAGAAAAATATTAGAACCCCAAAGCCATCCTTCCCCTCCCACACACAATCAGCAGCAAAACTATCAATACTCCCTCCTCCCCCCCACCACCCACCATCCACCATGCAAGCCCACAGAGACCGTGATCGAGAGTCCATCAAAAATTCTGTCTAATCCAAAACTCTGACGTCTCAAAAGGCTCTCTCTCTCTCTCTCTCACTAACAAGAAAAGAGAGATATCACGCAGACATCCCACCTCTCCCGGAAGTTCCGGGAGTCTCCCGCATATTAATAGCGGCTCCCTGATGCCCGCAAATTATATACAATATCCCGGAAATCATTTTTTTCAGAGCGAACGCAAGAGAGAGAGCGATAGAGCTAGCCAGTGTGAGAGCGAGAGCAAGAGAGCGCGCGCGAGAGAGAGAGAGCAAGAGAGAGAGCACGCCATGGCAGAATGTTCCAGAAAAAGAAAACATAAAACGTACATCACCCCAGACTACACTAAAGTGTACCCCTGCCTAATAGGGGTCAAAAATAATGACAGTGTTGCTCACTGCACTGTTTGCAACAGTGACTTTTCTATTGCCCATGGTGGGTTAAGACTGTAAAAGACCTGTTGAGGTGAGTTTAACAGGTGTCATTCGTTCATCAGCATAGCTAACATTATTTAAACTAGCTGGCTAGCTGCTAAGGAGCTACTCTATTGCAGACATCCCACCTCTCATGGAAGTTCCGGGAGTCTCCCGCAAATTGATGGTGCTACCTCCCTGAAATGAGTTTTTGCAGGGTGGGATGTCTGTATCACGGAAAGAGGGCAGACCAACAGCTTGTTGTTTCGATGTTACAATCTGCGGTGCTGCTTATCCGAGTTCCCCCAACTCGAGAATCAGCAAATTGTCTCTTGGAAGAGAGAGGAAGACAGAGAGTGCAGAAGTCTCTGACAACCGCAACCATTGCCTCAATATTTTGACCTCCCACGATGCTTCAGTTGGCCACATTGGCAAGGAATCGGGTCGCCTTCAGGGCCGCACCCAGAAGGCGCACGTCTTCTCAGCCTTCTGAGATGTTCGATGTTGAGATATTTGCCGAGCTTGGCAATTAGTTTGCAGACGTTTCATCGCCAGTTGAGGTGACATCCTCAGTGCACGGTTGTTGGTGTTTCTCTCTGGGAGTGCTCACGCTTTTATAGCCTCCCCCATTCATTCGCCTCGGTCCTGATTGGCTACCCCTTCAGTTGACCTTTGAATTCTATTGGCTCAAACTTCTTTGGCCGTTAGTGGCTAAGCACATCGCTACGCAAGCTCTCGTGGAGAAAATACAGTTGCTCTGGCGTGGAAACGTCACGACAGGTGGAGGTCTCCCAGTGTCGAGCCTCTTTGAGCGTTGCTCGCCCGAAAGTAGTTTAGGATAGGAAGATGTGTCTGAACAACGATGAATATACTGCATTAATCCAGTGAAAATGATCCTGGATTGATCTGTGCAGCCTTAATCCTGCGTGGAAACCGATTTGTTTTGAAATGAAAGCACGCTGCCTCTTCATCCTATTGAATGGGAGAGATTTGGAATCCGAGGTTTTGGAATGCTCTCTGTTGACAGCCATGAGGAATTTATCTGCACACAGCATTACTGTTTAGACTGATTGTCCATGCTGACAGTTTAAGAACTTGGTATCGAGCTCATTGATTGATGGGCCTACCCGTGAGCATGCCCACTCGATTATGGCATTTTGAAAGAAATGTTTGCATTTCTAAAGCAAATTTGATGTCCCTTTCAGAATATCCTGAAGTATCTCGCATGAAATGGGATGCTTTTGAAACGTGGTCACTGTTGTAATGGAGAAAACACAGCGGGCGATTTGAACACACTGAGTGTCACAAACAATGGGGTCACAACGACCAGTGTAATGACGAGTGGGGGATAATCGTTGCCGGTGATAACTCTGTGTTTTTCTAATCTATCATTCCCCACTGTAGGTGGGGAGTTGCTTAACATCACATCCGAAAGACAAGCACCTTTTCCTAGTACAGCACAGGAACGGGCCATTACAATATTGTGCTGAACCAGCTAAAATACAAATCAAAAACACCCAAACACTAATCCCTCCTACCTACACCATGTCCACATCCCTCCATCTTCCTTCTATCAATGTGCCTATCTAAACATCTGTTAAAACTCTCAAATGTTACTTGTCTCTACTGCCATACCAGGCAGTGCATTCCAAATACCCACCCTCTTTGAGTAAACTACTTAACCCTCACACACCCCCTTAATCCTACCCCTCTCACCTTCAATGAATGCCCTCTGGTTCCTGGGAAACAGACACTCTCTGTCTACTCTATCTATGCCTCTCAAGATCTTATAAGCTTCTATCACATCTCCCCTCAGCCTCCGGTGCTCCAGAGGAAACAACCCAAGTTAATCCTGCCTCTTGTGATAGCACATGTCCTCTAAACCAGGTAAACCCCTTCCAGTAAGCCCAGGTCATTGTGCTGAAGTGTCAGGTGTGGGACCTGGTTCCATGATCTTCTGACTCAGAGATAGAATCATAGAGTCATAGAAAAGTACAGCACAGAAACCGGCCCTTCGGCCCATCTAGTCCATGCCAAAACAATTAATCTACCTGCTCCCATCGACCGGCACCCTTCATACCCCTACCATCCATTTGCCTATCCAAACTTCTCTTAAACGTTGAAACCATGCTCTCATGTGCTACGTGTGCTGACAGCTTGTTCCACACGCTCACCACCCTCTGAGTGAAGACATTTCTCCTCAAGTTCCCTTTAAACTCTTCACTGCTCACCTTCACCCATGACCTCTGGTTGTAGTCCAACCGAACCTCAGTGAAAAAAGCCTACACGCATTTACTTGATCTGTACTCCTCATAATTTTGTATAGCTCTATCAAATCTCCTCTCGATCTCCCATGTTCCAAGGAAAAAATCCTAACCTATTCGATCTTTCCAAATAACCCAGCTCTTGCGTACCCAGCAACATCGCTGTGAAGTTTCTCTATACTCTTTCAACCTCATTTACATCTTTCCTGTATGTAGGCGACCAAAACTGCACACACCAACTTATTAACATCTTATACAGCTTCAACATAACATCACCTTTCCTGTACTCAAAACTTTGATTTCTGAAGGCCAATGTGCCAAAAGCTTTCTTTACAGCCCTATCTACCTGTGACGCCATTTTCAATGAATTATGCACCTGTATTCCCTGATCCCTTCGTTCTACCACACTCCTCAGTGCCCTAGTGTTAGGGTTGGTCCTGCCAAAGTGCAACGAGTCTCACTTGCCTGCGTTAAATTCCATCTATTGTCATTTTTCAGCCCATTTTTCCAACTGGTCCAGATCCCACTCCAAGCCAGGATACATGAGAGAGCCCTGAACCAAACCATGATTAACACGCTGTTCTCTAATCAGTAATGATATCTTCTTACACCAATCGCAACAAAAACAACCCTCAATTCCCTCGCACTGTTGAATTGGAAGATATCCTGGACATTTCACCAAAGCATTAACAAACAAAACCGACTAGGCTTGATGGAAGAGGTCAGTTTTAAGCAGGGCCTGAAGGGAGGACTGAGAGGCCAAGAGGCTTTGAGTGGGGAATTCATTGGTTGAATATACAGCTGTTGATGGTGAATTTTTTTTTGAGGCACTGCGCCTTGAAGATGTCCTGGATACTATGGAGGTGAGTGCCCATGATGGAACTGACTAAGTTTACAAATCTCTGCAGCTTATTTCGATCTTGTGCAGTAGCTTCTGCATACCAGATGGTGATGCATCCAGTTAGAATGCTCTTCACGGTACATCGGTAGAAGTTTGCGAGTGCTTTTGGTGACGTAAACTCCTCAAACTCCTAACGATAAATAGCCACTGTTTTGCCTTCTTTATAGTTACATCAATATATTGGACCCAGGTTAGATGCTCAGAGATACTGACACCCAGGAACATGAAATTGCTCACTCTCCACTTCTGGTCTCTCTTCCCATTAAGTGTTTATTTCTAAGCAGGAAGGGGTGTAGAAAAGATTCACAATGATTCAAAGATTCGAGTGAAGATTCAAAACTTTATTGTCATTCTAACCATACATCAGCTCTGCAGGGCAGAATGAGACAGCGTTTCTCGGGGGCAGTGCAATCATAACATAACAAACGCAACACTAAATAATAAACATAACAATAAATAGTAAAACACAACAGCCACATGTCAGTTAAAATCAGTTATAAGTGTCCAGTGCAAGTTAAAAGTGTCCAAAGCAGAGTCAGGTGGAGCAGCTATTTAGCAGTCTGACTGCCTGTGGGAGGAAGCTGTTTAGTAGCCTTGTGGTTTTAGCTTTGATGCTCCTGTAACGTTTGCCTGATGGCAGAAGAACAAACAGTTCATGGAGAGGGTGTGAGGGGTCTTTAGTGATGTACCGTGTCTTCTGGAGGCATCGACTCTGAAAGAGGTCTTGGACAGAAGGTAGGGAGACCCCAATAACCTTCTCTGCTCCCCTAACCACCCTCTGCAAGGCTGTTTTGTCGACAGCCCTGCAGCTGGAGTACCAGGTTGTGATGCAAAAGGTCAGCACACTCTCAACCACGCCTCTGTAGAATGTAGTTAAGATGTTAGTGGGGAGTGATGCTTGTTTAAGCTTCCTCAGAAAGTGCAATCTCTGCTGGGCCCGTTTCACAATCCCAGTGGTGTTCCTGGACCAGGTGAGATTGTCCAAGATCTGAACCCTAAGGAAGTTGATGTTTTCCACTCTCTCCACTATGTCGCCTATACCGATCACTATCTGGTATGGGAGTAGGTAAGCATCAGACTGGAAGCCCCTGGAAAGAACTGTGAGAACAGTTGAGAGGATCATAGGGTCTCCCTATTATCCATCAGGGACATTAATCAGGAGCGCTGTATACTTTATACTTTATACTTTATTGTTGCCAAACAATTGATACTAGAGCATACAATCATCACAGTGATATTTGATTCTGTGCTTCCCGCTCCCTGGAGTACAAATCCATAGTACATATTAAAAATTTAAATTATAAATCATAAATGGAAAATAGAAAAGGGAAAGTAAAGTAGTGCAAAAAATCCGAGATGCAGGTCTGGATATTTGGAGGGTACGGCCCAGATCCGGGTCAGGATCCGTTCAGCAGTCTTATCACAGTTGGAAAGAAGCTGTTCCCAAATCTGGCCGTACGAGTCTTCAAGCTCCTGAGCCTTCTCCTGGAGGGAGGAGGGATGAAAAGTGTGTTGGCTGGGTGTGTCATGTCCTTGATTATCCTGGCAGCACTGCTCCGACAGCGTGCGGTGTAAAGTGAGTCCAAGGAAGGAAGATTGGTTTGTGTGATGTGCTGCGCCGTGTTCACGATCTTCTGCAGCTTCTTCTGGTCTTGGACAGGGCAACTTCCATACCAGGTTGTGATGCACCCCAGAAGAATGCTTTCTATGGTGCAGCTATAAAAATTAGTGAGGGTTTTCGGGGACAGGCCAAATTTTTTTAGCTTCCTCAGGAAGTAAAGGTGCTGGTGGGCCTTCTTGGCAGTGAACTCTGCTTGGTTGGACCAAGTCAGGTCATTTATGATATTGACCCCAAGGAATTTAAAGCTTTTGACCTGTTCCACTTGCGCACCACCGATGTAAATGGGGTCGTGTGGTCCGCTACTCCTTCTGAAGTCAACAACCAATTCCTTCATCTTGCTGACGTTGAGGGATAGGTTATTGTCTTCGCACTATGCCACCAGATTCTTAATTTCCTCTCTGTACTCAAACTCATCATTACCTGAGATACGGCCTACAATTGCGGTGTCATCAGCAAACTTATATATTGAGTTCGATGGAAACTTGGCTACACAATCATGAGTGTACAGTGAGTACAGCAGGGGGCCCTTAGTATTATCAAGGATCCCACCCATCCACCCAGCATCCTCTTTGGCTGTCAGGAGACTCTGATGCGTAAAGACAAGAACAAACAGGTCGGGTAACAGCTTCTTCCCTCAGGCTGTTAGGGTTCTGATCTCCTTGTCGCATCGCATTCAAAGTGTTCTGTACCTTACAATATTTAATCTATGCACTTTAGTCTGTTTATTTATGTGTAATCCAGCTGTAGATTTTATCCTTACTTCCATAAGTTATTGTGTGTTATATGTGTGATATGTAGTATTACACCCTGGTCTGGAGAAATGTTGCAACACACACAAAATGGTGGAAGAACTCAGTAGGCCAGGCAGCGTCCATGGAAAAAAGTCCAGTCGACGCTTTGGGCCGAGACCTCTCGGCAGGGCATTTGGGCAGGAGTCCTGCCGAAGGGTCCGAGCCTGAAAGCTCGACTGTTTACTCTTTTCCACAGATGCTGCCTGGCCTGCTGAGTTCCTCCAGCATTTTGTGCGCGTTACTTGGATCTCCAGCATCTGCAGATTTTCTCCTGTTTGTGGCCAGAGAGGTGTTGGCTTGTTTGATGGCATACATGTAAATGTCAAGAAACTTGGCGTGACCGGAGGGCTTGGGTTAGAACAAGTTTGGACAGGCTGCAACGTTTTTCTGTGGAGCAAATGAGGGTGAGGGATGAGCTCAGTAACATTACGAGGGCCACAGGTGAGGTAGAGAGCCCATGTTTTTCTCAAGGCATATACGTCTAAAACGAGGTTTAAAGTCAGAGGGAAGTGATTTAAAGGGGAACTGAGAGGATGGTAGGCACATGGAACAAGCCGCCAGAGGAGGTAGCAGAGGTAGGTACTTTTATAATGACCAAACAACATTTGGACAGCTTCAAGATTAAGATGAGATTGAAATGACACAGGTCAAAGCAGGCAAATGGTATCGATTTCAGTGGGCACCTTGGTCAGCAGGGATGCGTCGGGCTGAAGGATATAGGAGCAGTATTAGGCCATTAGGCCAATCAAGCTTCTTCAACCACCTCATCATGGCTGATCCATTTCTCTCTCAACTCCATTCACCCGCCTTCTCTCCGTAACGTTTCACGCCCCGACAAATCAAGAAGCTATCAACCTCTTCCTTGCTCGATGATCCTATGAACCTGCCACTTCTAATGGGAGGCCCTTCATCCAAAGCAACCCCTTGAACTTAAAAACATTAGAAATAGGAGCAGGAGTCAGCCATCTGGCCCATCGAGTCTGCTCCAGCGTTCAATAAGACCATGGCTGATCTGACCATGGACTCATCTCCATCCACCTACCTTTCCCCCATAACCCTTAATTCCTCTACTATGCAAAATTCTATCCAACCTTGTCTTAAATACATTTACTGAGGTAGCCTCCACTGCTTCATTGGGCAGAGAATTCCACAGATTCACCAGTCTCTGGGAAAAGCAGTTCCTCCTCTTCTCCGTCCTAAATCTATTCCCCCAAATCTTGAGGATATGTTCCCTAGTTCTAGTCTTGCCTATCAGTGGATACAACTTTCCTGCCTCCATCTTATCTACCCCTTTCATAATTTTATATGTTTCTGTAAGATCTCCTCTCATTCTTCAGAATTCCAGCCAGTGCAGTCCGAGGTGACTCAATCTCTCCTCATAGCCTAACCTCCTCATCTCTGGAATCAACCTAGTGAACCTCCTCTACTCCTCTGTAACTGAGATATAGAAGTTATAGAGTCATAGAAAAGTACAGCACAAAAACAGGCCCTTTGGCCCATCTAGTCCGTGCCCAGCCAGTTAAACTCCTATTGACCATACTCCTCCATACCCCTCCCATCCATGTACCTCTTCAAACTTCTCTTAAACATTGAAATTGAGCTCGCGTGCTTGTGCTGGCCCCTCATTCCACACTCTCACCACCCTCTGAGTGAAGGTCCCCCCCCTGTTCCCCTTAAACTTTCACCCTTAACCCAACTTCTCTGCCATTCAGTAAGAAATTGAGCTGATCACGTAGGTGTCTCCGTCGCTCTTTCTGCCTGGCATTGGAAGCTAAGGTTCGTACCCTTGGAGACAACCAATCTTGAATATATTCAGTAATTTAGTATCCACAAAGAATTCCAAAGATGCACGGCTCTCAGAGGGAATAAATTCTTTTAATTTTTTTCATTGGGCTTCTTTTTATTCTGACACAATGATACTTAGTTCTGGTTCCTATCACCAGGGGAAACATCATCATAACATCCACTCTCTGAAACCCCTGCAGAGTCTAGTGCCACCCCTAATTTGGCTAATTCCGGACAGCGTGGTCGACCTTTCCTCATAAAACAATCGCTTCAACCTGGGAAGCAGTGCTGGGAGCTGAACTGATGAGCACGCCCAGAGCCACAGCAACAAAGATCAATGTTACTGGTAAACCTCCTACAGTACGCCAGGGATTACGTTTTATTGGCTGCAAAGTGCTTGGGAACATCCTAAAAGGGATGGAATAGGTGCTATAGAAAGATAAGTCTTTCTATATAAGGGGAGTTAGTGATGTGTAAGGAAGTAAAATATGAGGTTGTGATCACTTGAGTTGAGTGTGATCTATTGGTGGTAAAAAGAAGCGGTCCCAATACTGATATACATACATATATTTGTGTGTGTGTGTATCAGATAGTTAAATTAAATAAGTTGTGCGAAAATAGAAATAGTGCAAACACAGAAAAAAAAGGAGATAGTGTTCATGGGTTCAACGTCCATTCAGAAATCAGATGACCGGGGGGAAGAAGCAGTTCTGGAATCGTTGAATGTGTGCCTTCAGGCTTCTGTACCTCCTTCCTGATGGTGGCAGTGAGAACACCCCCTCTAAGAAAGGAGGAAGGCAGCAGAAAGGAAATTATAGACCGGTTAGCCTGACCTCAGTGGTTGGGAAGATGTTGGAGTCAATTGTTAAGGATGAGGTTGTGGAGTACTTGGTGACAAAGGACAAGACAGGACAAAGTCAGCATGGTTTCCTTAAGGGGCAATCTTGCCTGATGAACCTGTTGGAATTCTCTGAGGAGATTACAAGTAGATAGATAAAGGCGATGCAGTGGATATTGTATATTTCACTTTCAGAAGGCTTTTGACAAGGTGCCTCACGTGAGGCTGCTACCAAGTTAAGCGCCCATGGCATCACAGGAAAGTTACTGGCATGGTTAGAGCATTGGCTGATTGGTAGGAGGCAGCGAGTGAGAATAAAAGGATCCTTTTCTGGTTGGTTGCCAGTGACTAGTGGTGATCCACAGGGGTCAGTGTTGGGACTGCTTCTTTTTATGCTATATATCAATAGCTTAGGTGATGGAATAGGTGTTTTTGTTCTCAAGTTTGCAGATGATATGGTGGAGGGGCAGGTAGTGTTAAGGAAACAGGAAGGATGCAGAAAGACTTAGACAGATTAGGGGAATGGGCAAGGAACTGGCAAATGAAATACAATGTTGGAAAATGCATGGCCATACACTTAGGTAGAAGAAATAAATGTGCAATTTTCTAAACGGGGAGAAAATCCAAAAATATGAGATGCAAAGGGACTTGGGAGTCCCTGTGCAGAACACCCTAAAGGTTAACTTGCAGATTGAGTTGGTGGTGAGGAAAGCAAATGCAATGTTAGCATTCATTTCAAGAGGTTTAGAATACAAGAGCAGGTATGTGATGCTGAGGCTTTATAAGGCACTGTTGAGGCCTCACTTTGAGTATTGTGAACAGTTTTGGCTCCTTATCTAAGAAAAGATGTGCTGGCATTGGAGAGGGTTCAGAGGAAGTTCACAAGGATGATTCTGGGATTGTAAGTGTTATCATACGAGGAATGTTTGATAGCTCTGGGTCTGTACTCACTGGAATTTAGAAGGACGAGGGGGCATCTCATCGAAACCTTTCGAATGTTGAAAGGCCTAGACAGAGTAGATGTGGAAAGAATGTTTCCCATGGTGAGGGAGTCTAGGACAAGAGAGCACAGCCTCAAGATAGAGGAGCGTTCTTTTAAAACAGAGATGCGGAGAAATTTCTTCAGCCAGAGGGTGGTGAATTTGTGGAATTTATTACTACAGGTAGCTGTGGAAGCCAGGTTTTTGGGTGTACTTAAGGCAGAGCTTGAAAGTTTCTCGATTGGACACAGCATCAAAAGCTACGGGGAGAAGGCTGGGGAGTGGGGATGAGGAAGGAAAAAAATGGACCAGCCATACTTAAATGGTGGAGCAGACTCGATGGGCCAAATGGCCTAATTCTACTCTTACGTTTTATGGTCTTATGGTCTAACAAGTGATAACCTGGGTGACAGGTTTTTAATGATAGATGCTGCCTTTTCGAGGCATCGCTTCTTGAAGATGTCCTGGATACCATGGAGGTTAACGCCTTTGATGGAGCTGACTAAGTTTGCAACTCTCTGCAGCTTACTTCGATCCTGTGCAGTAGCCGCCCCCTCCATACAAGACGGTGATGCAGCCGGTTAGAATGCTCTCCACGGTACATCTGTAGAAATTTTCGAGTTTTTGGAGACATGTCAAATCTTCTCAAGCTCCTAATGAAGTTGTTGTGTCTTCTTTGTAAGTGCATCTTAAATGGACATCTTGTAGTATAGAGATAAAGTCATAATCTCACAAGCTATCTCATCAAGGCCCTTGGTTGTTTTTGTCTAAATGCAATGTACTTTCTCTGTAACTGTAACACCGTATTTTATTTCTGCTTTTTCCCCTTTGTGCTACTTCAATGTGCTTGTGTTTTGAAATATATCTGTATCGATGACTCACTGTATCTCAGTACATTTGACAGTCACTGTTCCCTCTGAGCTGCACAGGTGTGCGACCACGCAGTAATTGAAATGCTCCCACGCACATAGCCTTTGTTGCCACGCAGCTGAAATTCTCTGTTAATGTAATTTTGAAATCTATGTTAATATAATCATGAAATACTCTGTAATTAATTGTGTTAATGAATATAATCCATAAATTTTCTAAATAATACATGTACCACAACCTTTACTTTGCAACATTTTAGAGCTTCAACATAATTAAATTGTCAGTGTTTCAAGTTACATTCCTGTTACAACTTGTAACAGTACACACAGAATGGAAGCCAGTAGACCATTGTTAAAAACTGCTGGCCCTCTAATCGCCGATGCCGTCCAGTCAAAACGTTTTAAGGTGGAAAAACATTTAAAGTGCTGTGCAGTTTTCAGGCCGTGTTAGAATTTTCTGCTCAGAGCAATGGTTAGTCTGCTCAGCTGTAAAAAAAAATTAGCGGGAATATTGAAAATAAAACAATTACTGATTTTCACCATTCCTTTGCATCTTCCCATCTGTGATCCCAAACAATCAGTACTCATTAAAGGGCAAGGTCTCCATCTTAAATAATGCAGAGCCTAATGTGTGTCTTCTTCTTCTTGGTCACTTATGTATCTTTATACCCATTTCTTTGGCGAATAGCCTCACCACAGATCTCAGAACCTTTCCCCGTCTCCAGAATTCCCAATCCACCTCGACCCCTCTTTCTGGCCTCTTACCTACTCTGGATCCACGTTTCCCTTTCCACAGATGGCTTACAACGTGTTCCCTGCATTTTCTGTTTTTATTTCCATTTTCCAAAATCCGCAATTTGGTTTTTATCCTAGCAGAGATTGCTGATTGGGTGGCACGATAGCGCAGCAGTTAGCATAATGCTTTGCAGGGCAGGTGACCCGGGTTCAATTCCCGCTACTGCCTGTAAGGAGTTTGTACGTTCTCCTCATGATTGCATAGGTTTCGTCCAGGTGCTACGGTTTCCTCCCACAGCCCAAAGATGTACCGGTTGGTAGGTTATTTGGTTATTGTAAATAGTCCTGTGATTATTAAATTGGTGAGTTGCTGTGTGGCATGGCTCGAAGGGCCGTAAGGGTCTAGTCCACACTGTATCTCAATACATAAGTAAATAAATAAAATCCATCTAAAATATAAAAATGATCCCGAGCTGGATTGTTAGTCTTTCACATGGGCGGGGATGCTCACTGGAGCAAGACCTGCACAAAAGGGTTGGATCTGGTTTGCAAGTCCATGGGGAACTCATTAAATCCACCAAATATTGGAAGGCCTAGATAGAGTGGACGTGGAGAAGATGTTTCCATTAAACACACACAAAACATGCTGGTGAACGCAGCAGGTCAGGCAGCATCTATAGGAAGAGGTACAGTCGACGTTTCGGGCTGGGACCCTTCGTCAGGATTAACTGAAAGAAGAGATAGTAAGAGATTTGAAAGTGGGGGGGAGGGGGAGATCTGAAATGATAGGAGAAGACAGGAGGGAGAGGGATGGAGCCAAGAGCTGGAGAAGGGAAACGATCATGGGACAGGAAGCCTGGGGAGAAAGAGAAGGAGGGAGGGGAGCCCGGAGGGTGGAAAGCAGGGAAGGAGTTATAGTGAGAGGGACAGAGGAGAAAAAAGAGAGAGAAAAAATGGGGAGGGAAATAAAAAAATATATAAAATAAATAAATAAGGATTTGGGTATAAAGGGGAGGAGGGGGATTAACGGAAGTTAGAGAAGTCAATGTTCATGCCATCAGGTTGGAGGCTACCCAGACGGAATGTAAGGTGTTGTTCCTCCAACCTGAGTGTGTCCCTCTGTTCCTCTCACTATAACTCCTTGCCTGGTCTCCACCCTCTGGGCTCCCCTCCCCCCTTCTCTTCTCCTCAGGCTTCCCATCCCATAATCCACTCCCTTCTCCAGCTCTTAGATCCACCCCTCCCCTCCTGTCTTCTCCTATCATTTTGGATCTCCCCCTCCCACTTTCAAATCTCTTACTATCTCTTCTTTCAGTTAGTCCTGACGAAGGGTCCCGGCCCGAAACGTCAGCTGTACCTCTTCCTATAGATGCTGCCTGGCCTGCTGCGTTCACCAGCATTTTTTGTGTGTGCTTCTTGAATTTCCAGTACCTGCAGATTTCCTCGTGTCTGCGTTTTTAAGATGTGTCCATTAGTGGGAGATCTAGGACCAGAGGGCGCAGCCTCAGAGTAGAAAGATGTCCCTATAGAACCAAGACAAGGAGAAATTTCTCTAGCCAGAGGGTGTTGAATCTGTGGAATTCATTGCCAACAGATGACTGTGGTGGTCAAGTCATTGAGTATACATAAAGCGGATGTGATAGGTTCTTGATTAGTTAGGGTGTCAAAGTTTACGGAGAGAAGGCAGGAGAATGTGGTTGAGAGGGAAAATAAATCAGCCATGATCAAATGTTGAAGGGCCTTGGGCCGAAACATTTTCTGTTTATTCCTTTCCATCGATGCTGCCTGATCTGCTGAGTTCCTCCAGCGTTTTGTGTGCATCACACAGAATATAATGTTGCAGCTACAGAGAAGGTGAAGCACAGCTACGTAAAGAAGGTGTGAAGGTCACAACAGGACAGATTGAGAGATCAAGAGTTTATGGACAATTAATTTGATAATACCATAATGGGCACGGAGAAAGTGAATAGCCACAGTCTTTTCCAATGGAAGGAAAATCCAAAACTAGAAGCTGAGGCTGCAGAACTAACATTTAGAAGACATTTGGGCAGGTACTTGGGTAGGAAAGGTTCAGATCAAGGGTTCTCAAACCAGAGTACACGGGCCCCTTGCTTAATGGTATTGACCCCTGGCATATAAAAGGCTGGGAACCCCTGGTTTAGAGTGATTTGGGCCAAATCGTGGCACATGAGACCATCCGAGGTGAGTATGATGAGTTGGGCCAAAGGGCCTGTTTCCGTGCTGTAGACTCTCGAGGGCACTGGTTCATTCATCCCTCCCTACTAATCTCCCTCCTGGATGTCCCTATAGAACCAACAGGAGGAGCTATTTCTCCAGCCAGAAGGTGTTGAATCTGTGGAATTCAGATGACTGTGGTGGTCAAGTCATTGGGTATACATAAAGCAGGATGTGATAGGTTCTTGATTAATTAGGGTGTCAAAAGTTGACAAGCAACTTAAGTGCCACAACCTGCCCATTTACCTCCATCCTCACCTCCATTCAGGGCCCTGAGCAGTCCTTCCAGGTGAGGCAATTAGCAAATCTGTAGGGGTCATCCAGTGCAAGGTTCCCAATCTGGGGTCCATCGACCCCATGCTTAATAGCCTTGGTTCTTGGTAGAAAAGAGGTTGGGTGCCCCTGGTCTAGTGCACCTGGTGCTCCCGATGCGGTTTCCTCCACATTGCTGAAACCCAACGGAGAATGGGGAAACTGCTTTGTTGAGCACCTCCGCTCCACCTGCCAAAAGCGGAATTTCCCAGTGGCCAACCATTTTAATTCCTATTCCCATTCCAACATGTTAGTTCATGGCCCCCTCTTTGGCCACAATGAGACCACTCTCAGGGTGGAGGAGCAACACCTCATCTTCCATCTAGGTAGCCTCCACCCTAGTTGAATGTACATCGATTTCTCCTTCCGGTAAAAAAAACTCCCCCCCCCCCTCTATTCCCTACTCTGGCTTCTTAGTTCTTCTCTCCACCTGCCTATCCCCTCCTTCTTTCCTTCCTCCTATGGTCCACTCTCCTCTCCTTCCAGATTTCATCTTCTCCAGCCCTTTACCTTCCCCACCCACCTGGCTTCAACTATCACCTTCCAGCTAGCCACCTTCCCCTCTCCCCCACCATTTTTTAAAAATTCTGGCATCTTGCCCCTTTCTTTCCAGACCCGAAGAAGGGTCTCGGCCCAAAACTTTGATTGTTCATTTATTTCCATAGATGCTACCTGACCTGCTGAGTTCCTCCAGCATTTGGTATATGTTCCAATGATTGAAAGTGAAAGGGGAAACTTTTTAAGGTGACGTGAGCGATTTTTTTCCTCCCACATTGGGTGGTGCGTATATGGAACAAGCTGCCAGAGGCAGGTACAATTGCCACATTTGAACAGGTACATCGTGCGTGTTTATGGATATGTGGACTAAACGGGACCCACAACACCCAGTCCATGCCTTGTTCTCACTGCTGCCATCATGATGGATGTACAGGAGCCCCTGAAGACATATCATCAACCAAATCAGGTACAGCTTCTTCCCTTCTGCCATCCAATTTCTGAGTGGACATTGAACCCATAAAACACTAGCTCGCTACTTTTCTTTTAAAATTCTGTTTTCTTTCCACTACTTAGTGAACTATTCACACTTCTCTCTATTACTATGTATTGCGTTGTAATGAACAAATGCCGGTGACATTAAACCCGATTCTGAAATGGGATTAGCTGAATTGGGCAATTTGGCTAGTATGGATGCGTTGGGCCGAGCGGGCTGATTTTTATGCGGTGTTCTATGACTCCAGTTGCCTAAATCAGCGCTGGGACGGAATTCTACAGCATCGAGGAGGAGGAGAAAATTGGGAAGCCGGTTGACACCAAGACGCTCTCGGAATGGGACCTCAGTGCTGACATTTTGTTCTAACGCTAACATTTCCACGCAGTCTGTCGGACGTGCCCGCAACACTGGCGTGCTCATTCTTTAACGCAGGTCTGCAGAGACCGACTCAAAGTAGCTAGCGCTGAAAGGTCTGTATCCTGGCAGCGAGGCGCCTTGATCGGCCGGGGGTTGGGGGGGGGGCGGTTGTTGAGGATTTACGGCCGCCGCGTGTGATTCCTGTAGGATTAGGCAAATTCCTACGGCCGCAAGTATCTCTTTAAGTAACCCCACCCCGCCTTCCGCTGAGAAATTCTGCTGATTCCCGGGAAACGGGCGGATGACGGCGGGGGGGGGGGGCATTAACATCCACTGGGGCTAACCCGGTCTAAATCATCAGAACTAGCCGGCGGAGTTTAAGTGTCCACCCTAACTACTTGCCGGAGCGTTAACTCAAAGCAGAGTGAGACATTTCAACGCAACGTGTAAAAAGTGACCGCGAAAAAAAAACTCTTCGCTCTGACTTCATGGAAGTGAAAAAACTGCAGCAAACTCGGGAGCCCCCGCGGCTTTTATGCGGGGACCGGGAATGAATGAGATTTTCTCTTCCCTACAAGGGGGAGGGGGAGAAGCTGGAATCTACACTTAAAAGTGTTCGCGGGACAATGGCGTGAGAACTCCTTAAAACTGGGACTTGGGAGTTGTCCCGCCCTCTCTCCCCCCCCCTCACCCCGACTGCTTCCTGCAGTAATTCCTGAAACCTGAACGTTGTTTCAATCCTCGTTCTGCCTGCTGAAAAGGACCTGCCCCAACCTCGAGGCCACTCACTGAAGCAAAATCCGAATTGCCTGCTCCATACATGGGCAATGGGCTGACGTCAGCACCTCGGGAGGCCGGCGTTTCGCACGCATTCACCTTTCATTGTTGTAAGGCGCATTCTTTTCCAATGTTGGACGGGGGAGTGTGATGGGCGAATCCACCCCCCCACACACACACTTCTTTTTACAAGCAGGGGAGGGAAGAATTGGACTCGGGGGGGGGGCTGACGAGCGCACCACTCAAGGGAGTTTAAGGCGGCGGGACCCGCTCCGAGACTTGTTTGCAGCTTGAGAAGGTAGGAGAAGCGGCTACTTCACCGGTGCTGGAAGTTAGGAGCTCTGTGTGTGTGTGTGTGTTCCCGGCCAAAGGTACAAGAGGAACAGGTGGGGGCAGACGGAGGGAAGGTTAGTGCGGAAGCCAAGGGGAAGGGGGGGGGGAAGGAGAGTGAAAAGGAGATCTGGGGTAGGGGCTGAAAACGGGGGGGGGGGCGGGCAGAGGCAGCTAGCTGCCCCTCTCAGGTGTCTCGGCACTTGTTGAGGAGCGGTGTCTGCCACCGGTGCAGGGGTTAAAGAGCCGGCGGCCCTCCTTTCTTTCAATCTTCAGGTTCCCGGGCAAGGGATTACACCGGGGAAAAGTCTTCAGAGCAAACTCGTTCTAAAGGATTGTAACGATAGAAGAGGTCTCCCAAGGGCTGGGTAAGGATCACGACAGACTCCACCCCCCCCCCACCAAACACTCTCTCTGTCTGCCCCGGGGGGTTGTGGATGAGTGTGTTTCGAATTTGGATCTCAGTTATGTGTTCACCTTAGCCGAGAGTGCTTTCACTGGGCCCTGTTGCATCGTCGCTGTGCAGAAACCGGCAGAGTCACTCCGCCTTGGGGCTCGCTTCCCGTTCCCGTGCGGCCGGGGGCGGGTAAAGTCCGCATTCTGGGTGGGAGCAGCGGCGTGAGAGTGCGAGGGCTATCTCATTCCTGTGGCTGCATCGTCTGGTGTGGCGGGGGGGGGGGGGGAGAGAAAGAAAGAGTAGAAACTGATCTCATTAAGTCGCATGTTTACATAACTTTAAAATATCTGGCGTTCTGCATCATTGGGTGTCTTTCGATTTTACCCGTCTTGCAGATCCACTTGGTATTAAATATATTGGGCAAGGGTTTACGGGCTGACCCTGGCTCCGTTTGTGACTGGTTCTAGATCAACGCGGGTTGACAGCGTTGTGACAGTATTAAATCCTGCCTGTCCTTGGTTACGGACAGCACAGGTTCCCTTCACTAAGTGCCACCACAGTGGGGGAGATTTGCTTACCTACCTTCCGCCGTTACTTGCCAGGAACAATAAAGGGGCCGTTTTACTGACTGTTGGGTGCAGTATTCTGCAGTGAAGTGTCTCCCCGTCCCCGTTTCCACAGCAGAGCTGCCGCGGTATTAATGGTGCATTGGCACAGAGTGAACAGGTAATGCAGCATTTTCCGCACCACGCACGGGTTCGGGATCAAAACTCCCGCTGAAACCTCCCCCCCCCCCACACACACACACACACACAAAAAACCAGCAACGTGACTTGTTTCTGGAAGACCAACTTGCCCCCGCTGTGCAGTGTCACTGAACTCATCAAGGAGTCAACACTGACAGGCAACAGGGAAGTGTTTCCTGCATCTAGACAGCTAAGAGGCTGCCAATCTGATTCATCAGCAATGGAGTACTGCCGGCGTGTACTGTCTTGTATTAGTTACCTGTATATCCGGTTCATTACGACAAAGGAATGAATTCACCCCACAGCCTGACCTCTGACCCGAACAGCATTTACCACTGAAGCCCGCTCCAAACAATGGCCCCTTTATCGTGTGGCCTTGCGTTGAATGGCGGGCTCTGACCCTCCTGCCTTCACCAGGATCCACGTATAGCCGTTCTGTGCTTTTTCACCAGTGACGCAGAAATGCCAGCTGCTGAACTGTAGGCAGCATCGTTGCCAGACTTGATCGTACTTGTACTAGGTGTGCACAAACATGCCCCTTTACGTAACCGCCGCGCACAGACAGAAGGGTGAAAACATTTATTTTCTTTCTTCCTCAAGCTGTGACATCAGCAAAGACCTCTGGACCTCTCTACTAGAGTATAACACACTCCAGCACAAAACCAGGCTCTTCAGCCCTTCCTAGTTCATTCCAAATAACGCTGGACATCCAAATTATTCTAGAAGTGTTGCTTACTCAGAATTTTTTTTGTTTGACTTAGACGCTGAAAGATGAGCACAACTATAATTTCAGACTACTTGTCTCACATGGGAATTTGAAGAAACAAGATATTAACTTTTATTGAATATGATGCATAATGGTGCTGGCACTTTGCAATATTTCAACTGAGCTAAAAGCGTTTTGTTGATAATTTTCATTTGCACTCGGTGTCTGAGCTTTCTCACTTAAGTGTCCAACAATAATCAGCCAATATTGAAGGATTCCAGTTGCCCTGATGCGGTTTCTCCACGACCGTGACGTCTTGGTGAAGCCTTTCACCACTGACAGTGCCAAGATTTCCAGGGAAGTCTAAATGGGAACGCAGAAAATGAATCTTTAGTGACGTGTTGCACTTCATGGTTTTGAATGCTTGAAGCACATTGACAACCAGCTGTACATAGTTTGGTGCTCTGCAGTTGCCAAGAAAATTTTCAACAACATCCTTGAATGCCTTCCATGTGATTTTCTCCGGTCCTACTAGAAGTGCATCATTGGTGATCTGTTTGATTTGTGGACAAGCAAAAAATGCCTTCCTTAATCATGGCATCAGTTATTCTGACTTGAATTATGAATTGAAACAACGAATATAAGGGATTTTTTAAAAAATGGTGCTTGATAGGGAAATTTAATGGTGATTTTCATGACCAGCAGCCCAGAATCTTTTAAGATACACCCAAAAGTATTCAAGAAGCAAAATCTTTGCTGTCTAGTGCTATTAATCTGTCTAGTCCTATCGACTCACACCTGGACCATGCCTGTCCATACCCCTCCCATCCATGTACTTGCCCAAACTTATAAATGTTGCAAACAAACTCACATCCACTACTTTGGCTGGCAGCTCATACCATACTCTCCACCCTCTGAATGAAGAAGTTCCCCTTAAACACTTCACCTTTTACCCTTAACCTACAACCTCTAGTTCAAGCCTGACCCAAACTGAATTCAAAAGGCCTGCTTGCATTTACCCTCATAATTTTGTATATCTTCCCTCATTCTCATATGCTTCAGGGAATAAACATAGAACATAGAAATTTACAGCACATTACAGGCCCTTCGGCCCACAATGTTGTACTGACTATGTAACCTACCCTAGAAACTGCCTAGAATTTTCCTAGCACATAGCCCTCTATTTTTCTAAGCTCCGGTTCTAACCTTTTCAGCCTTTCCTTGTAACTAAGTTCCTCGTCCCAGCAATGTCCATGTAAATTTTCTCTGTACTCTTTCTATCCTGTTCATAGCTTTCCTACAGGTAGGTGATCAGAACTGCACACAATACTCCAAATGTGGCCTCCCCACGTCAGCATAAAATCCCAATCATGACCTTTGCAAATGAGTTGATTTTTGGTTTGTTGATCTGGCAGAGGTTACATGAACTATTTTCTTGTAGAGCAAAGCATTCCTGGCACTTTCTACCGCAGCTGAACAAGTTGCATACCTGAATCTCTGTAACCGTGTTAAGCACCAGGAATATACCAGTTGGGGGCCAAAGCAAGTTATCTAAAATTGATCAGTGAACTATGTTAAATCTGCAAAACACAAAATGTCGGAGGAGCTCAGCGAGTCAGGTAGTGTCTATGGGCAGTGGCTGTTTTGGATTGAGTCCCTTTTTGCATTCCTCCAGAGATTTTTGCTTTATATTTCAATACCTACAGTGTCCTATGTCAGTATGTCGGGTATGAACTTGGACGCAGTCGTGGATCAGGGCAGAGTGAATGTACCGATGACTTCCTTGGTATTAAGAGGCAATTAATGAAGCTTATCAAGATAGATGCAGGTTGATACTTCCCTGTCTGGATGCCTAGTGCCTGGTTTCACCACTGATTCCGCAGGAGCATAAAGGCCCAAGATTATAGGAATAGAATTGGGCCATTTGGCCTATCATAGCTGATCAATTATCCCTCTCAACCCCATTCTCCTGCCTTCTCTCCGAAAGAAGCTGCAGAGAGTAGCGGGACCCAATACATCATGGGCACAAACCTGCCCACCATAGATACTAACTATGTGAGGTACTGTCTCAATGAAGGCATTATCCATCATCAAAGATCTCTACTATCTGGCCCAAGCCATCTTGCAGCTATCATCAGTCAGATGGTACTGAAGTCCCACACCACCAGGTTCAAGAACAGATACTTCCCTTTGACCATTCTGTCCTTGCATAAACTGGCACAACCCTAGTCACCACATCAGTATAGCAACATTATGGCCAATTATCTCCCAATTTGTACTGCAATGGACTTTGCTTTAATGTTTATTTCTTGTAAAATTTAGATTGTGAAGACACGCAGTCCTCTTTTATTGTCATTTAGTAATGCATGCATTAAGAATTGATACAATATTTCCTCCGGTGTGCTATCACAAAACACAGGTCAGACCAAGACTGAAAAAACTAACAAAACCACATAATTATAACATATAGTTACAACAGGTCAACAATACCATAACTTGATGAAGAACAGTCCATGGCACAGTAAAAAGTTCAAAGTCTCTCAAATGTCCCACATCTCAGGAAGAAAACTCTCCCTGCCGTACCCGACCACAGTCCGACTCTGAGTTGTCCGAAAACTTCGAGCCTCCGATCAGCCCCCAACACCGAGTACCGAGCACCATCTCTATCCGAACGATTCGACCTCAGCCTCGGTCGCCAGCAGCAGGTAAAGCCGGGGATTTTGGGGCCTACCCTCCGGAGATTCTCCATCACACAGTAACAACAGCAGCGAACGGGCGTTTCAGAAATTTCTCCAGACGTTCCTCTGTGCTTTCACGTCTGTCTCCAAATCAGAATTGTCCACGGCCCCTATTTAACGGATACGATATCATTTTCACCAGAGGGCTGCGCACGCACGGCGCGCTGCTCTCTCCCCTCCCGCCTTGTTGCACTTATTTTTGTTTTTTTTTTTGTGAAACATTATGTGCTTGTGATGGGCCTGCAAGTAGGTTCATTGTACTTGTGCGTACTTGGACCTGTGCACGTGGTAATAAGCTCGACTTTGACTTAGAATAACAGGTTAGCCCTTATTGAGATGAAGGGAGATACCTTCACTTGGAGGAGGTCTCCAACCAAGGTGGTTGTGAGCACTCCCTCACTGAGGAGGTTCAAGGCAGGCCGATGGATTTTTTTTCAAGGTAGAGAGCAAAGTTAGATTAGTGCAGGGAAATAGCACCAAGGTAGAAGACCAGCAATGATATTGGATGGTGGAGAAGGGGTACTGAGCTGGCTGCTTGTATTCCTTCAGAACTTTACTGGCACTTTGCATTTGGCATTTGCAGAAATTCTCTTAATGGTAACAGAAAGTAAGTTTTTCTGTAGCAATTCGAATCCTCTTGAAAACAGCTCAGTGTGCAACAAACTAAAATATCATTTTGTCTAAAGGGAAACCAGCTGCTGAAAGAGCACTTTCTTATTTAGCTCTTTATGCTCCTATTTCCTCGCCATCCGCAAATCTCCTAAAAATTTAAGTGTCCAGCGTCATTGCTTTGAATTTCACACACTCAACATTTTAGCAACAGCTTCTTTCCCTTCGCCATCAGATTTCTGAACGGTCCATAAACACTATTTTGCTCTCCTTCTGCACTACTTAATTAATTAAAATATATATCATTGTAATTAAGAGTATATTTTATGCTTTGCTCGGCTGCCACAAAACAAATTTCACAATGTATGTCACTGATAAAAAACCCAATTCCAAAATTATGCAGTCTCGCTTTAATACTAAAATAGCCAAGGCATCCCAAAGTTCAAAGTAAATTTGTTGTCAAACCGTGTGTATGTCATCATACATCACCCTGAGATTCATTTTCTTGCAGGCATTCACTGTAGAGCAAAGAAATACAAAAGAATGAGTGGAAAATACAAAGATTGACAACCAGCATGCAAAAGAAGGCAAGGTATACCAATACAAAAAATCAATAATAAAAAATAAATAATACTGAGAATGTGTTGTTGAGCCCTTGAAAGTGAGTTTCTAGGTTGTGGAATCAGTTTAGTGTGAGGTGAGTGAGATTATACATGCTGCTTACCAATGTATATAACCGATTCTAAAACTTGACTCTGAGGAGTTATCAGGTTACCTGGTGATCTGAGAAGAGATTATTAAGGATAATCTTTAAAGCACAGCAGCAGAGACAGAATGCCTGAGTTTAGACCTCCTGAAGGCACGACCGAAAATAATGGAGTGATTTTAGTTTGGTTGGATGTGTAAGGTTTCTGGTCTGGAAGAGCAGAGAGATAGTTGGTAGGCAGAAGGGGTTAACAGATAAGGGAGGGTATTGAGGGTGTTTAAAATTGAGTTTTTGGACCAGGAGCCTATGTGAATCAGCAAGCACAGGGTAAGGGGCTTGCAGGACTTGGGACTGAGAGAGCCAGTGCGTTTGATCTCTAGCCGTTGGCAAGCAGCCCCAGCAGGACAGTTGGAATAGGATCAGTGGGTTGTCCCATTCAGCAACTTTCCGCACGGGTCTTTGCCATTCTCGTCTCCTGAATATGCAAGTTGATTTTCCACAGGAACAGATGAGTCTTCTTATGTAACCGTTCTCTTATTTACAAACGGTTTTGCACATTTTGGGCAGGGGAGAGGGTCATAACTGGCATTACAGTCTATTCCTGGCTTTGCCTGACTCTGTAACACGCACTCTACTAAATTATGGTTGGGCTTTGAGACTGGACAATTGTCGCACCAAATCCCATCAAGAGAAAATCTGTGGATGCTGGAAATCCGAGCAACACACACAAAATGCTGGAAGAACTCAGCAGGCCAGGCAGCATCTATGGGGGGGGGGGGTAAGTACAGTTGAGGTTTCAAGCCAAAATGCCAAGTTCCTCCAGCATTTTGTGTGTGTTGCACCTAAGTCCATTGCCTAGCCTGTGATTATCCACTTAGCAGGAGCCAGATATCAAAGAGTGGGAATGGATATTAGACAGATCTTGGACCTTCAATATCTTTGTGGCCAGTGACTCACCAAAAAAAATAGGAAATATTCAAGGAAACTCATCTCTTAAAACAAAATGAGCTTGGACTGTCATACAGCCCACTTGAGCACCAATGTGCTTTTGTTGGAGCTTTCATTGTATCCCTGGCTTGGATGATGGTGTGAATCAAATGTTGTGGGTTCGAGTGACAGTTCAGAGAATTGCTCAGGTTGGAAGGGTAATTGTAAATTGGGGCTTTTTGGATTGAGAGCCTGTTTTTCATTCAGGCTTCCTATTAGGAGAAGCAAAAAGCCAAGGAGCTTGTTTGTCTCTGAGAAGGTGAGGGTGGACCAGTTTCTTGAACCACCACAGGCCTTCTGAGGAAAGTACACCCATGCTACTGTTGAGCGGGATAAGTTCGAGAACCTGGGCACAGCGACGATAAAGGAACAGCGATGCATCTTCAAGTCGAAGTTATTTTGTGACTGGGAGGGGACTCCCAAGGTGATGGTTTTCAAGGTGCCCGCTGCCCTTGTCCTCTTCAGTGGTGGTGGTCATAGGTTTGGGAGGTACCGTCAGAGTAAACTGGGTGAGCAGTTGCATTCAGTTTCGCCGATGGCGCAGTCAGTGTGCTGGTGACAAAGTGACTGAATAGTTCAGGCAGTGCGTGGGTACCAGCTTGGAATCTGGATTAATGTCACCGGCATATGTCATGAAATTTGTTGCTATGTAGCAGTAGTGCATTGTGATATATAATCATTACAGTGAATATATATGTCAGGGTGGGTGATCGTATGAGCAGCCGGTGCATAGCACAAGTCCTGGTTATGTGACCACTGACGCCAGGCAGACAATCTCTAAAGAATCCGGTTTAATACCACCAGCATATGTCGTGAAATTTGTCGTCTTTGCAGCAGCAGTATAATGCAATGCATAATAACAGGGGAAAAATGAGAATTACAATAAATAATTAAGTAGTACAAAGATAGAAATAAAAACAAGTAGTGAGGTAGTGTTGATGGGTTCAATGTCCATTCAGAAATCGGATGGCAGAGGGGAAGAAGCTGTTCCTGAATCATTGAGTGTGTGTCTTCAGGCCTCTGTACCTCCTCCCTGACGGTAACAATAAGAACAAGGCACGTCCTGGGTGATGGGGGTCCTTAATGATGGACGCCATCTTTTTGAGGCATTGCTCCTTGAAGATGTCCTGGATATAATGGAGGCTAATTCCTACGATGAAGCTGACTGAGTTCACGACTCTCTGCAGCTTACTTCGATCCTGCGCAGTAGCCACCTTTGGATGACGTTGAGATCCCTGAGTGTTGACAGGGAGCCGCTCGTTCAAGGACGTGCTGATTGTTCTGACACCCTTTCGCCTTGTCAGCAATGGAAAAGCTTTGAGGTGTCAGGCAAATTGGTTTCTTATTGTCAAGTGAGGTATGGTGAAAAGGTTTCTCTTTAAGCTTGCCTTCCACACGGGCTATGTCGTCACATCGCTGCTTTGACATAGTACAAAAGAGAAGCAATAACAGAGCGCAGAACAGCGTGTTATGGAGAATGCAGGTCAGGCAATCAATAAGGTGCAAGGCTGAAATGCAGTAAATTGTGAGGTCAAGAGTCCATCTTGTACTAGGGAACCATTCAATAGTATTGAAACAGCTGGATAGAGCCTGGTGTTACATGCTTTCAGGCTTTTGTATCTTCTGCCCAATGGATGGTGAAGAGAAGAAAGAATGTCCAGGGTGACTGGGGTCTTTGATAATATTGGCTGCAAGAAGTATAGTCGATGGAGGAAAGGCTGGTTTCCAAGATGTGCTGAGCTGTGTCCACGACATTGTGGAAGCAGCATTAAGTGACTGGGTGTGGTTGATATTTAGGCCCGAGATGTTGAGGGTGATGGGTTGACCTTGAGAAGTGTGTACGTGTGTGAAATTGACTGAATGTACTTGGTTCTGAGAGCAAGCATTCCTTCCATTCAGAATGGGAGCACGTGTCGGCAGGCAGGCACCCACCACTCACAGCATCGGCACTGGGAACACCTAGGAGGGAAAGCGGGTCATCAAGGTCAACCATGATTGACCTGAAGCGTATTGTCTGCCCTCGGTCCCAATCACCCTGGGTGCCGTCTATCGAAAGTCCTAGACAGTGGACGTAGTGAGGATGTTCCCTACAGAGGGAGAGGCTGGGTCCAGAGGGCACACCCTCAAAACAGAAGGACGTTCCTTGAGAACAGAGACGAGGAGGAATTTCCTTCACTAGAGGGTGGTGGCGAATCTGTAGAATTCATTGCCACAGACGGCCGTGGAGGCCAAATCATTTAAGGCAGAGGTTGATCGATCCTTGGTGAGGTTGTGGGGAGAGGGCAGAAGAATGGGTTTGAGATGGAAAATAAATTGGTCATGATCAAATGGGCTAGCAGACTCAATGGACCAAATGACCTAATGCTGCTCCCATCTTATAATATGCCAGCAGTTCTCTTGGCTGTGTGATGATCTTTCATCTGCAATGGAGGCAGGAAGCCAAACATTCATCGTGGGGCCACATTTGTGCGTTGCCTACCACGGCCAAGCAATTTCAAGGAATCCCAGTACTTCCCTGAACTGCACAGAGCACATAGAACAGTTGTCTCTGGGACCATTGCTTTACAAGGACCCAATAAATTATTTTTATGATGTAAAATTCCAGGAACTTTACAAGTATTTCGGGAATCGAAGTCTAGTGTTCTATCTGTTTCTCTGCACGGACAAGTTGGGGAGCTCCTTAAATGAGAAGTCTCAACTTAACTTTCTACCCTGGTGAATACAAAACGTTCTCAGGAGAGGTGGCGGAAACTAAATGAAGTCTAGCGCCACGGGCAAACGGGACGTCCCTTGTGTTCGTGCTTTCTGATAATACTTTACCGTTGAGCCTCTGGTACCTGACAATGTGGCTCACGAGAGCTCTGGGTTTCTGGCAGTAATAAGTTCTAATTTGCCTGTGCAGTCAGGAGGGAGAGAAGAATAGATGCCCCTCTGTCTTTCACATGGATGCCCAAGACCTTGCTAAACCTATCCACCTCCTCTTCTATATTTCCTGACCGCATAGTAGGCTGTTTGGCCCATTGAGTCTATACTAGCTCACAGAGCAGCTCTGTTTCTCCCCCTCCCCTGCCCCACTGATTTTCATTGTAATCTGTTCTCTCCACTTTCCCATCGGCTGTCGGCCACCCGCCCGCATGCCAGGGGACATTTAACCTAAAGTCTCTAGGAGGAATGTGAGCGAAGCAGGCAGAGGAAGCTCGTGCGGTCACAAGTGGATTGTGAGAATTGAACCCGCGTCTCAGGTCCTCTGAGGACGCACCTCTGCTAGCTGTGGTAGTGAGCTCTTTCCCTTTGGAGGGAGGTTTTGACTTGCTTGTGGCCACTTGCTCCAGTGGGGTTTAGGGCAGCAATGAAGTTCGTCCAGCTCGAGCAGTGTTCCGGGCTTCCTTCATCATGTCAGTAGTTTCCTCTCGGTTTTTTGTACAGTCAGTCATGCAAGTCCCGGGTGGAGAATCGGGAACACCGTCGCACTCAGATGTGGAAGGATTCCTCATTGCTGATTCCGTAACTGTTTTACCAGTCAGGGTTGTTAGCCCTGGGCTGAACCCCCTGAACCTGGAGGACCGGTACACCACTGGCCTCTACCCTTTGACCTGTTTGGCACGGGTGACCCTACCAGGAGCCAAAGCACAAAGCCCTGACTCCAGTCAACACAGCTCTCCGGGTCACTGAGGCTCGCAAGCCTCCAAGCCCTGTGAAGAGTTGTGGCCCTTTTGGAGGGGGAGGTTTTAAGGGTCAACTTGATTGGCTCTGTGTATTCATTTGTTGAGGCTCTATGATCTCCCTTTATCTCCAAGAGGTTCTATATAAATACAGTTTTATGGAGTCGTGTGTATGTGTTGAGACTTCTAATATAAAGTTAATATAATTTAGATTTTAAAAAGTTTGTGGGGAAAGCTGCATTTTTAAAAATAATTAATCGCCAGTATTTGCAAAACAACTGAATCTTATCAGTCTTGTTTTTCTGGATACTGAAGGTTCGTGCCATGCTAGACTCAGAGCACATTTGCAAATGTGCTCCAGAAAGATACGGCCGTCACGGCTTCCTCTTGCACTTCCTTTGTTTAGCAGCGAGTTTTCAGGGTGTGGAGAGAGAGACGGGAATGTTTTCACTCTGAGCTGCTCTGCCCGTAAGTGCACTTTTGTGACACTGCCCGTGGTTGGTTGAGCCTCCCGTCCAGAGTGGTGGCTGAGGAAGGTCACGCCCGCTCTCTCTCGTCTCTCACTATTGGTTCAATATTGAAGCCGGCAGCAACCTCCAGTCGGCAGTGCTGTCAGAAGGCCGGATCATCTGGGCAGCCATGTTGTTGGGCAACTCCACAATCTTCATGTGGTGTCATGGTATCATTAATACAGTCATCTAAGAAGGCATAATGGGAGAACTGAGAGGTTTATATCAAAGGAGGAGACCTCGCTGAAGTCTATAAGATTATTGGAGACATAGATAGACAGTCAGTATCTTTATTGCAGGTTTGAACTGTCTAATACCCAGAGGGCGTACATTTGAAGTGGCGGTGAGGCGGTAAGCTCAAAGGGGATGTGAAGGGCAATTTTTTTTTCCCTGCACTGAATGATGGGTGCCGGGAATGTTCTGCCAGGGGTGGTATTGGAGGCAAATACGACAGCGCCATAGTTCGTTCCTTCGTTATGTGCTGTGGGTAATTATGATCTCATGACCGTGGTTGTTTTCAGTAAATTTTTCTACAGGAGTGGTTTGCCATTGTCTGCTTCTGGGCAGTGCCCTTACAAGATGGGTGACCCCAGCCATTATCAATACTCCTCAGAGATTGTCTGTCTGGCGTCAGTGGTCACATATAACTAGGACTTGTGATATGTACCACCTGCTCCCATGGCTTCACGTGACCCTGATCAGGGGAGAGGGACTAAGCGGATGCTTTACCTTGCATCTCCTTTGCGCTGTTGATGCAAATGACACATTTCACTATGTTTTGATGTACGTGTGACAAATAAAGCTAATTGTTAAATCTTTTTGATCTTGTACTGTACAATGTTCTGTAACCTAATTGCCATATGCGATGTTAGCATTCATTCTGACATGACTAGAATATAAAAGCAAGGATGTAATGTTGAGACTTTATAAAGCACTGGTGAGGCCTCACTTGGAGTATTGTCAGCAATTTTGGGCCCCTTATCTAAGAAGGGATGTGCTGACATTGAAGAGGGTTCAAAGGTTGATGAAAGTGATTCTGGGATTGAAAGGCTTGACATTTGCTCGCTCTAGGCCTTTACTCACTGGAGTTCAGAAGAATGATGGGGGGATGAAAACCTCTCAAATGTTGAAAGGCGTCTGGAGTGGATGTTTCCTATAGTGTGGGGGAACCTAATTCCAAAGGGTACAGCCTCAGAATAAAGGGACAAACATTTGGAACTGAGATGAAGAGGGATTTCCTTCGCCAGAGGGTGATGAATCTGTGGAATCCGTTGCTACAGGAGGCCTAGTCATTGGGTGAAAATTAAGGCAGAATTTGATAGATTCTTGATTAGTCAGGGCATGAAGGACTATGTGGAGAAGGCAGGAGATTGGGGATGAGAGGGAAATGAATCAGCCATGATGAAATGGCAGAGCAGACTTGATGGGCCAAATGGACTAATTCTCCTATGGTCTTCTGAGGAAGCAGGCATGGTGGGCTGAATGGCCTACTTCTGATCCTTATCTGATGAAGATCATATCGGATGGCAATGACTTGTGTAATTACTGGGGTCAGCAGCACTATCTGCTTGCAAAGAGTTCAGCTTTAAAATTGGTCAAGAATTGGAATCAGTGACCAATGCCAAACGACAATGTCGTCTTCACTCTTGACAGTGTTCTGTGCTGTATCTCAATAAACAAATTAAATACTGAGGTGACCAGAAGTGAACACAATATTCCAGGTGTGTTCTTCCCAGTTTGTTGAAGGATCCGTAACTTTGAAAAGCCACAGTAACACTGGTGGTTTTGCAGACTTTTCTCACCACACTGTTTTACAATTGATGCCTGCAACTGCCCGCTGATCAATGTTGACATGATTTGCCAATTACAAGGACACGCCTGCAGTGCTCACACAACCTATTAATAGGTTTATAGGCAGTGTGGCATGAAAAAGCAAGCCCTGGAAAATAATTTGGTGCCAAGCAAAATCTGTCCCTGGTTACATGCAGCTTCACCCCTTGATCAGTGTTAATTTCAATCAGTAGATCTGTCACAGTCCCTCACAGTAAAACTAACCTCTTTTTCACTTGCTTGTACATCACCACAACATCCAAACCTTTTCTGTAGCTAACGGGAGAAATTCCTGCAGCTTTCAAAATCAGGTATTGTATACAATATACAACCTGAAATTCTTACTCTACATAGACATCCACGAAACAGGAAAAATAAAACCAGAAGAATGAATGACAGAAGAACATTAGACCCCAAAGCCCGCTCTCCCTGCTCCCATGCACAAGCAGTAGCAAAGCATCAATCTACCCGCTTCTCCAGCAAAAGCATCATCCCCCACCACCCACCGTGCCTCAGCAAAGCCCCCAGAGTCCATGATCTTCAGTTGATCAAAAATCGCTGTCCATCCCAATGTTTTGACATCTCGGGCAGGCTCTCGCACTCAATAGCGAGGAGGAGATTGCTCCTGCAGCAGGTGAGAGGGAGACCAGCCCGATGTTACAATCTGCAGTGTTTCTTTTTCAAGTCTCCCCCCCCCCCCCCCGGACTGGAGGGCTGCCTTCCAGTGGCAGTGGACACTGCTGTCTCGATATTGTAACCTTCCCACTTCAGTCGGTGACTCTGGTTGGGAATCCGCAGGGCTGTGATGCTATAGCAAATTGGTGATGGGGAAAGAAGTTTTGGGGAATTGCAGGGAGATTCATTGAAGTAAAGAGTATTGGAATTGTTTTATTATCTCACATGTACCGAGGTACAGTGAAAAGCTTGTCTTGCATACTGTTCATACAGATCACAGTGCATTGAGCTCGAACAAGGTAAAACAATAATAATGCAGAATAAAGTGCAATAGGTATGCACAGAATGCAATACAGGTAGTGAATGAAGTGAGGATGATAACCTGGTAGATTGTGAGGTCATGTGCCTGACCAAGCTTCTACATTGTACAGCAGCTGATAGGAAAGCACTTCAGCGGGTCGTCTCTAGCGCACAGAAGATCATCGGGACACAGCTCCCAGCCCTGGAGGACACTTACAGCTCTCGCTGCCTAAGGAAAGCTACAAGCATCTGTAAGGACAATACACACCCATGCAATCATCTGTTTGAACTTCTTCCATCTGGCAGACGTATAAGATTTTCTATGCCCGCACCTCCAGACTAGAAAAATAGCTTTTTCCCCAGAGCTATAATTGCTCTGAACCAATTGATCAAGCATCATCCATAAATTTGTTATATTGCAACTTTAATACTGGTTTTATGGTTGCTGGTTGTACTGGTTGGTTACTTGATTTTATTTATTGTTTATTTTATTTGTTGTTTTATAGCATTGAGTATGGGAGTTGTAAACTCATTTTTGCTGTATTGGTGCCTGACAAATTGTATTATGCAATGACAATAAAGATCATTTCATTTCATTCATTTCACTTCATTTCAAGAAAGAAATCCAGAGCAACACACTCAAAACGCTGGGGGAACTCAGCAGATCGGGCAGCGTCTATAGAAATGATCAAACAGTTGATGTTTTGGGCTAAGATTCTTCTTCAGGACCGGGAAGGAAGGGGGAAGATACCAGAACAAAATGGTTGGGGGGGGGGAAGGGGAAGGAGGCTAACTTGAAGCTGATAAGTCAAGCCAGCCCTTTATCTTTCCTACCCACCTGGAATAGTTTACCAAAAAGATTATCTAGCATTCTGGTTATACCCGTATTTAAAGCGTTGTGACCCTGTGGTAGATGCAGGCATATTTTAGCGTGGGGAAGGGTTGGAACAGACTACAGACCTGGAATGATAATGCAATTCACTGGAGTCCCACCTCAGAATCCGAAAACGTCCCAAATATGGATATCTTCTATCATACTTTCCATTTATAGACTTTCAAAATAAGAACCCACATTTAATCTTTTGGATAAATTTCCTTGTTCTGATGCTCAACAGAAGCCTGATAAACATCTCTGAGGAAGCCAATTATAAAAACAGTGCTGGCAGGGCAAGCGGGCTTTTGGAGGGTTGGTACAGTGGCGTTAAAGTGTTACGCTCATCTAACAGTGGGCTAAGCATGAGTAGGTTCTGAGTTTCACTTGATGTCACAGCAAATACTTCAGAGTGTGTTGACTGATGTACAAGTCAGCAGTACGATGGAATGCTCTCCACTTGGGTCAGCCGATTGCTAACAGCGAGTGCGAAAGAACAGCGTCCAGCTCAAAACTTGGCATTTCACTCACCATGCTTAAACATTTAGTCCTACACTAGATGCTTTCTCTAGTTCCCTTGTCCATTGGGCAGAAGATAGAAAAGCCTGAAAGCATGTTCCACTTGGCTCAAGGACAGCTTCTATCCATCCCATTGTTGTAAGACTATTAAATGGGTTCTTAGGACAATAACTAGATTCTTGATCTCACAATCTACCTTGCACTGGACAACAAAGCTTTTGCTTCTTAAATACTTTTGGGTGTATTTTATAGATTTTGGGCTGCTGATCATGAAAATCAGCAGGAAAGTTCCCTATCATGCACCATATTTTTGAAATGCCTGTATTTATTTTAATTCATAGTTCAAGTCAGAATAACTGATGCCAAGATTAAGGAATGCATTTTTGTTGGTCCGCAAATCAAACAGGTCATCAATGACAGGCAATTCAAAGAACTTCTATTGGGACTGGAGAAAATCACATGGAAGGCATTCCAGGATGTTGTTGAAAATCTACTGGTCAACTACAGAGCTGGTTCACAACATGCTTCAAGCATACAAAACCATGAAGAACAACGTGTCACTAAAGATTCATTTTCTGCATTCCCATTTAGACTTCTTCCCTGCAAATCTTGTCACTGTCAGTGACGAGCATGGTGAAAGGTTTCACCAGGACATTGCAATCATGGAGAAACGGTATCAGGGCAACCAGAATCCACCAATGCTGAATGATTATTGTTGGACGCTTAAGTGAGAAGTCTCAGACACTGAGTACAAATGAAAATCATTATCAAAACACTTTTAGCTTAGTTGATCTATTGCAAACCGTCAGCACTGTTATGCAATTACATGCATTCTATTCAATGAAAGTTAATTTCTTATTTCAATAAATTCCTACATGGTACAAGTAGCCTGAAATTATATTTGTGTTCAGCTTCAAGTGGTTTATCTTAAGCACAAAAAAAAAATTCTGAGGAAGCAGCACTTTCAAAAATTTTTCTTTTTTTGTCTCGTGTTACCTGCACTGTACTTTCAGTGTAGCTGTTACACTTTATTCTGCGTTCAGAATTGTGTTTATTGTGAATGACTTTAGTCGTGAAATTTGTTTTGTGGCAACAGTATAGTGCAGGCAAATCAAATTATTTAAAGTTACAATATATAAAAAAACAAGTAGTGCAAAAGGTGAAAAGTAAGCTAGGGTTCTTGAGTTCATGGACTGTTCAGAAATCTGATGGCAGAGGGGAAGAAACTGTTCTTCAAATGTTGAGCGTCTTCAGGCTCCTGTATCACCTCCCTGATGGTGGTAATGAGAAGAGGGCATGTGCTGGATGGTGACGGTATTAATGATGGACACCACCTTCAAAAGGCATTGCCTCAAAGAGGATATCTTTGATGTTGGGGAGGTGGGGTTTGAACCCATGATGAAGCTGGCTGAGTCAACAGTGCTCTGAAGACCATGTAATGGTGCTGCCATACCAGGTGGTGATACAACCAGTCAGAATGCTCTAGATGGTACATCTGTAGAAATTTGCTAGTTATTGTTATTATTTTACCTTGTTCCGCCTCAATGCACTGTGAAGTAATTTGATCTGTATGAATGGAATGTGAGGCTAGCTTTTCACTAGGTCAGTACATCGTCATCATCATGTGCCGTGTCGAGAGACATCATCATTTTGCGCCGTGTTATGGGACATAGGCAATCATGGTTCCATGATTGTTCTGGGCAAATTTTTCTTCAGAAGTGGTTTGCCATTGCCTTCTTCAGGGCAGTGCCTTTACAAGACAGGTGACCCCATCCGTTATCAATACCCTTCAGAGATTGCCTGGCATCAGTGGTTGCATAACCAGGATGACCATCCACCACCTGCTCCCTTTGCTCCATGTGATCCTGATCGAGGGGGGTTGAGGAGGTGCTACACCCTGTCCAAGGGTGACTTGCAGGTCAGCAGAGGGAAGGAGCACCTTACATCTCCTTTTGGTAGAGACGTATCTCCACCCCACCACGCATCATCTGCTAACACCTCTTCCATTATAAATCTGTCTCCATAACCAGAACTTCCTCCTCAAACAGCTTGTGCTTGTTATGTTCTCCAGTCAGAGGTACAATCTCTCTGAATGACCAATCCCCTGAAAGAGAGATTTAGCATTTCTTCAAAACACAATGAAAAGTCAGTTAAAAATTTGCAGATTGAGTATAGATTTTTATTTGTATTCACCAATCTTTGCCAACAAGGCAATTATTTATTTCTCACCTCTAAATGCCCTTGAGAAAATGGTGGAGAGCAGCCATCTTGAATCTTGAACTGTGGTAGATTGTCTGATGGTGGTGAAGCTAATCCCACATAACTCTCAGTCAGTGGGGTTCAGGACTTGAATGAAGTGACAAAGAGGACAATACCTTTTCAGGTCAGGGTGGTACACTACTTGGAAGCAGAGATGGGAGTAGCTGACACAATCAAGTACAAATGGTTTAAAACCAGAAGCTGTTGGAAATTTAAAAAAGACGCTACCATCTTTACCACTTTAGTCCCAGAACTGCCCACAGGACCCTCTGTGAAGAGTCATCAGTTCCGATTCACATCCTTATTCATTAGCAAATCTTGTCTCTGCAAAAATTTCAGATTCAGAATCAGAATCAGGTTTATTGTCACCGGCGTGTGACGTGAAATTTGTTAACTTTGTAGCAGCAGTTCAACGCAATACATAATCTAGCAGATAGAAAGAAATAATAAATTAAATAAAATAAAACATAATAAATAAGCAAATCAATTACATATATTGAATAGATTTTAAAAAGTGCAAAAACAGAAATACTGGATATTTTTTAAAAAAGTGAGGTAGTGTCCAAAGCTTCAATGTCCATTTAGGAATCAGATGGCAGAGGGGAAGAAGCTGTTCCTGAATCGCTGAGTGTGTGCCTTCAGGCTTCTGTAGTTGCTACCTGATGGTAACAGTGAGAAAAGGGCATGCCTTGGGTGCTGGAGGTCCTTAATAATGGACACCGCCTTTCTGAGACACTGCTCCCTGAAGATGTCCTGGGTACTTTGTAGGCTAGTGCCCAAGATGGAGCTGACTAGATTTACAGCCTTCTGCAGCTTCTTTTGGTCCTGTGCAGTAGCCCCTCCATACCAGACCGTGGTGCAGCCTGTCAGAATGCTCTCCATGGTACAGCTATAGAAGTTTTTGAGTGTAATTGTTGACATGCCAAATCGCTTCAAACTCCTCATAAAGTATAGCTGCTGTCTTGCCTTCTTTATAACTACATCAATACGTTAGGACCAGGTTAGATCCTCAGAGATCTTGACACCCAGGAACTTGAAGCTGCTCACTCTCCCCTCACTTGTCCTCAAACATTAAAATACTTCCAGGTCAGTTAAAAGTGAACAAGATGAACCCTTGATTATAAAGATGAAGTCTTGCTCACTCAAGCTACTTCATCTTGGCCCCTTCACCTTATTTATCTCCCCACTCTCGACTTGCTCTGTGACTGCAATGCTATACAGCTGACAGTTACTTACTCCAGTAATGGAATAATTAGTTTCAGACACTGATATTTTAGAACATGGTAAGCTCCTGAGGGATGTGGGGCTGGAAAGAATCAATTGAGTTATGAAGTCATAAAATCATAGATGTCCAAAACGTGAAAGGAAGCTATTTATCCCATCAGGTCCATGCAAGCTAATCCTGTTTTTCAGCTCTCGTCAAGAGTTGTATCCATCTTGGCCTCATCATCCTTTCAAGCTGTGAATTCCAGATTCCGTGACTCAAATGTCAGCTACATCCTTCTGTTCCTTCCCTCACTGTCTCCATATCTAGCTTCTCCTTCAGAGAGTTGATGCTTCCACCAAAGCTGTACCTCTTTTACTACCACTTTATGATCCTGCTACTGTTGGAACCCGTGGTTTACATTCTGGTGGTGTGTTTTTTGGGGCCGAGTGAGCAACCTGGTGCTCTGCTGTCTCTGAGGGAGCTGGGTGAGGTTTGGGGTGGAGCGTGCAGACTGGAGGCCAGGTAGCCTGGGAGACCCCATTTCTCGCCGATGGAGCAAGGTTGAAATCAACGAGGAAGAGAATGGAAGGCAAGTGGGGATTCAGCACCACCTACCCATGTCTGACCAGTCTCCCTGTCTCTCTCCCTCTCTCTCCCTCTCTCTCCCTCTCTCCCCCTCTCCCCCCCTCTCTCCCCCCCTCTCTCCCCCCCCTCCTCTCCCCCCCTCTCTCCCCCCACTCTCTCCCCCCCTCTCTCCCCCCCTCTCTCCCTCCCTCTCTCCCTCCCCCTCTTTCTCTCCCTCTCCTCCTGGACATGGGTGCCTGCGTTTGACTGGTCTCTCTCTCTCTCCCTCTCACTTATAAGAAATAGGAGCAGGAGTAGGCCATCTGGCCCATCGATCCTACCCCACCATTCAATAAGATCATGGCTGATCTGGCCATGGAGTCATCTCCACCTACCAGCCTTTTCCCCATAACCCTTAATCCCCCCACTATGCAAAAATCTATCCAACCTTGTCTTAAATATATTCACTGAGGTAGCCTCCACTGCTTCATTGGGCAGAGAATTCCACAGATTCACCACTCTCTTGGAAAAGCAGTTCCTTCTCATCTCCGTCCAAAATCTACTCCCCCGAATCTTGAGTCTATGTCCCCGAGTTCTACTTCTCACCGGATGGTGTCAGGATTTTGGCAAAGTTTGATCCACGCAGTTTGTGGATTGGACTCTGCAGTTCATGTTATGACATGTTTCTGGTTTCTGGTCACTCCTTTTTTTAATTGCTATTTAGTACGATTTTGATTGGGGCGGACCAGCTCTGTGGCCTGTAGTCGACAAGCGACAGCGCTAAAATGAACTGAAATAAACTGAGCCTTCCCAACCTGTTTCAACGACTTTGTAAATTGAATTGACTTTAGTTCTTGCATCCTTCACATACATGAGGAGTAGAAATCTTTATGTTACATCACTGTCTAAATGTGCAATGTACAATCATGGTAATTTATAATAAATAGAACAGTCAATGTAACATAGAAATACACTCAAATCAGAGTGAGTTAATCAGTCTGATGGCCTGGTGGAAGAAGCTGTCCCTGAGCCTGTTGGTCCTGGCTTTTATGCTGCAGTACCGTTTCCCGGATGGTAGCAGCTGGAATAGATTGTGGTTGGAGGTGATTCGGGTCCCCAATGATCCTCTGGGCTCTTTTTTTTCATACCTGTCCTTGTAAATGTCCTGAATCATGGGAAGTTCACAACTACAGATGCACTGGGCTGTCCGCAACACTCCCTGCAGAATCCTGCGATTAAGGGAGGTGCAGTTCCCATACCAGGCCAGTCAGGATGCTCTCAATTGTGCCCCTGTAGAAAGCTTTCAGGGTTTGGGAGCCCATACTAAACTTGGTTGGATGTTTTATATTCTGTTTTTCACTCGGTTTTTTTTTGCCTTTTGTGCAATTTCTTTTTTTTTGGACGTTAGATGTTTGACGTTTTTGTTTGAATGGGTTCCATGGTGTTTCTTTGTTTCTGGTTGTCTGTGGGGAAGATGAATCTCAGGGTTGTGCAAGGTTTGATAATAAATGTACTTTGAATCTTTGAAACCATGCCTTGTGGTAGTGCGCTCTGTGTTCTCAACAGTCTCGGCAAAAAAATTTTCTTTGGATTTCACTGACCACCCCTCCCCTTCCCTTGTAGTTATGGTTTTACCTGTAGACTTAAATCACATCTCAAGGAGATCTGTCCAAGAGTAAGTTGAGAGACTATTTGAGTACTTCCTCGGTTGAGGATGTCTTGTTTCCACTGGATTTCTGAGGAAAGAAAAATTCCTGTGGGTGAGTTCTTTTAATGAGTCAACCATAGCATGCCAGCTACCGCATGGACTTGACAGAATGGGGTCTTGGCTCAACGTGAAGGAGGTGCAAGACGACAAGAGGTCAGAATCTGCTGCTCAGAGATCGAGACTTACAGGGGCACGCTGTGTACATGTAGGTACGCGGCTCGACCCTGACTAACAGTATCCGTGTCTTTTTTAAACATCTGTCTTTGCAAACAGCTTGATACTTTTTTTTCAGGAAGGGAAACATTGGGGAATGATTTATTAACACAGCCTTTTGTTATTGTGGTCCCTAAGACAGCTTCCACTTAATCGCTCCTGAGAGGAGGGGATTTATTAGGAGAACATTTTACTCTGATTACAGAATCAGGTTTAATATCACCGGCAGATGTCGTGAAACTTGTTTTAACTTTGCGGCAGCAGTACAATGCAATACATGATAATTGAGAGGAAAAGATTGTGAATTGCAGTTTACCAGAGGGCATGCGTTGAAGGTGATAGGGGGTAGGTTCAAAGGAGATGTGAGGGGTAGGTGTTTTACTCTGAGTCAAGGAGGCCTGGACTACACTGCCTGGTATGATGGTGGAGGCAAATACATTAGAGGCTTTAAAGAGATGTTTAGATAGACACATGGATGTGAGGAAGATGGAAGGATATGGACGTGGTGTAGGTAGGAGGGATTAGTGCTTGGGTGTTTTTGATTAGATTTTTTTAGCTGGGTCGGCACAATATTGTGGGCCGAATGGCCTGTTCCTGTGCTGTACTGTTCTGTATCTTCTACAGAAAAAGCTGCTTCTGAATCGCTGAGTGTGTGCCTTCAGGCTCCTGTACCTCCTCTCTGATGGTAGCAATGAGAACAAAGCATGACCCAGGTGATGGGGGTCACATGTGAGTTCCAACACTTGCCTTTTTTTCCCTAAAAGATTAAAAACTAATCTTTAAACAATTGTTGCCATGCAGAAAGCACTGGAACTCAGCAGGTGAGGCAGCAACCACAGAGGGGAGTGGACAATTGACGCTTTCGGCCAAGTCCATCAGCTGTCCACTTCTGTCCCTGAATGCTGCCTGACCCACTGAGTTCCTCGTACATTTCCTGCGTGCTGCTGCCCTGGTTTTCCAGGATCTGCAGTCTTTCTAGCGCCTGCTAGTTTGTTTAGTGCCTCGATCAGCCCTTGCCAAAACCGGCAGCCTTGAAACATGCATAACTGACAATTAGATTAGGGAAGATCCAGCTGTTTGGCTTTCTAAAGAGGGGAAATTCTCAGCTGCCTTGGTGACTTTGAAAGAAGTCGTTTGAATTGTGTATTTATTCTGATCAACACGCCATTGCAGTGACTCACGAGTACGTCTGAATGAATAATGTATGACGTTGCAGTGTCTTTATGGAAATGATGCTCGAACGCAGTGCAGGTCGCTGCAGACGTGGTCGAAAATGTGCTGGTAATGTTTGCTTTTCGCTTAACCCAACCGTGCGCGTGCCTGCATGAGCACGCCTGCCTCTCGACAGGTTTTCATTGAGGGAAGCATGGTGTGAGGTCAGGATCTAAAGGCCAGTTCAATCGCTTCACGTCACCAGAGATCGCCGACCTGGGTTCGATTCCCGCCGCCGTCTGGAAAACGTTTGTACATTCTCCCTGCGAGCGCGTGTCCTTCTGAGTTCTCCGGTTTCCTCTCGCGTTCCTAAGACGTACGGGTTAGTGAAGGTGAGATGCTATGTTAGCGCTGGAAGCCTGGCGAGGCTTAAAGGCTGCCACCCCTGTCACTGATTTGATTTGATACGAAAGACACACTTCACTGTATGTTTCGGCGTGTATGTGACAGATTAAGCTAATCTTCAGCTAAAATTAGTGTACACTGAAGATATTTCTGTAATTATAAGGTAACAAAAACAAATGTTGCTGTTTCAATAACTTCAGAAATGCATTGCTAATCTGATCCTAATGTGACTTAATTTGCACTCGGTAGTAAAAGGCAGGGGGAAGACTTATTTTCTAGCCCCTCTTGGTGTCCCCAGGAGGTATAGAATAGGCATCTGTTAGTCTCGTGAGACCATGGATTTGCACCTTGGAAGGTTTCCAGGGCGCAGGCCTGGGCAAGGTTGTATGGAAGACCGGCAGTTGCCCATGCTGCAAGTCTCCCCTCTCCACGTCACCGATGTTGTCCAAGGGAAGGGCACTAGGGCCGATACTGCTTGGCACCGGTGTTGTCGCAGAGCAATGTGTGGTTAAGTGCCTCGCTCAAGGACACAACATGCTGCCTCAGCTGAGGCTTGAACTAGCGACCTTCAGATCACTAGACCGACGCCTTAACCACTTGGCCACGCTCCAACCTGTAGGTATGTGTATGTACATATATCAGCTGAGTTCTACTGCGGTAAACTTTTCCTTCACGTAGTTTCTGCCATTCATTCTGTCCAGGGTCTCATACAGAGAGGGGTACAACAGCAAATACCTTCTTGGTTGAGTTACAACATTTGAAGTCGGTCCATAGCCACTTCCATTCCACTACGAGCACCCTGGGTGGGCATGATTGTCCCACGATCGTGCGCTGGTGCAATTTGGGGGCTTATGAGGAACTCACCAGTGAAACAAGGACCAAAGATGCAATGTACCATTGGTCAGTGGGCAACAGTTATATCACATACATTCAGTGGCCACTTTACTAGGTACCTAATAAAGTGGCCATTGAGTGTATGTTCATGATCTTCTGCTGCTGTAGCCCATTCACTTCAAGGTTTGATGTGTTGTGTGTTCAGAGATGCTCTTCTGCACACCACTGTTGTAACGTGTGGTTATTTGAGTTACTGTCACCATCCTGTCAGCTTGAACCAGTCTGGCCACTCTCCTCTGACCTCTCTCATTAACAAGGCATTTTCACCCACAGAACTGCTGCTTTTCGCACATTCCTCTGTAATCTCTAGAGACTGTTGTACGTGAAAATCCCAGGAGGTCAGCAGATTCTGAGATACTCAGTCCACCCCATCTGGCACCAACAATCATTCCTCGGGTCAAATTCACTTAAGTCACATTTCTTCCCCATTTCTGATGTTTGGTGTGCACAATGAAACCTCTTGACCCTGTCTTCATGCTCCTATGCATTGAGTTGCTGCCACATGATTGGCACCCATTAGTCTCATGAGGCCATGGATTTGTGCCTTGGAAGATTTCCAGGGTGCAGGCCCGGGCAAGGTTGTATGGAAGACCGGCAGTTGCCCATGCTGCAGGTCTCCCCTCTCCACGCCACCGATGTTGTCCAAGGGGAGGGCACTAGGGCCAATACAGCTTGGCATCGGTGTCGTCGCAGAGCAATGTTTTGGTGTGTGGCCAAGTGGTTAAGGTGTTCGTCTAGTGATCTGAAGGTTGCAAGTTCAAGCCTTGGCTGAGGCATCGTGTTGGGTCCTTGAGCAAGGCACTTAACTTCCATACAACCTTGCCCAGGCCTGTGCCCTGGAAACCTTCCAAGGCTCAAATCCATGATCTCACAAGACTAACGGATGCCTATATACACATGATTGGCTGATTCGATATTTGCATTAACGAGCAGGTGTACTTCACAAAGTGGCCACCGAGTGTACGTCAAATATCGACATAGCTCTTTTCTTAAGAATTTGAGAAATTCTTGAGGCCCGTGATTTCTCAACCAGGCCAACAACTACAGCCCCGCGCTCATTGACAGTGGTTGCTGTTGGATACAGTGACTTGTATGCCAAGCCACTCGAGCGGACAGTTTGGAATCGACCATCTTGAGCAGGATGTAGACAGCACCAGAGTAGGACTTGTTTCCAACAGTGAGGGAGTCTAGAACCAGAGTGCACAGCCTCAATACAAAGACAAGGCAGAAGTTGATTGATTCTTGATTGGTCAGGGCAGGAAGGGATACGGGGAGAAGGCAGGCGATTGGGGTTGAGAGGGAAATGGATCAGCCATGTGAAATGGAGAAGCAGACCCAATGGGCTGAATGGCCTAATTCTGCTCCTATATCTTATGGTGACATCCCTTAAGAGTCATGGAGCCCTAGAACTCAGAAACTGGCCCTTTGGCCCATCTAGTCTGTGCCGAACTGTTATCCTACCTAGTTCCCATCGACCCACACCTGGACCATACCCTTCCCATCCACGTGCTTATCCAAACTCCTCATCTAAGCTCCTCTTAAATGTTATCTTTGGAACAGAGACGAGGAGGAATTTCTATAGCTGGGGCGTGGTGAATCTGTGAAATTCATTGACGCAGATGGCTGTGGAGACCAAGTCATTGGGTATCTTTAAAGTGAAGGTTGATAGATTCTTGATTGGTAAGGGCATTAAAGTTTTATGGCGAGGAGGCAGGAGAATGGGTTTGAGAGGGAAAATAAATCAGTCACGATCAAATGGCAGAGCAGACTTCATAGGCCGAGTGGCCTAATTCCGCTCCTATATATTATGGTCAGAGTGTATACAGTGACCCCTTTAGGAGAGTGGGTAATCGGTTGGGCTTCTGCTGCAATCCAAGAGTTTCTAATTCGAACCCATGTCTTTACCAAAAACACAAATTTCAAAGGTCCTTCTGGATTGAGTCTGCTACCGTGTCCATCCATCATGGAAAATTGGGCAGGAGGTTCAGGAGCCTGATGTCTCACAGCACCAGAATCAGGAACAGTTATTGCCAATGTTCCCTCTAATTTGTGATTACCAGTGTGCACAAAAATCTTGTGCTGTGCAATTTTGTGCCCAGTGACATTAACGTGTGCACTGAATAATTTCTTCAATAAAAACAGTATAAATAAGCCAGTTCTAAACTCCGCAGACGAATCATCGCAAGCTCCACGTTGTCAGCATTGTCTGCATCAGAAACCAGAAGGGGAATTGTGATTATGCACAATTGTGAAATATACTGAACATGCCAATGAGGTAGAGGGTTTCAACCTTTTGTGCGCAGTTTAAATTCCTTTGTGCGTTAGTAGCAAAAGATGCGTGCGGGCGCATGCGTGAACACCTTGTAAGGAACATTGGTTATTACCCTTCAGCCATTAGGTTTGTGAGCCAGCTTGGACAAATTCACTCATCTCAATGCTAAGCTGATTCCACAACCTATGGATTCACTTTCAATGATACTACAACTCATGTTCTCAGTATCAATTAGTTAATTAACTTATTTTTATCTTATCTTTTTTCTTACTTATGCCATTACGCCGCTGGCGTTTAGGACAGCAATGAAGGTCCTCCATCTCTGGTGGTGTTCAGGGCTTCCTTCATCGTGTCAGTAGCGTCCTCTCAGTTTCCACTACTGTCAGTCACGCAAGTCCCGGGTGGAGACTCAGGAATACCGCCACACTCAGATGTAGAGGGATTCTTAATTGCTGTTTCTGTAATAATTTTGTTTGACTAGTCAGGGTTGAAGTTGTTAGCCCTGAGAACCTGGAGGTCTGGATGACCACTCTTAGTCTGGCCTCTACCCTTTGACCTGTTTGGCATGGGTGACCCTACCAAGAGCCAAAGCCTAAAGCCCTGACTCCAGCCAACATAGCTCTCCGGGTCACTGAGGCACAAAGCCTCCAAACCCTACAAGGTTGTGGTCCTCTTGGAGGCTTTCTTTTAAATATTATTATTATTATTAATGTTTAATTGATTCATTTATATTTTATTATATTTGCATAATATGTATTCTTTTGTCCCCTGGTTGTTTGTCAGTCTGTAGTTTTTCACTGATTCTGTTTTATTTCTTTGTTCTACTGTGAATGCCCATAAGAAAATGAATCTCGGGATAATATACAGTGACACGCAGGTTTCTGATAATAAATTTATTTTCAACTTTTCACTGTTTGTTGTATGTGCCAAGGTAACCGTACTGCAGCATTAACACCCTGCAGGATTTAAATGAGTTTTGCAGATTACTGTGCGGCTGTGGTTGGGTCTGAGCTGGGCAGAGTTGAATAGTTAATTAAGACATCAACCACAACAGAATTCCTCTTGCTGTTTGAAATCCTGTTTACTGTAGACAGCTCCACATTTTCAGGTTGAACCAGACATTAAAGAGAATACAGACTAAGGAAAGCAGGTGGTGAAGGAAGTCCTTCAGAGTAAATAACTGTTTACCTTGCTTGGAGTTGCTTTGAATGCAGGTTGACCAGTTGATGCATTTTGTAGATCTTTTAAGCTTCTGTCAGCGTATATAACATATGACCAGGGAAATTAAAATGTCTGGTATCCACTATCAAAATCAACTTTAATATCGGGGGCTTGTGTTGTAAAATTTGTTGTTATGTAGCATCAGTGTGCTGCACCACATTAAAAAATCTGTAAATTACATTAAGAACCCAATTACATTAATTGGGTGCATTTAAGGCAGAGATAGATAGGTTCTTGATTAGCCAGGGCATCAAAGGGTATGGGGTGAAGGCAGGGGAGTGGGGATGACTGGAAGAATTGGATCAGCCCATGATTGAATGGCGGAGCAGGCTCGATGGGCCGAATGGCCGACTTCCGCTCCTGTATCTTGTGGTCTAACTATTCCTGAATCGTTGAGTGTGTGCCTTCAGGCTCCTGTACCTCCTTCCTGATGGTAACAATGAGAAGAGGGCATGTCCTGGGAGTTGAGGGTCCTTAATGATGGATGCCGCCTTATTGAGGCTTCACTCCTTGTAGGTGTCCGGATACTACGGCGGCTAGTGCCCATGCTAGAGCTAACTGAGTTTAGAACTTTCTGCAGCTTATTTTGATGCTGTGCAGTAGTCACTCCCTCCACCCCGCCATACCAGACATTCCCAGTGACAATAAAAACTATTGTGACATTTACAAAGTCCACAGTAAATTTATTATCAAAGTATATATGTCATGTCACCATATATGTCACCATGTACTACTCTGAGTACTCATGTAGTATTCATTTTCCTGCGGACATACTCAATAAATCAGTAATAGACTAATAACCATAATAGAATCAATGACCAACTTGGGTGTTCAACCAGTGTGCAAGAGATGGCAAGCTGCAAGTACAAAAAGAAGGAAATAATAATAAATAAGTAAAGAATAAATATCGAGAACATGAGATGAAGAGTCCTTTCTTTCCTCTCCTTTCTATAAATGTATACCTCAGATAAATATTATGTGGAGATTTGTGACAAATATGACTATATGATATATATGTACAGTATCTGAAATACATCTTGTGGAAATATTTGTTTGATGATGAACTTCAATAAAAAATAAATTACAAAAAAAAAGAAAGTGAGTCCATAGGTTGTCTCTCAAGGATGGGGCAAGTGAAGTTGTCTGCTTTAGTTCAAGAGCCTGATGGTTGAGGGGGTAGTAACTGTTCCTGAACCTGGTGGTGTGAGTCCTGAGGCTCCGGTAGCTTTAGATTAATAACTATGCTAGTTTTGATTGCCACTTTAATACAACCTGTACTTATCACAACCACTAAATGGAGGTGTAGGGTATTTGTAAAGGTAAAGTTTAGCTTTATTTGTCACATGTACATCAAAGCAAACTGGGAGCTGTGTAATTTGTGTCAACGGCCATCTTACTGCCTGTTACGCCACTGGCGTTTAGGGCAGCAATGAAGGTCCTCCATCTCTGTCAGTGTTTAGGGCCTCCTTCATCACGTCAGTAGATTCTTTTTGGTTTTCACTCCTGTCAGTCATGCAATTCCCAGGCAGAGACTTGGGAATACCATCGCATTCAGATGTAGAAGGATTCTTCATTGCTGTTTCCATAACAATTTTGTTTGATCAGTCAGGGTTGTTGGCCCTGAGCTGAACCTCTGAACCTGGAGGACCAGTGGACCACTCTTAGTCTGACCTCTACCCTTTGACCTGTTCGGCGTGGGTGACCCTACCAAGAGCCAAAGCGTAAAGCCCTGACTCCGGCCAGCATAGCTCTCCGGGTCACTGAGGCACACAAGCCTCCAAACAGCGACAAGGCTGTGGTTCTCTTGGAGGTTAACGAGCAACATTGTCTGAACGATCTGCTGGGGGCAACCTGCGAGTGTTGCCACATGTCCAGCACCAAAATAGCACGCACGCAACGTACTAACTCTTGCTAAACCTTGCGTCTTTGGACTGTGGGAGGAAACTGGAGCACCCGGAGGAAACCCACACAGCCGCAGGGAGAGCGTACAAACTCCTTACTGGCAGCAGCGGGAATTGAGCCCTGTTTACTGGCGGTGTAAACGACCCCCATGGTCCACGTTGAGCCGCAAAAGAGTTGTGATCATCGAGAGGGGGGAGGAAAGTGGGAGGAGCTCAGCAGCTGAGGCAGCAAAGGGACGATTGAGATTTCAGGAGGAGATCCTGTGTCCAGACTGAGAGTGTATGCTGAGCCAGTATGAAGAGGAGAGGGGTGAGACACATGTGGCTAGCGATAGGTAGATCCAGGTGGGGAGGTGCTGATGGGCAAGGGAGGGATGGAGATAGCGACGAAGGCTGAGAGGTGTGGAGCGAAGAGGTATCTTGGATATTTAATTTCTGGTTACGTTTGATTTAGACACTTGAATCTTCAGGATTATTGCAAATGTCTCTCCAGATTATTGTCTATGATTTTCAGCCCAAGTTCAAAAAGTTCAAAGTATATTTATTATCAAAGTATGTACACAGTATTCAACCCTGACATTCATCGTCCTCACAGGCAGCCACAAAACAAAAACACCACAGAACCCATTCAATGAAAACATCAAACATCCAACGCGCAAAGAAAAACTAATCACGCAAGGAGCAAAAAAAAAGTGAGTGAAAAACACACAGAGTATGAAATATCAAACCACAGAATCATTAAAACAGTCTAGGAATGTTCAAATTTAGTTTGAATGGTCTAGTTGAGTTCAACTTAGGGTTGTGTCATTCGCTGACCTCAGACTTCAGAGCCAGCCCGTCCCGATCAAAATCGCAGAAAATAGCAATAATAAAAAAAAAGGAGCAGATGTCCAGATGAAAGCCGTGGCTTCAGATTTTATCCAGGAGGTAGAGGTGGCCTTAAAAAGGGAACGCAAATGTAGAACCTCAACTTGCTGTGAGACCTCTCTTGGCAGACTCTAAGTAAACGGGCTTCTGAAAATTGGGCCCAGAGGGAAATTTGAGTGTAACACCAGGTCACCATTTTAGAATCAACTTCCAATGAACCTAGTGTTACTGGAATGGGTATTTTTTTTAAAAATTCTATTTACATTGTTTATAGATCTAGCTGACTGAATTGGCTGTTGCTTTGGACTGGATCCAACGACTGAACAAGACTTTTGAATCTTTATATTATTATTTTTACAAGGAAATGCTGTGGAGGTTCCATTTGGCTAAAGGGAAAAAAAATACTTGAAATCTGAGAGCTCATCTTTAACTTGCAACTGGTCTGCCAAGTCTTTTTTTTTACCAAAAGTAACTTGTGCGCAGTGTATCTGCATGTTCGAAGCGTGTTTCATTATCAATGTTATCAGCTTCATGTACTTCGAGGGTTCATGTTGAACGAAGGGTAATCCTGAATAATTTTGGCTCTGCTCTTCCAGCAGTGCAGATAATATCACCCAGTCACGCAACTCAATTACCCTCAGTGCGTGTCAATACATAGATTGTGGATCTGTTGCAAATACCTGAACGTCAGACACAAAACACATTTAATTAGGGCATTCTGTCCAAATGAGGACTAGAATATGAAACATGGAACAACTGCCAAGGCTTGATGAGATATACTTTATACTTTATTGTCGCCAAACAATTGATACTAGAACGTACAATCATCATAGCGATATTTGATTCTGCGCTTCCCGCTCCCTGGATTACAAATCGATAGTAAATATTAAATATTTAAATTAAAAATCATATATAGAAAAATTAGAAAAATAGAAAGTAAGGTAGTACAAAAAAACTGAGATGCAGGTCCGGATATTTGGAGGGTGCGGCCCAGATCCGGGTTGACAGCGAGCTATTGGCCTCCCCTCTCTCTGTGATGGGGGCGATAACTCTTCCCCTCGCTAGGGAGGGGGCCTGTCTGAGATGTCGAAGTGTTGGGGTGGACAGTAGTTTTCGATGGACTCTAGATCATGGTCCCTTTGGGGGCTTTGCTATTGCTTGCATGGTGGGTGATGGGAGATCGGTGCTTTTGCTTGGGCAAGTGGGGAGGGGGGAGGGTTGATGAGTTTTCGGGGAGGGGGCTATGGGGGTTCTAATGTTTTTCTGTCATTCATTTTTTGGGTTTTTTTCTCTGTTTCGTGGATGTCTGTGAAGAGTAAGAATTTCTTTTTTTTTCTTTTTTTTTAAGTAAGAATTTCAGGTTGTATACTGTGTACATTCTCTGATATTAAATTGAACTGTAAATAGTGTGAGCAATATTGGACCCGGTATCTAAGGAAAGATGTTCTAGCCATGGAGAGGGTCCGGAGGACATTCACAGGAATTATTGGGAAGGAAAAACATGAGGAGCATTTGAGAGCTCTGGGCCTATACTCGACAGGGTTCGGAAGGTAGGGAATCTCACTGAAGTCTACTTGATTCCATAAGGCCTGGATAGAGTGTTTTCATGTCAAGTCAAGTTTATTGTCATTTAACTACATACTTGTATACTGCCAAACGGGACTAGATTGTAAAGCACAGTAGTACACATAACACACAATAACTTAGGAAAGTAAGAGTTAAATTTAGAGATGAGTTATGCATAGATAAAGTAGTGTATAAATATTGTAGGGTACAGTACAAATTATGCGATGACACTTTGAATGTGATGCAGCAAAGAGTTCAGAAGCCTAATGATAAGAAGCTGTTTCCTGTTCTGACCATTCTTGTCTTAATCCATCGGTCACCTCCTGCCTGATGGTCGAACGTCAGAGAGGATGCTGGATGGATGAGTGGGATCTTCGATAATACTAAGGGCCCTGCGTACGCTCCTGATAAATGTCCCCGGTGTATGGTAGGGAGACCCCTATGATCCTCTCAGCCGTTCTCCATTAGTGAAAGAGTCTAGGATCAGAGGGTACAGCCTCTGAAGAAGGGATAAACCTTTAGAACAGAGGTGAGGAGGAATTTCTTCAGTCAGAAGGTGGTGAATCTGTGGAAATTATTGCCACAGATGGCTGTGGAGACAGTTATTGAGTGTATTTAACATAAAGTTTGATTTGATTAGATTAGATTAAATTATGAGAACACTCAGTCCTCGTTTATCGTCATTTAGAAATGCATGCATGCATTAAGAAATGATACAATGTTCCTCCGGAGTAATATCACAAAAAAAATAGGACAAACCAAAGACAAGACCACATAATTATAACATATAGTTACAGCAGTGCAAAGCAATACCATAAGTTGATAAAGAGCAGACCACGGGCACGGTAAAAAAAAAGTCTCAAAGTTCCGATCGATTCCCGATAGTCCCTGATAGCAGGTGGCAGGAGGGAGAGACTCTCTCTGCCATAAACCTCCAGGCACCGACAACTGTTGATGCATTGGAATCTCCCGACCATAGCCGACACTGAGTCCGTCCGAAAACTTTGAGCCTCCAACCAGCCCTTCGACACTGAGCACCATCTCTGCCGAGCGCTTCAACCCCACCCCGACCGCCGAGCAGCAAGCAAAGCCGAGGATTCGGGGCCTTCCCCTCCGGAGATTCAGGATCACACAGTAACAGCGGCAGCGAAAAAGGCATTTCAGAAGTTTCTCCAGATGTTCCTCCGTTCTCTCACGTCTGTCTCCATCAAATCAGGATTGAGCATGGCACCCTACTTGACAGATTACAGATATCATTCACTGGAGTGGCCGCGCAAGCTGCGTCGCGCCACCATCTTCTCCTCCTCCTCCATAGGTTCTTGATTGGTAAAGGAGTTGAAAATGTGGGTGAATGGGTTTGGGAAAAATAATCAGCCTTGATTGATCACTGGAGCAGATCAGTTGGTGCGATTCAGCACTCATGATTATTGTGTACTACTGTTGCCACATCAGACAGACACGAGAAGTCAACACGCCCAGAAACCAGATTCGAATTTACATGTTGGTTTTTGATGGCCCACCTGCTTCCTAGGTGTAATAACGTATCAAGGTTTGCTGCCCAGTGACGGACAGAACACTCCCATAACCAGCAACGTGTCAATGACCAGCTAAGCTGTTTGTCGGGTCGATTGAGGGATGAATATTGGTCAGGAGATCAGAATCTATCCCATGCCCCTTTTGGTTGAAGTACCCCATGTGATGGCAGACACAGTCCATGGAGGAACATCTCATCTGAGAGACAGCAATGATCACTTCCTCGCCTGTGCTCCAGGAGCACACATGTCCTGATACAAGTCAGTATTTTTATCTTCGGGTCCCGAAAGTGAAGGGAGTTTCAGGCAGCACTGGTTTTACATCCTCCTGCTGCCAGATTCATTTGTCATAATTTGTTTCATTGGTGTGTAAGTATCTTGCAGTGGGCCAACGTTTCCCTCCGGGCACCTGGCAATGATTTTCAGATCACCAGTGACCCCCTAGGTAGGCAAGTCGGTGAGTCTGGAGTCAAAGGCCCGGACCATCATCGGCAAATGTTGGGGTCAATATCAAAGATCAAAGGCTAATTGGAAGTTCAGAAATCAAAGATCAATGGCCAAAAGCCTGGGTCCAAGTATCTGAGAGTTCACTGGGAAACTCGGAGGCCCATTGTCTGCAATTCTGCTGTAGTCTTGAACTGGGGTTGGAGGACTAGGAAGAAAGATCTTGCTTTGGTGTTCACACAGAGTGCAGGCAGAACTCAGCAAGTCAGGCAGCATCTATGGAGCTGAATAAAAAAAGCCGGCGTTTCGGGGAACTCCCCCCACCTTTTTATTCTGGTGTCCTCCTCATTCTCCCCTCGGTCCTGATGAAGAGTCTCGGCCCAAAACGCAGACTGTTTATTCATTTCCACCGTGCTGCCTGGCCAGCTGAGTTCCTCCGGCGTTTTGTGTGTGTGTGTGTGTGTGTTCCTCTGGACTTCCAGCTTCTCCTGGGCTTTTTGTTACTCTTTGTTCTGTCGTTGTCGCTTTATTGTTCGGCTGAACGTGGTGACCATGCTGTGTTAGCAATGGAATCGGTTGTGTTGGTTGTTAACGCAAGTGAGCATTTCACCCTATATTTTGACAGACATGGTAAATAATTCAATCTGAATCTGATCAGATATTAAGGCACAGATTCCTACCATGTATGAGTGCTTTACAGCTGGTTGGAGGTGTAGCTTGTTATCAAGTGCCCAAGAGTTCTCAATGAATCAAGTCATGAAAGGTGAATGAATACAGTAGTCATAGTCATACTTTATTGATCCCGGGGGAAATTGGTTTTCGTTACAGTTGCTCCATAAATAATAAATAGTAATAGAACCATAAATAGTTAAATAGTAATATGTAATTTATACCAGTAAATTATGAAATAAGTCCAGGACCAGCCTATTGGCTCAGGGTGTCTGACCCTCCAAGGGAGGAATTGTAAAGTTTGATGGCCACAGGCAGGAATGACTTCCTATGACGCTCTGTGTTGCATCTCGGTGGAATAGATGTAAATAGTAAATTTAATTATTAAAGTACCTGCCTGTCACCATGCACAAACCTGAGATTCATTTCCTGTGGGGATCCTCAGCAAATCTATAGAATAGTAACCATATCAGGATCAATGAAAGATCAACCAGAGTGCAGAAGACAACAAACTGTGCAAATGCAAATGTAAGTAAATTGCAATGAATAATAGGAACATGAGATCGTGAGGTAACGAGTCAGTAAAAGTGAGATCGTTGGTTGTGGGAACACTCTAATTGTGGACTTCAGAAGACAAGGGAACACATACCAGTCCTCAAGGAGGGATCAGAAGTGGAAAGAGTGAGCTATTTCACGTTCCTGGGTGTCGATATATCTGAGGATCTATCCTGGACCCATCATATTGATGCAGCTACAAAGAAGGCACGACAGTGGCTATGTTTCATTTGGAGGTTGAGAAAGTTGAGTCTGGCTCCAAAACAGTTGAAAATTTCCACAAACATACTGCGGAGAGCACTCTAACCGGCTGCGTCACCATCTGGTGTGGGTACTGCACAGGATCGAAAGAAGTTGCAGAGAGTTGTAAACTTAGTCAGCTCCATCATGGGCACTAGCCTCCTTAGTGTCAGGGACATCCTTAAAAAACCAGCGTCCATGATTGAGGACCCCCATCGCCCAGGTCATGCCTTGTTCTCATTGCTACCATCAGGGAGGAGGGACAGGAGCCTGAAGCCTCAATGATTCAGGAACAGTTTCTTTCCCTCTGCCATCAGATTTCTGAATGGGCAATGAACCCAGGAACACCACCTCACTAATTTTTATTTTTATTTCTGCACCACTTATTTAACATATATTTAAGGCAATGCAATTTTTTAATCTCTACTATTTCGCCATGAAATTTGTCGACTTTGCGGCATCAGTACAATATAGTGCATAATGATAGCTCTCTCCCCCTCCATACCAGACAACAAAGCAACCAGTTAGAATGCGCTCCATGGCATAGCTGTAGAAATTTGCGAGGACATGCTGCATTAACAAGTGAAATATGATCGGTTAAACTAGACACAACTGGAATGCCTGATGTTTGCAGTAACAACAAGATGCTCCATTCCTGGCACGGAGACAGCTACAGACTCCTCAGTCTTACTGACAGTTTCATTGTATGCGGCTGTCATCGATTTCCCACACTCCCTGCCAGAAATTGATTGTACTGTTGTCACACCTTGAGGAGGTACGATAAGCATTTTCCGTGTGCCTGAGAAAAGAAGGTGAATTTTAAGAGCGGTGGAACGGTTAGTACAAACAACAGGAATTCTACAGGTGCTGGAAATTCAAACAACACACATCAAAGTTGCTGGTGAACGCAGCAGGCCAGGCAGCATCTCTAGGAAGAGGTACAGTCAACGTTCCTGTCTTCTCCTATCATTTTGGATCTCCCCTTCCCCCTCCCACTTTCAAATCTCTTACTAACTCTTCCTTCAGTTAGTCCTGATGAAGGGTCTCGGCCTGAAATGTCGACTGTACCTCTTCCTAGAGAACGGTTAGCACAGCGCTTTGCAGTACAGGCGACGGGTTCAATTCCCACTGCGGCCTGTGAAGAGTTTGCATGTTCTCCCCGTGACCTCTCCAGTTTCCTCCCACATTCCAAGGACTTAATGGTTAGTAGGTTAATTGGTCATTGTAAATTGGCCTAATCCATGCTATATTTCAATAAATACTGCTTTTTGTCGTTCTGTTCAAGACATGCCAGTATTTAATCTGTAGGGCTCTTGCCTCTATAACGCTCAGCTATATTGGCTCGTATTTATCTAGGGGAAACCCCGTAAGCCGCCCACCTTGTCTCCTGGTTACGTCGGTTGCTGTACAAATGCCACCTGATTCAGCTTCAAACGTCAATCATCAGCCAGCACACAATGTCCGTTTTACCAATTACACTTTATAGATATTACTAAGTCTATGAGGTTAATAGAAGTACAATACGAAAAAGGAATGGAAAAGGCGCCAGACTTATTGAAGTTCAATTTCTTCGTGCACACATTGGAGCTCGGGGACCTCTTCGGGACCACCCGACCCCTTCGACTCGCAGCTCGGGACCACCCGGATCCCTTCGACTCGCAGCTCGGGACCACCCGGACCCCTTCGACTCGCAGCTCGGGACCACCCGGACCCCTTCAACTCGCAGCTCGAGACCACCCGGACCCCTTCGACTCGCAGCTCGGGACCACCCGGACCCCTTCGACTCGCAGCTCGGGACCACCCGGACCCCTTCGACTCGCAGCTCGGGACCACCCGGACCCCTTCGACTCGCAGCTCGGGACAACCCGGACCCCTTCGACTCGCAGCTCGGGACCACCCGGACCCCTTCGACTCGCAGCACGTGACCACCCGGACCCCTTCGACTCGCAGCACGTGACCACCCGGACCCCTTCGACTCGCAGCTCGGTACCACCCGGACCCCTTCGACTCGCAGCTCGGGACCACCCGGACCCCTTCGACTCGCAGCTCGGGACCACCCGGACCCCTTCGACTCGCAGCTCGGGACCACTCGGATCCCTTCAACTCGCAGCTCGGGACCACCCGGACCCCTTCGACTCGCAGCTCGGGACCACCCGGACCCCTTCGACTCGCAGCTTGGGACCACCCGGATCCCTTCAACTCGCAGCTCGGGACCACTCGGATCCCTTCGACTGGCAGCTCGGGACCACCCGGACCCCTTCGACTCGCAGCTCCGGACCACCCGGAGTGATTAATCAGAGCTTTTCCCGCACGTCCGTCGTCTTCACAGTCTCTCTCTCCTCCAACTCCCCACCAAAACCCCATGGTTCCCAGCCGTATGAGACAGCATAAAAAAGTAAAGGCATCCATTAGCCTTGCGAGACCATGGATCTGTGCCCGGAAAGTCTTCACTCTCCAGGGCGCAGGCCTGGGCGAGATTGTATGGAAGACCAGCAGTTGCCCATGCTGCAAGTCTCCCCTCTCCACGACACCGATGTTGTCCAAGGGAAGGGCATACAACCTTCCCTTGCTGTCTTGATATGAGACAGCATATCACCCCAAGAAAGAATACATGGACACCCATTGGTTCATTTACTCTGTTATCTATATTATAACCCAAGCATAGTGCTAGCTAGAGACTTTATCAGCATTTTAATATAACAAAGAAGCCATGTTAATTAACATATGCAGTAACATAAAAGATTAACATAACAAAGAGGCCATTTTGATTAACATGTGCAGTAACATAAAAGAAGAAACCCCTTACACCTCCAAATCGAAGTTCTGGGTGCGAGTGACTCTCCACCCACACAGGTATGAAAATTTTTTTTTTGTAAATTGTACACCATGATAACATAGAGATTAGCACAATGCTTTTGCAGCTCAGCGCGTCGAAGTTCAGACTTCAATTCCACGGGCTGACTGGAAGGAGTTCGTGTGTCGTCCCCTGTGACTGCGTGGGTTTCCTCCGGGTGCTCTGGTTTCCTCCCACAGTCCAAAGACGTATCGGTTGGTAGGTTAATCGGTCATTGTAAATTGTCCTGTGATTAGGCTGGGATTAAGTAGGTGGGTTGCTGGGTGGTGTGGCTTGTTGTACCAGAAGGCCCTGTTCCATGCTGTATCTCTAAATTAAATAAATAAATATTATCAGAGACTCAATCTTCCGGAGTTTGATGTTTCGGTGTTTGCGAGCTTGGCAATTAGCTCGCAGAGGTTTCATCACCAGTCGAGCTGCCATCCTCGCACAAAGTTCACACAGCCCATCAGCGATTGAGATTTCCTCCCCACATGGCAAACAACGTCCAATCAGCTGATTGAAAAGTACATGAAGGCCAAGCTTTCAGAGGACACACCGCCATCAACAGCACAATGATGATGTCTCCTCGTGTGGCGATGAAACGTTTGCGAGCAAATTGCCGAGGTCAGAGATCAGCTCAACCCAAACATTACTATAGATTGCAAAATAAATAATTAGTGCAATAATGAGGTAGTGTTCTTGGGCTCATGGCCATAGATTGATTTATTATCCATGCAAGGCAGTAAATGGCCTTGGTTTGATACAGGGCAGCACAGTAGCGTAGTGGTTAGCACTGGCCTGCAGCGTTCACCAGCAACTTTGATGTATGTTGCTTGAATTTCCAGCATCTGCAGAATTCCTGTTGTTAGTGGTTAGCACAACGCTTTGCAGTGCAGGTGATCCGGGTTCAATTCCCTCTGCTGCCTGCGGGGAGTTTGACCGCGTGGGTTTCCTCCGGGTGCTCTAGTTTCCTCCCGCAGTCCAAAGATGTACCAGTCGGGAGGTTAATTGGTCACTGTAAATTGTCCCATGATTAGGCTAGGGTTAAATTGGGGGTCAAGCAATACACATCAAAGTTGCTGGTGAACGCAGCAGGCCAGGCAGCATCTCTAGGAAGAGGTACAGTTGACGTTTCAGGCCGAGACCCTTCGTCAGGACCAACTGAAGGAAGAGTTAGTAAGAGATTTGAAAGTGGGAGGGGGAGGGGGAGATCCAAAATGATAGGAGAAGACAGGAGGGGGAGGGATGGAGCCAAGAGCTGGACAGGTGATTGGCAAAAGGGATATGAGAGGATCATGACGTTTCATGAGATGATCATACAAGAGGATCAGGATCAGGTTAGTTCTGACGAAGGGTCTTGGCCTGAAACGTCGACTGTACCTCTTCCTAGAAATGCTGCCTGGCCTGCTGCATTCACCAGCAACTTTGATGTGTGTTGCTTGAATTTCCAGCATCTGCAGAATTCCTCGTGTTTGCGTTAAATTGGGGGTCGATGGGTGGCGCAGTTGGAAGGGCCAGACGAGCCTATTCTGCATTGTACCTAAATAAATAAATCTCATCTTAAAAAAAACACATCCTGTGGAGAGATGTTTTCCCAGGGTGAAAATGGCTAATACAAAGGGAAATCATTTCAAGGTGATTGGAGGAAAGTATCAGGGGTTGTCAGAGATGAGTTTTTTTCCCCCACAGAGAGTGGGGAATATGTAAAACCTGCTTCCAGCGGTGGTGGTAGAAGCAGATTGTTAGTCTTTGTGTCCAGTTTTTCATTAATTCTGTTGTATCTCCTTGTTTTACTGTGAGTGCCCGCAAGAACATGAATCTCAGAGCAGAGTATGGCGACATATAGATACTTCAAACTTTGAACTTTAAGACACATTGGGGGCACTCGAAACTCAAAGATAGGTGCAGGGATGATAATAAAATGGAGGGCTATGTTGGAGGGAAAGGTTAGATTGATCTTAAAGTAGGTTACAAGGACGGCACAACTTTGTGGGCTGAAGGGCCAGTACTGTGCTGTAATGTTCTACATTCTCTGTACTTCTTGGCCTGAAGAAGGGTCTTGGCCTGAAATTTTGGTGGTTTACTCTTTTCCATAGATGATGCCGGACCTGCTGGGTTCTCCCAGCATTTTGTGTGTGTGTGTTTCCGTGGCCAGGTAAATGCTGACGTCCCACTGAATCCTTCTGCTGTGATCGATAGCATAATCAGTGTGCGACCGGGTGAATCAATCTGGTTTCCAATTTATTGAAGGCAGCTATGCGGGTCATGGAAGGGGCAGTAGCTTGGTTCAATGCAGTAACGAGCACATTTAACCTCGGTGGTCTATCGATCCATTCGGAGCAGGGAATTTGGATGGGTTGGAGAGTGGAGGGATTAATGAAGTACTCCCGTGCAGCGTCCAAGAACTGCCGGGATACCAGCGGCAAACCCTTCCCACAGCTCCTTGAGTGTGCTTCGCAAAGACTTCACACACCGGAAAAACAAAATAACAAACTATGGCTGTGGGTCTGCTCACCATCCAGGAGTTCCGGTAGCACCTGTGGAGGGTAAACCTTCCATTTTGTTACCTATATAATTAACACCGCAGCAATTCCTTACTCGTAAATCAGGACGGCACACAGTGGAGCTCGTCGCGGGGTCAGCGGTGGATAACCTGAGCAGCCCCCTATTTCTGGGTGTCCATATCTCAGGAGACTGTCTTGCTCCCAAAATGATGCAATCGCGAAGAAGTTCGAGGAGGTTTGGTGCGTCACCACAGACCCTATGGCAGGCTTCCACGGAGAGCGTTGTGACTGGTTGTGTCACAGCCTGGTGTGGAGGCTCCAGCTCACAAGATAGCAAAAAAAAGTTGCGGAGGGTTGAAAACTCAGCCAGCTCCCTCATACGCACAGGCCTTCCCGCTACTGAGGTTCTTTTCTTACCGTATTTCCTTTTGTGCTGCACTAGACCTGGAGTAACGATTATTTTGTTCTCCTTTACTTGTGTACTGGAAATGACATTAAGTAATTCCTGATGAATCTTGAAGAAGGGTCTCGGCCCGAAACATGGAGTCTCTATTCACTTCCGTAGATGCTGCCTGGCCTGCTGAGATCTTCCTGTGTGTGTGTTGCTTTGAACCTTGAAATGATTTGTCCATCTCCTGCCTGGCTTTAAATCATTCCTACTGACCCTTTTCTCTGCTCCTGAGAAAACACTCAACTGCAATGTGGTTTTCCTTGATCTACTCCCTCTAGAAAAACTGCTGAAAGTGTTGAATTTCATTTGCTGTCACCCATCCATTCAGTTTAAATCTTATTTTCCTCCTCTACCTTCCTACCTCGTCTTCCCTAAAAACATAGTCGTTTGCTCAGCTGCGGCACAGTAGTGTAGTGGCCAGCGCAACGGTTTAGAGCACCAGTGGACACCGATGGGCGTTCGATTCCTTTTGCTCTCTGTAAGGAGTTTTGTACGTTCCCCCTGTGACCGCGTGGGCTTCCTACGGGTGCTGCGGTTTCCTCCTGCGTTTCAAAGCCGTTCGTGTTACGGTTAATAAGTTGTGGGCGTGTGCTAGTTCGATGCCGGAAGCGTGGCGGTACTTGCGGGCTGCCCGCCGGCACAGCCTCAGACTGCGTTGACTGTTCACGCGCGCAACGCGTTTCGCTGCAAGTTTCGATCTCTCAGTATACCCACGACAAGTAAAGCGACGGCGCCCAGAGACGGTCCACTCCAAGGTGTCCATCCTTGCTGAGGTGGGATGTTCTGGGAAGCAGCATGGAATGCTTCACCACCCAACCGGAACGGTGGATACCGTCGGGGGCAATCCAGGAGCGTTGGCAATGGCTTCGAGAGGGAAGCATGTGGGGTAGGTGGTCAGTTCAATACCTTCGAGGTATTGAACTTGGAACAGCTGGCGATGAGCCCTCATGTGCCCATTTCACCATTCAGTGATCCGTTGTTGAACTCCACAGAGTCAAAGATCACTGCAGCCCGAGCCAGGCCCTTCGGCCTGTCTACTCAATGCCGAGCTATTGTCCTGCCTAGTCCCATTGGACCATAGTCCTAAATACTCCTCCCATCCTTGCACTCATCCAAACTTTTCTGAAGTATTGCAATGGAACCCACGTCCACCACATCCACTGGCAGCTCGTTCCACCCTCTAAGTGAAGGAATTCCCCCTGAGGCAACTCTTTTTAAAAAAAAATGTCACCCTTCACCCTTAACCTGTGACCTCTAGTTCTAGTCTCACCCAACCTCAGGGGAGATGCGACTGGCCACCCACGGAGCCCGGTTTCACTCTTGTTGACTGAAAACAAACATTGTTCTCTGTGTACAGCAGGCAGCTGTTCCAATACTGCCGTCCCTCCACCTCCTCCTCATTTCCACAATTAGTCCTTGGCCAGTCCTCCGAGGATTCCTCACAGGGCCAACAATGGCAAGGTCGCCTTTCCCCCGATGCTAACTCCATCGTGCAAAGACGTTTCGGTTGCGGTCAAGTTCAGATTGATTTATCACACGCACAGCGAAATATACGGCAAAATGTGTCACTCATGTTAACAATCAGCGCATCTACAGGTCAGAGGTAACCAATTTTCTTCGCTGAGTATTAGGAATTTGCTGTGGTGTGTTGGTCAGGATGCAACATGTAACAAAAAAATAATATTCAACAATTTTAAAGAATTATATATATATATATAAAAGTAAAGTTAGAAGTCAATAAAATGTGCAATTATATATAAATACCAGCACATACAATGTAAACAGCATTATAAGGAGTGGTTAGAGTATTTACAATATAAGACTATTACAGTAATGGGTTAAGTAGAATGGTTGATCAGATTAACTGTCTGTGGGAAGAAATTTTTAAGATGGCATTGTGTTGTTTGTCTTAATAGCCCTATATAACTTTCCAAAAGGCAGCTTTTGGGAAAGGTAGTTTGCTGGGTGAGTAGTGTCCGCAGTATTTTCCCTGCCTGCTTTTTTGCCTTGGATGTGCTGGGGGTGCCCGTTCTGATTTCTTAAAAGGTATCCTGGTTCAAAAGTATCCTGGCAAATGTCTTTTTTTTTAAAGTTTAGCCGTCTCTTGCTGACTCAATCAAACCTCACTGGAGCAGGTCTGTGCAAATCTTGCTTTACCAATACTCCTGTCCTCATTCCTGGAGACGGTGCTTCAAATTGACTATGTTGTCTGATGTTACTCACCGCAATCAATATCATTCAGGTGACTTATCAAAGATCCCTTTGTCCTTTATTCATTTGAAAAAGTGTACAAATAAGTACTTGGCTTTTTAAAAAAAAACACATTTGTTCAAAGTGTTTACTCAGACTAATTTAATTTGGTTGATGCTCCTTTATTCTTGCATGCTTTCATTGCCGTGTGGCCTGCAGTGATCATTGCTGGGAGGGAGAGGAGATGGGAGGGGGGTCCCGGTGATCTGTACATATGCAGCGGAAACCGGGAGGGAAGAGGGATTTCAAATATCAAAGTAAATTTATTATCAAAGTGAGCATATTTCAATAAAGTGCACATCCTGGTGTATGGGTCAGGAAAGCAGCATCCATCATCAGAGATCCCCACCACCCAGGACATGCTCTCTTCTTGCTGCTGCCATCAAGAAGGTGGTACAGGAGCCACGGGGCTCTCACCACCAGGTTCAGGGATGGGTACCACCCCTCAAACATCAGGCTTTTGAACCAAAGGGGATAACTTCACTTGCCCCATCATTGAAATGTTCCCACAACCTATGGGCTCATTTTCAAGGACTCTTCACCTCATGCTCCTGATATTTATTGCTTATTTATTTATTATTATTAATATTATTTCATTTTTTTTTGTATTTGCACAGTTTGTTGTCTTTTGCACACTGGTTAAACACCCAAGTTGGTGCGGTCTTTCATTGATTCTGTTATGGTTATTCCTCGATAAGTCCGTAATAGAGTGTGTCCAGAAGAAGAAGAATCTCAGGGTTGTATGTGGTGACATAGATCAAAGTTGAAAGGTAATCTATTATCAATCTATATATATATTATCATATATATGTCACCATCTACAACTCCCGAGGTTCACTTTTTTGTAGGAAATTCACAATAGACCAAAGAAATGCAATAGAATTCATGAAAAACTACAAAGACTGATAAACATCCAATGTGCAAAAGATAAACAGTGCAACTACAATAAAAATAATAATAATAACTAAATAATACTGAGAACATGAGTTAAACATAGAAAATAGGTGCAGGAGTAGGCCATTCGGCCCTTCGAGCCTGCACCGCCATTTATTATGATCATGGCTGATCATCCAACTCAGAACCCCGCCCCAGCCTTCCCTCCATACCCCCTGACCCCCGTAGCCACAAGGGCCATATCTAACTCCCTCTTAAATATAGCCAATAAACTGGCCTCAACAGTTTCCTGTGGCAGAGAATTCCACAGATTCACCACTCTCTGTGTGAAGAAGTTTTTCCTAATCTCGGTCCTAAAAGGCTTCCCCTCTATCCTCAAACTGTGACCCCTCGTTCTGGACTTCCCCAACATCGGGAACAATCTTCCTGCATCTAGCCTGTCCAATCCCTTTAGGATCTTATACGTTTCAATCAGATTCCCCCTCAATCTTCTAAATTCCAACGAGTACAAGCCCAGTTCATCCAGTCTTTCTTCATATGAAAGTCCTGCCATCCCAGGAATCAATCTGGTGAACCTTCTTTGTACTCCCTCTATGGCAAAGATGTCTTTCCTCAGATTAGGGGACCAAAACTGCACACAATACTCCAGGTGTGGTCTCACCAAGGCCTTGTACAACTGCAGTAGTACGTCCCTGCTCCTGTACTCGAATCCTCTCGCTATAAATGCCAGCATACCATTTGCCTTTTTCACCACCTGCTGTACCTGCATGCCCACTTTCAATGACTGGTGTATAATGACACCCAGGTCTCGTCGCACCTCCCCTTTTCCTAATCGGCCACCATTCAGATAATAATCTGTTTTCCTATTTTTGCCACCAAAGTGGATAACTTCACATTTATCCACATTAAATTGCATCTGCCATGAATTTGCCCACTCACCCAACCTATCCAAGTCACCCTGCATCCTCTTAGCATCCTCCTCACTGCTAACACTGCCACCCAGCTTCGTGTCATCCGCAAACTTGGAGATGCTGCATTTAATTCCCTCATCCAAGTCCTTAATATATATTGTAAACAACTGGGGTCCCAGCACTGAGCCTTGAGTTGTAGAGTCTTTGAAAGTGAGTCCGTAGGTTGTGGAATCAGTTTGGGGTTCAGGTAAGTGAAGTTGCCCATGGCGGTTCAGGAGCCTGATGGTTGACGGGTAATAACTGTTCCTGACCCTGTTGATGGGGCACCTGAGGCTCCTGTACCTCCTTCCTGACGGCAGCAGCGAGAAGAGAGCATGGCCTTGGATGGTGAGGGGTTCCTTGAGGAAGGTTGCGTTCTCGTGTCAGCACTCCTCGTAAATGTGCTCAATGACGGGGAGGGCTTCCCCTGTGAACACACCAGTCCTCATAGAGGGGTCAGAAGTGGAGAGAGTAAGCTATTTGAAGTTCCTGGGTGTCAATATTTCTGAGGGCCTAATCTGGACCTAACAGATCGATGCAGCCATAAAGAAGGCAAGACAGCGGCTAGATTTCATTAGGAGCTTGAGGAGATTTGTTGTGTCAACAAAAACACCAGCAATGGTATGGTCTGACACCAGTAGAGAAGTGGTTATTGGTGAACTCACAGTCCCCTGGGAAGACAATATCGATGAAGCCCATGAGCGCAAGTTAACCAACTATGCAGAATTAAGATCAGAGTGCAGAGACAGAGGGTGGAAGGTCTCATGCTATCCATTCGAAGTAACTGCCGTGGGTTTATTGCGTTCACTCTCCAGAAGTGGCTGCGTGATCTTGGCTTCACTAGAAGAGAGATCAAGTCAACCAGCAGGGCTGCAGCTGAGGCAGCAGAGAAAGGATCAGCGTGGGTGTGGACCAAGTACGTCCAGAGGGGCAGATAGTTGGACAGTGTATGCATATCTTGCAAACCCTTCAGTAGTTGCATAGACACCTGAAGATCAGACTATCTGTTGGATGGAAGTGACTGATAGAGGCAGATGCCAAGTTTTTAAGCTCACCAGTGGGAGGTGGTGCTTTCGCACTGCTGGCCCACCACCCTGAGGCAGTCTTGAACATAAGCGGGCTGAAACTCCTGAAGACAGGTGGCAGATCAACTGATGATCCCACTGGTGATAGCACAGGACAGTTAACATCTTAGTCCACTTGTATTTTTAATTATAATAATTCAGATGTATCCTGGAAAGATGTCCAGGGCATCTTCAAAGAGCGATGCCTCAAAAAGATGGCATCCATCATTAAGGACCCCCATCACCCAGGACATACCCTCTTCTCATTGCTACCATCAGGAAGGAGATACAGGAGCCTGAAGGCATACAGTCAATGATTCAGGTTACGTGGGCACGTGGCCAAGTGGTTAAGGCCTGGACTAGCTACCTGAAGGTCATGAGTTCGAGCCCCAGCCAAGGGAACGTGTTGTGTCCTTGAGCAAGGCACTTAATCACACTTTGCTGTGCGACGACACTGGTACCAAGCTGTATGGGTCCTAATGCCCTTCCCTTGGACAACATCGGTGGCGTGGAGAGGGGAGACTTGCAGCATGGGCAACTGCTGGTCTTCCGCACAATCTTGCCTAGGCCTGTGCCCTGGAGAGTGAAGACTTTCCAGGCGCAGATCCATGGTCTCGCAAGACTATCGGATGCCTTTAATGATTCAGGAACAGCTTCTTCCCCTCTGCCAGCCGATTTCTGAATGGACATTGAACCCATGAACACCACTTCACTACTTTTTTCTTGCTCTATTTATTTAACTACTTAATACATTAATTCAGTCATTTTTCTCTACTATTATGTATTAAATTGTACTGCTGCCACAAAGTTAGCAAATTGGCGATATTAAACCTGATTGTGATTCTGAAGCACTGGGCTGTGTCCACCACTTTTTGTAGGTGATTGAAGTACCTCCAGACCTGGCTGTAAAAGTGCTTATTCTGGAGAGCTGCAGGCTTGTAAAGGGTGCGGTGAAATCGCCCTGCAGGAGGAGGAATAACTGGTGAATTTGCCTGGTGTAGACCAGAACGAGAGGAATCTGTTTGCACAAGATTTACAAACAAGATAGAACGTATAATTTTGAGGGTGGTGCCTAGTTAGACATAGACTACAGCACGCCTGACCTTTTAATCTCAAAGTGATCCTTCTTCAAACAAGCCATCGAGCCGTGCCATAAACTCTGAATGCGCCACAAATTAATGCGATTATAACAGACTCCAGCTCACATCATCCGGCATCCTGTAATCAGGAGTTTATTTCAGATTGCCGCAAGCTCTCAGATTTCCTGTTAGCCACCCCCCACTCCTCCCTGACGTTGGGAAGTTACCGGGATACAATCTGAAAGTCCTTTGGTATCGCACTGGTCCCTGGCTTTCCGCCCCTTTAGCGGCCGGTTGGCCATGCCGTCCCATCCCACTGCGGTTCTCCTACGGACGCGAGGTTGGAGAGATCCCGTTGCCTGTGGCAGGGGACGCCAGCCGGCCACTCCTTGGCCGTGGGTGGAGAGCGGCCTTCAGGTGCAGTCACCTCCTGGGGCAGCTCGACACACCCGAGCGTCTCCCCTCCCTTTCGTTGCAGGTGAAATCAGGAAGTGAACGGACGACGGAGTTCATGTGTGAGGGCCGCCATGGATGTGGTGCTCCAGCAGGATTGTGCAAGAGCACAGTCTGGTCCAGCTACCCTGTCAGGCACCAGACATAGAACATAGAAATCTACAGCACGTTACAGGCCCTTCGGCCCACAATGTTGTGCCGACCATGTAACCTACTCTAGAAATGGTCTAGAGTTTCCCTATCTCTATTTTTCTAAGCTCCATGTACCTAAGAGTCTCTTAAAACAGTGGTCCCCAACCACCAGGCCGCGGACCGGTACCGGGCCACAAAGCATGTGCTACCGGGCTGCGAGGAAACGATATGAGTCAGCTGCACCTTTCCTCATTCCCTGTCACGCACTGTTGAACCTGAACATAGGGTTGCCAATGTCCCGTATCTGCCAGGACATCCCGTATATTGGGCTAAATTGGTTTGTCTCATACGGGACCGCCCTTGTCCCGTATTTCCCCCGCTAAGGTACAGCGTTCCTATGAAACCTTTCGTGCGGAAATGGCGTGAAGCGAAGAAGCAATTACTATTAATTTATATGAGAAAAATTTTTGAGCGTTCCCAGACCCGAAAAATAACCTAGCAAATAACACATAAAACCTAAAATAACACTAACATATAGTAAAAGCAGGAATGATATGAAGTAGAAATAATGTATGTACAGTATAGTCGGGAAGATTAAGCCAAAACCGATGTGTGGGGGGAAAAAAAATCGGCACGTACACGCATGCGCACACAAGTGCCCACGCAAGACTTCATGGTCATGGTAGTCTTTCTCGGGGTAAACACAAGTGTCCCGCATTTGACTGCTACTTTTGTCGCTTATTTGGGAGTGAGAAAGTTGGCAACCCTAAATATAAAAGAGTGAAAGACATGTTGAGGTGAATTTAAACCTACCTGAACCCCCCCGCCCCCCCGGTCGGCCGGTCCACAAGAATATTGTCAATATTAAACCAGTCCGCGGTGCAAAAATGGTTGGGGACCCCTGTCTTAAAAGACCCTATTGTATCTGCCTCCACCACTGTCGCTGGCAATGTATTCCATGCACTACATTAAAGAAAGCCCTTTCTTTAAATTTTTGCCCACCGTCTAAAATTTGAGTCCATGAGACACAGGAGTAGAATTAGACCAGTTGGCCTGCTCCACCATTCAATCATGGCTGATTTATTGTCCCTATCAACCCCATTCTCCTGCCTTTTCCCTATAGCCTCTGACACCCTTACTAATCAAGAGCATGTCGAATTCCACTTTAAATATACTCACTGACCTGGTCTCCAATCGTATTCAGCAATGAATTCCAAAGATTCACCCCGCCCCCTGGCTAATAAGGACGGCATGGTAGCATAGTGCTTAGCACAACGTTTAACGGTACCAGCAACCCGGGTTCAAGTCCCGCCACCGCCTATAAGGAGTTTGTACATTCTCCCCGTGACCGTGTGGGTTTCCTCTGGGTGCTCCTGGTTCCTCCCACAGTCTAAAGACATACCAGTTGGTAGGTTAATTGGTCATTGTAAATTGCCATTAAAGAAAGACCTTCCCTCCTAATTTTCACGATTTTGAGCCCATAAGATACTGGAGCAGAATTAGGCCAATTGGCCTATCAAGTTTGCTCTGCCATTCGATCATGGCTGATTTGTTATCCCTGTCAATCCCATTCTCCTGCCTTCTCCCCGTAACCATTGACACCCTGACCAATCAAGAAAATGTTAGACGCCACCTGGTTTGGCCCTCACAGATTTCACCACCCTCTGGCTGTCCTTCAATTCCGACGACGATAGGAAACCTGTGCAGGAAAGTTTTTAAGGTGCTCGCCGAAGTAGGGAAGTCTTAAAACTCGAGGGCATAGGATTTTGGTGGGGGGGGAGGTTTAATGGGAGTTCTGAGGGGCAACACCTTCACATAGAAGGATGGTGGGTACATGGAACAAGGTACCAGGCAAATGGGTAGAGATGGGGACAATTAAAATGTTGGGAAGACATTTGAACAGAGGAATTGAAAAAGTTTTAAGGGATATGGGCCAATGTAGGCAAGTAGAACTAACTCAGAAAGACATTGGTCAGCATGGAGATGTTGGGCCAATGGGTCCTGTTTAGGTGCAGTTAAACTATGTGACCATACAACTCTGTAACCAGGCCAATTGCTTTGCTATCCTACTATAAGATTAAAGATTGCCTCGATTTTTCATGTGTACATCAAAACATGCAGTGTCTTTTGAGTCAATGACCAACCTAGTCTGAGGATTTGCCGGGAACTGCAATGCTAGAGTGTTTTTACCCAGACTGTGGTCCCACACAGCAGCTTCGCTCAGTAGGCCTCAGGCCTGGGAACTTGGGCGACTGAACTCTGCAGCTATGGCCCAACGCCTGAAATGGCCATTCGCAAACTGCTTCTGTAACCGTCTTGAACACTTCTCGAGGTGTATCAGGACTAGTGTCGTCAACCCGCCTCGGGATTCCTTAGCCTCCGCGGCCTGCGGGCGGTGAGGAAGAAACTTCCGCACCTTGTCGCTATTTTTGTGAAATCGGGAAGCAAGTGTACATGGCAAGATCCCACGATTGCAATTCTGCCTTTCGCCGTGCGGAGCCGATTCAACGACAGGAGCAGGAAGGAGAATGGCGCTTCCTGGCCGTGAATGTGAATGAATCTGAAGTGCTTTGGACCAAGTGTGAATGAAAGGAATCTGCCCGCTGCTTGGTCTGATTGAAGCGGTATCCAATGTCAGCAGATGGCGGTCGTTTGCAGACAAGCCGTGTGTGGCTCTGATTCCATTTGCATGTCCCAGGCAATCTTGTGTGGCAAGCATCACTGTCCAAAGCCACCCCAGCTGAGCAAAAGAAACCTCTTTTCCATAATTGTGGTAATATTTACTTATTTATTGCGACACAGGTGGAGTAGGCCCTTCTGGTCCTCCAATTTAACCCTAGCCTAATTGTGGGGCAATTTGCAATGACCAATTAACCTAGCAACCGTCACGTCTTTGGACTGAGAGAGGAAACCAGAGCACCTAGAGGAAACCGCTTCGCCAAGCATCTGTGCTCCATCCGCTAAACGGGTAGGATCCCCCAGTGGCCACTCATTTTAATTCCTTCCATTCCCATTCTGATATGAGGCCGCAGGGGTTGGAAGAACAACAGCTTATATTCCGCTTGGGTAGCCTCCAACCTGCTGTCATGAACATAGATTTCTCAAACTTCCAGTAGTGCCCTCCCCCATTTCCCATTCCCTTTTCCCCCCTCACCTTGTCTCCTTGCCCGCCCAACACCTCCCTCTGGTGCTCCTTCCCCCTATTTCTTACTTCCATGGCCTCCTGTCTCTTTCATCAATCAACCTCCCAGCTCTTTACTTCATCCTTCCCCCTCCAGGTTCCACCCCTCACCTTGAATTTCTCCCTCCCCTCCCCTCAGCTTTAAAATCTACTCCTCAGCTTTTTTTTTTCTCTCCAGTCCTGCCGAAGGGGTTCGGCCCGAAACATCGACTGTACTCATTTCCTTGATGCTGCCTGGCCCGCTGAGTTCCCGCGGCGTTTTGTGTGTGTCGCAGCAAGACCCTTGCTGATTGGATTTGGCGCAGTAGAGCACGTTCGTTTGAACAGACGTGCTGCTTTTTTAAAAATTCAGTATTACAACTTGGGCAAGGAAGTGCCTATATTGTGCACAGCAAGATTCCACAAATGACCATTCAATCTTCTGAGTGAGGCGGGGAGCATTCTGACTGGCTGCATCCACCTACCGTCTGGTGTAGTGGGGGTGGGGGGGGGAGGGAGGCTACTGCACAGGATCGAAGTCAGCTGCAGAGAGTTGTAAAAGTAGTCAGCTCCATCATTTGGCCTGCATTGATCAAGATCTCCAGCATCTGCAGAATCTCAGTATTCTTGCTTTTCCCAGCGTTCCTCACTGCGCATCTGCACCCCTCCCTCACTTCATCCACCCCTCTCCTTTGTTGTGAGGGTGGGGTTTTTAGTCACCCCTTTCACTTCCAGAGAAAAATAAGCAGGCTGCTTTCTATTTTCTCTAAACCCGAGATTTTCCATCGCTCTGGGGGGTCAGAGCCGCAATGTTTTTGTATATTTGGCCAACAGCTGCTAAGTAAGTGGGACTCCCACTTAACCCAGTGTTAAAAAACATCCTGTTCAAAGTTCAAAGGTCAAAGGTTCATTTCTACTCTGAGATGCTGCTTCTCTAGATAGCCACAAATCCAAGGGGAAAAAAAAGAACGTCAACCCCCAAAACCCCCTCCCCCCCACACGAACATTGGCCCCCAAAATACCCCTCTCCCTGCTCAAAAAAAAGGAACAAAAATGCAACAATGAGTCGTCGTCTTTTTCTTGGGCCCTTAGCACTCAGTGGGGCACAGGCGCTTGGTGACCTCCCATCTCCATCGTCCAAAGTCGGCAGTACAGTTGGAGTTCATCAATTTTTCTGCAATCAATTGTACACAGCTTCACCAGAGCCCTGATGGCCAGCCCTCCCCGTTTCACCTCTCACGGGGACTTTGAGAGGTTGTACAATGAGTAGGGAAGGAAAGGTACATCGCATCCGGAGTTTCTGCGGTTAGCGGACGATTTCCCTCCACGCCTCTCTGACGCAGTGGGGAACCGTGTACGGGGCAAGTTACAGCAGTGGTTTGACGTTGCCTTCTGCCGGGTGAGTTTCCAAAGAGATCACCAGCTCGCAACCCAGCACGGATGGAAAGCGTCCAGGGGAGCCGGCTGGATTCGAACTCGGGACCTTTTGTCCCGAAGTCCGGCGCTGATGCCACAACGCTACCAGCCGGATCGTACAATGAGTACCCTAGGGTAAAACGGGATCTTCTCATCAGCATCGGAAGCCACAGTTCATCCAGTTACCCTGCGCAATGTGTAATGTGAACAGGTATATTTAATTAACAGGCTCTTCAAACCACATATTTAATTACTAGGGATTAAAATATGTAATTATGAATTGATATAAATATTCGTGTTACCTGGGTGAAGTATAAATTCTAATTCATCCCGGATTCCAGAGAGCTTAATAAATTTTTTTTTTTAAAGTTGTTTTTCCCCACTTTGAGGCATGTCTGGCCTCCCTCCCTCGTTCCTGCTCAGAAGCCTTTCTGAGAGAAGCGGGTCGTGTTGAAAGGCATCCAGACTCTGAAGCTGCTTCTGCAAACGCCCCAGATGTGGAGATTGCTAAATCCCAATCGGCCCGGCCTTGAAGAACTGCAAAGCTGTCTGTCGGGCAACTCCCTGTAGTGTAGAGTTAATAACTCTGAGCCTCCTAAACCACACACGTCACACAAAGGCTTTAAAATACCTCATAGATGGAAATCAAGTATAACAGGCGACAAGGGTAATACCAGGTACTCTTCAGAAGGCAGGGATAACACAGACTGAAAATCAAGAAGTACAGATGTTGGAAATCTGAAATAATAACTTAAAATTTCATGTTGCGTTCATCGAGCTTGGAAATTAGCTTGCAGGCGTTTCATCATCAGTCGAGTGTTTCTGTCTGGGAGTACTCGCATTTATATAGGCCCCCATTCATTTGCATGCCTCGGTCCTGATTGGCTACCTCTTCAGTTGACCTTTGAACTCTATTAGCTCCTGTTTCTTTGGCTTTTAGGGTTTCAGAGATGGGATCAATTTTGATATGTTTGTTTACGGAGTTATCAGAAGAGAACCACACTTCGTGCCTGCCTCATGTTTGCCTACGCCAGAAGCTCCACTGTGTCCCATTTAAAGTGTAGTCCTTCTTGGACTTCATGTATTGAGATCAGCAATCAAAACTTAAAGTGCTAGCTTTCAGCAGGCCAGGCAGTATCTGCAGAACAGACATAGAACAGTACAGCACAGGCCTGATGTTGTGCCAAACCTTTAACCCACCAATAAAGAAAAACATTCTCATATGCTTCCTTAACCACCCTGACTACTGGTACTGCCATATTAGGTACAACCTCCTATACCTAATAAAGTGGTCTCTGAGTATATGTTCATGGTCTTCTGCTGCTGTAGCCCGTCCACTTCAAGGTTTGATGTGTTGTGTGTTCGGAGATGCTCTTCTGCACACCACTGTTGTAACGTGTGGTTATTTTTGTGCAGGAGATCAAAGGTTTCTGAGGTACTCAAACCCACCCTGCCTGGCACCGACAATCATTTCCCCATCGAAGGGGCGGCATGGTAGCCTAGTGGTTAGCACAACACTTTACAGTACCAGAGGCCTGGGTTCAAATCCCGTCACTGCCTGTAAGGAGTTTGGCACCTTCTCCCCATGACTGAGTGGGTTTCCTCCGGGTGGTCCGGTTTCCTCCCACGGTCCAAAGACGTATCGGTCGGTAGGTTAACTGGTCGTTGTAAATTATCCCGTGATTAGACTAGGGTTAAATCAGGAGATTACTGGGCAGCATGGGTTGAAAGTCCAGGGGGGGCCTATTCCGCACGGTATCTCAATCAAGTACAGGGTGAAAGAAAAATGGAGGGTTATGTGGAAGGGAAGAGTTAAATTAATTTTGAAATAGATTGCAATGTAATGGGCTAAATGGCTGTACTCTGCTGTACCATTCTGTGTTTTATTATGGTTACAATCCATTCCGAAATTCACAGTAATTTATTATTGAAGTTCATACAGTTTTATATATGTGCCTCAGACTTTTACACAGTACTGTATTTGTCAACGTGGAGCGGCGAGTGAGTTTGTAAATCTGGTGGGAGCAAAGGATGGGAATGGCGAGGGTGGTGCACCACGGGAGGGGTGTGGGACAGGTGGCAGACAAGGAGTGCCTGGGACGGGGCTGGTTCCAGCACGCCAGCCCTGAGTCAACAGACAAGTTCATTTGATTCCAAATGATAGGTGTATTGATCATAACAGAATATCTCTCTGGTGCTTCCCATTCCCCCTCACCTTCCCCTTTTCCCAACCATGATTCCCCTCTCCCTGTCTCCTTCCCACTCTCAGTCCACAACAGAGACCCATATCAGAATCAGGTTTATCATCACTCACATATGTCAAGAAATTTGTTTTTTTTTGTGGCAGCTGACAGTGCAATACATAAAATTACCACAGTACTGTGCAAAAGTACTTGGGCACCCTAGCTATATATATGCTTGTGTATGTATATATGTATGTGCATACATGGATATATCTGTATATATGTATCGCCATATACAACATTGAGATTTATTTTCTTGTGGGCATTCTCAAAGAACTATTGTCCGCAGCCCATACAACATCCAACAGTCACCAGCACCATCTTACTCACCCAAAGGCGTAGAGGGCTGCCGTGAGCTTTCTGAACTTGCTGGCTGTCTCCACCCTTGCTCCATCGTCATCTTGTGTTTGTCTGCCTCCGTTTGCCATCCACCCGCCTCGCTCTCTCAGCTCCGTGCCCCCCCCCCCCGGAGCCATTGTTCTATGACTGATCTCTCAGTCCATCAATCACCTCAGATACCTGTCTTGCCACTTCCCTCATGTTGTGCACAATGTAGGATTTAGACCCTGAAATCTTTTTTTTAATTTAATGAGGTACAGCACAGAATTGGCCCTTCTGGCCCTCCCAGCTGTGCAGCCCAGCAACCCCTGATTTACTTACTTCTCAGCGTTTAGGGCAGCAGTGAAGGTCCTCCATTTCTGTCCAGGAGGATTCTTCTTTTGCTGTTTCCATAACAACTGTTTTTTGACCAGTCAGGGTTGTTCACCCTGAGCTGAAACCACCCTCCACCCTGACCCTGGAGGACCAGTGAACCACTCTTAGTCTGACCTCTACCCTTTGACCTGCTTGGCATGGGTGACCCTACCAATAGCCAAAGCTCAAGGCCCTGACTCCAGCCAACATAGCCCTCCCGGTCATTGAGGCACACAAGCCTACGACAAGGTTGTGGTCCTCTTGGAAGAACCCTCGGCTGATTAAACCCTAGCTTAACCACCAGACTATTTACAATAACCAACTGACCTACTGACCAGCACAGCTTTGGATTGTGGGAGGAAACTGGAGCACCCAGAGGAAACCCACGCAGTCACGAGGAGAACGTTCCTTACAGGCAGCGGCGAGAATTAAACCCCAGTCACTGGTACTCTAAAGCATAGTGCTAACCTCTACACTACCATGAAATGTCAACTTTTCCTTCCCCCCCCCCCCCCACTCAGTTCGTCCAGCATCTGGTTGTTGTACCGGCTGACCAAAATCGTTCAGTAGCCTCTGGCTGTCTTCCTCACTGTCAGCACCAACTGCCAGGTCTAAATTCTGGAATGTCCTTACTACTAGACACCTTTCCCAGACAGACTACAGTAGTTAAGGAACTCCCAACCATCACCTTCTTAAGATCTCTAGGGAAAGGCCATAAATACTGCCTTTCTAATGTGGCCCGCATCCTGAAAAGTCAATGAGCGAAAAATGATAAAGATGTGCCATTCTTATGGTAAGTTACTGTAACTTGTCGCACATTCTACTGGAATGTAATGCACTGTAGCGTAACGATTGGATTAACTTAATAACAGCGTCTGTAACCTAAGTTTAATTCCTGCTGTTCTTTCCGAGGAGTTTGTACGTTCTCCCCATGTCCGCATGGGTTTCCTCCGGGTGCTCCAGTTTCCTCCCACAGTTCAAAGACGCACGACTCTAGGTGTAATTGGGTGGCCCTTCCGGCCTGATACCTTGCTGTATCTGTTGGGTGGCGGGGTGGAGATGCGCCTCCGCCAAAGGAGGTGTGAGGCACTGCTTCCCTCCGCTAGCCTGCGGGTCACCCTTGGGCAAGGTGTAGCACCTGCTCAGCCCCCGATCAGGGTCACGTGAAGCCATGGAAGCAGGTGGTGGATGGTCGTATGAGCAGCTGGTGCACATCACAAGTCCTTGTTATGCCACCACTGACGCCAGGCAGACAATCTGTGAAGAGTATTGATAATGGTGGGGGGGGGGGCACCCATTTTGTAAAGACACTGCCCAGAAGAAGGCAATGGCAAACCACTTCTGTAGAAAAATTTTCCCAGAACAATCATGGTCAGCAGATGGAAACCACGATCACCTGTTATATGATACGGCACATAATGATGATGTAATATGATATGGCACAAATGATGATGTCATATGACATGGCACAAAATGATGATGGTGGTCTCTAAGTAAATAAAATAAATTAATTAATCATTTATGTAGACTAACTGGTGTGTATTTTGGCTCCTAGTACTGAAGTAAATGACTAAGATCGTACAAGGATCAGGTCACAGCATCTGAGGACTGTCTGTCTAACTGAATCGATCACAACCCTCTTATCCTCCGTTGAACTAGCCAAATCTAACATCTCGGATATCACCACCTGCTCTTGCACCTGACACCGAGAAGCAAGTGGTCTTCCGGCTAGTAAAAATGTGCTCTGCTTATGCCCGTGGTATGCAGTCTGTCCAGCACCTGCAGGAAGCTCAAGTGATGGATTTGGACATTTTAATTTGCATACTTTTGTTTTCTCTTGACTACTGCGGCCTCCGTTAGCCTCGCTCCTGGAGACAAGTGAGCAGTCTCACCATCCCTGTGCTTTCCCACCCACGTGGCTCTGAAAGGAAATCCAAGTGTTGCTAAACACTTGTATAGCTGTTTGCGCATCCCATTTAAAACCTTCTGAGCCTTTCTGAAGAAAATTTCAAAAGTTCAAAGTAAATTTTATTATCAAAGTACATCTGTCACCACATACAGAGCTGAGATTCATTTTCTTGTGGGCGTACTCGACGAATCTATAGAATAGTAACTCTAACAGGATCAGTGAAAGATCAACCAGAGTGCAGAAGACAACAAACTGTCCAAATGTTTGTATAAATGAATAGCAATAAATAACGAGAACATGAGATAAAGAGTCCTTAAAGTGAGATCACTGGTTGATAGGGCAAGTGAGTGTAGTTATCCCCTTTTATTCAACAGCCTGATGGTTGAGGGGTAGTAACTGTTCCTGAACCTGGTGGTGCGAGTCCTGAGTCTCTTGTACCTTCATCCTGATGACAGCATGGCTTGGGTGTTGAGGATCTCTGGTGGACTCCGCTTTTCTATGGCAATGTCTCATGCAGATGTGCTCAATGGTTGGGAGGGCACCATAACTGCTGGTACAGTACACAGTAAGAACAAGACAACATTTTTCAGGATCATGGTGCTACATGAACAATACAAAAACTACACTGAACTACATAAAACAACACAAAAACTACACTAGACTACAGACCTACCCAGGACTGCATAAAGTGCACAAAACAGTGCAGGCATTACAATAAATAATAAACAAGACAATAGTCACAGTAGAGGGCAGTAGGTTGGTGTCAGTCCAGGCTCTGGGTATTGAGGAGTCTGATGGCTTGGGGGAAGAAACTGTTACATAGTCTGGTCGTGAGAGCCCGAATGCTTCGGTGCCTTTTGCCAGATGGCAGGAGGGAGAAGAGTTTGTATGAGGGGTGCGTGGGGCCCTTCATAATGCTCTTTGCTTGACGGATGCAGCGTGTGGTGTAAACGCCTGTAATGGCGGGAAGAGAGACCCCCGATGATCTTCTCAGCTGACCTCACTACTATCCAGAGGAGGTTTGAGAAGCTGGATAGCTCAGGAAAGAAGCTTCGGAGATGACGTGTAGACCTGTTGGTGATGGACTTGCAGCGTCTCCCTGATGGAAATTTGGTGAATAGGTGATTACTAGGGTGGGTGGAGTCAACAGTTTCTTTCTCACCTGTTCTATTTATTTATTGAGACAAGGCACAGAATAGGCCTTTCTAGCCTTTCGAGCCGCACTGCCCAGTGACCCCCTGGCTTAACCCAAGCCTAATAAAGGGACGATTCACAATGACCAATTAACCTACCAACGGGTTCGTCTTTGGACTGTGGGAGGAAACCCACGCGGTCGGGGGCGGGGGGGGGGAGAACGTACAAACTCCTTGCAGGCGGCGGCGGGAAATGAACCCAGATCACCAGTACTGTGAAGCGTGGTGCTAACCACTGCCCCATAGACGCTTTTCTGTGCTCTGGCGATGAACAGGTCTTTTAACGTCAGTAGCTGACAGGCAATCATTTTCTCCGTTTTCACTGTAACCTGGATTTGGGCAGGGAGGAGGCGGCAGGAACCAAATCGGTGAGAACTTAAACCTAAACGTTTGTCGCACTCTCTCAGTGAGGGCTGTTTGATGTTCTCCCAGACCATGCTGTAATTCTGGCAATTTCCGATCAATGAACTAGATAGTTATTTTTAATTTAACAAAGTGCAGCTGTGCTTGCATTTCCCAGCGTCATGTTCTGACAGTTGAGGTTCTAGTTTTCGCCAAATTCTTCAAAGGCACCCTCCGAGAAGCAAATGCTAACTTCACAACAGCTGCTGGGAAACCGCCGATCGTCTGCAATCCAGTCTGAAATGGATTTCTGCTTGTTTACCTTGTAAAATCTGGTGGGCTAGAACTCTAGCCGGTGGTCAGCATACTGCCTCAGTGGGTGGGCTTGTCTCGATGCCGGGGAATGTGGCTTTTCATACAACATGGAAGAGTACGGCAGAGGAACAGGCTGTTCGGTCCACAGTGTTGTGCCAAACCAGCTAAAACGCAGATCAAAAACACTCAAACACTAATCCCTCCTACCGACACCGTATCCATACCCCTCCATCGTCCTTACATCCATGTGCCTATCCAAACTTCCCTTAAAAACCTCTAATGTATTTGCCTCTACCACCATACCAGGCAGCACATTCCAGGCATCCGCCACTCTCTGGGTGAAAAAACTTACCCCTGGCATCCCCCATAAACCTACCCCCTCTCACTTTCAATATATGCCCTCCAGTACTAAACCTTTTAACCCTGGGATGTAGATACTGCCTGTTCACTCTATCTATGCCTCTCATAATCTTAGAAACATAGAAAACCTACAGCACAATACAGGCCCTTCAGCCCACAAAGCTGTGCCGAACATGTACTTATTTTAGAAATGACCTCGGGTTACCCATAGCCCTCTATTTTTCTAAGCTGCATGTACTTATCCAGGAGCCTCTTAAAAGACCCTGTTGTATCGGTGAACCTCTTGTAGATCTTGCAAACCTCTATCAGATCTCCCCTCAGCCTCTGACACTGCAGAGAAAACAACCCAAGTTTATCCAGATGATCGCGCAAGCCTTGTAAACCAGGCAGCATCCTGGTGAATCTCATCTGCCCCTTCTACTAGAACTGTACGCAGTACTCCAGATGGTGACCAACCAGAGCTATATAAAGTTGCAACACAACCTCCTGACTTTTGAAGTCAATGCCTCGACTAATAAAAGCAAGAGCTTTTTTTCACAAGCGGTTTAAACGTCCTTTGACTGTTGTACCTTCCGGGTCACAGCTTCATTCTTTAGTCGCTATTGAGGGTGCAGTGGTGAGCGAGCGAAGATGCTGCTGGGGAGGGACTCTAGGACTTAGAGCATGCGACACGGGTCAACTGCCAGAGCATTTTCCACTTGGATGAAAGAAACTTAGAGGTGGCGGTGTCCTTTGCCTTTATAAAACAAAATTAAGATGAGCTTTATTTTGTGGCATACATCAAAACGTGTCGCACGCAGGTCAGGCCGCATCTATGGAAGTCGGCGTTTTGGGCCAACCATCCTTCAGGACTGGAAAGGGAGGGGAAAGACGTCAGAATCAAAAGGTTGCGGGGAGAGGAAGGTGATGGTTGAAGCCAGATTGGTGGGAAAGGTCGAGGGCTGGAGAGGAAGGAATCTGATAGGAGTGGACTTATAGGAGAAAGGGAAGGAGGAGAGGACTCGGGAGGGAGGGGGGTGATAGGCAGGTGAGAAGAAGTAAGAGGCCTGAGTGGGGAATAGGGGACGGGGAGGGAATACCGGAAGCAGAAATCAATATTGGAGGCCGCCCAGACGGAATATAAGGTGTTTGTGTCAACGACCAGCACAGTCTGAATGTGAGCTGGGGGCAGCCCACAAGCGTTGTCTTTCTCCCAGCGCCAACAGAGCATGCCCACGACTTACTAACCCTTAAGGCTGATTTACACTTCTGCGTTAACTCAACGCGGTAACCTACGCAAGTGACTTACGTGCATTGTGAGCATTTATACTTGTGTGTTGGTGTGTCTGCGTCGCTCTGCAATTCGCGCACGTCACGCATGTGCACACGCCTGCCCGTGCAAGGCTTTATGGTCATGGTAGTCTTTCAGGGGGTTAACAAGAAGCAAGCGTCTTTTTTCAGTAAGAGCGAAATGTGTCCTCTATAATTTCGGAGGTCTGTAAAGCTTTATTGAAAGCATTGCAGCCAGAGTTCCTTCCCTGCCCTTCAGTCGCCCAATGGGAAGCTATTGCAGCGTAGGAGGAAATGTGATGCTACCAAGCGGACCAATCACTGGTGTTGCGGTCTGCGTTGCCGCGACGCATAGTTACATTTTGGGAGAGGTGCGCGTCAGGCTATGGTGTAGGGATCCGCGTAGTGTTCGCGACGACGCCGTACCTACGGCGTTGAGTTGACGCACAAGTATAAATCAGCCTTTACTGACCCCTCTGCCTTTGGAGTGTGAGAGGAAACCCACACGGTCACAGGGAGAATGTACAAAGTCCTCGCAGGCAGCGGCGGGAATCGAACCTGGATCACTGGCACTGTAACAAACTGCACTAACTGCTGCACTGCCATGAAGCCCTAAGAGGGTGGGGGTGGTATTAAAGAGTCTGCACTGGAATGTGCAGTGCTTCAGGATCTTAAGTAGTCATTGGCCAAGGCAGGGCTGGCAATGCCTGGTTTGGCCTTGAAGGACAGTTGGTGAAACATTTATATTCTTTGTATGGGTGCTTTGCACAACACTTCATGGGGCCTTGGCTCCCGGTGGAGCACAGACCATTGATGACCTCCCGTCTCCATCGCCCAATGTTTATGGTGTGGTTAGAGTTCATCAATGTTTCTACAATCCATTGTATCCACCGTACAGGCCCTACTGGCTAGCCTTGCCCATATCCACCTCTCAGGGCGGGGACATAGGGCTGGACTTTGAGAGGCCTTTGCACAACACACCATGACCAAAACCACTTTGCTCTTATTGCAGTTAAGCCCATCTCCCCTACTGGCGCATAGACCACCGACGGCAACCCACCAGATTTCTTGGCCCCAGACAAGTCTTTCAAGCTGTCCCTAGGTAGGGCCCATCGAGGATCCTTCCTCTCCCAGGGATGAGGTCTCCAGAGATTGTGTCGGCATTCCTGCAGCTCTTTGTATAACGGGATGGGGTTGCTCGCCCCATGCCCGGCCTTCCCCCGTTCGCAGCCGGGCTTCGGAGCATTCCATGGCGGAGTTGCGTTGCTCAGGGTGTGTTATCGGCTGGCTCCAAGCGCCAAGGCAGTTCTCCAGTCCAGGTCTTAAGTGAACAGGGCACTAGGAGAAGAAATTGAAATCATCCGTGTGCAGTTTAGGTCACCCACCTGCAGGAAAGATGTAAGTAAGGTTGATAGGGTACAGAGAAGATTTACAAGGATGTTGCCAGATCTGGAGGTACAAGGAAAGATCGAAAAGGTTAGGACCTTATTCCTTGGAACGTAGAAGATTGAGAGGAGATTTGATAGAGGTATGCAAAATTATGAGGGGCATAAATAGGGTAAATGCAAGCAGACTGTTTCCACTAGGACTACAAGCAAAGGTCATGGGTTAAGGGTGAAAGGTGAAAAGTTTAAGGGGAGCATGAGGGGAAACTTCTTCACTCAGAGGGTTGTGAGAGTGTGGAATGAGCTGCCAGCACAAGTGGTGCGTGCGAGCTTGATTTCAACATTTAAGAGAAGTCTGGATAGGTACGTGGATGGTAGGGGTATGGAGGGCTCTGCTTCCAGTGCAGGTTGATGGGAGTAGGCAGTTTAAGTGGTTCGGCACGAAGTAGATGGGTTGAAGGGCCTGTTTCTGTGCTGTACTTTTTTTCCAAATAGATTGCTCTATTAGGAATCCATGATGCACTGAATGGCTTTAGCTTGTTCCATAAAATGCTTTGGTTCTAAATGTTACAACAATTTTCAGTTCAGTACTGCAATGCTAGCTCCACACCAACCAGTGGTCAGGTTTAGTAAGCCCTTTGCCTCCATCATATGAAATTCCTCTCGTCCTGGCTCATCTTCCCAAGAATAACGTCAGTCCACTTGGGATCCTCCCTTTTCCTAGGTTTTGGTGAGTGTCATCCCTATTGTATCTTGAGTAGGATGTGATGATATACTTATGGTGCTGACTCACAGTTGTCTGTACCACATGCATTGCAGAAAAAAAATTAACGGGACGTTCAGTTCTGGTGCAGCCCACTTCTGATCACTCCAAGATACCAAGACAATGAATGTGTGACAACTAGTGCAGAACTTGCCTGCAGTTTTTATCTGCTGTGTCACAGATCATTCGGTGTGTACGTGGTAACAAAATGCAGCAATACAGCCACCCAGGTTCTCAAAGTGTAAGCATCCCATTTTGTAGGTGCAGTGCGGAGGAAGCGTTGTTCTGCTTCTAGGTGTGTTTATCTGTCGGTCAGGGTCGACCACTGACGTTGCACCCTAGCTGTCTGGATAGGCAACCCAGCGTGGAGGGCAAGCTGTTGCCCACGTAGGAAGCCTCCTCTCTCCATCCATCCGACGGACCCAAAGGAATGGCAGAGACCGATACAGTTTGACACCAGCAGCGTCGCAGGAGTGGCCAGTCAGTGTTGAACTCAACGTAGGAGCGTCTTGGGGACTCCAACCAGGATTGACCAGGCCCAGCTTGTGGACCATGATAATGAAACGTGTGTCGTAGGGTGTTTTAGACCTCGTTATTTGGTTTCATTTTGACCATTTGGGGAGTAGGATGTTTTGAGGCCTGTGTATAATGAATATGCTGTAAGCTACTGTGCACATTCATTGCGTTGACTACATTATACCCAGTCGCTTCGCTTAGCCCTGTGAAATAGATATAGTCTCCTCTACAGTCATGAGATTGTATTATATGTGACCATTTGTGGGAGTGAATAGAATTCCCATCTGAATGGTTCTCTTCCATCACCTGCTGTAGGGGGGAGCTAACTGCTTTCCCTGCTAAATAATGTTTGTTATTAATGGGACAAGGGCAAGAGGGGGGACTATCCAAGGGCTCATAATACATTTTAGATTTAGTACAGTTACTGTGCAGATGTGTGTGACTTGCCATTAATATGCCGAATTACCTGCTACAGGGTCGGGAGGTTGTCGGAGCTCGTCGGAAATGCTTGCGTGATCAGTGAGTGTAGTCAGGCACTATTTATTCAGTGCGCATGTGAGGACCAGTGAGACGTTTGTGCTGACGGTCCCGGACTGCTGCCTTCCCACTGTTTCGGGGGAGCCAAGTTTGATCTTGTGGTAAACCATATATATATGTTGTAACTCGGTTACCTGTCTGGACACACCCCTCTGCTGACTGCCCCTGTGGCTCCTCCCACAGAGTCCTGTATAAAGGTGTTTGCCTTGCCCCTCCCCCTCAGTCCGGGGGCAGACACTCACCGTGGAGGTCGTATTGTACAGCGAATAAAAGCCGTTCAGTATTTTACCAAACCTCAGTCTTTTGGAGTAATTGAAGGTGCTTCAGATCCCGATCTGGGGTGTTTATGGTGCAGAATTTGTGGGTTCCCCTTTGCATGCGTTTCCCTTGTTACACTCCTTATCAGGGTGAATGCGTTTCAGGTCCACGGTCAGTTGGTCTCTCCGTTAGTAGGTGACCCTTTGTCCCTTGTTGGTGAGGCTCTGTCAGCACAGTGGTACATTTGAAAGGATGCAACAGCCAAGCATCACTGGCAGAGTGGACTGTACGCTCATTGGCCTCTTTGTTAGGTATCTCTGTATCTAATAAAGTTCCCACTGAGTGTATGACCATGATCTTCCTTTGCCGTAGCCCAGCCACTTCAAGGGTCGATGTGTTGGGCGTTCAGAGATGCTCTTCTGCACACCACTGTTGTAATGCGCGATTATTTGAATTGCCGCCACCTTCCTTTCAGCGCAAACCAGTCTAGCCGTTCTCCTCTGAACCCTCTCATTAACAAGGTCTTTTTCCCCACTGGAGGTTTTTGTTCTTTTGCACCAGTCTCTGTAAATTCTAGAGGCTGTTGTGCGTGAAAATTCTAGCAGTTTCTGAGATGTTAAGACCACCCCATCAGGCGCCAATGATTATTCCACGGTCACAGTCGCTTGGGTGACGTTTCTTCCCCGTTCTGAAGTTTGGCCTGAACAGCAAATGAGCCTCTTGACCATGCCTGCATGCTTTTATACGTTGAGTTGCTGCCACATGATTGGCTGATCAGATATTTGCATTAATGAGCAGATGTAGCTAATGAAGTGTTTGCCTTTCCCCCCAATCTGTGTGTGACAGTTGCTCCTCAAGGGGTCGTTCAAGATTCGGACCTGGTGTCAAGGGAACAATTTTCATATTCAAGCCAGGATGGTGTATTTCCCAAGAACCTGATGCCCTTGACCTTGGTGGTAGAGATGGAATGTTTGTTAGGTTCATTTATTTATTTATCACAGTGCAGAATAGGCTCTTCTGGCCCTTCGAGCCATCACCGCCCAATTTGATCCTGGCCCAATTTCAGGACAATTTACAATAACCAATTAGCCTACCAATCGGTACGTCTTTGGACTGTTGGAGGAAACCGGAGCACCCGGAGGAAGCCCACGCAGCCACGGGGAGAACGTACAAACTCGTTCCAGGCGGCAGATATTGACGGTACACACCGCAAACCAGGATGCCGGTTGGTGGGTGGAAAAGCTGTGGAAGAACAGACTTCTGCTCTAGTTGGACTGTCCCTTGGAGCAAATTTTGGGAGTAAAAAATGTTACTCCGGGAAGCTACTGTGATGATGAAGGAAGCCCTGAACACCACCAGAGATGGAGGACCTTCATTGCTGCCCTAAACACCAGCGACGCAATTGGCACCAATCGATCAGCCCACCAGCAACTGAGCCAGAGAGATAAGAAATCCTTCTGCTAGGATTCTCACATGTCAGCATCTTTCAGTGATGTTCAGTTAGTAGTGAATAATAATTCTTTTTTTAGGTAATATCTGCAGGTCAATAATGTACCAATGTTCAATTTGAATGCAAGTGCAATGTAAACGCTCCCAACAGATTTCTAGCACCGGCTAGACATGCAGACATGCAGAAAGGATGTTTGTGTGTGCTCTCTCCATGATTCCCTTGTCCATTCGTCCCTCCCCACTGATCTCTTTCTGGGCATTTTTCCTCGCAAGCAATCTAAGTGCCCACTTGCTTCCATTCAGGGCCCCAAGCAGTCCTCCCAGGTGAGACAGCACTTCGCTTGTGAATCTGCTGGGGTCATCTCCCGCGCCCGGCGCTCCCGATGTGGCCTCCTCAACGTTGGTGAGACCCGCCGCAAATGGTGGGGCCGCTTCATCGAGCACCTCGGCTCCATCCAACAAAAGCGTGGCTTCCCGGTGGCCGACCGCCTTAATTCCGATTCCCATTCCCATTCTGACGTGTCGGTCTGTGACCCCCTCTGGTGCCGAGATGAGGCCACACTCAGGGTGGGGGAACAACACCTTATATTCTGTCTGGGTAGCCTCCAACCGGATGGCATGAATATCGATTTCTCCTCCCGGGTTTTAAAAAAAAACCCTCCCCTCCCTCTCTTCTGAGAATTTACTGGGAGGGAGCAGCCTGCAAATGTCACCAGGCATCCAGCGCTAACATAACGTGCCCACAACTCACTACCCCTGACCCGTATGTATATCTTTGGAATGTGGGAGGAAACTGAGAGACCCACAGGAAACCCACGCAGTCACAACGTGCTAACTCTTCATAGGCAACGACGGTACTGAACTCTGGTCGCTAACGCTGTACTAGCACGGCGGTAACCATTACGCCACCTCAGTGTGGTTACGGCTGGAATGTAAAGATATTTCCTCCAGCCGTCAGGAGAAAGCTCGAAGGGCTTCACTGGTGATTCATGAAGGACTGTTGTTGTTGTTGTTCCTCTCTGCACCTTGTGGCATTTCGGGCGGCGACCTTGCACGTTTTGTCTTTTTTTTACGAGTTGCTCGCTCAACGCTCAACCCAGCACGGATGGACAGCGTGCAAGGAGCCGGCTGGATTCGAACCTGGGACCACTCGCCTCGAAATCCAGTGCTGATGCCACTGCACCAGCGGCTGGTAAATAAGGGGCCATAACCAAGACCAAGGCGACCATTATCCATCCTTGCAGGAAACCGTCAAGAGAAGTAGAAATAAAGGGAAAAGGAAGGAAGTATAAAGACATCTTTAACAGATGTTTTTGAAGAGGTACTAAGGTTATTCTAGGGTCAATGGAATAGAATCGTACATTTAGCAAAGCAAACAGAAGGTGATCTCGGGAATTAAAGGGTTAATGTATGAGGAGCGTTTGTTGTCTCTGGGCCTGTTCTCACTGGAGTTTGGAAGAATGAGGTGGTGATCTCATTGAAACCTATTGAACAGTGAAAGGCCTAGGTAGAATGGATGTGGAGTGGATGTTTCCTGTAGTGGAGGAGTCTAGGATCAGGAGGCACAGCTTCAGAATAGAAGGACTTCCCTTTAGAACAGAAGATGAGGAGAAATTTCATTAGCCAGAGTGGTGGTGAATCTGTGGAACTTATTGCCACAGTCGGCTGTGGAGGCCAAGTCATGGGTATTTTTAAGGTGGAGGTTGATAGGTTCCTGATTAGTCAGGGTGTGAAAGGTAACGGGGAGAAGCAATGAGATTGGCGGTGAGAGGAATAATAAATCAGCCATGCTGGAATGATGGAGCAACCTCGATGGGCTGAATGGCCTAATTCTGCTCCTTTGTCTTATGGAGTCACGTGTTCAGTCAGTTACTGGAGGCTTCTTAACACAAGAATAGGCAGAGATCTTTTAAAATGGGTTTCAACTGAATTTGATGGCGGCACTGGCTGGGAGATTTAATATCCTGCCAATGAGCTATGATCGATTGGCATTGTAGCTGAACGTGTGATTGGTACAGTGACCCACCTTAACCCATGCCACCAAACAGGCAGCCAGGTATGGGTATGAGGTAAGAGTTTCCGTCGGACTGTGTGGCAACAGTCTCATTCAGATCTGCTACCACTCGCTGAGTTGGGTGGTGGTGCGAAGGAAATATGGGACAGGTGCCAACCTGGGAGTGCAAGAGAACTTGTCTCTGAACTACAGGGAGGCAAAGGTTAGTGTACTTAAGTGAAACTTGGGAAACGGTGCTCGATTCCACTTGCAGTAAAAATAGTTCTCCCGGCTTTGAAATGACTAATACCAGATGGGATGCATTTAAGGTGAGAGGTATAAGTTCAAAGGAGATGTGTGGGGCAAGTTTCTTTTAATATAGAGTGGAATATGCTTCCAGGGGTGGTAGGGAGGGAAAACATGATAGAAGCATTTATGAGGCTCTGAGATAGGCACATGACTGTTCGAAGTTCAAAGCTCAAAGTAAACTTTGTTATCAAAGTGCATGTATGTCACCCTACACACAACCCTGAGGTTCATTTTCCTTTGGTTTAATAGCAAATATCACAGGATCAATGAAAGATCAACCAGAGTGCAGAAGATGACAAAGCGTGAAAATGCAAACATAAATAGGAATGTTCACGAGAGAATGGGGTGATGAGATGAAGAGTCCTTAAAGTGAGATCATTGGCGGTAGGAACATTTCAACGATGGGGTGAGTGGGTGTAGTTACCCCTTTTGTTCAAAAGCCCGATGGTCGAGGGGTACTAACTGCTCTTGAACCCGGTGGTGTAACTGATGAGGCTTTTTTGCCCCCTTTTACAGAGAAAGCACGACAGCGCCTCTACTTCCTTAAGAATCTGCGGAGATTTGGTAAGTCATCAAAATTCTTGACAAACTTCTACAGATGTGTGGTAGAAAGTGTATTGACTGGTTGTATCACAGAGGCACCAATGTCCTTGAGTGGAAATTTCTAGAAAAGTTGGTGGATGCGGCCCAGTACATCATGGGTAAAGCCCTCCCTACCATTGCTTTCCTACGAAAGGGTTTCATGTTGATGTGCTCAACATCCTGAGAATGGAGGGATATGAATCCTTTGTAGGGCAAAAGGATTAGTTTAGTTAAGTGCTTAATTAGTTTGACACAGCTTCATAAAGTAGTAGAGCGATACAGCATGGAACTATTCCATGAATCGATCCAAGTGCTTCTCAGATTATACTCGCATCAACCATTTCCTGGGCGAACCCATTCCAGGAACCCACTGTCCTCTATGTAGACAAGTTATCTCTCAGTTCTCTGTCTAATATCTTCCCTCTTGTATTCGTGCCCTCTGGATTTGACCTCCCCAACCCCAGGGGTAAAACTGTGACCATCCATCTTATCCCTACCCCTCATGGTTCTGTAAACTTCCGTGAGGTCACAAGTCATTTCCTTGAACTGCGGGAACTAAAGATCCAGCGTGGCCACCCTCTCCCAAAAATTCTAGCCCTCTTGTCCATCCAGTATCCTCATCAATCTCTTTTGTACCCTCTTTGGTTTGTCAATGCCCTGACTCAGGGGGTTCCCAGCCCTTTTATGCCACGGACCAATACCATTAAGCAAGGGGCCTGTAGACGCCAGGTTGGGAACTGCTGCCCTAACTGATGAAGGCCAGTATGCCAGATGTCTTTTTCACCACCCTGTCCACCTGCTGCTTTCAGCAAACTGTGTGCTTACACTCCCAGTCCCTTTGTTTCACAATGCATTTATCAACGTTGAACTGCATTCGCCTCTCCTCTGCCCATTTCTCTGAAATCTCTTTGCAATTCATTGCGACCTGCTTGGCAGTCAACATCTTCATCATCATCGTTATGTGTGCCGTGGGCCATGAATGTTTTTGGCAAATATTTCTACAGAAGTGGTTTGCCACTGCCTTCTTCTGGGCAGTGTCTTTACAAGACGGGCGACCCCGGCCATGATCAATAGTCTTCTCAGAGGTTGTCTGCCTAGTGTCAGTGGTGGCATAACCAGGGCTTGTGATGTGCACCAGCTGCTCATACGACCATCCACCACCTGCTCCCATGGTCACGTGACTCGGATCGGGGGGGGCTAAGCAGGTGCTACACCTTGCCCGAGGGTGACCTGCAGGTTAGCGGAGGGAAGGAGTGCCTTACACCTCCTTGGGTAGGGACATCAATGAGGTCCCCTAATTAATATCGTGCACTGTACTGTGTTCCTTGTGAGAGGTAGAGTATTTATGATGTACTAGAAATTGGGATTATTTTTTCCCCGCTGGCTGTATTACAATACTTCCATTTCCATTGAAAGGATGCACTTGTTGGCAATCGCACTATCGTTTGCTTACCAAGGGATCACTGTTAATACAAGGTCTGGTTTGGAACTCTACTGCAGTGTCAGCAACAGGGGTTCAATTCTGCCACGGTCTGTAAGGAGTTTGTACATGACAATAAGATATAGGAGCAGAAGTAGGCCATTTGGCCCATCAAGTCTGCTCTGCCATTTGATCATGGGCTGATCCAATTCTTCCAGTCATCCCCACTCCCCTGCCTTCACCCCATGCCCTTTGATGCCCTGGCTGATCAAGAATCTATCTATCTCTGCCTTAAATGCACCCAATGACTTGGCCTCCACAGCCGCTCATGACTTACCACCCTCTGTCGAAAGTAGTTTTCTCCGCTTCTCAGTTCTCAATGGACGTCTTTCAATCCTGAAGTCGTGCTCTCTTGTCCTAGACTCCCCTACCATGGGAAGTAACTTCTAATCTGTTCAGGTGTGACCCCTATGACCATCTGGGTTTTATCCAATGCTCATTACCTCCCGCATTCCAAATATGTACGGGTTAATTGATTAATTGGTCACAGGGACCCCTAAAGGAAGAATGTCAAGTAACAAGCAGTACGTTTTGAGGAAACTGGCTGTTCCTTTCCATGCCTTGCAGTGCATTGGGCGGTAACCTTGCTGCTACTTTATCATTTTTTTGTTTGTTTTTTTTTTAATGAAGCTGAGTTACTAGCTTGACGCCCAGCCCAGCACAGATAGAAAGCGGGCAAGGAGCCGGCCGGATCCGAATCTGGGACTACTACGGATGCCACTATGCCACCAGGTGGCGAAGCGCTTGGCGGAAACCCAAATGGTCACAGGGAGTATGTACAACTCCTTATAGGCGGTGGTAGAATTGAACCCAGGCTAGAAGCTATCGCGCTGTACCTTGAAATAAAATACAGTCGGCCCTCCTTATCCGCGAGGAATTGGTTCCGGGACCCCCTGTGGATACCAAAAAACGCGGATGCTCAAGTCCCTTATTTAACCTGTCTCAGTGTGGTGGATCTTAGGACCCAGCGGAACCCCGGACCTTATTTAACCTGTCTCAGTGCGGTGGACTTTAGGACCCGCCGCAGCTCTGAATCTGTAGTGTTTCTGTTCACGAAAATAATCACGATCACAATTGAAAATAAAATGGAAGTAATAAAGCGATTGGAAAGAGGTGAAACACCCATCGGTCATTGGAAAAGCGTTAGGCTACAGTCGGTCAACGATCGGAACAATTTTAATGATGCATGTGAAAGGCCCTGCCCCGATTAAAGCTACAATTATTACTAAGCAACGCAGTGGTTTAATTATTGAAATACATACGTTTCTTAAGTGTTTTATATGCATAGAAAGGTAAAATATAATATATACTAAGACAAACGTTTGACTAACTGACACTAAATAATACCGAATGTACCCGTTCTGACTTCAAATCCAACTTAAAGATGGACTCAGGAACGGAACTCGTTCATAACCCAGGGACTGCCTGTACTTTTAAATCATCTCTAAATTACTTATAATACCTAATACAATGTAAATGCTATGTAAATAGTTGTTATACTGTTGTTTAGGGAATAATGACAAGAAAAAGTGTCTGTGCATGCTCAAACAACGAGTGCTAGAGAGAGAACTTCCGGGTTTTCCTGATCCATGGTTGGTTGAATCCGTGCATGCAGAACCCTCGGATAAGGAGGGCCGACTGTAACTAAATAAAAGATTGTGTAGCTCCTGAAGTGCAAACAGAAACTTTCCAGCACGATTTATGCTTCAGATGCCCATCGAGTGTGGCCACTCACTCTGTAGTGTTTCATTTCGAGCAGGGTGTTCCCAACTTTTTTTATAGCACAGACCCTGACCATTAACTGAGGGGTCTGTGGACTCCAGGTTGGGAACCCCTGGTTTAGAGCGGTGCTAGGGGGTTACTTCATGTTTTCCCAGGACAGGCTGTATTAAGTTACTCCATCCAAACCACAAAGGGTTATGGCCTGGAACTTGCCATTCCTCCTGTCCACTTGCCGATCTGTCCCATCGGTCATTAACCCTAACTGTTAATTTGCAGGTTGAGTCTGTGATGAGGAAGACAAATGCGAGGTTAGCATTAATTTCAAAAGGACCAGAATATGAAAGCATGGATGTAATTTTGAGGCTTTATAAAGCACTGGTGAGGGCCTCACTTGGAGTATTGTGAGCAGTTTCGGGCCTCTTTTCTTAGAAAGGATGTGCTGACACTGGAGAGAGTTCAAAGGAGATTCACAAAAATGGTTCCAGGAGTGAACCACTTGTCATATGACGTGCGTTCGATGGCTCTGGGCCCGTATTCACTTGAATTCAGAAGAATAAGGGGTGACCTCATAGAAACCTATCAAACGTTGAAAGGTCTTGATAGAGTGGATGTGGAGAGGATGTTTCCATGGTGAGGGAGTCTAACACCAGAGAATACAGCCTCAGAATAAAGAGGTGTCCTTTTAGAGCGGAGATGAGGAGGAATTTCTTTAGCCAGACAGTGATGAGTCTGTGGAATTCATTGCCACAGGCAGCTGTGGAAGCCAGGTCTTTATGTATGTTTAAGACAGAGGTTGATAGATTCTTGATTTGGTCAGGGCGTGAAGGGATACAGGGACAAGGCCGGAGATTGGGGCTGAGAGGGAAATGGATCAGCCTTAATGAAATAGTGGAGCAGACTGGATGGGCCAAATGGCCTACTAATTATCTTATAATCTTTACAGTCTTATGTCCTTCCTATCACCCGGATATTCTCTCTCCTCCTCCCTCCCATCGGGCAGACGATACAAAAACCCGAAAACTCACATCACCAAGTTCAAGAGCAGCTCCTATCCCACTGTTATAATTCTATTGATTATCTTCTTTTACATTAATGGCAAATCCTTGACCCTGCAATCGATCTCACCTTATTGTCTACCTGCACTGTCCTCTCGGTAACTGAAGCTCCACATTCTGTATATTATTAACAGCATTTCCTGTGTACTACCTCAAAGTACTTGTGTTTTGATATTATCTGTATAAATGATTTGCAAAGCAAAGTTTTTTTCCACTGCGTTTGAGTACACGTGACAGTAATAAACCAAAACTGTGCAAAAGTCTTGGGCACATAAGTATAGCTAGGGTGCCTCGGACTTCTGCACAGCACCGTATTTGTCAACGTGGAGCGGCGAGCGAGTTTGTAAATCTGACGAGAGCACAGGATGTCGGGGATGGCGAGGCGGAGGGGTGCGGGGCAGGTGGCAGAGGAGGTGGGGAAAACATTCCGGGAAGGAGAAATCGATGTCCGTGCCATCAGTTTGGAAGCTCTGGAATATGAGGTGTTGCTCCTCCATCCTGACAGCGGCCTCATCGGGGCAAGGGAGGAGGCCGTGTCGGAGCAGAGTCAGAATCAGGTTTAAAATCACCAGCATAGGCTGCGACACACATAGCAAATGCTGGTGGAACGCAGCAGGCCGGGCAGCATCTCTAGGAAGAGGTACAGTCGACATTTCGGGCCGAGACCCTTCGTCAGGACTAACTGAAAGAAGAGATAGTAAGAGATTTAAAAGGGGGAGGGGGAGATCTGAGATGATAGGAGAAGACAGGAGGGAGAGGGATGGAGCTAAGAGCCGGACAGTTGATTGGTCCAGCTCTTAGCTCCATCCCTCCCCCTCCTGTCTTCTCCTATCATTTTGTGTCCCTTTTGCCAATCAACTTTCCAGCTCTTGGCTCCATCCCTCCCCCTCCTGTCTTCTCCTATCATTTCAGATCTCCCCCTCCCACTTTCAAATCTCTTACTAGCTCTTCTTTCAGTTAGTCCTGACGAAGGGTCTCGGCCCGAAACGTCGACTGTACCTCTTCCTAGAGATGCTGCCTGGCCTGCTGCGTTCACCAGCAACTTTGATGTGTGTTGCTTGAATTTCCAGCATCTGCAGATTTCCTTGTGTTAGCATATGCTGTGAAATCTGTTGACTTTTACGCTTAGCAGTCACTTTATTCAGTACGAGAGTACAACCTGTGCAGTTTCGCGGCTCGTAGCCCATCCACTTTAAGTTTCGACGTGTTGTGCACGCAGGGATGTTCTTCTGCACACCGCTGTCGTAGCATGCGGTCAGTTCAGCTACTGTCAGCTTGGCCACTCTCTCATTAACAAGGCAGTTTGACCCACAGAACTGCCACTCACTCGATTCTTGTTTCTCGCACCGTTCACAGCCTCACAGTTGTAGCCATGAGATAAAGCTTTGAACACCCAGAAAGAGGTGCGTTATTGAATAACTCTAAGGAGGAATGATGTTTTTTTTCCCACTCGAGTTCAATGGCAAACACTTTCTACGCACAGATAATGTGTACACTCCCTGCACTATTGACTTGCACAGGGACGTTGACGCAGGTGTTACCATGCCGACCTGGGTGAGGTCACCCGCACGCTGGTTGGCTGGAGTTGGATGAGTCATTTGCATGGAGTCAATCAAGTCACTGCGCTCCAGCTTTTGAACGGGGCGGGCAAAGGTCCACTCTCACCTGGGGCTGCAGCCAAGCCTGACGGAAGGAAGGCGGAAACGCCTTCCGGAAGTCGACAGGAGTGTGGGAAGAGGCGAGGCGAGACATTCTATAGGATAGGCAGCAAGTGAAAGTGTTCCCTTAACCTCAGGACGGGAGTCCTTACAGCTGGGGATTGGACCTCAGTGGAAAGGGAGGGGTCGGATTGGGAGAGGAAGCCCTCAATAAAGATGGTAGTATACCGCCTCGGGGCGGGGGGGGGTCACTCGAGTGGGAGCAGTGCTATTGATGTGTAAGAAGGTAATAGAACAGAACTGAAAGCATTGCCTGCAAGTGTAAAGAACGAAAAGGCTTTATTCTTGAAGGATCTTTAGTGTGAATAAACCTAATTTTGATCATTTTTTTTAAAAAAAAGTACTTGTAGCTGTAACTAGCACTGACGAAGCACTGTACTGGCCCAGGATGTTGTGGCTGTGATTATAGCACCCAAGCTGTGGAGAGTGGCTGTCATCACTGTGTAAGAGTGCCTGCGATCTCTGTATGTGTTGAAATAGCAATCCAGTCTTCACTGTCCAAATCCGAATCAGGTTTAATATCACCAGCATACGTTGTGAAACTTGTTGACTTTGCAACAGCAGCACAATGAAATACATAATAATAGAAAAACTGAATTACAGCGTGTGTGTGTGTGTGTGTATGTACATGTGTGTGTATGTGTATGTATATATGCGTGTATGTATATATGTACATGTGTGTGTATATGTATGTGTATATGTATGTATATATGCGTGTATGTATATATGTGTGTGTGTGTGTGTGTGTGTGTGTGTGTGTGTGTATATATGTATGTATATCGTGTGTGCATATGTGTGTAGTGAAAAGATAGATATTAAAAAGTAATGAGTTAGTGTTCATGGATTGAACGTCCATTCAGAATTTAGGTGACAGAGGGGAAGAAGCAGTTTCTACCTCACTTTTTTTAATATACAGTATTTCTGTTTTTACACTTTTTTTAGTCTATTCAATATACGTAATTGATTTACTTTATTTATTATTATTTTTTTTTTCTCTGCTAGATTATGTATTGCATTGAACTGCTGCTAAGTTAACAAATTTCACGTCACATGCCAGTGATAATAAACCTGATTCTGATTCTGAATCGCTGAGAGTGTGCCTTCAGGCTCCTGTACTACCACCTTGATGATAGCAGTGAGAATAAGGCATGTCCTGGGTGATGGGGGTCCATAATGATGGACACTGCCATACAAAACCAAGAAGTGCAACATGTCACTAAAGATTCATTTTCTGCATTCCCATTTAGACTTCTTCTCTGCAAATCTTGGCGCTGTCAGTGACGAGCATGGTGAAAGGTTTCACCAGGACATTGCGGTCAGGGAGAAACGGTATCAGGGGAACTGGAGTCTATCAATGTTGGCTGATTATTGTTGGACACTTAAGCGAGAAGCTTCAGACACTGAGTACAAATGAAAATCATCAAAACATTTTTAGCTTAGTTGAACTATTGCAAAGCACTGTTATGCAATTAAATGCATTACATTCAATAAAAGTTCATTTCTTCTCCAAATTCCTACATGATTCAAGTGGTCTGAAATTATATTTGTGTTCAGCTTCAAGCGGTCCATCAGAAACAAAAAAAAAAATTCTGAGGAAGCAACACTTTTGAAAAAAATATTGTTGTCCAGTTATCGGATGTGGAAAGGCCAGCAGGGTGCAGGACTCCAGGATAGAATGGCTTTCATTCTGGCTCTTTCCAGAGGAAGACACAGAGGCTGAATCGTTACCAAGAGCAACGCCAACTGCCTTTGATTTATGAACTTCTGTTTGTAGAGGAAACATGCACCACACAGGGCTGGGAATATAATCTGCTGTTGGCACCAGTAGAAGGAATCCCCGGCAGCTTGTTGTCATTTCTGCACAGCAGTGCTTGGGATTAAACGCTCTTTAAACAATACTTCCCACCTTCATTCTCCGTGAACCCACCCTGAAGGCAGAGCTTCCTGCTGGGATGTCCTCTCTTAGAGAGCAAGTGGCCCGAGCTCCAATGTGCCAAATCCAGAAGGTGAAAGTCAGTCGGCTATTTAACGAGAGAGTTGCAGCCTATCGTAAGATTGTATGATTCAAATGAAGCAGGTACAGTTTAGCTGCGGGTGGCGGGGTGAAGATACGTCTCTACCAAAGGAGGTGTAAGGTGTTCCTTCCCTCCGTGAGTCTGGGCAAGGTGTAGCACGTGCTTAACACCCCCGACCAGGGTCACATGAAGCCGTGGGAGCAGCTGGTGGATGGCCGTATGAGCAACTGGTGCACATCACAAATCCTGGTTATGTAACCACTGAAGCCAGGCAGACAATCTATGAAGAGTACTGATAATGGCTGGGGTCGCCCATCTTGTAAAGACACTGCCCAGAAGAAGACAATGGCAAACCACTTCTGTAGAAAAATTTGCCAAGAACACTCATCGGTCATGAGACCATGATCACCTATATCACATGACACAGCGCATAGTGATGATGTCATACAACACAGCACATAATGATGATGTCATATGACACAGGACATAATGATGACAATTTCATAATAACATTTCTGTGGAATTGGGCTCATGAGACAAGGATGTTCTCGATCGTCTTAGACTCTCTGGCTAGAGTAAAGTTTAATTGAAGGATAGCAGGCAAATTATTTAAGACTGAGATGAGAATTTTCCTATTTTTTAATGGCTTATTTTTGTCACATGACAAGAGGCATAGATAGAATGGACAACCAAAAACATTTTAGCAAGTTGGAAATGGCTAATAGGAGGGGGAATAATTTTAAGTTGATTGGAGGAAAGTATGTGGGGGGGGATGTAGCGTGGTGCGTGGCCAAGTGGTTAGGGCGTTGGGCTCATGATCTGAAAGTCATGGGTTCGAGTTTCGGCCGGGGCAACGAGTTGTGTTTTTGAGCAAGGCACTTAACCACACACTGCTCCAGTCCACCCGGCTGAGAATGGGTACCGGCAAATGCTGGGGGTTAACCTCGCGATAGACTGGCGTCCTATCTGGGGAGGGGGGGGCGGGGGGAGTCTCGTACTCTCAGTCGCTTCACGCCACAGAAACCGGCATAAGCACTGTCCTGATGGGCCTCAAAGGCTCAGGACAGACTTTAACTTTAATAGGGGGGGATGTAAAAAGTTAAGTCTTTACACAGAGAGAGCAGAGTGTGTGGAATGCCCTGCCGGGGTTGGTGGGTGGAGGCAGACACATGAGGGGCGTTAAGAGACTCTTAGATAGACACATGGATACATACAATTGATTAAATTTAGAGTATGTTAAAATAGCACAGCAATGTGGGCTGAAGGGCCTGTACTGTGCAGTAATGTTCTCTACGCAGAGGTACAGTGAAAAGCTTTCTTTTGGATGCTATCCACACACATCATTTCATTAGATATAGGAGCAGAGTTAGGCCATTTGGCCCATCGAGTCTGTTCTGCCATTTCATAATGGCTGATTCATTCCCTCTTGATATGTTCTTGATATTTATTGTTTAATTATTTATACTCTCATTTGCGCAGTTTGTTGTCTTTTGCACTCTGGTTAAACACCCTAGTTGGACGGTCTTTCATTGATGCTGTTATAGTTACTGTTCTGTAGATTTATTGAGTATGCCCACAAGAAAATGAACCTCAGGGTTGGATATGGTGACATAAGACAAAGGAGCAGGACTAGGCCATCCAGCCCATCAAGTCTGCTCCGCCATTCCATCATGGTAGATCCCACTCAACCCCACACACCTGCCTTCTCACCATATCCTTTGATGCCCTGACCGATCAAGAAACGATCAACTATCACCTTAAATATACGCACGGACTTGGCCTCCACCACAGTCTATGACAGAGCATTCCCCACAGATTCTCTACTCTCTGGCTAAAAAAATTCCTCCTCACCTCTGTTCTAAAAGGTCGCCCCTCCATTTTGAGGCTGTTCCCTCTAGTTCTGGATATTCCCACCATAGGAAACCTCCTCTCCATAGGAAACACATTTGTACTTTGATAATAAAGTTTACTTTGAATTTTGAACTTTAAATAGGCACAGACTCTCACGAGCTGAAGACCCTGATTCTATGCTAAACTTTGAGCTTTCTGTTTAGAGCCTTGTTCAGTCAATGTGTATGCCATTGTTTATAAAACGGACAGATCACCAAATCTTCCAGCAACAGCGTCCGACACTTTGTTTCTCCCGGCTTCCAAGAAGTTTGATGATGTTGCCATGGTTCGCTTCGATGTCTTAGAAGAGGCTCATGTCGCACTCTTGGCGAGGAGTCAGTGCGTTGTGGATTCGAGCGCCACCTCAAAGACTTGAGCAAGCCATATTGAAGAGGGCGGCAGTGATCTTTGAGGTGGATGTTACCCTGGGGGTGTGACTACCCTCAGATCAGAATCAGGCTTATTATCACTGACATAAGTTCTGAAATTTGTTGTTTTGTGGCAGCAGTATAGTGCAGTACATAAAATGCATAAATAGAGAGGGAATGTTCATGGCTCATTGTCCGTTCTAAAAAATTGATGGCGGAAGGGAAGGAGATGTTCCTGAAACATTGAGTGTGTGTCTTCAGGCTCGCCAATGAGTATAATATTTTATTGGCTGTGAAGTGTTCTGGGGATATTGTAGTAGGAAAGGACAAAGCTATAAATATGTGATTTTCACACGTCATCGTGCTACCAGGTAATCCATGCCTAAGGTAAACACAATGTTAGACCCTCATTTTGGGCGCCCGTGTCTTCCTTTGAATTAGTTTAATGTTTTGAAGTTACAAAACATAACAGCCTGCAGACAAGGCCTTGGAGATGCTTCTTCAGTTCCCAACGACTATAGGAGGGTTGACTTTGATCGCCTCAATTCTTACCGTCGCAAATATCCTGTATACTTTCAGCTCGCGGCTCCGGTGGAGCAACATCTGCCTTCCCCCCGAAACCGGGTGATGCAGGCTCCAGGCTGTGAAACTTTATGGGCTCTCTCTAGTGCAGTGCCGAAGGGTGCACTGTGACATTACAGCTTCCAGTACAGAGCTGCTCTGCCTTCCAGTTTCTAAAGTGCTTAATTGACTTTTGAAATGTCAGGAGGTTCTTAATATAAATGCATTGGCTCCTTTGAAATTAGTCGGTGTGTTTAATGCACAGCTCAGCTGTGATTAGAAACATCTCGAGCGTTTCTCACTCTCCATAGCGAGCTTCTAACAGCCATTTAAGTAAAGCTTACCTTACCTCTCACAGTATTGAAGTTTTGGCCTCTCCTTTTGCTGGCGATGGTTATGTTGAACATAGAAAGCCGCAGTGCGGTACAGGCCCTGCGGCCTACGACGTTGTGCCGACCTTTTAACCTACTCCAAGGCTAATCTAACCCTTCACGCCTACATAGCATACATTGTGGGCCGAATGGCCTGCACTGTGCTGTACTATTCTGTGTTCCCTGTTCTAGTACAGCTAGCATCCGCCAAGAGAGAAATGGTTAATGCTGCAGGTGGATGAGATTTATTCATAACTGTGCCTGCCATTTTATTTACAAATGTTTGGTGAGATCACACTGGGAACCTTCTTGTTGGAAGAAATGGCTGCCTCTAGCAGCAAGGAGTAGTGAGGCGGCAGATAGTTCTGTTACCTCAGCACCAGAGGCCGGTGTTCACTCCTTGGCCGCTGTCTCACAGAGTCAGACAGCATTGAACAGATCCTTTGGCTCAATATTGTCCATGCTCACTGTGTTGCTCGGCAACCTAGTCCCATCTGACCATATTTGGCCCATTGCCCTCTAAACCTTTCCTATCTATGCACTTATCTTTTAAACGCTGGCAGTGTGCCTGTCCATCCAAGAGGACGACAACCTTGTAGGGTTTGGAGGAACACACATCAAAGTTGCTGGTGAACGCAGCAGGCCAAGCAGCATTTGTAGGAAGAGGTGCAGTCGACGTTTCAGGCTGAGACCCTTCGTCAGGACGAACTGAAGGAAGAGTGAGTAAGGGATTTGAAAGTTGGAGGGGGAGGGGGAGATCCAAAATGATAGGAGAAGACAGGAGGGGGAGGGATGGAGCCAAGAGCTCTGTCCCTCCTTCTTTCTTCCTTCAGTTAGTCCTGACGAAGGGTCTCGGCCTGAAACGTCGACTGCACCTCTTCCTACAGATGCTGCCTGGCCTGCTGCGTTCACCAGCAACTTTGATGTGTGTTGCTTGAATTTCCAGCATCTGCAGAATTCCTGTTGTTAGGGTTTGGAGACTTGTGTGCCTCAATGACACGGAGAGCTGTGTTGGCTGGAGTCAGGGCTTTATGCTCTGACTCTTGGTAGGGTCACCCATGCCAAACAGGTCAAAGGCTAGAGGCCAGACTAAGAGTGGTCCTCTGGACCTCCAGGTTTGGTGGTTCGGTTCAGGGCTGACCACCCTGACTGGTCAAACAAAATCGTTATGGAAACAATATCGTTATCCTTCTACATCTGAGTGTGACTGTATTCCTGAGTCTCCACCCGGGACTTGCGTGACTGACAGTAGTGAAAACCGAGAGGAAGCTACTGACACGACGAAGGAAGCCCTGAACACCGCCAGAGATGGAGGACCTTCATTGCTGCTCTAAACGCCAGCGGCGTGATGGGCAAAGAAAAAATGTGCCTTTCTGGCAGCTCATTCCAAATTCACACCTCCATCTATGTGAAGAAACTGCCCCTGATGTCCCCTTTAAATAGCTTGTCTCTGATCTTAAATCTCTGGCCTCTTGTTTTAACAATCCCTCCCTGGGAAAAGAGGGTGCCTTCACCCTGTCTATGCCCCTCATGGTCTCATACCTCTATCAGCTCACCCCTCGATCTCCTACATTGCAGGGAATTAAAGTTCTAGTTGATGCAACCTCTCCTTGTACCTCAGGCCCCCACAGGTCCAGGCAAGATCATGGTAAATCTTTTCTGCACTCTTTCTCAGTTAATAACACCTTTCCTATAATGGTGACAAAAACTGTACACAACACCCCCAAATGCGGCCAGTCCAATGTCCTAAATTGTTGTTCCCTTTCTCGCCTTGTGGCTGATTGGGCGCCATTTTGCCTTTGCCATTTCCGTAGCCATTTTGACTTTTTTTTTCACTAGGTTGAGTTGCTTGCTCAACACTCAACCCAACATGGATGGAAAGCATGCAAGGGGTTGGCCGGATTCAAGCTCGGGACCATTGGCCTCGAAGCCCGGAGGATGCCATTACACAGACATCCCACCTCTCCCGGAAGTTCCGGGAGTCTCCCGCATATTAATAGTGGCTCCCTGATGCCCGCAAATTATATACAATGTCCTGGAAATCAATTTTTTTGAGAGCGAGCGAGAGAGCGCGAGAGCGACCACGAGAGAGAGAGAGAGTGCACGCGAGAGCCATGGGAGAGTGTTCCAAAAAAAGAAAATATAAACCGTACGTCACCCCAGACTACACTAAAGTGTACCCCTGCCTAATAGGGGGTCAAAAATAATGACAGTGTTGCTCGCTGCACTGTTTGCAACAGTGACTTTTCTACTGCCCATGGTGGGTTAAGACTGTAAAAGACATGTTGAGGTGAGTTTAACAGGTGTCATTCATTCATCAGCATAGCTAACTAGCTGGCTAGCTGCTAAGGAGCTACTCTATTGCAGACATCCCACCTCTCCCGGGAGTCTCCCGCAAATTGATGGTGCTACCTCCCTGAAGTGAGTTTTTGCAGGGTGGGATGTCTGCATTACACCACCGGCTGGCAACATCTTGTATTACTGCAGCGTCACTTCCCAACTCTTGCAGTCAGTGGCTTGACTGGTGAAGACCAGTGTGCCAAATGCCTTGTTCACCACTCTGTTTACCCATGGCACTCCTTTCAGTGAGCACTCCTAGGCCTCTGCTGCATAACCCTGCCCAGGCCCCACCATTCAGCGTACAAGGCCTACCCTGCTTTGATCTCCCAGAATGCAATGCCTCACAAAGAGCTCCATAGTATGCTCCCAAACTGGAAAACCATGGATTAAAGCTACATTGATGTAACCCGCTGTTACCTCGAATAATTAGTATCTGTAGCAACACACACACACGAAATGCTGGAGGAACTCAGCAGGTCAGGCAGCACGTACGGAAAAGAGTAAACCATCAACGTTTCAGGCCGAGACCCTTCATCAGTTAGTATCTATGTTTGCCAAGAAATACTGTAAACCTTTCCCTTGGTGCTTACATTGAGAGAGAATAGGAGAGACTCTCGCTAACTAACTGAAAGCCGTTTGCCAGCCCTGTGAGGATATTTGCGCATTCCCCCCCCCCCACAACTGCATGGGTTTGCCCCAGTTCCTGTTTCCTCCCAAGCCCCAAAGGCAAGCCAGTTGGTTAATTAGCCTGATGAAGGATCTCCACATGAAACGTCGACTGTCTATGCCCCTCCCGTAGATGCTGCCTGATTTGCTGAGTTCTCCGAGCGTGTGTTGCTCAAGGTCCTCAGCGTCTCCTGAGTTCATGATAAATTAGCCTCTATAAATGGCCCATTAATATTGGTAAATATCACAGGACAAGCGGGAGTTCTGCTCTGACCCTAAATGCTACTTACCTACCACACTGAATCATCTGCTTCCCCCCTCTCTGTGTTTTATTTATCAGTCAGGGAATGAAATGGTTACTATATGAGGTGTGTTTGATGGTTCTGGGCCTGTACTCGCCGGAGTTTTAAAGAATGAGGGGTGATCTCATTGAAACCTACTGAATATTTAAAGGCCTAGATAAAGTGGATGTACAGAGGATGCTTCCAAAAATGGGAGAGTCTAGGAGCAGAGGGTACGGCCTCAAAATAGATTTAGAACAGAGATGAAGAGCAGGGGGTCCCAAATTGGGGCCCACAGACCCCCTTGCGTAATGATATTGGTCCATGGCATAAAAAATGTTTGGGAACCCCTGGAGGAGAGGAATTCATTTAGCCAGACGGTGGTGAGTCTGTGGAATTCATTGCCACAGATGGCTATGGAGGCCAGGTCATTGGGTATACTTAAAATGGAGGTTGATAGGTAGTTAATTAGTAAGGCTGTCCAAGGTTTCGGGAAAAAACAGGAGAACAGGGTTTAGAGGGAAAATAAATCAGTTATGATCGAGTGGCAGAAAAGCCTCGATGGGCCGAATGGCCTGATATCTTATGGGGGAGAGAGAATAAACTTGCAGCACTGCTGCCAAGTAAGGAGAGTTGGATGGGAAATAAGAGAAAATGGAGCTGGATAGATGGAGTTGGTTTTCTGGGAACGGCCATGGACCTAATGGATCAATTGCCTGTCTCCTGTGGCCGTAATAAAGAACTGAAGTGTAAACAATAATAATAAGCTTTCTTAAAAATAAGTGCATGAGAAGGCTTTCTGGTGCCTTATGAGGAATTCATTCACGTCAGAGTGGCGTCGAGTGAAGTGAGGTGTGGCATTTTAATGAGCAAATATTTCACACGGTCCCAGTCACTTCCGAGCCATCTAAGCAGTGCCATATTGCTGTTATTTTTCAATCAACCGTTGAACTGGGCGAGGCAGGGCTGTGTTCTCATGATGCCACCATGCAAACGTACCTTTGTGTGAGTTGGCTGCGAAGTGCCCCGAAAGTGAAAATAAAAGTTTTAAAGTGGTGGCCACTTTAGTTCTCTGATAAAGAGCATTCGGGAAAACTTTGTACAATTCAAAGGACATTTATTATCAAAGTATGCATACAATATACAACCCTGAGATAAGTCTTCCCCCACAGACAGCCCTGAAACAAAGAAATCCTTGGAACCCGTTCAGAGGGAAACATCAAACCCCTCCCCCTCCCCACGCAAAGTAAAACAAGTTGCACAAATGGCAACAGAAAAAGGACGAGCAAAAAGCACAGAATACAAAGCACAAAATCAAGAGAGTCCACATTTCAGTCCAGCCCAGTGTTCATTTAACTGCAGGCCGCCCCGATTCAAAAGTTGCCCAAAGTAGCGACAGGAAAAGGAGTGACCAGAAGCTACAGACGCGTCATAATGTGAACCACAGTCCCAATCCACAAATCGTGTCGATTGAACCTCGCCCAAGACACGGAAACACGGGGAAATCTGCAGATGCTGGAATTTCAAGCAACGCACATAAAAAATGCTGGTGGTGAACGCAGCAGGCCAGGCAGCATCGATAGGAAGAGGTACAGTTGACGTTTCGGGCTGAGACCCTTCGTCAGGACACGAAACTCTGGCACCTGCCCTCAGGAGCAGCAAGTGAGAGGGAGAGAGAGAGACTCTCACATGCAGACACCTTCCTCTGGCTGCAGCGAGTATCACAAGGTGGATGGATGTTACGTGAAATTAGATTAGATTATTTACGTTATTTAAACAGACAGCAAGCTAATAGGCCCTTCCAGCCCAATGAGCCCAGGCTGGCCTAGTGACACCCATGTGAACAATTGACCTACTGACCCGTACGTCTTTGGAATGTGGGAGGAGCCCTGCATGGTCATTGGGAGAATGAACAAAGACCTTATGGATCGTGTCAGGAATTGAACCCTGTTTGCTGGTGTTGAAAAGCGTTGCACTACCCCGCTGGCCGCCATGCTACCATTCCGCTTAAAGCAGGTGTTCTCAACCTTTTTTGAGCTGTGGACCCTGGGCCGGGAATTTCTGGCTTAAAAGTATTAGATTAGATTATGAGGACACACAGTCCTCTTTTATTGTCATTTAGTAATGCATGCATTAAGAAATGATACAATATTCCTCCGGTGTGATATCACAGAAACACAGGACAGACCAAGACTGAAAAACTGACAAAAACCACATAATTATAACATATAGTTACAACAGTGAAATCAATACCGTAACTTGATGAAGAACAGGCCATGAGCAGGGTAAAAAAAAGTTCAAAGTCTCTCGAAAGTCCCACATCTCACGCAGACGGGAGAAGGAAGAAAACTCTCCCTGCCATGCCCGACCACAGTCCGACTCTGAGTCATCCGAAAACTTCGAGCTTTGACACCGAGCACCGAACACTATCTCTGCTGAACGCTTCGATCCCAGCCTCGGTAGCCAGCAGCAGGCAAAGCCGGGGATTTTGGGGCCTTCCCTCCGGAGATTCTCGATCGCACAGTAGCAGGGGCAGCGAACCGGGCATTTCAGAAATTTCTCCAGATGTTCCCCCGTGCTTCTCACGGCTGTCTCCATCAAATCAGAATTGTGCACGGCCCCTATTTAACAAATACGGTATCATTTCACCGGAGAGGCTACGCACGCTGCATCACGTCACCATCTTCTCCTCCTCCTGCAGCAGATTAATGCATTTGAGTTTACATTTACATTTCAGTAAAAACATGTATTTCGGATATGGAAACACTGTGTGCACTGCTTCCCAGAATCATGGTTAGGTCACATCTGGAGAATTGCACACAGTTCTGGTCACCCCACTATAGGAAGGATGTTGAGGCTTTGGAGAGGGTGCAGAAGAGGTTTACCAGGATGCTGCCTGGTTTAGAGGGCAAGTGCTATCACGAGAGGCTGGACAAACTTGGGTTGTTTTCTCTGGAGCGCCAGGGGAGATCTGATAGAGGTTTACAAGACTTTAAGAGGCATAGATAGAGTGGACAGAGAGTACCTGTTACCCAGAGTTGAAATGCCTAATACCAGAGGGCATGCATTGAAGGTGTGAGAGGGTAGGGTCAAAGGAGGATGTGAGGGGCAAGTTTTTTACTCGAGAGTGGTGGATGCCTGTAATGCGCTGTTTGGTATGGTGTCCAAAGCAAATACATTAGAGGATTTTAAGATACGTTTGGATAGGCACATCGGAAGGAAGGAAGATGGAGGGATCTGTGTTTGGGTGTTTTTAATTTGCTTTCTAGCTGGGTCAGCACCACATTGTGGGCTGAAGGGCCTTTCCCGGTGCTGTATTGTTCTAAGTTCTATGTTCTATCCTTCTATGTGCTGCTAAGGTTCGTCATAAAATGGAACATTTAAGTGTTCGCTCATCAGTGGCACATTTGTCTGAGAGGCATGATGGCCCCACCCGATGTCGTACCAAGGGAGTGCTGCATTGTCTGAGGGGACGGCCGGGGGATGAGGTCCTGCTCAGTGGGCCTGCAAATCCTATGACACCATGTGAACAAAATCTAGGGAATTCACTCTTGCATCTAGATCACCAACATCTTTGAGCTCTTTTCCGATCTTCTGCGTTGGCCCCTCCGCACCAGACAGTGATGCAACCATTCAGAATGCCCTCCCACCGTACATCTGTGGAAACTTGCTGGAGTCTTTGGTGACGCATCAAATCTCATGAAATTCCTAACACAGCTGCTGGCGTGCCTCCTTCATGATTGCATCAATATGTTGGTCCCAAGACATATCTCCAGAGATGCTGATGCCCAGGAACTTGAAGTCACTCCCCCTTATCCCAGTCAGGCTCATATGAAGCCATGGGAGCAAGGAGTGGATAGTCCTATGAGCAGCTGGTACAGATCACCAGTCCTGGTTACGTGGCCACTGGCACCAGGCAGACAATCGCTGCAGAGCAGCGCACACGCAAAATTCCGGAGGAGCTCAGCAGATCAGGCAGCATCTGTGGAAGAGAGTAAGCAGTCGAGACCCTTCCTCAGGACTGAGAGGGAAGCGGGGAGATATTGTTCATGGCTGCGGTCACCCATCTTATAAAGACACTGCCCAGAAGAAGACAATGGCAACTCACTTCTATCAAAAAATTTGCCGATAACAATCGTGGTCATGGAAAGACCATGATCATCCACATCATATGATATGGCGCCTGACCAATGAGGCCTTATCGCTGCTGATCCCTCGGTAAGGACACGTAAGTGTTCTCCCAACTTTCCAATCCTGAAGTCTACAATCAGTTCCTGATCTAACTGGCACAGGTGCCAAGGTTGTTGTTGCAACGCCACTCAACCAAAGCTTGCAATCGTCTTAGAACATAGAAATCTGCAGCACATTACAGGCCCTTTGGCCCACAATGTTGTGCCAATCCTTGTAACCTACTCTAGAAACTGCCTAGAATTTCCCTATCGCATAGCCCTCTATTTTTCTAAGCTCCATGTACCTATCCAAGAGTCTCTTAAAAGACCCTTTTGTATCTGTCCCTACCACTGGCGCTGGTGGTGCACTCCACACACCCACCACTCTCTGAGTGAAAAACTTACCTCCAACATCCCCCTTGTACCTACTTCCAAACACCTTAAAACTGTGCCCCTTCGTGTTAGCCATTTCAGCCCTGGGACAAACGGATGGTGCAATCCGGGGTATATTATGATCGAGGAACGTATTTGCAGACTGGATATTGAACTTTTTACTGTTGGACTTCGGCCACATTCCACCATGATACAACACTGGGTGGCACGGGAGGTCGTTCCTGCCTGTGGCCATCGAACGTGCAGCTCCTCCCGTGGAGGATCAGACACGCTGAGCCAATAGACTGGTCCTGGACTTATTTTCCATCTGGCATTGTTTGCATTTTGGTGTTTGATTGTTGGGGTTGTTTGTATTGCTATATTTACGCTCTATTCTTGGTTGGTGCGGCTGTAACGAAACCAGATTTCCCTTGGGATTAATAAAGTAAATCTATCTATCTGTCTATCTAAAAAGCATCTGGCTACCCACACCATCAATGTTTCTCATCATCTTATACACCTGTATCAGGTCACCTCTCATCCTCTGTAAGGCCAAGTTCACTCAATCTATTCTCATGAGACACACTCTCCAATCCAGTCTTCGGTGTCCTTTTGAAACAACAAACCACCGGAAGAGAATTATACAAACACCAGCAGCCCACAGTAATTTTTGCCAAGTGCCCTTCGACCTGAGCTCTTGCTTTTGGCTGGGAAATATTGAGCCTGCGGTAGAACAAAGGTCCCTACGGAGAATCCTGGCAATTCTGGACAACGTTCCTCACCCTCTACGTGCCACCTTGGCTGAACAGGGGAGCACTTTTAGTAAAAGACTAAGACAACTGCACTGCTCCAAAGAGCGCTATATGAGGTCATTCTTACCCTCGGCCATTAGGCTCTATAATGAGTCAACCTACAGCTGGGGAAGTGATGACCCCCCCCCCCGCCTCCTGTTAGACTGCTTGATGTAACTTCTTTTTATTCTTTCTATTTCTCATAATATTTATATCTGCGCACTTGTAATGCTACTGTGACACTGTAATTTCCTTTGGGAATAGTAAAGTATTTGTCTGTGTTTCCTGCTGCTCAGTCAGCAGTGCACACCAGAAAGCAGCAGATCAAAGCCTTTCCCAGGGCTGGATAGCTTACATAGGTGATGTGCCTGGCCTGCGATGTGTCCGGGAACTTATCTGGTTTAATGGTAAGTGGTGTTATTAGGTTTAGTGAAAATGGTATTATTTCAGTAGCCGGGGGAAATGTTTCCTCAGCTTCAGCTGTGAGACTTTAGGAAGTTGTTTACAGTGGGCAAGTGTTCAGCACATTCAATCAATATGTACATTTTTAAAACATGCATTTCTGTAGCACCTTTCACACCCTTTTCAGTGCGTTTGCATTGAATGAAGTTTTGCCTTTGAAGCCGCCAGTGGTACAGTACTGTGCAAAAGTCTTTACAACATGTATATAGCAAGGGTGGCTAAGACTTTCGCACAGGACTGTATTTGTCAACGTGGAGCCAAGAGCGACTTTGTAAACCTGGCAGGAGCAAAGGGTGTTGGGAATGGCGAGGGTGGAGAGCCGCGGGAGGGATGTGGTGTGGGAATGTAGGACAGGTGGCAGAGAAGGAGTGTCGGAGCCGGGTGCAGACACACCCAGCTCTGACACACCAGGCAAGATCATTTGATTCCAAACAATCAGTTTATTGATCGTTACAGAATGTCTCTCTGGTGCTTCCCACTCCCTCCCCTCTCCCTTCCCCTTTTCCCGACCATGATTCCCCTCTCCCTGCCCCCTTCCCACTCTCAGTCCACAGTAGAGACCCGTATCAGGTTTATCATCACTCATGTACGTCACGAAATTTGTTTTTTATTTTGCAGCAACAGTACAGTGCAATACATAAAATTATAAAATCTTGCCCGGAGACTACCATTCTTCAAAATTTTTGCACAAGGTTTTTGTTCACCCATCTCTGAGAAAAACAGGGGAAAAAAATTCTGGTAGACAGAAGTTCTGTGGACAAAGCACCTTGTTCATGAGAGAGGTCGGGAGAATGGCCAGACTGGTTCAAGCCGACTGGAAGGTTACAGTAACTCAAACAACCGTGTGTTACAGCAGTGGTGTGCAGAAGGACATCTTGGAATGCACAACACGTTGAACCTTGGAACGGACGGGCTTACAGCAGCAGAAGACCATAGCTGTAAAGTGGTCACTGAGTCCATGGATCTCGATCGATCCCCACCCTCCACCCATGTTCCACTGCTGATGCTACAGATGTTGTGGTACGTCAGCTTCCTCCTTAAACAAGTCAGGCAGTGAGTTTAACTAATGAAAGGGTATTTTCAGCATCGTATGGCAGAGAGAATTTCAGCCTCTCGGGAAAAGACTCTTGATATGAATGTGAGGATGAGTATCTTCTGCACCCGGGGTAATTTCTTCTCTTTTAATCTTCGCCTGCCTCCACCCTGCAAGGTTTTCAACCTCTTAGTAATTCAGCTTGTGGAAAGGCCATTCAGCCCATTAAAGGGGTGTGCACCACTCTTGGCTCTTATCTTCTAACCTCAGTGTAACCGTCTTCTTTATGCTTCATTGGGTCAGCTGGTGTCAGACCCAAGATAAAGCAGATAAGTGTGAGGTGTTGCACTTTGGTAGGACCAGTCCAGGTAGGTCTTATACAGGGGGCTGTAGAGCACTGAGGAGTGCTCTAGAACAAAGGGATCTGCACCTCTACTCCATCCGCCAAAAGCAGAACTTCCGGGTGACCAAGCATTTTAATTTCCATTCCCATTCCCGTTCCAACATGTTGGCCCATTGCCTCCTGTTGTGCCACAGTTAGGCCACCCTCAGAGTGGAGGAGCAACACCTTGTATTGTGTCTGGGTAGCCTCCAACCTGAATATCAAATTCTCCTTCTGGTAAAAAAAAATCCCTCCCCATCCCCTCTTCTTCTCTTCCCCACTTTGGCCTTTTACCTCTTCTCACCTGCCCCTGGGTCCCCTCCTCCTTCCCTTTCCCCTATGGCCCACTCTGCTCTCCAATCAGATTCCTTCCTCTCCAGACCTTTTACCTTTCCCACCCACCTGTCCTCACCTATCACGTTCTAGCTATCCTCCTTCCCCTCCCCTCACCTTTTTATTCTGATATCTTCCCCTTTCCTGTCCTGACGAAGGGCCCCCGGCCCGAAACGTTGACTGTTTATTCCTTTCCACAGATGCTGCCTGACCTGCTGAGTTCCTCCAGCATTTTGGTTGTGTTGCTTTCAATTCAGATGTTTGGGGGTGGGGGGTGACTGCTTGCATCTTCCTCGTCCTCTCATTGTTGTAATTATCAATTCCAAAGGGAATATCCCAGACACGAGTGATCTGATTTCCTTTTGGCTTTGGTGTTTGCTTCTCATTTTCGAGTTTCTTTAACATCTTCACTCTGGTCATCTCTCCACATCCTTGACTGTTGACCTCGTCTCTGCGTAGTCAGACTCCACAGCGGAGGGACTCTCTAGCTGCTGGGATCCAGACCAACCATGTGTTTTCGCTTTGGCTAACCTTTGAACCTGAGTACACTGGGAAACGGTTAATGCAGAGAGCAAGAGTGTGAAGGTCAATAGAGGTGGCCCAGTAATAACACACACCCTATGGAAGGGGAACAAGGAGAAGCTGGTGGGAAAAGCACTCGAATTAGCTTAATTTGTCACTTGTACATTCAAAGTTCAAAGTACATTTATTATCAAAGTATGTATAAATGATACAACCTTGAGATTTGTCTCCTTGCCAGCAGCCGCAAGACAAGAAACCCAAAAGAATTCAATTTTTAAAAAAAGACCAACACCCAATGCGCAGAGAAAGAAAAAAAACTAATTGCGCAAACAATTAAAAGCAAGCGACAGCACTGGGAACGAAAGTGAGTCCATAGACCCGGAGCAGGCCCACAGCCTCAGTTCATCACACGGCAGACCAAAACAACATGGAGCGAGCAGATATTCACCCCGGAGCAGCCGGCGCAGGGTACAGTCCCAGCCTCTGTGCCGCGGAGAGTGGAGTAAACGTCACTAAGCGAGCAGGGCCAGCCCAACCACAGCGTACTTACAATTCAGATCTTCAAAAAGGCGGCATCCATCATTAAAGACCCTCACCACCCAGGGCACTCTTCTCCTTGCTACTTTTTAGGAACAGCTTCTTCCCTCCATCATCGGATTTCTGAATGGACGAGGAACCCATGAACACCACCTCACTATCTTTGCCCTACTTATACAGCAGTTCTTAAAATTTTTAGTATATTTTAATACTGTACTGTTGGCGCAAAGCACTACATTTCATGATGTGGAGGAAGTCCCCTGCGGTTGTATGGTCTCCCTCTTTTCCTCTATGTTGTCAGAGGATGGCGTTGGAGTCCTGGGTCTTGGGCAAGGTTTAATTGATGCGGTTTGTGGATCAGACTCTGTGGTTCACGTTATTATCTGTTTCTGGTTACTCCTTTTATTTGTTGCTATTTTGTGTGATTTTAATCGGGGCAGCCTGCAGATTACAGAACGATGCAGCGCTAGATTGAACTGAATATGCCTGCACTCTTGGTGTTTTATACTCTGCGTTTTTCGCTCGTTTTTTTTGCTGCTTGCGTGATTTTTTTTTGCACGTTGATTGGAGGGTGGGGGGGGTTGATGTTTTTCTTCGAACGGGTTCCGTGGTGTTTCTTTCTTTCGTGGCTGCCTGCGGGAAGACAGATCCCAGGGTTGTACACTGCATACATAACCCTTTGATATGCCAATGATAATAAGTCTGATTCTAACCCTAACCATACATCTTTGGGATGTGGGAGGAAGCCCATGTGGTCAGGGGAAGAACGTAGAAACCTCGTTCTGGACGGTGGCAGGGATCGAACCGCAATCAGTAATCGCCAGCGCTGCAAAACAATTGCGCTAACCGCCACGAAACCGCGCTGCCTCAGCTTCGGTTTTTTGACTTTAGCTACATTTCCCGCTGACTCCCTGTCTGTTGGCCAAGGCCAGTCTAAACATTATCACAGCTACAAGGGGGGGCGACTGCTGCTGTTCAAAAAGACAAGACATTGCATTCACCGATCTGAAAGGGTGCAGTTTGCTCACTGGTGGACAGTTCACCACACTTCAGTCGAAAGAATGAAAGCATTGTGCATTCTCAAAGTCTCCTTCCTCCGCTCATGGAGAGATGTGGGCAGTCCTGATGCGTTACCGATTTTTCTTATTATTATGCGAGATTAAATCTGGGTTGTTTTTGAAGGAAATGCGATGACAGGCCCGCCACAAAGTGTGACGCCTCACTGTGCACAAGTTCAGCTGTAGATCCAGCATCGCCCCTCTGTGCAGTGACAAGGCAAAGCAAGGAGGGAGGAAAGGAAATTGAGGGATGCTTTGGTCAGTTGGTAGTGGAATTGGCTATTATTGTCACAGTTGGAGCTTGTCTTGCTTACCGTTTATACAAATCAAATCATTACACGGTGAGCTAGAACACTGAGGGGTCCGCAGACCCCTCGGTTAATGGTAGGGGTCCTTGACGTAAAAAGGATTGGGATTTCCTGAGATAAATAAAAGTGTAAAAGCTACCAAAAAGTGCAGTGTAGGCAAATGATAAAGTGCAAGATCGTAACGAGATGGACTGTGAGGCTAGGAGCCCAACTCATTGTACAAGAGATCCGTTCAAGAATCTGATAACAGCGGGGTAGAAGCTGTCCTTCAGCCTGGTGATGTGTGCTTTTGGGCTTTTGTAGGATTGTTGACCCGCTTCAGGACTCCTCCTTGGTCCTGAAGAAGGGTCTCGGCCCGAAACGTCGACTGTTTATTCTTTTCCACGGATGCTGTCCAGCCTGCTGAGTTCCTCCAGCATGTTTGTGTGTGTTGCTTTGGATTTCCAGCATCTGCAGACCTTTCTTGTCTTTAGGCTTTTGTGTCTTCTGCCTGATGGGAGAGGCATAATAGACATCTGTTAGTCTCGTGAGACCATGGATTTGCGCCTTGGAAGGTTTCCAGGGCGCAGGCCTGGGCAAGGTTGTATGGAAGACCGGCAGTTGCCCATGCTGCAAGTCTCTCCTCTCCACGACACCGATGCTGTCCAAGGGAAGGGCATTAGGACCCATACAGCTTGGCACTGGTGTCGTCGCAGAGCAATGTGTGGTTAAGTGCCTTGCTCAAGGACACAACACGCTGCCTCAGCCAAGGCTCGAACCAGCGACCTTCAGATCACTAGACGAGTGCCTTAACCACTTGGCTACGCGCCAACACAAGGATGGCGAGAGGGGAGAAGAGGGAATGTCCAGGGTAGGCAGAGACTTTGACTATGCTGGCTGCTTTACTGAAGCAGAAAGAAGTATTGACTGAGTCTCCAAAAGAGAGGCTGGTTCCTGTGATGTGTTCTGCTGGATCAGAAGCAGAGGGAGATGGTTATATTTCCCCTTGCTTACAGACATTAAATGATCTGTACCACCTACAACGTCCTTGACCCTAATAATTTTCACTACAAATAATCCATCTGTCTGGGGTTTTAAAATGATTAATTGACTCTTAACCTCAACAGGCCAGGGGTCACTTACAGCATGTGATCACGCTGGAAGGTCTGCAGAGAAATATAATTAGAACTGGTTTATTACTGCCACATGTACTGAGGTGCTGTTTATACAGATCAAGTCATTACCCAGCAGTACAAGGTAAACCAATTGCAGAATGCAGAATAAAGTGTTAACAGCCACAGAGAAAGTGCAGTCCGGATAAACACTAAGATGCAAAATCACAATGAGGTTGATTGTGAGATTGCCCGGACTGGGGAATTTATTTATGGGGAGAAATTGTCTGAGCTGAGCTTGTTTTAAGAGCAGAATTAGGCCATTCGGTCATCAAGTCTGCTTCACCATTCGATTTATGTCTTCATTTATTTTCCCTCTCAACCCCATTCTCCTGCCTTCTCCCTGTAACCTGTGACGTCCTACTAATCAGGAGTGATCAACCTATTGGTTTTAAATATACCCAATAACATGGCCTCCACCATCGTCCGTGGCAATGAATTCCACAGATTCACCACTCTCTGGCTCAAGAAATTCCTCCTCATCCCTGTTCTAAAGTGCCATCCTTGTATCCTGAGAGTGTCCTCTGGTTGTAGACATGACCACTATTGAAAGCATCTTCTCCACGTCCACTCTATCTAGGTTTCGATGAGATATCGTCTCCCCTCCCCCTAATCTTCTAAGCTGCATTGAGCACAGGCCCAGGGCCATCAAACGCTCCTTATACATTAACCCTTTTATTCCCCAGAGCAAAGGAGACTGGGGGTTAACATGATATACAGGAAATGCAGGTGGGGTAGATAGTTAGAATATTATTTTGATATCAGGGGTGTCAAGGAGGGGGAACGTCGACTCAGACCATGAGAGGCCTGCGTCGGGCATCTTCATGTCTTACAAGGCGCAGATTGGAAGTCTGTGTGGGGCGCCACTCCTCACACAGACTAGAGCAATGTGTGGTTAAGTGCCTTGCTCAAGGGCACAAACACGCTGCCACAGCTGAGGCTCGAACTAGCGACCTTGAGGTAACTAGACGAACGCCTTAACCACTTAGCCATGTGCCCAACACAATGTCAAGAGGGCATATGTTTAACTCCTTAATACCCAGAGTCTAGACTGACATCTACATCATTTATTATTATATTGTAATTTGTCCTCTACTGTGCCTATTGTCTTGTTTATTATTTATTGTACTGCCCTGCACTGTTTTGTGCACTTTATGTCATCCTGTGTAGGTCTGTAGTCTAGTGTAGTTTTTGTGTTGTCTTGCATAGTCTAGTGTAGTTTTGTGTTGTTTCATGTAGCACCATGGTCCTGGAGGAATGTTGTTTCGTTTTTACTGTGTACTGTTCCCAGCAGCTTATGGTCGAAATGACAATAAAAAGGACTTGACTTGACTTGAACAGCACAGACTCTTTGTCCACAATGTTATGTTGACAATTTAATCTGATATCCATCTAACCCTTCCCTCCCACTTGGCTCTCGATTTTTCTTTCATCCACGTGCCTATCTAATCTCTGACATGGATGGTCCCAAGGTCGGTTTGGGAAAGGAGGTGGTTTAGGCCCTGGGGCTGGCGACCACATCCCGTAAAAACCCAGAACTACAGAAACGCCAAAGACGGGAGAGGAAGGATCTTCGCCTGGAAGATGCAAGAAGCTGTGTGGTGAAAGTGGAAGCCGCCTTCCATCGGCCCATGAGGGGTGGGGGGAGGGCATGGCAGTTTAGCAGATAACATAATACTATCACAGCGTCAGCAATCTGGGTTCGATTCCCACCTCTGTCTGCCAAGAGTACATTCTCCCCCATGACTGCGTGGATTTCCTCCGGGTTCCTCCGGGTGCTCCGGTTTCCTCCCACATTCCTGCTTGGAATGTGTGTACAGGTTAATTGGTCAGACGGGTACTGCAGAGACATTTGTTCAGGCACTTGGAGAGACAAGGCTGAGAGGGATGTAGATCTACTGTGTAAAAATCTTAGCAACATACATATAGCTAGGGCACCCCAAGGCATTTGCACAGTACTGTAGTAATTTTATGTATTGCACTGTACTATTGGTGCAGAAAAAAACAAATTTCATGACATATGTGAGTGATGATAAACCTGATTCTGATCTGGGTCTCTATTGTGGACTGAGAGTGGGAAGGGGGCAGGGAGAGGGGAATCATAGTTGGAAAAGGGGAAGGGAGAGGGGAGGGAGCGGGAAGCACCAGGGACACATTCTGTAATGATCAATAAACCAATTGTTTGGAATCAAATGACCTTGCCTGGTGTCTCAGGGCTGGGTGTGTCTGCGTCCACGCTGCCCCTCCCCAATGTTCCCACTAACTTGTCATGACCAGTGTGTGCAAAAATCTTGTGCTGTGCAATTTTTTGCCCAGTGACAATAACGTGCCCATTGAATAATTTTTTTTCAATAAAAACAGTGTAAATCATCCCGTTCTAAAATCTGCAGACAAATCATCACAAATGCCACGTTGTCAACCCCGTCCGCATCAGAAACTGGAAAAAGAAACGTGATTCTTTGTGTACAACTGTGAAACATACTGAACATGCCAACGAGGTAGAGGGTGACAACCTTGTGCCCCAGTAGCGAACGATGTGTGCACGCACACACACCTTAGGGGCAACATTGCCCCCACCACCCCTGACATTCCTCCTCTGCCACCCCTCCCACAGCGCCCCACCCTCACCATTCCCTCGCTATGTATATGTGAAGACTTTTACACAGTACTGTGGGTGCTCTCAATATCACCCAAAATGCTAGGCACCAAGTTGAAAGTCACGTTTGCTTGTTCTGAACTCCACACAGATGTATATTTTTTCTATCCCATCAAATCTTTTAATCAACTTGAAAGCACAACCAGGTCACTCGAGGGGTTCTGGCTAAGTTGTTGCAGTCTCTCCTCCTCAAAGTTAACCCTTTAACTCCTGAATTAAATGAGATCGATTCTCACTACCCCGCACTGAACCTTCTAATTTAAGAAATGGATTTGAAGACCTTCACGATGTGAATTCAGTGCTGAAAGAGAGCAGTGGCTGGAAATCAGTCTGAGCTGCAGTTAAGTCCGCTCGCCGGCATCCGGGTAGCTATGCAGGTTTGGCAGAAATGCTGGTGCCACTCAAACATCCGACCATCATAATGAATAAAGAACTCTGTTGTCTGACTCTCTACAAAGCTTCTGCCAATGCTAACCCACTGTTAGCAGCAGAGCTGGAGGGCAAGTTCTAAGTTGCCTCGGAAAGTAGCGTTCCATCTGCACGCAAAGCAAATAATTATCCAGGTACCTGTCGGTACAGGCATTGTACCAGTTTTCTGAGAATCTCTGTTCCCTGGTTTTAAGCTCGATTTGCTTCACATCTGAGGAACTACTTGGTTCAAGAATTATTCCAGCAGAACACAGAAATATAGTTTTGTTTCCTGCCATTGCTGGCGAAGAATAATTGCGCAGATTCAATGCACAGAGTGTTCTACACTTGCTCAGTCTGCAAAAGCAATTAAATTGATTCAAAGTACATTTATTATCAAGGTATGTATTCAGTATACAACCAGCCACAAAACAGAGAAACACCATGGAACCCAGTCAAAGAAAACATCAAACTCCTGAAGACCAAAAAAAAAGGAACAAATTAAACAAATGACAAAAAAAAAGAGCGAAAAACACAATATAAAACATCTTCATCACATGGCTGTGTGTTTCACTTAGTGCTTGTCAGGATAAATTCAAGTTCAAAGTACATTTATTATCAAAGTATGTATGCAATATTCAACCCTGAGATTTGTCTTCTCCACAGACGGCCACAAAACAAAGAAAACCATGGGACCCGTTCAAAGAAAAATATCAAACTCCCCCTCCCCCATGCACAAACAGCAACAAAAAAAAAGTGAAAATTAAAGGGTAAATTGAAAATTTTCCTGACATTTACTAATGGTAGAGCAGCTTTTTGTGTTTTAAGTAGAAAAGGAATCAAGCAGAGATAAGAAAGTTAAGATATAGCGTGAAGGTATTACAGCTTGGAGCTTTCTGCCGTCGTCTACGCGGAGTTTGTATGTTCTCCCCGTGACTGCGTGGATTTCCTCTGGGTGCACCCCGTGACTGCATGGATTTCCTCCGGGTGCACCCCGTGACTGTATGGATTTCCTCCGGGTGCACCCCGTGACTGCGTGGATTTCCTCCGGGTGCACCCCGTGACTGCGTGGATTTCCTCCGGGTGCACCCCGTGACTGTGTGGATTTCCTCCGGGTGCACCCCGTGACTGCGTGGATTTCCTCCGGGTGCACTCCGTGACTGCGTGGATTTCCTCCGGGTGCACCCCGTGACTGCGTGGATTTCCTCCGGGTGCACCCCGTGACTGCGTGGATTTCCTCCGGGTGCATGCCACGGGGAGTCTGAACAGGGACTCCTATAGAATGGCACCGGAATTGAATTCCGGAACGCCCCGAGCTGTGATAGCGTCACGCTGACCGCGCAGCCCAATCACCGGAGTGTTGCCCAGTGCTTTCGTGTGCGGGTGCCAGCGACCGGGGATCGAGTCCGTCATAACGGAATGGTGCTCAGTCACTGCGGGCGTGCGCAAGGTAAAAGGCTGCGTGGGCGAAGCCCGAAAGAGCAAGCGGCTGCTTGGAAATTTACTGTGATCTGAGCTGCGGACAGACGAAACCAAAATTGGCTGACGAGTGGAACAAGCCTGATGCACAGTATTCATGTGTTCAAAACCAATCAATAATGAATGTAAAAGCACAGCGATATTTCCACTGTTAACAGTGTCACTGATGTTCCATTCTCTGAACTGGAGCTCTGCATCCAGCTATACGGTTACCCCAAACCGAGGCACTCTGAGCAGCTGTCATCTTCCGGAGAGGTTGACAACCACCGGAAAATGGAAGAGAGCGCTGCTCTGTGTTTCAGTGTCGGCCGCCGGGTGTGGCTTCCCACCGCTGAGTGCGTCTACAAGGAGCGCTGCCCCAGGAAAAGCAGCACCCATCATCAATGACCTCCAGGGCCTCCACCATCCAGGTCATGCTCTCTTCTCGCTGCCGCCATCGGGGAAGGAGATGCAACAAGCCTCAGGTCCCACACTGCCAGGTTCAGGTACAGTTATGACCCCTCAACCGTCAGGCTCCTGAACCAGCATGGATAATTTCACTCACCTCACCACAGAACTAAGGACTCGTTTTCAAGGACTCTATAACTCATGTTCTCAATATTATTTATGACTTTTTTTTTTGTATTTGCACACAGTTTGTCTTTTGCACACTGGTTGCTTGGCAGCCCTTGTGTGTAGTTTTTCATAGTCATACTTTATTGATCCCAGGGGAAACTGGTTTTCGTTACAGTTACACCATAAATAATTAAATAGTAATAAAACCATAAATAGTTAAATAGTAATATGTAAATTATGCCAGGAAATAAGTCCAGGACCAGCCTATTGGCTCAGGGTGTCTGACCCTCCAAGGGAGGAGTTGTAAAGTTTGATGGCCACAGGCAGGAATGACTTCCTATGATGCTCTGTGTTGCATCTCGGTGGAATGAGTCTCTGGCTGAATGTACTCCTGTGCCCACCCAGTACATTATGTGGTGGATGGGAGACATTGTCCAAGATGGCATGCAACTTAGACAGCATCCTCTTTTCAGACACCACCGTCAGAGAGTCCAGTTCCATCCCCACAACATTACTGGCCTTACAAATGAGTTTGTTGTTTCTGTTGGTGTCTGCTACCCTCAGCCTGCTGCCCCAGCACACAACAGCAAACATGATAGCACTGGCCACCACAGACTCGTAGAACATCCTCAGCATTCATCGATTCCGTTGTATTCCTCTTTTCTACTGTGAGTGCCTGCAAGAAAATGAATCTCAAGGTAGCATACATATGGACACTTTGATAATAAATTTACTTCGAATCGCACGATTGTGGGATTAATCCTTACTCTAGAAACCATAGTGCAGATTTCTGGTTGTATTGCGTGTTAAGTTGGACTAACATGAGACATAGAAGGTGCTGCAGAAGGACAAAGCTTTCTTGTGTTACCCGCCCATCCTAATTTTCCTGCTGCTAAAATCGTAATTTTACTTTAAGCTTCCTAGTCCGTGTCTATGGATACTCACCGTCAAAAATACCCTCTCCCCCACCCTTCCAACCTGCCCAACACCTCCCTCTATTTCCCCACCTCCTTCCATTAATTTCATGGTCTTCTGTCCTCTCCTATCAGATTCCTCCTTCTTCAGCCCTTTGTCTCTTCCCACCTATCACCTCCCAGCTTCTTACTTATCTCTGCACCAATCACCCACTTTCTCCCTCACCTGGCTTTACCTAACATTCCTTCGTTAAGTGCTGTGTTGTATGACGCGGGCAATCATGGACTTTCCATGACCATGATCGTTCTTGGCAAAATTTTTTTCTACAGAAGTGGTTTGCCATCGCCTTCTTCTGGGCAGTGTCTTTAAGAGACGGGTGACTCCAGCCATTATCAATACTCTGCAGAGATTGTCTGCCTTGCGTCAGTGGTCGCTTAACCAGAGTTTGTGATACGTACCGGCTGCTCATATGACCATCTACCACCTGCTCCCTTGACCTCACATGACCCTGATCAGAGTGGGGGGGGTGCTAAACAGGTGCTACACCTTGCCCAAAGGTGACCTGCAGGCTAGCGGAGGGAAGGAGCGTCTTACACCTCCTTTGGTAGAGACGTATCTCCACCCCGCCCTACAGGGTTCTGCCTAACACCTGTACTCTTTCTCTCCCCTTCCCCTCACCTTTTTTATTGTGGCTCCATCCCTCCTCCTTTCCAGTCCTGATGAAGGGTCTCAACCCAAAAAGTCAACTGCTTATTCCCCTCCACAGGCGCTGCCTGATCTGAGTTCCTCCAGCATTTTGTGCGCGTTTACAAATATCAAACTGGAAGCAACTGGTACTTTTTCATAAACCAAAAAAATACACAGATGATGGAAATTTGAGATGATTATGGAAAATACCCCATGCTCAGCAGGTTGGGGAGGAGGGTGAACAGATCTCTTGTTGTTGGCCATTGAAAGTAAATTTTATTATCGAAGTACATATATGTCACCGTATTCAATCCCGAGATTCATTTTCCTGTGGCTGTACTCAGCAAATCTTTAGAATAGTAACTGTAACAGGATCAATGAAAGATCAACCAGGGCGCAGAAGACAACAAACTGTGCAAATGCAAAAGGAAGAAAAAATAATATAAATAAGTAAGGAATTGATCAGATTACTTTTATTAACTCTCTGTCTCTCTGTACGTACTTGTCGCATTCACTGTTGCGGCCTCCCAGGACAAGCTGGCTCTCGTACCAATGGCATCTGAGGAGATCAGTAGACCAGAGATAAAGAGTAGAGGTATTAGGATGTAAAAAGAGGGCGAGGGACTGCTTTAACATTTGGAGATGAGGGTACATTATTGGGGAATTGGATTCATAGTGTGCTAGAGAATCAAAACCAGGTTTAGTCTAATCACCGGCATATGTCAAGAAATTTGTTGTCTTTGCAGCAGCAGTACAATGCAATACATAATAATAGGAAAAAAACATGAATTGCAGTAAGTATATATATTAAATAGTAAAATTAAATAAGTAGTGCAAAAATAGAAATAGAAAAGTAGTGAGGTGGTGTTGAGGCATTGATCGTGGGGATAGCCAGAGGATTTTTCCCAGGGTTGAAATGGCTAGCTCGAGGGGACATAGATTTAAGGTGCTTGGAAGTAGGTCCAGAGGGGATGTCAGGGGTAAGTTTTTTTACACAGAGAGTGGTGGGTGTGTGGAATGCACTGCCAGTGACAGTGGTAGAGGTGGATGCAATAAGGTCTTTTAAGAGTCTCTTAGATAGGTACGTGGGGCCTTAGTAAAATAGCGGGCTATGCGGTAGGGTAATTCTAGGCAGTATCTAGAGTAGGTTACATGGTCGGCACAACATTGTGGGCTGAAGGGCCTGTAATGTGCTGTAGATTTCTATGTTCTATGTTCCATGGTTTGAATGTCCATTCAGAAATTGGATGGTAGAAGGGAAGAAGCTGTTCCTGAATCGTTGGGTGTGTGCCTTCAGGCTTCTGTGCCTCTTTCTTGATTGTAACAACGAGAACAAGGCATGACCTGGGGCATGGGTGTCCTAAATGATGGATGCCGCCTTTTCTGAGGCCCCAGTCCTTGAAGATGTCCTGGATACTGTAGAGGCTAGAGCCCACGATGGAGCTGTCGGAGTTTACAATTCTCTGCAGCGTATTTCGATCCTACGCAGTTGTCCCTCCCTCCCAATACCAGACGGTAATGCAGTCAGTTAGAACGGTACATACAGCCTGGAAACACCTCTACTGCCCACAGTGTACAAGATTGGCTATCAATTATTATTACACTGATCCCATCTCCCAGCATTTGACCTGTGCCCTTTCATACCATGGAGTGTCAAGTGCTGAACCATCTCCAGTGCAATCCTTCCCAAGGTATGGGGGACTGGAACTGCGCACAATACTCCAGCCACGGTTTAACAAATATTTAATGGCATTGTACTGTAACCTCCCTGTACTGATATTTGGTCTCCTGGCTAATGGAAATGAATATCCCACGTGTATTCATCTCCTTCAATGATTCTTGGACTTGTTCCTGCCACTCATTGTGTATATGCCAGTTCAGGAAGAGGTGGAGTTGGGAGAGGAGGGTAAAAAGAAATTGCCCTGCAGCCACCAGCAGTGGTTTTTAATTCTACCAATTTCCTCGGGGGGGGGCGGGGTTCCATTTGGATTCATCCAACAAGCTGCTCCAGTAACCAGAACCGCTCGGAGTGCACGCTCCACTGCGTTCAATCTGGAATTGGTAACAGGACCCAGAGCTGCTCTCATGAGTGCCTGATGAGTTGGCACTGGGGGACGATATTTCCTGCCTTTGGCTTCTGGCCTTCCAAGAAAGAAAATGTTGTTTGCTTCTGGGAGTGGGATAGGAACTCACACCCCACTTTCAGGACAGTATTCTCCTTTCATCAATCTTTAATCTCTCCCTTTTACCAGAACTAAGCAAGTCCTGACATAAGTCATACCCACGTTTTTTTTTCTTTCTTACCCTCTCTCTCTCTCACCCCCACACCACTCCCTCGTACCATTCCCCCTCCCTCTTTCGTACCACTACCCCTCCCTCTCCTCCACCATTCCCCCTCCCTCTCTCCCGCACCTCTCTCTCTCTCTCTCTGCCTGTCTCTGTGGTAGAAGCCCAAGTCCTGCAGAGTAACCCCTGGCTTCTGGTGTTCCCGTTGAGACTCTCTCCAGTAATCCTGCCTGCACCACACTTTAATGCGTTACAGCAGGGAAGGTTTGCAAATAGAACTGCTCGTGAAGTCAGCAGCCCTTGGTGAAAGCCAAGGCACACAGTGAAATAACTCCTGGTGCTTGCCCAGTGCTGCATGCTGTTCATCATCCTGTGTGTGTGTGTGTGTGTGTGTGTGTGGGAGGAAGCGGGAGTGAAAATTAATGAACCGAGTAGGAGGAAATACTTTCTGACTTACCCTGAGTCTAGAATGGAACCGCGTGTGTGTGTGTATACACGGCACAGTAGCATAGCAATAGCACAATGCTTCACAGCACCAGCGTTTGTGATCGGGGTTCAATTCCCGCGGTTGCCTGTAAGAAGTTCGTACGTTCTCCCCGTGACTGTGTGAGTTTCCTGTGGGTCCCACAGTCCAAAGGCGTATGGGTTAGGGTTAGTAAGTTGCGGGCAATCACTGCTGGCGCTGGAAGCATGGCGACACCTTGGGGCTGCCCTCTGCACCATCCTCAGACTGTGTTGGTCACTGGCACAGTGACTTATTGCACGGTACGTTTTGATGTTCCGATGCGCCTGTGGCAAATCGAGATCGTCTTCAATCTTTATCTCATGCGTGTGTGTAGAGAGAGGGCTGTGGCTTCAGCTTCCTCTTTTTTTTTTGGGGTGTGCGTCTGCGTGTCCGTGATGATGGATTTTTCATGGCTTTTACAAGGCGCGGAGTGAAAGAGAGAGACTGTGTGACACGCCACTCCTCACACAGACAGTTTCACAGTATTTTCCCTTTATTTTTACGAGGTCGAGTTGCGATCTCGACACTCAACCCGGCACGGATGGAAAGCGCACTCGGGAGCGGCCCCGACTGGTTTCGAACCCGGGAATCTCTGCTCCCGGGTCCAGCGCCGATGTCGTTGCGCCACCAGCCGGCCCATGGCTTCAGCTTCCATTCCGGGTTTTTGACTGCCGGTCTGGCATGGGATGCCGCAGCTGTCATTAAGTGAGACCTGAACCACGTCCCTGGCAGATCTCTCAACTGGAAGCAAATAATCGGATTACATCACGTCGAAGGAGAAAAGGGAAGTCTTTCTCAGGGTCCTGGTCAGGCAGCAGAGCTGTGCTAGAAGTTGGCTCTTACTGACTGCCTGTTATGCAGCTGACACTTAGAGCAGCAGTGAAGGTCCTCCATCTCTGGTGATGTTCAGGACTTCTTTCATCGTGTCAGCAGCTTCCTCTCGGTTTTCACTACCGTCAGTCATGCAAGTCCCGGGTGGAGACTCAGGAATACCGTCACACTCAGATGTAGAAGGTTTCTTCATTGCTGTTTCCGTAACAGTTTTGTTTTACCAGTGAGGGTTGTTAGCCCTGAGCTGAACCCCCAAACTTGGAGGACCACTGTTGGTCTGGCCTCTACCCTTTGACCTGTCTGGCATGGGTGACCCCAGCAAGCATAAAGCCCGGACTCCAGCCAACGGAGCTCTCCGGGTCATTGAGGCACACGAGCCTCCAAACCCTACGACAAGGTTGCGGTCCTTGCAATGTATAAATTTTCTTCCCATTTGTATTTATAGCAATTTGCATTTCCTAATTCCTACTTATGTAAAAATAGCCAACAAAGGAAGTTCCCCAACACCACCCTTCCCCTGGCAAGGTCCTAAACTGTACCAGGACGATTTGGCTCCCAGTATGTTGTTTTACCTGTCGTCAGCCAGGGTGGTGATGACAGATGTGGTCCTTCTAATCTCTGTGCTGTCAGTGTTGGATCCTGCTGTTCTTGCAAGTTTGAAGGTCAGGAATGAAATGTTTAAAATTGGTGGTTACAGCTGTTCCAAGGAGAAAGAGCTAAGAAATGCAGAATTTACCTCCCCCCTCACCTTCACTCAGGGCCCAAAACTGCCCTTCCAGGTGAGGTCACAGTTCACCTGCGAATCTGCTGGGGTCGCCTGTCATGGCCGGCGCTCCTGAGGCAGCCTCCTCTACGTTGGTGAGACCCGTCGTAAATTGGAGGGAACACTTCATCGAGCACCTTTGCTCCATCCCCCAAAAGCGGATCTTCCCGCTGGCCAAACATTTTAATTCCCATTCCCATTCTGACGTGTTGGTCCATGACCTCCTCTTGTGCCAAGATGAGGCCACCAGGTTGGAGGAGCAACATCTTATATTCTGTCTGGGTAGCCTCCAACCTGATGGCTTGAATATCAATTTCTCCTTCCAGTAATTTTTTCCCCTTCCCCTTCTCGCTTCTATTTCCCACACTGACCTCCTACCAGTTTTCCTCGCCTGCCTGTCACCTCCCCCGGGTCCCCTCCTCCTTCCTTTCTCCTATGGTCCACTCTCCTCTCCTATCAGATTCCTTCCTCTCCAGCCCTTGACCTTTCCCACCCACCTGGCTCCACCTCTCACCTTCCAGCTATCCTCCTCCCCACCTCTTAACTCCGGCATCTTCCCCCTTCCTCTGCAGTCCTGAAGGAAGTTCTCAGCTTGAGACGTCGACTGTTTATTCATTTCCATGGATGCTACCTGACCTGCTGAGTTCCTCTAGCGCTTTGTGTGTGTTGCTTTAGAGCAAACAAGTCGTCAACTTCGAGGAAAAAAAAACTCACTCTGACTAACATTCCAGTGCTAGCAACTAACCCATAAAATAGCCACGTTCAAGAGGCCTGTCAACTGCTGCAGTAAAACAAAGGAACATCCAGAAAAATTCAGAAGCAGCTGTACAATTCCTGGAAAATTCTCTCAGCAATTACGCGTATATAGGTGATTATATAAAAATGCAAGCAAACTTAGGAAAGTTAAACCACACAAAAAAAAGAAACAATTCTATGCCCTAATCCAACAGTAGGAAGGGGCGTGGTGGATTAAAGCACTTGGAAATGCAGTTGACAAGAACATGTGTTCACTGGGACAGGAGGAAGAGACGGGCTTTGGACACAGTGTCAGTGCCTAACTTTTGTCACAGGCATTCCACTTGGCTGCTCATTTTGGGAGGGTATTGCGGGTTTGGAGTCTGACGTTCTTGTTGCAGTTTGGCGCGATCTGTTAGTTATTTGGTGCGAGGGGGTGGGCTGGGGGTTTGGGGCCTGATGTTCTTGCCATTTGGTGCAGTCATGTTTTTTTTTGTGTATGAGGGAGGGTGTTAGAGGTTTGGCGTTTAATGTGATTTGGCTTTTATTTTGCATGGGTTGGGTGGTTGATCTTTTTGTCGTTTGCGAGATTTGTCTTTTTTTTGTGCTGGGATGGGGGTTTATGTTTTTCTTTGAACAACTCCATGGTTTTCTTTGTTTCACGGCTATCTGGAGAAGACAAATCTTGGAGTTGTATACTTCATACACTGATAATAAAGGAACCTTTGAACCTTTTGAGACAATGGAGGCTAAGGACTCCAGCAAAATCTCACCTCAGTGACTAGATATAGAGCAGATTAATGAGATGAAGTTGCAAGATTTTGGTTGTTGTTTTTTTTTGACTACTTAATTTTCCTGTGACAGAGAAGGAAGCTATTTGGCCCATCGAGTCCATGCTGACTCACAGAACAATCCTTTTCCTTTGCTATCTATCATCATTCTTCCCACACACTGATTAATTCCCCATCCTCTCAGATTCTATCACTCTCTGGACATGATGTCCAATTCAAGCCAGACAGTTACCAAATTTTTTTGTAAACGTTGCTTCCTCAGAAATTTTTCTGTGTTATGATAGCTTGAAGCTGAATACAAATGTAGGAATTTGGAGAAACAAGAAAATAACTTTTATTGAATATAATGTGTTTTAATTGCATAACAGTGCTGACACTTTGCAAGTTCAAGTAAGCTAAAAAAGTTTTGTTGATGATTTTCATTTGTACTCAGTGTCTGAGGCTTCTTACCTAAGTGTCCAACAATATGCAGCCAGCAATGATGGATTTCAGTTGCCCTGATACCGTTTCTCCATGGCCACGATGTCTTAGTGAAACCTTTCACCACAGACAGTGTCAAGATTTGCAGGGAAGAAATCTAAATAGGAATATAGAAAATGAATCTTTAGTGACATGTTGTACTTCATGGTTTTATATGCTTGAAGCATGTTGTCAACCAGCTGCACATAGTTTGGTGATCTGTAGTTGCCAACATCCTTGAATACCTTCCATGCAATTTTCTCGTCCCACTAGGATTGTCTGTCATTGACCTGTTTGATTTATGGAAAATAAATGCCTTCCTTAATCTTGGCATCAGTTATTCTGACTTGAATTATGAATTGAAATAGCAAATATGGATGTTTAAAAAGAAATGGTGCATGATGGGTAAATTTCATGGTGATTTTCATGATCAGCAGCCCAAAATCCATAAAATACACTCAAACGTATTCAGGGAGCAAATTCTTTGTTGTTTAGTGTAATTTGGAGATACAGTACAGTAACAAGCTTTTACAGTCCAACGAACCCACACCGCCCACTTACGTCCACGTGACCAATTAACGGTCTTTGGAATGTGGGAGGAAATTGGAGCACCACCCGGAGAAAACCCACATAGCCACAGGGAGAAAGTGCAAATTCCAAACAGTTTGCACCCAATGTCAGGATTGAACTGGGGATGCTGGAGGTCTGAAGCTCAACAAGCTGCAATAGGTTTGTCATTTATCTGAAATTCAGACCCCAGATTTATGTCAAGCTTGAAAGGGAGCTGGAAAACTCTGCACAATGTTAGTTGTTGAGACTTGCCGGCTCTGGAGGACCTGCGTTATAAGGAAAGCGTGAAAAAGTTAGGATTTTATTCCTTGGAATGTAGAAGATTAAGGAGACATTTGGCAGGGGTGTACAAAATTATGAGGGGTGTAAGTAGGGTAAATGCAAGCAGGCTTTTTCCACTGAGGCTGGATGGGACTACAACTAGAGGTCATGGGTTAAGGGTGAAAGGTGAAAAGTTTAAGGGGAACACGAGGGGGAAACTTCTTTGCTCAGGGTTGTGAGAGTGGAACGAGCTGCCAATGCAAGGGTTCCATGCAACTCAATTTCAATGTTTAAGAGAAGTTTGGATAGATACGTGGATGGTCGGGGTATGGTCCCAATGTAAATTGATGGGAGTAGGCAGTTTAAATGGTTTGGCATGGACTAGATGGGCTGAAGGGCCTGTTTCTGTGCTGTACTTTTCTATGACTGTATGACTTTTCTTTATCTTTAAGTTGTATAAACATCTTTTAGTGCAACAGAACCACAAGGAACATTCCAATCAAGATATCGGCATCAATGTTAGGCATCATCATCATTATGTGCTGTCTCATATGACATCATCATTATGTGCCATATCCTATGACATCATCATGTGCCATGTCGTATGATGTGAGAGATCATGGTCTTCGGCCATGATTGTTCTTGGCAAAAATTTTCTACAGAAGTAGTTTGCCATTGCCACCTTCTGGGCAATGACTTTACCAGACTGGTGACCCCAGCCATTATCAATACTCTTCAGAGATTGTCAGTGGTCGTATAAGCAGGACCTGTGATATGCACCAGCTGCTCATACGACCATCCACGAATGCTCCCATGACTTCACGTGACCCTGATCGGGGGCTAAGCAGGTGCCACACCTTGCCCAAGGGCGACCTGCAGCCTAGCAGAGGGAAGGAGTGTCTTACACTTCCTTTGGTAGAGACGTATCTCCACCCTGCCACACAAATATTAGACGGGTAACTAAAATCCAGGGCAAGAGAAGTTTCTAAGGAGTAAATGGAGGAGAGAAAGAGAGGTGGAGAGATTTGGGGAGGGCATTCCAGAGCCGAAAGCCTGGTAAGGGAACTCTTGTGTTATTATAAACACAAGAGGTTGTGCAGATGCTAGAATCTTGAGCATGGTACATGCATGTTCTCGTTCGCTCTCGTTCTCTCTCTCTCTCTCACTCTCACTCTCTCACACACACACACACAGTCTCTCTCTTCTCTCCTCTCTCTCACTCGGAGGAATTCAGCGAGCCAGGCAGCATCTATGAAAGGGAATAAACATTCTTGATACAGGGTTTGGACGAAAAACGCTTCTAACTGGTGAGTCTGTGGAGGAATGTGAGATTAGTGCCTTTAGGCGCTGAGGAAATTCCTCCTCATCTCCCGTATTCACCTACACATCCTAAACCATCTGACACTAAATATTGTTGAATTTTGAAGCTCCCGGAGCCGGTGATAATGTTGTCGTCATCCATCTGGTTTACTGAGTTCCTGTCGTTGAGTGTGTTGCCTGAGATATCAGGACCTGGTCAGTGAGGAATGGGGACATCCTGCATTGTAAGCCATTGACACAAATTGACGTTGAATCTTAAAGGCCCACTGCCAGTGGTAGCGAACCTGGCTAGTGGGAACTGAGCATAGGACGAAAAGGTGCAAGGTCATAATGAGGTAGATTGCGAGGTTGTGTAGATTAGAGAACTTATTTTATTTAGTGAGCTGCGCCGCTCAGCAACCCCCGATTTAACCCGAGCCCGATCACCGGACAATTTACGATGACCAATTAACCTACACCTTTGGATTGTGCGAGGAAACCAGAGCAACCACATGGTCAAACTCCTTACAGGTAGCGTCAGGCATGGAACTGGGGTCGACTGTACTGTAAAGCGTTGTGCCAGCCACTACGCTGATGTGCTGCTGGTAGCATTGTGACTTTAGTTATGGGGAGAGATTGACCGGGCTGGGTTTGTTTTAAGACCATACGACACAGTCGCAGAATTAGGCCATTTGGCCCATCAAGGCTGATTTATTATCTCTCTTGCCTTCTCCCGCTAACCTATTGACACCTTGCTAATCAATAACCCCTGCTTTAAATGTACCCAAAGACTTGTCCTCCACAGCCGACGGTGGCAATGAATTCCACAGGTTCACCGCCTTCTGGCTAAACTGGTGAGTCTGTGGAGGAATGTGAGATTAGTGCCTTTAGGCGCTGAGGAAATTCCTCCTCATCTCCCGTATTCACCTACACATCCTAAACCATCTGACACTAAATATCGTTGAATTTTAAAGCTCCCGGAGCCGGTGATAATGTTGTCGTCATCCATCTGGCGTTGAAGCAGCGGTTCTTTTATTTTTTTGGGGGGCGGGGGGTAGAGTGGGGGGTCAGATGTTGATGAGACGAGAGCCGCTAACCCAGCTGAGGATTGTTAATGAGATTTTATTTGAAGTGTGTGGGGGTTTTTTTTCGCGGGCGGTTCATCGATCCTGTGTTAATGGGGGGGTTGTGTGTCAGAAGGGCGCGGGACGGCAGGGAAGGCGGCGGAAAGCCGGTCAAACCTGCGCCCTTCGCGGTGTTTGCAAGCGCCCCCGGTCCGCAGGCGACAAAGGGTCTGGTCTCCACGGAATCCCGATGCTATGAACGGCGGCACTCGGGTAAGTGAGAACGATGCCCCTCAGCGCCCCAAGAAGCTGCAGGGGGAGTGTGTGTGTGTGTGTGTGTGTGTGTGTGTGTGTGTGTGTGTGTGTGTGTGTGTGTGTGTGTGTGTGTGTGTGTGTGTGTTTTAAGTTGCAGCTCTGCACCAAATTGCATGTCGACGCCCGCCGCTGATCTGCGAGGCGACCGAGGAACGGAGAGGTGTGTATTAGCGGACGAACCAGTCCTCGGTCGGAAGTTTGGAACCCGTCTCTTGCCCCCGCACCGATCCCGGAGAGATGCGGGCATTTGCCTGGCGAGGCGCAGGAAAACCGGGGGCCACTGCGGTCTCCGCAGGACGGGGGGTGACCTTGCGGGTTCCGGGAGGAGACGGAGAGCGGTGCAGCCGAGGGACCGAACCTGCGAGGGACCGCCTCCGAACACCACATGGCGAGCGGCTGTAATCCTTAATAATTCAGCCGCTGACACGCCGTGTACCTTCACTGCCGTCGAGATTTTAAAATGTAACCCACTGCGCGGAAAGGAACTGGACGGCGCTGGGGCACATCGGCGTCTTGGTGCAGGAGTCGATAGTTCCCTACCTCCCGTAGGCGCTGCTCGGCTTGCCGAGTTCCTTCAACAGATTACTTGTGGGGAAAAAGCAAGAATGTTGGCGGGATTAGGAGAAATAGTTATACTTGGAGTGGCGGGGATGGAAATCGGGATGAATTGCCGTCCTCAGCTGGCACAGGTATGAGGTGTCCCGTGACACAGGAGCAGGCCATATCTTTATCATTCAAACTCCTGGTTGGAAAAGGGGGGGGGATATGATTACAGATGCATGGTTGAATAAGAAGGAAATGCATTCAATACAGGGGGCACGGGTAGCATAGCGGTTGGAACAACAGGTGACAAGGGTTCAATTCCCGCAGCTGCCGGTAAGGAGTTTGTACTTTCTTCCGGTGACAGCCTGGGTTTCCTCCCACAGTCCAAAGACCTACCGGTTGGCGACACACACAAAGTGCTGGAGGATCGCAACAGGCCAGGCAGCATCTGTGGAAAAGAGTAAACAGTCGACGCTTCGGGCCAAAAAGCCCTTCTGCAGGGCGTACCAGTTGGTAGGTTAATTGGTCATTGTAAATTGTCCCGTGATGAGGCTCGGATTAGATCTGGGGTTGCGGGGCCGCGTGGATCTAAAGCTAGTCCACGCTGTAACTCAATAAATTTTAAAAATATATATATAAAGAAGCTTGTGCTGGAAATGGATAATAGATGCTGGGGGAACTCAGCAGCCAGGCAGCATCTGTAGAGAGAAATGAACTGGCCATGTTTAGGGGTGAGACTCGGGCAGGACTGGAGGGGGAAAAAAAGCTGAGGAGTAGATTTATAAGGTGGGGGAGGGGAGAGGGAAACACAAGGTGAGAGGTGAAACTGGGAGGGGGAGGAATGAAGTAAAGAGCTGGGAGGTGGATTGGTGAAAGAGATACAGGGCTGGAGAAGGGGGAGTCTGATAGAAGGGAACAGAAGGCCATGGAAGGAAGAAAAGGGGGGGGAGCACCAGATGGAGGTGATGGGTAGGCAAGGAAATGAGGTGAGGGGAATGGGAAATGGTGAAGGAGTTGAGGGGCGCATTACTGGAAGTTTGAGAAATCGATGTTCGTGCCATCAGGTTGGAGGCTGACTTGTCACATATACATTGAAACGTACAGGTGAAATGTGTCATCCGCCTTAACGGCCAACGCAGACCGAATATATGCCTGAGGGCAGCCTGTGAGTACCACCATGCCTCTGGCACCGATGTAGCATGCCCACAGTTTACTAACCCTAACCCTAATCCATACGCCTTCGGAATGTGGGAGGAAATCTGCGCAGTCACGGGGAGAGTGTACACACTCCTTACGGACAGCAGTGAGAATTGAACTCTGATCACCTGTGCTGTAAAGTGTTACACTAACTAGTATGCTACTGCACAGCCCCTAATTTGAATGAACAGAACTGGGTGGTAATCTTAAATAGTCTGCCAACACGCACAGCAAATTCCTAATCCATGTAAATGTATCTGGCAAATATACTTGATCCTTCAAGCACGAAGGGACCAAAATGTGTACTGAATGTGTAATATGTAAATTTGTGAACAGTCTATCAACTGCAGACTGTTTTAGCTGAAGGGTGGGAACACTTCTTGTTTGCTTATCTTCATATACTCAGCAAGTTAAGTAATTACTAACAAGAGAAAATCTGCAGATGCTGGAAATCCAAGCAACACACAAAATGCTGGAGGAACTCAGCAGGCCAGGCAGCGTTTATGGGGGGGGGGTGGGGGGGAACTACAGTCGACGTTTAGGACCAAGACTCTTTGGCAGGACTGTGATGAGAAGTCGATTTAAAAGGTGGGGGAGGGGAGAGACTCCCGGGTAGCCTCCAGCCTGATGGCATGACCATCGATTTCTCAAACTTCCAGTAATGCCCCCCCCCACCTGTCCTTCCCCATCCCCCATCCCCTTGTCCCTCATTCACCTTATCTCCTTGCCTGCCCATCACCACCCTCTGGTGCTCCTCCCCCCTTTTCCTTCTTCCACGGCTTTCTGTCCTCTCCTATCGGACTCCCCTTTCTCCAGCCCTGTATCTCTTTCACCAATCAACTTCCCAGCTCTTTACTTCATCCTTCCCCCTCCCAGTTTCACCTCTCGCCTTGTTTCTCTCTCCCCTCTCCGACCTTTTAAATCTACTCCTCATCTTTTTTTCTCTCCAGTCCTGCCGAAGGGTCTCAGCCCGACTGTTTATTCATTTCCATAGATGCTGCCCGGCCTGCTGAGTTCCTCCTGCATTTTGTGTGTGTTGCAGGTAATTACCAAGGTGTAAACTGGCCAGGAATTTCATGGTACAGTATCACAAGCTGTTTTCTAGATTTCTCCTGTTATAAACACAAGATACTCAGCAGATGCTGGATCTCCAGAGCAACACACACAGAATGCTGGAGAAACTCAGCAAGTCAGGCAGCTTTTATGGAGGGAAATAAACAGTGAAATGTTTTGGGTATTTTGTAGTTGTCTCTCCCATTGCTGTGCCAACTAGGCTTATTGAGTCATAGAAAAGTACAACACAGAAAGAAACTTTTTTGTCCGCCTAGTCTATACTGAACCATTTTAAAAGCCCAGCCCCATTGACCTCCTCTCCATCCTCTTCCCATCCATGTATCTATCCAAATTTCCCTGAAAGGTTGAAGTTGAAGATTAAGGAGCTGGTGGTAGACCTGAGGAGAGCTAAGGTACCGGCGATCCCTGTTTCCATCCAGGGGGTCAGTGTGGACATGGTGGAGGATTACAAATACCTGGGGATACGAATTGACAATAAACTGGACTGGTCAAAGAACACTGAGGCTGTCTACAAGAAGGGTCAGAGCTGTCTCTATTTCCTAAGGAGACTGAGGTCCTTTAACATCTGCCGGACGATGCTGAGGATGTTCTATGAGTCTGTGGTGGCCAGTGTGATCATGTTTGCTGTTGTGTGCTGGGGCAGCAGGCTGAGGGTAGCAGACACCAACAGCATCAACAAACTCATTCGTAAGGCCAGTGATGTTGTGGGGATGGAACTGGACTCTCTGACGGTGGTGTCTGAAAAGAGGATGCTGTCCAAGTTGCATGCCATCTTGGACAATGTCTCCCATCCACTACATAATGTATTGGTTGGGCACAGGAGTACATTCAGCCAGAGACTCATTCCACCGAGATGCAACACAGAGCGTCATAGGAAGTCACTCCTGCCTGTGGCCATCAAACTTTACAACTCCTCCCTTGGAGGGTCAGACACCCTGAGCCAATAGGCTGGTCCTGGACTTATTTCCTGGCATAATTTACATATCACTATTTAACTGTTTATGGTTTTATTACTATTTATTTATGGTGCAACTGTAACGAAAACCAGTTTCCCCCAGGATCAATAAAATATGACTATGAAATCAGGCTTGCATGCACAACTTGCACTGGCAGCTCATTCTACACTTTCATGACCCTCTTGAGTGAAGAAGTTTCCCCTCATGTTCCCCTTAAACTTTTCACCTTTCACCCTTAACCCATGACCTCTGGTTGTTGTCCCACCCAACCTCAGTGGAAAGAGTCTGCTTTTGTTTAGCCTGTCTATGCCTCTCATAATTTTGATTCGTCATCATGTGCCATACTCTGCCAGAGCCTCGGCCACCACTTTCTTCCGCCGCGGTCTGTTGGCAGTCAAACCTCTTGCATCTCTGGCAGTGAGGCTGGTCCACTTCTTGATGTTGTCGATCCAGGTTGTCCTCTGTCTGCCCCGGGAGCGGCCTCCCTCCACTCTGCCTTCAAGCACAGTGCGTTACAGTGTGTCATCAGTTCTTGAGATGTGTCCAAAATAGCAAAGCCTCCCTTGGACAGAAGCATATAATTTTGTATACCGCTATCAAATCTCCCCTCAATTTTCTACATTCCAAGGAATAAAGTCCTAACCCATTCAATCTTTTCTTATAACTCAGGTCTTCCAGTCCCGGCAACATCCTTGTAAATTTTCTCTACTCTTCCAAACTTGTTTACATCTTTCCTGTAGGTAGGTGACCAAAACTGCACACAATACTCCAAGCAACACACATCAAAGTTGCTGGTGAACGCAGCAGGCCAGGCAGCATCTCTAGGAAGAGGTACAGTCGACGTTTCAGGCCGAGACCCTTCGTCAGGACTAACTGAAGGAAGAGTTAGTAAGAGTTGTAAGCGGAACAAGTGCTACACATGCCCTTACACTTCCTCCCTTACCACCATTCAGGGCCCCAGACAGTCCTTCCAGGTGAGGCGACACTTCACCTGTGAGTCGGCTGGGGTGATATACTGCGTCCGGTGCTCCCGATGTGACCTATATATATATTGGCGAGACCCGACACAGACTGGGAGATCATTTTGCTGAACACCTGCGCTCTGTCCGCCAGAGGAAGCAGGATCTCCCAGTGGCCACACATTTTAATTCCACATCCCATTTCCATTCTGACATGTCTATCCACGGCCTCCTCTGCTGTAAAGATGAAGCCACACTCAGGTTGGAGGAACAACACCTTATATTCCATCTGGGTAGCCTCCAACCTGATGGTATGAACATCGACTTCTCTAACTTCCACTAATGCCCCACCTCCCCCTCGTACCCCATCCGTTATTTATTTTTATGCACACGTTCTTTCTCTCACTCTCCTTTTTCTCCCTCTGTCCCTCTGACTATACCCCTTGCCCATCCTCTGGGTCCCCCCCCCCACCCTTGTCTTTCTCCCCAGACCTCCTGTCCCATGATCCTCTCATATCACCTGTCCAGCTCTTGGCTCCATCCCTCCTCCTCCTGTCTTCTCCTATCATTTTGGATCTCCCCCTCCCCCTCCCACTTTCAAATCTCTTACTAACTCTTCCTTCAGTTGGTCCTGACGAAGGGTCTCGGCCTGAAACCTCAACTGTACCTCTTCCTAGAGATGCTGCCTGGCTTGCTGCGTTCACCAGCAACTTTGATGTGTGTTGATTGAATTTCCAGCATCTGCAGAATTCCTGTTGTTCACAATACTCCAAATTAGGCTTCACCAGTGTCTTATACAACTTCCACATAACATACCATCTCCTGTACTCATTACAACCAACACACATAAAAATTGCTGGTGAATGCAGCAGGCCAGGCAGCATCTGTAGGAAGAGGTACAGCGGACGTTTCGGGCCGAGACCCTTCGTCCTGTGTGTTGCTTGAAATTTCAGCATCTGCAGATTTCCTCGTGTTTGCGACCTGTACTCATTACTTTGGATAATGTGCCAAAAGCTTTCTTTATACCCCTATCTAGCTGTGACGCCACTGTCAATGAATTATGGATTTGTATTCCCAGATTCCTTTGCTCTACTTCAAAAGTAATTCACTGTGACATACTGACGTCATGAAAAATAACCCATTCCTCCTTCTCTTTCTTTCCAGAAATGGTAATTTTGTCAAGTAACATGTACAAAATGCTGGGGGAATTTGACAGTCGGCTTCTGTAGAGGGAAATGAGCAGTTCACATATTGGACCTAATGAATGGTCTCAGCCCAAAACACTGACTGTTTATTCCTCTCCATAGATGCTGCCTGACTTGCTGAGTTCCTCTAGCATTTTCTGCGTGTTGCTCAAGATTTCCCACATGTGCAGAATCTCCTGTGTTTTATTTTTCTCAGGTCCTAAATGGCATCACTTCGTGACCATTCTTGTGAACCATTTGACCACATTTGACAAAAGGGCTGCTGCTTGTTTCTTTTATTTTCATTGAATCCGTGTTTGGGTGGCGAGGTGGAGATGCATATCCACCAAAGGAGGTGTAAGACACTTCCATTCCACTAGCCTGCAGGTCACCCTTGGGCAAGGTGTAGCACCTGCTTAGCCCCCCTAGATCAGGATCACGTGTTCTATCACTAGCATTTGTTGTCTTTGTGGCAGCAGTACAATGTAGCACATAATAATGGTAGAAAAACTGTAAATATATATAGTTAAAATTTTAAAAAGTAGTGAGGTAGGGTTCATGGGTTCAATGTCCATTCAAAAATCGAATGACAAAGGGAAAGAAGCTTTTCCTGAATCATTGGGAGTGTGCCTGCAGGCTCCTGTGCCTCCTTCCTGACCGACGGTAACAACGAGAACGAGGCATGACCAGGGTGATGGGAGTCCTTTCTGAGGCATCGCTCCTTGAAGATGTCCTGGATACTACTGAGGCTGGTGCCCATGATGGAGCTGACTAAGTTTACAACTCTTTGCAGTTTATTTCAATCCTGAACAGTAACACCCCTCCTCCCCCACCCCATACTAGACAATGATGCAACCAGTTAGAATGCTCTTCACAGTAGAAATTTTCTAGTATGTGTGGTGATGTACTAAATCTCCTCAAACTCCAAATGAAATATGATAATGTTGGGGATAACTTCACTTACCCTATCATTGAAATGTTCCCACAGCCATCTCATGTTCTTGCTATTTATTGCTTACATATTTATTTCATTTTGTTTCAGCATTTGCGCAGTTTTTCGTCTTCTGCACTCTGGGTGAACGTCCAAGTTTGGCAGTCATTCATTGATTCAGGTTATCCCCAAAATCATCATAATTCATTTGGAGTTTACTTAGAATCATTGACTATTATAGTTACTATTCTATAGGTTTGAGTTTGCCCACAAGAAAATGAATCTCTGGGTTGTATCTGGTGACGGATACAGTATGTACGTTGATATTACATTTACTTTGAACACTGAACTTCCTAAAGGTTTGTCTATTGATGGGTCCTCAGGAGACTGTAGAGGCCAGTCTGGTATCTACATATTCATAGAAGTAGTAGCTGTGGTTAGTGGTTGGGTCTTTTTGATGATCAGTCCCTTCCTTCATAGCTACCATTCATTCTCCACAGTTCTCATGTAGCGCAGCTCCCTCTTGAACAGATTTATCTATTGGGAGCGATGCCTTCTCAGGTTTTGGATGCCATGTGGAATTTCTCCAGGCTGATTTTGCTGTTATTCTTGAACCATTTCCTTTGCCCACCGGGGGCTCGCTGGACCTCCCTTCAATTGGGAATAAAGGACCTGTTTGGAGAGTCGTGAGTTAGACTTCCAGATGAGACGACCTATCCATCAGAGTTGGTATTGCTCATCGTGGAAACCGTCAGATACACAGCTCCGAAACCTTGCTTCAGCTGCTCCCTCTTAGCGAGAACAGATTTTAATGTTAAATGTCACACATGGGTCCAATGAAGACCAGTGCTTTATTGATGTGGGAAAAATGGAAGCACCTTTAATGGGTACATGAGAGGAAGTATTGAAATATAGCAAGGTGCTAAATAAAGTTCAGAGATCCACATCAACTTACTATCAAAGTGCCTATAAGTCATAGTCATACTTTATTGATCCCGGGGGAAATTGGTTTTCGTTACAGTTGCACAATAAATAAATAAATAGTAATAAAAAACAAAAATAATTAAATAGTAATATGTAAATTATGCCAGGAAATAAGTCCAGGACCAGCCTACTGGCTCAGGGTGTCTGACCCTCCAAGGGAGGAGTTGTAAAGTTTGATGGCCACAGGCAGGAATGACTTCCTATGACGCTCTGTGTTGCATCTCGGTGGAATGAGTCTCTGGCTGAATGTACTCCTGTGCCCACCCAGTACATTATGTAGTGGATGGGAGACATTGTCCAAGATGGCATGCAACTTGGACAGCATCCTCTTTTCAGACACCACCGTCAGAGAGTCCAGTTCCATCCCCACAACATCACTGGCCTTAGGATTGAGTTTGTTGATTCTGTTGGTCTCTGCTACCCTCAGCCTGCTGCCCCAGCACACAACAGCAAACATGATAGCACTGGCCACCACAGACTCATAGAACATCCTCAGCATCGTCCGACAGATGTTAAAGGACCTCAGTCTCCTCAGGAAATAGAGACGGCTCTGACCCTTCTTGTAGACAGCCTCAGTGTTCTTTGACCAGTCCAGTTTATTATCAATTCATATCCCCAGGTATTTGTAATCCTCCACCATGTCCACACTGACCCCCTGGATGGAAATAGGGGTCACCGGTACCTTAGCTCTCTTCAGGTCTACCACCAGCTCCTTAGTCTTTTTCACATTAAGCTGCCGATAATTCTGCTCACACCATGTGACAAAGTTTCCTACAGTAGCCCTGTACTCAGCCTCATCTCCCTTGCTGATGCATCCAACTATGGCAGAGTCATCAGAAAACTTCTGAAGATGACAAGACTCTGTGCAGTAGTTGAAGTCCGAGGTGTAAATGGTGAAGAGAAAGGGAGACAAGACAGTCCCCTGTGGAGCCCCAGTGCTGCTGATCACTCTGTCAGACACAGTGTTGCAAGCACACCTACTGTGGTCTGTGTATATGTCACCGTATACGTATGTGGAGGTTCATTTTCTTGCAGGCATTCACGGCCGAACAAGCAATGCAATAGAATCAATGAGAAACTATGTACAAAGAAAGACTGACAAACAACTAGTGTGCAAATTCAAAAAAAAAATTAATTAGTACTGAGAGCCTGAGTTGTGAAGTCCTTGAAAGTCAGTCCATAGGTTGTGGAATCATTTCGGTGTAGAGGTGAGTGAAGCTATCCACACTGGTTCAGGAGCCTGATGGTTGACGGGTAATAACTGTTCCTGAACCTGGTGGTGTGGGACTTAAAGGCTCCTGTCCCTCCTTCCCAGCGGCAGCAGCGGGAAGACAGCATGTCCTGGATGGTGGGAGTTCTTGCTAGGTGCTGCTTTCTTGTGGCAGCACTCATTGTAGATGTGCTCAGTGGTGGGGAGGAGTTGTATCCATCATTTTTTTGTAGGTTTTTCCATTCTGGGGCACTGATATCTCCATACTCGGTTTTCAAATTATAAAGAAAACCATAATACATTAGAAGTTATTGTTTAACGCACAATCAAAACTGTGGATATAAAGTCCTCTAATTCTGCTTTCTCATTATATCCGGTGAATAGGAATTTATGGGGTTTTAACTCAACTCATCCATCAAACTGTTAATCTAAATTCTATTTTATTCCATCTAACTGGTGTTATTAATAAAAGCAATCAATGTTGATAGTTTTTCTATGATTAGAGGTGGAGAGGGTTAGTAACATTCGATTCCTGGGTGTTAATATTCCAAAGGATCTGTCCTGGACCCAGTGAAGAAAGCACAACAGCACCTCAACCTTAGGAATCAGTGGAGATTTGGCATGACATTGAAAACTTTGACAGACATCTATGGACATGTAGTGGAGAGTGTATTGACTACATCACAGCCTGGAATAGAAACATGAATGGTCTTGAATGGAAAATCCTACAGAAGTTAGTAGATTCGGCCTAGTACATATGGATAAAGTCCTCCCAACCATTGAGAACATCATCATGAAATGCTGTCATAGGAAAGGTGCTTCCATCGTCAGAGATCCCCACCACCCGGGCCATGCTCTTTACTCGCTGCTGCCATCGGGTTGAAGGTAGAAAACCTCAGGACTCGCACCTCCAGGTTTGAGGACACTTACTATCCCTCAACCATCAGGTGCTTGAAAGGGGTTAACTACACTCACTTGCCCATACATTGAGGTGTTCCCACAACCAATGATCTACTTTAACGATGCTTGTTACCTCATGTTCTCGTTATTTATGCTTATTTATTCATATTTGCATTTCCACAGTTTGTTGTCTTCTGCACTCTAGTTGATCTTTCATTGATCCTGTTATAGTTACTATTCTATAGATTTACTGGGTATGCCGACAAGAAAATGAACTTCAGGGTTGTATATGGTGACATATGTGAGGGGTGATTGATAAGTTCGTGGCCTAAGGTAGAACGAGTCAATTTTAGAAAACCGAGCACATTTATTTTTCAACATAGTCCCCTCCTACATGTACACACTTAGTCCAGCGGTTGTGGAGCATACGGATCCCTTCTTTGTAGAAGTGGTCCACAGCAGGGGTGATTGATAAGTTCGTGGCCTAAGGTAGAAGGAGATGAGTTATTAACTTCAAACTTTCTGCATTATCACTCAAAGAGTTGAACTACATGTGCATGTAACGAGAGCGTCTTGGACCTCCAGGTGGTCCACAGCAGAGATGATTGATAAGTTTGTGGCCTAGGGTAGAAGGAGATGAGTTATATGGCTCTCGTTACATGCACGTGCAGTTCAACTCTTTGAGTGAAAATGCAGAAATTTTGAAATTAATAACTCACCTGCTTCTACCTTAGGCCACGAACTTATCAATCACCCCTGATGTGGACCACTTATGGAGGTCCAAGACGCTGACTTCGACAAAGAAGGGATCCGTGTGCTTCATGGCCGCTGGACTAAGTGTGTAAATGTAGGAAAAATAAATGTGCCCAGGTTTTCTAGAATTGACCCCGTCTACCTTAGGCCACGAACTTATCAATCACCCCTCGTGTACTTTGACAACAAAATTTACTCTGAACTTTGGAGTTAGGTCCTCCTGCCCACCCAGCTCAGAACTCTCTGCAGGTCTGGGTGATTTGATCATATGCATCCTCGACGCTAGACCAGGTCCCCCTCACCTCACCACCACACAGGTCAACATTCTGACCTGATGCAGGGCCTCGACAAGAAAAGTCTACTTTGCACCTTTTGCCTCTGAAGGTTCTGATTGACCTGCTGGGGTCACCCGGCATTCCCTTTTCATTCTGAGCCTCAGCCAAGCCCAGTCCATTTTCGTTAATACGGTGAGCGCGAGGCTGGGTTTGCGGCAGTGCCTCGATAACTTAAACACGGGAAAATCTGCAGATGCTGGAAGTTCGAGCAACACACACACAAAATTGCTGGTGGAACGCAGCAGGCCAGGCAGCTTCTATAGGAAGAGGTACAGTCGACGTTTCGGACCGAGACTCTTCGTCAGGACTAACTGAAAGAAGAGATGGTAAGAGATTTGAAAGTAGGAGGGGGAGGGATGAAGCTAAGAGCTGGAATGTTGACTGGCAAAAGGGATACAGAACTAGAGGAGGGGGAGGGTCATAGGACAGGAGGCCTAGGGAGGAAGAAGTGGGGAGGGGAGCCCAGAGGAAGATGGAGAGAAGGCATCTCTTACTATCTCTTCTCTCAGTTAGTCCTGACTAAGGGTCTCAGCGCAAAACGCTGACTGTACTTCTTCCTATAGATGCTGCCTGCCCTGCTGCGTTCCAGCAGCATTTTGTGTGTGTTCCTCGATAACTTAAAATGCTTTTCACTCTTCTTGGTTGTGCTGTTTTCAAACATGCCCTATCTGTTCTGAATTACCATGCGTTTCCACATGCTGGCTACCTCGGAAATATTGTATTAACCGAATCAGAATCAGAATCCAGTTTAATATCACCAGCATATGTCCCGAAATTTGATGTTTTGAGGCAGCAGTACATTGCAATACATCATGATAGAAAGAATCTATAATTTACAATAAGAAACGTATGTAAAAATTAAATAAGTTGAAAAAATAGAAATAAAAAAGTAGTGAGGTTGTGTTCATTAGTTCAATGCCCATTCAGAAATCGGCTGGCAGAGGGGAAGAAGCTGTTACTGAATCATTGAGTGTGTGCCTTCAGGCTTCTGTACCTCCTCCCTGGTGATAGCAATGGGAAGAGGGCATGTCCTGGGTGATGGGGGTCCTTAACGATGGATGTCGCCTTTTTGAGGCATTGCCTTTTGAAGGTGTCCTTGATGCTGTGGAGGCCTGGCCTGCGATGGAGCTGGCTGAATTCGCAACTTTCTGCAGCTTTAATGATCTTGCACAGCAGCCCAGGATGATAGGATCCTGTGATCCCATCACGTTATACACAGCAGTGTTCTAGTACCTGGTGCAAGCCTTCCCTCCAATATCTAGGTAGCGTAGGGGGCATCTTGGTAACATAGCCGTTTAGGGTGCCAGCGATCAGCAACCAGTGTTCAATTCCCACCGCTGTCTGTAAGAAGTTTGTAAATTCTGCCCATGACCACATCGGCTTCTGGGTGCTCTGGTTTCCTCCGACTTTACAAAAACATACAGGTTAGGGTCAGTCAGTTGTGGGCATACGGCATTGGCACTATCAGCGCCGTGACTCCTGCGGGCTGCCCCCAGCACATTATGAGATCGAGGTGGTCATTGGCGCAAATCAAAGCATTTCGCTGTTTGTTTTGAGGTACATGTGACAAATAAACTAACCTTTCATCGATAGGTAATTTAATGATGCTGCGATGCACCCTTGGATACGCTGGGACACATCATCAGTGACGTACCCTGGGCTCATCGGGTGTTTTGGGCCTTTCAACATCAGGCACCCTTGCTCAGGCGACCCAGTTAGGGTTGATCAGGCCCCAGCTTGTCTCCTGGCCCACGGGCCACACCTCTTGATCCATCGCCATCTGGAGGCTCGCTCAGCAAAGCCTCTGTGATGGTCCTGATGGCTCCTTGCAGTCCCCTAATGCCAAGGAGAGAGTAGCAAGCAGCTGGCAAGCCTCTGTAGGCTCACATTGTGCCCTCCACCCCTGTCTTTGGCACTGCTCTACCAGCTCCTGGTATTTGGCTTTCTTACACTCGCCTCCTCAATCCAGTCTTCCCAAGGCACTGTCAGTTCAAGCACAATCACCTGCTGCGAGGTCTCTGACAGATTGACCACGTCAGGCCTCTGGAAAGATGATGTGGTGCAGTCAGGGAACTTTAATTTCTTGCCAAGATCGACTCTCAGTTGCCAGTCAGAGAGTCAGTTTGAAGATCTTTGCTCGTCTTATCCCCGCTCCCAATATGTCAGGAGGTGGTCAAACTCCCAAAAAAGAGTTCCTCGTTCAAGTAAATCTTCACAGGTAAGGGCACAGCATTTCTGAAGGAACGTTATTTTCTCACAGTTGTTAACGACACTTTCCTGACGTGTTTATATGTAGCCCACGAGATCTATCAATTACCCAGGCAATGATCGTAGTCCCATGTGGATGTGTGATGTTTTTCTACAGCCTCTATTTTAAAATCTCCTCGATCACACTTTCTCAGGAGTGTTGAAGGAGCTTCACAGTGTTAATTGCTCGTGTTCTAAATGTCGAATAGCTTTGAAGTTTTCTGAGGTGAATGTTTGAGGCCAGTTTGCAGCCCCTCCATTTGTTTTCTATTTCGAGCATGGGGTGCTCGTGAAGCTTCTTGGCGCATTGAATTCTGGTAAAGTCTGTGTGCATGTGTATGCACGCACGCCCGCCACTCATTTAATCTGTGTAAGTGAGATGAGCTTTTCATGTTGTTGAATATACGCATATGTAGCGTAGCGGTTAGCACGACGGTTTACAGTACGGGCGACCCGGGTTCAATCCCCGTCGCTGCCTGCAAGGAGTTTGTACGTTCTCCCCAAGATTGAGTGGGTTTCCTCCGGGTGCTCCAGTTTCCTCCCACAGTCCAAAGATGTGCCAGTTGATAGGTTAATTAGTCATTGTATATTGTCCGGTGATTAGGCTAGGATTAAATCGGGGGTTGCTGAGCGGCGTGGCTCGAAGGGCCAGAAGGGCCTATTCCGCTCTGTATTGCAATAAAATAAAAATAATGATATGTAATAATAATTATCATATATTATTATCAGAATCCAGATCAGGGTTAATATCACTGGGATATGATATTAGAATTTATTTAAAAATTACATCCATTCTATAACGTGAGGGAGTAAAAATCTTTGCGTTATGACTGTTGCAATGTACAGACATGTGAATTTATAAATCTAACAGCTTGTGCGAAGAAGCTGTCCGTAGCCTGTCGGTCCTGGCTTCAATGCTGCGGTAACGTCTGCCAGACGGAAGCAGCTGAAACAGTTTACGGTTGGAGTGGCTGGTGTCCCCAATGACCTTCCAGGCCCTCTTTCTGCACCTGCTGCTGTAAACGTCCTCAATGGTTAATACGATTTGTTAACTGTCATGTAATCTGTTAACTTCGTGGCAGCGGTACAAAAAGATCTAGTGCTTAGTGATGTAGTGTCCATTCAGAAATCAGATGGCAGAGGGGAAGAAGCTCTTCCTGAGTCATTGAGTGTGTGCCTTCAGGCTCCTGTACCTCCTTCCTGACGGTAGCAGTGAGAAGGGGGCATGTCCTGGGTGGAAGGGGTCTTTAATGATAATATATAAAATTCTGTACACACCCACACGCACTCTTGATGCTCGGGCCATTGACCCTTTCTTTGTAATTGAGCACTTGAACTAAAATCTCAGCCACGGTGCGTGAATCTGAACTATTTCCTTTGAAAATAAGACGGGATGTTCTGGGAATGGAGAGGAGCAGAGTTCCAGTGGAAATTTTTTGAGCCAACACTGTATAAATGGACATGCTTTAGACACTTACGCATCGTCTGTAACCATCACTGTGGAGCTGGGCTGGTTGCATTTGCCACGTTTGAACCGGACCGTGGGGTAATCTGCCCGCCATTTGCGTTCTCTGTGAAAGTGAAATGCGCTTTCTGTAATTTAATGTTGTTGAATATAAGTTTGAAAGCATATCAATTACTCTTGGCCACAAACTGCAACTTCAGATGCCAGGTCATAAAGCAAAATTATCTGATGTTGAGACGTTACTGAAATAGGCTATGCAAAGGGTTAAGTAGAAACAGATGTTGCTTTGCACTGTGCTGAAGGTTTGAAAGTGATGGATGCCACAGTCTGGGTCCGCGGATTATTATAAATATATCCATAATGTCAACAGCAAGTCTGAAGTGTCATAAATCGACGATATTTCAGCATTTCGCGTGCTAGAGTAGTCCGTGAATTATGGTTGCAAGTGGCAAATTGTAGTGCACCCATTTAAATCTATGGACGTCAATCAGCCCTGTGGCATTAACACCGAACTCTCTTTGGACCACTTGCATAATTGTTTCCTAAGAATGCCAAGTCAGCAGTGACGTATCGACCTACCTTCTACATAACAAAGACATTGCAGAATACAGTTTGATTGTTGTGGTGTTGGCTGAGCTTGGCGATTAGCTTGCAGGCATTTCATCACCAGTACTCAGCGCGCAGTTAGTTTTCGGCGTTTCTCTCTGGGGCTACTCGGGTTTACGTAGGCCCCTGTTCACCTGGAGAAGAGGGATGCTTATGTTAGAATGCTGTTCCTGGACTACAGTTAAGCATTCAGCACCATCATTTCCCCCGGTCTCAAAAAGAAGCCCAGAGATCTCGGCCTGCACCCTGTTTTGTGCAGCTGGATCTTGGACTTCCTGTTGGATTGGCAGCAGGTGGTAAGGATGGCACACCTCACTTCTGCACACCCCCCGACTCTCAACACAGGAGACCCCCCAGGACTATGTCCTGAGCCCCCTCCTCTACCTATAGATTAGATTAGATTAGTTTAGATTCAACTTTATTGTCATTGTGCCGAGTACAGATACAAAGCCAATGAAATGCAGTTAGCATCTAACCAGAAATGCAAAGAATAGTACTGTGAATAAACAGTAAGTGCTACAGCACACAAATATAGAAGTACTGAGACAGTACAATATGGATGCAATACTGCTTAGTGCTGTGATGAGAGGTTCAGCAGGGTCACAGCCTCAGGGAAGAAGCTCTTCCTGTGCCTGCTGGTGTGGGAGCTATACACCCACGACTGTGTTGCCACGCACAGCTCCAATCTGCTGATCAGATTTACAGATGACACGACATTGATAGGCCTTATTTCCAACAATGATGAGACGGCCTGCAGAGGAGAAGTCAATGCCCTGACACAGTGGTGCCAAGAAAACAGCCTCTCCCTCAATGTTGAAAAACGGAAGGAGGTGATTGTGGACTACAGGAGGAACGGAGACAGGCTAGCCCCTATTGACATCAAGGGGACTGTAGTTGAGAGGGTGAGTAGTTTCAAGTTCCTCGGTCTACACATCACTGACGATCTCACCCGGACTGTACATACCAGCTGTGTGGTGAAAAAAGCACAACAGAGTCTCTTTCACATCTGACAACTGAAGAAGTTCAGCGTGAGTCCCCAAAGCCTCGGGCCTTTCTACAGGGGCACCATCAAGAGCGTCCTGACTGACTGTGTCACCGCCTGGTATGGGAACTGTACTTCCCTCAATCGCAGGGCACTGCAGAGAGTGGGGCAGACAGCCCAGCGCATCGGTGGATGTGAACTTCCATCCATTCAGGACACTTACAGCAGCGGGTGTGTAAAAAGAGCCCAGAGGATCATCAGGGACTCCAACTATCTGGCAAACGGTACCACAGCATTAAACCCAGGACCAACAAGGTCCAGGACAGCTTCTTTCACCAGACCATCAGATTTATTGAATTGAATGATTTTTATTGTCATTAAACATAGGTACAATGAAACTCTGTTTGGCTTCCTCTCAGGCAATTAAGTAAAGCGGTAGATAAAAACAAGACAGTAGTAGAAAAACAGTATTAAATAGATAAGTAGCAGACAATAAGTTGCAGCAGCACCAGAATATCACAGTAATGCACAAAGTGCCATTAGTACAAGTATTTGAGTCCTTGTGTGTGTGTGTGTGTGTGCTCACAATTTCAGTCATTGTTCTGTGGGAGTGCTGTGATGGAGGCCACAGCTCTGGGATAGAAGCTGTTCCTCAGTCTATTTGTTCCGGCTTTTAGCGTCCTGAACCTTTTGCTGGACGGCAGCGGGTCAAACAGGGCGTAGCCGGGGTGTGTGGTGTCTCTGGTTATGCCGATTGCTTTCCTCCTGAGTCTGCTGGGAGCTCCATCCTGACATATTCATTACACATTGATCTGATTGTACATACATGTATACAAAACGACGGTGTATACAATCTTAGTGTTTGGGCAGTATTCTCCCACATTTCCCTTCCTTTTTGCTTGTGCCTAGCGATGGAGACACAATACAAAGATTTTTTTACCCCCTCGTGTTTGGAGATGGATGTAAAGCATAAAAAAATTCCAATTCTAATTCCAATTCTAGTCCTTCTTTGAGGACTGACAGCAGTAATGTGGTTAGTCACATTTGACAGTCTGTGGGCCTAGTAGCTGTTAGGAGTCACCATAAAGCTTCTAGATGTTGATCTCACCTAGGAACAAAGCCAAAGAGTCTGTGTACGCAGCCAAGACCAAAGTTTGAATTGGCACATAAGAGATCAACTCCAGTTATAGTTCACCGCCAGAAGTTCATGTCTGTGATTGCAGTCCAGTAGTGGGAATTTTAAAAGTGATCCTTCAAAGTTCAAAATACATTTCTTATCAAAGTACGTATACATGAAACAACCTTGAGACTCGTCTTCTTACAGGCAGCCACAAAACAACCCATTTAAAAAAAAAAAGCTGGTCAAACATCTGATGTCCAGAGAGGAAATAAAATCATGCAAGCAATAAGAGTAAGCAAGTAGCATTTAGAGTGAAAGTGAGTCCTCAGACATGAAGCCCAGAGCAGGCCACAGCCTTGGCCTCAGTTCAGGGCAGAGCCGAGTAAACATCGCGGAAAAGCGAGCAGAACCGGTTCGACCCTTGCCTCTTGCCCCGACGCCCAGCCTTTTCAATCCACCTGGCCCGGTGTGTAAGTCGTCCAACATCGGGTTGTTCCCTGCACTAGGACCTGGGCCCTGCTCACACTGTGAAAGTGACATTAAGATTGCAGCTTCAGATTTCTGCAGCTCTTTGATCCTAAACTATTGGTATCTTGAATTCAAGATTGTTTATTGCTGATCTTCAACACTCGAGCGTAAAGTAGAAGGAAATAATTGGTACTCTGGATCAAGAACACAATAAGCATAAAGAAACACGGTAGCATAATGGTTAGCACAACAGATAACAGGTAACCTGGGTTCAATTCCCACCGCTGTCTGTAAGGAGTCTGTACGTTCTTGTGACCACATGGTTTCTTCCTGTTGCTCTGCTTTCCTCCCACAGTCTAAAGAGGTACTGGTTGGTAGGTGAATCGGTCATTGTAAATTGTTCTGTCATTGTGTTCAGATTAAATCGAGCAGCATGGGTCAAAGGGCCAGAAGGGCCTATTTCGTGCTGTATCTCAGTAAATAAATAAGTTTTTTTTATAAAAAAAGGCAGTTCCTCAAGAAGGCAGCATCCATCTTCTCTTTGCTACCATCGGGGAGGAAGAACAGGAGCCTGAAGACTCTTTTCCTCATTACTACCATCAGGGAGGAGGAACAGAGGACTGAAGATCCCTCTCCATTTTCAGAAACAGCTTCTTCCCCTCCACCATCAGATTTCTGAACAGTCCACCAATCCATGCGCACTATTCATCTTTTGTATTACTTATTATTTTATTTATTTTAAATTATAATAATTGTTTTTAATGTCTCGCACTGGGTTGGCCATAGAGCAAGCTGTTGCCCATGTAGTAAGCTCCCCCTCTCCATGCAACTGATGAAACCAAAGGAGCGGCAGAGACCGATACAGTTTGGCACCAGGAGTTGCCAGTCCACATTGTACTCAATGTAGGACAGCCTTATGAACTCCAGCGCCAGATTTTTCCCTTGGGATTTACTCCTGAAGCCTTCCCCGTGAGTGGATACAGCCGCAAGATAGCGGAGGTTTGAGATCAGAGTTTTCCTTATGAGCTGCCAACCATGGCTGACAAGCCCCATCTGACCCAAAGCAGGTGCTGTTAAGGCGCCAGTGACCCACCTTTGCCTCTTCTCCTGTCAGTAGAAATGGTTCCACTAGGATTTGTAGCTAAGCCTCACGTGAAGGCCAGGAGCTGGACTTGATTGTCAGAGGCTATTGGAGGCGCACATCATTGGGAGCATTTAATAGGTAGTGAGAGCTTGTCCCCATTACCACAAAAAAAAAATTTCTTGACATATGTCAGTGATAATAAGTCTGATTCTAAAAGGTTTGACCCAAAATATTGGCTATCCATTTTCCTCCAGATGCTGCCTGACTCCTTTGAGTTTCTCCAGCAGTTTGCTTTATGTAGAGTTTATTTCCTTTGTTGCTTTCTGCATTGTTTTGTGAAGGAGTAATCTTGGTAACCCAAATCCAATTACAAGTGGCTAGTATCGAATAGATCACGGTATTTACTGCTGGTAGATTACACAGGACAATAAATTTTTGGAAGTGCTGCTTCCTCAGAAATTACTTTTGTTAATGATAGACCGCTTGAAGCTGAACACAAATATAATTTCAGACTAAGAATTTGGAGAAGCAGGAGATTAACTTTTATTGAATATAATGCATTTAATTACGTAACACTGCTGACACTTCGCAATAGTTGAACTAAGCCAAAAATGTTTTGTTGATGATTTTGATTTGTACTCTTTGTCTGAGACTTCTCGCTTAAGTGTCCAACGATAATCAGCCAGCATTGATGGATTCCAGTTGCCCTAATACTGTTTATCCATGACCACAATGTCCTAGTGAAACCTTTCACCATGCTCGTCACTGACAGCGCCAAGATTTGCAGGGAAGAAGTCTAAACGGGAATGGAAAAAATGAATCTTTAGTGATATGTGGCACTTCATGGTTTTGTATGCTCGAAAAACGTTGTCAATCAGCTGCACGTAGTTTGGTGCTCTATGGTTGCCAAGAAAGTTTTCAAAAGCATCCTTGAATGCCTTCCATGCGATTTTCTCTGGTCTCACTAGAAGTTTCTTGAATTGCCTGTCACTGATGAACTGTTTGATTTGTGGACCAACAAAATGCCTCCCTTAATCTTGGCATCAGTTATTCTGACTTGAATTATGAATTGAAATTATAAATATACCATTTTTTTAAATGGTGCGTGGTAGGGAAATTTCCTTATGTTGTCCTGTGTTTGTCTTTGTTGAATAAATCCAGTCTGGTCTAAGTGGATTAGGCCAGGTAAAAGCTTTTCCAAGTGATTTTCCTGATCAGTAGTCCAAAGTCCATAAGATACATCCAAAATGATTCGGAAAGTAAAATCTTTGTTGCCCAGTGTTACAAGTGATTTGCAAATGAATGTACAAACTAGACAGTCCTAAGATATTTTAAAAATAAAGGCAAGTATGAAAGGGAAAGTGGCTTTGAAAATTTATTGTTGCCAAGAACTGTTCCTTGTGAACCTGTGCCAGGTGCAAAGATAACAACAGTGCTTTCTGAGTGTTGTGCAATGACACAGGAATTTCCTGCCTGTTCCTCTCTCTTCATCTCTCTTGCTGCTTGCTTTGACGTGCAGGTGTCTGTAGCTCCTTCTGAATTTTGCCCTCATTCAATGTCGCTGATATCAAACATTAATCACAACTCGGTGAGTCTGTGCGGCTAACGCTTAAGGTTGCTTCCAAACTTCCTGCAGAGAAATCAGCTGCACCAGGCTCATCTGAAATCCAGTTCCCACAAAGTCTCTCTCCCTAAATTAACAGCATATTAATCAACCATTTCAGTTTTGTTCAAAAAGTTCAAAGTAAGTTTATTATCAAGGTACATATGTCACCATATACAACCCTGAGATTCATTTTCTTGTGGGCATACTCAGCAAATTCCATAATAGAATAATAGGCATAATGGAAGACTGCACAAACTTGGGCATTCAACCAGTGTGCAAATACAAAAGAAAGAAAGAATGGTAATAAATAAATAAGTAATAAATATTGAGAGCATGAGATGAAGAGTCCTTGAAGATGAGTCCATAGGTTGTGGGAACATCTCAAGGATGGGGCAAGTGAAGTTGTCCCCTTTGGTTCAAGAGCTTGAGGGGTAGTAACTGCTCCTGAACCTGCGGAGTGAGGTGGTGTGAGGCCTGAGGCTTCTGTACCACCTTCCTGATGGCAGCAGTGAGAAGAGAGCTTGTCTTGGGTGGTGGTGGGGTGGGGGGGGGGGTCCCCTGATGATAGATGCTGCTTTCTTGCAGCAACACTTCGTGTAGATGTGCTCAATGGTGGGGAAGGTTTTACACATGATGGACTTGGCCCTATCAACTATTTTTGTAGGATTTCCTGTTCAAGGGCATTGGTGTTTCCATACAGGCTGTGATGCAACCAGTCAATATAATCTCCACTACACATCTATAGAAGCTCTATAAAGCCCTTATTAGATCACACTTTGAAAATTGTGCTCAGTTCTGGTCCCCTCATTATAGGAAGAATGTGGAAGCTTTAAAGAAGGTACAGAGGAGATTTATCAGGATGCTACCTCGATTAGAGAGCGTATTTTATGAGGATAGGTTGAGTGAACTTGGACTTTTCTCTTTGGAGCAAAAAGATGAAATAGAGGTGTACAATGAATAAACTCTTCTTGGGTTCCAGCCTTGTACCCAGCTGGAAGCCCGAGAAGAGTTATTTGGTCATGTATGCCGGAAAAGCACTAGATCCTTTTTCACTTACCTCTACGAGGTGTACAAGTTCAAGAGGGGTACTTGATAGAGGTGTACAAGATGATCACAGGCATAGATTGAATGGATAACCAGATACCTTTTTCCAGGCTGGACATGGTTAATATGAAGGAGGCGATTTTTGTGGCAAGCTGGCTGATTCATTGTCGTTATTACTCAGACTTTTTTTTTCTGTTAAAATTTCTGATTGATATATGTATTTGGATTTGACTATCCTAGCTGCCGTGGTGCGATTGGAACTCGTGTCACTCAATTAAGGGTTCCCAACCTGGGTTCCATGGACCCCTCGGATAATGATAGGGGTCCGTGGTATAAAAAGGATTGGGAGCCCCTGCTCTAGATCAATGGATGTCCATTCAGGCAGTTTAACCATCGTGCTGAAATACTGGATTAAGCATGCAGGCACATTCTACTGAAGTATATTGAAATTATTATAGGTACCCGTTAGTCTTGTGAGACCATGGATTTGCACCTTGGAAGGTTTCCAGGGCGCAGGCCTGGGCAAGGTTGTATGGAAGACCAGCAGTTGCCCATGCTGCAAGTCTCCCCTCTCCACGACACCGATGTTGTCCAAGGGAAGGGCACTAGGACCCATACAGCTTGGCACCGGTGTCGTCGCAGAGCAATGTGTAGTTAAGTGCCTTGTTCAAGGACACACACGCTGCCTCAGCCAAGGTTCGAACTAGCGACCTTCAGATTGCTAGACGAATGCCTTAACCACTTGGCCACGCGCTAACATTGAAATTAGCATCCCCTTAAATCATGCAATTACAGAATGTCGAGCACGGTAGGAGGCCAGGGGGATGTGTCGATGCCAGCTTTCTCCCCTTAACCCCTGGTTCATAGTTCACTGCTCTGCTAAGGTCTCTCCACCACGTGTTTGTCCAGCTGAAGGCCTCCACCACATAACGCAGGTTCCAGATTGCAGCAAGATACAGTGTAGAACTGTCCTTCATTTCCCCTTTTAATTCTATTAATTCACTTACCCTTTGTTTTATGCCATAAGACCCAGGAGCAGAATTAGGCCATTCGTCCATCGAGTTTGGTCTGCCATTCCATCATGACTGACTTATTCTCTCTCAGAACCCTATTCTTCTGTCTTCCTGCGATCCCCAGCACCCTTACTAATCAAGAAACTACAAAACGTACCCAGTGACTTGACTTCCTCAGACATCTGAGGCTATGAACTCCACAGATTCACCAATCTCTGGCTAGAAATTCCTCCTCATCTCTATTCTAAAAGGACATTTTATTCTGAGGCTGTGCCTTCTGTCCTGACACCCCCCAATATAGAAATCATCTTCTCCACAAACACTCTATCCAGGCCTTTCAATATCCCTGTGTCCTACTCCTTGACAGCTCCACCAGAGGAAATAGCCTCCATTATCTACCGTGTCCACTGCCCTCCTCAATTTCGACAGTTTGATCAAATCTTGCTTCACCTTTCTCTTTTAACTAAATAGTTCCAGCCACACGGACCCCTTGCTTATTGGTATTGGTCCATGGTATAAAAAGCATTGGAACTACTGCTTTACAACTATAGTCCTTCATCTCAGAAAGCAGTTGTACACATCTGTCCTCACCCCATCCTCTCGCCACCCCACCAGTGATAGGGTTCTTCTTGTCCTCACTAGCCACCACATCCAGCACATAATTCATTAACTTCTGCCATCTCCAATGGGATCCCACCATCTTTCTCCCACCCCCCCCAACTTTTTGCTCTCCTTATAGAACTCCCTTGTACATTCATCCCTTCCCACTGATCTCACTCCTAGCACTTATCCTTATAAGTGAAGCAAGTGCTACACTTGCCCCTACAACTCCTCCCTCACTACCATTCAGGGCCCTAAACAGTCCTTCCAGGTGAGGCGACACTTCACTTGTGAGTCCACTGGGGTCATCTACTGTATCCGATGCTCTCAGTGTGGCCTCCTGTATATCGGTGAGACCCGATGTGGATTGGGAGACCGCTTCACTGAGCACCTACGCTCCATCCAGCAGAAAAAGCGGAATCGCCCGGTGGCCACTTCCCATTCCAACATGTCAATCCGTGGCCTCCTGTACTGTCGCGATGAGCCACGCTCAGATTGGAGGAGCAACACCTTTATATTCCATCTGGGTAGGCTCCAACCTGATAGCATGAACATCTATTTCTCGATATTCTGGAAATTGCCCCCCCCCCACTTCATTCCCCTTCCCATTTCCCCCTCTCACTTTATCTTCTTGCCTGCTCACCACTTCCCTCTGGTGCTCCTCCATGGTCTTCTGTCCTCTCCTATTAGATTCCCCCTTCTCCAGCCCTGTATCTCTTTCACCAATCAACTTCCCAGCTCTTTACTTCACCCCTGCCCCCCCAGGGTTTCTTCCTCCCCTCCCTCCAAATTCTAACTCTGACTCCTCATACCTTTTTTTCCCGGTCCTGCTGAAAGGTCTCGGCTCGAAACATCAGCTGTACTCTTTTCCATAGATGCTGCCTGGCCTGCTGAGTTCCTCCAGCATTTTGTGTGTTTTGCTTGGATTTCCAGCAACTACAGTATTTCTTTCGCTCGTACATCTTGCCTAACTTCTCTTTAACACCTTCACATTCTTCCAATGAGAAGGCACCTGGAGTTGAACACAATGCTCCTGCTAAGGCTACACCATTGTTTTATAAAGGTTCAGCACAACCACCCAGTTTTTAGACTGCTTTCTCACCAGCCCACCACTTCAATAACTTTTGCACCATACTGCAGCTCCTGTATCTTCATTCTGCATTGCTCCCTGCCAAAATGCTCCATGTCACATTTCTTTGTATTCAACTTCATCTGCCACACACCTGCCCAATCCAGCTGTCTATCATTTTCCCCATAATGCAGCCAAAACTTTAGTTTCAAAATAGGAGCAGGAGTGGGTCACCAGATCTCTTTATTATTCCATATGACCATAAGAGATGAGAACAGAATTCGGCCATTTGGCCCATTGAGTCTGCTCTGCCACTTGATTTGGCTGAGTTATTTTCCCTTGCAATCCCCGAGGGGCAGCACAGTAGAGTAGTGGTTAGCACAACGCTTTACAGTACCAGCAGCCTGAGTTCAAATCCCGCCGCTGCCTGTAAGGAGTTTGTACGTTCCCCCTATGCACGTGTGGGTTTCCTCCCAAAGTCCAAAAGCCTACCAGATGGTCATGGTAAATTGTCCCATGATTGGGCTAGGATTAAGTCAAGGGATTGCTGGGCAGCATGGTTCAAAGGGCCAGTTCTGCACTGTATCTCAATAAAAATTTCCTGCCTTCTCCCCGTAACTTTTGACACCCTTTCTAAACGCTACTATGGACCTGACGCACGCTATTCAAGTGTTACCAGTGTCAGAGCAAGGAGTCAATAGAGACTGCACGTTGGAGCAAACAATCACAAATCCTAGGAGATGGAGAAGATGGAGAGCAAAGGCCATTCAGGAAGTGGTGGGTTGCGGACCACAACCCCACCTTAGAGATTTGATTGGGATGGTACTTTAACACAGGAGGAAAGCCCCCAGTTCTGTCAGTTAGTCATAGAAAAGTACAGCACAGGAACAGGCCCTTCAGCCCATCTAGTGCATCCAAACCATTTAAACTGCCCACTCCCATTGGAAGACAGAAAACAAGTACAGAACTCCTGCTACTAAGGAAGCTGGGTGACATCAGATGGCAGGCGCAACATGGACATCAAAAGAAGAATAGGGATGGCAAAAGACACCTTTATGAGAATGAAGACTATACTGACCAACAGTAAACTAGGCATGACAACCCGCCTCAGAGCACTGAAATGTTACATTTATCCAGTTATGTTATGTGGCTCAGAATGTTGGACAATATCTAGTAACATGAGGAAACAAATTGAAGCAGCAGAGATGTGGTTTTTTAGAAGGATGCGAAGAATATCATGGACAAAACGAATATCTAACGAGGATGTCATGAACAGAGCAAGCACAAAATGAGTAATAATGTATGAGATCATGAAAAGGCAACGTAACTTCATTGGACATGTGATTAGGAAAGAGGAGTTAGAATGCACGGTAATTATGGGAAAGATTGAAGGGAAGAAAGCAAGAGGAAGACAAAGACAAATGATGATGGAGACAGCAGCCAGAGAACTGGAAATGAATACCAATGAATTGATCCACTTGACCCAAAACAGGAGTGTGTGGGCCATGGCAGTCAAAGCTCAAACTGGGCTCGGCGCCTGATGATGATGATGGTGATGATGACTCCCATTGACCTGCACCAGGATCATAGCCCTTCATACGCCTACCATCCATGTCCCTATCCAAACTTCTCTCAAACGTTGAAATCGAGCTCGCGTGCACCACTAGTGCTGGCAGCTCACACCACCCTGTGAGTGAAGAAGTTTCCCCTCATGTTCCCCTTGAACTTTTCACTTTTCACCCTTAAGCCATGACCTGGAAGTGTCGTCCCACCCAACCTCAGTGGAAAAAGCCTGCTTGCATTTACCTTATCTATACCCCTCATTATTTTGTAAACCTCTTTCAAATCTCCTCTCAGTCTTCTGCATTCTGGTTGGCCGGATTTGATATTTAAAATCAATTCCCCCTCCTGGAAGCTTTGGATTTGATCCCAACCCACTGAGATGAAATGGCAGGGAAGGGGACGAGTCTGTTCCATCTCCCATTTTGGGTCTGTTGACCGCTTGGGATGTCCTCCCAGCTGCCAAGATTCCTGCGTGTGAGTTAAGGCACATACTTGCTGATCTGATAGTGCGGTATTTTTAATCTTGAGAAACAGCTGGCAATAGACTGCAAGGCTCTAATTCTGGTACAACTCCTCCCCTCGCCCCTCCCAACCACCTTCCCCAAAATTCACCACCAGAAGTAAGGCCAACTTTGGATCAGTCCAACTGGTTCAATTCCAAGCACGGGATTAAATAGCTTCCGCTCAAAGCCAAAGTTCAAACGTGGCAGCTTTAAATTGTTAATTTCACACCATGTGTTGACTCTCAGGGCGAGAACAATGTTCGCTGTCACTTTAACCTCAGTAATTACAAGCGTGTTCATTACTACTGCACTGGACATTATTCAATGCAAAGTAAGATGGCTGCCTTGAGGACTGCCTCATCTTCCCATCGGTGTTTGTACAGTCTAGTGGGATGAGAACAGGGTGGTAAATCTGTGGAATTTTTTTGCCACAGGCAGCTGTGGAGGCTGGGTACAATAAGGCAGAGGTTGATAGGTTCTTGATTAGTCAGGGTGTGAAAGGTTACAGGGAGAAGACAAGAGAATGGGGTTGAGCGGGAAAATGGATCAGACATGATGAAATGGTGGTGCAGACTTGATGGGCTGAATGGCCTAATTCTGCTCCAATGATATATGATCTTATCTATGTGACTTAATTTTGTAGTTGTTCTGTAAACTGAGGGATAGCTGACATCTTGCACTGAGCTGAGGGGTTTGCCACTGACTGCGGGGCAGAAAGCACTGAGGTTCAAAGTAAATTCTATTATCAAAGTACCTATATGTCACCATATAATACGACCCTGAGATTCATCTTGCTGTGGGCATACTCAGTAAATCTGTAGAATACTAACTATAACAGGATCAATGAAAGATCAACCAGAGTGCAGAAGACAACAATCTGTGCAAATGCAAATATAAATAAATCGCAATAAATAACGAGAACATGAGATAAAAGAGTCCTTAAAGTGAGATAATTGGTTGTGGGAACTTCTTGATGGGATAGGTAAGTGAGTGTAGTTATCGCCTATTGTTCAAGGTCCTGATGGTTGAGGGGTAGTAACTGCTCTTAACCTCTGCCTTAAATATACCCAATGGCTTGCATTGGCAGGTAAGCAACTACATGTGGAGTCATAAAATGAGATCTGCGTGCAGCTGGGATTCATTTCTCTCTGAAGCAGCATTTCATCCAGGGGGAAACTGGCTCACAGATGATCAATCAGCTACCAGAGCTCGGCGTTCGAATCTACTTTTCTAGAGACTCCTGTCCTATACTTTGACAGCCAGGGCAGCAACAATTGGATCCTGTAAACTAGCAAATTCAGGTTCCAATACAGATTTATTTCTCACAAGTAATTGACACAGACAGATAGTTGAGTTGTTTGCGTTAACAGCCAGCACATGCAAGGCAGACTCAAAGTTCAAAATACATTTAATATCAAAGTATGTATACATTATTCAACCTTGAGATTCATCTCCCTACTGGCAGCCACCAAACAAAGAAACCCCAGAAGAACCCATTTGAAAGAAAAGACCATCAACACCCAATATGCAGAGAGGGAGAGAGAGGGAAAAAAATCTCAAATTGTGCAAACAGTAAAGGTAAGCAAATAGCTTCAGAAGTGGAGTTTTACCAAAGACACCAAGCCAGACATCACTGCAGCTACAGCAGGCCACAGCCGCGGTTCACCTCGAAGCCAAGTAAACATTGCAAGATCACAGGCGCGAAGCCGGGTGTCACTGCAGCCAGCACTGCAGTTCAGTGTGGAGCCGCGGATCAGCGAACAGATCTGGCCTTCGCCTCTGGTCCCGATGCCCTGGCCTGGCGTTTAAATCGTCCAAACATCAGGTTGTTCCTCAGGACTGGCCCCCACCACCAGGACTCGGCCCATACCCGACCCCTCCGATTCAGCCTGGCATAAAGAGTTATGCTTCTGATTATTCAATGATTGGCTGGGTGCCTACGGAGGAGACAGATGTGTTACGGGCGACCTGGTAGCGTCGTAGTAAGCGCAGCGCTTTACGGCATCAGCAATCTCCAATCAGGGTTCAATACCTGCTGTGGTCTGTAAGGAATTTGTACGTTTTCTATAAGACTGTTGGGGGAGGGGGGTTCCTTCCACGTTATTTCCGAAGAACTATGAGTTAAGGCTGGTAAGCTGTTGGCACTGGAATTGTGGTGATATTTGCGGGCTGCCCCCAGCATATCTGCGGACTGTGTTGGTTGTTGACACAAAAGACACAATTCACTCTACATGTGGCAAAGAAAGCTAGTTGTTAAGCACTTTAAGCAACACACACAAAATGCTGGTGGAATGCAACAGGCCAGACAGCATCCATAGGAAGGAGCGCAATCGACGTTTCGGGTGTGTTGCTTGAATTTCCGGCATCTGCAGATTTCCTCGTGTTTGCGTGTTAAGCACTTTAATCTGCTTCAAATTACGGACATTATTTGAATTCTGACTATGCTGGAACTGAAAGCAGATCCGTGACTGCGCCATATCAGAATCAGCACTGTGTCTTCTTTGACGTGAGGTTTGTTGTTTCGTGGCAGTATGACTTATAACTTGCAGAATAAATACATAATGCAAAAATAAAAGAAATAATGATGGAGTGTTTGCAGGTGGTGGGGTGGGGATACGTCTGTACCAGAGGAGGTGTAAGGCGCTCCTTCCCTCCGCTGGCCTGCAGGTCACCCTTGGGCAAGGTGTAGCACCTGTTTAGCCCCCCCCTGATCAGGGTCACGTGAAACCAGGGGAGAAGGTGGTGGATGGTCGTATGAGCAGCTGATGCACATCACAAGTCCTCCACCTCCCGCCCAGAGAACAAATTGCAGAAAAATAATAGGTGGAGGAAAATAGGAAATAGGAGTGGTACTAATGGGATGTTTCTGAGATGGGCGTGAACAATGTCCTACAAAAATATTAAATATAAGTATATTGGCTGACAGACTTGAGTGGAGCACCAACACAGAGGCTGTGTACAAGAAGGGCCAGAGCTGCCTCTACTTCCTGAGGAGACTGAGGTCCTTTGGAGTCTGCAGGCCTCTCCTTCACGTGTTCCACCACTCTGTTGTCACCAGAACAACCTTCTATGCGGTGGTGTGCTGGGGCAATGACATCAACACAGGTGATGCCAACAGGCTCAATAAACCGATTAGAAAGGCTGGTTCAGTTATAGGCGTCAGAATGGACACACTGGAGGCTGTGGTAGAACAAAGGACTCTACAGAAAATCCTGGCAATTCTGGACAATGGTTCTCACCCTCAGCATGCCACCTTGGCTGAACAGAGGAGCACTTTTAGTAATAGACTAAGACAACTGCTCCGCTTCAAAGAGTGCTATATGAGGTCACTCTTACCCTTGGCCATTAGGCTCTATAAAGAGTCAACCTATAGCCGGGGAAGTGATGACCCTCTCCCATTAGACTGTTTGAAGTAACTTATTTTTTTATTCTTTCTAATTCTCTTATAATATTTATAGATCTGTGCACTTGTAATCTACTGTGACACTGTAGATTTCCTTTGGCATCAATATCTCTCTATTGTTAAGCAGGAGTCTGTGGTGGTGTACAGAAATTCCTAAGATGGTACAAGGGCTTGGTGATCTGGAAAGGATAGAATCATGGAAAAGCACAGCACAGAAACAGTCCATTCATTCCATCTAGTCCGTGCTAACCCATTAGACTGCCTACTCTCAGAGATTTTTGTATTGGGACCATTGACCTCCATACCCCTCCCATCCATGTACCTATCCAAACTCTCTTAAATGTTGAAATGGAGCTTGCGTGGACCACTCACACTGGCTGCTTGTTCCACACTCTGAGGACCCTCTGAGTGAAGGAGTTTTCACTTCTGGGGGAAACCGGTGACATAAAATATAAGAAGGTTGTGGCATAAGCATGCAGCAAGGATAACAATGGAGTACTGTAATTGGATTAAATATTTAACTGAGACATGTTGGCCTCTACACACGTTTGGCAACTTACTGTGGGGGTGACGAACCGTGCCCTCCAAGACAAATAAAAAAACACACACACACACACACACACACACACACTTGAAAGCCCGTGTAAAAGGTGAGTTCCTCCCACGTGTAGGAGGCCCAGCGGATTCAATCGGCCGCGCACATACGTGCCACGTCCTCACAATTGATCCGATAAGGTTCAGAAGTCAAAACTAGATCCAAAAGGAAATGTAGAAAAGGGGGTCCAGCAGGACAATTGTTTTTGTGTGTGTGTGTGTGTGTGTGTGTGTGTGTGTGTGTGTGTGTGTGTGGCGGGGTGGGGGCAGTGCATGTAATTTTCTGTCTCAGTGGGAGTTGAAGATCCACATCCCCTTGCTTAATGGTATTGGTCCATGGTATAAAAGAAGTTTGGGAACCCCTGAACACAAACACAGATAAGGATACGCCGTGGAAAGCAATAGAGGGTCTGCTTCTAGGGTCCATGCGGGGTGGAAGCGTGGATGCCAGTATATATCCATTGGGCTGAATGGCCTCCCTCTATGCTGTAGATACAGTATAATACCGAATTCCAATCATACTGATGTGCATCACAATGAACTTTAATAATTCTTGAGCTTTTATTGTATGTTTTTTTTTCCAATAAGTAACACAATTTTGTCAGGTAACATAAACCTCATTTAAGGAAAATATGCTGCAGGTTTTGATTGTTACACGTAGTTGAATACAGGAAATATATTCATCTACAAAGATATTTTCGAACCCAGCATCCTTTACTCTTTCATTCCAGATCAGGCTTTAGAACATAGTCATAGAAAAGTACAGCACAGAAACAGGCCTTTTGGCCCATCTTAGTCCACGCCAAGCCATTTAGATTATGAGGACACACAGTCCTCTTTTATTGTCATTTAGTAATGCATGCATTAAATGATATAATATTCCATTTAAACTGCCTACTCCCATTGATCTGCACCCGGACCATAGCCGTCCATACCCCTACCATCCACGTACCCACCCAAGCGTCTCTTAAACATTGAAAACATTGACACGATGACTTAACCTGGGAGTTCTCAGGATCCATGATTGTAAATTTGCTGGAAATGGTATAGACTGTTTATTGAAAACAGAACAGTACAGCACAGGAATTAGCCCTTGGGCCCACGATGTTGTGCCAAAATAAACTAGCAATTAAACCCTAACTAAAGTAATTCCCTACACAATATCCATATTCCTCCATATGCCTGTCTAAGAGTCAGTTAAACACCTCCATCATATTTGTCCCCACTTCCACCTGTGGCAGCATGTTCCAGATACCAGCCACTCGGTATAAAACAAAACCGGCCTCGTGAACCTCTTGCTCTCTCCATAGATCAGTTGTTCCCAACCTGTGGTCCACGAACCCCTTGCTTAATGGTATTGGTCCATGGCGTGTAAAAGGTTGGATGATACCAACCTTTAGACGATATCATCTAGTATTAGACATTTCAGCCTTGGGAGAAAGAAACTGTCTGCTCTGTCTGTGTCTCTCATAACCTTATAAACCTCTATCACAGGGGTTCCCAACCTGGGGTTCACGGACCTCTTGCTTAATGGTGTTGGTCCATGGCAAAAAATAAAAGGGCTGGGTAGCCCTGCTCTATCAGGTCTCACCTCGGCCTCCACTGCTCCAGAAACAAAAACAACCCAAGTTTGCCCAGTCCCACCTTGAGTACATGCCTTCTAATTCAGGCAGCATCCTGGTAAACCTTCTGCACTCCCTCCAAAGCCTCCACATCCTTCCCATAACTGGGAGTGACCAGAACCGAATGCACTCTGGATGTGGCACTAGCCAGTGATTTATAAAGTTGCAACATAACTTCCTGGAGGAAATTGGTAAAAGTTTGTCTTTCTCAGGACTATGTTAAGAAAAGTTGCTCCTGACCCAAGTAAAATCCAATTAACAAAAACTCTTTGCAGTGCCTTGACAAGAATTCTGAAGTATCTTTTTTTCTCTTTACAGGTTAAAATGCTTTTGATGCTACAAGAAGCTTTTCAGACTCAAAGGCAAAAAAGGTTTGGAACAAGACAAGTGAAAATTGTGCTGGCGCCATTTTCAACACTTGAGATATAAAACCCAGTCAGGAGAGGCAACCGATAAATGCCCAAAGAAGGGGGGAAAGGCTTTTGGACAGAGAGATAAGTTATTTTGCAACCTAGCTAATCCCTCCCCAATCTGAACTTGGCCTTTTAAAGGGAGAGTAATGACTGACATGATGAACCTCAAGGAGACGTCAACTCGCCAGCTGAGGCTTAAGCTGGCCAGCTTGGCGCGGCGGGTGGATGAACTGGAGGAAGCCACCCGAAGCCTCCATCGGATGGAGGATGAGATTATGGACCTGCAGGACAAGGTCATTCAGGGCGAGGGCAGCAACTCCAGCCTCCTGTCCGAGGTGGACGTCCTGCGCAAGCGCGTCCTCGCCATCGAGGGGAAGGACGAGGAGGTGCGGAAGGCCGAGGACATGTGCAGGAACCTGAAGGAGAAGCTGGAGGCAGAGGTCAAGCTGAGCAAGGACCTCAAAGAGGAGATTGAGAAGCTGCAGGACAGGATGGCAGAGCTGGAAAAGCTGGAGGAGGCATTTAACAGGAGCAAATCGGACTGCACTCAGCTGGGCCTGAGCCTGAACGAGGAGAAAAACCTGACCAGGAAGCTGACGTCCGAGCTGGAGCTGCTCCGCGGCAGGGTGAAGGAGCTGGAGTCCTCCGAGAACCGACTCGACAAAACAGAAAAATCCATAATCGAGGAGCTGGAGAAGTTAAAATCTCTAACGGTCGTCTTAGCCGAGGAGAGGAAGAGCATGAATGAAACACTGCAAGAGAACGAGCAAGTTATACAGGACCTGACAATGAAATTGGAAATGAATAACAGATTAAACACGGTGGATCAAAGCAAGAACTCCTCGAACCTCCGGGCAAACGTCAATGAGAAGACATACGGTTATACAGGGGACCGAGGTGATCTCAGGATAGAGGAGAAAATGACCTCTGGCCTCTCTTCCAAAGGAACCTTAGGAAAGGGGGGGTTGGACGCTCTGACTATAACACACAACGTTGAGCTCAGAAACAAGGAGACTCAGGGAGGCCAAGAGGACAACAAAGTTAAGGAACTCACTCAAGAGATAGAAAGATTGAAGAAACGCCTCACCTTCCTCGAGATGGTGGAGGAGGACCTGAAGAAGACGGAGGCAAAGCACAACGAGCTGCAGGAGAAGTACCTGAACGAGCAGTCGCTCGCCAAGCTGCTGGGCAGCCAGATCGAGGAGATGAAGCAGCAGATGTCGAGGGAGAAAGCCCCGAGGAACGGCGAGACCCCACAGCAGGAGGTGCGCGTCAGGTCCCGGCAGGACAAACCAAAGTACAAGGGCGTCGCAGCGGAGCCGCAGGTCCCGAAAGAGAAACCTCAGGAGGTTTCATCACAGCCAAGGTCCCAGAGGGAGAAACCGAGGAACCGAGACTTGTTACTGGAGGACAGCAGCACAGTAAAGAGCTACAGACGTCCTCTCAGTCCCAGTACTGGTAGACGCTTTCAGCGGTCGTCTTCGAACCCAAGGGTCACGCCTGGTGAGAAGAAAACCGAGGAGAAGGCTTCTGCACCCTGCTCCGAACAGAAAGATCAGGAGCTGCACTCAGAGAAAGTCAGGAAGATGAGGGAGCCTCCGTCTGTGCTGAGTCGCTACCCTCCCGCGGCCAACGAGTCCAACGTGAAGAGACCCTGGGGCGCTCAGAGTAAGCAGAGCGTAAATGGACCCAAGAGCAAACTGGATAGAGATGATGGGGAGCTGGAGCAATCTTCCCTTTCAGACAGACAGAGAAAAACGCCAAGTTATTCAGAAGTTTCCGAGAATGAGAAATCGGCGTGTCAGAATGACGTTAATGGCTCGGGTGAACAGCTGTTATCCACAAGTGCTCCCCCTGCCCTTCAGAATGGAATGATGGCCCCCTACAGGAATCACTCGGCCTCCCCGCCTTCCCTCAGCGAAGCCAAGAACTCCTTCGTGGTTGAGTTTGAGGTGCCCCTGGCCACCGACCACGAACCCGCGCCGGCAAAGCCGGCGGAGAAGCCGCTGTCCAACCCAGGGGCTGTGCCAGGAGGCTCGCCGACGACAACGAGGCCCCGGCGGTCGAAGTACCTGCATTCCTCGAGGTCCCAGGACCTGGGGCTGGAGTACACCGCCGTGAAGTGTTGCCCGGTGGAAGACCCCCTGAGGTACAAGCGCGTGGAAGCGGCCGTGGCGGAAGACGCTGCCGCGAGCCAGAGGGCGGGCCCAGAGCTGAAGAGGGTGTGCAGCCCTCGCGAAGGCCTGAGGTCCAAAGCTGTCATTAAGCCGGCTATCATCGCCATCGACAAGAAGGAAGTGATGATGGCGGGGGGGGAGGCGGGCGCAGGGGAGCAGCGGCTCTCTCCCAGAGCGGTGCCAAATAAAGTAACCAGCAGCATTATGATACTTCCGTCGGAGCTGTCGTCTCAGAGGGGTAGCAGTGCCGCGGTGCCAAAGGAGAAACATACCTGCACTAGCAACATCACCATCGGCGCCGGTGACGGGTCCATTCAGAGGAGTAACATCAGCATCCCGTACGAGATATCCATCTGCCGGAGCGATATCACAATGAAGCACATGGAGTCGGACAGCAGCGAAGAGGACGAGACGGAGTCCGTGTCCGGGCTCTCTGTCAGCAGTGGGGTCACGGTGAGGTCTTCCGAGACGGCAGACGACGATGGCGTCTGCAACAGCATCGCCTCCTACCGGTCGAGGAGGAGCCGGCTGGAGACGAGGAACGCCGCTGCCGCGGACCCAGCGGAAAGGAGCGCCTGGAGGAGCGGCCGCGCGGAGTCCCTGAGCGAGCCCGCCAGGCAGGAGGGGGACCTGGGCCTGGACTACTCCCGGCTGGCCTCCCGCAGGGCCAGCCACCAGGGCAGCACGGGCGAGACGGCCGAGCGCCGCAGCAGCGGGGCCGCGTCCGAGGGGCTGGCCGCGAGGCCGAGCAATGGCTCGCATGCTTTGGACACCGCGGAGTCCCGGAGGTGCATCGCGACAGATCCCAGCCGGAGTTACGTCAGCGTGACGGAAACAGTTACCCGAAGGAAGCAGACCGTTTCAGTAGCGTCCAAGGTGGCCGACTGGAACAACAGCTGTTCTCAGGTAAGTCCGCTTCACAATGCCGTGCCTTTATAACAAGATGTTGGGTGATACCTCTCCACTCTCATAAGAACATAAGAAATATGAGCAGGAGTAGGCCATCTGAGCCAGTGAGCCTGCTCTGCCATTCAGTAAGATCATGGCTGATCTGCCCTTTTCCCCAAAACCCTTAATTCCCTTACTATGCAAAAATCTATCCAACCTTATCTTAAATATACTTACTGAGGTAGCCTCCACTGCTTCATCGTGCAGAGAATTCCACAGATTCACCACTCTCTGGGAAAAGCAGCTCCTCCTCATCTCCGTCCTAAATCTACTCCCCTGAATCTTGAGGCCATGCCCCCTAGTTCTAGTCTCACCTACCAGTGGAAACAACTTTCCTGCCTCTATTTTGTCCATCCCTTTCATAATTTTATATGTTTCTGTAAGATCTCCTCTCATTCTTCTGAATTCCAGCAAGTACAATCCCAGGTGACTCAGTCTCTCCTCATGGTCTAACCCCCTCATCTCTGGAATCAACCTGGTAAGCCTCCTCCGCACCACCTCCAAGGCCAGTATATCCTTCTTCAAGTATATAAGGAGACAGAGAAACATAGAAAACCTACAGCACAATACAGGCCCTTCAGCCCACAAAGCTGGGCTGAACATGTCCTTACCTTAGAAATTACCTAGGGTTGCCGATAGCCCTCTGTTTTTCTGAGCTCCATGTACCTGTCCAGGAGTCTCTTAAAAGACCCTATTGTATCATAGGAATTGCTGTCTATGTGTCTTTCTTATCAACTTGTCCCTCCCCACTAATCTCCCTCGTGGCACTTATTCCTGCTAGCATGACCTGCCCATACACCTCCTCCCTCACCTCCATTCAGGTGAGGCAACAGTACACCTGTGAGGCGATGGGGTCGTCCATTGTGTCCACTGCTTCCGGTGAGATCCAACACAGATTGGGAAGCCTCTTTATCGAGGACTTTTGCTCTGTCTGCCACAAAACACAGGATCTCCCCTTTCAATTCTACTTCCCTTCTGTTCCGTTCTAACACCAGAACTGGGAGATGACCTCCTGTACTCCCACAGTGAGGCCAAGCTCAAGTTGGAGCAGCAGCGTCTCATATTCCCCCTGGGTAGCCTCCAACCCCGATGGCACGAGCATCGATTCCTCTCACTTGAGATCATCAAAAGTCCCGCAGCTTCGTGGCGGGGCGTCGAAGTTCAATTCTGACGTCACCTGTAAGGAGTCTGTATATCCTCCCCATGGAAAGTGTGGATTTTCTCTGGGTCCTCCCACAGTCCAAAGACGTACCGGTTTCGTAGGTTATATCGGTCATTGTAAATTGTCCTGTGATTAGGCTCGGGTTAAATTGGGGGTCTCTGGGCAGTGAGGCTCGAAGGGCCTGTTCTATGCTTTCCCCTTAATAAAAGTAAATAAAAAATCTTAAAAAATGAAACAATGTATCTCCCCCTTTCCCTCCTTGTCCATTCCCCATTCTGGTTAACCTCCCTGTGTCATAGACAGAGATAGTTTTCTGTAGCAGGTACGTCTAGACGACAGGTATAAGGGGAGACGGAGGATGTTTAAAGGGGATTTGAGGGGTAATTTTTTCATACGTAGAGTAGTTGGTATCTGGTATAGGAGAAGGTGCCAAAGGCAGAAACAATGACAATTCTTACGAGGCATCTGGACATATACCTGGATGAGCAGGGCACAGACAGGAGACAGAATTAATCGCGGGGGGGGTGGGGTTTGATTATTTGAAGGCCAAGTTACAAGTTTAATTGCCATACAGCTAAATGAAGCAGCACTCCCTCCGCTTGTCTATAAGGAGTTTTCCCGTTCTCTCCACGAACACGTGGGTTTCCTCCGGGGGCTCTGGTTTCCTCCCACAGTCCAAAGACCGGTTGAGCAGGATAGTTGTTCAAACCAGAGCAACACAACATCGTCGCGAAAATGATTCCGTTGGGTGTCTCTCACGGTTTAGTACCGGGGTTGGGAAGGCGGATGGGATTAGATGGGTTAAGAAACAGTTATGAGACCCCCTCCTCCCACAATGTGACACTAACAGCTCTCACAGGGTTGTTCTCCAGATGCAAAGCAAAGGTTCCTTTAACAAAAGAAAACATACATTCAGTGGCCACTTTATTAGAGACCTCCTATACCTAATAAAGTGGCCACTGTTCATGGTCTTCTGCTGCTGTAGCCCATCCATTTCAAGTTTCGACGTGTTGCGCCTTCAGGGTTGCTCTTCTACACGTTGCTGCTGTGACGTGTGGTTACTTGAGTTACTGTTGCCTTCCTCTCAACTTGAACCTGTCTGGCCATTCTCCTCCAACCTCTCTCATTAACGAGGCATTTTCGCCCACAGAACTGCCACTCACTGGGTGTTTATTGTTTTTCACACCATTCTCTGTAAGCTAAATACTGTTGTGAGTGAAAATCCCAGGAGATCAGCAGTTTCCGAGATACTTAAACCAGCCCGTCTGGCACCGACAATCAATCCATGGTCAAAGTCACTTAGATTACATTTCTTCCCCATTGTGATGTTTGGTCTGAACAGCAACTGAACCTCTTGATCTTGTCTGCATGCTCTCATGCATTGAGTTGCTGCCACATGATTGGCTACTTAGATATTTGCATTAGCCTAATAAAGTGACCAAGGCGTCTACTTAGGAGATTAACGTACATCATTCTTCACTGTTCAAGATCGAACTTGGTGCATCCCGGAAAAACATTTCACAAATTTCTCAAGCAATTTGTGGAACTATGTCTACTGGATGAAACTCAGCAATTAGTGAAGGGGATGGAGGGAAAGAAGTAAATATGGAATTTTAATCATTCCAGCCGTGCCAAGATCAATATTATTCTTAATATTATCATTCATCAGGGTCTGGCTCACTCTGAGAGGAAAAAAAACAAATTCCCTCATCAGGTCCTTCCCACAGGACATATTGTAGCAGAAATGTTTCCATGTTCATACAGACAAGGTGCAGCTCTGGCTCACCTCTGCCACAACCTGGTACCTTGCCAGGCTTCCCGTCTCCAACAGCCGGACATTCCCTCCAACCCTCCGCTGATCCTTTTCCGTTCCTTTTCCATTTCGTTGTGCGAAGGGGTTGATGTTCTGTTCTGTTAGTTTTTTTTTCTGTGTGGGGTTGTTTTGACGGTCGATGTTCTTATTCCGTCTTGTGTGAGGGGTGCGGCGGTTTGGGGGCTGACGATTGGGATGCCATTCTTTTTTTTTGTGCGGGGAGGGGGTGGGCTTGGTGTTTCTCTCCTGATCAACTTTCATGTTCTTTCTTGGATCCGTGGTTATCTGGAGAAGACGGATTTCCGAATTGTACCTGGATACATGCTTTGAAAAATAAATGAACCCCTTTAAAAGTTTTTCAACCTTTGATTCAACCATCTTCCCCCAACATCCACCAAACTTCCTGGTGCTAAACTTTGATAGACACCTGACGTAATCATTGATGCTGAGAGGTTGTTCATTTGCAAAGAACAAATCGCAAAGGGAGCCCATCATTTAAAAAAAAATTGAGGCACTTTGAAGTGTCTTCTCCAAGGGGGTTGGTGAATACTTGGAATTTTCCGCTCCAGAGGGTGGAGTAAGCCCTTGTGTGATGAAGAAAACATAAATCCATTGGTACTTGCAGAGATACCATTGAATCTGTGAACTGAGGTTTGAAACAGTCTGCTCAGGACAAAACTGTTGCCCTTTACCCCCTCGTGAACTCTTGTTCGCTGGTCCTGCTTCCCTCCTGAGTTCTCACAGTCCTGCCCTCGACTCTGACCTGGATATTTATCTACACTTGGGATACGGTATGTCTCCAAAGGAAGCGTAAGGCGCTCCTTGCCTCTGCTAGCTCGCAGATCACCTTTGGGCAAGGTGTAACACCTGCTTAGCCCCCTCCCTCCCCCCCCCCATCAGGGTCATGGGAGCGGGTGGTGGATGGTTGTATGAGCAGTTGATGCATATCACAACTCCTGGTTATGCGACCACTGGTGCCAGGTAGACAATCTCTGAAGAGTATTGATAATGGCTAGGGTGGGAGGGTGGATGGTCACCTGTCTTGTAAAGACCCTGCCCAGAAGAAGGCACACAGCCAAATCACTTCTGTAGAAAAACTTGCCAAGAACAGATCACCCACGTCATACGACACGGTACATAACGAACGAGTGATTTATCCACACAGGCCGCCAAATTTTTCTAAAAAGCTGCAGATGCTAGAAATCTGAAATAAAAACAGACAATGCTAGAAGCACTCAACAAGTCTGGCAGCATCTTTGGAGAGAGTAACAGATCAAAGACCCTTTCAAGTTTTGACAAAGAGTCCTTGATCTGAAATATTAACTTACTTTCTTTCTCTCTCCACAGATCCAGCTGGTGTAAAAATTCTCTTTTCACTAAGCTCATCTTCTAACTCCTCACACAACTCTCCCCATAATGCAACCCCATCTGCTACTGAAGTCCCCATCCATGTTTTTTCCTCAGGACGTGACTGTTCCAGCGGTCTCACAGAAGTGTCCCATCTCCTCTGACCAAAGCTCCAACCTGCCTTGAGTTTGTTAACAGCACATTAGAATAGATTAGATTGGATTCAACTTTATTGTCATTGTGCCGAGTACAGATACAAAGCCAATGAAATGCATTTAGCATCTGACCAGAAATTCAAAGAATAGTGTTATTTACAAAATAACTGCGAATAAAAAAAGTGCTACAGCACACAAATATAAAAGTACTGAGACAGTACAATACGGATGCAATACTGCTTAGCGCTGTGATGTGAGGTTCAGCAGTGTCACAGCCTCAGGGAAGAAGCTCTTCCTGTGCCTTCTGGTGCGGGAGCGGAGGCTCCTGTAGCGCCTACCGGATGGGAGGAGAGTTAAAAAGTCCATGGTTAGGGTGAGATGCATCCCTGATAATGCTTCTCGCCCTGCCCAGGCAATGTTTATGGTAGATGTTCTCAATGGTGGGCAATTCGGTGCCGATAATCTGCTGAGCAGTTTTCACCACTCGCTGGAGGGCTTTGCGGTCTGATATGGGACAATTGCCATACCACACTGAGATGCAGTTGGCGAGTATGCTCTCAATGGTACAGTGGTAAAAGTCCGTCAGTATCCTGGGACAGAGGTGAGCTTTCTTCATGGTCCGCAGGAAATAAAGGCGCTGTTGCACCTTTTTGATCAGGATGGAGGAGTTCAAGGACCAGGTGAGATCCTTGGAAATGTGGACACCAAGGAATTTGAAGCTTGATACACGCTCCACTACAGTTCCGTTGATGTAGATGGGGACGTGAGTGTGGTTCCTGGCATGCCTGAAGTCCACAATGATCTCCTTGATCTTCTGGGTGTTAAGGGCTAGATTGTTGTCTCGTCTCAGCGAAGTCTCGCAAGAAAACGTGAACAGGAGTGGGGCATTTGGCCCCTCAAGCCTGCCCCACCATTCAATATGATCATGACTTCAATGTGCCAGTCACCCAAAGGCCTCAGTTCCTTGGTCATTCAAATCTTCATCTATTTCATGTCTCCATCACTCTCTAGAGCAGAGAACTCCAAATATTCACGACCATCTGAGAGGACATTTCTACTCACTTCTTTTTTAAGTACAGGCTCTTTATTTTGTCATTGTGTCCCTTTGTTTGAGACTCTCTCACTAATGGAAGCTTACCAACATCTCCACTGTCAAGCCCCCATGGGATCCAATATGTTTGAATAAACTATGAAGAAGCAACACGCAAAGATCGGGCAGCATCCATAGAAATGAATAAACAGTCGCTGTTTCGGGCTGAGACCCTTCATCAGGATTGGAAAGGAAGGGGGAAGAATAAAAAGTGGGAGGAAGGTGGATAGCGAGAAGGTGATCAGTGAACAACACGCACAAAATGCTGGAGGAACTCAGCAGGCCAGGCAGCATCTGTAGAAAAGAGTACAGTTGATGTTTCAGGCAGGACTAATGGGTCTTGGCCAGAAACGTCAACTGTTTACTCTTTTCCATAATTCTACCTGACCTGCTGGGTTGCTCCAGCATTTTGTGTGTGTTGCTCAGAAGCCAGCATCTGCAGATTTTTCTCTTGTAGGTGATCGGTGAAGCCAGGTGGGTTGGAAAGATAAAGGTCTTGAGAAGAAGTAATCTGACGGAAGAGAGTGGACCATAGGAGAAAGGGAAGGAGATGGAGACCCAGGGGGAGGTGAGAAGAAGTGAGAAGCCAGAGTGGGGAATAGAAGAAGAGGACAGGGAAAGAGATTTTTTTTCAGCAAAAGAAGAAATCGATATTCATGCCATCAGGTAGGAGACTACCTAGACAGATATAAGGTGTTGCTCCTCACCCTGAGAGTGGTCTCATCTTGGCACAAGAGGAGACCATGTCAGAATGGGAATGGGAGTCGGAATTAAAATGTTTGGCCACCAAGAAATTCCGCTTTTGGCAGATGGAGTACAGGCGCTCAATTCGTGGTGGGCCTCACCAATGTAGAGAAGGCTCCAGTTAACGACAGGTCTCACCAATGTAGAGGAGACGGCATCAGGGGCACTGGATGGCCCCAGCAGGTGAAGTGTTGCCTCACCTGGAAGGACTGTTTGGGGCCCTGAATGGAGGTGAGGGAGGAGATAAACTAAGAAGAATACAGACTCAACATGTCTAACCTATCATGATAAGGACAATATCCCATCCCTGCATTGTAGCGAAGTGGTTAATGGGACACCATTACAGTGCGTGGGTTTTCTCTAGGTGCACCAGTTTCATCTGGCGTTCCAAAGATATACTGTCAGGATTAGTTTAGTATGTTGTGGGCATGCTATGTCGGCCTCTCCCACCCTGGGAAAAAGCCTCTGGCTGTTACTTCAACCTTTACCTCTTAAAATTCTTGTATATCTCTATCAAATCACCTCTCAATCTCCTTTGTTCCAAAGAGAAAAGCCTTAGCTCGCTCAACCTTTCCTCATGAGACATGCTCTCCAATCCAGGCAGCATCCTGGTAAATCTCCTCTGCACTCTCTCTAAAGCTTCCACATTCGACCTAGAATGAGGCAACCAGAACTGAACACAATACTCCAAGTGCGGTTGAAACCAGAGTTTTATAGAGCATATACCAGACATTACCTCGTGGCTCTTGAACTCAGTCATGGACTATTGAAGGCCAACATACTGTACCACCCAATCAATTTCTATGGCCATGGACATCCTTCATGTCCTAGGATGTTAGCCATAGGCTTCAGAAGAAATCTGACTACATAAATGAGTTGGGATATGTATGTCTATTCTTCTGACAGCAGTTGAGCTGTCCCACCTCTGGCAGCCATTAGATCCTTGCCTGTGATCCAAACAAAATCATAGATTTCAGTGCATTCCAGTCCTGAAGGACACGCTCCAAAGCTAACTGAGCAAATCAAGGAGTCTCCAGACCATGTCAGGCATATCAGAATCTTCATCGTTTCCAGTCTTCCGGTTTCTCACAGGCCAAAATGGCCTCTTGTTATCATTAGACTCTGAAGAAGTGACAGTCCTTTCACCAGAAAAAACATGTGAAAGAAATTTTTTTTTTTTAAATATCCAGAGATAATGTCAACAGCAATGTTTAGCAGCCTTTTCAATTTGCTTCCCTTTCTTTTATGGAAGGCAAAATACACCCAGTGGCCACTTTATTAGGTAAACCCGTACAACTGCTCGTTAATGCAAATATCTAATCAGTCAATCACGTGGCAGCAACTCAATGCATAAGAGCATGCAGACAAGGTCAAGAGGTTCACTTGTTGTTTAGTCCAACCATCAGAATGTGGAAGAAATGTGATCTATGTGACTTTGACCGTGGAATGGTTGTTGATGCCAGACAGGGTGGGTTAAGTATCTCAGGATCTCCAGGAATTTTCATGCATTACAGTCTCCGGAGTTTACAGAGAATAGTGCAAAGAACAAACAAAACAAAAAAAATCCAGTGAGTGGTGGTTCTGTGGGCAAAAATGCCCCATTAATGAGGGAGGTCAGAGGAGAATGGCCAGACTGGTTCAAGCTGACTGGAAGGTGAAAGTAACTCAAATAACCAAGTGGTGTGCAGAAGAACATCTCTGAATGCACAGTACATCAAACCTTGAAGGAGATCGGCTACAGCTGAAGAAGACCACATACTTACAGGAGATACCTAATAAAGTAACCATTGAGTGTAATTCAATGGGATATGACATGATGGTTTCATGTTCAAACAATGTGTAGTAACAGCACGTCAAAGAAAAGCAATCCGCTATACATCTGCTTGATAAAACCTGCCCAGTCTATTTGTTCACAAAGATGTCACAGTCAGGCAGAATCTGACCCAGGAGCATCCTTCCGAAAGCACATGATAATAATATTGTCTGTACCTGTTGAGATCTAGACAAACAAAAGTTCTGCAGCTCAGTTAGTAAAGAAAGGTTGATCCCAAACCATTGGTCATTTGAGAGTTTGATAGCATGGTGAGTAGTTATCCATGCTGCAAGTTGATTAAGATCATAAGAATTCGGCCATTCGGTCCATCATGGCTGATTTACTCCCCCTCTCAATCCCATTCTCATACCTTCTTGCCGTAACTTCTGTCACCCTTACTAATCAACGTATCAACCTCTGCTTGGAGGTTGCAACAGTGGTGTGCAGAAGAGGACCTCTGAACGTACAACACTTTGAACCTTGAAGTGGATGGGCTACAGCAGCAGAAGACTACGAACATAAATTCAGTCGCCACTTTATTAAGTACGAGAGCTGTCCAATAAAATGGCCACTGAGCGTATGTTACAGGATTCTGCAAAGTAGACAAAATAAATATCGTTATGTGCCGTGTTGTATAATGTGGGCAATCATGCTCTTTGACCGTGATTGTTCTTGGGAAAATTTTTCTACAGAAGTGGTTTGCTATTGTCTTCTTCTGGGCAGTGTCTTTACAAGACAGATGACCCCTGTTTAGCCATTATCAATACCCTTCAGAGATTGTCTGCCTGGTGTCAGTGGGTGCATAACCAGGACGTGATGTGCACCAGCTTCTCATACAACCGTCCACCACTTTCTCCCATGACTTCATGTGACACTGATCAGTGGAGGTGGGAGAAGCAGGTACTCCACCTTGTCCAAGGGTGACCTGCAGGCTAGCAGAGGGAAGGAGCGCCTTACACCTCATTTGGTAGAGACGTACCTGCACCCCAGTATCCATTTTCACAGTAGTTCAACAATTGGTTGAACCATCATCTCAAGACAGCTTGTAAGTTTTGTAGAACGTCTCCTTCCTTGCACTGATCTGCTGCCTTCATCTTTGCGCCCCCCCACCCTACCCAATGTGGCCTTTACTTACAGTTTGCCGCTCTTCAGACCACACAGAACGTCTGACCATAAAGGGAGCACGCCTAGAAACAAAATAATTGAGACAAAATCCTTCCTCCACCCCTGTACTCCAGCCAAAATCTCTGGCGATAGAAAATGCACATTCTTAAAACTCGGAGCTTTGCGAAAATCCATAAAACCGGTAAATGGATCCGACCCGCTCCCTCCTGCTGTTTCTTTCCCGCAGAGACAGAGAGGCACAAACCAGAGCAATCATTACAACTCTGCCACATCATTGTGCACTTTGACCTAGTAAACAAACTCAGTCTAATTAAGGGGAGTTTTTATGTGAGTTTGGATTCTTCTGCTCTTTATTGGTTCCCTGGTGCTGCTGTGTGGACAGTTTGCACTGTGTAAAGGTCACCTGAGTTCCTTCTGTCCATTTAAGTGGGCAAAAAGACAGGTAGGATGTGCCATACATACAAATCACCTACCTGATATTCCTGCGTGTATAGATTAAAGTTCAGGGTAAATTTTATTGTCAAAGTACATGTTTGTCACCATTTTCAACCCTGAGATCTATTTTCTTGAGTGACATACTCAATAAATCTATTGAATGATAACCATAATAGAATCAGTGAAAGTCCTCCCAACTTGGACGTTCAACCAGAGTGCACAAGACCAACAATGTGTGCAAATACAAAGAAAAGAAATAATAATAATAAATAAGTAAGCAACTAATATCGAGAACCTTAGGTGAAGATTCCTTGAAAGTGAGTCCATGGGTTGTGGGAACATTTCAATGACGAGGTAAGTGAAGTTATCCCCTTTTGTTCAAGAGCTTGATGGCTGAGGGATAGTAACTGTTTCTGAACCTGGTGGTGGAAGTCCGGAGGCTCCTGTACCTTCTTCCTGAAGGCAGCAGTGAGAAGAGAGCATGGCCTGAGTGGTGGGGGTCCCTGCTTTCCTGTGACGATGTTTTGTGTGGATGTGCTCATTCATGGGGAGGGTTTTATTTTGTGATGGACTGGGTCGTATCCACTAGCTTTTGTAGGAATTTCCATTCAAGGGCATTGGTGTTTCTGTACCAGGCTGTGATGCAGCCAGTCAATATACTCTCCACCACACATCTATAGAAGTTTGTTATAGAAGATTAGAATAGAACCAGAAATAGATTACGTACCTCGAGCCCCCTTGTCCATTTAGACCTCTTATCTTTCTATATCTAAAGTTATTTGACTAGGTAAGTAGGGTTGTGAAGAGTATAAAGTCCACCATGGGGTAAAGCCCTCCCCACCATTCAGCACATCAAAATGGAGCATTATCACTGGGAGGCAGCATTCATTATCAGGGACCCTCACCACCCAGGTCATGCTCTCTTCTCACTTCTGCCATCAACAAGAGGGTACAGGAGCCTCAGGGCTCACACCACCAGGTTCAGGAACAGTTATTATCCCTCAACCGTCAGGCTCTTGAACCAAACTTCACTCAACTTCACTTGCCCCATCATTGAAATGATCTCACAACCTATGGATTCAGTTTTAAGGACCCTTCATCTCAAGTTCTCAATATTTATTCCTTCAGTTAGTCCTGACGAAGGGTCTCGGCCTGAAACGTCGACTGCACCTCTTCCTATAGATGCTGCCTGGCCTGCTGCGTTCACCAGCAACTTTGATGTATGTTGCTTGAATTTCCAGCATCTGCAGAATTCCTGTTGTTTGCGTCTCAATATTTATTTCTTACTTTATTATTTTTTTTTTCTTTTTGTATTTGCACGATTTATTGTCTTTTGCAAACTGGTTGTCCACCCTGTTGGTGTGATTGATTCTATTATGGTTATTGGATTTAATGAGTTTGCCTGCAAGAAAATGAATCTCAGGGTTTGGATATGGGGATAATAAATTTAATTTGAAAGAAATAATTATTACTTTGGATCTGATGCAGCACAAAAATAGAATAAGATAAAGAACACTAATAATTTTTTAAAATACAATAAATATAAATACATAAGATAGCTTATATACATTGACTGATCGTGTGTCCATAAAGTGACACTAGGCATAAAAGTCTCTGTAAGTCACGTGGCTGACAGGAAATGATAAAGTTGTGGTGGTATGGTTGTAGAGGGCTGGGTTAATGGGTGGAGGTGTTGATCAGTCTCGCTGCTTGCGGAAAGTAACTGTTTTTGAGTCTGGCGATTCTAGCGTGGGTGCTATGCAGCCGCCTCCCTGATGGGAGTGGGACAAACAGTCCATGAGCAGGGTGGGTGGGATCCTTCATGATGTAACTGGCCCGTTTCCAGCACCTTTCTGTATATACTATGTGTCCTTGATGGCGGGTTGACTAGTGCCGGTGATGCATTGGGCAGTTTTGACCACCCGTTGTAAACCAGTCCTGTCTGCCGCAGTGAAGTTTCTGTACCGTGCAGTGATGCAGTTTGTTAGGATGCTCTGTACTGTAGAATGACATGAGTATGATGTGCATACCAGCTCTTTACAGCCTCTTCGGAAAGTAGACGTGTTTTGTAGGATAACTCCTTATCTCTCAAATCAATCCAGACAGTCCAGCCTATGTTGCCTCCAACAATTACATTTTTAGAGCAGTAAACCAAACCAGCACATGGCACTTCCAGTATGTTCAAAGAAATTTGATTACTAAAGTACCTACGTATATATCAAAGCAGCATCTATCATCAAAGTTCCTCATCAGCCAGACCATGCTCTTTTCTCTCTGCTTCCATCAGATGCAAGGTACAAGAGCCTCAGATCTCACACACCAGGTTCAGGAACAGTTACTACCCCTCAACGAACAGGTTCTTGAACAAAGGGGGTAACTACACTCACTTGCCCATCCTTTGAGATGTTCCCACAACCAATGATCTCACTTTAAGGACTCTTTATCTGGTTATTTCATGTTCTCGTTATTTATTGCTATTTATTTATATTTGCATTTGCACAGTTTGTTGTCTTCTGCACTCTGGTTGATCTTTCATTGATCCTGTTATAGTTACTATTCTATAGATTTGCTGAGTATGCCCACAGGAAAATGAATCTGAGTTTTGTATGTGTTGACGTTTATGTAAAGAAGAAAGAATATTTACTTTGAACTTCGAATGTTACCATATACTACCTTGGGATTAATTTTCTTGTGGGCATTTACAGGACAAAAATAAAATAGAGTTTGTGAAACACTATACATAAACAGGCATAAACAACCAAGACCACAAGATGTAGGAGCAGAATTAGGCCATTGGGCCCATCGATTCCGCTCCATCATTTCATCATGGCTGACCTCAGCCCCAATCTCCTACCTTCTCCCTGGATCCCTTCATGCCCCAACTAGTCAAGAATCTAGCAACCTCTGCCTTATGTATACCCAGTGACTTGGCCTCCACAGCTGCCAATGTTCAAATAAAGAGAAACTGGGCAAATGAAAAGCAATAATAGTGAGGACAGGTTGCTTAAAGTCCTTACAGTGAGTCGTCAGGTCGTAGAATCCATTCAGAGTTGAGGTGGGTGAAGTTTTCCACGTCGGTTCAGGATCCTGATGATTGTAGGGTAATAACTATTCCTGAGCGTGGCAGTGTGGGACCTAAGGCTCCCGTACCTTCTGCCCAATGGGAGTAGCAAGAAGAGGCATGTTCTGGATGGTGGGGGGGTTGGGGAGAGTATTTGATGATGGATGCTGCTTTCTTGTGGCAGCACTCCTTCTAAATGTGCTCAGTGGTGAGGAGGGCTTTGCCTGTGATGGACTGGGCTGCATCCATCCCTTTCCGTAGTTTTGTTCCATCCCTGGGCATTGGTGTTCCCCTACCAAGCTGTGATGCAACCCAGGAGCCGTGTGGTCCCATAAGTGCCCCGAACAATCCCAGCAAATCCTTCGCTTTTCTGCTCCAAAGCCCTTTCAAAAAGGTTAACGCACAGTTAGCCTTCTGAACTTCTGTTGTCCCTGGTGGGTTACTTGGTATCTCATCAACCAGCATGGCCAGACCTCCAAAACTTCAACCTTTATAATTCCTCTCACCACTTAAAAATTCTACCTTTCTGTTGTTTCTCCAAAGAATCCAGGAAATTTTAAATTGTCTTTGGATGAGATGGAGATTAGCTTTATTTGTCACATGTACATTGAAACATCAAAACATGCAGTGAAAAGCTTTGTTTTTGTGTCAGATCAAATAGGCAAGAATTGCGCTGGGCAGCCCACAGGTATTGCCACGCTTCCGTCTCCAGCACAGCGTGCCCACAGTTACTAACCCTAAGCTGTAGGGCTTTGGAACGTGGGGGGACACTGCTGCACCTAGAGGAAACCCATGTGGTCATGGGAGAATGTACAGATTCTTTACAGTGGTGGGAATTGAACCCTGAGTGCTGATCACTGGCACTGTAAAGCAATCGTTAAGCACTATGTTACCTTGCCACCCTAAATCTGCTGTTTCCACAGCCACCACTTGTAAAGCCCTGCAATATGTGGAGTGGCAAGGTTCTAGTTCTCCTGATTCCTGCAGCGCTCTCTCCTTCATGATATTATTTACTTATTGAGATACAGCGCGGAATTGTTCCTTCCATCCCCTCGAGCCGCGCCACCCAGCAATCCCCCAATTTAATCCGAGCCTAATCACGGGACAATTTACAATGACCTACTAACCTACAAATCGGCAGTTTTAGACCGTGGGAGGAAAGTGGAGCAGCTGGAAGAAACCTACGCGGTCACAGGGAGAACATACAAATCCTTACAGGCATTGGCGGGAATTGAACCCTTGTCTCCTGTACTGTAAACCGTTGTGCTGACCACTACGCTACCCTACTAACTGGCATAAAATTCCACATTATTAAAAAGCTCTTTGATTCCTCTGCTAATTCTCATACATTTATTGTGCTCTGGAGTCAAGGTAGATAAAACAATCTCCTTTATTACCATTTTTTTTTGTTCTTTAATTAATAATGTTCCTGTCATCGTGTTTCTGGGACCCATAGTTATTTTACCACTTGCTTCCTTTTTACAAGGTTGTAGACGCCCCTAAAACCATTTATTCATTGTGAGAGTCAGTCAGTAAGTGTCGTCTAATCTCTCCACCAGTTTTTACTTCCAGTCATTTGTCGCTCCATCCTAAAAGCCTTAAATCCTCAGGCTTACTAATCTTCTTGGCGTTATTATAAACCTCTTTAAATGTAGCACTGCCTTTAACGTTTTTTTTTACTAATCTACAGATGGATAATATTCCTTGTGGGAATTTTACGTGCATTTGTTAAAAAAGTTAAAGTAATTGTTAAAGTAAAAGTTAAATCTACTGACGAACTCTTAAATCTAATTTTCCAATCTGCCTTAAGGTTCTGCATGGTAGCGCAGTGGTTAGCACAACGGTTTAGAGTACAGGCGACCCGGGTTCAATTCCCGCCGCTGCCCACCAGGCGTAGGTTTCCTCTAGGTGCTCTGGTTTCCTCCCACAGTCCAAACGCGTGCCGGTTAGTAGGTTAATTGGGCATTGTAAACTGTCCTGTGATTAGACTGGGGTGAAATCGAGGGATTGTTTGGCAGCGGGGATTGCAGGACCAGAAGGGCCTGTGTCTCAATAATATTTAAAAATAAACAAATAAATAGCTTAGTTTTTAAAGCACCTGGCAAAACTCCAACCACTACAGCTGAGCAGTTTGGAACGCTTTGACCAGTTTGCACTAAAAATGGACTTTATCTTTTGTTCTCAGTGTGTTTTCTTGTGAACTAAATATAATATATATTTATGTTTTTCTTGTAAATGCTGCTTATATGATGCCCTGTGCCTGTGATGCTCCACCTGCACATACTTGCAATTCTGCATATAACAATAAACTTAACTATGACTTTTTACTTTTAATGAATGCACTCTATAACTATTTAAGTTCAGGGCTCTGGTTTCTGATGGATTGCGTCCCTTTCGAGCGTAAGCAAACTTCTTTTCCATCTTGATCACTTTTCCCTGAAAGTATTACTTGCCAGATATGCGGGTGACACTGTATTAATTGCAAGTACGGAGGAAGAACTACAAAACTTAATTGATGTAATTGTTGAAGAAAGTGCAAAAATGGGTCTATCTATCAATTGCAAAAAGACAGAATGTATGGTGATATCCAAAAAGAAGGAGAATCCTATCTAAATGGGGAAGACATAAAACAATTACAGATTAATTTTAAACGCAAACAACTTAGGAAGCTGGGTGACATCAGATGGCAGGTGCGATATCAGCCAGTGTTGATGGCAAGTGTGAAGGTGGACTCTCGGTATCTCGTGGCATGGTAACTCCCTCCTCCAGCAGTAGCCCACAGAACTTTCCCCAAGGGCCCCCTACGTAACCATACACCTAATCCCGAGCCTTGCCAGATCAGTCAGCGCAGTCCTTAAGTGGCTTCGCACCGTGAACCAGCAGCAGCAAGTAAATGAAATAAGAGGTTGCCTTGTCAGTTTCCAAAGCAAATCCGTTAAGTGGCTTCTCGCTCCAAACCAGCAGCGGCAAGTATGAAAAAAGAGGTTGCCTTGTCAGTTTCCAAAGCAAATCCGTTAAGTGGCTTCTCGCTCCAAACCAGCAGCGGCAAGTATGAAAAAAGAGGTTGCCTTGTCAGTTTCCAAAGCAAATTCATGAAGTGGCTACTCGCTGTGAACCAGCAGTCCATGGAATGTCCTTGGTAAACTTGTCCATTTCTCTGTGTGCATTCCATATTTATAAACTTTTCCTCAGATTTCTTGGGGAATGAATTTTTAATCTGTAGTATATCTCAAATTTTGCTAATTTGCTAATACAAAATGTCGGACTATGGGAGCTGAAGGGTGAACCACAGCGGACCAAAGAGTTTTCCCTGCAGGTGAAGGGGCATATGGTGGTGAGGACAGTGCAAATCTGTGATGGGATATAATTAGATTGAACAAAAACCCAGCAAATGGTGTTCAAGGATGTAGTTTTGAAGCTTCATACAACACTGGGGAAGCATCACTTGGAGTATTGTGAACAATTTTGGGCCCCTTATCTAAGAAAGGATGTGCTGACATTGGAGAAGGTTCAAAGGAGATTTAAGAAAATGATTCCTTGGTTGAAAGACTTGTGATATGAGGAGTGTTTGATGGCTCTGGGCCTGCACTCACTGGAATTCAGAAGAATGAGGGATGACCTCATTGAAGCCTGTCAAATGTTGAAAGGCCTCGATGGAGTGGATGTGGATTGGATATTTCCTGTGGTGGGGAATCTAAATCCAGAGGACACAGCCTCAGAATAGAGGGGCGTCCTTTTAGAACGGTGAGGAGGAAGTTCTTTAGCCAGTGAGTGGCGAATCTGTGGAATTCATTGTCACAGGCGGCTGTGGAGGCCAAGTCACTGGGTATATTTAAGACAGAGTTTGATAGATCTGTGATTAGTCAGGGCATGAGGGGTTACAGGGAGAAGGCAGGAGAGTGGGGCTGAGAGAGAAATTAGATCAGCCGTGATGAATTGGCAGAGCAGACTCGATGGGCCAGATGGCCTAAATCTGCTCCTGTATTTTGTGGTCTTTATGGTGTTTAAGGTAGGAAAGTGTGAGATCATTCACTTTGGTCAGGGGAATCAAAAGGCACATTGTTATCTAAATGCAGAGTGATGGCAAGTGAGGGAAGTGTTAGAACATAGAACAGTGCAGCACAGACTCAGGCCTTTCAGCACACAGTACAGTGCTGTGAACCAGTTAAATTAGCAATCAAATAGCCAACTAAACTTAATCCCTTCTGCACACACAATGTCCACACCTTTCCATTCTCCCTCACATTCATGTGTCAACATGTTAAGTTCTGTCGTTCCTGCTTGTGTTCTCCTGCTGAACGTCGTGGACAGGCTGTGTTGGCACAACAGAATGTTTGGGCAGCATGGTAGCGTGGTGGTTGGCACAACGCTTTACAGTACCGGTGACCCGGGTTCAGTTCCCTCTGACGCCTGTAAGGAGTTTGTACGCTCTCCGCGTGACCGCGTGGTTTTTCTCCAGGTGCTCCCGTTTCCTCCCTCACCCAAAATCGTACCATTTTATTAGGTTAACTGGTCATTGTAACTTGTCCCGTAATTAGGCTAGGGTTAAATCAGGAGATCGCTGGGCAGTGTGGCTCGAAGGGCTGGAAGGGTCTATTCCGCATTGTATCACAATAAATAAATACAAGATAAATCTCGTAGAAGTCCCTAATGTACTTATCTACCCTCTACTACCATCCTACGCACCCACCACATCTCGCAACTCCTTTGAACTCGCCCCTCTCGCCTTATTGCATGCACCACCTGGTTGGCACAGGTTTTCAGAGCCCTACATGTTGAGGCCCGTTTCCCCACCATTCCCCACCGACCTTTTACTTCTTCTCACCTGCCTATTCTCTCCGTGTTCCCACCTCCTCCCCCTTCTTGTACGGTCCACTCTCCTCCTCTTTCAGATTCCTTCCTCTCCAGCCCTTGACCTTTCCCACCCACCTGGCTTCACCTATCACCTTCCAGCTTTCCCCTCCCCCCCCACCTCTTTATTCTGGCATCTTTCACCTTCCTTCTCAGCCCTGACGAAGGGTCTGAGCCTGAAACGTCAGCTGTTTATTAATTTCCGTAGATGCTGCCTGACCTGCTGAGTTCCTCCAGTATTTTATGTTGTTGCTGCCTCAAAGCTTTTAGAAACATAGAAAACCTACAGCACAATACGGGCCCTTCGACCCACAAAGCTGTGCCGAACATGTCCTTACCTGAGAAATTACCAAGGGTTACCCTTAGCCCTCTATTTTTCTGAGCTCTATATACCTGTCCAGCAGTCTCTTAAAAGACCCTATTGTATCCGCCTCCACCACCGTCACCGGCAACCCATTCCACACTCTCACCACTCTCTGCATTAAAAAAAACTTACCCCTGACATTTCCTCTATACCTACTTCCAAGCACCTTAAAACTGTGCCCTCTTGTGCTAGCCATTTCCGCCCTGGGGAAAAGCCTCTGACTATCCACATGATCAATGCCTCTCATCATCTTGTACACCTTTTGTTTTCTTTTATTGCACCACTTACCTAATTTAACTTCTGAAAAATACACATATACTTACTGCAATTTGCTATTTCTATTATATATTGTAATGTACTGCTGCATAACAATAAATTTCATGACATGTGCTGGTGATATTAATTGTATGCTGATTCTGCCCTCTGATATTCAGCATTTCAACCCTAGGAAACAGAAGCAGATTATGTTCCATATCGTGTGCCACAAGTAATCATAGTCCCATGACCATGCTCGTTATTGGAAGTGCTTTGTCATTGCTGTCTTCTGGGCAGTGTCTTTACAAGACGGATGACCTCAGCCATTATCAATACTCTACTCTTCAGCGATTGTCTGCCTGGCGTCAGTGGTCGCATAACCAGGACTTGTGATGTGCACCAACTGCTCATACGACCATCCACCACCTGCTCCCATGACTTCACATGACCCTGATCGGGGGGCTAAGCTGGTGCTACACCTTGCCCGAGGGTGACCTGCAGGCTAGCGGAGGAGAGGCACGCCTAACACCTCGTTTGGCAGGAGCGTATCTCTACTCCACCACCCAACCACTTTATCTGTGCCCCTCCTAATCTTATGAGCCTCTGTGAGAGATGACAAGCGAGTGAAGGGTTCTGGTGCATGATTCACACAATGTTAGCAGGCAGGTCTAACAAGTATTTAAAGCAGTATCCAGGATTTGGCTCTTGTTGTGGAGAGGTGGGAAAGAACAAAAGGGTAGTTTTGTTGTCTTTGTACAGGATGTTGATGAGCTGACGCCTGGAATACTGTGCACAGTTTCCACCCCTCTGCCTGAAGAAGAACATGGTAGCATTGGAGGCCGTCCAAAGGTGATTCACCAGGCAAATTCCAGGCACAAGAGTGTTGTCCTAACCAGAGGCTTGGTGGCTGTATACCTTGGAGTACTGAAGAATGAGAGGTGGTCTTATTCAAACACATGAGATCCTGGGGGGGTGGTTGACGGGGAGATGTTGACAGTGGGAAAATCTTAAGAAGGGGATCGAAGTACAAGGTCAGGGATAACCATAACCATAAACACATAATTACAGCACGGAAACAGGCCATCTCAGCCCTTCTAGTCCATGCCGAACTCTTACTCTCACCTAGTCCCACCGACCTGCACTCAGCCCATAACCCTCCATTCCTTTCCTGTCCATATATCTATTCAATTTAACTTTAAACGACAACATCGAACCTGCCTTAACCACTTCTGCTGGAAGCTCGTTCCACACAGCTACCACTCTCTGAGTAAAGAAGTTCCCCCTCATGTTACCCCTAAACTTTTGCCCTTTAACTCTCAACTCATGATGGATAGATGGATGGCCATTTAAAACTCAGATGCACAGCAATTTCTCTCAGATTGCGACAAATCGCTGGAATTCTCTGCTGCAGCGGGTGAAGGAGACCAGGTCAACGGCTGTATTTAAGGTGGAGGTAAATAAACAATTGAATGACTGAGGAGCTGAGGAGTTGGGGCGAGCGTAGATCAGCCGCGATCCGATGGAGTGGTGGGACAGGCTTCTGAGTGGCCAAATGGCCTACTCCTGCTATTTTCTTGGGTTCTTGCGTTACAAGCATGCAAGCAATCGGCGATTTCGAAAGGGATTTCAAAACCCTGCAGATTTTTCTCCTCCGCAGATGTTGCTTGACCCGCTCGGTTTCCTCCTGCAGGTTGCTCGTTGCTCCAAGTACATCCTGAAGCCCACTAGCAACCCTCGCTATCCCTCGCTCCCTTGTCAAAAGCTGACTCACCATGTGCCAGCGCACTGGAAGACCGACACCTTGCCCCACCCGCTGATGACCAAAGGAGTCTCCTGACTCCAGTCCATCCATTAGATACGATCTTGCCTTAAGCTGCTGGAGTTGGGAAGATGAGAACATTGATCTTACTCTCCTGCGTACATTAGGGACCCCCATCACCCAGGTCACGCCTTGTTCTCCTTGCTACTGTCAGGATGGAGGCACGCACTCAACGAACCAGAAACAGCTTCTTCCCTTCGGTCATCCGATTTCTGAATGGACGTTGAACCCATGAACACTACCTCACTATTTTGTTTTCTATTTTTGCACCACTTATTTAATTTAACTAATATATATTACTGTAATTCAGTGTTTTTCCTCTATTATTATGTATTGCATTGTACTGCTGCTGCAAAGTTAACAAATTTCACAACATAGGCAGGTGATATTAAACCTGATTCTGATCAGTACAGAACAGAACACGCCTTTCAGCCAGTGATGTTGTGCTGACTTCCATTCTATTCCAAGATCAACCTAATGCTTCCTGTCCACGTAGCCCTCAATTTTTCTGTCATCCACGTGATTTCTGTCATTTTCTGTCATCTAGGAGTTTCTTAAAGGTCCAGAAAGCGTCTGTCTCTACCATCTTCCCTGACAACACACTCCTCACACCAACCACTCTCTTTGTAAATAAGAAAAACTTAACTCTGACATCCTCTCCTATACTCCACCCCCCCACCACCCCACTCCCGTAAGCCATCTTAAGATTATGCCTCCTCCACGGTTAGGAAGTTTGGCTAGTTACTGCTGCCTTCAAACCTCACTGCATTGAATCTCAACGCCCTAACCAATGTCTTGCATAGACGTACTTTATTAATCCCGGGGGAAATTGGTTTTCATTACAGTTGCTCCATAAATAATAAATAGTAATAGAACCATAAAGAGTTAAAAAGTAATATGTAAATTATGCCAGTAAATTATGAAATAAGTCCAGGACCAGCCTATTGGCTCAGGAAGTCTGACCCACCAAGGGAGAAGTTGTAAAGTTTGATGGCCACAGGCAGGAATGACTTCCTATGACGCTCAGTGCTGCATCTCGGTGGAATGAGTCTCTGGCTGAATGTACTCCTGTGCCCAACCAGTACATTATGTAGTGGATGGGAGACATTGTCCAAGATGGCATGCAACTTAGACAGCATCCTCTTTTCAGACACCACCGTCAGAGGGTCCAGTTCCATCCCCACAACATCACTGGCCTTAGGAATGAGTTTGTCGATTCTGTTGGTGTCTGCCACCCTCAGCCTGCTGCCCCAGCACACAACAGCAAACGTGATCGCCTGGCCACCACAGACTCGTAGAACATCCTCAGCATCGTCCGGCAGATGTTAAAGGACCTCAGTCTCCTCAGGAAATAGAGACGTCTCTGACCCTTCTTGTAGACAGCTTCAGTGTTCTTTGACCAGCCCAGTTTATTGTCAATTCGTATCCCCAGGTATTTGTAATCCTCCACCATCTCCACACTGACCCCCTGGATGGAAACAGGGGTCACCGGTACCTTAGCTCTGCTCAGGTCTACCACCAGCTCCTTAGTCTTTTTAATATTAAGCTGCAGATAATTCCAAGCTTCTGAAAATATAAGCTGAAGATTAATGAAGTACAGGCTGGGTCATGTTGTCTTGCCAAACTGCAGGAGAGATCTGTACCTGAAATCTGTACAGGAATCCTTTTACATTCCAGAATATGACATGGTTATTGTGAAGAATGTTATGCATTCATGCTTACGGACTCAGGCACTTAAGAACTGGAGAGAAGCATTTAAGTTTGTTTTGAAGTGGGTTCTGTTCGTGATTAAACTTGGTTCTCGTGCAATGTATTTCTGCAGTCCTCTGGCATTCAATATGTCCAGAAGCAAGAACTGGAGCCATCCCTTCCGATGATTTTACAGGGGCCGAGAGTGCTCAGAAACGGGTTAATGGCAGGATCTTAGTGTGGAGGAGTAGAGGGATCTTTGAGCATATCTACATGAAACGCTGTCGTAGGAAAGCAGCATCCATCATCAGAGATCCCCACCACCCAGGCCATGCTCTGTTCTCGCTGCTGCCATCAGGCTCTTCAACAAAAGGGGTAAATTACACTCACTTGCCCCATCATTGAAATGTTTTTAAAGCCAGTGATCTCACTCTAAGGACCCTTTATGTCATGTTCTTGCTATTTATTTATATTTGCATTTGCACAGTTTGTTGTCTTCTGCACTCTGGTTGATCTTTCATTGATCCTGTTATAGTTACTCTTCTTTGGATTTGCTGAGTATGCCCACAAGAAAATGGATCTCAGGGCTGTATCTGGTGACACACATGTACATTGATAATAAAATTTACTTTGATCTTGAGGTTCAAGCCCTTAGATTCCCCCAAAGTTGAAGTGCAAGTTGAGAAGGTCCATGGTGTGTCTGCCTTCATTATTTGAGGGACTGAGTTCCAGAGCCCTGAGGTAATGTTGCAGCTCTGTAGAACTCTGGTTAGACCACACATGGAAAATTGTGCTCAGTTCTGTTCAACTCCTTATAGGAAAGATGTGGAAACTTTAGAGAGGGTGCAGAGGAGACTTGCCAGAATGCTGCCTCGATTAGAGAGCATGTTTTATGTGCGTAGGTTGAGCAATTAAGGGCTTTTCTCTTTGAAACGAAGGAGGATTAGAGGTGACTTAAAAGAGGTGTGTAGTTATATATCACTTCACATCTTTCTGGATCGAGCTCCGTCTGCCGTTTCTAAGCACTCCCGGCCCTTGTAAAATCATCGGCAGGGATGGCTTCAGTTCTTGCTTCTGGACATATTGAATGCCAGAGGACTGCAGAAATACGTTGCACGAGAACCAAGTTTAGTCACGAACAGAACTCACTTCCTAGGTATAGTTGACAGCTAGTGCCTTTTCCCAGGGTGGAAATAGCTATTACAAGGGAGCATAATTTTGAAGGTGACTGGAGGAAAGTATAGAGGGGATGTCAGAGGTAGGTTTTCTTATGTAAAGAGAGGTGGATGCGTGGAATGCCCTACCAGGGGTGGTGGTAGAGCCACGTGTATTAGAGATGTTGGAATCGGTTGTTTTTTATACTATAAGATATTAGTTGAATTAATGCTAAGACTAAAATCGTAGCTCTTTAACTGACGTAATTTGTATTTTTAGCAAACTTGCGCATTTTTCAAAGTATGTGGTGGCCCATCTCCACCCACTGATGGAAGACAGCACAGCAGTAACATATACTTTTTCATTTTTAATTGTCTAAATATCAGCACATCATACACGTGTTACAATTGTTTTAATTATGCAGCCTTTTGATTGCATTCTGTTATCTAAGGCACTTGCTGTTATCTTGAGTGTAAAGGGTGATAGATTTTTCAAAGGCGCCATCTTTTCATTGGATCTCTTCAACCTCTGCTTTGCCTCTCAGCTCCTCTCTTAGTTTCACATGCTCTGTATCTTTGTTTAAACTTTAAAACAAACGATCGTGAAGAGTCAAAGTTTCCTGCGCATTCCTGAATTCCTGAAGGAACCCAGGGATCAAAAATTACTGAGATCTAATGGGGAGATTTAAGAGGCTCTTAGATAGGCACGTTAATGAAAGAGAAATGGAGGACGATGTGGGAAGGAAGGCTCAGATTGATTTCAGAGTAGGTTAAAATGTCAACACAACATTCCCACTATTCAGGACATTTACAAAGACAGGTGTGTAAAAAGGGTCCGAAGGATCATTGGGGATCCAAGTTACCCCAACCACAAACTGTTCCAGCTGCTAGCATCCAGCAAATGGTACCGCAGCATAAAAGTCAGGACCAACAGGCTCCGGGACAGCTTCTTCCACCAGGCCACCAGACTGATTAATTCATGTTGACGCAACTATATTTCTGTGTTATATTGACTATCCAGTTGTACACATTATAGGCATCTGTTAGTCTCATAAGACCATGGATTTGCACCTTGGAAGGTTTCCAGGGCGCAGGCCTGGGCAAGGTTGTATGGAAGACCAGCAGTTGCCCATGCTGCAAGTCTCCCCTCTCCACGACACCGATGTTGTTCAAGGGAAGGGCATTAGGACCCATACAGCTTGGCACCGGTGTCGTCGCAGAGCAATGTGTGGTTAAGTGCCTTGCTCAAGGACACACACGCTGCCTCAGCCAAGGCTCGAACTAGCGGCCTTCAGATCACTAGACGAATGCCTTAACCATTTGACCACGCGCCAACACCAGTTGTACATAATGTTGATTATAAATTATTATAATTGCACATTGCACATTTGAACGGAGGCGTAACGTAAAGATTTTTACTCCTCACATATATGAAGGATGTAAGTAATAAAGACAATTCAATTCGATTCGTGAGCCAAACGAGCTGTACTGTGCTATGCTGTTCTATGTTCTAAGGAGGTACCATCCCTCCCTGATAAGCTTCTAAGCTGTCCTCAGAAGGCTCATACTAACCGCACTCTCTCTATTCAGTCAGTACAGGACAGCTCAGACCTCCTCTCCGCACTCAACTCCAGCGTGATGTCCAAGAGAAAGGAAGCGGCAAAGCAGATCCTGTCGGATATCGTCACGGAGAGGGCACCGAGGACCGAGGCCGCGGGCAAGAGGCAATCAGTGAAACTTGAATTGAGGAGGAATGCCGAGAGCAGCCCTACCCATCAGGGTGGGGCCAGGACAGAAGAGCGGACCACTGTCGTACGTATCCTTGGTGGATCATGAGCACTGGGGAGAGCAAGGAAATGGGAAACTGCATAGTTGTGATGACTGTTGGAATAACGCTCAAAGTACATAGCACAAGGTCCAACTTACAGCAATCGTTAAGACAATGTATTTCATTGGCATGATCAGTTGACTATGGGGAGGACTTGAGTATTAATGTCTCGATAGAAATATACAAAATTATCAGGGGTATAGATAGGTAAATGCGTGCAGGCTCTTTACCCTGAGACCATAAGATATAGGAGCAGAATTAGGCCATTTGGCCCATCGAGTCTGCTCCACCATTTCATCATGGCAGATCCACTTTTTTTCTCAGCCCCATTCTCTTCATATCCTGACCCAATCAAGAATCTATCAAATATTAAATATACATAAAGACTTGGCCTCCACAGCTGTCTGTGGCAATGAATTCTTCAAATTCACCACTCTCTGGTTGAAGAAATTTCTCCTCATCTCCATTTTTAAAGGGAGCCCCACTATTTTGAGGCTGTGTCTTATGGTCCAAGACCCCCTCACCATTGGAAGCATCCTCTCCAAATCAACTCTATCTAGGCCTTTCACCGTTCAATAGGTTTCAATTAGGTCATCCCTCATTCTTCTGAATTCTGAAGCAAAGAGTGGGAATAAACGGGACCTTTTCAGAATGGCAGGCAGTGGCTAGTGGGGTACCGCAAGGCTCAGTGCTGGGACCCCAGTTGTTTACAATATATATTAATGACTTGGATGAGGGAATTAAATGCAGCATCTCCAAGTTTGCAGATGACACGAAGCTGGGCGGCAGTGTTAGCTGTGAGGAGGATGCTAAGAGGATGCAGGGTGACTTGGATAGGTTGGGTGAGTGGGCAAATTCATGGCAGATGCAATTTAATGTGGATAAATGTGAAGTTATCCACTTTGGTGGCAAAAATAGGAAAACAGATTATTATCTGAATGGTGGCCGATTAGGAAAAGGGGAGGTGCAATAAGACCTGGGTGTCATTATACACCAGTCATTGAAAGTGGGCATGCAGGTACAGCAGGTGGTGAAAAAGGCAAATGGTATGCTGGCATTTATAGCGAGAGGATTCGAGTACAGGAGCAGGGAGGTACTACTGCAGTTGTACAAGGCCTTGGTGAGACCACACCTGGAGTATTGTGTGCAGTTTTGGTCCCCTAATCTGAGGAAAGACATCCTTGCCATAGAGGGAGTACAAAGAAGGTTCACCAGATTGATTCCTGGGATGGCAGGACTTTCATATGAAGGAAGACTGGATGAACTGGGCTTGTACTCGTTGGAATTTAGAAGATTGAGGGGGGATCTGATTGAAACATATAAAATCCTAAAGGGATTGGACAGGCTAGATGCAGGAAGATTGTTCCCGATGTTGGAGAAGTCCAGAACGAGGGGTCACAGTTTGAGGATAAAGGGGAAGCCTTTTAGGACCGAGATTAGGAAAAACTTCTTCACACAGAGAGTGGTGAATCTGTGGAAATCTCTGCCACAGGAAATAGTTGAGGCCAGTTCATTGGCTATATTTAAGAGGGAGTTAGATATAGCCCTTGTGGCTACGGGGATCAGGGGGTATGGAGGGAAGGCTGGTGCAGGGTTCTGAGTTGGATGATCAGCCATGATCATAATAAATGGCGGTGCAGGCTCGAAGGGCCGAATGGCCTACTCCTGCACCTATTTTCTATGTTTCTATGAATACAGGCCCAAAGCCAAAGAAAATACTCTTCATATGACAAGGTGTTCAATCCTGGAATCATTTTCACGAACCGCCTTTGAACTCTCCCCAGTGTCAGCACAGGTTGGGTGAAACTAGAGCTAGAGGTCATGAGTTAAGGGTGAACGGTAAAATATTTGAGGGGGAAACTTCTTTACTCAGAGGGCACAAGCTGACAGCGGAAGTGATGGATTGCAACATCTAAGAGAAATTTCATTAAGTGCATGGATGAGAGGGGTATGGATGGTAGGTCGAAGGAACAGTTCAGCATGCACCAGATGGGCAAAAGGGGCTGTTTCTGTGCTTCAATACTCTATGATATATAGATGCCTATAAAAGGTATTCACCCCCGCCCCCTTCCAGAAGTTTTCATGTTTTATTGTTTTACAACATTGAATCACAGTGGATTTAATCTGGCTTTTTTTTTGGCACTGATCAACAGAAAAAGACTCTGTCAAAGTGAAAGCAGACCTCTACAAAGAGATCTAAATTAATTACAAATATAAAACACAAAATAATTGATTGAATAAGCATTCATCCCCTGCCCCTAATATGACACACCAAATCGTCACTGGTGCAGCCAATTGGTCTTAGAAGTCACATTCTTCGTTAAATGTGTGCAGTCAAGGTGTTTCAATTGATTGTAGTAAAAATACACCTGTATCTGGAAGGTCCAATTGCTGGCGAGTAGTATCCTGGCAAAAGCTCCACCATAAAGACAAAAGAACACTCCAAGCAGGAGATGGATATAAGAAAATTTCCAGGTCACTGAATATCCCTTGGAGTACAGTTAAGTCAAGCATCAAGAGATAGAGAGAATATGGCACAGCAGTAAATCTGCCTAGAGCTGGCCGTCCTCAAAAACGGAGTGACTGTGCAAGAAGGGGACTAGTGAGGGAGGCCACCAAGAGACCTATGACAACTCTGGAGGACCTACGATCTTCAATGGCTGAGATGGGAGGGACTGTGCATACGACTGTTGCCCGAATGCTTCATGGGAGAGTGGCAAAGGGAAGACCACTGTTGGAAATAAAACACTCATGAAACCTAGGCTAGTTTGCCAGAAGGCAAGTAGGAGACTCTGAAGTCAACTGAAAGAAGGTTCTATGCTCTGATGAAACCAAAAGTAAGCTTTTTGGCTATCTGACTAAATACTATGTTTGGTGTAAGCCAAACACCACACATCATCAAAAACACACCATCCCTACCGTGAAGCATGGTGGTGGCTGCATCATGCTGTGGGGATGCTTCACTGCAGCAGGCCCTGGAAGGCTTGTGAAGGTAGAGGGTAAAATGAATGCAGCAAAATACAGGGAAATCCTGGAGGAAAACTTGATGCAGTCTGCAAGATAACTGCAAATTGGGAGAAGGTTTGTTTTCCAGCAAGACATGACCCCAAGCATAAAGCCAAAGTTACACAGGAATGGCTTAAAAACAACAAAATTATTGCCCTGGAGTGGCCAAGTCAGAGTCTGAACCTCAATCCAATTGAGAATTTGTGGCTGGACTTGAAAAGGGTTGTTCGCTCACAATCCCCATACAGTCTGACAGAGCTTGAACAATCTTGTAATGAAGAATGGGGAAAAATTGCAGTGTCCAGATGTGCAAAGCTGATAGAGACGTATCTACACAGACTCGAGGCTCTAATTGCTGCAAAAGGTGCATACTATATACTGACTTGAATGGGGCAAATATTTATGCAATCAATAATTTTGTTTTGTATTTCTAATTAATTTAGACCACTTTGTTAGAGATCTGTTTTCATTTTGACTCAAGAATTGTTGAGCTGTTGATCCGTTGATCAGTGTCCAAAGAAAAACTCAAATTAACTCCACTGTGATTCAATAAATCATGAAGACTTTTAAGGCGGGTGAATACTTTTTAGAGGCACTGTACTTATTAGTGTAAGAAAAAATCCCCAGGCATCTACCTAGAATGGCATGCCTGTGATACGAGCAGAGGTTGAGTAAACAATCCTTTGTTCTGCAAAATTTAGCAGAAAGGGTAATGATCTCATTAAAATGTCCAGAATTCTTCACGGGTGCCACAGGGTAGTTACAGGGAAAATGCCTTGGCTGGCGAGTTTAGAACAAGGAGTCGTTGGTTCAAAACACGGTTAGGAGATGCAAGATTCAACGAATAACTCAAAGAAGTTGTTAATCTTGGAAGATCCTATGCTGGAGGGGTAGCACCGAATCCACTAAAATCTGAGATCAGTAAGATTTTTGAAGATTGGAGGAACTAAGGGACTTGGTCCATAAGACATAGAAGCAGAATTTGGCCACTCAGCCCATCAAGTCTGTTCTGCCATTTGATGGTGGTTGATTTATTTTCCCACTCAACCCCATTCTCCTGCCTTTTCCCTGTAACCTTTGATACTCCTACTAATCAAGAACCTATCAACCGTCACTTTAAATACACCCAATGACTGAGGGCGGTGAATCGGTGGAATTCATTGCGGCAGATGGCTGTGGGTGCCCTGCTCCAGTTTCTGATGTTCGTAGGCATTCACTTACTGTTTGTGGGCTCAGTGGCAATGCCAAAATACGAGGTTTACAGGCAGTGGCGGGAATTGAACCTGGGTCGTAAAGCGCTGTACTAACCACTGCCATGCCGCCCTTAAACACCGACCTTCAATTACAGAGCCAATTCTACTTAGTACTTCAGCTTAAAGCAGAGAGATGCACACAAAATGCTGGAGGAACTTAGCAAGTTAAGTGGCATTTCTGAAGGGACTTTCAGTTAAGAAATTCATTATTGAAGCATTGCATGCCCGTCGTAACACCTTAAGATATTGGAGCAGAATTTGACTCATCGAGTCTGCTCCACTATTTCATCATGGCTGATCCAATTTTCCTCTCAGCCCCAACCTCCTGCCTTCTCCCTGTATCCCTCCATGCCCTGACCAATCAAGAATCTATCAACCTGTGCCTTAAATATACCCATTGACTTGCCCTCCACAGCCGCCGATGGCAAAAAATTCTAACGATTCTCCACTCTCTGGCTGAAGATATTCCTCCTCATCTCTCATGTTCTAAATGGACATCCCTCTATTCTGAGGCTGTGTCATCTGGTCTTAGACTTCCCCACAATAACAAACATCCTCTCCACATCCACTCCATCGAGGCCATCTGGTAGTGCTGCTGCTTCCCCCCCTCCAGTGGCCCAGGGTCCATCCTGTCATGCACTGCTGTCTGTGTGGAGTTTGCACGTTCTCCCTGTGGTTGCATGGATCTCCTCTGGGCTGTGGGTGCTCTTATTTCCACCTACATCTTGAGAACGGGTGTGTTGGTGGGTTAACTGGCCACTGTAAGTTGCTCCCCTCGTGTAGGTGGGCGGTCAAAGAATTAATTGGAGCTGATGGCGTTGCAAGTCATAGAGTACAGAACCAAGTCCTTTGGCCCACCTTGTCCATGCAGATCTGATAATCTGCCACCTCTCATTGGCCTGCAACTGGACCATAGGTCTGCATTCCCTATCCAATCCTTTTACCTATCCAAACTTTCCTTTAATGTTGCAATCAAACCCGCAGTCACCACTTCCCACTGACAGCTCATTCCACACTCTCACCACCCTCTCAGGGAAGGCGTTTCCCCTCAGGTTCCACTTAAGTGTTTCACCTTTCCCCCTTAACCCATTACTTCTAGTTGTTGTCCCACCCAACCTCTGTGGGAATAGCCTGTTTGCATTCACCCTGTCTGTTTGTTCATTTGTTATGTGTCATTTCATATGACGTGAGTGACTGTGGTATTTCCATGATTACTCTTGGCAAACTTTTCTACAGAAATGGTTTGCCACTGCCTTCTTCTGGGCGGTGTCTTTACAAGACGGGTGACCCCAGCCAGTATCAATACTCTTCAGAGATTGTCTGCCTGGCATCAGTGGTCGCATAATCAGGACTTGTGATATACACCAGCTGCTCATACAACCATCCACCAGCTGCTCCCATGGCTTCTCGTGTCCCTGGTCGGGGGTGGGGTGGGGGGGGGGTGCTAAACAGGGTGCTACATCTTGCCCAAGGGTGACCTGCAGGCTAGCAGAGGGAAAGAGCACCTTACACCTCCTTTGGTAGAGACATATCTCCATCCCACCACCCATATCTTATCTAAATCCCTCATAGTTCTATATACCTACATCAAATCTCCCCTCATTCTGTTGCGCTCCAGGGGGAAAAAAAGTCCTATACTATTCAACCTTTCCCCAAGCCTCAGGTCCTGAAGTCCCAGTAGCATCCTTGTAATTTCCTCTGTACTCTTTCAATCTTATTTACATCTTTCCTGCAGGTAGATGACCAGAACTAAACACAATTCTCCAAATTTGGCCTTACCAATCAATGTTTTATAGAACTTCAACATAACATCCCATCTCCTGTACTCAATGCTTTGATTTATGAAGGCCAATGTGCCTAAAGATCTCTTTGTGATCCTATCTACTGGTGATGCCACTTACAAAGAATTCTGGATCTGTATTCCCAGATCCCTTTGTTCTACCGCACTAGGGATAGTACGCAGGGAAAATAAGTGAGTGAATGGGATTGATAGGATAGACATAATGGGCCAAATGGTCTTCTTCGTTGTCATAAAGAGAGGTGGGAAATATGGTGGGCCAGTGAATGCACAGCAAGATTCCACAAACAACCTCCTGGTTAGAACCTGCTGCTGCTCTTCGCCCGAATATTCTAGTTGGGGAGTGGACAGATACGTAAGAGGGTGGATGGTAGCTTCGGTTTTCATTCAAAGAGTGGAACTTCAGACAGTAGGGTCATAGTCATACAGCACAGAATGAGGACCTTCGGCCTGTCTCGTCCTTGCCCACCAAGATTCCCACTGAAGCTAGTCCCATATTCCTCTAGACCAGGGGTTCCCAACCTTTTATATGCCATGGAGCTCCTACCATTAACCAGGGGTCCGTGGACTCCCAAGTTGGGAATCCCTGTTCATGTACCCGTCCATGTGCTTTCTAAATGTTGCCAATTGACCTGTCTCAACCCCTTCTGGCAGCTCGTTCCATATATGCCTCCTCCCTCACCTCCATCCAGGGCCCCAAACAGTCCTTCCGGGTGAGGCAACACTCCACGTGGGCATCTGCTGGGGTCGCCTATCGTGTCCGGTGCCCCCGATGCGGCCTCTAGATCGGTGAGACACATCGTAAATTGGAGGACCACCTCATCGAGCATCTCCGCACCATCCGCCATAAGCGGGACTTCCCAGCGGCCGGGCTTTTTAATTCCTGTCTCATTCCCGTTCCGAAGTGTCGATCCATGGCCTCCTTTTGTGCCAAGATGAGGCCATCCTCAGGGTGGAGGAGCAACACCTTATGTTCCGTCTGGGTAGCCTCCAACCTCATGGCATGGATATCAAATTCTCCTTCTGGTGAACAAATTTACCCCCCTCCAGCCCCACCACTTCCTCTTTTCCCCTCTCTGACCTTTTACTCTTTCTCACCTCCCCCAGGCTCCCCTCCTCCTTCCCTTTCTCCAATGGTCCACTCTCCCCTCCTATCAAATTCTTTCTTCTCCAGCCCTTGACCTTTCCCACCCACTTGCCTTCACCTTTCATCGTCCAGCTAGCCTCCTTCCCCTCCCCCTTACCTTTTTATTTTGGCATCTCACGCTTCCCTTTTCAGTCCTGGAGAAGGGTCTCAGCCCGAAATGTCGACTGTTCATTAATTTCCATAGATGCTGCCTGACCTGCTGAGCTCTCTCAGCATTTTGTGTGTTTCTGTTGCTTTGGACTTACTGCATCTGCAGACCTTCTCATGTTTCATTCCATATACCGACCAATCTTTGGGTGAAAATGCTGCCCCTCAATTGTCTACTAAATCTCTCCCCTCTCACCTTAAATCTATGCCCTCTAGCTCCGGATTCCCAGGAAAAAGATGACGCACATTCCCCTATCTACATCGTTCATAATTTTATACACCTCCATAAAATCTCCTTCAGTCTCTTATACTCCAATGAAAAAGTCCCAACTCCTTCAACCTCTCTCTATAATGTAGTTCTGCAACTATTAAAAAGGCATCCGTTAGTCTTGCGAGACCGTGGATCTGCGCCTGGAAAGTCTTCACTCTCCAGGGCGCAGGCCTGGGCAAGGTTGTATGGAAGACCAGCAGTTGCCCGTGCTGCAAGTCTCCCCTCTCCATGACACCAGTGTTGTCCAAGGGAAGGGCATTAGGACCCATACAGCTTGGCACCGGTGTCATCGCAGAGCAATGTGTGATTATGTGCCTTGCTCAAGGACACAACACGCTGCCTTGGCTGGGGCTCGAACTCACGACCTTCAGATCACTAGTCGAATGCCTTAACCACTTGGCCACGTGCCCACACAGTTCCTGCAACAATCCTTGAAAATCTCCACTGCCCTCTTTCCAGACCGGTGTCAAATTTCCTTCAGCAAGGCAGCCAGAACTGAATGCAATATTCGAAATGCAACCTCACCAATTACTTGTACAACTGCGATATAACGTCCCAACTTCTATACCTAATGCCTTGACTGATGATGGCCAGAATGCCAAAAGCATCCTTCACCAAAGTTCAATGTAAATGTTATTATCAAAGTACATACATGTCTCCCTACACAACCTTGAGATTCATTTTTGTGATTATTTATTTATTTATTTATTGAGATGCAGAACTGAATTGGCCTAACAAGCCACACCACCCAGTAATCCCCCAATTTAATCCCAGCCTAATCACAGGACAATTTACAATGACCAATTAACCTGCCAACCGGTACGTTTTTGGACTGTGGGTGGAAACCAGAGCACCCGGAGGAAACTCCTTACATTCAGCAGTGAGAATTGAACCCGGGTCACCTGTACTGTTTAAAAACGCAAACACGAGGAATTCTGCAGTTGCTGGAATTTCAAGCAACACACATCAAAGTTGCTGGTGAACGCAGCAGGCCAGGCAGCATCTCTAGGAAGAGGTACACTCGACGTTTCGGGCCGAGACCCTTCGTCAGGACTAACTGAAAGAAGGGCTAGTAAGAGATTTCAAAGTGGGAGGGGGAGGGGGAGATCTGAAATGATAGGAGAAGACAGGAGGGGGAGGGATGGAGCCAAGAGCTGGACAGTTGATTGGCAAAAGGGATATTAGAGGATCATAGGACAGGAGGCCCAGGGAGAAAGAAAAGGGGGAGGGACTTTCAAATCTCTTACTATCTCTTCTTTCAGTTAGTCCTGACGAAGAGTCTCGGCCCGAAACGTCGACTGTACCTCTTCCTAGAGATGCTGCCTGGCCTGCTGCGTTCACCAGCAACTTTTATGTGTGTCACCTGTACTGTAAAGCGTTGTGCTAACCACTACGCTACCATACTGTACCACACTCAACAAATCTATTGAATGATAACTCTCACAGAATCAATGAAAGACCACCCAACTAGGGCGATCAACCAGAGTGCGAAAGAAAACAAACTGCAAATACAAAAATAAATAGATAGATAGATAAATAAATAAGCAAGCAACAAATATCAAGAACATGAGATGAACAGTCCTTGAAAGTAAGTCCAATGGTTGTGGGAGCGTTTCAGTGATGGGGCGAGTGAAGCTGTCCACTTTGTTTCAAGAGCCTGATGGTTGAGGGTAGTAACTGACTTCCCTGTCCACCTGCAATATCGCCTCCCGGGAATCATGTACTTGTACTCTTAGGTGCCTCAATTATACATTTCCCAGGGCCCGATCATTTTCTGTAAAAGCCCTACCCTCGTTTGTCCTCCCAAAGTGCAACACCTGGCCCTTATCGGGATCAAACTCCACCTGGCATTCCTCGGCCCACCACCATACAACACTATCACATTTCTGTGGTTGCCAGGGACAGTCTCAAGCTTGCCTGGTATTTCTGTGGTTTTCACGGGGAGGTTAAATAGCATTCATTCCAATCAGTTCTGCTCTGTAAAGGCTTTAGCAAGACAATTCACCTCTTTAACACCCTATGATCCTGTGATTTATTTCCTAGGTTGTTTACAGCTGTGCTCTGGGTATCAACCTTTAAGTAGTAGAACAGGAATCGCTGATCTGGCATCCATGGATCCCTTGCTTAGTGGTATTACTTACTTACTGACCGTTATGCCACTGGCATTTTGAGCAGCAATGTACATACTCCATCTCTGGCAGTGCTCAGGGCTTCCTCCATCTTGTCAGTTTTCACTACTCTCAGTCTCCCGGGTGGAGACTCAGGAATATCGCCGCACTCGGCTGTAGAAGGATTCTTCATTGCTGTTTCCGTAACAATTTTGTTTGGCCGGTCAGGGTTGTCAGCCCTGAGCTAAACCCCTGAACCTGGAGGTCCGGTTGACCACTCTTGGTCTGACCTCTACCCTTTGACCTGTTTGGCATGGATGACCCTACCAAGAGCCAAAGAGAGAAACTTGGGTTGTTTTCTCTGGAGTGGCACGGGCGGAAAGGAGATCCGATAGAGGTTTATAAGATTATGAGAGACACAGATAGTATCTGTTTCCCAGGGTTGACATGTCTAACACCAGAGGGCATGCACTGAAGGTGAAAGGGGGATGTGAGGGGTGAGTTCTTTACTCAGAGGCTGGCGGATGCCTGGAATGTGCTGCCTGGTGTGGTAGTAGAGGCAAATACATTAGAGGTTTTTAAGAGACATTTGGATAGGCACATGGATGTGAGGAAGATGGAGGGCTATGGCGTAGGTAGGAGGGATTTGCGTTTGGGTATTTTTGATTTGCTTTTAGCTGATTCAGCACAATATTGTGCCCCAAATGGCCTGTTCCTGTGTGGTACTGTTCTATGTTCTATAAGGCCCTGATTCCAGCCAGCATAGTTCTCTGGGTCATTGAGGGACGCAAGCCCTGAAACCCGGCGACAAGGTTGTGGTCCTCTTAGAGGTTAATGGTTTTGGTCCATGGCACAAAAAAGGCTCCAGATAATCCTGGAGAATTGGCATTCCTCCTCTCCTATGAGGGCACAGTCACGTTGTTGGAACAGAAGTATGGTGGTGATTAGTAACAAAAGCCATTAACAACAGAACAGGTAAATGCCAAACAGGGCCTAGTCAGAAAAGGCTTAACAGCAAACGAAGGAGGTTAAATGTGAATATCTACAATATAAGACATATAAACAAGCTGAGTACAGGAAGATATTGGAGGTTTAGAAATATGCTTACAATTATTCAAATCCCTTGATCATGTTTCTGCCATGCAACATGCACTTCTCTGTTATTTTCTATTTAACCACAAAATGCTCTGTATTGAAACAGTTGCCCAGCAACAGACATGGCCACTTAATACATTGGAGCTCTCCGTGTAAAACGGTTCAGATACAGAGCACTGCGTGTGACTGGAAATCCTCACGAATGCTATTTGAGGAATGTGTGCTATGCGTTACCGGGCACAGTGGATGCACAATTGGTCACATCTGTGCAAAGCCTCCCTCTCCATCATGCCTGCCCTGATACTCTTTTTTTTTGTTAAAAACCACACCTTGGAAGTGTTTTATCAAGCTGTGTATAATCGAACACATGATGAGCGATTAACCATTGAGCCATGTTCTGAATCTAGCCGAAAAGTTAGAACAAAATACGAGAGGGTTTGATTTTTTTTTCAGCAGGAGTTTTGCAGATAGAGCGCGACAGAACAGAAAAAGGCTCTTCAGCCCATCTAATTTATGCCAAACCATTTAAACTACCTAGTCCTCCTGCACCCAGACCATAGTCCTCCACACGCCTCCCATCCATACACTTAACCAATCTGTCTTTATTAACTTATTGAGATGCACTGTGGAATAGGCCCATACGGCCCTTTGAGCCACGTTGTCCCATAATTGCTGATTTAACCGTAGCCTAATCATTAGACAATTTACAATGACCAATTAACCTACCAACTGGTGCGTCTTGGGAACTGTGGGAGGAAACCGGAGCACCCGGAGGAAACCCACGCAGTCACGGGGAGAACGTACAAACTCCTTACAGGCAGCAACAGGGATTGAACCCAAGTCGCTGGCACTGTGAAGTGTCGTGCTGACCACTACGCTACTGGGCCGCCCTGAAATGTTGAAATCAGACCCCCGTCCACCATTTCCACTAGCAGCTCTTTCACATTCTCACCACACTCCTGAGTGAATAAGCTCCCCCTCCCATTCCCCTTAAACATTTCGCCATTCACCCTTAACCTATGACCTCCAGTTCTAGTCTCACCCCAACCTCAGTGAGAAAAGTCTGTCTGTATTTTACCCCACCTACCTCTATCAATCTCCTCTCAGTCTCCTACGCTCTTTTTGGTGAGGCAATGCCATCGGACAGATGGGACGGACTGTGAAGGGTTTTGAACGGCTTTTAACACTTCATCCACTTCACTGACATTATCGGGTGGGGGGGATCTCCCAGAGGCGGAGAAGGGCATCTTCGACCCCCAGCAGTGGAAGCAATACAGCCCAGGATAGTTAGTGGTCAGATCGCACAGGGATGGGTGAACTCTCCAAAATATGTTGAGCCTCACGGCTGGTGCTCTGACCTATTGGTGGCTGGGAAATTTCTTCCCTGATGAAATTTATTTTTCACACATATATCGAAACATGCAGTGAAATGCACGCTTTGCATTTACAATGCAGTGTGAATTGGGGACCAGATAGCAGCAAGATTTTAGGCCAATCATTTAGTACTGAGTTAAACAGAAATTTCCTCTTGCAGTTGGAGGTGATCTGTGGAACTCTGAGCCCCGGGGGGTTGTGGAGGCTCGACGTTAGGACTGTTTAAAGACCAAGTAGATATGTTTTTGAAAGTTTGGGGGACTGAAAGCTGTGGGGAACTGGCCCAGACAAGGAGCTGAGATCTGCAGCTGATCAGCCATGAGTGTAATTGATGGTGGGACAGGTTTGAGGGGCCGAGTGGCCTTCTCCTATTTTCTTATGTTCCCATTACAAACGTGCTTTCTAAGCTTGGGGCTGCATTGGGAGCACCCTACCTTCTGAGTCGGAAGGCTGTGGTTTCAAATCCCACGCCTGAGACTCACAAACGAGAGCTGAGGCTGATGTGGTACCAAATTAATGAGCCCTTCTCGGGCATCCTCTGGGGAAGGAGAAGAAAGGCTCTAACATTTTGGATCGAAGACTTTATCTGCTGCCTCGCATCTGACCAGACCTGTGAATGTGATGGGTCCAGCTATGTTGGTCCCACACACACACACACACACACACACACACACACACACACACACACACACACACACAAGCGCGCACACACACACATGCACACACTCTCTCTCACACTCTGTCTCTCCCCCTCTCCCCTCTCCTCCCTTCTCCCCCTCTCCTCCCTCCCCCTGCCCTCTCCTTCCCCTCTCACCCTCCTCTCCCCCCCCATCTGCTGTTGCTGAGGAAGGTATGTTTGTGACCGTCTCTCTCTCTCTCTCTCTCCCCCTCTCCCTCCCTCCCTCTCTCCCTCTGCACCCGAAGGAGGGTGTCTCTGTGTGACAGTCTCCCTCTCCCTCTCTCTGCTGCTTCTGGAGAAAGATTTCTGTGTGACGGTCTCTTTATCCCTCTCGTCCACTGCACCTGGAGGAAGGTGTCTGTGTGTATGATGGTCTGTGTCTGTCTGTCTCTTCCCCTCTCCCCTCTCCCCTCTCCCCTCTCCCCTCTCCCCTCTCCCCTCTCCCCTCTCCCCTCTCCCTCTCCCCTCTCCCCTCTCCCCTCTCCCCTCTCTATCCCTCTCCCCTCTCCCCTCCCTCTCCCCTCTCCCCTCTCTATCCCTCTCCCCTCTCCCCTCTCTATCCCTCTCCCCTCTCCCCTCTCTATCCCTCTCTCTGCTGAACCCAGAGGAAGTTGTCTGTCTCTGTGTGACAGTCTCTCTCCATCCCTCTCTCCGCTGCTGGCGGAGGAAGGTCTCTGTACTCGAATGGTCTCTCACCCTCTCGCTTGATGTTGTCAGAGGATGGTGCCGGTGATCTGGGTCTGGGGCGAGGTTTAATTGACACGGTTTGTGGATTGGGCTCTGTGGTTCACGTTATGATGTGTTTCTGGTTTCTGCTCGCTCCTTTTTTTGTTGCTATTTTGATTGGGGCGGCCTGCAGATAACGAACGACACAGCACTAGGTTGAACTGAATATGCCTGGACGTTATCGAAGACTTTTGTGGGTTTGGTGTTTTACATTCTGTCTTTCGCTCATTTTTGTGCTTTGTGCACTAGGGGGAGGGGGCATGTTTTTCTTAGAACGGGTTCCATAGTTTTCTTTGTTTCATGGCTGTCTGTGGGGATGGCAAGTCTCAGGGTTGTACACTGCATACATACTTCGATAATAAATCTACCTTAAATCTTTGACACGTGCTGGCTTCCCCAGCACATCCCTGGGGTGTGTCGGTGCATTTAAGACAGAGGTTGATTGGTTCTTGATTTAAGTTTATGGGAAGAAAGCAAGGGCATGGGGTTTAAAAAAAGATCAGTCACTATTAGCTAGCAGAGCAGTTTCAATGGGCCAAATGGCCAAATCCTGCTCCTATGTCTTGTGGTCTATCTTTTAGTTTGATTGTTGAAACAATGCCCTCATCTGCTTCTTTAAACTATTCCAAGGAAGATGAGGGTAATTATTCCAAAGATCCTGCCCAATATTTATCCCTCAATAAACATCAGGAGGAGAGAGCTGATCTTATTGTTATCACTACTGTTTGTGAGGGCTTTCTGTGCACACATGAGCTGGCAAATTTCCCACATCCAGCAGTGATTAAGCTTCACGAGTTTGCAAACGCAGTGCTGGGGCGGCAGCAAACACCAGATGTGTATAATTTCTGTTGGAACAGAAGGGATAAACTAAATCATTATGAAGGCTGGTTTGTAAACAGTTGCAGAAAGGAGAGGCTATTTCAGCTGGGGCAACTCCACTCTTAAAACGTACGACAGTGTAGCACAGTGCAGGTTCTCTCGGCCACAATGCTGTGCTAACCCTTTAACCTACACTCTCAGAATCAGAGTCAGGTTTATTATAGAAACATAGAAAATAGGTGCAGGAGTAGGCCATTCGGCCCTTCGAGCCTGCACCGCCATTCAGTATGATCGTGGCTGATCATCCAACTCAGAACCCTGTACCAGCCTTCCCTCCATACCCCCTGATCCCTTTAGCCACAAGGGCCATATCTAACTCCCTCTTAAATATAGCCAATGAACTGGCCTCAACTGTTTCCTGTGGCAGAGAATTCCATAGATTCACCACTCTCTGTGTGAAGAAGTTTTTCCTAATCTCAGTCCTAAAAGGCACGTGACATGAAATTTGTTAACTTAGCAGCAGCAGTTCAATACAATACATAATGTAAAAGAAAAAAACCAGAATAAAATAATAAGTAAATAAATTACAGTATACATATATTTTGAATAGATTGAAAATCATGCAAAAACCAGAAATAATATATATCAAAAAAAGAGGTAGTGTTCGTGGGTTCAATGTCTATTTAGGAATCAGATGGCAGAGGGGAAGAAGCTGTTCCTGAATCGCTGAGTGTGTGCCTTCAGGCTTCTGTACCTCCTCCCTGCTGATAACAGTGAGAAAAGAGCATGCCCTGGGTGCTGGAGGTCCTTAATAATTGATGCTGCCTTTCTGAGACACCGCTCCTTGAAGATGTCCTGGGTGCTTTGTAGGCTAGTGCCCAAGATGGAGCCGACTAGATTTACAACCCTCTGCAGCTTCTTTCAGTCCTGTGCAGTAGCCCCCCCCCCCACCCCCCATACCAGACAGCGATGCAGCCTGTCAGAATGCTCTCCACAGTACGTCTATAGAAGTTTTTGAGTGTACTCGTTGACATACCAAATCTCTTCAAACTCCTATAATGAAGTATAGCCGCTGTCTTGCCTCCTTTATAACTGCATCGATATGTTGGGACCAGGTTAGATCCTCAGGGATTTTGACACCCAGGAACTTGAAGCCACTCACTCTCTCCACTTCTGATCCCTCTGTGAAGATTGGTATGTGTTCTTTTGTCTTACCCTTCCGGAAGGGTCTGACACATATCCTTTCATTATTCCTTCATGTGCCTGTCTTCAGAGTCTACAGTGCATCTCATCTACCTCTAACCCTGGGAACATATTTCATGCGCCTACAACTCTGTGTAGGGGAAAAAAAACTTGCAGCTCCCCATACTTTCTTCCAATCACCGTATAATTTTAAGACCATGAGACCATAAGATATTGGAGCAGAATTGGGACACTTGGCCCATGAAGTCTTGGCTTCCACAGCCACCCATGGCAACAAATTCCACAGATTCACCACTCTCCAGTTAAAAAATTTATGCCCTCTCATATTAGCTATTCTTGCCCAGGGAAAAGTCTCTGGCTGTCCTGTCTATCTATGCCTCTTATCATCTGTACACCTTTATCAAGTCACTTCTCACCCTCCTTCACTCCAAAGAGAAAGCTTTACCTTGCTCAACCTTTCCTCGTAAGACATGCTGTCTAATCCAGGCAACATCCTGGCACATATCCTCTAAAGCTTTCACATCCTCCCTATAATGAGGGGACCAGAACTGAACACAATAACCAAGCTGCAACATTACCTCGAGGCTCTTGAACTCAAATCCATGACTAATGAAGGCTAACACACACCATAAACGTAAACACGAGGAAATCTGCAGATGCTGAAAATTCAAGCAACACACATCAAAGTTGCTGGTGAATGCAGCAGGCCAGGCAGCATCTCTAGGAAGAGGTACAGTTGCCGTTTTGGGCTGAGACCCTTTGTCAGCACACCATAAATCTTTTTTTTACCATGTGTGGTTACTTTGAAGGATCTATATGGACGTGGACCCCAAGATCCCTCTGTTCCTCCACACTGCCAAGAATCCTGCCATTAACCCCGGATTCTGCCTACAAAATTGACCTTCCGAAATGAATTAATGCAGTTTTTTTTTGGGTTGAACTCCATCTGCCACTTCTCAGCCCAGCTCTGCAAGGGTCAGTATCCCGTTGCAACCTCCAACAACCCTCCACACTATCCACAACTCCACCAACCTTCATGTCATCTGCAAAGTTACTAACCCATCCTTCCACATCCTCAGCTACGGTACTGTGCAAAAGTCTTAAGCACATATGTATAGCTAGGGTGCCTAAGACTTTTGCACATTATTGCATTTGGCAACGTGGAGCGGAGAGCAAGTTTATAAATATGGTGGGAGCAGAGGATGCTGGGAATCATGAGGGTGAAGCGCGTGAGAGGGGTGAGGGACAGGTGGCAGGGAAGGAGGGCCAGGGGCTGGGGGTGGGGTACGGGTGCAGAGACACCCAGCCCTGAGACACCAGGCAATGTCGCTTGATTCCAAACAATCGGTTTATTGATCATTACAGAATGTCTCTCTGGTGCTTCCCACTCCCATCTCCTTTCCCCAACCTTGATTCCCCTCTCCCTTGCCCCCTTCCCACTCTCAGTCCACGATAGAGACCCAAATCAGAATCAGGTTTATCATCACTGACATATGTCATGAAATTTTTTTTGGCAGCAACAGCAGTACAGTGTAATACACAAAATCACTACAATACCCTAGCTATATATATGTGCCTAGGACATTCGCACAGTACTGTAAGTCATTTAGAAAAATTACAAGAGCAGGGGTCCCAGAAAATTCAAAAATCTGAGGTGCAAAGTGACTTGGGAGTCCTCTTGCAGGATTCATTAAAGTTTCATTTGCAGGTTGAGTTAGTGGTGAGGACGGCAAATGCAATGTTGACTTTCCTTTTGTGGGGATTAGAATATAAAAGCAAAGATGTAATGTTGAGGCTTTATAAGGCACTGGTGAGGCCCCACTTGGAGTATTGTGAGCAGTTTTGGGCCCCTGATCTCAGGAAGGATATGCTGCCGTTGGAGAGGGTTCAAAGGAGGTTCAGGAAAATTATTCCGAAATTGGAATGTTTATCATGTGAGGAGTGTTTGATGGCTCTGGGCTGTACTCACTGGAATTCAGAAGAATGAGGGGGGTTTCATTGAAACCCATCGAATAGTGAAAGGCTTCGATAGGGTGGATGTGGAAAGGATGTTTCTTATGGTGGGGGAGTCTAAAACCCAAGGATAGCCTCAGAATAGGGCGACATCCATTTAGGATGGAGAAGAGGAAGAATTTTTTTTAGTCAGAGAGTGGTGAATCTGTGGAATTCATTGCCACAGGCAGCTATGGAGGCCAAGTCATTGGGTATATTTAAGGCAGAGTTTGATAGGTTTTTGATTAGTCAGAGCATGCAGGGTGATATGGAGAAGGAAGGAGATTGGGGCTGAGAGGGAAATGGATCAGCCATGATGAAAGTAGAGCAGACGATGGGCCAAATGACGTAATTCTGCTCCTGTATTTTATGGTTATAAAATGCCCGGTAATTAATTGTTTTGTTGAATATAAGCCATAATTTATCCAAATAATAAATGTACCACAACCTATGCTTTCAAACATTTTAGAGCTTCAACATATTTACATTGTTAATGTTTCAAGCTACAACACCATAACAAATTGTAACGATAAACACAGAACGGAAGTCGGTAGCTTATTGTTAATAAACCGCCAGCCTGCTGAATGCCGACGCCGTCTAGTCAAAACATTTTACTTTTTCCATTGTGCCTATTAGTTGTTTTGACTGCCTGATATTGTTTGCTTTGTTCTGGTTTGTGTTTACTTGATGTGAAAAATTCTATATTCCGACTTTTAGTATCTAATAATAATTTTTTAATTTAAAAAAATGTTAGAACAAAGTAAAAATTACCCAAAAAAAGCATTTAAAATGCCGCATGACTTTCAGGTCTTATAAAAGTTTCCTGCTCAGGTCAATGGTTGGTCCGCAGTGGTGCAAAATAATTGGAAGGAATGTTGATTATATCTTGCATACTAACGCTGATTCCTTTTGACTTTTCAGGGTATCCTCTCCCAGATAAGGATGACCTCGAGACGGTGAAGCTTATGCTATCGATTTTCAAAATCGCACTGCAGTTTTTTTTTTATGTCGATAAGGCACTGCACAAGCTTCTGCAGTATAGGGTTCATTTTCATCCTGTATACTCCGTGAACTAAAGTAATCATATTACACCTATATTTTTCTAGAGACGATCAAGTTCAGAAGAAATTCTTAACAGCTGCTCGCAGTAGACAGGGAAAACAATTGCAATTATTCAACTCAGGGGAAGGAGAGGTGCCCCCCCCTTCCGCTGGCACAGAATGAGCCAAAGACAGAGACTGTGATAAATTCACCGTGCCTTTGTGCAGAAGGACACTTCAATCTGTGCCATTCGTTCTGGGAGAGGGGAAAAATCAGGAAATCCAGATAGTTGCAATAGAGGCAAGTTCAAAGCTAGTGCAGTTATTATTAGTTACTTCCCTAGGTGAAAGCTGTACAAATCTGCAAATCTTATTTGAACGTCTGAAGAACCTCAGTAAGTATAAAGTCTCCAGTGTATATCAGTGTTCTGGATAAGCAGCCAGTGTGTGTATATAATTGTTCTTTGTACTTGGTGAAAGTTTGCTTTTAACAGAGACAAAAAAAAAAGATTTTAAAAAATAAGTTTTTTTTAAAAAAAGGACCAGGAGTGACTCGGTAAATGAGAATATGCAAGAGAACCTCAGTCACCAGTTTGTTGCACGTATGCTGCGGGAGGAAGTTGGATCGGCTTCTGGCAAGAATCCCGAAGCTATCAGGGATTCAGGCACTCCACGTTGTTCATAGCACCTGAAGTATTTCTGTTCCTTCTCATTCCCGAGGGTATTATTGCTTCTGCTTTCGTGTGCCATTCTTACAGTGAGCTGATTCAATACAGAGCCGTGCCGCTTTGCGTCTGAAGGTAACCATTTGTCATCTAACTTTCTCCTTTCTGGTCATTCCTTAGCCCAGCTGCATTAAATTCAGTGCTGATTTCCAGTATTGTACATTGTTACGTGTGCCCCACTCCTGTGCAGGAGATGGGAAAGGTAGGGCGTCACATAATAAGGCTGAACCTCACTTAGACCTCGTTCACCACTGAACAGCCTGAAATCGCAGTGCGATTTGCTGAGGAAAAAGAAGTGATGAATATCAGGGAGTACAGATAGAGCACCAAATGGCAAATACTTCAGGCGTCTGTTAAATCCACTGTAGCACTTGTGTAACGCATGCAAAATGCTGGCGGAACTCAGCAGGTCAGGCAGAATCCTCCCCCACCCATCCCCCCCTACTGCGGCACAGGCGACCAACAACAGCTCGCCAGAGTCCTCTGTACTGGCCGGTCTCTCAAGTTGTCACCAACTGTAGCCCATCTTCCTGGGGTTATTTTTTTTCCTTCCTCTCCCAGGGATGAGGTCTTTGGAGCTTCTGTTGGTGTTTCTGTGGCTCTGTGTTTTCCTGGGATGGGGTCGCTGGTCCCTTGCCCAACGCTCCTCCTTTCGCGGCCGGGCTTGGAACCATGCATGGTGGAGTTCGGGCAAGAGGTCTCAGCCCAAAATGACGAATGTTTATTCCCCTCCCCTTCCGAGTTCCTCCAGTATTTTGTGTATGTTGCCCTGGATTTTCCAGCATCTGCAGAGTCTCATGTTTATGATTTGTAGCACTTGTGTCTTCCTCTGTCATTACTGACCAGAAAACCCCAGTGTTACATCTCATTCTCACGTCCTCAATCCAAGTTCCTCCTCTGGCTGTGAGGAGGCATGGTCTAGGCAAGGACCAGCACTGGATGAGCACTGTGCTTTCAGCTTCCCCTTCATAAAGCACACCGAAACAAGCGGCTGGTGTAAACATGGCATCCGTTTAACCCCAGCGACCTGAGCTTCTCACTTCAGTGTTACAAGTAACGAGGCGAAGAGGTGTACTTCCAAGCAACTATGCTGCTAATCTCTGCCCCTCACCTCCCATATAACCATATAACAATTACAGCACGGAAACAGGCCATCTCGGCCCTTCTAGTCCATGCCGAACTCTTACTCTCACCTAGTCCCACCGACCTGCACTCAGCCCATAACCATCCATTCCTTTCCTGTCCATATATCTATCCAATTTAACTTTAAATGACAACATCGTACCTGTCTCAACCACTTCTGCTGGAAGCTCGTTCCATACAGCCACCACTCTCTGAGTAAAGAAGTTCCCCCTCATGTTACCCCTAAACTTTTGCCCTTTAACTCTCAACTCATGTCCTCTTGTTTGAATCTCCCCCACTCTCAATGGGAAAAGTCTATCCACGTCAACTCTATCTATCCCCCTCATAATTTTAAATACCTCTATCAAGTCCCCCCTCAATCTTCTACACTCCAAAGAATAAAGACCCAACTCGTTCAACCTTTCTCTAACTTAGGAGATGAAACCCAGGTAACATTCTAGTAGATCTTCTCTGTACTCTCTCTATTTTGTTGACATCTTTCCTATAATTAGGTGACCAAAACTGTACACAATACTCCAAATTTGGCCTTGTACAATTTAAACATTATGTCCCAATACAACTCTGAGTTTGTTGAAGGCTTCAGTCCACCACTTTATGCAACTCATCCAAAATCCGCACCCCAGGTTTGGATTTGAACGGGGGAGCAAGTTGGTCACGGTGGCTGCTGAACCAGGCTGTTCAGACATACCTGAAGTAGGCCAGACTTCCCTTAGCCCGGGGGTCCCCAACCTGTGGTCCATAGACCCCTGAGTTAATGGTAGGGGTCCATGCCATTAAAAAAAGGTTGGGTATCCCTGCCTTTGCAGATCATCCATCAATGGTTCAATTTAATATCAGAGAATGTATACAGTGTACAACCTGAAATTCTTACTCTTCGCAGACATCCACGGAACAGAAAACAACCCCAAAAGAATGAATGACCCATAGCCCCCCCCCATCCACCCACCATGCAAGCCCCCAGAGACCATGATTTAGAGTCTATTTAAAAACTACTGTCCATCCCAACACTTCTCCATCTCAACAGGCCCTCTCTGTCACTAACGCGGGGGAGAGAGGTGTCGATCCTGCCACATGAACACATTGCCCAGCTCTGATTTCTTTTTGTTTCTCGGCCACTTGCACTGAAAGGACAGAAGGTGAAAAGTTATTTCGTTTTTGAAAACTTCCAGTGTAAAGTTGACCCGGTTTAAGATTTGACCTTCCAATCACCTTTCTTACTTGAGCAGTGATTATCCATGATTAGTTAACCAAGGAGTTCTTCCCTTTCTTGATAAAGCATTGAATGAGAGCCCCCAAAAATGTAATTATTTGATTTATAAAATGTACCTTAAATTTGACTGCACCCTTTCCAGACAGAATTAAATGGATTAGGATGGGATTGGTGTAAAAAAAAGTGTTCGGCCAGCAGAGAATTGATGGGCTGAAGGACCTGTCCCCATGTTGTATTGCTCGATGACTCTCCATTAGGTTGACCATATTGAAGATTTTTTTTTTAAAGCAGCTTTCTGTTACATTTGGCATTTGGCACGTGGCAGCTGGCTGCCTTGCGGGAAATGGGGAATGAACTGGGGGGTGGGGAAAGGAGAAAGAAAATCCTGCTGGGTTCCAGTTCCACCTGGAGACCACGACCTCTAATGGAAAGCATGTAATTCTAAAGCCCACATTCCTGAATACCCTCCCTGTCGTCAGCTAACTGAAAGATTTGCAATATCTCCAGAACAGTACACGAATTGTGCTTGGAAAGTCACAGAGCACTACAGCACAGAAACAGACCCTTCGACCAATCTGGCACTGTAGTCCCACTGACTCGCACCTGGGCCAGAGTCCTCCATACCCCTCCCGTCCACGTACATAAATGAAACGGCATCCACCACTTCCGCTAGCTGCTCATTTGGCACTTGCACCATCCTATGAGTGCAGAGGTTCCCCTTAAGTCACCTTTCACCCATAACCTGAGGCCTCCAGTTGTAGTCCCTTTCGACTTCGGTGGCATGGTGGCCAGCAGTACCAGCGACGCAGGTTCAATTCCCGCCGCTGCCTGTAAGGAGTTTGTACGTCCTCCCCGTGACCACGTGGGTTTCCTCCCACAATACAAAGACTTACCAGTCGGTGGGTTAATTGGTCATTGTAAATTGTTCTGTGATTAGGCTAGAGTTAAATTGACGGCAGCTAGGAGGTGTGGCTCGAAGGGCCTATTCTGCACTGTATCACATTAAATATATGAAACACACAGGTGAATTCAGTGGAGCAGAGACCTTCGATGACCTCCCATCTCCACCATCCAAAGTCAACAGCAGGGTTGGAGTTCAATGCTTCTGCAATCCACTGGCCTCTACCGCTTCACCAGAGCCCTGCTGGGTGGCCCTACCCGTCTCCACCTCTCACAACGGGGTTGTAGGGTTGGACTTCGAGAGGCAGGCGGCACATATGGAGGGGAATAAACAGTCAATGTTTCTGGACTGAGGCCCTTCGTCTGATCTGGAGAGGAAGGCCGGAGATGTCAGAATAAGAAACACAGAAAACCTACAGTGCAATACAGGCCCTTCTGCCCACAAAGTTGTGCCGAACATGTCCCTACCTTAGAAATTACTAGACTTCCCCATAGCCCTCTATTTTTCGAAGCTCCATGTACCTATCCAAAAGTCTCTTAAAAGATCCTATCACATCTGCCTCCACCACCATTGCCGGCAGCCCATTCCAAGGTGAGGTGTGGGGAGTACAAGCTGTCGGGGGAGAGGTGAAACCAGGTGAGGGAGGGGCATTGGGTGGGGAGGGGGTGACAGAGCTGAAGTAAGAAGCTGGGACCCGATAGGTAGAAGAGGTGAAGGGCTAGGTGTCCATACAGTCTTTCAGGTTCAGCCCCTCGTAAAGAAGCCATCTTAGTCACTCATACACAGCTCATTATCCCAGCTCACTCCCCCACCTTCGAGTCATCCTGTGCAATATTTTCCTTCTGATTTTGTTAACATGAAATTACAGCCGTGCTCCAGTGTCGTTTTAGAGAAGGAGGATCAAATCTGTAAGTATATCCTGCAATAACAGACATAATAGCTGCCTTGAGCAATGGTTCCAACCCACTCTCTGCTGGATCCACTAGATAGGTCTGTTTAACACAATAATGCTGATTATGATTAAAACCCACATAAAAATTCATGGGAAATAGAAAAAATGAAAACTACAGTGCAGAAACAGGCCCTTCGGCCCATCTCATCCATGCCAAACCATCTAAACTACCTACGCCCATTAACCTGTACCCAGACCATAGCCCACCCCAACCATCTATGTACCTATCCAAACTTCCTTGAACATTGAAATTGAAATCGCATCCACCACTTGCATTGGATTGCCAAACTCTGTGAGTGAAGAAACTTCCCCTCAGGTTCCCTTTGAATGCCTCACCTTTCATCCTTCCACCACCAAGTGCCTCGCAGTTTTTGCACATTAGGAACAGCCAGCGTTTTCCTTCTGATAGCTTTTATCATTGGGGGCGTGAGTGCACAATGTTCTGTGCACCGCAGCTCACCTATAATCCTGAGGTGGAGGAGCTCAGCAAGTCGGGCACCATTTACGGAGAGAAATAAACAGTCGATGTTTTAGCCCCAGAGCCGAGGTCCTGATAAAGTGTCTCGGGCTGAAACCTACCTATCTGCTGCCCGTTACACTGCTGGCATTCAGGGTAGTAATGAAGGTCGTCCATCTCTGGCAGTGTTCAGGGCTTCCTTCATCGTGTCAGTAGCTCGGTTTTCACTGCTGTCACGCAAGTCTTGGGTGGAGGTTCAGGAATACCGTCGAACTCAGATGTAGAAGGATACTTCATTGCTGTTTCCGTAACAATTGTGTTTGACCAGTCAGGGTTGTTGGCCCTGAGCTGAATCCCTGAACCTGGAGGACTGGTGGACCACTCTTAGTCTGGCCTCTACCCTTTGACCTGTTTGGCACGGGTGACCCTACCAAGAGCCAAAGCATAAAGCCCTGACTCCAGCCAACATAGCCCTCCGGGTCACTGAGGCACGCAAACCTCCAAACCCAACGACAAGTTTGGCATCCACCTGGAGGGCAGCCCCAAACAATCACTATTTATTTCCTGCCACAGATGCTGCCTGACCTGAAGAATTCTTCCACGATTTTATGCGCATCACCAAGAATCTTCCACGCTTTCAACTTTCACCACAGAGAAGTGCCAAAGCCTCAGGGTTTAGAAAGGGCAAACCACTGTGTTAATTCAACAGGGAACAGCGTAGGCTGAGGTATTTACAGGACCTCTCAAACTTCACCCCTTCACTGACGATTGGAAGCTAGAAAGTGCCCCAGAACACCAGAGGGGCGGGGGTTAAAACTTCATCCAGAAGGTCTGGGTTAAATCTGTACTTCATGATCTTCATTATCTGTGCCTAACAAGACTACTTGCATCAATCGAAAGGTACATGGCCTTGTTTAAAGCTACAAGTGTGATACTACTGGTGGAACTTTTCAATTTGCCAAGCTCAATATACCCCTTTACATTTTGAATACGAACTTGCTTTCCCATTAGATCGTAGCTTTCGAAAGAGACACGCTCCCTTTAGAGCCTTTTGCCTTCCTGTTTTTGTTCCGATAGGACTTGAGGCTTTTTGATGGGGTTTTTGCAGGATAACTAGAAGTGGACGGGAGGCACTGGAAATGAACCACACAGCTCTCCTATACAAATGAGGAGAAACTCGTCTTTGCTGAGAGGGTATGAGTGTGCCAGCTCTTTGTCGCTCTCTCCAACCAATATCCAATTCGGTCAAAGTCAACTGAATGTCAGGAGCGGATTGCAGTCACTGGCTGACACTCTTGCCCCTGTATGTCCCTGCTGAACAAGTTTTGGACTTCTCCCTTAAGTCATTTGCTTTTTCAGCAATCCGCTTGCTTGGACACTCTCACCGGTTCAACCCGCTCTTGAGTTTCTGCTCTTTGCGAAAGCTTCAAGATCCCTCAAGCATTCTTCCAGGTGGCTAAACATTTTAATTCCCATTCCGATGTGTCGATCCATGGCCTCCTCCTGTGTTAAGATGAGGCCGCCCTCGGGGTGGAGGAGCAACACCTTATATTCTCTCTGGGCAGCCTCCAACCTGACAGTATGGGTATCGATTTCTCCTTCTGGTGAATAAACCCCTCTTCCCTTCCTCTATTTCCCACTCTGATCTTTTACCTCTTCTCACCTGCCTGTTACTTCCCCCTACTCCTCCTACTTCCCCTATGGTCCACTCTCCTCTCCTATCAGCTTCTTCCTTCTCCAGCCCTTGACCTTTCCCAACCACCTGTCACCCCCTCCTCCCACCTTTTAATTCCAGCATCTTCCCCCTGCCTTCTCAGCCCAATATGTCGACTGGCTACTCTTTGCCATAGACGCTGCCTGACCTGCTGAGTTCCTCCAGTGTCTGGTATGCCTTGTCTGTATCATAGCCCGCTCCTCCAGACCTCAGTGACTCGAGGCCCTCCAGTCTGCTCTCTCAGCAGACGATCACATCTTCCTAACTTCCCTCCTCGACTTAGAATCGATGTCGCTGGTGGCCTCGGCGTATTTGAATTCAGCTACGTTGAATGGAATTCTCTGATGAGATCTACTCAGCGCTTGCAGTAAAGGGGCAAAAGGATCTGTGCTGGAGATGACTCTGGAGGCGTGCAGAATCCTCAGGGTTGGCATTCGGCTCTGCCCCACTGTGCCCACACTGATGCAGTACTCTGCTAGTGTGATAACTCCGAGCCCGAGTCTAAAGACTTTGTGGAAGGCGCGATTCAGGTGCGTTTCTCGCACTTCGGGCGGCCCCGGCAGTGCTGCCAAAGCCAAGTTCGCTCCTGTAGAACAAAACTTGCGCAACGCTCGATCCCGTGAACCACATTTACAGAGTCATTATAAAATGTACCATTATATATCAAAACAATATTTTAAGAGGAAATAACGATAGCATTACTGCCTTAATTCACATAGGCCTGATATTGCACCGCTCGCACTTCCTTGCCTGCCTCCACCATCATTTTAGTTCAAGAATTAGTACGTCTTGTTAAACGGATTTATCCGCTCCACGGCAAATAACGGGCAGACGCGGTGTAATTCCAGAGCAAACTAGGACTGGTACTGCAACAACGTTCACTCTCAGCAAAGCTGCAGCCTGTTAATTGCCTAGACGCACATAGCCACTGATTGGCTTGATGTAAAGGATTTTTTAAAGCAGCGGTTTTAATAGATTTTAAAAAATGCAAGTGTAACAAAAAGATATGTAACAAAGTAGATTCAAGAACATTATTTATTTGGTAAAATGCATTCTAAGGTATTTTAAATAGCTTGCAATATCAAACTGCACCGGTCTTTCCGCAAAACTGCGAGAGCTTCAGTCAGAAGGTAGAAAGCCGCTTATCGGTTGTGTTCAACGCATGTTTATCTGATTTTCCCCTTCTGTGGAGATTTCTGCATGTATTGCTCCTGAATTTAAACTGTCCGCTGAACAATTAAAATATATATATTAATCATAAGGTGCAGTGTGCTTACTTTACGGTCCAATAATTAGCGAGGCAATGGTGAGCCGAGCGTATGGCCGATGGTGGAGGAACGTGGTGGGGAATCTAATGTGGGGCGTGTGACGGGAGGGAGGAAGGGTGTGTATAATGTAGGAATATGTTGGCATGTGGGAGTATATTGGAAAAGAATGATTTTATTTCAGAATCAGAATCAAGTTTAATATCACCGGCATATTTCATGAAATTTGTTAACTTAGCAGCAGCAGCAGTAAAATGCAATGCATAATATAGAAAAAAAATCTGTGAATTACAGTAAATATATGTATATATAATCGTTAAATAAGTAGTGCAAAAATAGAAATTAAAAAGTAGTAAGGTAGTGTCCATGGGTTCAATATCCATTCAGAAATCGGATGGCGGAGGGGAAGAAGCTGTTCCTAAATCACTGAGTGTGTGCCTTCAGACTCCTGTACCTCCTCCCTGATGGTAACAATGAGAAGAGGGCATGTCCTGGGTGGTGGGGATCCCTAATATTGGAATTTTAGAAGCACCGCTCCTTGGAGATGTCCTGGATACAACGGAAGCCAGTACCAATGATGGAGCTGATTAATTTTACAACTTTCTGCAGCGTACTTTGATTCTGTGCGGTTGTCCTCCACCCCATACCAGATAGTGATTTGCAGCCACTCAGAATGCTCTCCGCTGTACATCTGTAGAAATTTTACAGTGTTTTAGCTGACTTCAAATGAAATATAGGCGCTGACGTGCCCTCTTTACGGCTCCCTCGATCTGTTGGGATCCTCAGAGATCTCGACACCCAGGAACTTGAAATTGCTCACTCTCTCCACTCCTGATCCCTCTACGAGGAGTGGTTTGTGTTCCCTCATCTTACCCTTCCTGAAGTCCGCAATCAGCTCTCTGGTCTTACTGACACTGAGTGCCAGGTTGTTGCTGCGACACCGCTCGGCTTTATTTACTTAGTTATACCCCAGCAACCTCACAACCCCAGCGGCGTAATGGCAGTAAGTTAGTAACATCTTACACAACCTCATCATAACATCCCAAGCCCTGTACCCATCCAGATCGGAACAACTACTGAGGTATGGCTCTATAGCCGCTTCAGAGCCGGCTACTTCCTTGAAATTCACTGCTGTCCGTTGTGCATTAAATACTTTCGTAATGTTTGAGTATATATATTGGTTGATTAAGTATTTCTGTTTGGTTAAATAATTAATTACGGGTTATATGGAAAAATGTGCATGGCCTACGTCATCACACTACCACGTGATACGTGCGCGCCTCGCTCAAACTAAAAGACGAAGTTACACCCGTATTTTTGGACTCTCGGGAGTTCCTGTGAATTAACAATAAATTGAAGAGATACAAAACGTACCACTGGCGATGAAGTATTTTTTTTAATGAACACGACACGGCTACCGACCTGTTAGAGTGCAGCGTGGCGTTCGAAATCAAATAAAACGCAGCGTCCAGTTAAAAACAGAAAAAGCAGTCAGCACGTGTTCTTCGGCAGGGAAAACCACATAACAATTACAGCACGGAAACAGGCCATCTCGGCCCTTCTAGTCCGTGCCGAACTCTTACTCTCACCTCGTCCCACCGACCTGCACTCAGCCCATAACCCTCCATTCCTTTCCTCTCCATATACCTATCCAATTTAACCTTAAACGACAACATCGAACCTGCATCAATCACAAGACATGAGGGAGCGTTAAAAAAAAGTGTAAACAGAAGGGTTCAGGGTTCATAAAGAGTGAGTACTTGGTGGTAATGGTCATTTCAGCTATGGCTGGCTACTTCAGAAAGACTGACGAGTTTTATTCCACGAGGGGTGGTGACTGCCATAAGTCTCATGAAGATCACCTTCTACTGTTCGTGGGGGTGAATCCTGTATTTGTCTCTCTGTAAGAAGGCCCTAATATTGTATCTGCTGTGGAATTCTTACTGACGCCCAGCGTTCAATAATGTAACCTCGATGGCTGAGGGGGACTCTCAGTTCACCTATCATTTGGGAACCATGGAGATGGGTCCAAGAGGGAGCGACAAGGGAGTGCTGGGGCTGAATGGGTAATCAGAAGGAATACTGGGATCTACTCAGAGCTTGAGGTCAAACATTAACACCAAGCATGTTGAATGTGTACGTTGACTACAGTGCCAAAAGGACTCTGGCCAAGCGTGATATCCACTCAGTGGCCACTTTATTAGGAACGCCTGCTGGATGGTGCAAATATCTAATCAGCCGATCACGCGGTAGCAACTCGAGGCATAAAAGCATGCAGGCATGGTCAAGAGGCTCAGCTGTTGTTCAGACCAAACATCAGAATGGGGAAGAAACATGACTTTTAACATGGAATGATTGTTGGTGCCAGAGGGGGTGATTTGAGTATCTCAGAAAGTGGCAATTTCCTGGAGTTTTTACACACAACGGTTACTAGAGCTTACAGAGAATGGTGCAAAAAAAAAACAAATTTCATGACATGTGAGTGATGATGATAAACCTGGTGCTGATATGGACTGGTGGGAAGGGGGCAGGGAGAGGGGAATCATGGTTGGGAAAAGGGGAAAGGAGAGGGGAGGGAGTGGGAAGCACCAGAGAGACATTCTGTAAAGATCAATAAACCAGTTGTGTGGAATCAAATGACCTTGTATGGTGTCTCAGGGCTGGGTATGTCTACAACTCCACCACCCCCTGCCCCTAGCACTCCTCCTCTGCCACCTGTCCCACACCCCTTCTGCAACACTCCACCCTCACCAGTCCCAACATCCTTTGCTCCTGCCAAATTTACAAGCTCGTTCTCTGCTCCACGTTGACAAATATGCTACTAGAAACATAGAAAACCTACAGCACAATACAGGTCCTTTGGCCCACAAAGCTTTGCCGAAAATGTCCTTACCTTAGAACTACCTAGGCTTACCCATAGCCCTCTATTTTCTCTGCTCCATGTACCTATCCAGGAGTCTCTTAAAAGACCCTATCATATCTGCCTCCACCACCGTCGCTGGCAGCCCATTCCACGCACTCACCACTCTCTGCGTAAAAAACCTACCTCTGACATCTCCTCTATACCTACTTCCAAGCATCTTAAAACTATGCCCTGTCATGCTAGCCATTTCAGCCCTGGGAAAAAGCCTCTGACTATCCACTCGATCAATGCCTCTCATTATCTTGTACACCTCTATCAGGTCATCTCTCATCCTCCGTTGCTCCAAGGAGAAAAGGCCAAGTTCACTCAACCTATTCCCCAATCCAGGCAACATCTTTGTAAATCTCCTCTGCACCCTTTCTATGGTTTCCACATCCTTTCTATAGTGAGGTGACCAGAACTGAGCACAGTACTCCAAGTGGGGTCTGACCAGGATCCGATATAGCTGCAACATTACCTCTCAGCTCTTAAACTCCAATCCCACGGTTGGTGAAGGCCAATGCACAGAGTCAACATGTGTAGCAGCTTTGAGTGTCCCTTGGACTCGGACCCCAAGATCCCTCTGATCCTCCACACTGCCAAGAGTCTTACCATAAATACTATATTCTGCCATCACATTTGAGCTACCAAAATGAACAACCTCACACTTATCTGGGTTGAACTCCATCTACCACTTCTCAGCCCAGTTTTTCATCCTACCGATGTCCCGCTGTAACCTCTGACAGCCCTCCACACTATCCACAACACCCCCAACCTCTGTGTCATCAGCAAATTTACTAACCCATCCCTCCACTTCCTCATCCAGGTCATTTATAAAAATCACAAAGAGTAGGGGTCTCAGAACAGATCCCTGAGGCACACCACTGGTCACCGACCTCAGAATATGACCCACCTACAACCACTCTTTGCCTTTTGTGGGCAAGCCAGTTGGATCCCCTTGGATCCCATGCCTCCTTACTTTCTCAATAAGCCTTCCATGGGGTACCTTATCAAATGCCTTGCTGAAATCCATATACAAAACATCTACTGCTCTACTTTCAGCAATGTGTTTAGTCACATCCTCAAAAAATTCAATCAGGCTCGTAAGGCACGACCTGCCTTTGACAAAGCCATGCAGACTATTCCTAATCATATTATGCCTCTCCAAATGTTCATAATTCCTGCCTCTCAGGATCTTCTCCATCAACTTACCAACCACTGAAATAACACTTACTGGTCTATAATTTCCTGGGCTATCTCTACTCCCTTTCTTGAATAAGGGAACAACATCTGCAACCCTCCAATCCTCCAGAACCTCTCCGTCCTCATTGATGATGCAAAGATCATCACCAGAGGCTCGGCAATCTCCTCCCTCGCTTCCCACAGTCGCCTGGGGTACATCCCATCCAGTCCTGGTGACTTATCCGACTTGATGCTTTCCAAAAGCTCCAGCACATCCTCTTTCTTAATATCTACATGCTCAAGCTTTTCAGTCCACTGCAAGTCATTCCTACTATCGCCAAGATCCTTTTCTGCAGTGAATACTGAAGGAAAGTATTCATTAAGTACCTCTGCTATCTCCTCCGGTTCCATACACACTTTTCCACTGTCACAATTGATTGGTCCTATTCTCTCACGTCTTATCCTCTTGCTCTTCACATACTTGTAAAATGCCTTGGGGTTTTCCTTAATCCTGTCCGCCAAGGCCTTCTCATGGCCCCTTCTGGCTCTCCTAATTTCATTCTTAAACTCCTTTCTGCTAGCCTTATAATCTTCTAGATTTTGATCATTACCTAGTTTTTTGAACGTTTCTTAAGCTCTTCTTTTCTTCTTGACTAGATTTACGACAGCCTTTGTACACCACAGTTCCTGTTCCCTACCATCCTTTCCCTGTCTCAATGAAACATACCTATGCAGAACCATATGCAAATATACCCTGCACATTTCTTCCATGAGAACATCTGTTTCCAATTTATGCTTCCAAGTTCCTGCCTGATGGCTTCATATTTCCCCGTACTCCAATTAAACTTTTCCTTAACTTCTCTGTTCCTATACTATGGTAAAGGAGATTGAATTGTGATCGCTATCTCCAAAATGCTCCCCCACTGAGAGACCTGACACCTGACCAGGTTCATTTCCCAATACCAGATCAAGTACAGCCTCTTGTCTTGTAGGCTTATCTACATATTGTGTCAGGAAACCTTTCTGAACACGTCTAACAAACTCCACCCCATCTAAACCCCTCACTCTAGGGAGATGCCAATCAATATTTGGGAAATTAAGATCTCTCACCACAACTACCCTGTTATTATTACACCTTTGCAGAATCTGTCTCCCTATCTGCTCCTCGATGTCCCTGTTACTATTGGGTGGTCTATAAAAAACACACAGTGGAGTTATTGACCCCTTCCTGTTCCCAACTTCCACCCACAGAGACTCCATAGACAATCCCTCCATGACTTTCTCCTTTTCTGCAGCCGTGACACTATCCCTGATCAACAGTGCCATGCCCCCACCTCTTTTGCCTCCCTCCCTGTCCCTTCTGAAACATCGAAAGCTTGGCACTTGAAGTAGCCATTCCTGCCCCTGAACCATCCAAGTCTCTGTAATGGCCAGAACATCACAGCTCCAAGTGCTGATCCACGCTCTAAGCTCATCCGCTTTGTTCATGATGCTTCTTGCATTAAAATAGACGCATCTCAAACGTCTGAGTACGTCCCTTCCTTATCACCTGCCTTTTGCACTGTCTCCAAGCTTTTTCTATTTGTGAGCCAACCTCCCTTTCCTCCGTCATTTCAGTTCCCACACCCCAGTAATTCTAGTTTAAACTCTCCCCAATAGCCTTAGCAAACCTCGCCAGGATACTGGTCCCCCTCAGGTTCAGGTGTAACCTGTCCTTTTTGTACAGGTCTCACCTGCCCCAAAAGAGGTCCCAATGATCCAGAAATCTGAATCCCTGCCCCCTGCTCCAATCCCTCAGTCAATCATTTATCCTCCACCTCACTCTATTCCTATACTCACTGTCACGTGGCACAGGCAGTAATCCCGAGATTACTACCTTTGCGGTCCTGCTTCTCAACTTCCTTCCTAACTCCCTGTAGTCTGTTTTCAGGGCCTCCTCCCTTTTCCTGTCTATGTCGTTGGTACCAATATGTACCACGACCTCTGGCTGTTCTCCTTCCCACTTCAAATATCATCAACACAATCAGAAACATCCCGGCCTTAGGCATCCTGGTTATATTTATGTGTCTTAAGACTTTTGCATAGTACTATAGATCAGAAGCACATGATTAGGTACAGAGGCCACTGAAAATATATTTTGTTCTACAGGAAATGGAATTATCCAGCAGCCTAATTCAAGCAATGGGAACTGCACAATTAACTGAGATTTAGTATTGTATTACTAAACACAGATTTAGAGGGGAGAGAAGGGGAAGATGACGATGTGATGTCGCGCGCGCAGCCGCTCCGAAATGATATCGTATTTGTTAAGTAGGTACTGTGCACAATCCTGATTTGATGGAGACGGACGTGAGAAGCACAGAGGAACATCTGGAGAAACTTCTGAAATGCCTGCTTCGCTGCCGCTGCTACTGTGCGATCGAGAATCTCCGGAGGGGAAGGCCCCGAATCCTCGGCTTTGCCTATTGTCTGTTGCTGGGGCCGGGGTCGAAGCGCTCGGCAGAGATGGTACTCGGTGCTCGGTGTCGGAGGACTGGTCGGAGGCTCGAAGTTTTCGCGCAGACTCAAAGTAGGACTGTGATCGGGTGCTTCCAGGATGCTGCATCGGCAAGTTTGTGGCGCTGGAAGCTCATGGCAGGAAGAGTTTCTCCCTTCTACCATCTGCGTGAGATGATGGGACTTTTGAGAGACTTTGAGACTTTTTTTACCATGCCCATGGTCTGTTCTTTATCAAATTATGGTATTGCTTTGCATTGTTGTAAATATATGTTATAATTATGTGTTTTTTTGTCAGTTTTTTAGTCTTGGTTTGTCTTGTGTTTCTGTGATATCACACTGGAGGAACATTGTATCATTTCTTAATGCATGCATTACTAAATGACAATAAAAGAGGACTACGTGTCCTCATAATTTAATCTATTAAATTCAAATTATGCAGTGTTTGGTAATATTGAAGCTCGAATTAAAACCACGAAGTTATTTATTGAGATCCAACGTGGGAATAGGCCCTCCCAGCCCTTTGAACCACGCCGCCCAGCAATCCCCTGACTTAATCCTAGCCTAATCACAGGACAATTTACAATGACCAATTAAACTACCAACCGGCACGTCTTTGGACTGTGGGAGGAAACCCATGCGGTCACGGGGAGAAGATACAAACTCCTTCCCGGCAGCAATGGGAATTGAACCCTCGGTCGCTGCTCATGTAAAGCGTTGTGCTAACCACTATGCCACCGTCCCACCCCTTGCCATGTACTCAGAAACATCTTTTAAGCATAAAATTCTGTTGCCTTGTAACCATCCCATTCAATAGTTCTGCCAGAGACGTGACATTATTTTCACCACATTCTTACAGTCTATAATTCCAGGCCTTAAGCTATTTGCAGGCGTCATTCCTTTAATAACCTATTATTTTTAAATCACTAACTAGTTATCTTAGTGACCAGAACACCAGTAACCTCAAACAGAACTCAGCAGGAACAGGCGTGGGCTTGCACAATGTTGGATCAATTTAGATTTTCAAACTTCACCACACTTAATCTGTGCTTTAACAATAAACATTTCATGCAGACATTTGTAATTCAATTCCTAATGCACTCCCAGATTAAGATGTCTAGTCATTACACTAAATAAATAAGCCAGACGCAAAGTGGTATCTTAAGGTATTTATAATATTTGCTTTCAACAAAGCAAGGCACGCTATTTTCTCAAGTTTAAAAGTTCATACCATACTTTTGTTTTGAGCACGTAAGCATGGCAGATCAACAGAACATAGGTAGGTTTCCTCCTATCTCACAAACAAGAGAAAACCTACAAATACTGGAAACCCAAGCAACAGACACACACAATGCTGGAGGAACTCAGCAGGCCAGGCAGCATCTGTGGAAAAAAGAGTACAGTGGACGTTTCTGGCCGAGAGCCTTCAGCAGGACTGGAGGGACATAAAAGACGAGGGGTCAGAGTAAAAGGGTGGGGGCAGGGGAGGGAGAAACACGAGGTGATAGGTGAAACCGGGAAGGAGACGGGGAGGGGATGAAGTAGGCAGCTGGGAAGTTGATTGATGGAAGGGATACAGGGCTGGAGAAGGGTGGGAGGGGATCTGACGGGAGACGACAGAAGGCCATGGAAGAAAGAAAAGGGGGGAGGAGCACCAGAGGAAGGTGAAGGGGAGGAATGGAGATAAGGTGAAGAGGGAGATGGGAAGGAGGAATAGGGAGGGGGAAGTGGTTTCACCAATCACTTTGTCTTTCTCCCTCCTCTCCCCCCACTCTTTTACTCTGACTCCTCTTCCTTTTCCTCCTTTCCTACTAGCTCCCTTTAAGATTGGACTCATAAGCTACTTGAGAGCCCATAAGTAGATCAACAGAACGAAGACCGCCATCCTCGACCTCAAGGGATAGCCGCGACGACTAGCTCCCTAATTAGTCACAGACTAGAGTAAATTTTTTAAAAAACACAAGACATTCTGGAAATCCAGAGCAACGTGCACAATTGCTAGAAGGTGGCATGGTAGCGTAGTGGTTAGCACAACGCTTTACAGTACAGGCGACCCGGGTTCAATTCCCGCCGCTGCCTGTAAGGAGTTTGTACGTTCTCCCCGTGACCGCGTGGGTTTCCTCCCACAGTCTGAAGACCTACCACTTGGGGGGGTTAATTGGTCATTGTAAATTGTCCTCTGATTAGGCTGGAATTAAATCGGGAGATTGTCCGCTGGCACAGCTCGAAGGGCGGGAAGGGCCTACCCTGCGCTGTATCGCAGTAATAAATCATTTTTAACTCAAGAGGTCAGGCAGTCAAAGTTTCAGGCTGAGAATGTTATCAAGACTGGAAAGGAAACAAAAAGGGGGGGGAGGAGAGGGGTACAAATTGGCAGGTGACAGGAGAGGAATGAAATGACACAGGAAGTGACTTACTGCCACATTAAAGGAATGAACCAGAAACAACCATATTGGGAGTCTGTCTGATCAAACCAGTGGTGGTCGTCCATCGTGTCTGACGATGACAGGAAACCTGTGCGGGAGAGTTTTTTAAGTAGAAAAGTCGTTGCACTGGGGCAGTTCCACTCTCTGGACCTCAGGCGTCCGGGTCCAGTGGTACGAACAAACGTCACAACCTGGGGTATTCCTTGGTTGCAGTGGATGATCGTGAGTCTTCAGTGCCTTGTCACGCCCTTCTCTCTCCACAGAGCGTCGCAGAACCACCTTCCCGGCCGTTGGATCTCCCTGTAGATCTCATCCACCCAGTCTGCCAGAGCTGACAATCAGAGCAAAATCACCTTGTTAAAATGATTACCAAAGCAACAAGTGAAATCCTAAAGATACTTAACCTATTTACTGTAAACCGTATATGTATACATTGCCTACACTTGAAGCAGTCATGACACTAATACACTGTTTTAAATTTAAAAATCAGTGATGAATTAGTAATTCTCAAAGTCCAACCCTATCTCCCCGTCATGAGAGGTGGAAGTGGGTAAGGCCGGCCAACAGGCCCCTGGTGAAGCCTGTATCAGCCAATTCCCGGTGCAGTGGATTGCAGAAGTGTCGATGAACTCCAACCATACTGTTGACTTTGGACGATGGTGATGGGAGATCATCAATGGCCTAAGCTCAACTGCGAGCCGAGGGCCCAAAAAGATTTCCCTCAGTAACGAACGGTACCAGAATTTCCGAACACCAACCTTGCCACCGGCTTTGGACAATGGAGACAGGTCATCAATAGCCTAAGCTCCAGTGGGAGCTAAGGGCCCAAGAAGAAGACGAAGAAATAGTTTGGAAAACCTTCAAGATGGCGCCGGAACGTGTAGTGACACTCGTGGGCTGCCCTCAGCGTGTCTCTGAGTGTGGTTAAAGATTAGCTTTATTTGTCGCATGTACATTGAACCATACAGTGAGACGCATCATGTCTGTCAAATCCAATTAGAAAGCTTTGTGCTGGACAGCCCATAAGGGTGCCACGCTTCCAGTGCCAACATAGCGCGCCCACAACTCACTAACACGTACGTTTTCGGAACGTGGGAGGAAACCAGAGCCCCCGGAGGAAACCTGCGCAGTCACGGGGAGAACATACAAACTCCTTACGGACAGCGGTGGGAATCGAACCCCAACTTACTGCTGGCTAATAACCGCCATGTTACTGCGCGCATTGGTTGTTAACAGAAACGATGCATTTCACTATCTGTTTTGATGTCCCTGTGATAAGTAAAGTTGAATCTAAATTAGTATATTTCTTTTATTTAGTTATCAGGTCATAGGGATCTCTGGCCATAACACCATAAGACACAGGAGCAGAATTAGGCCATTCGGTCCATCAAGTCTGCTCTGCCATTTGATCATGGCTGATTTATTTTCATGCCAAATTGCCCTTGAGAAGATGGTGGTCAGGCAGCTTCTTGAATATGTGGGGCCTACCTAATATTTAAGAGGCTGAGGGTTGTGTGAAGATGTTGGGGCTTCCTCCAGCAGCTTCAATCCGAACCTTCGAGAGATCCTCCCACCACCACAGATATTGCCCGACCCGCTGAGTTGCTGGAGCAGAACGTCTGTTGCTGACTTCTTATCTAGCCTTCTCCAGTCGGTGGAATTTCCAAGCTAAAGAGCTCAGCCAGGATCAGGGGTGAGATTTGGTTTATCCACAGGAGGCCAAGGGAGGTAGTAGATGTAGTGAATCCTGCCTGAAGTTGGCGAAGATTCTGTCTGGGTCTCCTGCTCTTCGTGATTTTCATAAATGACTGGAATGAGGAAGTGGGGAGTGGGTTAGTAAGTCTGCAGATGACGTGAAAGTTGGTGGAGTTGTGGACAATGTTGTCGTAGGTTACCACGGGACGTTGATCGGATGCAGAGCTGGGCTGGGAAGTGGAAGATGGAATTCAATTCGGAACAGTGTGAAGTCGCTGGGCAGCGTGGTCTAGGCCCAGGGCCTTTTTGCAATAGCGGTTCCCGCGTCCCAATGCAAGGGTACCATCCACTGTTTAGACAGTTTAAACGCCGGCCCAGATCGGAGGCGAGAGACGATTTCGCTCTCTCTCTCTCCCATGATGTTCACTCCTCTCTCCACGGCACCAGAGCCTTTCGCTGCAGTGTTCTCGGATCCTAAAGCGAGGTACGATTCATTGTTTGGGCAAATTAAATGCTGCCCCAGATAGCCTGGAAAGGATAACTGGGACGGTAACAGGATTGGAGGTGAGAACCGATTTTGCTCATTCTCTGCAAAGGTAACTCCTCTCTCCGTGGCGCTGAGGCTGGGAAGACTGTCCCGGCCGCTGTGATCCGTTCCCGTTACTATGATGAACTGATACCAAGGCTTTGGGCCTACGCTGGGCTGTTCAGGGGTTTGGACCTGAGGATTCAATCTGGTTCGGAATATTGTCCCTAACTTCTATTGTTTGCATGATTTGTCTTTTTTTTCCCTTTCTCTTGTGCAGTGGGTGTTGGTTCTTATTTTTTTTCAATTGGTTCTTTTGGGTTTCTTGCTTTGTGGCTACCAGTAAGCAAACAAATCTCAAGGTCGTAGAATTCATACATTCTTTGATTCACTCCACAAGGTCAAATTTGAAGTCAGGATACAGGTTTAATGGCAGGTTTCTTAACCCCTAGGGTGCAGGAGTTAGATAAGTGGGTGACTGTCAGGGAAGGGATGGGACGAGCTCAGATAGTAGAGAACACCCCTGTGGCCATCCCCCTCAGTAATCATTATCTCATTTCAGATGCTGTTGAGAGAGGGTTGACCTGACAGAGGACGACCACAGCGATCGGGTCTCTGGCACTGAGCCTGGTTCTGTGGTGAGGAAGGGAGAGAAGATGAGGAATACGGTAGTCATGGGGGATTCCATAGTGAGGGGAACAGACAGGCTGTCCATTTAGAACAGAGATGCAGAGAAATTACTTTAATCAGAGGGTGGTAAATCTGTGGAATTTGTTGCCACAAGCGGCTGTGGAGGCCAAGTCATTGGGTGTATTTAAAGCCGAGATAGATAGGTTCTTGATTAGCCAGAGCATCAAAGGATATGGGGAGAAAGCAGGGGAGTGGGGATGACTGGAAGAATTAGATCAGCCCATGATTGAATGGCGGAGCAGATTCGATGGGCTGAATGGCCTACTTCTGCTCGTATATCTTATGGTCTTATGGTCTTATGGTCTTAACTGTAAAGGAACAGAGGGCTCATAGAGTTCATATCTGTGGAGAAGGTTAAAAGGTTGACACAATATCCTGGATTGTACTGTTTTATGTTCAATATTCTAAGTCAAAGTTTAATTTTATTGTGAAATCCCGTCTCTTCTCACATTTTATCTGGTATAGTAACCATGTCAACCTTTTACCAATTTCCTAAACAAGCAGAATTAGGCCATTTGGCCCATCGAGTCTGCTCTGCCATTTTATCATGGCTGATCCATTTTCCCCCTCAGTTCCAATCTCCTGTCTTCTCCACGTATCCCTTCACACCCTGACTAATCAAGAATCCGTCACCCTCTGCCGTTAATACGTCCAATGACTTGGCCTCCACAGCTACCTGTGGCAACAAATTCCACAGATTCACCACTCCCTAGCTAAAGAAATTCCTCCTCTTCTCTGTTCTAAATGGACGTCCCTCTATTCTGAGGCTGTGTACTCCTGGCCTAGGCTCCCTCACCATAGGAAGCATCCTCTCTCTGTCGAGGACTTGCAACGTTCGATAGGCTTCAATGAGATTCCCCCCATTCTTCTGAATTCCAGTGAGTAGAGGCCCAGAGCTATCAAACCCTCCTACTATGGTAAGCCTTCATCTCCAATATCAGCACATCCTCTCTCAGATAAGGAGTGCAAAACTCCTCACAATACTCCAAGTGAGGCCTCACGAGTGCCTTATAAAGCCTCAACATTGCATCCTTGCTTTTATATTCTAGTCCTCTTGAAATGAATGCTAAAATTGTATTTGCCTTCCTCAGCACTGACTCAACCTGCAAATTAACCATTAGGGAATTCGTTAAGGCAGAGGAATTTTACATGAGGACTCCCAAGTCCCTTTGTGCCTCAGCTTTTTGAACTTTTTTCTCCATTTAGAAAATAGCCTACACTTTTATTTCTTCTACCAAAGTGCATGACCATAGGCATCCGTTAGTCTCATGAGACCATGGATTTGCACCTTGGAAGGTTTCCAGGGCGCAGGCCTGGGCAAGGTTGTATGGAAGACCGGCAGTTGCCCATGCTGCAAGTCTCCACGACACCAATGTTGTCCAAGGGAAGGGCATTAGGACCCATACAGCTTGGCACCAGTGTCATCGCCTAGCAATGTGTGGTTAAGTGCCTTGCTCAAGGACACAACACGCTGCCTCAGCTAAGGCTCGAACTCGCAACCTTCAGATCACTAGACGAATGCCTTAACCACTTGGCCACGCTCCAACACAACAAAAAAGATCCATGACCATACACTTCCAGACACTGTATTCCATCTGCCACTTTTTTGCCCGTTCTTCTAATCTACCAAAGTCGTTCTGCAGCCTCTCTGTTTCCTCACCCTCCACCTACAATGTCTTCGTATCTTCCACAAACTTGACCACAAAGCCATCACTTCCACCACCCAAATCATTGACATTTTAACCCAAGTAGTTCAATGTCAGACAGCATTCCTCTCATAAATGTTTACCGCGGCCCCTCCCGAGGCAACCCCACCCCTTACTCCTTCTGCTGCCAGGTTCCCAGCCGCTGACGTGATCAGTAAGCCTTTCCTTCGTGAATGGCGATGTCAAACAGCTCACCGCACTACTCCCAACTCCTTGACCCCAGTATTTGCACAAGCGCGGCTTTAAGTCGCTCTAGCCAAGAAATGACCCACGTGCTCCCCGCCCTTCCTTGAGACCCTTTAAAAGTTGTCAGTCACCTCATTAAGCCCCTTTCCCCCCTCCCCCGCCCGCACCCTGTTTGCAGATCCTGTTCGGAGGTCTATTTGGGGGCAGGACAGGAGCATGAAAGTCAGTGTGACGCTGTTGTAGCACCAGTGACCCAGGTTCACTTCCTGCCCTTGTCTGTTTTGCACGTTCTCCGCCATGACTGCCTGGGTTTCCCGCACCTCACCCTCCCACGTGCTCTGGTTTCCTCCCACATTCCAAAGACAGAACGGGTTAGTGGGTTAATTGGTCACAGGGGTGAAATTGGGCAGCACAGCCTCACTGGGCCAGAAGGGCTGCATCTCGAAACAAATCTCTAAGTCAAAGAAAATACTATTGAATACAAAGAAGGTTCACCAGATTGATTCCTGGGATGGCCGGACTTTCATATGATGAAAGACTGGATCGACTAGGCTGATATTCGTTGAAATTTAGAAGATTGAGGGGGGATCTTATTGAAATGTATAAAATCCTAAAGGGATTGGACAGGCTAGATGCAGGAAGATTGTTCCCGATGTTGGGGAAGTCCAGAACGAGGGGTCACAGTTTGAGGATAAAGGGGAAGCCTTTTAGGACCGAGATGAGGAAAAACTTCTTCACCCAGAGAGTGGTGAATCTGTGGAATTCTCTGCCACAGGAAACAGTTGAGGCCAGTTCATTGGCTATATTTAAGAGGGAGTTAGATATGGCCCTTGTGGCTACGGGGATCAGGGGGTATGGAGGGAAGGCTGGTACAGGGTTCTGAGTTGGATGATCAGCCACGATCATACTGAATGGCGGTGCAGGCTCGAAGGGCCGAATGGCCTACTCCTGCATCTATTTTCTCTGTTTCTATGTTGAACACTGGCGATGTTTGTGAGTGAACAACATGTTGTTTTGCTTTCATGAGAATGAGATCGTGCGCACGAACCCTACAAAACCCGGTCCGAAGAACTCGCAAACTTGTAACTATATCGTGAGATACAGGAGCAGGGACACACCACTCAGCCATTGAGTCTGCCATGTCTGATTTCTCTTCAACCCCACTCACCAATCTTCTCCCCGTAACCTTTAACCCCCTTTACCAGTCAAGAACCTATCAACCTCTTCCTTAAATGCACGCAATGATTTGGCTCCACAGCCCTCTCTGGCAACAAATTCCACAGATTCATCATCTGCAGACATTTCTCCCCATCTCAGTTTTAAAGGGACACCCCTCTATCTGAGGCTGTGTCCGCTGATCCCAGATTCTCCTACTAAAGGAAACACCCTCTCTCGCCTGCCAATTCTGTAAACAAACATCGACTAAATGGACGCCATCTCTAACAGCCAAAGAAACGCGAGCCAGTAGAATTCAAAGGTCTGCTGAATGGTTAGCCAATCAGGACCGAGGCAAGTGAATGGGGGAGGCGGTATATAAACATGAGCACTCCCAGAGAGAGACACCAACAACTGTGCACTGAAAATGTCACCTTGACTGGTGGTAAAATATCTACAAGCTATTTGCCGAGCTCGGCGAACAGTGAAGCGTCAAACACCCTCTCTACCACCACCTTGTACCTGTCTCCTACTCCAGGTTTCCCTGATGTTCACCGTAGGTTCTGGGCTACTCCCAGACAGGTTCCCCTGTCTCCCCCGGTCCCTCATCATCAGGCAAAAGGGTAGGGCATTGGGGAGCTGCTTGAAAATGAAGGGACCCCATCTATCCCAATGCCAACTCCAACCACTCACAGTTTTATTCTTCATGAAGAATAAATGGAAGGCTTTTCACCCCTCTGCCTGTGACGTTGCTACAAGTACCGCTTTCATTGCACCACTCCGAAAATATGGTCATTTGTTGTCAACGACTTTGACAATACAATCGGAATCAAGCTTCATATCACTGGCAAAACACACACAGAAAACGCTGGAGGAACTCAGCAGACCAGGCAGCATCTGTGGAAAAGAGTCAGCTGTCGACATGGCCACCCATTTCAATTCCACTTCCCATTTCCATTCCAACAAGTCATTCCACGGCCTCCTCTACTGCCACGATGAGGCCACACTCAGGCTGGAGGAGCAACACCTTATATTCCATCTGGGTAGCCTCCAACCTGATGGCATGAACATCGATTCTTAGAACTTCCCGTAATGTTCCCCCCACCACCCCCTCATCATTCCCCATTCCCATTTCCCTCTCTCACCTTATCGCCTTACCTGTCCATCACCTCTCTCTAGTGGTTTGCCCCCTTCCCTCTCTTCCATGGTCCTCTGTCCTCTCCTATCAAATGGGTTGTTTCAATGGGTCTTCTTTGTTTCGTGGCCGTCTGTGGAGAAGACAAATCTCAGGGTTGAATATTGCATATGTACTTTGATAATAAATGTACTTTGAACTTGATTTTATCCTGACAAACACTGAGCTGAAACGCACAGCCATGCGATGAATCAATGTGGTGAACAACATCAAGTTAAAATAATTTAGTGGCTGCCTCCATCTACAGTTCTGACTAAGGAATTCCAGACGGGTAGAGGGACAGAACAGCCATCTGGTTCGTGTACACAAAACCACATTGAAAACCAAAGTAGAAACGAAGCAATGGGGAGGAGGGCAGGGGTCACATCAAAAGCGAATGGGTTCATATATTAGATTGAAACAATTTCTGTTTATGAGAAGGAGATATGAGCCAAGTCTGGGATTTGTTAGGACACCGGCCGATTCTGGGGCTGGCCAGCAGGGGCAGACATGGTTCCCTGAGGGTTTTTTCAGAACTGATTGGACTGCCCTGTTACTGGTTGTTGTCGGCACATGTTCCCAATTAATGTCTGTCTATTTAAAACCTGCTTCCCGTACCTTACTTTGCTCAGTCTTAAAAGTGTGATCTTGTAAGTAGCAAGAGCCTCCTGGTGTTTATTCTATTCTATTTTATTTTATCTTTTCTGTGTTTCTTTTAAACGTCTGCTTACTGCCTCCCATTTCTGGATTTTATTTGTGCATCAAGATATTGGATTATTGAATTTGTGTTTGGATTACTGCATTCTTGAGTTGCACTGGATGCCTGGTTTTGCCTTTGCCTGTTGTTTGTTTTGCCCATCTTGGCTAAAGTGCCATCCCCTTCTCTCAATTCCTGTCTCTGCCGCATCTGCTCTCAGGATGAGGCTTTTCATTCCAGATCCAATGAGATGTCCTCCATAGAAGCTGCCTAGCCTGCTGAGTATATCTAGTATTCTCCTTTTAGCCATGATTCTTTTCTCCCTTCTGCCATCAGGAAGAAGGTACAGGAGCCTCGGGACTCACACCACCAGGTTCAGGAACGGATATTATCCCTCAGCTAACAGGCTCTTTAAACCGAAGGGAATAACTTCACTCGCCCTATCTTTGAGGCACCTCCACCTTCTACCAGATGGCAGCCGAGAGAAAAGATCGTGGCCTGGGTGGTGAAGATCTCTGACGATGGGTGCTGTTTTCCTACTGCAACGTTTCGTGTAGATGCGCTCAATGTTTGGGAGGGCTTTACCGGTAATGTATTGTGTAATGAACCGGAGGTGATTAGAGAGATTGAGGTGAAGGAACCCTTAGGAGACAGTGATCATAACATGATTGAGTTCACTGTGAAATTTGAAAAAGAGAAGCTGAAATCTGATGTGTCGGTATTTCAGTGGAGTAAAGGAAATTACAGTGGCGTGAGAGAGGAGTCAGTAGGGGTGAGCCTGTCTCCATTCCTCCTGTAATCCACAACCAGCTCCTCTGTTTTTGTGACATTGAGGGAGAGGTTGTTTTCTTGACTCCACTGTGTCAGAGAGATGACTTCTTCCCTGTAGACCACCTCGTTATTGCTTGAGATTATTTCTTACTGTCTGTAAATAAATCATCAATATACCTTTTCGAAGCCAGTGCATTTCCTGTCTCGCTTGCCAGACGCGTGAACCTGATTCAGCATTACAAGGGGTAATAACTGCTCCTGAACCTGGTGGTGTGAGCCCTGAGGCTCCTGTACCACCTTCCTGACGACAGCAGCGAGAAGAGAGCACGACCTGGGTGGCGGGGGTCCCTGATGATGGATGCTGCTTTCCTGCGACAACACTTCATTGTCTTTCTACTTGTTAAATTTACACTTACAGAACATAAATTTATTTACAACATAAAAAAGACAATTCTAAGGATCATACTCTTAAGGGCTTCCTAGTCAAAGGAGGGTTCCTTTAACAATTTCAGGGAGAAGAGACAAACAGCTGGAAGAGAGCATGTCTTCATAACCTTCCCTCTTCATGAGACAAATAAAGCTAATCCTTAAATCTTTTCTTTTCACACAGATATTAAGAGGCTCTGCTGTCGAGATCACCAGCCCGGACGTGACATCGCTATGGGAAGTTATGGAGTGAAATGATACTTCCGAAGGAGACTGCCACTTGAACTTTGGTGCAGCACTTCAATGAGGTAGAAAGACAAACTTTGCCAAAAGCAGCTGGGTCATTCAGAGCTCTGGCATCAGCAACACCCCGCTACACAGTGGTCAGCGACAAAAAATCTTTCTTGGCACCGATCAATTATAGAATGGAACTAAAGAGCATAATTTCACTGAACAACAAATTTTTTTCAAAAGGGTTGCTTCCTCAGAATTTGTTTGTGCTTTTCATAGACTGCTTGAAGCTGAACGCAAATATAATTTCAGACTACTTGTATCACATAGGAATTTGGAGAAACAAGAAATTAACTTTTATTGAATATAAAGCATTTGATTACAGAAAAGTGCTGGCACTTTGCAATAGTTCAACCAAGCAAAAAATGTTTCGTTGATGATTTTCATCTAAAGTTTTTTGCTTGAGTGTCCAGCAATTTTCAATCAATCAAAATGGCAGTTTATCACACAGTGTACCACAGTTTCAATTATGCAGCTCTTCTATTCTTGATTTGACTTTCCTTCCTTTGGCAGCCAGGGTTGCTGATATCCGTTCACTTTATACAGGCAAATATTCCATTGTGATATACAGAGACACACAGCACAGAAACAGACCCAACTCGTCCGAGATTCCCATCTAAGACAGTCCCATTTGCCAATGTTTAACCCATCTCCCTCTAACCAGAGTGCTAGCGCAGTGGTTAGCACAACGGTTTACAGTACAGATGACCTGGGTTCAATTCCCGCCGCCGCCTGTCAGGGGTTTGTACGTTCTCCCCGTGACTGCGTGGGTTTCCTCCGGGTGCTCCAGTTTCCTCCCACAGTCTGAAGACGTACTGGTTGAGAAGTTAATTGGTCAATGTAAATTCTCCCGTAATTATGTTTAGGTTAAACTGGGGGATTGCTGGGCAGCGCGACTCGAAGGTCAGAAGGGCCTATTCCACACAGTCTCCCAATAATAAATGAAAATAGCATGAATTAGGCCCTTCTGGCCTATAAACCTTTTCCTCTCCACGTACCTCTCCAAGTGCCTTATAACTGTTGTTATTGTGTCTCCTCCGGCAGCTCAATCCATATACATACCGCCCTTTGTGTGAAGTTACTCTCCACCACCCCTGGGTCCTTTTTAATTTTTTTCTCTCTCAGTTTAAACCTCTGTCTTCTACTTACTGATTCCATTGCCCCGAGGAGAATGAGTTTCATGGGTCTAAGCCCTGGAATTACCCACTGGTGAGGCGGGGTGAGTAGAGGTGACGCAGAATCGAGGCGCCAGGGCCCTGGCCTTTGACCGATTTAAGCCTCTGGCTAAATCAAGGGGGCAAGGCCCAAGCCCGAGAGCAAGTAACAACCCGAGGTTTGGCCAATTTAAGCACTGGACTGGATTGGAAAGATCAGAGGAGAGGAACAGGCCAGCTTTCAAGCTCGCTGCCCCGTGTGGTTTACTCGTCTCTGCGCTGATCTGAGGCTGAGACCTACAACTAACAGGCTCCTGAATCAGCCGCAGTGACCACCTGTGGACTCACTTCTGTGAGCGTCAGTTCTGAATATTATTTGCTCATTTTTACTGTTTGCACGATTTGTTTTCTTTTCTGCACATTGGGTATTTGACAGTCTTTTTTACTGGGTTCTGTTGGGTTTCTTTCTTTTGTGGCTCCCTGTAAGGAGACGGATTTCAGAGTTGTATATTCTATGCATACGACAGTTTGCGGGTTTTGTTTGTTTTTTCCTGTGCCGGGGGAGGGGAGTAGATGCCTTTTCTTTCAACAACTCCCATGGTCTTTCGGTACTTCATGGCTATCTGGAGAAGACAAATATCAGAGTTGTTGGTGCACATTTTGACAATAAAATGAACCTTTGAACATACTTTCACAATAAACGCACTTTGAACTTTGGAGGGAAAGGTTCACCAAGCAGATTGACAAGGGTTCAGAACCTCCTCATGGGTCACTGGAGGTGATCACTATACGCTGGCCTCCATCAAAGCCACCATCTCAGCTAAGCCTCCATCTCATAGTCAATGATTCTGGTTCACAGTGATCACTGAAGAAGATTCACGAGCAGGAGCCACGGCAGAGACCAGTTACAATGACTCCTAGGGTGAGATATTTGACACAGGGAGTCTGAGTTTTTATGGTTTGTATCTTTGCTTTATAGAAAATAGCAGAAGTGAATAATAACTCCCTAAATCATGAAACGTGTGGTTCTAATACCCCATTTACAGAATTTAGCCTATAATAAACTTGAATACAACTTAGGAGGCAAGATCTCAAATCAAACCCTCTAGAGACGGAAGGACTAGCTGAGCAAGACGAAAGCTCAACTCCCTTTATTGCGGAAACGAGAGCGTTCCCTGGAGTTTTAGCCAGTGAAATGTTGATTTGAAGAACGTTTTTTAGATACTCAGGGTAATTTTCTGCTGCTGCGGAGTCGAAGACCGGGCATCGGGGTGGCACAGTGGCGCAGTGGTTAGCGTAACGTTTTTACGGTAGAGGCGACGCAGGTCCATTTCATGCCCCTGCCTGTAAGCAGTTTGGATGTTCTCCCAGTGACCATGTGGGTTTCGTCCGACAGTCCAAAGACCTACTGGCTGGTAGGTTAATTGGTCATTGTAAATTTTCCCGTGATTAGGCTGGGATTAAATTGGGGGATTGGTGAGTGGTGTAGCTCGAAGGGCCGGTAGGGCCTGTTCCACACTGTATATCAATAATAAAAAAAAACATAGTCTCAAAGAAAGAGCTCGGCTTTGTAACAAACTGAGTGAATGCAGAGGGTGATAGAATCAGGTTTAATATCACCAGCAGATGTTGTGAAATTTGTCATTTTGCGACAGCAGTACAATGCAATACATAAGGCATCCGTTAGTCTTGCGAGACCATGGATCTGCGCCTGGAAAGTCTTCACTCTCCAGGGCGCTCTGTTAGTCTTGCGAGAGCATGGATCTGCGCCTGGAAAGTCTTCACTCTCCAGGGCGCAGGCCTGGGCAAGGTTGTATGGAAGACCAGCAGTTGCCCATGCTGCAAGTCTCCCCTCTCCACAACACCGATGTTGTCCAAGGGAAGGGCATTAGGACCCATACAGCTTGGCACTGGTGACGTCGCAGAGCAAAGTGTGATTAAGTGTCTTGCTCAAGGACACAACACGTTCCCTCGGCTGGGGCTCGAAGTCACGACCTTCAGGTCGCTAGTCCAATGCCTTAACCACTTGGCCACTTGCTCACACAATGCAATACATAATAATAGAGAAAAAACTGTGAATTACAGTAAGTAAATGTATATTAAATAGTTAAGTAGTGCAAAAATAGAAATTTAAAAATAGTAGTGAGGTAGCATTCATAAGCTGAACGTCCATTCAGAAATTAGATAGCAGAGGAGAAGAAGCTGTTCCTGAATCGTTGAGTGTGAGCCTTCAGGCTCCTGAACCACCTCCTCGATGGTAGCGATGAGAAGGGGGCATGTCCTGGGTGATGGGGGCCCTTAATGATGGATGCTGCCTTTCTGAGGTATTGCTCCGTGAAGATGTCCTGGATCATACGGAGGCCCGTGCCCGTGATGGAGCTGACTGAGTTTACAACACCCGACAGCTTATTTCGATCCATGCCGAGTAGTGTCCCATCCTCATACCAGACAGTGATGCAGTCAGTTAGAGTGCTCTCCACGGTACACCTCTCTTTCCCTTATTAGGAAGAGAGAGAGAGCCTGTGGTATGTCAAATACTGGGTGAACAAGTAGTATCTGGGGTACTGCAAATCTGTCTTTATTGATGCTTTGCTGCATGCTTGAGTGCTCGGTGGAGGGCACTGATGCTTTTTTTTTCCTGGTGGGGGTGGGAGGGTCTTTGTTTTGCTGCTGCTTATGTGTGGGAGGGGGAGCTGGGGGGGCTTGACGTTCTCACATTTAACTGTCATTCATTTTTTGGGCCACTCCTCTGTTTTTACGGATGTTTGCGAAGAAGAAGAATTTCAGGATGTATGTTGTAAACGTTTGTCTGACATTAAATGTACCTATTGAAACCTATTGACCTATAGAAATTTTGTTTTCAACGGCAATTAATACTCATTCATAATTTTACATGAGTTTAATAGATTTCAGTTAACCAAGGACACTAAAGGATAAGGGGAAAGAATTGATCCAGAGAACTGGGTCACCAATCTGATGTGATCTTATTGAATGGTAAAATGCACAAAAAGCCTCCTTTGCTCCTACGATCAATGCATGGAATCTCTTCTCTGATAGGATACCGGTGGTAAAAACATCATTTAAGAATCTCATGCAAGGAATGGATATGGGAAGATCAACAGACAAAATGCTGGAGGAATTCAGTAGGTCAGGAAGCATCTTTTGCTTAATGGTATTGGTCCATGGCATAAAAAAAAAGTTGGGAACCCCTGATCTAAAAGATTCGGTGTTTCAAGCTGAGACCCTTCATCAGGGTCCTTCATCCAGGCCTGATGAAGGGTCTCAGCTTGAAACATTGGCTCTTTATTCCTCTCCACAGATGCTGCCTGCCCTGGTGAGTTCCTCCTGCATTTTGTGGATTTCCTGCAACTGCAGAATCTCTTTTATAGATGGGTGTGGGTAGTTTTGGATGGAGCTGAAATTGTCATCTTAACTGGACTTATGACATTATTGTGTCACTTCAGATCTCCACTAAAGTGACTCGTTCATTATGTGCCCTGTCATATAACACAGGTGATCATGAACTTTCCATGATTGTGACTGCTTTTGGCAATTTTTCCCACAGAAGTGGTTTGCCATTGCCTTCTTCTGGGCAGCATCTGTGGAGGGAAATGGACAGTTCATGTTTCAAGTCAAAATGCTTAATCATTTAGTTCGTTGAAACGCATTCCATTAGTAACAAGTTGCCCTTTGAAATTACCTGGTAAGCTATTCAGGCCCAGGTTAATAACTGCAGGTCACGCCTCATCCAATAAATGAGTATCACTTTTTAAAAAAATTAGATTAGATTAGATTATGAGGACACGCAGTTCTCTTTTATTGTCATTTAGTAATGCATGCATTAAGAAATGATACAATATTCCTCCAGAATGATATCACAGATATCGTGATATCGTGAATCTTCCGAAGGGAAGGCCTCAAAATCCCCGGCTTTGCCTGCTGCTGGCGACCGAGACTGAGGTCGAATTGTTCGGATAGAGACGGCGCTCAGTACTTGGTGTCGGAGGGCTGATCGGAGGCTCGAAGTTTTCGGACGACTCAGAGTCGGACTGTGGTCGGGCATGACAGGGAGAGTTTTCTCCCTTCTCCCGTCTGCGTGAGATGTGGGACTTTCGAGAGACTTTGAACTTTTTCACTGTGCCATGGACTGTTCTTCATCAAGTTATAGTATTGTTGCACTGTTGTAACTATATGTTATAATTATGTGGTTTTGTTATTTTTCTCAGTCTTGGTCTGTCCTGTGTTTTGTGATATCACACCGGAGGCATATTGTATCATTTCTTAATGCATGCATTACTAAATGACAATAAAAGAGGACTACGTGTCCTCATAATCTAATCTGGTCTAATGAGCGAAGAATGACCCGAGTTTTGCCAATTTAAGTGCCAAATCAGATTGAAAAGGTTACGGGGGCAGGAGACGAGGGAGGGGCTGGTTCAGTTTGTGCTCCACGATGTTTAATTGTCTCTGCGCTGAACTGGAGTGGTGGCCTGCAACTAGCAGGCTCCTGAATGGGCTGCAGTGATGACTGGTTTCATGGCTGTAAACCCACTTTTGTGAATGTTATTTGTTTACTTTTGTTGTTTGCGTGATTGTGTGTGGGAGGTGGGTAGGGAGCTTTGGGGTTCTTACGTTTTTCTCTGTCATCCATTCTTTGGAGTTTTTCTTCTCTTTCGCGGATGTCTGTGGAGAGAAAGAATTTCAGTGTGTGTGATTTGGATTTAAGTGAGGGAGAGTTGCGCAGCGTCAGCCTCACTCTCTCTTCCCAATTCCCATCTGGATCCAGTGGCAAGACAGAGTCGAGACGGCTGGAGATGGGACTAGGCGCAGTGGGTGACCAGGACGTCTTCCGTGTCTTGTCCTGCTTGACATGTTCCACGACGCTTGCAGAGACCGCCTTCTTGACCGTTGGACCTTCCATTGGTCTTGTCCGCTCAATCCGCCGGAGTCTGTCTTCACATGCTGGGATAGACAACTCCCTATCTCACCGAGGGTTTGAGACCCGTCGGCTACCCTCACCTGGTTTAGCCGGCTTGTCGAAGCCGTCGCCCAGGGTGTGGCCGCTGTCGCATGCAAACAGCTACGGGGAGCCACAGGTGAGAGCTGAGTGCCAAGTGGGGACCAAAGGTGGACTAACCGCCTTGAAAAGGACGTGACATGTTCCCCCACCAGAGGTGCTACCCCTCCCTGACACCCCATACACCCCTGTGAATGACAAAGTTTTTTTTTATTCACCTACAGGAATTTTCAGCTAAGCCAGCATTTATCGCCCATCCCTAGTTGCCCTCGAGAAAAGGGTGATGAGCTGCCTTCTTGAAGCACTGCAGTCCCTGAGGTGTGGGTATACCTACGGTGCTGTTGGGGAGGGAATTCCATGATGTTGACCCAGCGACAATGAAGGAATGGTGATATGTTTCCAAGTCAGGACGGTGAGTGACTTGGGGGGGGGATTTCCAAGTGGTGGTGTTCCCAGGTATCTGCTGTTCTCGTCCTTCTAGATGGTAGTGGTCGTGGGTCTGGAAGGCGCTGCCTCAGGAACTTTGGTGTGTTGTTGCAGTGCATCTTGTAGATAGTACACACTACTGAAACCGTCCATCGATGGTGGAGGGATTGGATGCTTGTGGAAGGGGTACCAATCAAGTGGGCTGCCGTGTACTGGATGGTATCAAGCTTCTGCAATGTTGATGGAGCTGCACTCATCCAGGCGAGTGGCGAGTATTCCATCACACTCCTGACCCGAGCCTTGTAGATAATGGACAGGCTTTGGGGAGTCAGGAGGTGAGTTACACGCCACAGGGTTCCTAGCCTTTGACCTGCTCTGGTAGCCACCGTGTTTATATAGCTGGACCGGTTCAGTTTCCTGTCAATGGTAACCCCTAAGATGCTGATAGTAGGGGATTCGGTGACGGTGATGCAACTGCATATCAAGGGACGATGGTTAGAGCCTCTCGTGTTGGAGATGGTCATTGCCTGGCTCGAATGTTTCTTGCCACTCGTCAGCTCAAGCCTGGATATTGTCCAGGCCCTGCTGCATTTGGGAATGAACTGCTTCACTACCTGAGGAGTTAGGAATGCTGCAGAACATTGTGCAGTCATCTGCGAACATCTCCACTTCTGACCTCATGACGGACGGAAGGTCATTAATGAAGCAGCTGTAGATGGTTGGTCCTAGGACACTTCCCTGAGGAACTCCTGCAGTGATGTCCTGAGGACGAGATGATTTGCCTCCAACCACCACAACCATCTTCCTTTGTGTCAGGTATGATTCCAACCAAGAGAGAGTTTTCCCCCCAATTCCCATTGACTCTATTTTAGCTAGGGCACCTCGATGCCATACTCAGTCAAATGCTGCCTTGGTGTCGAGGGCTACCACTCTCAACTCCCCTCCAGTATTTAGCTCTTTGGTCCATATTTGGATCAAGGAGATGATGAGGTCAACAGATGAGTTTCCCCTCATGTTCCCCTTAAACTTTTCACCTTAATCCATGACCTCTGGTTGTAGTCCCACCCAACCTCAGTGGAAAAAAAAAGCCTGCTTGCATTTACCCGATCTATACCCCTCATAATTCTGTGTACCTGTCAAATCTCCTCTCGATCTTCTACGTTTCGAGGAATAAAGTCCTAATCAGTCTTTTCTTATAACTCAGACCCTCCAGACCCGGCAACATCCTTAGGAATTCTCTCTGTACTCGTTGAACCTTATTTGCATCATTCCCGTAGGTAGGTGAGCAAAGCTCCTGTACCTCCTTCCGAATGGTAGCAACAAGAAGAGAGAGAACATGGCCTGGATGGAAGAGGTCCATGTGCTCCCAGGATGAGGCTTTTCATTTCAGAACTAAAGAGATGTCCTCCTCCTGTAAAAGGGTTTTCCTTCCTCCACCATGAATACTGCCCTCACCTGCATCTCTTCCATTTTGCGCACGTCTGCCCTCATCTCATTCTCCTGCCACCCCACCAGGGATAGTGTTTCCCTAGTCCTCACCTACCACCCCACTAGCCTCTGCGTCCAGCACAATTCTCTGTAACTTTCTGCCATGTCCAACGGGATCCCGCCACCAAGCACACCTTTCCTTCCCCCACACTTTCTGCAGGGATCGCTCCCTACACGATTCCCTTGTCCATTTGTCCCTCTCCATTGACCTCTCTCCTGGCGCTTATCCTTGCAAGGGGAACAAGTACTACACCTGCCCCTACACCTCCTCCCTCACTACCATTCAGGGCCCCAAACAGTCCTTCCAGGTGAGATGACCCTTCACCTGTGAGTCTGTTGGGGCCATCTACTGTATCTGGTGCTGCCAGTGTGGCCCCCTATATATTGATGAGAACCGACGTAGACTGGGAGACCGCTTGGCCAGGCACCTACGTTGCACCTGCCAGAAAAAGCAGGATTTCCCAGTGGCCACCCATTTCAATTCTACTCCCCCATCCCTATTCCCACACGTCAGTACATGGTCTCCTCTCCTGCTGCAATAAGCCCCATTCAGGTTGGATGAGCAACAGCTGATATTCCATTTAGGTGGCTTCCAATCTGATGGCACGAACACCAATTTCTCGAACTTCTGATAATTGCACCCCCTTCTCCTTCACCGTTCCCATTTCCCTCTCTCATCTTAACCCTTTACCTGCCCATTACCTCCCTCTGCTAACCCTTTCCTTTCCTCCATGGTCTTCTGTCCTCTCCTATCAGATTCCCCCTTCTCCAACCCTTTATTTCTTTCACCAATCAATGCCCCAGCTCTTTACTTCACCCCTCCCCAACTCTCAGTTTCACCTATCACCGAGCACTTTGTACTTCTTCCTCCCCTCCCCCCCCCCACCTTCTGTTTTTCCCCAATCCCGACGAAGGGGTTTTGGCCCAAAACATCGACTGTTTACTCTTTCCCATGGGAGATGTCTGACGTGCTGGGTGCTTCCAGCATTCTGTTGCGTGTTGCAGAGATACAAATGAGCCAGTTGTTGAAAAGATGATTGTTAAACCCTTTCGACCTTCAGCACAAATAGGATTTACAGTCCAAAGTGTGATTAGAGCAAGTGGTTTCATTTAAAGAAAAATATTTAATCAATTATTTACCCATTTGTTAATGGAACTTTACAGATGTGTAATAACAATTTACAATGCAACTTAACATCACAAATATGATACAAGTTCAATCAAAGTTCAAAGGAAATTTATCATCAAAGTACATAAATGTCACCATATACAACCCTGGGATTTGTTCTTGCGGGCACACATGGTAAATTCATGAAACACAATAGAATCAATGAATGACGGCACCCAACAGGATGGACAAACAACCAACCAACCGTGCAAAAGCCATCAAACTATGCAAACGTAAAAGAGAAAACAATAACAGTAATAAGTAAACAATAAATATCAAGAACATGAAATGAAGTCCTTAAAAATGAGTTCATAGATTGTGCGAACAGTTTGCTGATGAAGTCTGATGGAGACTGAAGCTGAGTGAATTCATCCACTGTGGTTCAAGATTCTGATGGTTGAGGGGTAATAACTGTTCCTGAATCTGGTGGTGTAGATCCTAAGGCTCCAGTACCATCTTTCTGATGGTGGGGGTCCCGGATGATGGATGCCACTCTCCCGTGACAACGCTCCGTGTAGACGAGTTCAATGGTGGGGAGAGCTTTACCTGTGATGGACTGGGCCATATCCACTCCTTTTTGTAGGATTTTCTGTTCGAGGGCATGATTGTCTTCTTTCAAATCTTTTTCTTGTTATATTATACAAAAGAAATAACATGAGTACATTGAAGTAACAACACTTACAATGTCTCAAAAAAGACATTATCTTAAAGACTGAAAAAAATTTTGTGATAAAAAAAACCTACTAAGCAGAAAAAGTGAGAAAAAAGAACTCATTAGGTGTACAACCCCGGAGTCATCCGTCATACAAAAAGCTTCTAAAAATAAACATCAAACCACCAGCAAGAAAAGAAAATATACTAAAAAAATTTACAATTAGATCGTGGAAAAAATCTATCAATTCGCTCAAATGATAATAACGAGCAAATAAGCCCCATCTTTTCTCAAAATCAAACATAGGTTCAAAGATTCGACTTCTAATTTTCTCCAAACTAAGACACAGCATCACTTGAGAGAACCATTGTGACAAAGTGGGAGCTGATGTACCTTTCCACTTCAACAAATTGGCCCTCCTAGCTATCAATGTAGGGCACTGTTGTTTCCATACCAGGCTGTGATTCAACCAGTCAATAAACTCTCCATCACACACCTATAAACGTTTGTCAAAGTTTTGAGTGTCATGCCAAATCTTTACTAACTTCCAAGGAAGTAAAGGCCCTGCCATGCTTTCTTCAGAATTGCACTTACATGCTGGGCTCTGGCTAGATTCTCTGAAATGATAACACAGAGGAGTTTAAAGTTGCTGACCTCTGATTCCCTGATTGGCTCATGGGCCTCCGGTTTCCTTATCCTGATGTCAATAATCAGCACTTGGTCCTGCTGACATTGAGCGAGAGATTGTTGTTGTGGCACCACTCAAACAGATTTTCAATCTCCCTGCTTTGTGCTGATTCGTCACCACCTTTGATTTGGCCAACAACAATGGTTTGTCAGCAAACTTAAATATGGCATTGGAGCTGTGCTTAGCCTCACAGTGTAAAGCGAGTAGAGGAGGGGTTAAGCACACAGCCTTGTGGTGGACCTGTGCTGATGGAGATTGTGGAGGAGATGTTGCCAATGCAAACTGACTGGAGTCAGCAAGTGAGGAAATCAAGAATCCAATTGCACAAGGAGATATCCAGGCCAAGGTTTGAAGGTTATTGATTTGTGTTCAATGCCAAGCCAAAGTCAATAAAGAGCAATCTGATCGATATATCTTTGTTATCCAGATGTTCCAGGGTTGAGTGAAGTGCCACTCAATGAAATGGCATCTGCTGTGGATCTGTTGTGATGGTAGGCAAATTGGTGTGGATTCAAGTCACTTCTCAAGCTAGAGTTGATATGTTTCATCACCAACCTCTTAAAGTACTTCATCACAGAGGATGGTGTTAAGTCATTGAGACAGGTTATCACGTTTATCTTGGGCATTGGTATAACTGAAGCCTGCTTGAAACAGGAGGGGACCTCTGACTGCTGAAGCGAGAAGTTAAAGATATCGTTGAACACTCTAGCCTGTTCATCAGCACAGATCTTTAGTGCTCGGCCAGGTACCGCATCTGGATCAGATTCTTCCTCAGGGTTCACCCTTCTGAAGGATGCTCTCACCTTGGGCTCAAGGACTGAAACCATCATCAGGGGCAATGGGAACTTGTGAAGGTTCCTCCATGCTTTGAAGGTCAAAGTGAGCATGGAGGCATTGAGCTCATTTGGGAGCAAAGCCTTGTTCTCTCCCACGTCACTTGGTTTCACTTTGTAAGAGGCAATAGCACTATAGCCCTACCAAGCATCCCTCAAACTCAGGTTTGATCTGGAATTACCACTTTGCATGTGAGATGGCTTTCTGGAGATTGTACCTGTCCCTTTTATATCCTACATGTTCGCTGGACCTGAACGCCACTTAACTGGCCTTCAACAGATTGTGGGTGTCATGATTCATACAGACCTCCTGGTCGGGGAAGACCATTCTGATTGTCCATGACAACCATGGTGCATTCATTCAGATCCTCTGATAGGTCTTTGAACACGGCCCAGTCCACCGACTCAACGCAATTCCGTAGCCACTCCTCTGTCTGCCACAACCACCTCTTGCTCGTGAGGCTCTGCCCCTATATAGGTAGGACAGCCAGATGATCAGATTTCCTGAAATGCGGTCCAGGTATAGAACAGTGGGCGTACCTAATCATAGTATAACAGCGGTCTAGTGTGTTGGGACCCCTGGTGCTGCAGGTTGTATGCTGATAATAACTGGGCAGAGATGTCTTCAAACAAGTGTGATTGAAGTCCCTGATTTGAAATAAAGTGAGGTGGGCAGACTTGTTTGGTTATGGCAGCTTTCATTACATAAACTGCAGTCAGGATCATAGTCATAGAAAATGACAGCACGGAAACATGTCCTCCTTCAGCCCATCGAGTCCATGCTAAACAATTTAACTACCTAGTCCCATCATCCTGCACCAGGACCATAGACCTCTATACCCCTCCCATCCATATACCTAGCCCAATACCTCCTAAATGTTGAAATTAAATCCAGGAGAACTCTCTAAGTAAGTAGAATTGTCAGCACTTATCCATTAGATGTTCCGGGTTCGGTTGGGAGGTGGAAGAACAAGAGTGCAATAAGAACGCAGCATCCGAGAACCACAGAGAGTTTATCATGAAACACGTACCCCCACTTTTTGCCCTCTCCAAATCAACAGCTCAGACCTTCCTGTGTATCTAGAAGCCCTCTGGTCTGATCAATGAATCTGGTGTGTTCGGAGTGAACCATGTTTCCATGAAACACAGAACGTAACAATTCCCCATTTCCCTCTGATACAGCAATCGATTCCCTTAGGTCCTCGGATTTGTTCTCCAGCAACTGTATATTTGCTAACAAGATGCTAGGTAGAGGAACTTTCACCAGCGCCATCTAAGCAATCATGCAGAAATACGGTACTTAAGGAATCCATATTCTTGCTGTGTTAACCTATACAATAGGATGAAATTTGACAGCCTCCAGCTCAACATCACAAAGGTTCAAATCAGCAGTGGCATTGCTGTGATCAGCTATTACATGCGACTTTCTATTAATGATCCATATCTATGCAATTGCGCTGAGTGCACAGTTCCGGTAACTTTGATATCATATATGCAATTACTCTTCAGTCACATTTTTAAAAACACTGATATATTTATGGATAATAAATGAATTTAATATACAGTATATTTTGTAACTACTGCGCAACATTTAAACTCAGCAGACTTCAGTCGAGCCGAGTGAAATTCCATGAATTAAATTATTAATTCAGTTGCCCAATATACTATTGCCACTTTCTGCACCAGGTGCAATGATCTGATTGCACAGGTGGCACCTCTGCTACACTTTACTCCACATTCTCTAGTGATAAGAGACAAGGGAAGTGCTAGCCAGGTGTGATTCTCCAGTGCAGATCCTCTAGTAGGTAACACAGCAAGGGCCACTGCCCGTTAGAACAATGATCAGGGGTGTGAACCTGGATCTCGGTTGACCACCTAATGGGGATCTTGCTGGTCGGCTCCTGGACAGGCTTTACTCACCTCGGCAGCTCCTGGCTGTGGACTCTGCAGGTCTGATGTTTCTAATGTTTGCGTGTTATTTATTCATTTTTTGCTGTTTGCACGGTTTGCTGCTTTTTTACCCCGCACATCTGATAGTCTTGTTGTTTGGGGGTTTTCTTTTTAAAACTGAGATGCAGCATGGAATAGGCCCGTGTTGCCCAGCAATCCCTCGATATATTGTCCCATGGGCTGATTTACAATGACCAATTAACCTACCAACCGGCACCTCTTTGGACTGTGAGAGGGAACTGGAGGACCAGGAGCAACCCCACGTGGTCACGGGGAGAACATAAAAACCCCTTACAGGCAGCGGCGGAAGTTGAGCCCAGGTCGCTGATACTGTAAAGCTCTGCGCTAATCATTATACTACCATGCTGATTCTATGGTATTTCTTTGCTTTGCGGCTGTCGGCAAGAAGACAAATCTCGAGGTTGTATACTGCATACGTAACTTGATAATAAATGTACTTTGAACTGTGCACCTCAGTAAATAGGGCAGTGTGTTAACCTACCAAGAGGCTGGAATAATACGACCACGAAGGAAAACCAATGGGCTTTCATTAACTATTTCAGAACCTTGATAGAGTTAATAAAATACTTACAAAAAAAGCATAAATCATACATACAACTTTTTATTTAAAATATATTTGTGGACTTACAAGTGTTGAGTTAGCACTTAGATGACAGAAGGTGCAAAATCTTCAAACAAGGCGCTTTTAAAAAAATTAAACGCTCTTCTTTGCAAGCCAAGCTCTCATGTGGGCAAACAAAAAAAAAGTGCCCTCCCTTCCACTGTTTAAAATGTGCAGGAAATACCAAGTTAAATTGGCATTTCATGCAAACCTGTAAAACAGCAGCTAAATCTAACAGCTGCACTTCAATGCACCTCTGCTTAGAAACTATCCTTGTAGTTTTATCAATCTACATTGTTACAACAATAAAAAGCCTAATATAATTTGCATGGACCATATACACTAGGGTTGACAATGTTAGTGATTCACAGTTTATATTTTTAAAAAACCCTCACATCTTGGATCTTGGTAGCCCGCAATAAAGGAAACTATTACGCTTTAGAAAAAATTGACAGCTTTAGGTCCAATGTCACCGAAGGTGCATTAGACAAATCCAAGTGTAACACAAAAATATCCCTACAGGAAATTGAAAGGAAGTATGTTGTTTATACATTCACACTTTTAAAAAGCAATATGCTCTACCACAGAGGTTCCCAACCTGGGGTCTGTGGAGCCTTCAGTTAATGGTGGGGGAAGGTTGGGACCCTCTGCTCTACAGCCAATGAAGTACTTTCAATGTGTAACCAGTGTGTTCCAGACCACCGCAAAAAGCACAGTCTGTTAAATACGAATGAAAGAAAATAGAAGTATCTTTATAATCTGTGACTACTTTTGAATAATGGTCTTATTTTTATTGATTTTTCAATTGTCTTAAAACTGCCTAGTCTTTTTCCTGGTATACAACTGGTGAATCCAGCAATCAAACGTGATTCCTATTAGGGGACACTGATCTTTTACTCAGCACCAGAAAAATTCAGCTATTTGAAGTCTGCAGTATCGAGCAGATAACATTTAAATACCAGCAGAGCAGAAAGTGCTGATAAAGCTACAGCACTTCGGAGTATTGCTAACAGTTTGTTTCCATGTTGGATTTCAGGTCTCTACGACCTTCCACCTTTGTATGACAGCAATCAATCTGGTAGTTCTGTCAATTAAGCTACAACAGGAATTGCTGAGAAAACAAAATATAATTTCTTCAGCTTGGCAACTTTTCATCGCAAAGGAGCGATTTCTTTCACAGAAGAAATGTTTCACCCTTTTCTGGAAGCATAAAAGAATCAGTGGAATTATTTTGAAGCACTATGGAATTATTTTTAGTATTATGGCCGGTATCTTTTTTAAAATATTAACCAGTTTTTGTGTTATTGACCACATTCCTATTTGTGGCAGCTCAGTGTGTTCAAATTGACCTCTGAATTCATCACTGACCACACATGAAAAGTACTTCATTGACTAATGTTTCCAGATTGTGAAAATCAAAATCCATTTTCTAGGGAACTTACTAACAAACCTCTAAAAGAGGACCACAACCTAGTCATAGGGCTTCAAGTCTTGTGTGCCTCAATGACCCAGAGAACTATGTTGGCTGGAGTCAAGGCCTTGTGCTTTGGCTCTTGGTAGGGTCACCCTTGCCAAACTGGTCAAAGGGCAGAGGCCAGACTAAGAGTGGTCCACCGGTCCTCCAGGTTCCAGGGGGGCTTCGGGTCAAGGCTAACAACCCTGACACTTCAAAAAGAAAAATTGTTACAGAAACAGCAATGAAGAATCCTTCTGTATCTGTGTGTGATGGTATGGACAGAGATGGAGGACCTTCACCAGTGCTCTAAACGCCAGCGGCGTAACGGGCAGTAAGTTACTAATGAAGTTTTTCTGATGTTGTTCATATCCATAAAATTAAAAAGCACCATGAAGCATACTGCAGAGGCAGATGGAGAGAGAAAACCTGAAGAGCATCAAGTCACAAACAGCGCATGGACAGAAAAGGCTGAAGCAGCACAAGTTTGATCACAACCAGCAGTGAAACAAGTAGGCCTCCAATGAAAAGATTCAGCAAATTCTGTATATGCAGTGTAGACGTAGAAGTGCTGTACCTAGAGTGAGATTTTCATATAGCTAATAGGCCCTTCAGCCCATTGAGACAGTTGTTTCCATCAGACATACATTTATACTAATCCTACACTAATACATTTTTAGTCTTCCATCAATGCCTCTGACCACTCACACAATGGGCCAATTCACCTACTGACCCACACATTGAATCTCTGCATCCAGAAAGCCCACATGGTCAGAGGAAGAACATGCAAACTCCACACAAAGACAGCACCCAAGGTCAGGACTACATCAGGGTCAATGGAGTGGTAAGGCAGCAGCGCTATCAATTGCATCACTGGACATTTGTCGCTATAAAATGAGCTCAGGGTCCTGTTGCACTGTAGAGGTGAAAGATGGGAAAGGGGAAAACATATTCCTGGTCCATTGAGCAGCACAAAACAGAAGAACTGATAAAATCAGCGAGTTGGACAAGTTATTTGGAGCTCTGCTCCTTGTTTCTTGGGACATCATTAAAGAGCTACACTACTCTAAACTGACATGTTACGGCGCTTTTCCGAGTTACGTCAATTGGCCATAAGTAACAGGGCTGAGTAACACAGAACGAATAGTAGGTATTTTATGTTTCAAGTAATATTTTAGAAAAATTGGGCAAGGTTGGTAATTATGACTAACAGAGATTACAGGTATCATGAACGACTCAGTGAATAATAAACCCTAGGGAAATTAGGAGACATGATAGCGACTGAAATTCATTACAGCAAGAATGGTCCAAAAAACCTCTTCATAAATATTATGCAGTGTAAACATTGATACAATTGGAGCAAATTTTGATATAGTGCTACCTTTCTCCATGAAGAGCCCTAGCGTTTAGAGTGACCATGCAGTAAATAAAATGCCTATTTGATGAGAAGTTTTGACTATCACATCAAAGTAGTTTATTTGTGTAAATACACTCAGAAGATCCTAAAGCTCATACTAATATGGCCGGGAAAAAAACACCAACAGTAACACAATCACTCACACAACTTGCTCTCAAAGACAAGACTTCTGATGCATTTACACAGCAGTTAATGCTACAGAATTACCAAGGCAATAGAATCGGTTGTAATTTGGTCAGAAGTGCTCCTACTTCCCAAAGCACACGGCTCCTTTTTTGGCTCAGTCTCGTGATCTTGGTGCTCCCAAACACTTGGAGGAGGAGAGAAGTTTGAAACCAGTGCATTAAGTCTACAGCAGGTCTACTGTAAAGCCGCAGTAGATTTTTTATTCCAGCTCAAACTCTAATTGGAACGACGTTCATATTATAATCCTTCCCCTGTTTGAAGTTACATGCTACTGGGTTGCTGAGTAGGCGTCGTCTGCCGAGGGAGAGTGTACATTGCACCCAGAAACTGATCAGCAATTCGACCGGCTTCCCTTAATCCACTCAATAAAGCACCGTGAACTGTAGCTGGGTAGTTGCGGATGGTATGTTCTCCGGCAAAGAAGAGGCGGGGAACAGGCTGTAATGGGGGAAATAAAAAGAAATTCAATCTGATCCACAAATAAGCAAGCATTATTAATATTATTAGCAATAATAGAATTGGAAATAAATAAATAATTGAACTATTAATAAATGAAGGGAGCCACAATCCTGATGAAGGATATCAGCCTGAAATATCAACTTACTCTTTTCCATAGATGCTGCCTGACCTGCTGAGATCCTCCAGCATTTTGTGTGTTGCTCTAGATTGCCAGCATCTGCAGACTTACTCATGTTTACTAACAGTTTGTATTCAATGCTCATAAAACTTCTAACAGAGAGACTTCAAAGACATAATGTGAAGCAGAATTATAATGCACAGAAACAGAGAAACTAGCAGTCTAATGGGGCATTCACCCATTTGGTCCTGTTCCTCTAACTTCCATACCATTTTCCCAATCTATTCCTATACTTCTAGAGCAACACTCACAAAACGCCGAAGGAACTCAGCAGACCAGGCAGCATCTACAGAAAAGAGTAAACAGTCTACGTTTCAGGCAGAGACCCTTCATCGGGATCCATACATCTTCTGGACGCAGAATTTTATCCAGCTCCCGAAATACATTCATCAACTTGGCTTCTACCATCCTGTGCAGTAGTGAATTCCACAGGTTCACTGACCTACAAGCAGTTTCTCCTCTTCTCAGTTCTAATTTGCTCACCCTGTAAACCCTCATTCGAGATACTGCAGCCAAGGGAAAAATCCTCTTTACATCCAGTCTGTCTAGCCTTGTCAGACTTTGATGGTTCAGTTTAATCCCCTCATATTCCTCTATAGTCAATGGAAAGCTGGTCCACCTAAGCTGGCAGTGTAAGAACCAATCTTGTGAATCTGTGCTGTGCTCTCTCTACGATAAGTGCACCTTTTCTTGTGTAAGGTGAATAAAACTACACGCAATGCTCCAGGTCCGGCGGAGCCAAGAACCGGGTGAAGAGGAGTAGGACATCTTTGTTTCTGTATCTACAGGCTCTTGCACTGGAGTCAACATACCACTTGCCTTTGAAACTGCTTACTGCACCTCCATGCCTCATTTCATTCTATGCTGTATAAGAACACAGAAGCCTTTGCACATCAACCTTCCCAATCTGACACTATCCAAATACCTTTTGTTGTTGCGTGAATTAAGTCACCAGAGAAAATTATTTGTAGATACAAAGCAGCTTCTTTATTCAACAAAGCAGGTATCATACGGAGACGCTTTTGGTCAAAAGGTCTGCTGGCCCAAAGTGGGGCTCGATATTTTGTGCTAAACATCAAAGGACAACTCCATATTTACAATGTATGGACAATGCTTTCTTTGAAACTACATACAACCTTCGAGAAATCCCTCTTGGTGAAGCTCTGTTGACACTGCTGATAGGCCACGTACCCATTGTTAGGAGTTGCACTCCAAATTAAATCCACAGTGCATATCCATAATGAAGACTGGTAGTCACCAAGTCAATTGCTAAACGTATATGTCCCAAACCCCAAAATCGCCCTAACACCTTTCAAAACAATAAATAAATAATTGAAAAAGTAGAGTTTTCAAGATCATGGGGATGGAAGAGAATGCTAGAACAATGCAGATCTTTTATAGAACTGACACAGGTATCGTAGAAAAATACTCCCCCTCCCAGATTGAATGATTCCATGTCCAAGGTTAAGTTCACAAAGGCATTCCTGATGAAGTAATTCAAGTACTCAATGTCACAAGCCTGGACACCCGCACAGTGTGACTGCAAATTCTTGACAAAATCAATTTCCATCTCCTTGTTGCTTTCTTTTCAGATGTCTCATCCTTTTAATAAGCACTCAGTTGCTCATCAGCGTTCCGTTTCTCAAAGTGAAAGAAGTAGGTCACACACTGTCTCACAGCCCGTCTCAAACCACCCTCATGCTTCCACAAGGCAAGCTGCTTTCACGCTTCCCCGCAGTCCACGCTACAGGGGCTGAATGCACACTGCAGCTCATCACAATCTGAACAGGACTTTCACAACCGATTAAGCTCACCCATTTCGAGGCAACTCAACAATGTAACAAAAGTAGCTGGCGAAACACTTCCCACTTCAGGAAATGAATTGCATTTTCTCCCCTACAGCAGATTCTGTTTTTCTTAGATAGGCCATTAAGTCCTGGTACAGTCAAATTAACCTCAGGAAATTGGGGACATTGTATGCGTAGAGGATTCTAATCGGCTGCATGGCGCAGTGGGGGAGCTACTGCACAGGAACAAAGTGAGCAGTAGAGAGTTGTTAAATTAGTCAGCTCCATCATGTGCAATTGCCTCTGTAGTATCCAAGACACCTTTAAGGCGCAGTGCCTCAAAAAGGCGGCATCATTATTAAGGACCCCCATCACCGAGGACATGCCCTACTCTCACTGCTACCATCAGATGGAAGTACAGGAGCCCGAAGGCACACACTCAACAATTCAGGAACAGCTTCTTCCCCTCTGCCATCCGATTTTCGAATGGACATTGAATCCATGAACACCACCTCACTACTTTTTTATTTCTATTTTTGCACTACTTATTTAACTATTGAGAATGCTTACCGTAATTTACAGTTTTTTCTCTATTAAGTATTGCATCGTACTGCTGCCACAAAGTTAACAAATTTCACAACATATGCCAGTGATATTAAACCTGATTCTGATTCCATTTGGGACCCACATTCTGATTCTGTTGCTAACTGTATACTGGAACAAAAACACTTTAACGTCAAGTATACAACCCAGTTATTTTTTTTATATACGTAGAAATACAGCACCGTAACTGGCTCTTCTTGCCCAATGAGCCTACATTTACACGCGTACGACCAATTAACCTACTAACCTGTACGCCTTTGGAATGTGGGAACACCCAGAGCCGGAACACGCACCACCACGGGGAGAATGTACAAACTCCTTACAGACAGCGGTGGGAATTTAACCCGGGTAGCTGGGGCCACTTAGCAGTGCCAAACTTGCTCTACCCTCAGTGTTAACTGACCAAATACCCTCCAAAGTTTCTGGAAAGATATGGCTTGACTACATCAGTGGGTGCTTTTAGCTTAATTGGAAGAATTGGGCTACCCCTGTGCCTCACTGATTGCAATTACTAATATTCTATGATCAGTAAGTCTGTGATCCAAGGAAACTTAGCAATAAATAAATGTAGAATGGAATGGACGAAAAGGATTATCAACAGGGTTGAAAGAGTACAAAGAAAATTTACAAGGATGTTGCCGGGTCTGGAGGACCTGAGCTATAAAGGGAAGACTGATAATGTTATGACTGTATTCTTTGGAATGTAGAAGATTGAGATGAGATTTGATTGAAGTATTCAAAATTATGAGGGGTATAGAAAGGGTACATGCAAGCACGACATTTCCACTGAGGTTGGGTGGAACTACAACCAAAGGTCATGGGTTAAGGTTGAAAGGTGAGAAGTTTAAGGGGAACATGAGGGGAAACTTCTTCACTCAGAGGGTCTTGAGAGTGTAGAATGAGTTGCCAGAACAAGTGATGCATGCAAGCTCGATTTCAACTTTTAAGAGAAGTTTGGTTAGGTACATGGATGGTAGGGGTGTAGAGGACTATGGTTCTGATGGGAGTAGACAGTATAAATGATTTTGGCATGGACTAGATGGACCGAAGGGCCTGTTTCTGTGCTGTACTTCCCTATGACTCTATAACAGGAATCAAAAGGCAAGTTTCCTCTCAAAGTAATTAAATTGGCATAAAACAGGTGAAGTCTAAATGATCATATTTTTAACCTGAGGAGCACCAGGGATGCTGGGACCCGGAGTCACTGGTTGTGCCATCAAGTCATAGTCATTCCCAGAGGAGCCAGCAGCCACGTAGGAGTAGGAACCACGTGCCCAAGGGTCTGCTCGCCAGCGAGTAACTACAGTTTCCTTAGGCTGCGGGGATAAAAATATACGCAAAAGGAGAAAAAGAACATCAACAAAAATGTAACAAGCTATCTTCCTACCTCAGAAAGATGGCTTTTTCATTGAATGTACATTTCAGCCATTCTTAACCAAAGCACAAGTATTATGACCATAAGATATAGGAGCAGAATTAGGCCATTTGGCCTATCAAGTCTGCTCCTCCATTTCATCATGGCTGATCCATTTTCCCTTTGTCCCAATTTTCCACCTTCTCCCCGTACCCCTTCAAGCCCTGACTAATCAAGAATCTGTCAACCTCTGGCTTAAATACACCCAATGACTTGGCCTCCACAGCCGCCTGCGGCAACAAATTCCATGGATTCACCTCTCTCTGGCTTAAGAAGTTCCTCCTCATCGTTCTAAAAGGACACCCCTTTATTCTGAGGCCGTGTTCTCTGGTCTTAGACCATAGGAAATATTCTCTTCACATCCACTCTATTGAGGCCTTTCAACATTCAATAGGTTTCAATGAGGTCACCCTTCATTCTTCTGAATTGCAGTAAATACAGCCCCAGACCCAGTAAACATTCCTCATATGACAAGCTTTTCAAACCCGGAATCACTTTCATGAACTTCCTTTGAACCAACTCCAAAGTCAGCACATTGCTTCTAAGAAACTCTATCCACCTGCAAGTCAGGTGGCTCTCTAACCTGAAATGCAGATTAGAAGTGTATTATTGTAGGCTTTTCATGTGTTTAACAGCACTGAGTTGGGATGGGGTAGTGGTGTGGAAGTCTTAAAACATTAGTGAAGAAGCTCAAGAACTAGAGGTGCTCATGGCCCAGGGATGCAAGAATTGGAATTGGTTTATTATTGTCATGACTCATACATAGTCTTTGTACAGATTGTGCAAACTCTTTATGCAGATCAAACATTAGACACTGAAATGCAATACATTACAACCAGATTAAGGCAGGGGTCAGGAGATCAAGCCATGTGCAATGGCAGGGTATTTGTTAAAATCAATTGATAGCATAGTCTGCTCTGCATCAAAGTATTAGCCACTGAAGTTCATTCTTACCACTTTTGATGTAAAAATATCCATCTTGTACATCTCCTTTAAACTCCTCCCACCTTAAAAGTTCAAAGCTCAATGTAAATTTATTATCGAGGTACATACAATATACAGTTACAAGAAAAAGTTTGTGAACCCTTTACAATTACCTGGTTTTCTGCATTAATTACTCAATAAATGCGGTCTGATCTTCATTCAAGTCACAATAATAGACAAACACAATCTGCATAAACTAATAACACAGACAATTGTACTTCTCATCAATACTGAGTACACCATTTAACCAATCACAGTCTAAGTTCAAAAAAAGTATGTAAACCTCTGGGGTAATGCCTTCCACAAAAGCTATTTGGAGTCAGGTGTTCCAATCACTGAATGAGATTGGAGGTGTGGGTTGTAGAAGTACCTTGCCCTATAAAAAAGACACACAAAGTCAGGTTACTGACAGAGCCTGTTCTTCTCCAGAAAGATCTGTTTATGGGCACCATGCCTCGATCAAAACAACTTGAGGATCTTAAAAGAAGAACTGTGGAGATGCATGAAGCTGGAAAAGGCTACAAAAGCATTTCTAAAGACTTGAGAGTCCATCAGTCCACAGTAAGAGAAACTGTCTACAAATGGAGGAAATTCAGTACTGTTGCTACTCTTCCTAGGAGTGGGCATCCTGCAAAGATCACATCAAGAGCACAACATGCAATGCTGAAGGAAGCGAAAAAGAACCCTAGGGTAACAGCAAAATACCTGCAGAAATCTCTGGAATTTGCTGAAGTCTCTATTCATGTGTCCATTGTAAGAATAACCCTGAACAAGAATGGTGTTCATGGAAGGAAACTACTGCTCTCCAAAAAAAATTGCTGCACCTCTCAAGTTTGCAAAAGACCACTTGAATGTTCCACAATACTTCTGGGACAATGTTCTGTGGACAGATGAGACAAAAGCTGAACTTTCTGGCAGAAATGCACACCACTATGTTTGGAGGAAAAAGGGCACTGCACACCTACACCAAAACCTCACCCCAACTGTGAAGCATGGTGGAAGGAGCATCATGGTTTGGGGATGCTCTGCAGTCTCAGGGCCTGAACAGCTTGCAATCATTGACGGAACAATGAATTCAAAATTGTATCGACATTTTACAGGAGAATGTCAGGGTAGCAGTCCATCACCTGAAGCTTAATAGAAGTTGGATGATGCAACAAGACAATGATCCGAAACACAAGAGTAAATCAAAACAGAATGGTTCAAAAGTAAGAAAATTTGTGTTTTGGAATGGCCAAGATAGAGTCTAGACCTTAACCCAATTGAGATGCTGTGACCTGAAGAGGGCTGTTCATGCATGGTAGCCCAGACATATTGATGAACTGAAACAGGTTTGTATGGAATAACGGTCTAAAATTCCTTGTCACCATTGTGCAAGTCTGATCAGCAGCTACAGGAAACGTTATTGCTGCTAAAGGAGGTTCTACAAGTTATTAAATACAAGGGTTCATATACTTTTTTTCCCAGCCTGGACTGTGAATGATTAAACAATGTGTTCAATAAAGACATGAAAAGTACAATTGTTTGTGTGTTATTAGTTTGTCTATAATTGTGACTTAGAAGAAGACTAGACCACATTTTATGAGTAATTAATGCAGCAAACCAGGTAACTGCAAAGGGTTCACTAACTTCTTGCAACTGTATATATACGACCCTGAGATTCATTTTCTTATGCGCATTCTCAATAAATCTACAGAATGGTAACATTATAGAATTAATGAAAGACTTGAAAGACCATCCAACTAGGACATTCAACCAGCCTGCAGAAGACAACAAACTGTGCAAAATGAAGAATTAATATTAATAAATAAATAGCAATAAATAGAGAACATGAGTTGAACGTTCCTTGAAAGTGAGTTCCTTGGCTGTGGGAACATTTCAATGATGGGGCAGTTGATCGATTTAAAAATGAAAAACAAAAATTATTTAGGGATGCTTAACAAGACTACATGCTAATAAAGAGACAGTGAGCTAAAGAGTTCATTGAGATATTAAAATCATCCAATACCATTACCACCCTTCCATTCTTCATTAGAAGACACACAGATGAACACAAGGGAACTTTCACACCAGGCATCAAAAGCAAACTCGCACCTGTGGTACCGCACTGCTGCCAAATATCCCCTTCAGGATGGCTAGACATCGGCCGACAATGACATCATCGCTAATGTTCTCCATGATTCCGGCAGCTTCTCCAGCGACTAGGGCTAACAGGATTGGGGCTGGTAACAGATAAAATCAGTAATGAGAGGAACTGCAAACACACTTACTCAAAGTAATCCTGACATTTGTGATTTTACCGTGCAGAGGAACAGCTGCAGACTTGTTCTTGTGGAAAATCTGGCTCCAGGACAACATCCCATGCACCATCAATCTACAGGCTATGACACTCAGAGACCTGGGCTATATTATATATTGTAACTACATGTCTTTCTGCTGTAATTATACGTTAGGTGGTGGGGTGGAGATACATCTCTACCAAAGGAGGTGTAAGGCACTCCTCTCTCTGCTAGCCTGCAGGTCACCCTTGGGCAAGGTGTAGCACCTGCTTAGCCCCTTCAGATCAGGGTCACGTAAAGCCATGGGAGCAAGTGGTGGATGGTCGTATGAGCAGCTGGTGCTTATCACAAGTCCTGGTTCAGCAACCACTGACGCCAGGCAGACAATCTCTGAAGAGTATTGATAATGGTTGGGGTCACCCATCTTGTGAAGACACTGCCCAGAAGGTGGCAATGGCAAACCACTTCTGTAGAAAAATCTGCCAAGAGCAATCATGGTCACCATGATCACATATGTCATGCAACAATGCATATAATGATGATGACGAATTATATGAGCTACATACAGTATGTACAACTGTTAGTACTGTGTTTTGCACCCTGGGCCCAGAGGAATGCTGTTTTGTTTGGCTGTAGTAATGTGTTTTGTTGACTAATAATTAAATTTGAACTTGAACGTGAGAGGTAAAGCAGATGCTGTCATGTTTAGTATGGCAGCAAAGCTTTAATGAGTTTCTGATAAATTTCTAGATCAGTCCATGAAAACTTCACTCCAATAATTATCAACCAAATGATGTTAAAACTTTTATCAGCTCCTGTAAATGCCTATGGTTTAAGTTGATTGCAGCTCTAAGGCTGCCATTAACCATGAAAATCATTTAAATTTTATAAAGATTTAAAATTGTCCATAATTTTCCTGATTAGTTGAAGCTGTTCACTCCATAAAGAAAGCAATTTTCAAAGTAAGAATAAATTAGTGTTATTATCAAGAGTTACATCATATCTTATTATTCTTTCTTCCTTATTAAAGCATGATTTCTTTAGTACATTAATTTAATTTCTGGGGCACAAATACCTTTATAGAGATTCCAGAAAAGGAATAATTCTCCTCTACTGGCAGTAGTGCTTCCAACATGGCCAAACAGATTTACACTGGGGTCCCAGAACACACGATCAAAACACAATACAACCTGTCAGAGAACACAAGAGAGAGTATTCAGAAATACCTAATTATTAAAAGCTTTTAGAAGAAGAGTCTCTGCCTGTGACGCGACTATCTATTGATTTCGATAGATGCTGCCTGACCTGCTGAGTACCTCCAGCATTTTTTATGTATTGCTTTGGATTTCCAGCATCTACAGACTTTGTGTTATTAGAAGTCTGCTTGAAACAATTCTGGGATTTTAGCAGTTACCCATACTATGCTAGAGTAGCCAGATTTGGTGCAAGGATCTGCATATATCATCATTGGCTGGAATGATGCATCTTCAGTGCCACCATAGCACAGAAGTTAGCGCAAAACTATTACAGTCCAAGTTTTCGGACTCTGGAGTTCAATTCTGGCGCCATATATATGGAGTTTGTACATTTTTCCTCATGGGTTTCCTCCAGTTGCTTGGGTTTCCACCCACAGTCCAAAGACGTGCTGGTTAGTAGTGTTGGATCTCCACTTAATTTCTCTTTCTGGTCTCAAAAATGGCGAGCAGTCTTAATTCAAAGATTTCAGTTTATTTCAGAGTACAAACAAACATACAAGTACTAAGCAAGCTAAATAAAGAACTAAGAAACGATGCTAAAAGGGAAATTAATGTTAAGGGGTGTACGACAAAGGAATAAAAAGAAATAAAAGACGGTGCTTCTGAAAAATCTATCACTTCTATAGGCAAGGTAAACAAAATTTCTTAGATAGTGATAAATTACTTAATAGGCTACATAATTAAAAGAATTACATCACGAGTAATGTGCTAATACTTAGCCAATGAAAAAATGAGAAAGGTGATAAACCATTAGTTTAGCTGCTATACCGCTTTCTGCCAGTGAGTGTGAAAAACACACAAGTTTCTTAAAAAGTATATATCTTATGAAAAGTATTGTTTAAAAAACACAGTGGCTTCCAACAGTGGGTTAATTGGTTATTGTAAATGGTCATGTGGTTTGGATAGTGTCGAATAGGTGGCTGCTGGGTGGCACAGTGTGTTGGGTATAAGTGCCCGGCCTGCACTGCAGTTCTAAATAAATAAATATCCACTGGTAAACAAAAAATAATCAAAAAATAAGTTAATAAACAGTAACACTTCAGTAATGCAATCACAACCAGTCAAAGGCAGCCAAGCTTTCTGTTCTCTTACCTTGTTGAGGTTTCCAAAGCCCATCCGCTGAATAGCAGAAGTTTTCCACTCGGGAAGGGGCGGTACAAACTGAACTGCTGGTGGCTGCTGTTTCAACACGCCCAGGGGGAGAGTACATAAAACTGCATCACACTTGTAAATGAATGTCTGGCTATTCGAACGAGTATTCTGAGCAATGACTTCACATCCTGTAAAATATTTATGCAAACGTAACACTATATAATTCTGAAGGACACTGGAGTACCGCTATAAAATAGAAATTAGTCCCAGCGAAGTTATTTGGGCAGATGTGGAACAAATTTGCCAAAAACAATATGGTAATTTCTTTCATGCCTATGCAGCAAACCAGCAAATATTCCACCGCACATTCCAAGCAGTGATGATATCACGCTAACTATCCTGGTGTACTTTCCTTCAAGCCTCAGCTGAAGTCCCATTGGCTTCCTATGAATAATATGCTTTCATTATAGAACAGAGCCTGAAGAGTTGATTTAGGGGGAAGCAAACTTTGCACCTGCAGGTAATTAGATTAGTTTTATGTTACTTAGTTAACACGAAGTAACAAGAAATATAAGAATCGGTTTAGAGACCAAAATTACAATCCCTGCCTCAGTGACTTCTCTTCCAAAAGCTAATTTTAAAAAATTCACCATCCAAACCAGCTGCAACCATCACGACTGCAGTCTAGTGAAGCTGGTCTTTGGGGGTGCAGAAATATATAAAATTATTTGTTGAATGAAGCACTTAGATTTAAATAAGAATAATCTTCAATGCAATGGAAGATGAAACTGCAGAATACTAATGAACTGTGATGGAATAAAGATGCTATTAATTGACACAAAAGATATTCTATTTCCATAATTTACCTTTGGTATTCTGACAGCTGACCCTTTCAAAGTTGTAGCAGCTAAAAACAGCAACATCTGATACAACTCCACTTCAAAAGGTAAATCAAGTTATCTGTCCACTACTCAACTAGCAACAAACACTTGGGTATTAAGAAGAAGATTTGCAAATAACCTTAAAAACCAGGAAGTCTGTGCACAGATTTACATCTGAGGATACTCTTTTAATTTTCCTTTGACAAGATTTTCTGACAAAAGGAATAACACAAGTATGTTAAACATAGCTCACTTCTTTTATGTGCTGAAGAAAACTTATGAATTGATCTTTCCACAATGAACTCATCGAGAATGAAATTGCTTTAAATACTGCATAAAACTGCTAAACTATGATGGGTTTATATAGAGCTTGTGCCTGGACTTCCTTCTGATTAATTACTTCAAACGCTTGATTGCAGACTGAAATACACGACCCGTCAGGGTTTTAACTGACCTTTAGACAGGAAGATCAGGTACCTCAGATACCTCAGACATATTCCATACCATATCATTATTCAGTCTGCAGTGAAATATCCAAATACTGCATCATTATAAAATTATATTTTGGGTTTAGTTACAGATAAGCTTACTTACAGAAGGAGCAATTGCGCTGAGCATGAGAAAAAAAATCTCAATCCACTGCAATTATCAGGAGCACTTACAGAAGGAGCACTCTACTAAATGGTACAGCCGCAGTATTACAGGAGACTTGGCATCCATTGGGGATCGAATGCACTTCTTGAAATGAAGTACTCAGTGGGATTACGTAGCTTTTATATAGCCCAGATAAACTTCCATTCTGCCCAACCTTCCATTTCCTGCAGTGAAGCACCCACTTCACTTCAGTTTAGCTCTTTACCATTTATCAAAGTAAATATTTCAAGAAAAGAAATAAACTATATATAGCCCCTCACTCCTAAGACATTCACATCACACACAATGTTGTCCTTCCCATTACTCTGATTCTCTTTGCATCTAGATATCTCTGCAATAAGTGCTCTTCATAACTGAATATGCACAGTCCAGCTTGAAGCCACAAATTCCAAGAGTTACCACATGAGAGGGAAAAAGAATCCTCACATTCCTCACTAACCAAGCCCTGAGCCTGGGACTATTTCCTTCAGCTTTCCAATTATCGGTTACAGGAAATTGTTTCTTGGCATCTCTTTCGTCTCGTCCCAGTCAGACATACAGTTCATTCATTCGTTATGCTCCATGTTGTATGACGTGGGTGATTATGGTCTTTCCATGACCATGATTATTCCTGGCAAATTTTCCTACAGGAGTGGTTTGCCATTGCCTTCTTCAGGGCAGTGTCTTTGCAAGACAGGTGGCCCCAGATATTATCCATATTCTTCAGAGATTGCCTGCCTGGTGTCAGTGGTCGCATAACCAGAATTTGTGATGTGCACCAGCTGCTCATACAACCATCCACCACCTGCTCCCACGAATTCATGTCAGCCCCTTATCGGGTGGGGGGGGGAGGGGGCTAAGCAGGTGCCACACTTTGTCCAAGGGTATCCTGCAAGCTAGTGGAGGGAAGGAGCACCTTACACCTCCTTTGACAGAGAAATTTCTCCACCCCGCCACCCATTCAGTACGCTTCAATAAAATCACTTATCCTCTAACTTCAAGTACAAGTTAATCTCACTCTTTTTCTTCTTACTGATTCCTGGGATGAGGAACATGTGCAGACCACAGAAATGAACCTTCAGTAACTTCAAGGCAAGAATCATTGTAAATCATCCATGGAAAGGTGGATAACAAAGAAATATTCAACCTCTGAAATTACCTCTTAGATGTTCACTAGATGAACTGATGAAGTTCAAAAGTCTATCTCTTTCTTTTTCCACATAATGTATGCAAGAAACACTCAATAGGGCAGACAACATTTATTTAAACTATTCTCATACATCTCTACCAGAGGAGGAGTAAGGCACTCCTTCCCTCCACTGGCCTGCAGGTCACCCTTGGGCAAGGAGTAGCACTACTTAGTCCCTCGATCAGGGAGCAGGTGGTAGATGGTTGTATGAATGGGGGGGGCAGAGTGGGGACAATGGGCTGAATGGCCACCTTCTGTGCTGCAACAATTCTATGATAAAAACTGTTGTCACGAGAGCAGAGCAGAGGTTGAATATCTTGCTACTTTCCAATACCTTTCCATTGTCCACACAGCAGAAGTCAGGCACACAACGACGTGCTCCCCACCTGAATGAATGGGTGCTGTACCAGCACCACCAAAGCTTGAGACCACCAAGGTTGAAGCAGCCTTCTTGATCGTAACTCCATACACTACCTTATACATACATATCCTCCAAAACAGTCACAACATAGCCGTGCTGTGTGGAATCTGCAAAATGCGCTGCAGCAATTTGCCAAAAGTCCTTGGGGAGCACTCATGAACATCCAGTTCAGGGGTTCCCAACCTGGAGTCCACAGACCCCATGCTTAATGGTATTGGTCCATGATACAAGATCTAATTGACTGTAAGCAGCTTTAAATTAGCAGGATAGGCTAATATCCTATGAACTGTTGATGGCTAATATTTTAATAACTAGAATTTAAGAGACCAATAACAAAGAGAATTGGTACCAACCGACCTGAGGCAGTGTAGCGGACTTGTCGAACAGCTGTATTTAATTTAATGTCAAGGCCTTCCGCAAGTGCTACAGGAACACAAGAGTAACCATTTCGTACTGTTAAGTGACTGCCGGTGAATTCAAAATCATCGTCCTGAAGAGAAAATAAACAGGAAACACTTTTTAAAAATTTTATGGATACCACAGCGGTATCTTTTGTTTAATTTACATTAATCCATCAAAACTAAATGTACAAGTGTAGAAGCCTCTGCTTACTGATTCATCGTCTATTTTTAATTAATGTTTACAAATGCAATTATAAAGTATTGACACAGAGGACAGAAGGGCTGAGAAAAGCAACTGTTAAAGAGCAACACTGACACCAAATCCCTCGAGTACGTCCACTGCAGTGGAAAACTACCAGCTGCTTAATATGCATCTGGTCATGGGGAAACATGAACATGTCAAACACAAATTGACACCAATTTGTACACTAATCGCAGTGGCACAATATATAATTGTCACGGTTAAGCTCCAGCATGCATTTTACATTAAATATTTACCTGGTCCCAGTGCTTCAGCGATAGAGTGGAAAGAGGTGTTGCATTAGCAAACTCCAAGTTAGCAAAATGCCAATCCAGGATCTGCCTGTCCCTTGACGACAGGTAAACATCACTAAAAGATGCAAAGAAAAATAAATTTTTCTCCTGTAAATTCCATATTATAAGCTACATACTCTGGACCACTACAGAGCTCTAACACTTGTGGTTTAGAAAAATACACCCAATCAATTTCTTCCTGAAACGCTGTCGCAGGAAAGCAGCATCCATCATCAGGGACCCCCACCACCCAAGACATGCTCTCTTCTCGCTGCTGCCATCAAGAAGATTCAAGAACCTCAGGACTCTCATCACCAGGTCTTATTACCCCTCAATCATCAGGCTCTTGAACCAAAGAGGATAATTTCACTCAACTTCACTTGCCCCATGATTCAAATGTTCCCACAACCTATGGACTCAATTTAGACCATAAGACAAAGGAACAGAAGTCGGCCATTCAGCCCATCGAGTCTGCTCTGCCATTTTATCATGAGCTGATCCATTCTCCCATTTAGTCTCACTCCCCTGCCTTCTCACCATAACCTTTGATGCCCTGACTACTCAGATACCTATCAATCTCTGCCTTAAATACACCCAATAACTTGGCCTCCACTGCTGCCCGTGGCAACAAATTCCATAGATTCACCACCCTCTGGCTAAAAAAATTTCTTCACATCTCTGTTCTGAATGGACGCCCTTCAATCCTTAAGTCATGCCCTCTCGTACTAGACTCCCCCATCACGGGAAACAACTTTGCCACATCCACTCTGTCCATGCCTTTCAACATTCAAAATGTTTCTATGAAGTCCCCCCTCAGTCTTCTAAATTAGTGCCCTTACTAATTTAAAGGACTCTTCGCCTCATGCTTGTGAAATGATTACTTATTTATCATTATTATTATTTCTTCTGTTCTATTTGCAGTTTCTTGCCTTCAGTACTCTGGTTGAACACCCCAGTGGGGCAGTCTTTCATTGTTTCTGTTATGGTTATTATTCTATAGATTTATTGAGTATGTCTACAAGAAAATAAATCTCAGGGCTGTATATGGTGACATATACAATAAGGCATATATACAAACGAGGTGGGTGCGGAAGCAAGCGAGTGTTCAGCGCCGTCTACCAGGCTGTTGCCCGCTGCTGCCGGAGAAGGTGTCTGGGTGTGGCGGTCTCTCTCTCCCACTTGTCGTTGTCAGCGGATGAGGCTGAAGCAAGGTTTAATCAACACTGACTGTAAGATTTGGACTCTCAGGTTTGTGATGTGTTCTAGTTCTCATCGCTCCTTTTTTCTTATTACCAAGGTGAACCGGACTGAAATATGCTTATTGATTTTGTTTTTATATTCTGTGTTTTGGTCTCTTTTTTTGTTGCTGTTTCAATGATTTTTTGCATGGGGGGTGGGATTTGATGTTTTTCTTTGGATGGGTTGGTTGTAAGGTTTCTTCTTGTTTCATGACCATCTGCAGGGGACACGAATTTCAGGCTTGTATATTGCATACATACTTTGATAATAATCATGTACTTCAATAATAAATTTACTCTGAACTTCGATTTCCGGCTTATGTTGCAGCGTTAGATTTGCCCACCAGTACACAAGATACAAGATACCAATTACATACAGCAAGTACACTGAGTCTTACTGCATTTCAGTCTGACCTACAACAACATGATAGTGGCAAGGTAGCAGCAGTTACCTGGGTGGGTTAGCTTCTAATTCCTGGAGCTTCTCCTCAAGTTTCATTTGGGCTTCTGCGAGTTCATCATATTCCTATAGTGGATTCAAACAAAAGGAGCTGGTCACGTAATGAAAAGGAATCAAGTGGCACCTCATGATAGGAATCAACTCCATTTCTGCCACCTGGTGGAACTCTGGCCCAAACTGACAGACAAGAAATTCAGGAGAGACATTTCGGAGTCAAAGTTCAATCCAGGTATCACTGAGCTGAGAAACGCTCTAAAACCAGTCCTGATCCAAACTTAAAAATTGTCGTCCACTTCAAAAATATTAATTGCTTCTATATGCTGAAATAAATATTTCGCAATCAATGCTAACCAAATTTAGTTCTCTTCAGAAAAACCATCAATAACTTGAGCTGAAACTATTGCCTCAGACTGAATGAAGTGGCACAAGGTGCAATATAGGAGTATTGTGAGCAATTTTGGGCCCCTTATCTAAGAGAGGATGTGCTGACATTGGACAGCGCTCAAAGGAGGTTCACGATTCCGGGAATGAAAGGCTTACTGTATGATGGTTCTGGGCCAATATTCAGAAGAGTTGGGGGGGGGCGGTGGGAAGGGGGTAGAATCTCATTGAAACCTATCAAATGTTGAAAGAACATGATAGAGTAGATTTGGAGAGGATGTTTCCTGTGGTCAGAGGACACAATCTCAGAATAAAGGGATATCCATTTAGAACAGAGGTGAGGAGGAATTTCTTTAGCCAGAGAGCGGTGAACCTGTGGAATTCACTGCCACAAGCTGCTGTGGAGGCTCAGCCATTGAGACAGAGGTTGAAAGATTCTCGTTTAATCAGGGAATGAAGGGTTACAAGGAGAGGGCGGGAGACTGGGGCTGAGAGGGAAAATGGATCAGCCATGATGAGTGATGGAACAAACTAGATGGGCCAAATGGCCAAATTCTGCTCTTTTATCTTATTACTGTACAAAAATTGGCAAAATTCAACATCAAGCAACAAAAGGAGAAACCAAACAAATAAACGACAAGTTTGTAAATTAGTACAGGATCAATAGGATCAGAATGGAATACATCATTTGAGGATTAGTATGAAAGAAATGGTCTTCAATTTATGAAATGCTGGCACCAGCACTGGGAGTTGTTTTGATGAGATGGGATTTAAGTGAAATGGGTTGAGACCAGTGCCCAAGCAAATCAAATAATTAAGTCCAAAGATAAGGTTTTAAACTAAACAGTATTTGTAAGGGAGGGCAGGGTAAATTGTTCTAGTGAGGGGAAATTTAGAAAGTCAAAGAGAAAGAGTAATAGTGCCAGTAGTAAAACAGGCAGTGATAACCAGAGTTTTTCAGCAACAACAGAGCATTAAGGCATTAAAGTATACAGTACTATTAATTCTGGGAAAGGAAAAAAAGGCAAAAAAAAGTCAAAACTGAAGGCTCATTATCCAAATGCATGTAGCGATCACAATAAGACCTGAATTAACTATGACACACAGGAGGAGAATTAGGCCATTCGGCCTATTCAGTGTGCGCTGCCATTCCATCATGACCGATTTATTATTCCTCTCAACCCCATTCTCCTGCCTTCTCCCCGTAACCGTTGGTGCCCTTACTAATCAAAAACTACCAAACTCAGGTGGCGGGGTGGAGATAAGTCTCTACCAAAGGAGGTGTAATGCCCTCCTTCCTTGGGCAAGGTGTAGCACCTGCTTAGCCCCCCTGATCAGGGTCACGTGAAACCACGGAAGCAGGTGGTGAACAGTCATATGAGCAGCTGGTGCTTATCACAAAACTGGTTATATGACCACTGACGCCAGGCAATCTCTGGAGTATTGATAATGGCTGAGGGTCACCCGTCTTGTAACGACACTGCCCAGAAGGCTATGGCAAACCACTTCTGCAGAAAAATTTGCCAAGAACAAACATGCTCAAGGAAAGACTATAATCATCTATGTCATATGACACAGGCCCTAATGATGACGATTTTAAACTCCCCTTTAAATATACCCAGTGACTTGGCCTCCACAACCAGTGCTAATAGACTTAAAATGATACAGTTGGAATAATAAAAATGACCTTGATCTGGAGGACTAAATATTCCTGGAAACTTAATTTGCAGAAGAATCAAATCAATACGATGGGCGGTTCAACATAATAACACATGGGATAAAAGCAACAGGAAAAAAAACTGAGTGTGGATAGAGCTTATAAAAAGCAAGGAAAAGCAAAATTTTAGGAGGAAGTATCTATAGGCCCACCCCCACTTCCCCACTTCCAGCAGTAGTGGAAATTTTCGGCATTGATTAAATCAGAAATTAGAGTCTTGCATTAAGTGTGAGAAAATTAATGACTTGAAACTTTTAATCTACATCTCAACTGAGCAAACCAAATAAGCAGCAATTAATTGAACAGCAAATTTATGAGAATGGAAAAGAAGCGGCTTTCTCAGTCAGTTTGTTGAGAAGCCAATATAGGGCATTTTAGATCTCACATTGTGTAATGCCATACAGTTGGGGCGGCATGGTAGCATAGTGGTTAGCCCAACACTTTACAGAACCAGCAACACCGGTTCAATTCCTGCCAATGCCTGTCAGAAGTTTGTAAGTTTTCCCTGTGACCGCATGGGTTTCCTCCAGGTGCTCCGGTTTCCTCCCACAGTCCAAAGACATACCAGCTGTAAATTGTCCCATAATTAGGCTTGTGGGATTACTGGGCAGTGTAGCTCGAAGGGTGGGAAAGGCCTATTCCGCGCTGTAACTCAAATTAAAAAAAAATGTTAATTGATGAATGGTAACTGAGGAGCTTCTGAGAAAGTGATCAAAATGAAAGAATTTTCTGTGAAGCTTGCAAATAATTTAGTTCAACATGAAACTAGGGTCTTTAACCAAAACAACTACAAAAGATGGTTTTGACAGATTGTGTTAATTCTTTCAACAATGTTAAAAATTACGACACTAAATAGCATTAATATGTCATTTACAACAAATAGCCGGCCAGAGGTGCAGTGGCATCCGCACCGGACTTCGAGTCGAGTGGTCCCAAGTTCAAATCCGGCCAGCTGCTTGCACGCTTTCCATCCGTGATGGCCAGAGCATCGAGCTAGCAACTTGGCCTCGTAAAAAAACAGACAAAAATGCTAAAGAAATGGCAAAGTTGTTGCCCAATGCACCATAAGGCACGGAAAGGAACACCAACACAATACAATAAAAAGCTGGTATACAAGATACCAGCTCACAGTACTGCATTAGCATAGATTAAAGAATGCCTTCCATATGATAACAGGGACTCACACAAAAAAAATTATCTTTTTGTTCAGGCCGGAAGGTAGTGTCCTAAGGATCAGTGTTCTTGGAAGACAAAAATCCCAGAAGTACTGGAGAAAAGGTTCAGTGTGAATAAGGAAAACAAGTATTTGTGAATAAGTCTGAAAATTGATATGTCCCCAGGAGCCTGGAGTTGTGATAGTGATGATCAGGTATTGTACTCTGGATCATCTTCCACATTCTTGGAGATTCTGAAAGAGTTCCTACAGATTGAGTATGGCAAGTGTGTAAACTCACTATATAAAATATAGATAAAATAGGCAATAATCAACTTGTAGAGGCTAACATTGTGAACAGAAACAATGGTACAACTCAAGGATATAACAGCAATAAACACAGAAAATAATAATTTGATTAAGCAGAGTCAACATGGACTTACAAAATGGGAGATTATGTTTGGCTATTCTTTGAGGATGTACCAAGTAAACAAGGAAGAATAATAGGCAATGTATAGATATGCACCCTCAGGAAATTAGTGGACAAGATCACATGCAGTTGAGGGGACTGAGTTTTTTTCCCCCTCCCCTCCCAAACGCCCCTCCCCATGCCCCCGCAGAGACAGACGACAAAAAGGGCAGGAATTAATTAGTCCATCTCTGGTCAGTAGGCAAACAACAGTGTGCCACATGGGATCGACTTCCAAGAGGACCACAACCTTGTCATGGGGCTTGGAGGCTTGTGCATCTCAATTAGCTGGAATCAGAGCCTTGTGCCTTGGCTCTTGGTAGAGTCACCCATGCCAAACAAGTCAAAGGGTAGAGGCAGACGAAGAGTGGTCCACCAGTCCTCCAGGTCTGGGGATTCAGCTCAGGGCTAACAACCCTGACTGATCAAAAGAAAATTGTTACGGAAACAGCAATGAAGAACCCTCCTACATCTGTGTGCGACCAAGAACAGAACGAGATGGAGGACCTTCATTGCTGCTTTAAACACTAGCGGTATAACGGTCAGTAAGTAAGAACTATTGCTAAGCATCAACGCTATTATACAATTAAACTCATTATATTAAATACAAGTTAATTTCTTGTTTCTCCAAATTCCAACAGGATACAAAGTAGTCTGAAATTACGTTTATGTTCAGCTTCAAGTGGTCTATCATAAACAAAAGAAAAAATTCTGAGGAAGCAACGCTTGCTGAAAAAATTTGTGCAGTGTAACTGTCCAGCTGGATTAGACACCATAGAATCTGAGTGGATGGGGAGTTCATGAGTATGTAGGAAGTAATTAACTACTACTATGCTGATCAATCACTGGACCCTGAAATCCACAATCTACAGCTATGATTTGACTGAGGAGATCAAATATAACTGTCATTAAATGGGATTGAGAGTCACAGCGAGGAGGCAAAGCGGTTTCAAGGACAATAAACTAACTGAGTGTGGGCAACAATATGAAGGATTGAATGTAATGTACAAAAAAAAGAACATGAAGTTATCCACTTCAACAGAAATAAAATGCTTTTTAAATATGGAGAACTTGGAAAACATTTATACCCAAAGGTTGTTCACTGTATGCAAGTCAAAAAGATTTTCCTGCACAAAAGCTACTGAAAGTTGACTTACAGTTACATTGAGAAATTCGGAAGGCAAACACATTGTGGTAAGAAGATTTAAATACAAGACTAACAATGTGTTATCATAGTTACATATGGCCTTGGTGACACTGCACCTGGATATGGCGCACAGTTTTGGCTTCCTTACCTCAAAAAGAGGTTCCTTAAGGTTGTTATTGTTGGGGGTGGTAGTGAAGATAAGCTCCCACTACCTATTAAATGCTCCCAATGCTATGTGCCTCAAATAGCCTCTGACAATCAAGTCTAGCTCCTGGTCTTCACAAGTGGCTTAGCTACTAAGGCCGGCAGAACCGTTTCTACTGACAGAAGAAAGGGTAAAGTAATCTGCAAAACAGTAAAGTAAGTAAAGGTGGGTTACTGGCGCCTTAAAACCAGTTGATTTGGGTAGATGGGACTCATCAGCTGTGGTTGGCAGCTCAATTAGAAGGAAAACTAATCTCAAATCTCCGGTGCTTTGCAGCTATATCCACTCATGGGTAGGCTTCGGGAGTAAACCCCCGATGGGAAATAAAATCCAAAGCTGGAATCCCTAAGGCAGTCCTACACTGAGTTCAACGCTGACTCGCAAATGTTGGTGCCAAACTGTATTGGTCTCTGTCGTTCCTTTGGGTTCATCAGATGCGAGAACAGGGGAAGCTTGCTACATGGGCAACAGCTTGCTCTCCATATTGCACTGCCCTGGCTTTGCATATCCAGACAGCTAGGATGCAACATTCATGATTGACCCTGACCTACAGAGGCCTCAGGTCTCAAAAAGATTAAATATGCAATAGAGAGATCAGAAAGGCTTGGTTTTTGTTCTCCGTATTTTAGAGATTTATTTTCTTATTGAGATACAGTGCGAAGGAAGCCCCTCCGGCCCTTTGTGCAGGTGACCAGCAATCCTCCGATTTAACCCTAGCTTAATCACGAGACAATTTACATTGACCAATTAACCTACCAACTGGCATGTCTTTGGACAAACTTCTTACAGACAGCAGTGGGAATCGAAGCTGGATCACTCATACTGTAAAGCATTGTGCTAATCACTATGCTACAGTGCCACCCCATAAGAGGTAACCTCATTTTAGATTAGATTATGAGGACACTCAGTCCTCGTTTATTGTCATTTAGAAATGCATGCATTAAGAAATGATACAATGTTCCTCCAGAGTGATATCACAAAAAAAAAGGACAAACCAAGACTAAAACTAACAAAACCACATAATTATAACATATAGTTACAACAGTGCAAAGCAATACCATAATTTGATAAAGAGCAGACCATGGGCACGGTAAAAAAAAGTCTCAAAGTCCCGATCGACTCCTGATAGTCCCGATACCAGGTGGCAAAAGGGAGGAACTCTCCTTGCCGTGAACCTCCAAGCGCCGACAACTAACGATGCATTGGAAGCACCCGACCACAGCCAACTCTGAGTCTGTCCGAAAACTTTGAGCCTCCAAACAGCCCCTCCAATACAGCCTCTCCGAGCACCATCCTCTGCTGAGCGCTTTGACCGCGCCCCGGCCGCCAAGCAACAGGCAAAGCCGAGAATTCGGGGCCTTCTCTTCTGGAGATTCCGGACCACACAGCAGCAGCAGCGAAGCAGGTAGTTCAGAAGTTTCTCCTGATGTTCCTCCGTGCTCTCACGTCTGTCTCCATCAAATCAGGATTGTGCATGGCACCCTACTTGAAAAATAACAGACATCACCACCGGAGTGGCCGCTGCGAGCTGCGTCGCGCCGCCATCTTCTTCTCCACCTCCTTAAATGTAATGAACTCTTAGAAAGCTCTCCAGAAATGTGGAGTGGGGGGGGGTGGGAGGGAGACGGTGGATGTTCTACTATAGATAAAAGGCAGGGCACTTAGGACTGGAATGTTGGGAAATTACTTAGTGGATCCTCTACCTCAGAGGAATGTGGAGACTTGATGCTTGCATTCAAAACAATGATTAATATTTTTTTTTTCAAAAATCAAAGTATATAGTGAAAGGTCAGGAAATAGTGGAATAGAACATCAAACATTACTTTGCTCAATTCTGAAGCAGGCTCAAGGACTCAAAGAGTAAGCCCTGTTCCTATTTCTTACATCCTTTGAAACACAGGTAAGAGATTTTAAAATGAAGGATTACGGGAGAGAAAGCCTGGGCGATGGGGTGGGAGGATTCAATGCAACGAGTGAATGAGACTCAGGCAAGATACAAAGAATAAAAGAATAAAAGGGAGGAAGGCAGAAAAATGAAGCTTAGCCAGCAGGGAAATGAAAGTATAACCTTGAGGTAATGAATGTATGAAAGAGGGTTTCAACAGCATACATGCTGGAGCAAGAGATATTGGTCCTATGAATTGAGCTTCTTCACAAATAATTCAAGAAACTGCCTCCTAGTTCAAAGGCGAGAAAAATTTATCTTTTTTTAATTGATTCTGCTGTGTAAAAGGCATCCGTTAGTCTTGCGAGACCATGGATCTGTGCCTGGAAAGTCTTCTCTCTCCAGGGCGCAGGCCTGGGCAAGGTTGTATGAAAGACCAGCAGTTGCCCATGCTGCAAGTCTCCCCTCTCCACGACACCAATGTTGTCCAAGGGAAAGGCATTAGGGCCCATACAGCTTGGCACCAGTGTCGTCGCAGAGCAATGTGTGATTAAGTGCCTTGCTCAAAGGCACAACACGTTCCCTCGGCTGAGACTCAAACTCACGACGTTCAGGTCGCTAGTCCAGTGCCTTAACCACTTGGCCACATGCCCACATCACATGTAGGAGCCACGTATTCTGTGCTGTGTGTTTATTATGGTAACTAGTCACGAGTGGTAAAAGCGAAGGGAATACATTATGTTTATTTTGTGGCAGTTTGTAGCTTGAGACCAGTGGAGGTCATTTCTTTGCCGACCGCTGAGATAGTGTTCTGTAATCCTTAATTGTATGGTTGCCAATTGCTAAAGCACAATGCTTTGTCGTACCAGTGACCCAAATTCAGTTCGCGCCACTGCCTGCAAGGAGGTTATACATTCTCCTTGTGCAACACATAGCTCGAACCACATCATCAAGTTCGCCGATGACACGACCGTGGTGGGTCTCATCAGCAAGAATGATGAGTCAGCATACAGAGAGGAGGTGCAGCGGCTAACGGACTGGTGCAGAGCCAACAACCTGTCTCTGAATGTGAACAAAACAAAAGAGATGGTTGTTGACTTCAGGAGGACACGGAGCGACCACTCTCCGCTGGACATCGACGACTCCTCCATAGAGATTGTTAAGAACACCAAATTTCTTGGTGTTCACCTGGCGGAGAATCTCACCTGGTCCCTCAACACCAGCTCCACAGCAAAGAAAGCCCAGCAGCGTCTCTACTTTCTGCGAAGGCTGAGAAAATTCCATCTCCCTCCCCCCATCCTCACCACATTCTACAGAGGTTGTGTTGAGAGCATCCTGAGCAGCTGCATCACTGTCTGGTTCAGAAATTGCACCATCTCAGATCGCAAGACTCCGCAGCGGATAGTGAGGTCAGCTGAGAAGATCATCAGGGTCTCTCTTCCCGCCATTACAGACATTTACACCACATTCCAGCATTATGAAGGACACCATGCACCCCTCATACAAACTCTTCTCCCTCCTGCCATCTGGCAAAAGACACCAAAGCATTCGGGCTGTCACGACCAGACTATCTAACAGTTTCTCCCCCCAAGCCATCAGACTCCTCAATACCCAGCGCCTGGACTGACACCAACTACTGCCCTCTACTGTGCCTATTGTCTTGTTTATTAATTATTGTAATGCCTGCACTGTTTTGTATACTTTATGCAGTCCTGGGTAGGTCTGTAGTCTACTGTAGTTTTTGTGTTGTTTTTACGTAGTTCAGTGTACTTTTTGTGTTGTTTCATGTAGCACCGTGGTCCTGAAAAACATTTTCTCCTTTTTGCTGTGTACTGTACCAGCAATTATGGCTGAAATGACAATAAAAAGTGACTTGACTTGACTTGACTACACGGGTTTCCTCCCACAGTCCAAAGGCGTTCTGGTTGGTAGGTTAATTGGTCATTGTACTGACTGTGAATGTCCTCAATGGCGTAACAGGTAGAAAGTCAGTAATGAATGGACACATTTAGGAGAGCTAGCATTTCAAAATTCAACACGGCAATCAGTCATCAGCAGTTTCAAAAGACATGAGAACCCTTCCCAAAACCAGTACATTCATACAAAATATTAAACCACCAAACTTCCTCAAGAGAAAGGGTAATGTGGAAAGGAAAAAAAGTAACAGTTAAAGGAAATAAAAATAACCATTGCCAAATAAATCCCAGAACTTAACTCAAGTGTAGTGATTAGAAATAAAATCACCTTGCATAAAGCAGTCAGGTCTCTCAGTTTACTTTTAACCAGGAATTCTGCAGTGATGTCACGAGGCGGCTTCACCTCAGAGGCTTCTCTGTACTGTTGATGTAGTTCTTTGATTTTCTCTTTCAGCGACACCATCTGAATGACATGTAACAGGACAGGCATTAACGACTACACATAACCTTGACACAACCTTGAAATTGAGTAAGTTATCCCCTTTGGTTTAAAAGCCTAGAGGGGGGCAACTTCACTCGCCCCATCACTGAAATGTTCCCACAACCAATGGACTCACTTTCAAGGACACTTCACTTCATATTCTTGACATTTATAGCTTACTTATTTAGGGTGGCATGGTTATGCAGTGGTTAGCACAACGCTTTACAGGACCAGCGACCCGGGTTCAATTCCCAACACTGCCTGTAAGGAGTTTTTCTCCCCATGACCGTGTGGGTTTCCTCCCACATTCCAAAGACATACCAGTTGGGAGGTTAATTGGTCATTGTAAATCATCCTGTGATTAGGTTTGGATTAAATTGAGGGATTGCTGGGTGGGCCAGAAGGACCTACTCCACACTGTATGCCAATAAATCAATCAATAAATCAGTATTTCTTTCTTTTGTATTTGCATTGTTTGTTGTCTTTTACACACTCAACTTGGTGCGGTCTTTCATTGATTCTGCTATTGTTATTATTCTATGGATTTATTGAGTACACCCACAAGAAAATGAATCTCAGGGTTGTATAGGGTGACATTCATGTACTTTGATAATAAATTATTTTGAATTTTGAACAACACAGCATCCGTTACACTCATAGGAACTGCCTTGTAATTCCTGTTAACATTCTGCTCAATTTCTCCTCCCTAGATAATACTAGAGTTAGGCATTTCATGCTGTTCCAGCAACAAAAACATATTAAATTGTTTTTAACGCGATAATTACGCTTACAAGAAGCTGTCCCAAGAACAAGCAAGCCTGGCAAGCACTGATAAAAGGAAAGCTGCAAATTCCACAGGTCAAAAATAGCAATTTTAAAAAAAGCTGGAATTACACAGAACTATTACATCTGTAAAGGAGAAGACAGGTCAACATATCTGATGTAGACTCTCAATCAGAACAATCTCTATCTTTTCAAAGAGATTGCAGTTGAAAGGTTAATTTCTCAATACAGATGCTGAGGAACCAGTTATATGTATCCATTGCATTTTAATTTATGGAATAATTACATCTAGAAACAAAGTTCAAAGAAAGGAAACAATGGACAAGAAAGATGGAGTCTACAAAATGGCAGCCCACCATCAGGTAGGTGAATAATTCAGTGGTTGGAAATAATTCAGAAGATACATAGCTCGGGTGTTTGATGGTTGGGTTGGTTTCCGATCTTGCAATTTACTTGCCAACATTTCGTCACCAAGCGAGGAGACGTTGCCAGTGTGCTGTTGATTGTGGTGTGTCCTCTGAATGCTTGGCCTGATTGAAAAGTATTCGGAGGACACACCACAATCAACAGCGGACTGGCAATGTCTCCTCACATGGTCACAAAACGTTGGCAAGTAAATTGGCAAGATCACAGAACAACTCAACCAGACCATTAAGGGAGGTGACATTAAGACACTCAAAAAATATGAAAAAAAAACAAAAAGGTGCACATTGAAAAATTGAAACGAAAACAGAAACGTTGAAATACTCAGCAGGTCAGGCCACTTCTGTGGGATGAGAAACTGAGTTGATCTTTTAGGCTGGAGATCCTCCTCACTGAAATATACAGAATTCTAGGACACAACAGGGTGGACATCCAGAGAATGCTTCTAGGTGAGAGTTTCTAGCCTGAGAAGTCTAGAACAATAGGTCACATTGTCAAAATAAGGAGTTGCATATTTTAAGACGGAAGAAATTCCTTCACACAGAGGCTGATGAATCTTTAGAATTCAATCTAAAGAGTAGAGATGCAGTTATTGATTGCATCCAAAACAGATTTGATTGATTTCTGAACAGTAAAAGGAGTCAGGGAAACGATGTAGAACATCAGCAACTTGCTGCACAATTTAATTTGGGACAATTTGTCAGTTTCTTTTGCGGAGAGGTGGGGTTGATGTTTTTTTTGAATGACTTCCATGGTTTTCTTTGTTTCATGGCTATCTGGAGAAGACAAATCTCAGCGTTGTATACTACATATATACTTTGATAATAAATGAACCTTTGAAGTGTAGCAGGCTCAAGAGATCAAATGCCCATTCCTGCTGCTTTCTCTTATACAAAATGATCATATGAAGACAACTAATTTTAATAAGGATATAAAATGAATATTAGCGAACTTAAACTAGCTGTTGGCAATTTCTCAAATCTTGATCAAGGTCCTAAATTGCTAGGAATCGAATTATATTGCAATCTGCAGTAAAAAAAAAACACCATATTTGGCTGTGTTAGAATATTGCTCTGATTTGTTACAGCCTGGTTCAGTTCTTAAAACTAACAGGCCAAATACACGCCTAAACATTTACATTAATTTAAAACCGTGATTCTCAATGGGGGACAGTACCCCCCCCCAAAGGGGACGGTTATGAAGTCATTGGGAAGGGAAGGGCATTCAATATCCCTGGGGTTGGGGGGGGGGGCGGTAAGCTGCACCCTAATTTGAGGCACAAGACCTGACTAACCATTAGTAGAGCAGCCACTTGCGGGAAAAAAGGATGAGACACTGGAGCACAGGAAGAACCATAGCTCTATAGGCAGTGAGCACTCGTTGTCACAACACATCTGAAACGCCACAATCTCATCCAACTTTACCAACCAAATAGAAGAATGTTCTCACAGTTTCCGAGCATGGAAAGTATGGCACCCTCTTTCACAGACGGTGATTTGCAAGAGTACTTCTCACACCTGCAGTCACGGAAGAAGGATTTTCAGAATCAATTCAAGGACTTGAAAGATCTGGAAATGCTGGACTGTGTAATTAACCCAATTCTTTGCAAGATGGAAGAACAGGAAGAGAGCTTGCAAGAAGAAATTGTTGCAATTCAGAAGGATGAAACAGCAAAAACGTATTTCAAAAATGGCCGCTTTTGTGGTATGTGGCTACACTGTCATACGAAGTTTCCTGGTCTTTAGAAAAGAGCCAAACTGCTCTTCATTGCATTTCCATCCTCCAACCTTGTTGAAAAAGACTTCAGTGCAGAAACCATGTACTCACAAAATACAGAAACGGCTTGGACATTGTTATGCGTGGGGACTTCAGGTTTTTGGTGTCACAAATTGACCAGACATTTCTACCCTTACTAAAAACCATCAACCTCAAGGATCACATTGATATTGAAGCTGCTGTACAGCGCACAGGTATTGTGTAAGCTAGGATTAAAGACAAAAAAATGTAAAGAATCGTTTTTCTCATGTTAGCATATGTTAGACATGTTTTTCACTATGGGGGCACCGGAAAGTATATTGTGCCTAAGCAGGGCATTGGCAAGTATGAAGGTACTTTAGGGGTGTGTTGGCAAGTATGAAAGTACTTGGGAGGGGGCATTGGGCTAAAAAAGGTTGGGAAACGTTCCTCATGCAAGGCTCATTCAGAAAGTAAGGAGGCATGAGATTGAATGAGACCTTGCTTTGTGGATCCAGGAATTGGCTTGCCCACAGAAGGCAAAGGGTGCTTGTAGATGATTCATATTCTGCATGGAGGTCGGTGAACCTGCGATATTCCACAGGCATCTGCTCTGGGACCCCTCCTCTTCGTGATTTTTATAAATGACTTGGATGAAGAAGTAGGGTGGGTTAGTAAGTTTGTTATTGACACAAAGGTTGGGGGTGTTGTGGATAGTCTGGAGGGTCATCAGAGGTTACAGTGGTACATCAATAGGATGCAAAACTGGGCTGAGAAGTGGCAGATGGAGTTCAGCCCAGTTAAGTGTGAAGTGATTCATTTTGGTAGGTCAAATTTGAAGACAAAATATAATATTAATGGTCAAGACTCTTGACAGTGTAGAGGATCAGAGAGATCTTGGGGCCTGTGTCCATAGGACACTCAAAGCTGCTGAACAGGCTTTTTCCCAAGACTGAAATGGCTAACACAAGGGGGCATAGTTTTAAGGTGCTTGGAAATAGGTACAAGGGAGATGTCAGAGGTAAGTTTTTCCACACAGAGAGTGGTGGGTGCATGGAATGTACTGCTGGTGACGGTGGTGGAGGTGGACACAAAAGGGTCTTTTAAGAGACTTTTAGATAGGTACATGGAGCTTAGAAAAATAGAGGGCTATGCAGTAGGGAAATTCGAGGCAGCTTCTAGAATAGGTTACATGGTCGGCACAACATTGTGGACCAAAGGCCCTGTGATGTGCTGTAGATTTCTATGTCCTAGACACTGATTTAATATCAAAACATTACATGTGTTATCTCCATCAACAGCACCACCATAGGGCAAATGAAGGAATTGCAGCCCAATTTAAAATTTTGTGAACAGAAAGTAAGAGACCTGTCATGACAAAGACTGATCTTTTAAATGTATTCATGGTTTTAGGATGTTTGGTATACAGTTCTGCTGCATTCAAGTAACTTATCAGCTCTTCTGGAAGCACGAAGAACTGTATAGTTGAATAAATTCTACATGATAAACAGTCAAGAACAAGCATGGATAGTCATAGTCATACTTTATTGATCCCGGGGGAAATTGGTTTTCATTACCATTGCACCATAATTAATTAAATAGTAATAAAGCCATAAATAGTTAAATAGTAATATGTAAATTATGCTGGGAAATAAGTCCAGGACCAGCCTATTGGCTTAGGGTGTCTGACCCTCCAAGGAAGGAGTTGTAAAGTTTGATAAGATCAGTGTTAAGCAAAAGATCGACATTTACGGCAGTTGGATAGATGATAACCTACAGTTTAAACATGAATGGTTTAGCTCTTGCTTCAGAGATTTCAACGTGTAATTCAGGCTGACATGCTATTGCAACATTGCTGCCTTTTAACCAAGGCATTAAACAAAAGCCGAGTTTGCTCTCTCAGCTAAATAATAGTTCCTACAGTCTTATCTCAAACAAGAGAAAATCTGCAGATGCTGGAAATCCGGGCAACACACACAAAATGCTGGAGGAACTCAGCAGGCCAGGCAACATCTACGGAAAAGAGTACAGTCGACATTTCGGGCTAAAACCCTTCTGCAGGACTTCCCAAAGGGTTACGGCCTGAAACATTGACTGTACTCTTTTCCATAGACGGTGCCTGGCCTGCTGAGTTCCTCCAGCATTTTGCGTGTGTTCCTACAGTCTCATTTTACATCATGGCTATTTACAATATACTCACCCATGTGAAACCAATGACAATTATTCATAAGTATTGTACTAGTTAAGTAGAATGCATACCAAGTGAAACTTGGGAGTGCAGAAAGTACATATAAAAAGATAGGAAAAAAATTAATATTTCAAATTAATGGCTCGACGTCTATAGAAAGATCCAGAGTTTTCAGGTTTCTTATTAAAGTTCATAATCTTAACAGTTACAAACTAAATTTAGAACATGCAGAACCTTCATTCAGATGTCATATATATGTCACACCCACATAAGCAAAAAATAAAACTAAAAATCCTGCAGCACCATTTTAATCTTGTTTCACTTCTTCGCCAAAGTTCCCTTTGCACAACCAGAATCAGAATCAACATCACTGGCATATGTCGTGAAATTTGATGTTATGTGGCAGCAATACTTTGCAATACATAATAAAAACTGGAAATTAGAGTGAGTGAGAGAGAGAGAGAGAGAGAGAGAGAGAGAGAGAGAGAGCACGCACGCACTTTTTTTTAAAGTTAAATTAAACAAGTAGTGCAAAAAGAAAAAGAAAGAAAAAGTAGTGAGTTTGTGTTCATAGGTTCAAGGTTCATTCAGAAATCAGACTGCAGAGGGGACAAAGCTATTCCTGAATCATTGAGTGTTTGGCTTCAGGCTCCTGTATTTCCTCCTTGGTGGTTGCAATGAGAATAAAGCATTTCCAGCATCTGCAGATTTTCTCATCTTTGTGCTAAAAGAGGGCACATTCTGGGTGACGTGGGTCCTTAATGATGGATACCACCTTTCTGAGGCATCACTCCTTGAAGATGTCCTGGATGCTGGGGAGGCTGGTGCCCATTAAGTTTGCAACTTTCTAAGATTGCTTATTGCAATTCTGTGCAGTGCCCCCGCCCCCACCCCGCCATCCCCAATACCATAGCATATGAGGATTGTCAGTTTCCATTTCCAGGAGAAGCAAACTACAGGTAGTTCCATTATAATATGATAGTTTTGTTCCTAAGAAACCTCGAGTTAGAGAAAATCTTGTTACAAAAACAATGGGGAAAAATAGGTCAGTGGCTATAGTTTGATTCGCAATAAAACATTATTTTTCTCTGCAACATTTTTAAAACTAAAAATGATTTTAAATAGCTATAAGTTTATCTTGTCATTGCCAGCTAAAAATATTGACGGTAATAAGTATCCTAGCATTAGTATCAATAGGATAATAGAATAATCTTCATCCTACCACAGTCACACAACCAAACTCAATTAAATTTAAGGCAGCTTTTCTTCTTCAAAAATCTCCTTCTTACGCCCACCCTCCACCACCTCCAGTTTAAATTCCATGCGGAATATTTTGGAGGATCAAAAACCAAGAACCAGGAGTGATTGGTGGTCAATTTCCAGTAAATCTGGCAGCCTGTGTTATTTACAGAGAATTGTACCTGATTACTGTGGGGAGGTCCCATGGAAACCATCTGCCTCACAACTGTCCCCCACAAGACATTTTTTTTCTACTTGTCAAATTCCAAAGTAAGTCTTAAGTTTCTTTAGTTCCTGCCTAAAACCTCATTATGACATATTCGGGCTGCAAAATACAAATAGCTGTCCCTAAGTAATCAATCACAGTATATCCCATTGACGTTTTAGCAGAACATCCTGTACTTACATCGAGTAAGCAAATTTTCTTATCATTCACATTCCACTTAACACAGCTCAAACCAAAATAAAAGCATATCCTCTTTCGTCAGTGTTTGGGAGAAGGATGATTACAATGTCAAATTCACAGAAATGTTACATTCTAATTTAGAGCAGGCTTGAAGCACCCCAAACTTAGACAAAATGAAATACAAGGCAAGGACACGGCCACTAACTAACAAGATCCTGTCAGCTTTCTTTCCAATGGAATCTAATGGTTAAATTTGTCAAAGAATAAACAACTTGAAAAAGGACCTAGTGCATCCCCAGCATATATGACGAATTAACTCTTCTCAGGCTTCCCAGCTGGGTAGAGGTATCAATTTTAACCAACATTTTGATGTCATCTTCATCAAGGTTAATGCTTGGGCACTTCTTCTTCTTCTTCTTCTTGTTTTACGGCGGTTGGTACCCAGCTTAATGGTGCATTACCGCCACCTTCTGCTCCGGAGTGTGCAATAGACTGATATTTCAAATTCCTTCACCCAATCATACACACATATATACCCTAACCTACATTTTATCCTCCCATCTTTGGCCATCCTAGTACCCTATTCCTGTTTATTCATCATATCCTATATAAAAAAAACCCTGTACCCCTTAAGAAAGCTAAAAATACCCTGACTTGTGCTTTCTCTCCCATGCCTAGCAACCCTTTTAATGTGAATTCCTGCACCCCCAATTCCCTTAGATTGATTATCATCATCTCTCTCTGTATCCCATACTTCCTACAACTCAGAACTACATGTTCTACTGACTCCTCTTCCTGACATTCCTCACACAATCCTGTCTGGTGTTTCCCTATCATTTTCAATGTTTTGTTTAATGCACAGTGCCCCAGCCTTAACCTAGTCCACACAGTCTCCTCTCTTCTGTATCCACTACCTACCCTAGTACCTGCAACACATTTTTGTATTTGATATAAATGCCTCCCTTTCCCCTCCCTGTCCTATCTTTCTTGCCACATTTGGTTGATTTTTCCCAGATTACACACTTAAACTCTGCTTTACTGATACTAATGTGTATTCCTATATTTTCTTTCTTTAACGCCCTCTTTGCCAACTCATCCACCCTCTCAAATTCCAGTTCTTACTTTAACAAAGAACAAGGTGAGACAGGGGAAACCTGATTGGATGAGGACTAACCAATCAGGAGGGACAGACAATAGGGGTATAAATGCCACCAGACTAGATATGCCCAGGTATCATCCCTGGTGATGATGGAAGAGTTTGCCATCAAAACATTGGTTAAAATTGATACCTGTACCTGGCTGGAGGACCAAGAAGAGTTGATTCATGTAAATAACTTCATATATTTTTAGATAAAATTTAAAAGAAATTCAAATTACCTTATTGAGTAATTCTTTCAGATCTTCTTGTGTCTTCACAATTTTCTTCCAGTGTTCAATCTGTTCATCCTTCACATGTTTCTCCTGCAACCTAACCAGAATATTTTGGAGTTTACTTTCAGTTACGGCTCATTAAGCATTCAGTCTATACATCATAACAATGCTTCTAAACTACAGCACTGGGGTGGGGTGGAGATACTTCCAAAGGCATGAAAGAAACTTTATTTTATATTCATCTGTTTCAAAATGGCTAATGTACATCACCATTGTGCTCTTAACTGAGTTGTATCCACATGGCTGAACTCATTCAGCAAAAGTAATGAGACCCTGAGTGGCAGTGATGTCTTGTACGCCCACTTCAGTTCACTGCTCCGTGACATTTACTCGGCTCTGCGTTGAACCAAGGGTCTGTGGACGGACTCTCTTTGAGGACTTCAGTTCAGAAAGCTATTTGCTTGCATTTATTGTTTGCATGATTTGTTTTTTTCTCTTGCACATTTTTTTTTAAATGGGTTCGTTAGGATTTCTTTGTTTTATGATGAATCTCAAGGTTGTATAATAACATACAGATACATCAATAATAAATGTAGTTTGAACTTTAATCTTGCCACATGGCAGGCCAGTACAAGCCTCAGCCATAAAATAGCTGAAAAGAAAAACTGATTCACTTTAAAATCACAACTCTAGTTTGCTGACTATCAATAAAATGAAGTTTATTTCCCCCCCAATCATTCTGACTGTCCCCAACATAAAGAATTATTCAAAGACCATAAGACCATAAGATATAGAAGCAGAAGCAGGCCATTCGGCCCATCGAGTCTGCTCCGCCATTCAATCATGGGCTGATCCAATTCTTCTAGTCATCCCCACTCCCTTGTCTTCACCCTATATCCTTTGATGCCCTGGCTAATCAAGAACCTATCTATCTCTGCCTTAAATACACCCAATGACTTGGCCACCACAGCTGCTCATGGCAACAAATTCCACAGAGTTACCACCCTCTGACTAAAGTAATTTCTCCGGATCTCAGTTCTAAATGGATGTCCTTCAATCCTGAAGTCGTGCCCTCTTGTCCTAGAATCCTGCACCATGGGAAATAATTTGGCATATCTCATCTGCTCAGGTCTTTTAACATTCAGAATATTTCTATGAGAGCCACCCTCATTCTCCTGAGTGTCTTATAGAGCCTCAACATCACAACCCTGCTCTTATATTCCATACCTCTAGAAATGAATGCCAACATTGCATTTGCCTTCTTCACAACCAACTCAACCTGGAGGTTAACCTTTATGGTATCTTGCACAAGGACTCCCAAGTCCCTTTGTACCTCTGCATTTTGAATTCTCTCCCCATCTAGTCTGCCCGTTTATTTCTTCCATCAAAGTGCATGACCATACACTTTCCAACATTGTATTTCATTTGCCACTTCTTTGCCCATTCCCCTAAACTATCTAAGTCGTTCATATTATTATCAAAATATACTGAAGAATACATCTCTGAGATTCGTCTTCTCCAGACAGCCATGAAATACAGAAAAACCGTGAATATCGTTGAAAGAGAAAACATCAACACCCCAGCACAAAAAAAAGAAAAAAGCTATTAAAACAATGGCTATTAAAAATGTCAAGCAAACCAAAAAGCATTTGAACAATTAAGGCAAACACTTCCAATGACAGAAATATCATGCTCCATTCCTAGCATTGTGCCCTAAATTTGAGTGATCTCTCTCTTCCTTGATGATGTCGCCAGATAAGGCCGGAGCAAGTCTACAATTGGCGTGAGTAGTAGATTTGGACTCTATATCAGTTCTTATGATGCATTCTATTTCTAGTTCTAGTTTTGGTTCCTCTTTCTCTGTTACTACTTTTGGGCAATTTTTGAATCGTGTGAACTGCAGATAATGAACACTGGACTATGCCCTTGTGATTTATATTTTATGCTTTCCATCTTTTTTGTTGCCGTTTGTGCAATATTTTTGCATGTGGGAGGGTAAGGGTGTTTGTTGATTGAATTTGTTTCTTTGAACAGGTTGGTTCCATGATTCTTTGTTTCCTGATGTCTGTGGGGAAGATGAATTTCAGGGTTGTATACCGCATACATACTTTGATAATAAATATACTCTGAACTTTGTAGCTGTAAGTTTTAGTCTACTCTGGGTGCAGATTCCTCAACTAATTGTTTAGAAATGCAACAAGTCCACTCTTAATGTTAAACTCCCAAAAGATTTATCGTTGAAATTGCCAGCCTGGTATTATGCAATCTCAAGTTTGGCTTCCCAACTAGTCACGGAGATCTTTAACCACAATCAGACTGAATTTAAGTTTTATACCCGAGCAGATCGCTCACATTATATTTTGCTGAGCGTGAAATATAATAAAATACTCACTGTATGACAACTTCCAATGCCTGTCCTAATGAGACCGGTTTGTTGTTCAGGTAATTGAAGTCTAACTGATGACTGAGGTAAGATGTGGCCTCCAGCAAACGATTAAATTCTTGCTCTACCATCTCGTCTTTCTCTTTGGGAACCTGAGCATCACAAATAAAACATAATTTTCACCCAAAAGAAACAGGACTACATCTTTTATTTATTTAAGAATTAATAACAGGAAGATTTCCAAAGAAACTAGAGTTATCTAAATGTGTAAATAACTGCCTGATTTTGAAGGTCCCATTGCCTCAAGGGAATAAAGACAATACACATAATGACAAGATACTAAGGTGAACTAAAATATCAGTACAATTACTTATAATAACTACAAAAAATTCTGCAGATGCTGGAGATCCAGAGCAACATGATTGAGTCCTGATGAAAGGTCTTGACCTGAAAAGTCAGCTATTTATTCCATAGAAGTTGCCTGACCTACTGAGTTTCTCCAGCACTCTGTGTGAACTACTTATAATAATCATCATGGCATCAACACATGAAAACTATAATGCGTGATATAGTTCACAATGGATTTGGAAACTCAACTGCCTATGAGGAAAGGCTGAGGCTCCTCCAGCCTCAAGTTCTCCATGGTCAGATGTTGGGAAGAAAGATCCAGGAATGTAAAGTCACTAAATAATCTTGTCAACAGTTTGTTTTTTTGAGCCAAAGTTAAAGCACGATATAATGGTAATTTGGGTGGCAGGATGGAGAAATGTTTATACCAAAGGAGGTGTAAGATGCTCCTTCTCTCTGCTAGCATTCAGGTCACCCTTGGGCAAGGTGTGGCACCTGTTTAGCACCTCCCCCTTCCCTCCCTGATCAGGGTCATTTGACGCCACGGAAGCAGGTGGTGGATGGTACATATCACAAATCCTGGTTATGCAACCACTGATACCAGGTAGACAATCTCTGAAGAGTATTGATAATGGCTGGGGCCACCTGTCTTGTAATGACACTGCCTAGAAGAATTCAATACCAAACCACTTCTGTAGAAAAATTTGGCAAGAACAATCATAGTCATGGAAGGACCATGAATGCCCATGTCATCAGACAAGGCACATAACAAACAAATAATCATGGCAATACTTAGTACATCAAGCAGAGGAAAGCAATTGAGTATTAAGAGGTGCAATGCTTGCATCTTAAAACAAGATTTACTATCAACTTTTTTTCCATACTGATGAAAGGCTATCAACCAGAAATTTTACTTCAGCTTCACACCCAGAGATGGTGCTTAAACCACTAATCATTCCTTTATTGTATTTCAGGTTTCCAGGTTCTTGTGCAGGGGGGGTGCGGCAGTTGATGATCGTGTTCCGTTTGCAAGATTTGTTTTTTTTTGAGGGGCAGGGGTGATGTTTTTCCTTGAATGTTTTCTTTGTTTCACAACTAGCTGAAGAAGACGAATTTCAAGGTTGTATACTGCGTACATATTTTGATAATAAACAAACTCTTCCACTTTTTTGTAGTAATTTGCATTTGGGAAGATGAATCTTATCCACACTCCATGTTGGCTAAGGTTTGATACTGCAGTAAAAGCCAGGGATTGGCTCCCATTTTTGTGCAAGAGTGTGAGAGTTTAATAAGTTGCAAGCAGCGTAGCAGTTAAGCATGAAGGTATGCCAAGTAACAAGATGATCGGAGGTCCTTTTAACCAAACACAGTTCATCCACATGGTAATAAAAGAAATCCTTATCCCGGCCAAGATACCATGCTTTTGCCTCCTACCCTTAAAAAATGCAATCTATTTGTCAGAAGACACTAAATTGTCAATTAAAATGTAAAACTAAATCACACAAGGATGACACCAGTGGTCACCGCAAGCCAAGACAAACCACAGGCCCTCAACTTGAGGTTAACATTCTTTTCAACATTCAGAGAGGACGATAAAGAATTTTAACATTACTAATTAATTTGTGTAAAGAAATTCTGGATTATTTAAACATCTAATGCATCCTTTTGAAACAAAATCCAGAACTTGAAAGAGGTTATGAGCTTTCATCATCAAAATTGTCTGAAATATCCCAATGAAGGGAATTCAACCAATAAACTGTAGTTTTACAATAAACCCCATGCAATTTTACCTTATTATAATTGCTCTCTTACACATTCTTCTGTCCCCATTTTTTCAACTGCAAGTTATAACACTTAAATTACATCCTTCCAATTACTTAATGAATACATCTCCAGAAATATTTGTCTTGTCACCATCAAGGTAAATGCAGAAATGTTGGATTACTTTGTGGTTAAGTTAGTGAGTCTTTGATCCAGCAATGATAAAGGAATGCTATTGTGGAAATATTTCTATAACCCCGAAGTTTTTATGAATTTATAACTTTTGTAAAATGTCATGTGACAAAATGGAACCTCTGTAATCACAGTGTGCTTTGCTGGTTTGTTAAGCTTGTTTGGATGCAAGGCGCTCAAAAGGAGTTGTGAGTTATAGCAGGATGTGTTTTACAGCAGGGAGTATTTTGACAGCAGAGAAAAACAGGAGATAGTTGTTAGGGGGGAGAAGCCTCAAAAGACAAGTGGGCACATTAAGGACAAATACAAGTTATTTAAGACGGACGCAGTTAAGGAAGGAATGCAACTAAGGACGAATTACTGCACTCCTGTAAGTATATAAAAATGATCTGTTTTGAGCTGTAAGATTGAAGCTATCTACCAGTAACTTACTGTATGAAGGTAGACTTTCCTTTACAAGTAATGAATATGCTTATAATTTGATCAACTCTTGAGTTGTTGTAGCCTGTTACTGTATATTAGAAGACCTGGCTAAATGGTTCAGGGCACTATTATATCTCCAAGCTAAGATGGTATGCAAATTGATGAGGATTTTGTGAGATTCATAAATGTACCAACCTCCTTTGGTCAAGGAGACAGAGACTGCAGGCTTTGGAGAGAAATACAGCATGGAAGCAAGCCTTCACCACAATTAGTCCGTGCCAATCACTGTGCCCATCAAGCTAGCCGCATTTGGTCCACATCCCTCAAAATCCCTCCGATCCACACACACATTGTTGTTGGACCTGCTTCAACCACTTTCTCCGACAGTTTGTCCCATAGACACATCACCCTGGGTGTGAAGAGGTTGACCCTCCGGTCTCTTAAATCTTTCACCTCTCTCATCTTAAACCTATGCCCTCTGGTTTTTAGTTCCCCTTCTCTGGGAGGAAAGACAATGTGCACTCACCCAATCTATACCCCTCATGATTTTACACACCTCAATAAAGTCACCCCCCCCCCCCAAATCTCCTACATTCCAATAAATCCATTATGAGTGTGACCCACCTCTCCCTATAACTCTGGCCCTCGAGTCCTGGCAGCATTCATGTATACTTCTGTACTCTTTCCAGTTTAATAACGTCTCTGCTATAACAGGGCACCCAAAACTGCACACAATACTCCAAATGGGTCTCACCAATATCTTATGCAACTGCAACATGAGTTATACAATCTTAGGGGAGCTGATAGAAATATTTGTAAATTACTGTAATTGATTGAAATGATTGTAAACGGGTATTGAAGGCTGCACTGATTTGGTGGATTAACAAAGAACGTAGAAGTGTACAGCAAAGGAACAGGCCCTTTGGCCCACAAAGGTATGCCGTACCAACTAAAAAAAGCAAATCAACACTAATCACCCAAACGCCAATCCCTCCTATCTAGACAATGTCCATATCCTTCCATCTTCCTCACATTCATCTGCCTATCGAAACATCTCTTAAAAGCCTCTAATGTGTTTGTCTCTACCACCAGGCAGTGCATTCCAAACAACTACCACTCTCTAAGTAAAAAAAACTTACCCTTACCTCCCCTTTGAACTGACCCCCTTTCACCTTTTGCTTTCTGGTATTAGATTTCCACCCTAGGAAACAGATACTCCCTGTCCACTCTATCTATGCCTCTCAAAACCCTATAAACGTCTATCAGAACTCCGCTCAGCCCCCACTGCTCCAGAGAACTCAACACAAGTTTATCCAGCCTCTTGTGGTAGCAAACGAAGGAGTTGTTTCCATGTCGTATAACTCTCTGACTCCAGGTACCAAGCAGTGACCTCAACAAGGGAGAGATGGTGTTGCCACATCCCCTTGCCTTCGACGTTGCTGCTATCTCCAAATGCGGCCTCCATCTTTGGAGGTCCTGTTGCAGTAGCTATGACAACTTGATGGTATGCATTTTGCAACTCGTATACTTTGTAGCCTGAAAGCACCAAAAATCAGTGCGAGTTGATGTTCGATGTGACGGACGGGAGCCAATGTGACAAGTTATTTAAGTATTTGCCAAAGATAGGGTCATTAAGAAAGCTTTTGGCACATTGGCCTTCATAAATCAATGTACTGAGTACAGAAGGTGGGATGTTATGTTCAAAATGTATAAGACATTGGTGAGGCCTAATTTGGAGTAATGTGTGCAGTTTTGGTCACCCACCTAAAGATGTAAACAAGGTTGAAAGAGCACACAGAAAATTTGCAAGCATGTCGCCAGGTCTGGAGGGCCTGAGTTATAAGGAAAGATGGAACAGGTTACGACTGCATTCTTTAGAACGTAGAAGATTGAAAAGAGTTTTGATAGAGGTGTACAAAATTATGAGGGGTATAGATGCAAGCAGGCTTTTCCCACTGAGGTTGGGTGTGACTACTACCAGAGGTCATGGGTTAAGGGTGAAAGGTGAGAAGTTTAAGCAGAACATGAGGGGAAGTTTCCTTACTCAGAGGGTCGGGAGAGTGTGGAATGAGCTACCAGTGGTGCAGGCGAGCTCGATTTCAATGTTTAAGAGAAGTTTGGATAGGTATGTGAATGGTAGGGACATTCAGGGCTATCGTCCCGGTGCAGGTCGATGGGAGTAGGTGGTTTAAATGGTTTGGCATGAACTAGACGGGCCAAAGGTCCTGTTTCTGTGCTGTACTTCTCTATGACTCAATGAGATGCACTCATGCAGACAGTGAGACCATTTCTGAGTCTCTAAAAAAACGTAAATTCGCCCATTTAGAAAGATATTGAGGTAAGAAAATTAAGGACAGGAAATAGAACTTCAAACACAAATGAGGAAGGAGTGACCTCCATCTTGATAGTCAAGTTATTTCCTATTTTAGTTCAACCCTGGTTTGCTCTTGGTGTACAACATTATTAGAAATACCCCAAAATTGCCTGCAGAATTATCGCAATTAGATAAAATTGATGCAAGTCAGATCGCCATTATAGTGTACACTTTGTGATTGTCCAAAATCCTAACAACCTCAAACGATTGCAGACATCTTACACCCCAAGTACCTGTTGCTGTCAGATTTCATTATAGATGCCTAATTAGTAAAAGTAAGAATACGTACGTTTGTGCATCTTTCTCCCTTCATTAGGATCAGATTCCAAACATCAGCAATGACATAGGAAAAAAAGCGGGAAAAATTTATTAGTGTCTTGACTCTGTGACCACATTTTTGAAGTATGTAACTTCTAAAGAAATAAAAGAAAATTCCTTATCACACCTCTCAGGATAACTCAAAAAACAAATTATCTGAAAAACCACCACTAACACAAGATTTAAAAAGCATCCATTTTGCTTCACACAAAACACCATAAAATAATAAAGAAAATTAATATTTGTTTCAGACAACATTGGTTGTCAATGAATTGGGGGAACTTCCGGTTTTTCCTCATATTGTGAGAGCGGTAACTTGGCATGCAAACAGCACTGTGAGGTGGCACGTCCAACAAAGCAGCCCTTGCTCGGTACTGTACTGTGATCTCCGGCCAGAATCCACATTTAGGTTTAAATCACTTGTCACTCAAAAGCAAAGGGTTGTGAATAAGCTCACTTGCAACTGACTGAGAATCAAAGCACTTCACATTTAATGAGCATGTCCAACACAGTGCAAACAGGGTTAAAAGGTTTAACTCAAGAATCTTAACAGAACTAACTAGTGAACATACAATTAGAATAATTATAATTTCGGAGCTGATGAGAAATCATACCATGAGGTTAAATGTCTCTCTCTCTCTATTGGTATACCATTTCAAACTCTTTGCCTTTACTTTATAAAAATCATAACACAATGTCCCCAATCTACAAAGGATATTATTATTATTCCTTAGATCTTAATTCTAGACAAACTGGAGGTGCCTGGCACAGTAGTGTAGTGGTTAGCAGAACTCTTTACAGTCCTGGCAACCCAGGCTCCATTCCCGCCACTATCTGTAAGGACTTTGTACGTTTTCCCTGTGTCCGTATGGGTTTCCTCCCGCAGTCGAAAGACATACCGGGTGGTCGGTTAATTGGTCATTGTAAATTGTCACATGATTAGGAAGGAATTAAATCCGGAGACTGTTGGGCGGTGTGGCTTGAAGAGCCGGAAGGGCCTATTCTGCACTGTATCTCAATAAATAAAGAAGGAAATTTAACGAAATAAATAATCTTTAAGATTTTCAGCTCTACAACAGAACTAGTTTATTATTTGGATTCTTACTACTTTTCAAATTGCTTTCACTAGCTTCACTTAAAAGCTGAAATATCAATAGAGGAAGACGGAGTAAATAAAATTCCTCAACATTGCGGACCTTTGGAGTTTAGGTTTAGTATAATCACTGATCTACTCTGCACCTTCAAAATATACAAAGAGCACTTAGGAAACTCTTAAATAGGCATGTGGAAAAATGGAGGATTACGTGGGACGGAAGGGTTAGATTGATGCTAAAAGGTCGGCACAACATTGTGCGCTGAAGGGCCCACACTGTGTTGGACTGTTCGATGAAAACGACTTTTTTTTTACCGTGCCCATGGTCTGCTCTCTATCAAATTATGGTATTGCTTTGCACTGTTGTAACTATATGTTATAATTATGTGGTTTTGTCAGTTTTAGTCTTGGTTTGCCCTGTGTTTTTCTTGTGATATCATTCTGGAGGAACACTGTATCATTTTTTAATGCATGCATTTCTAAATGACAATAAATGAGGACTGAGCGCCCTCATAATCTAATCTAAAATTCTGGGTAGCGTTGACTGCTCCACATGACGTCCCACAGAATCCTTTTGTTCAGATCTGTATTGCAATCGGTGTCAGTATGTGACAGGGTGAATCAATTTGATTTACAATTTACATAAGCAATTTTGCAGGTCACAGAAGGGACTGTAGTTTAAGCTCAATCGGGTGGTGAGGACAGCACCACACTGTGGGCTGAAGGGCATGCAATGTCTCGTAACGTACTCAGGAACAGCCACCCAAAGCAGGTTTAACCACAGTCTGTGAAACTGAAAACTCGAGGATTTACCTTTCAACAACAGGAATGTGAGAATGTTTTAAATTGCAGTCTGACAATTGTGGCGGATTACACACTTCAGAGAGCAAACAACCCACGCAAACATAAATACATACAGTATATACAAGCGGTGGACGTGGCAAACTTAAGACATCAGTTTAGAGAAATAAAATCTTTCTAACCAGAACATGAAAGGATTCGAGGTTCAATCGGACATTAAAACTTGATTAGAGCCAATATTAACAATCGGATGCTCTATGACAGTGTCAGTGCCTCTGTGAAGAACTGTCCAAAGAGTTAGGAGCCTTGTAGTGTTACTGGCTTGACCATCGAGTATCATTTTAGTATAATCACCGTTCTACACTGCACCTTGCTAATATACAGGGACATACTCGAGAACATCTACAGGTAGCAGCAACTTCCAGCAACTGATACTTGGGGTCTCCACAGAGTCCTGTGCAAAAATGGAGACTTCCCTATTAGTACCTGTACTGCACAAGCTCTATGCCATCCAGAATCAGCCTGGTAAAGAGGACAGTCGGGACTCAAGCTGAGTTGACAGCAGAGGCCAAAGTGGAAGCAGTAGGAGTCTCACACTATCCCATTGCAGCACGTTTCCTCTCTCAGAATTGGCAGTCAAAACTTCTACTTACAACCAGAATAAAAACTTCTCACATTGTTCACATTTTCACATTTTGCTTACACTGAAGTCTAGCAAGTTTTTGACTGAAAACCTCAGAAATGGACTTTTAGCAGAATCGGCTACAACCCTTCGATAAATAAGCTGTCAAGTCGTCACTTTTCTAAGAACAGCTGACTCTCAGAACCACACTGCAGGGCCATTTTCAGCAACATCCACACTAAGATAAGGACAGATCAGCAGGAAGTGATGCTGGACTGCCGGTAAATGGCACTTGACTAGCTTAGGAGTGGCTAGGAGACTGTGGAGATATCAACATTAGCCATTAAGATCATAGAAGATCAAACCTGCCCAGTGAACCCTCACTGTTGTCATAATGAATGGCTGGGCTGGCTCCAAATCTATCCAAGCACTCCAAGTCAAATACTGAAGTAATACTGATTCCTGAAATAGCTTGCTAAAATTCCTACAGAGAAGCACTCAGTTTCCACAGGCCGCACAGAAACATAGAGCAGATGTTTGAACAAAAAGCAAATTAATTAGATACAAGCAAGTATAGAAAATCATAATCCATCATTTTAGACTTACAGCCTGCCCATTTGCTTCATACAGGGGACATTTTTGTTTTATTTTGGCCAGTTCCATGTTTACTTGCTTGCTGACCACTGCCATCGGGTTTCCACCTGCAGAAAAATTAGTAATAACTAATAGGTAAGTTCTGTCAGTTTTAGAGTCAAGGACTTGAGAACAATAATTTGACGACTGAAAAGGAAAGCTCTTCAGCCTGCTCAGTGTAAACTTGTGCAAATGCATGGTCATGGTATTCAGAATTCCACACTTGTATTAGTGTAAAATGAGGGTTCTCATTCCCGACTAGTCACCTCTTCACGTACATGTACAGTACTATGCAGGAGTCTTAGGCACACAGCTCAGGTCCCCAAGACTTTTGTACAGTACTGTAATTTTACGTATTACACTGTACTGCTGCATGGCATAAGTGAGTGATGATAAACCTGATTCTGATATGGGTCTCTATTGTGGACTGAGAGTGGGAAGGGGCAGGGAGAGAGGAATCATGGTTGGCAAAGGGGGAAGAGAGAGGGACGCACTAGAAAGACATTCTGGAAGGATCAATAAACCAATTGTTTGGAATCAAATGACCTTGCCTGGTGTCTCAGGGCTGGGGTGTGTCTACACCCACACTACACACCCCCTGCCCCTGCCACTCGTCCCACACATCTCCCATGGTGCACCAGGCTCACCATTCCCAACATCCTTTGCTCTCGCCAGATTTACAAACTCAACTCTCTGCTCCATGTTGACAAATACAGGACTATGCAAAAGTCTTAGGCACTGTAGATATATATACGCAAGCTTAAGACTTTTTTTGCACAGTACTGTAGTTATGGAGGAACAGTCAGGATTGGAACCTGACTACAAGCCCTCCATGACCAAGCAATCATTAACATTCATGCATGAAGGGCGGCCATCAAGGCAACACTTCATTAGACCCCTGAAGGGCCAAGGAAACACGGGAGGCCAAAGACAACTTGGCGCATACCATAGAGGCAGAAATGAGAACCCTGAACCACGCCTGGGGCACAATAGAGAAGATGGCCAAGGGCAGACAGGAGATCGAGGAGCTTCATTGCTGCCCTGAACGCCAGCAGCATACCAGGCAGTACAGTCGGCCCTCCTTATCCGCAAGGGATTGGTTCCGGGACCCCTCGCGGATACCAAAAAACGCGGATGCTCAAGTCCCTTATTCAACCTTATTGCTGACTGACCTTCTGAGTTCCTCCAGCGCATTGTATTTCATTCTTCAAACCCTCCCCAAAGTTCTTCCTTCAGTCCTGATGAAGGGTTTCGGCCTGAAACGTTGACTAATCTTTTCAACTGATGCTGACTGACCTGCTGAGTTCCTCCAGCGCATTGTGAGTGTTCCCTCATTCAACCTGTCTAAATGCGGTGGACCTTAGGACCCAGCAGCACCCCGGCCTTTATTTAACCTATCTCAGTGCGGTGGACATTAGGACCTGGCGGCGGAGCTCTGAATCCGCAGTGTTTCTGTTCACGAAAATAATCACAATTAAAAATAAAGTGGAAATAATAGTGATCAGAAAGAGGTGAAACACCATCAGTCATTGGAAAAGCGTTAGGCAACAGTCGGTCAACAACTGGAACAATTTTAAAGGATAAAGTGAGAAAAGCCCTGCCCCGATGAAAGCCTCAATTATTACTAAGCAATGCAGTGGTTTAATTATTGGGTTTTGGGGTTTGGGGTTTTTGATCCTCCACATCAACCCAGCACGGATGGAGAGTGCGTTCGGGAGCAGGCTGTCACTGGATCAAACTTGGGAATTTCTGTTCCCGAGCCCGGCGCTGAAACATACGTTTCTTAAGTGTTTTATATGCATAGAAAGGTATATACTATATACTAAGACAAACATTTGACTAACTGACGCTAAATAATACCGGATGTACCTGTTCCAACTTACTTAGTAAGAGAACTTCTGTTTTTTTTCCCGATCCACAATAACCTACGCACGTCCTCCCGTATACTTTAAATCATCTCTAGATTACTTATAATACCTAATACAATGTAAATGCTATGTAAAATAGTTGTAATACTGCATTGTTTAGGGAATAATGACAAGAAAAAAAAGTCTGTACATGGTCGAACAACAAGTGCTGGAAGAGCACTTCCAGGTTTTCTCGATTCGCGGTTGGTTGAATTCACGCAAGCAGAACTCGCGGATAAGGAGGGCCGACTGTAACTAACTATGAAGAGTGGCTAGCTGGATAAGGTAGCATACATGACCAATAATTCAACAACTCCTGTGCTAAGTCGTTTTTTAATAAAACGGAAAAGCTGGGTGCAAATAAGAGAAAACATTTCTTTCCCTTGGTCAGACCCTTTCTGGAAGATTATTTTATACTGCCCACAGATACATCATGCAGAACAAAACTGAACCTTCAGAAATTCAATTATGACGAAAGGGTACATAAATTTGGTTTGTACACCCTGCAATTTATATGTTGGAAGGTGACCCAAGTTTAAAATGAATTTAAATCCATGGTTAGCACAACGTTTTACAGTACCAGTGACCAGAGTTCAATTCTCCCTGCTGCCTGTAAGGAGTTTGTATGTTCTCCTCCCTGACTGTGTGGGTTTCCTCTGGGTACTCGGGTTTCCTCCCACAGTCCAAAGACATTATAGTTGGAAGTTAAATGGTCATACTAAATTATCCCATGATTAAGCAAGGATTAAGTTGGGGGAAATCGCTGGACAGCGTGGCTCAAAGGACCAGAAAGGGCCTATTCCGCGCTGTATCTCAATAAATAAATAAATTTCCTGCAGTAGAGGAAAATCCAGAAAAGGAACAATTTTAAAATTGCAGTTCTCCACAAGAAGTGATACCTCAAAACACCTCACACATAAAATGATTTGGAAATTTTAAACTCCCAAAGTGTTGTATGTACTGCTCAACTCAAGGTGCCAAGTTACGATTTCATTAAGTTATCAAGGAAGTCACAATAGTTACATGCATGTTGTCGGATCAAGAAGCAAGCTTAAAAGGGGCTAAGACTGCCTGCCATTTAGTCTCATCCCCAAAATAAAGAGGGAGTGAGCAGTTAGGAAAGAAATGGCATACTTTCAAAAGCCAAGCAAAACTTACCAAGTCCTGTCACAACCATGGCCCCCAGATCAGCAACGTAGTTTCCCTTTCTGAATGTGGCAACACGTCCTCCAACACGGTCCTACAATTAAAGTGATGGTGCAGTGGTTAGGTGTCCAGTGAGTGTCTTCCCATACATAGCTAAAAATTAAATGGCTGGCTGCAGCTGACACTGCTAATTTGGGTTCAGCATTGTGACCTTATTTCAAGCCCTATGCCCAAGGGCATGAGCATCATCTTCTTTTATGTAGAAATCAAAGTTCAAAGTAAATTTTATTGTCAGAGTACATACATGTCACTATATACAACCCTGAGATTCATTTTCCTGTGGGCATACTCAGCAAATCTATAGAATGGTAACTACAACAGGATCAATGAAAGATCAACCAGAGTGCAGAAGACAACAAACTGTGGAGATGCAAATATAAATACGTAAATAGCAATAAATAACGAGCATGAAATAACAAGATGACTGAATCCTTAGAGTAGTTATCCCCATTTGTTCAAGAGCCTGATGATTGAAGGGTAGCAACGGTTCTTGAACCTGGTGGTGCGAGTCCTGAGGCTCTTACACCTTCTACCTGATGGCAGCAGCGAGAAGAGAGCGTGACCTGGGTGGTGGGGACCTCTGAGATGCTGCTTTCCTACAACAGCATTTTATGCAGATGTCAATGGTTGGGAAGACTTTACCTGTGATGTACTGGGCCAAATCCACTACCTTTTGTAGGACTTTCTGTTCAAAGGCATTAGTGACCATTGGCGAAATCCTGCTGACAGTTGACAAAGCTACTTATTTTACTTCATCTTCTTTCAAACATGATTCTACTACTAATTTGCGTGCAATTGGAACCTGTAGCTTATATTTTGATGGTGTGATTTGGGGCCAACTGAGTGATCTGGTGCTTTGCTGTCTCCAAGGGAGATCAATGAGGTTTGGAGTGGAGTGTGCAGCCTGGAGATGGGGCACGAGCCCTTGATTGACTCCATTGCTTCTCTCTGCTTGAGGCATCAAGCAAGGTTGAAATCGACAAGGACGAGAGCAGAGGATAGGTAGGTATTTAGCGCCATCTGCCTGCATTTGTCCGGTTTTCCTCTCACTAGCTGCTGTCAGAGGAAAGTGCAAGAGTCTTGGAGGTTCGCGTTGCATGTGTTCCTGGATTCAGGTTACTTTATTTTGCTGTTTTTGAACAGTTTAATTGGGGCAATCGATGCACACTGGAGTGCTTCAGTAAAAAGAGCCACTCGGTAAAGAGCCTGCCTTGGCTAGCAGCAGCTTAGCACTGAACTGAACTAAACTGAATACTACTGGTTTGATGTTTGATATTCTATGTGTTGTTCACTTGGTTTTTGCCACTTGCACAATTTACTCATTTTTTTTCTTGGGTGTTTATTTTCTTGGAATGGGCTCCATGATGTTTCTGTGTTTCAAGGCTGTCTGTGGGAGGACAAATCTCAGAACTGTATTCTGTATACATACTTTGATAATAAACGTATTCTGAATCAAACTTTCCGTGTTAGGTTTATTGGGAAGCAAAGAAATAACCTTACCCTTGCCTCCAGAACAGTGACATCCATTCCAAAGCTCTGTAACTGGCGAGCGGCTGCCAGACCCGAAACGCCAGCACCTATGATTATCACCTTCCCAGTCTTCTTTGCTATGAATCAGATATTATTCCAGTTACCAAAGAAAATACAGATCAATCAATATTAAAGGCTGATATACAGTACAGATTAACAGCATGCCCTTAACAAGTAATTGTTAATTACCATTTACCGCCTCCCCCCCCAAAAAAATCCATGACTTTTGCACTGATTGCACCCCTTTCGCACCCAATCCATTCTCTAGAACTGAGTAAGACAAGTTTGCAATCATAACAAACCTTTTGATTCCAGAGTGATTTTCTGACTTTCTAATCCCCCTTCCAATTGAAAGTACTTGTTTTTAATCACCATAAAACGGCTAGTTTGCAATCTGGCTCAACTCCAAGTACAGTAGAATCCCTTCAGCACACCTTTTTTAAAAATTTTCTCACTTATGTCCCTTGACCTGTACCGACTCCAGGTGCATCAATGTATTAGATACAAAATTTACATCCTTCTGTTCAAATTCTTTGCATTCCAAAAAGCTCTTCTGAGAAAGTACAGTAGTTCCCCCTTATTATGCCCATCTGCACATCAACAAATTCTTCTGGCCATTACTGCAAACCATGTTCCGTTCCCAAATTCTGGAACCCTATACTAATATTTTTTCCATCTATTACAAGGACTACTTATTCCAACACATCTTACTTTGGTTTGTTTTAATCTGATATCGCTCTCTCTCTCTCTCTCTGGCTATCCATCCCATAGGATGATGATGGTTCCTTTCAGTCAGTTAGTGGGGTTTGGATACCCCACTCCTCAGAAAGGAACAGTGTGTGCGTGAATGGATTTTAGGTGAGTAGGGGGTTACACAGGTCCAGACCCACCCTCTCAACATCCCCTCCGGATCCAGTGGCATGGTGGGGTCCAAGACGGCTGGGGGAAGTTCTGTTGCAGTGAATGGCCAGACCAAGCTTCGATGCAAGGGATGCCTTTTCTGCGCTTCACGGCACGTGTCTGCTAGATGGCTGTTGACCCTACGAGAGGATTCATCCGCCCTTTGACTGGTCTTGTTTTTCGTCCTGCAGGGTGTTTAGCCACCTTCCTCACCAGGCAAGCCTGGTGGGGGAGCCGGTTTAGCCGCCGACCACCCAACCATGCGACAGGTAGTACTGGGTTACATGGTACCAGTAGCACTCAAGACGAGAGCTTTAATCTGATATAAAGTCGTGTCAAATCATGGGATGTTTAAGAATATAAAACGGAGGAGAAGAATTAGGCCATTTGGTCCATCGAGTGTGCTCTGCCATTTGATCACGGCTGTTCTTTTTTCCCCTCTTAACTCTATTCTCCTGCCTTCTCCCCAAAACCTCTGTCGTCCTTATTAATCAAACTCTGCTTTAAATGTACCTGATGACTTGGTCTCCACAGCTGTCTGGAACAGATTCACCACCCTCTGGCTAAAGAAATTATTCAACTCTGTCCTTCTATTCTGAGGCTGTGCCCTCTGGTCCCAAACTCTCCCATGATTGAAAATATCCTCTGCACGTCCACTCTGTCGAGGCCTTTCAATATTTGGTATGTTTCAATGAGAACATCCCTCCACCCCTCTCATACTTCCAAGCTCCTAAATTAAATCAAGCTGCTAGATCAATGGAAGCAGCTGCCACTATTGTTGAAATAAGTAAATAAGTCTATTTGAATAGTTGTGATGGCATGACATGTTAAAAGTGGCAAACAAAATCCAAGCAATATTATCGATATAATTAAATCTCATGAGTTTTCTTTTTATAATGAACTTATGCCAAAAAACAAACAACTTGCAGTTTTGGACAATCACTTACTTGGAAGTGGTTTCACCCGCTTGTAGATGCCAAAATTAATTAGCCCGTGACGCTCCAAGTAGCCATGTATCCTGTGAACCAGTACTGCATCACCTAAGACAAAGAAGAAATGACAATGTGGGCTCAGACAAATCAGATTATCAAAATGCAACACACATGTTTACATGCTTACTTTAAAAGTGACCAGGAAAATCGCTGGTACAGTTTCATATCCAACAATTTTCTCTGAAAAATTACCAAATTAAATTGTCGCTTTGACAGTCACAAAAAGAATCTGGAGATTAAACTGTTTTCCTTCTGTGCTTACATTATATAAAGAATCGTGCTAACTTTCTACAACTGAAGGTTCTACAGCCTTGCAAGTTCAGTTAAAATCACTCCAACTTACTGTTGTAAGGAGACTCCAGTTGCTGGTGAGTTACCTCAAAGGTCAACTGCACCTTTGGGTTGTCCAGCCAGAGCTGCAACTAGTTAAAAGGAGGAAATACAGAAAATGAATGTTATATTTAACAGACGTGCATCTTGTCATAAAGAGGACAAATAACCAACACACAAGATAGTTTTCTTTCATGCTCCAGTTCTCGCCATCATCCAGTCCCATGATATTTACGTCTGAAGCAAGTTTCAAAAGGTTATTCAATCTAAGGGAATATAATCTACTTTTAAACTCCCTCAAATAGCCTCTGACAACCACCTCTAGCTCCTTGTCCTCACATGTCACTTAGCTCTCCAACAAGGGGTACTGGTCACAACTGAACTACCCTTAACTAGATTCCAGATAACAAACACTTTTACTGCATTCAGTGCAACATATCCTAAGCATAGACCAAAACGGATTAGCAGATTTATCAATTGATGCTTAATATTGTTCCCAGATAGCCCGTTGTACATATACAACATACCCTAGTGCCACAATTTGGGTAAATTGGACAAGTGGGAAATTTTTCAGCAGCTACAATAAAAGCTCCTCCAAGAGGCTGATAATCTTGTTATAGGGTTTGGAGGTTTGCCCAGAGAGCTATGCTGGGTGGAGTCGAGGCTTTATGCTTCGGCTCTTGATCAGGTCACCCATGCCAAACAGGTCAAACAGCAGAGGCCAGGCTAAGAGTGGACCACCAGCCCTCCAGGTTTGGGGGTTCAGCTCAGGGCTAACAACCCTGACTGGCCTAATAAAAATTGTTATTGGAACAGCAATGAGGAATCCTTCTGTATCTGCATACGACAGTATTCCTTAATCTCTACTCAGGATTTGCATGACTGACAGTAATGAAAACTGAGAGGAAGATGCTGGCATGATAAAGGAATCCCTGAACATCACCAAGACGAAAACTGGTTTTTGGAACGTACAAGCCATGTATGCACTGGCAAGCTGGCACAAATAACTGCAGGAATGTATCGTCACAATCCACAGACAGAAATGAGGACCTTCATTGCTGCTCTAAATGCCAACAGCCTAACGGACAGCAAGTACAGTATAAACTGGATAAATATGAAGTGATCCTCCCCATAGGAAAATGAGTATCATTTAAATGCCAAATAATTGGGAAATATTTAACTCACAAAAGGACCTGGTAAACCAGATACTAAAGCAAACAAGAAGGCAGAAAGCAAATGTTGTGCTAGTTTTCATTGCAGGAGTTTTAAGAATAGGGACATGGATACCTTAGTACAGTTTATACAAGATCATGGTGAGTTTGTTTTACTTCACTGAAGAATCCAGATTAATGCCTCAGATGGTTCATTCGTTATGTGTTGCATAGTATGAAGAAGGTAATTGTGGTCTTTCCATGACCATGATTGTTCTTGGCAATTTTTTTTCTACAGACATGGTTTGCTGTTGCCTTTGTCTGGGCAGTGTAAGATGGTAAGGATGGTAGGATGGTTGCAAGGGGCAACACGGTAGCATAGTGGTTAGCACAATGCTTTACAATACCAGTCACGCAGGTTCAAATCCCACGGCTGCTTGTAAGGAGTGTGTAGATTCTCCCCAAGATTGCATGGGTTTCCTCCGTGTGCTCTGGTTACCTCCCACAGTCCAAAAACATCCAAAGTTAACTGGTCACTGTAAGTTCTCCCATGATTAAGCTAGAGTTAAGTTGGAGGTTGCTGGGCGGTGCGGCTCGAAGGACTGGAAGGGCCTACTCCGCGCTGTATCTCAATAAATCAAAAAAAAAGTATGAGCAGAGATTGAGTCATCAGAAGAATGAGAGGGGACTTCATTGACAAAATTGTGACAGGGCTAAACAGACATAATGTGGGGAGCCACTTCGAAGAGGGTTACAATCCCAGTATAATGGAGTAAGACATTCAGTACTGACAAGACATTTCCCTTTACAGTGGTGAACAATCTCTGAATTCACCAGCACAGAAAGCAGTCAAGGATAAGTCTCTGAATACAAGTAAGTGTTATACTTTAAGGCACCAAGTGCATTAGCAAAGAAGAGTACACTGAGGGCCAATGGCCTCCTCCAACTCCTGTTTACTGTGTGCTCTATCACTTCACACAAGACTGTCTTGTGGTAGAGCTCTTGGTCCACCAGTCAAAACATCTGCTCAGGCTGCGTGGCAATTGCTGTTGTGCCAGGATTGCAGTGAGGAACCCGGCTCACATCGGTGCTTTTACCCACTGCTTGGCGTGGCAAGGCAGCCTGCGAGGGCTGTAGGTGGGCTGGCTGGGGCACACAGCAGGGTCATTCAGCACCAAGATGGGGGCTCAAGGCAACATCCTGTCCAGCCTGACACAGGCCATTGCTGGGGGCTGGAAGTTGATCATCATCATGTACCACGACGTATGACATAGGTGATCATGGTCTTCCATCCTTCCCTCATCTGCGAAAGGTCACAACCGGTGGGGAATACACCCTTCACGGCGCTGTTCCCATTCCTTTCTCTATCCATGACCGTGATTATTTTTGGAAAATTTTTCTACAGAAGCGGTTTGCCATTGCCCTCTTCCGGGCAGTGCCTTTACAAGGCAGGTGACCCCAGTCATTATCAATACTCCTCAGAGATTGTCTGCCTGGCGTCAGTGGTCACATAACCAGGACTTGTGATGTGTACTAGGTGCTCATACGGCCGTCCACCTGCTGCTCCCATAGCTTCACTTGACCCTGATCTGGGCGGGGGGGGGGGCGCTAATCAGGTGCTACACCTTGCCCAAGGTTGACCTGCAGGCTAGCAGAGGGAAGGAGCACCTTACACCTCCTTTGGTCCTTTGGTGGAGACACATCTCCACCCTGCCTCCCAATAGAGTTGATAGAGAGCCCAGATCCCGCGGTCTCTCATCATTACCTGCTGCATGTGATAAAAGATGTTTCCTCCCTCCCTCTTTATTTGCTGGGCCCCGGTAAAATCAGCAAATAAAGAGGCTTTGGGATTTTAGCGTTTCTCTGTTATTCATTCTTTGGGGTTTTTCTTCTGTTTCGTGAATGCCTGCAAAGAGCAAGGATTTCAGGTTGTATACTGCATAATCTCTGATATTAAACTGAACAACTGAATTACTGAATGGCCAGCTACAGCCACTGAGTTCATTACCACAGAGGGCAAAGAGGGCAGTGGCACATCCTAGGTACACAGATGGTCACTGTCAGAGTTGATTCAATGCTGGGAACACATCCTGCGTGCTATGCAAAGTGCCAGATTCTGCATTCAATAAATGCTGCATTGAGTTCACTTTGCCAACCGCAGTCCACAGGAGATTCTGCCAGCTTTTAAGCAGATGCCGTCACTGGGCTTCTGATCCAGCATGTTGTCCTCCACAGGAGAGCTAGTGAATTGATCAGCGCTCCGGTGACAAAAAAGGTTCTTCAACCAGACTGAGTAACATTCATAGTCATGTCTAAACCAGGAATTTGAATATCAATGTCCTCTAGACAGCAAAACAAAGATTCAAATAATAGCAGGGACAGACAGTAAAAGACTGTTTTAAATCTTCACATTAAATTCTGAAGCATGAGACAGCGCACTGGTAAAATTAAATTTTCAGCACGTGACTAACCTGCTGTTAAACATTCATTCCCTGTCGAATACTCCAACCTTTAGCCACCATGTTAAGTAGCTAAATACTGCATGTTCACTTCCTTATATTTATTTCAATGCCACACATATTGTTGTAGCCCAAACAGTACTTTCTGGATGTTTACATGCAACTAGGCATGTCCATGCTCCAAAGAACTGATTGTGGACTTCATAACGGGTAAGATGAGGGAACATATACCAGTCCTCATAGGGGTAATCAGAAATGGAACGGGAGAGCAATTTCAAGTTCCGGGGTGTTAACATCTGAGGATCTATCCTGGACCCAACATATTGAAGCAGTTACAAAAAAAGGCATAACAGCCGCTATATTTCATTAGGTGTTTGAGGAGACTTGGTATGTCATCGAAGACACTCAATGTACCATGAAGAGCATTCTAACTGGCTACATCACCATCTAGTATGGTGGTGGTCAGGGGGGGTGGGGGGGTTGACTGGCTATTGCACAAGATTGAAATAAACTGCAGAAAGTTGTAAACTTAAATCAGCTCCATTATGGGCACTAGCTTCAGTAGTACCAGGACATCTTCGAGGAGTGATGCCTCCAAAAAGGCAGCTTACATCATCAAGGACCCCCACCACCCAGGACACGACCTGATCTCATTGTTACCATCAGGAAGGAAGTACCTGAAGGCGCACACTCAATGTTTCAGATTTCTGAATGGACATTGAACCCTTGAACACTACCTCACTACTTTTTTATTTTTTCATTGTTAATTCATATATACAGTAAATATCACTCAAATTCAGTTTTCTTTCTCTATTATCATGTATTGCACTGTACTGCTACCATAAAGACAACTATTTTCATGATATATGCCGGTGATAGTAAACCTGATTCTGATAAGCTAAAACTCAGTTTTCTATTATTCTGCCCTGAATATGATTTTTTTTTAATTGCCCACTATGGTAAAGTGAATTGCTTTTTATGTTTAAATAATTGAAATCTTTTATTTGAAACTTACTCAATTTCAAAGTCAAAAACAACTAATATTTTTGGCAAGCTGGCTCCAGCATTCTGGGTCATTGGCTACCTCATGGATATGGCTTGCTCTCGTTCCCCCAGGGCAATCTAAGACTTTGTACCTGGAGTGAGTTGTGTGGAGAAACTGACAATGCCAGACTAGCAAAAAGTTCCTCATTGTGATGTGTGGGCATGAGGCCAAGTGGTTAAGGCGTTCGACTAGCGATCTGAAGGTCGCGAGTTCGAGCCCCAGCCGAGGCAGCGTGTTGTGTCCTTGAGCAAGGGACTTAACCACACAGTGCTCTGCGACGACACCAGTGCCAAGCTGTATCGGCCCTTGCCCTTCCCTTGGACAACATCCGTGTCGTGGAGAGGGGAGACTTGCAGCATGGGCAACTGTCGATCTTCAATACAACCTTGCCCAGGCCTGCGTCCTGGAGAGTGAAGATTTTCTCGCAAGACTAACGGATGTGATGTGTGTAAGGTACATAACTGGCCCAAATTCTGATCCATTCAATGTAAGTGGTACACATACTGTATGTTGCCATTAATTTCAATAGTTTACATTCACCAGAAAGTGCTCGAATTTCAATATTGAGAGATTTAAAAAACTGGAAAATCTCACAAGGTAATTTGTTCCATAAGGAGAAAAAAAACGCAAAAGTGATCCATCTTTGAGATTTCCAGTGGCTGGCAAGACCAGCCTAATTATTTCAACCATCTTTTGTAACATAACAAGGAATTACCTGCTTTGGTAAAATGCTAAAGCTTCTACGGAAATAACCAATTAGCAGAAAAATCCTCCCTTGGTTCCTTGGCCAATACTTGTCACTCCAAGAATCAAAGGCCCTAAATATTGGCCAAGGAGTAATAAATGTTCATATCAATTCCGGTTCTGAGGTGGTAGTACAAGACAAAATACCTGCTAGATGTCCTTCAGAGTAACTGCGTTCCGGCAAAGTACTTTGAGAAATATTATGCCCAAGGTGCCATCTTTTTATGTATCCTATCACGATTCATTTCCCATCAAGACAATAGACTGCAACACACATAAAATGCTGGTGGAACTCAGCAGATCAGGCAGCGTTCTATGGGAAGGAATATACAGTTGTTGTTTTGGGTCCAGACCCTTCTTAAGGGCTGGAAAGGAAGGGGGAAGACACCAGAATAAAAATCTGAGGGGAGGGGAAGGAGGATAGCTAGAAGGTGATAGGTGAAGCCAGGTAGGTTGGAAAAGCAAAGGGCTGAAGAGGAAAGAATCTAATAGGAGAGGAGAGTGGTCCATAGGAGAAAGGGAAGGAGGAGGGGACCTGGGCGAGGTGACTGGCAGGTGAGAGAAGGCAAGAGACCAGAGCGAGCAGTTTTACAGGGGAGGAGCGAGGGAACTTTTCTTCACTGAAAGGAGAAATCAATATTAATGCCATCAGGCTGGAAGCTACCCAGACAGAATACAAGCTGCTGCTCCTCCAACCTGAGGGTGAGGGCACAAGAGGAGGATAGGGATCAACACATCAGAACAGGAATGGGAAAGGGAAATCCTGACGAAGGGTCTCGGCCCGAAACGTCAACTGTACCTCTTCCTAGAGATGCTGCCTGGCCTGCTGCGTTCACCAGCAACTTTTATGTGTGTTGCATGAAATGCTTGGCAAATGGAACAGAGGTACTCAACGAAGCAGATCCCCAATTTACAAGGGGTCTCACCAATTTAGAGGAGGCAACATTGGGAGCACCGGACATAATAGACAACTGAGCAGATTGACTGACTAGTAGAGCAGGTGGAGTATTATTTTTTAGTTTTCTTTAGAGATATAGCACAGTAACAAGCCCTTCCAGACCAAAGAGAGTGGTGCTTTCCAAATACACCCACCTGACTAATTAACCTACTAACGCATATATCTTTGGAATGCGGGAGGAAACAGAGCATGGGCAGGAAACCCGTGTAGTCAGGGGGAGACCGTACAAATTTCTTAAAGGCAGAAGCAGAAAATGAACCCGGTTCGCTGGCGTCCCATGTAGTTACGCATTAAAAAGCAAAACATCAATTGCTTACAGCACGGAAGCGTAGTGGTTAGCACCACACTTTACAGTACCAGCAACCCGGGTTCATTTCCCGTCGCAGCCTGTAAGGAGTTTGTACATTCTCCCTGTGACCGTGTGGGTTTCCTCCGTGTGCTCCAGTTTCCTCCCACAGTCCAAAGATGTACCGGTTGGTAGGTTCATTGGTGATTTAAAACTGTCCCACAATTAGGCTAGGGTTAAATCGGGGGTTGCTAAGTGCCGTGGCTCGAAGGACTAGAAAGGCCAACTCCATGCTGTATCAATAAATAAATAAAATAAAATACACATACTCTTTTGGGACCTGAAGGGCAGATTCTAAGCATTTTGGACGTGAAACGTGAAGTTTGAGACTTATTAACATAGACAGGAAAGGGAATATGTCAGATTTCTTTGATGCTGAGTTCCACAACTAGCTGTATTCTGTGACAGACCCCTCACCTACTACCTTCAATGAAGATGATTAGAAAAAGATGTAGGAAGGAAAAGATGTAGGAAGCAAAAGGGCAAGGTTAATTATTTTTTTATTACATTGTGTGTGAGAGCATGTGTGTGCTAGTGGCTGTGATCCAGTAGAGTGATCTGAAAGCAGAAAATGTGCAAACACTCAGAAGTACAGTCTGCACTGTGGAGACAGAAACACAATGAACCGTTCAGGATGAGGATCCTTCTTCAGAACCGGCAAAGAGAAAATATAAGTCAGTTTTTGTTTCTCCTTCCACAAATGAAGCCAGACCTGCTGAGTGTTGTTAGTATATTGAGGCTTTATTTCAGATTTCCAGCATCAGTTGTTTTTTTTTCAACTTTCATCTGCATTGACTGGCTGATCACGATGAACACCTAACCTATAGACAATAATCCATCAAACAAAACTGAGCCACCTTCACCTCACACCTATTAATCCCCAAGGTCAAAATTAGAATGCACTATCCCGTTCAAATGAGGAATTTCTGGCATATTAGAGGATTAGGGAAGAGAATTTGCACATTACCTTCAGCATCAAAAACAATTGTTTATTTCAGAAAGCTCCATTTGGCAAGCCACTCATGCATCTGACCAGCAACACACATCAAAAGTTGCTGGTGAACGCAGCAGGCCAGGCAGCATCTCTAGGAAGAGGTACAGTCCACGTTTCGGGCCGAGACCCTTCGTCAGGAAGTCCTGCAACTTTTATGTGTGTTGCTTGAAATTCCAGCATCTGCAGATTTCCTCGTGTACACATCTGACCAATGGGTTTATACATTGACAAGAGCAGACATTTGATTAACTGGAACAGAAATAAAATATCTAGTGGAGGAGCCATGTATCTGTTCTCCTCCTGCGTTGTATTTGTGTTGCCCGTTTATTATGGTAACTAGTCCTGTGAGTCAGGGCGTGGCAAAAGTGAAGGGAATAAGTTACGTACTCTTGCTTATTCTAAGGCAGTTTGTAGCACGGGACCAGCGGATGCCATATCTTTCATTGACTGCTTAATTTAGTTTAGTTACGCTGAAGTTTCATTACTTCGAGATTGTATGCTTTGCTAGTTGCTAATAAAGGATCAAATACATTTCTTTGACTTTTGGAACACCATCACTGAAACGATTGGAGGACGCGTCATACAAGGAAAACAATCCATGGGGGTCACCAGCAGCTGCAATTGAATTAATGGAAGGGGCTGCTACGTGACATATGCAAGAACCAATACCAGAAAAGCATTACTGTAAAAGATACTGGGAATTGCAACAAATTTATCTATTACAAGGACTTATCCCATAAATGCAATGTGAGTGCACTGCACAACAACCATCCACTAAGAAGTTTCCTTAGTGAAGCTTGAGGGAAACTTTTGATGTATCAACACAATAATACTCTACAGACTATTTTCTTTAGTCAGGGCCTTGTGCTTTGACTCTTGGTAAGGGTCACCCAAGAACAGCTCAAAGGGTAGAGGCCAGACTAAGAGTGGTCCACTGGTCCTGCAGTTTCAGGGGCTCAGCTCAGGGCTAACCAACCTAATTGGTCAAAAAAATGTTACAGAAACAGCACTGAAGAATCCTTCTACATCTGTATGTGGTAGTATTCCTGAGTGTCCACCTGGGATTTACATGACTTTCTTTCTTTTTAAATCTTTTTATTGAGTAAGTATACAAAAAAGGTAAGCCATATAAACATTAATACAATGTTAAAGTATAATAAAATTCCAAAAGATAACAATACCAAAAAGAAAATACTACAAACAATGTAATTTAAGCATAAGAAACCAAAATAACATAATAGTATACTAGATTTTATATATATCAATGGAAAAAAAAGAAAAAAAAAACCCCAAAAAAAAAACCCACCGTGCAACTAACTAAAAGCAAAGCAAAGCAATGGGCTAACTTGAAACCAAACAGAGTTAAACTTAAAATCACGTCCTCAATCCCGACCTCCATTAAAACAGTGAAAAAAAAACAAGAAGGGTAAATATTACATTAAATGAAAATATCGAATAAAAGGTCCCCAAATCTGTTCAAATTTAAATGAAGAATCATAAAGGTTACTTCTAATTTTCTCCAGATTCAAACATAAAATCGTCTGAGAAAACCAAAAAAAGGTAGTTGGAGCATTAAGCTCTTTCCAATGTTGTAAAATACATCTTTTCGCCATTAAAGTAAGAAATGCAATCATTCTACGGGCTGAAGGGGAAAGATTACTAGAAATTTTAGGTAGTCCAAAGATAGCAGTAATAGGGTGAGGAGAGATATCTATATTTAATACCTTAGAAATAATATTGAAAATATCTCTCCAAAAAGTTTCCAAAGTAGGGCAAGACCAAAACATATGAGTTAAAGAGGCTATCTGCCCCGAACATCTATCACAGAAAGGATTAATATGCGAGTAAAAACGCGCTAACTTATCTTTGGACATATGTGCTCTATGCACCACTTTAAATTGAATTAGGGAATGTTTAGCACAAATAGAGGAAGTATTAACTAATTGTAAAATCTGCCCCCAATCATCCACAGAAATGGTAAGCCCCAATTCCTGTTCCCAATCTACCCTAATCTTATCAAATGGAGCTTTCCTGAGTTTCATAATAATATTATAAATCATAGCCGATGCACCTTTCTGACATGGATTAAGGTTAATTATCGAATCTAAAATATATATAGGAGGAAGCATTGGAAAGGAAGGAAGTATAGTACTTAGAAAATTTCTAACTTGTAAATATCTAAAAAAATGTATTCTTGATAGGTTATATTTATTAGATAATTGTTCAAAAGACATAAGGGAACCATCTAAAAATAAATCCAAAAACCGTAAAATACCCTTAGTCTTCCAAGTTTGAAAAGCGCGATCCGTAAAAGAGGGAGGAAAAAATATGTTACCTAAAATAGGAATCGCTAACCCGAATTGATTAAGATCAAAAAATTTTCTGAATTGAAACCAAATACGCAAAGCATATTTAACGATCGGGTTAGAGACCTGCTTAAGGCGTTTCGAATCAAAAGGAAGAGATGAACCTAAAATAGAACCAAGTGTATAACCCTGAACAGATTGTAATTCCAATGCTACCCATTTAGGAATAGATAGTATATCCCGGTCAAGTAACCAAAATTTCATATGTCGAATATTAATAGCCCAATAATAAAATCTAAAGTTAGGTAATGCTAAACCTCCATCTCTCTTAGCTTTCTGTAAATGTATTTTACCCAGTCTCGGATTCTTATTCTGCCAAATAAATGAAGAAATTTTAGAGTCGACTTTATCAAAAAAAGATTTAGGAACGAAAATTGGTAATGCCTGAAACACATATAAAAATTTTGGCAAAAAAAACATCTTAACTGCATTAATACGACCAATCAAAGTTAAATATAAAGGAAACCATTTAGATGAAAGTTGAGTAATATGGTCTATTAATGGTAAAAAGTTAGTCTTAAATAAATCTTTATGTTTACAAGTAATTTTAATCCCAAGATATGAAAGGTAATTATTAATCAATTTAAATGGAAATTTATAATATAAGGGAAGATGTTTATTAATCGGAAAAAGTTCACTCTTACTAAGATTTCATTTATAACCTGAGAAAAGACCAAATTGTGCTAATAACTCTAAAACAGCAGGAATAGATCTCTCAGGATTAGAAATATATAAAAGTAAATCATCAGCATAGAGTGATAATTTATGGGACTTTAATCCCCGAGTTATCCCAGTAATATTTGAAGATTCTCGAATAGCAATTGCAAGAGGTTCTAATGCAATATCAAATAATAGGGGACTAAGAGGACAGCCTTGTCGAGTACCACGAAAGAGAGGAAAAAAAGGTGAGTTTAAAGAGTTAGTACGAACCGAGGCTACAGGGGAGTGATATAACAGTTTAATCCAGGATATAAATTTCAGGCTAAAATTAAACATTTCAAGCACCTTAAATAAATAAGGCCATTCTACTCTATCAAAAGCTTTCTCGGCATCTAAAGAAATAACACACTCAGGAACATTTTGTGAGGGAGTATAAACGATATTTAACAATGTACGAATATTATAAAAAGAGTAACGACCTTTAATAAAACCCGTTTGGTCTTCCGAAATAATAGAAGGAAGTACTTTTTCTAGTCTATTTGCTAATAACTTAGAAAAAACTTTAGAATCAACATTTAATAAAGATATTGGTCTATAAGATGCACATTGAGCAGGGTCTTTATCCTTCTTTAGTATTAAAGAAATTGATGCTCTATTAAAAGATTCCGGAAGTTTACCAAGTTTCAAAGAAGCCTCAAAAACCTTATAGAGCCAAGGAATCAATAAAGAAGCAAAACATTTATAAAATTCAACGGTAAACCCATCAGGGCCAGGAGCTTTCCCCAGATTCATAGAAAAAATAACATTCTTAATCTCATCCATTGTAATGGAAGTATCTAATAAAGAAGACATATCCTGTGAAATCTGAGGAAAGTCTAACTTATCTAAAAAATCATTCATATATTTAGAATCTCGAGGAGAATCTGATTGATATAAAGAAGAATAAAAATCACAAAAGGTTTGATTAATCCCCACATGATCCAATATCAATCGATCATTTTGGTTATAAATCTGATTGATTTGAGATTTAACATAATTAGATTTCAATTGATTAGCCAGCAGCTTGCCAATTTTATCACTGTGAACATAAAAATCACTTCTTGTTTTCTTTAATTGGTTTACAATCGAGGACGAGAGTAGTAAACTGTGTTCCATTTGAAGTTCAGTTCTTTGTTTGTATAGCTCCTCAGAAGGAGCCATAACATATTTCTTATCAATTTCTTTAATCTTGTCCACAATTGCCATCTCCTCCTGCTTGTGTTTCTTCCTCAAAGCAACGGAATACGAAATAATCTGACCCCGAATATAGGCTTTAAAAGTGTCCCAAAGAGTGTTAACCGAAATATCTTCTGTATGGTTAATTATAAAAAAAAGCTCAATCTGTTCATTCATAAAATTAACAAAGTCCGAGTCCTGAAGCAACAGCGAATTAAAACGCCATTGTCTATTGTTTGGTATATTGGCCATAATTTTAATAGAAAGCTTAAGTGGAGCATGATCCGAAATGGTTATAGAATCATAATCACATTTAATCACTGAAGGAATGAGACGAGAATCAATAAAAAAATAATCAATTCTTGAATAGGAATGATGAACATGTGAAAAAAAGGAAAAATCTTTTTCCTGAGGATGCAGAAAACGCCAAATATCCGTCGACCCAGAATCAGAAAGGAAAAAATTAATCAAATTTGCAGATTTATTAGGTAAAGTCCGTAAAGGAGCCGAACGGTCCAAAGCTGGAGATAAACAGGTATTAAGATCTCCGCCCCAAATCAATGAAAACTCGTTCAAATTCGGAAACTGATCAAACAATGATTTATAAAATTCCGGACAATCCATATTAGGAGCATAAACATTAACCAAAACTACTTTTTTATTAAATAGTAAACCACTAACCAATAAAAATCTACCATTCGGATCAGAGATAATATCCTGTTGTATAAAAGTAACTGAGGAATCTATAAAAATAGAGACGCCTCGAATCTTAGCATTGGAGTTCGAATGAAATTGTTGTCCCTTCCAGAATTTGAAAAAACGTAGTCTGTCCCCCCTCCGTACATGGGTCTCTTGTAAAAATAAAATTTGTGCTTTAAGTCTCCGGAACACTTTAAAAACTTTTTTTCTTTTAATAGGATGATTAAGACCATTAGTATTCCAGGAGACAAAATTAATAATAGACTCCATAAATCCTAAAGTCAACCCACAACAAGGAGGATTGACAATAGGCGCGACCCACAAACCCGGAGAGGAAACAGAACATACAAAAGATACCGGGGAAAAGGACGCAACCAGTACTTCAATAATGTATATAGCCCAAAGAAAAACAAACTAAAACGTGAAGCCCCTCCCGCCACCCCCCAGCCCAAGACCCCAAGGCAAAATCTAAAGCAGACCCGCCAGAAAGAAGCAAGCGCTAAAACTACCCCCATGACTTCCGGTATACGCTCCCTAAAAAAAAGGTATAAATATGAAAAGGATCAGCTAATTGTAAAACAGTAAAAAAATAAGTAAAAAAAAGTTAGCTCAATTAGAATACACACAGAACAGAACAAAAGCCGGAAAATATATATTAAAAAAAACCACAATAAACCTCAAACTCATGAATAGACACAGCAACAAAAAAAATAGGATTATTAACATAAAGTGATTATAAAAAGCAAAACAGAATAAAATTTAAACAAAAACTACAAAATTTAAGGCCGCACAGGAAATACGTAAGATGACAAAAGGGAAGTAACCACCCAGAATCCCCTGGGAAAAGAAAGAAATGACGCAGTTAAAAAGAAAGTTTAGTAGCCATATTAAGAAATCGAAAGTAAACTTTTCTGCCCAAATAGGGCACAGAAAAGTTAAAACCAACCAATTCACAGCCTCCGATCGACGGAGAAAATTAAAAAGAAAGCAATTAAGATGTTGGAGATGAAAGTTGATCCAGATAACTCTGGGCATCCGATGGAGAATCAAAAAAACGAAGGGCTCCATCTGACATGCGAATCCTTAGACGTGCAGGGTACAGCAGCGCTGGTCTTAAATCCCTCTTATAGAATTCCGACATCACGGATCTGTAACGGACCTGTTGGTCCCAGATTGGTTTACTGAAATCTTCCACGAATCGGAACTTAAGATCCGAAAAATCAATGAAACCTTTAGATCGAGCGAATCGAAACAGTCTCTCCTTGTCTTGAAAGTAATGAAAACGTAAGATAACATGCCTAGGTCTATCTGACCTAGACGAGTATGATGGGATTCTGTGAACACGATCCAGTAGCGGTGGTTGGTCAGGAAATACAGTAGGGAATGCATCTTTTAAAAGTTGGGAGAAATATTTCATGGGGTTGTTACCTTCAGCGGCTTCCCTCACGCCAATCATTCGTAAATTCTGCCGTCGCATTCTAGATTCCAAGTCAGAGTTTTTAAAAGTCAAAAAGTCAAGTTTCTTCTTCATTACCTTAATTGTTTCTTCGATTTTCCCCATCTTAAGCTCACTTTGTTGCGCGAATTTTTGAAGATCAGATATAGCCGACTGATGTTCCGCAATACATGTTTGCATCTTATCAATTAAATCGGCAATTTTCTGGAAATTAGTTGAGATTTCCGTATGAATCAGGTCTTTAACAGGGCCTGCAATTTCCGTACGAATCATCTCCCTAACAGAGGTTGAAATTTCCCTCTGAATTAACTCCGCTATCGCTTTCAAAGTCACCGGTGATTCAGTCGGGGGGAGATCCGTAGCTTTCGGTTTAACCGGAGGTTTACCATCCTTGCCGTCTTTCTCGTTCTTAGACATAGCAGATCTAAGTTCCATCCAGTTGTCGGAGAATTCAGTTTAATTCAAAGTATTGTAAGAGTTGAAGCCTTAATGGTTAATTAAAGTATAGCTGACCATAGAGAAAAAAAACTCAGAGGTAATGGAGCGAGTCAAGAACGCGACTTCACTCCATGAGCGCTACCGGAAGTCCCCCGGATTTACATGACTGACAGTAGTGAAAACCAAGAGGAAGCTCTTGGCATGAAGAGGGAAGCCCTGAACACCGCCAAGACCAAAAGCCTTCAGGAGAACCATAACTGGGCCATCTTCTCTATGTTGCCCAAGGACAGACAGAGATGGAGGACCTTCACTGCTGCCCTAAACACCAGCACTGTAACAGGAAATTGATGATGATAATGTTTCCTGAATTACCTAACTGTCATAACACATTAATTAGAAATATTCTTAATAACTGCTAAATAACAAGCACTTTCTTTATTCCAAGTGTTTTAATCAACCTTGACCATAATTAACAACTGAGAATCACCTTCTGAGAAGGTCAATTAGATACAGCATTGAGGATTCACAAAAGAAAAGTGATCACGTCTCCATTCTCCTGGATGAGTGCAGCTTCAACTCAAATCCACCTTCATCAAAGAAACATGCTTGACTTGTACACCTAAATAGTCCACCACTGTGTCTGCAGAGTGTACAAACCATGAAATGCACCACAGCTTCTGGCCTGGGCAATTACAAAAACGCACTTTATTGCAGTCCAGGTGAGGAGGAGACGCCAGAGGCAGTGCAGCATGGCACTTGTGCTCATTTGGGGGTGGCCTCTCCTGTCAGTGCTGCCCTCCAGTGTTGGATTGGTAGAATTACAGGGTAGACAGCTGGGAACCATCCATTTGCAGGACTTGTCGCTTTCAGGGTCTTGGACTAAAAATGTGTTTTCTTGCACGACTTTTTTTTTGTTTCTCTCTCTGTCCCCCTCTTTATTCCGAATGCACATGCATGTTTTGGCACCTTGGCCCCAGAGAAACACTTTCTCGTTCGGCTGTATGGTTTGAATGATAATTAAACTGGATTTGATTTGATGTTAAACTGAAACAGCTACCAAGGACAAGGAACACCACCATCTGCATTTCCACACCATCCAGACCTGGAAATACATTCCCAGTCCTTTATTATCACTGGTATATATTCTCGAACTCCATCCTAATAGAACTATGAAAGCACCTCAGTCAGACAGACTACAAAGGTTCAATGAGGCACCTCATCATTACTTTCCCAAAGGTTTATGAGTGACAAGTAATCGCTGATCTTGCCAACATGCTAACTTTTCAAAGGAAGGCATTTTTGATGGGCTTGAGAAGGATTCTGCTCAGTCAGGAGTCTTGAAGTCAGTTCTAAAAGATACACTGGCTAAGCTAGATATGAAAATTAAAAGTTTGCCAATGGATGCTTAAAGGCATGGAATGAAAAGAAAAAAGTCTTGCTTAATCCATACTTGTTAATTATGTGCCACGTTGTCCGATGTGGGAGATTATGGTCCTTCCAAGACCATGAGTGTTCTTAGCAATTTTTTCTAAAAAAGTAGATTGCCATTGCCTTCTTCCGGGCAGTGCCTTTACAAAACAGGTGACTGACATCATTATCAATACTTCTCAGAGACTGCCTGCCTGGCATCAGTGATCGCATAACCAAGACTTGTGATATGCAACATCTGTTCATATGACTATCCACCACCTGCTCCCATGGCTTCATGTGATCCTGATCTGGGGGCTGAGTAGATGCTACACCTTGCCCAAGGGTGAGCTGCAGGCTAGCAGAGGGAAGGAGTGCCTTACACCTCCTTTGGTAGAGACGTATCCCCAACCCAACACATTAGGAAATAAAAATCCAAAGAAGTTAAGTATTAATGCTTTAACAAGTAGCAAGTCTGATGATTTGGAGAATTTAAAAAATGTAGCAGTGGACAGAATAAATATGGGTCCCATAGAAACAACAATATAGGAGCTATTCTGGAGAAGAAAGATGAATAGAAAAAAATCAAACAATGCATAAAGCAGAAGCAGAGATGGGCCAATGATCAAATGACAGTGATATACTTTAAGTTATTAATATCACCAAGGAGAAAACACCGAAGTTACCGGAAATAAAGCACGATAGTTTTAAAAGAGGTGGCCGTGGAAATAAAAAGGCAGATGAAGTACAATGCAAGAAAACATGAGGTTATGGTAAGAACAGTACAATGAAATATTCTTCAAATGTTAAGAACTCAGGTGCCAGAAGTAAATACATCAAGCAATTCGAAGGCAAACAGGATATTTGCTTTACTGCAAAGGGGATGAAGAATAAAATAACAAAGTCAATGAAATTGTGTAGGGCTTTGGGAAGACTTCAGTTGGAGCATCAAGTACAATTTTGATTTGCACTGAAAGAGACTTGCTAGGCAGAGTCACTGCAATATAGATTCACTGGACTGACTTCTCAGAAGACAGAGTTATCAAACAGGAAATGAAGTAGGAATGGTCTAAACTCAATAAGGCTTAGAAGGAGAAGTTTCAACTCGTATCCTAAGTAGACAGCGTAAAAATAAATTTCCCACATCTTACTCGTGTCCTTTGCCCATAATTTCATATCTGCATACCTGGTTCTCAAAATGTATGCTAATGGAACAACAACATCTCTTTAGCTTATCTAAAATCATAAAAGCCAGGACCAACAGCTACGGGATAGCTTCTTTCTACAAGCCATTAGACTTATAAATTCACATGACTGTACACTGCAACAGAGTCACAACGCAAGGATCTTTACTCCCTCGCATTCTGGGACGGATGTAAGATTTAAATAAATTCAGATTCACAATCTGTATATCTCCCTCAAACATACTCAACAGAAAGCAGTTCTATCTTCTCCATTCTAATCTTATCATCACTGCTTAGTTATCTTTCATCGCTGTTTAGATATCCATCTTATCTTGGGTCAAGATGAGCTTCTCACAAGGAACCAGCACCTCACCCCTCCAAATAAAATCGATTTTTTTGACAGTCAGCACAGAAAAAGGTCCTTCAACCATCTAGTCTGTGCCAAGTTATTTAAACTGCCTACTCACATCAACCTGGATCAGGCCATAACCCTCCATACCCCTACCATGCATGTACCTATCCAAACTTCTCTTCAATGTTGAAATCCAGCTCGCATGCACCACTTGTGCTGGCAGCTCATTCTACACTCTCATCGCCCTCTGAGTGAAGAAGTTTCCCTCACGTTCCCCTAAAATATTTCACCTTTCACCCTTAACCATGACCTCTGGTTGTATTACCGCCCAACCTCAGTGGAAAAGGCCTGCTTGCATTTATCCTATCTATACCCCTCATAATCTGGTAAACCTCGATCAAGTCTCCCCTCAATCTTCTGTGTTCCAAGGAATAAAGACCTAACCTATTTAATCTTTCCTTATAACTCCAGTCCTCCAGTACCAGCAACATCCTTGTAAATTTCCCCTGTACTCTTTCAACCTTATTTACATCTTTCCTTTAGGTAGGTGACCAAAACTGCTCATAATACTCCAAATAACATCTCACCAGTGTCTTGTACAACTTCAATATACAGACATCCCACCCTGTAAAAACTCATTTCAGGGAGGTAGCACCATCAGTTTGCGGGAAACTCCCGGAACTTCCGGGACAGGTGGGATGTCTGCAATAGAGTAGTTCCTTAGCAGCTAGCCAGCTGGTTTAAATAACGTTAGCTACGCTAATGAACGAATGACACCCGTTAAACTCACCTCAACATGTCTTTTACATTTTAACCCACCATGGGCAATAGAAAAGTCAATGTTGCAAACAGTTCAGCGAGCAACACTGCCATTATTTTTGACGCCTATTAGGCAGGGGTACACTTTAGGGGTACGTCTGGGGTGACGTACGTTTTATATTTTCTTTTTTTGGAACACTCTGCCATGGCGCTCTCTCTCTCTCTCTCTCGCTCACTCTCAAAAAAAAATCGATTTCCGGGATATTGTATATAATTTGCGGGCATCAGGGAGCCACTATCAATATGCGGGAGACTCCCGAAACTTCCGGGAGAGGTGGGATATCTGAATATACAGTGTCAATTCATGGAAAGACTTTCCCAGCAAAGAGGCAGCTGTTGTGGGAGGCTAAAACACATCATAAACCAACTGATTCTTTGCAATCATAGGAAGTGATGGTACAGAAAGCAGCCATTTTGTTCACTGAGTCTATGCTTGCAAAAAGCGATGTTCAACTTAACCCGCACATGTGAGTTCATCGAGGGCCTTGTAGGTTGAAAGTACTTGGAGTATTGTCAACAGTTTTGGGCCTCGTATCTCAGAAAGGATGTGTTGTCATTGGAGAGAGAGTCCAGAGAAGATTCATGAGGATGATTCTGGGAACGAAGGGGTGAGCATACAAGGAACGCTTGGCAGCTTTGGGCCTGGACTCACTGGAATTTAGAAGGATGCAGGGGATCTCATTAAAGTCTACTGAATATTGAAAGGACTAGATAAGATGGATGTGGGAGGATGGTGGCGGTATCCAGAACTAGAGGGCAGAGCCTCAAAATTGACTTTTAGAACATAGGTAAGGAGGAATTTTTTTAGCCAGAGTGTATTGAATTTATGGAATGCTCTGCCAGACTGCAGTGGAGGTAAAGACAGTGGGTATATTTAAGGCGTAAGTTGATAAGTTTCCTAATTGGTCAGGGCATCAAAGAATATGATGAGAAAGCAGGTGTATGGGGCTGAGTGGAATCTGGGATCAGTCATGACGGAATGGCAAAGCAGACTTGATTGGCTGAATGGCCTAATTCTGCTCCTCTGTCTTGTGGTTTTATACATAAAGCTTGAAGCACACGGTATATAAAAAAGAGCAGTGAAATTGAACATGGAAGAAAAGGGCCTTGAACATAGCAGACAATAACTGGAACTACGCACTATGAACCATGTGCATCCTAACTTTTACCCAAGTGGGTGAAATTGTGTGGCTTATAAAGAACAAACAAGAGAAAATCTGAAGATCCTGGAAATCCAAGCAACATGCTGGAGGAACTCAGCAGGTCAGGCAGCGTCTATGGAAAAGAGTAAACAGTTGACGTTTCATGCCGAGACCCTTCATCACAACTGGAGAAAAAAGATGAGAAGTCAGGGAGGGTCTTCTTATCTTTATTCTCCAATCCTGATGAAGAGTATCAGCCCGAAACGTTGACTGTTTACTCTTTTCCATAGACACAGCCTGGCCTGCTGAGCTCCTCCAGCATTTTGTGTGTGTTGCTTGGCTTATAAAGAAACTCTGCAAAGATTTGCAACACAGAGGACTTCAAAACGGTGTGACACTCTACTCCCAATTGTGCTCTATTCCTTTAAGATGTTAGAAAACTTACATGCTCTACAGATATAGAACAATTTAGAAACAGCTTCTTCCCCTCTGCCATCTGATTTCTGAATGGACATTGAACCCATGAACACGGCCCCACTAATTTTTTTCTGTTTTTGCATTACTTATTTAACTATTTTATACTTACTGTAATTCAGTTTTCTTTTACTCTCTATTATCATGTGTTGCATTGTAATGCTGCTACAAAGTGAACAAGCTTCAAGACGTACGCTGGTGATATTAAATCTGATTCTGATTCTTATGGTGGCCCTCTGAGTTGACTCAAACTTCTTGTTTGACTTGGCCCCTCAATGCCTACTATTAGTAGGAACCCAGAGTGCAGTCCCTCCACACAGAACCTTTGCTTTGACTGCACCGAGCATCCCCTGGCATGTACTCCCATGGCCTGGAATATGTCCGAATGAATCATTTTTAATTACGCAATGAATGCTCTAATCTTTATTAAGTTATCCAAAACAATAACAGCATGCACCAGCCACAGATGGGAGTTCTGTAAATTAAACTGAACACCCGTTATTAAATAACTAATATTCAGCAATAAAGAAATTATGGATTGATATTAGAACTTACTGTGCGGTTTCTGATGTACAGAAATACCTTCTGGGTCTGCGCAGGACCACTGATAATGTCTGGGAAACAGGCTGCTTCCTGTGATGTCATGCGATCGTGAGGTAGACGACTTTGGAAAGCAGCACCCTCAACACCTGATAAGAATGAACTTACAGAATTAGTGCAATAAAGCTTTTAACCTTGGACCATGAAGAAATATGACAAAAACCTTAGGCTTCAATTAAAAATAAAATCTGATAGGTAACACCATGTAAGGATTGATAACTGCTAGCCTTAACAAGACTAGTCCAGGAAGCTCTCCATGCGCTTTCTGAAATCTGTTCTAAACAAGCCCCCATGATCAAACCATGATCGCCAGGTTCCCAAGCGCAGATCAAACATCAGGTGAAGATATTGTGGACCCCAAAAAACCCAATAGTCCTCAACACCTTCCTTCCTCACAAACACTGCCTGCGACATAAAAGTAAACAGAACACAAATTAAAAAGCGCAGAAAATTAAAAATAAATAAAAGTAATTTAAAAATACATACCTGCGATCGACCCTGCCAGATTGATGTTGCTCCAATGCACTGCGGGAACGAACGTAAAAACATTCACACGCATGCGCACACTACTCGTTTCCCTAATTTCCGCGGTTTTTATATTAAAACAACTTTAATGTAACATTTATATAAGTTTTTTTTAAATAGAAATTTAATGCCTGGCAGGTAATTACAAGATTGAGAATCGTTGAAAGGGTTGCCAGGGTAGTGTCCACAAATCACGATGGCTTGGCAATATTGAATCTCATTTTGGCAGGCTCATTCCATGACACCTGCTCTTAAACGCTTTCACTGAATTAATTATATTGCCAATTATTAAATTATTTAAGCATGACCCTCCTACACCTCCCCATATGTGCCTCCTGCTGCCTGCCAAAAATACAAATGATTTAACAACAAAAAATCAATACATTTGTCTGTCAATCCAACTTGGAATTGATTGCTTGGTTAGTAACTCTAAATGTTGTTATTTTGACTATAGACTACAAAGTTCAAAGCTCGAAGTAAGTTTATTATCAAAGTACGTATATGTCACCATATACTACCCTGAGATTCATTTTCTTGCAGATATTCATAGTAGGACAAAGAAATACAACAGAATCAACTACAAAGATTGACAAACAACCAATGTGTAAATACAAAAAACTAATAATAATAATAAATACACAAGCAAACAAATAAAACTGAGAACATGAGTTTGAGAGTCCTTAATTCATAGATTGTGTTTAGTGATGAGATGCATGAAACTACCCACACTGGTTCAGGATTCTTATAGTTGAAGGGTGATAACTGTCCTTGAACCTGGTGGTGTGTGACCTTTATCTCCTTCCCTACTGCAGCAGCAAGAAAAGTGCATGGCTTGAATATACAGGAACTTCCTCTGGCATTTGTAAGTATTTGTTTTAAAGATTAGTTTTATTTGTCACATGTACATCAAAACATACAGTGAAAGTGTGCCGTTTCACTGTAAAATCAAATCAGCAAGGAATGTGCTGGGCGGCCTGCAAAAAGTCGTGCAGAAGTACACTAAAATCTTTTGCACAATCTTTGGGGTTACTGAATGCAAATTAATACTTCCTGAAATTTACATTAAAACTACAAAGATATAAATAGACAAAAGCCACAACCTATCAGACAATTATTTCAAAAACGGATATTTAAAATCCTTCAGAATAGAAAGAAAAAGCAGATTCCCAATATCGACTTTATGGTGCAGTCCATGAACCATTAGGCAATACCAAAACTGCATGACCTGCTCAGGATGACATCAACTTAAGTAGCAAAAGCTGTATAAGAATTGACCTTGGTAGTCCTAAGGGAAGAAGGGAAGCAGTGGAAAGAAAAAACAAACTACAGTAACCGTAATTATTCTAGGAGTCCTCATACACGGTTTCTGTATTGTCAACTGATGCCAAGCTGTAAAAGCGAATTATATTCAAGTAACTCTACATTCAAAGAACTTGCTGATCACCATCTCATAATGCTGACAGCAGCTGGGTTGCCAATATTTATATGCCTATACCGTGGCAACAGGAAATAGGGAAAGAAATGGGTGGAGGGAGAAATAAAACCACATGAAAATAAAATTTGATTACAAATATTTCAGCATCTTTTATCATGCATAATTCTAAAGTTTTTTTTAAAGAGTCATCCATTGTATTGTTGGATACATCCAGATGAACTAGCACAAATACACAACTGCTAGTTTAAAAGCTCTCTCCGTCACAACTATGAAAAATATAGACTTCCTATAATTTTCCCCACACTGTAAATACAACCCCCATTTCTGTGTAGTAAAAGCCTTTTCTTTACTCTGCTTTTCTCTATCACTTTTACTGCTCTCAAACAAGCCCAAGACCATCTAATATTTAAATATTCACTCCATATCTGGGAGAGATAACCCGAAGTCTGCTCACAATCCCTACAGGTTTGCAATAAACATGCAACCAAATACTTCTTACTTTCAAAAAATAAATCTAATTTTAGTAAAATTATTGTTCTTCTGATCAGCTTCCTCTCGAATGTTCACAATCGCATTATACCCTCAATTACAAATCATTAGCGTCTTTTAATCCCATATTCTCAAAGCTTTTTTCCCTTTCCAGTCGTTTTCTCCACAGATAAAATCATGCATACGCATAACGCATGACACTTTTGGATTAGACTGTTTAATTGTCATTATCTTACTGTTTAATTCTTTGCAGCTTAACAAATTACCTGTTGGTATTTTTTATAACTACTTATATACATGTAACTGCTTAATATGCTTCCTAGTGGTCACAGTATGTATATGCAACTGTTCAGTGTGTTCCCTGGTGGTTACATTTCTTTGCATTCTGAAAAGTTCTGGAAGTTTCTCTGGTGTTCCATTATTTGAATAAGACCTATCTGGCCAACTCTTATCTGCGAATTTGAATGGAATGTTTCTTATCTATGCAGTATTAGAAGCTGACCTCGAAACTTGCCACCATCTTTTTACTTCTCCCTTCCTTCACTTACGAGAGCTCTATTGATGTCCATTTTTCAACTTCTATTGTTCTATTAATGCTTAATAAAACAATCGCAAAGCAACAAATTTTGTGCCTCTTTCCTGACTTCTGAAAGAACCTTTGATTGAAAGCATCAGAATCCAACAACATGGAAATGCGAGACAGTAACCAAATGAATGGTAGCAAAGCTTGAGCAAGATTACCACCATCAACTGAACCTCAAATTCCCTTTGCGACACATACACTAAAATGCTGGAGGAACTCAGCAGGTCTGGCTACATCTATTGTATTGTATTGAGATCAGCACGAAACAGACCCTTCTGGTCCTTTGAGTCATGCCGTACAACAACCTTCGATTTTAATTAAGGGGCAATTTACAGCCACCAATTAACCTACCAACTGTGGACTGAGGGAAGAAACCGGAGCACCTGGAGGAAACCCACATGACCACGGGGGGAGTGGGGGAACATACAAATTCCTTGCAGGCAGTGGTGGGATTTGAACCTGAATCACTGGTACTTTAAAACATTGTGCTAACCACTACACTACTGTGCTGTCACATCTATGAAGGGAAATGGGACCAATATGGTCTTTCCAGCATTTGCAGTGCCTAGAAGGTTTTTAAATTCCCTTTATCTCTTTGATTCCAAATCACATTGGTCACCAATCAAATGCTTGAACATAGCACGAAGAGACAATCACAGCTTTAACCCTTCATTGAGGACATCAGCCATCAATGAGATTGCAAGATGGGTCTGTCTTTTTATATTGTTTGATTTTTTTTTAATTGACAAATTTTAAAAATTTGGGAAGGTGATGAAATATTGCACACCAGAATTACATGAAGTTTTGTACTGAAGAAAATGATTAAATTATGCATAATCTAGTGGAATAACACATCTGAGGACTGGATCTGGTAAGATCGGAAACAAGCCAATTATCAGTCCAAATCTGAATTAAGACGTTTCCCAAGGTTGTAATACCAGAGGGCACGCATTGAAGGCGGGGGGGGGGGTAGGTTCAAAGGGAATGTGAGGGGTAAGTCATGGATGCCTGGAATGCACTGCCTGGTATAGTGGTAGAGGCAAATACATTGGAGGCTTTTAAGAGACGTTTGGATAGGCGCATGGATGTAAGATGGAGGGACCCAGACATGGTGTAGGTAGGAGGGTGCTTGGGTGTTTTTGATTTGCTTTTAGCTGATTCAGCAGAGCACTGTGGGCCAAATGGTCTGCTCCTGTTCTACGTTCTAAAGTATCTGTTGAGACTGGTGGATGACTCAGTGAGGGGGGAGGGTGATATTACTGAAGAACCATCAGGTACCAAAGAACCAACCTGCAGAAGTTCAAGTGAATAGAGGCAGAAACTTCCACAAGCTTTGCTTCCTATATATACCAGAATTTTATGCCTTGCCATAAAAGCAAGGTCCCATTTTGACTTGATACAAGTCATCAACCCAAAACATCACTGCAGGGAATAATTGAACCCACGAGTTGCTTTATCCCTCTTTAAATAGTCAGAAACCCTCAAGGACACCACTGATAGAAGAGAATATGTGCATGCAGGATTTAAAAAAGGGGAAAATTCAAGATTGGTCAGTTTTTGTACTCAATTAAAGCAAGTAACCGAGCACTTGCCAGCTAGTGGTGTGGCAGCCGCACTGGACTTCGAGGCAAGTGGTCCCAGGCTCGAATCCGGCCGGCTCCTTTCACGCTTTTCATCCGTGCTGGGATGAGCTTTGAGCTAGCAACTCAGCCTTGTACAAAAAACAGATAAAAATGCTAAAGAAATGGCAAGGTTGCTGCCCAATGCACCACAAGGTATGGAAAGGAACAACAACTGAGTCCTTGGGATTAAAGGAGTTTCATAAAGGAAATGGATGCATATAGTTGTTAGCCAATGTTTTCAGGTGAAATTTACAAGGCATAGTCTGGCAAGTTACATATGAACTCCATTTTTCAGGGGTAGAGGTCTGAGACTAAAAGCCCCTTGCAGATCATTGCAGTTATTTGTAATCTGTGCTGTCGTTTGAGAGATAAATATTAACCTGGTCACTGAGGTGAATTACCCTATATTTCAAAACAACTTTTAAGATAGTTGGACATGTACAAGGATTGGGAAGATTAGAAGGATGTGGGCCAAATGCTGGCCATTGGGACTAACTTAGACGGGGCATCCTCGTTAGTCAAAGGCCCAGTTTCTAACTTCCGCTGAGGCCCCACCTCCCCCTCGTACCCCATCTGTTACTCATTTTTATGCACACATTCTTTCTCTCACTCTCCTTTTTCTCCCTCTGTCCCTCTGAATATACCTCTTGCCCATCCTCTGGGTCACCCCCCCCCCCGTCTTTCTTCCCGGACCTCCTGTCCCATGATCCTCTCATATCCCCTTTTGCCTATCACCTGTCCAGCTCTCGGCTCTATCGCTCCCCCTCCTGTCTTCTCCTATCATTTTGCATCTCCCCCTTCCCCTTTCAAATCCCTTACTCACTCTTCCTTCAGTTAGTCCTGACGAAGGGTCTCGGCCTGAAACGTCAACTGCGCCTCTTCCTATAGATGCTGCTTGGCCTGCTGCGTTCACCAGCAACTTTGATGTATGTTGCCCAGTTTCTATGTTGCTTAACACCATGGCTATAATGGATTGGGATCTTTTATATCTATCCGAGATAGCATCCATTTAAGAAGTCAGCAACTCTGACGATGCAGGCATGTCAGCCTAAACTACTGTGCTTTAGGCTCTGGTGTGGGGCTTGAACTTGTAACCTCCATTTCAGGTCATTGTAGTTAGCAGATCTGGTTTCCTGCATTCCCATGGATGGGAATGTGCAGTTATTAAATTGCATAATTAAACTCATGATTTGTAACTTGGGAGTTTAAGTAGTAGTAGTATTGGGAATTGTTTTGGTCAAACTTGTAAGTCTAAAGCAACAGTTTGGGGGAAACCTGATATTCCATGCACAACATAATCCTCTTCAGTGGCTCGAGGGTTTCTTCAACTCTCCCGTCCCACTATGTAGAAACCAAATTTAATAAATTTACATACCAGATGGTTCTTCTGGATCACTTTCAATCTCTTCCTCAGGTGGTGGAGGCTGAGGTGGCGGCACCTGCTTCTTTTCCTTTTCAGCCTTTGCATTGCGTTCTTCTTCTGAATAATATTCATCTTCTGATAGGTTTGCTAAGCTCTCATCCATTTCTCTATACTCAACCTGCAAAGAAAATTGCATGGAAAATGCACAACCTTGAGCTGTAGGTCAATTCCATAGACGAAGATACAGGCACAAGATAGGCAAAGACCACCTCAACATAAATATTGCTCCCCATTACCTTCTGGTTTAGTGAGTGAATATACAATAAACTAAATAGATGAGCTAATACTGAGCATTGTTTGAAGGTAGAAACAGTGAAGACTCAAAGGACTCAATAGTTTATATAAACAGATTACTAAAATCCCGTGGATGGGTAGAGACAAAATGCTGGCCTTTTAAATCTCGATCACTAGACCAGATGAGATTTTGCTAAGTAATGCAAAGTCCTGGTTAGACGACATGTTGAACAATTCCGGTTAGCGCAATGTAGAGAGAGTGCCCTGCAGATTCACTAGAATGAAGCTGAAGACCAAATGTTAAATCACTAAGAAAGGTTATACAAACTAGGGTTCCATTTCCTATAAGCCAGTGGGTAACCACAAGAACATAAGAAATGAGGCCCTCCACTGGCCAGGGTCAACTATGGATGCTACGTCACAGCTGTGTACCTAATACACAAGCAGGGCAGTGCGATAGGCAGAGAAAGCTTTTGCCTTTATAGCGGGTTCCCCTCCTCCGCCGATCTGAGTCCAAAGGAACAGCAGAGATGGATAGAGTTTGGCACCAGCAGCATCAAAGGAATTGCCATTCAGTGTTGAACTCAACGATGGACTCCCTCAGGGACTCCAGCTCTGGATTTTTCCCTTGGAGTTTACTCCCGAAGCCTTCCTCATGAGGAGGCGGAGGTTTGAGAGCATTTTCCTTCTCCTAGAAGAGCTGTCCACAATGGAGAACGAACCCCGTCTGCCTGAAGTGACTGGTTTTAAAGGTGCCGGTAGCCCATTTTTGCTCCTTCTCCTGTCAATGGAAACGGTTCTGCCAGGCTTAGTAGCTAAGCCACATGTGAAGGCCAGGAGCTGGACCTGGCTGTCAGGTTATCTGAGATGCACGCCATTGAGAGCATTTAATAGTTGGTGGGAACTTATCCCCACTGCCTCCCCTGACTATAACCTTAAGGGACCAGCATGAGAAACAGGAGTTCACTAAATGGCACTTGAACCTGCAGCACCATTCAACAAGCTTCTGTATGTTAAGACCATTTTGACTCCTTTGTATCCAACAATTTATTAATCAATCTTCAAAATACTTGGATTACTCAGCAGGCACAACTCTTCCAGATAAAGAATGCCAAAAAGCTTACTACCCACTACGTGAGAAGATGAGTTTATCAGCTTATCCAAAGAACATGAATCTGAGGGGTATTTTTTCCTACAGAGGGTGGTGGTTATCTGAAATGAGTTGCCAGAGGTAGTGGTAGAGACAGATACAATTACAAAATTTAAAAGGTAGTTGGCAGGTGCTTAGGATAAGACAGCACAGTATTAAAAATCTAAAATATATTCAAATGCCAGAAAGCGGAAATAAAAGCCAGAAAATGCAGGCAATAGCGAAAAAAACTGAATGCTGGAAGAACTCAGTACAGGTGTCCCCCGCTTTTCGAACGTTCGCTTTACAAAATCTCACTGTTACGAAAGACCTACATTAGTCACCTGTTTTCGCTAACAGAAGGTGTTTTCACTGTTACGAAAAAAGGCAGTGCGCAAAAAAAAAATCAGTCGCTCTCCCACCGGATTTGGAACTGCATTCTCGCCAGCACTGCTTAAACACGTGCCTGTGAGCAGCCGTTAGCAAGATGAGTTCTAAGGTATCGGAAAAGCCTGAAAGAGCTTGTAAGGGTGTTACACTTAGCGTAAAACTAGACATAATTAAGCATTTCGATCGTGGTGAATGAAGTAAGGACAAAGTGAGTTTGGCTTGTGGAAGCTGACGAAGATGATGTTGAAGAGGTTTTGGCATCCCGTGACCAAGAACTGATAGATGAAGAGCTGATGCAATTGGAAGAGGAAAGGATAACAATCAAAACTGAATGCAGTAACGAACGGACCGAAAGTGAAGTCATCCAGGAACTGAACCTGAAGCAACTGAGAGAGATTTTCACTGCAATGATAAAGTACGACTTTAATTTTGAAAGGGTACGTTGGTATAGGGCATATTTGCAGGATGGTTTGAGTCCTTACAAAGAACTGTATGATCTAAAAATGCGCAAGGCTAAGCAGTCAAGCAAGCCTTCAGCAGACGACGAACCTCGACCTTCGACATCGATGCAGGGAGTCATAGGAGAAGATGACCTGCCTGCCCTGATGGAAACAGACAACACCCTAGTGTCCCACCACCCCAACCCCCGGGCCACGGACAGATACCTATCCATGAAGAATGCAGCAGTAGCCGGGAGGCACCCAGCATATCTTTAAGAAAAAAAAGCCAAAATAAACAAGCTAATTAATTACGTGCCGGGCAGCACCTAATTAATTAGCTTGTTTATTTTGGCTTTTTTCTTAAAGATGTGCTGAGTGCGTTCCAGCTACCGCTGTACCACTGCATGCTTCGCGGATCGGTATCAGGTTGCTGCCCGGAGGGTGGGGCTACTGCACCAACCCAACCTCCGACGATTCAGCCTAACACACCATCATCAGTGTGCTCGATGTCTTCCCGATTCCCGTAAGTGATACTACACTGTACATACATTATTTCTACTTTATATAGGCTGTGTATTTTTAGGTGTTATTTGGTATGATTTGGCAGCTTCATAGCCTAAAGGTTACTGGAGAGAGTGTTTCTGCTGAGAGCGCTTGCGCCATGTTTCTGCCGAGAGTGCTTGTGTGAGATTTTCGCTACGGAGAACAGTGTGGCAATGTATTTCTACTTTATATAGGCTGTGTATTCATATCATTCCTGCTTTTACTATATGTTACTGTTATTTTAGGTTTTATGTGTTATTTGGCATGATTTGGTAGGTTATTTTTGGGTCTGCGAACACTCACCACTTTTTCCCCTATAAATTAGTGGTAATTGCTTCTTCGCTTTACCACATTCCGGCTTACGACCGTTTCATAGGAACGCTCTACCTTCGGATAGTGGGGGAAGCCTGTAGTTCAGACAGTACTTGTGAAGCATTTTGTCTATCATGATGCAGGATCTCGTCCAGAAACGCCAACAAACACCTTTTGCCCTCACAGATGGTGTTTGATCCATAGATACCTACCACCATATTTTTGTTTTGGGTTTCAGTACGCAGCTTTGTCCTGTGCAAATGGCAGATTAGGCTGCCTCAGTGGGAGAAAGAAATCAAAGTAAGAGTCACTGATCTTTTATCAGCCTTCGGATAGAAGGCTAGCAGAAGGACAGACAACTCTTGTGGTGTTTGTTTCAAACAGTTAAAAGCACAATCTGCTGGAGAAACTCAGTGGGACAAGCAGCACCTGAAGGCAGGGGAGGAAATGTTGCTGTTTTGGGGCAAGACCCTCTGTCAAGATGGGGATTAGAAGACAGCCAGTTTAAAAAAAGAGGAAGGGGTAAGATGGGTTAGTGGATGACAGGTAGACAAGGAAAGAGTGGGAATGACTCTTCTTGCATGATAAACATCTAACTTTCTGTGACATACAAGGACATTTGTATCTCTCTAAAGACAATTTTGTAGTTGTCCATTATCAGAAAAAGTCAATTCTTCTACTCTTCCTATCAAAGCAAAACAATCCCTCATTTGACCTCATTATACTCATCAGCAATTTTCCACTCTAATCAGCCATCCTGTCTACACTCCTCTACTTCATGCCATATGTCAGCACACATCCTGACCTCTCTTTGCAGAACTAACTCATACATCAAAGCTCCACTTGATTCTCTATGCATTTGGCGCCCCAACAGATGACATTTTTTCCTTCTTTTCACTGGTCAAAATAACAGACTTCAATAGCTCCTGGGTTCTAATACCCCTCGAGATTTCTTCCTTTCACTTTTCTCTGATCTGCACCCAACCCTAGTTCCATGACCTGCCATATTTTCACCATCCTTTCTTATTGATTCCACCACTTCCACTTTTGTGCTGAATTCTTTGACCAGAAGTCCCCACCCAAGATGGCAGATCATCCATGTCCAGAGATCCTATTCCACATGAATTCCTCCACTAGCCCCTTATCTCCTCTAAATCTCCTTACTGTTAACTGCTGATGGTACATTAACCATCGCTGACTCACTCTAACCTAACATTGTCATCAAATTGCCATCAAGGGTGGTGCAGCTGTAGTCTGGAAAACCAGTCCCCATCTTGCACATAGTCATAGATCTAATTTCTTTGAGGATCATGGAAAGCCCATTCCTACCTCCCAACACCTACAAGCAGAATTGCCCGAGTCAAGCCATTGTTGCAGCCTGTTCTTGCCCCTCCCCCACTCCCACTGTACTTGTTTTTCCCTACCTTGACTCCATGCTTTCTCCTTTGATCACCACCTTCCTACTCAAGTCCATAACAGTTCAAATGATTTCTGCCATCGTGATCTTTCCCAGTTCCCTGGTCCAACCAGTTCATCTTCAGAGACTTGCAACCTCACAATACCTCTACTCCATTGGTTCCCTTCTACCCTCCCATTCATTCACTTGGTGGAATTTGTCCTCACCGTGAACTTGTCTTCCATTCCATTCACTGTCTTCATTTCAAAAGATGCACATAAGCTATGCCTGTTTTTGTTCTGAGATATTTGGGTCCACTTCCCTCAAATCTTTATCTGGTACATCCAACAAATGTGTTAAAGCCATTTCCTACACTCCAAGAACCCAACAATTTCATTACTTTTTGCTGCCAATTTCCATTCTACTTTCACCTTTACATTGATCATTCCCTTTTCAGATCTCTGCCTCCATCTCAGGGGATAGATTACCCACAAACACACACACACACACACAAAGACTCCTACATCCGTCTAAACTTCCTCCACTCTATTTTCCTAGTTCCTCCATCTCAGCCACATTTACACAGATAAAAAGACCCTCTGCACAGGTGCCTCTGAAATATTCTCCTTCCTCCTAAACCAGCGCTTCCCCTTTACCAATTGACAAAGTTTTTGACTGTATCTACGGTATTTGCTTCACCTGCTCTCAGCCCCTCTCTTGGACAAGGCAAGATCCCATGCTTATCGCCTTCCATACCACCAGCCTCCATAATCAATTTTCGTCCTTTTGTCATGCATTAAATGTTATAAAACATTAGATGAAAATCTGAGCAGCTCCAAGTAACACTTTAGCTCGCAGCATGTAAAGTGTCAAGGTGTCTGTACAAATTAAACATTGTAGGTTTGTTAATGTCTAAAGTTTGCTGATAGCAGCTGGAGTCTTTCCCAGCCTCAAGGCACCAGTAGCATGAGGAAGTCTGTCAATGAACACGTTGTTTGAATGAAAGAAACCATTCTGGGTTAGTGGCATGAGAGCAAAAGATCGAAGAGTTAGTCTATTGCTGTGTGTCTTGCTATGCTAGTGGAACTCCTTATTTATTTGGGTACCTTTTGACTCGATTCTTGGGACTTCACCTAGACTGAAGAATCTTGATCAATTGGTGCCTAGAAGCCACATCCAGGGTGATTTCACAAATCAGAATTTGGAATTCATCCGACGACAGCAACAATCATGTGGACACTATGAATTGTGAGCCCTGCAATTGTTGTGGAAACCTTTGTAACTTACTACATAGTATTTAATGTGGCTTATGATAATGTAACACCCTGGGAAAGGTTTCACTGCTAGTGTAATAGTTTCTCTGTAGCAGCAGTGTTTGGGTTACGAATAGGGATAACGGGGGCTTTGGAATGTGCGGTGTCCAATGAGGGGAGTGTTTTTCTTGCTTGTGTGCCTGAGAACGAGGGATTCGCGGGTTTTTGTTAGGCAGAAGATGGAGAGAGAAGAGGCCAGGATGGAGAGGTCATAGACTGCAGGACAGAGTGACTTGGAATGGGGTCGGGAGTCAACAACACCCAGGGGAAATTGATGAAGAACGGACGGGAAAATTGTGAGCTCCAACGTGCACATTAGACTGTTTCATTAAAATGGGTCCTTTCCCTTTTTGTTTTCTTTACTAACCTTATAGTCAAATTTAAGAATTATAAAGCTCAATTGTTTAATTGCATATGGAGTACTGTTTGCTATTTCGTGTACCTGATTTGTAACGGGGAAAACATCACGCAGCATCCACACAAACCAGATTTCACTAGTTTGGCGGGCCAGAAACTGTCTTCCCCTAGATTAACAGCACTGGCTGAACCTGAGGGTTACAATAATAAATTAGGCTTATGTTACTTTGTTACGCTTGTACTCATAACACCACATTTCCCAGACTCTCGAATTATTTGGGTCTTTTGGGTCTGATCAACCCAGCCCATTACACCTTTCCAACAACAAGATTCTCCTACCATAAAGCATTCTCCTTCGGCCCTTCACTTACAGCAGTTGAAATGGATCAATCACTGCTTTCAAAACACCCAACCTGATTCCCTATACTCTAACCTTGTAGGCCAAGTTCCTGTATGGAGTTTAGACAATGGCCCTGAGCTCTGCTAGTCACAGCCTTACATTATGCAAGGAGGGAATGTGCCACATAAATAGCAAATCATAATTTTTTTTTAAAAGGGCACGAAAACATAAGAATTAATTTTCAATTCAGAATCAGAAACAGGTTTAATATCACTGACATATCATGAAATTTGTTAGCTTAGCGGCAGCAGTACCAATACATGATAAATAGAAGAAAAAATGTTAAAAATGAATTACAGTAAGTATATATATGCATATTAAATTAAAAGTAGTAGAGCAAAAACAGAAATAATAAAAAAAAGTGAGGTAGCATTCATGGGTTCAATGTCCATTTAGAAATCAGATGGCAGAGGGGAAGAGCTTGTTCCTGAGTTGTTGAGTGTGTGCCTTCAGACTTCTGTACCTCCTTTCTGCTGGTAACAATGAGAAGAGGGCATGTCTTGGGTAGTAGGGGGTCCTTAACGATGGATGCTGCCTTTCCGAGGCACTGCTCCTTGAAGGTGTCTTGGATACTACGGAGGCTGGTCCTCATGATGAAGCTGACTAATTTTAGTAGCTTCATCATGTAGCTTCTTTCGATCCTCTGCAGTAGACAACTCCACCCCCCCCCCCACTCCCATACCAGATGGTGATGCAGCCTGTCAGAACGCTCACCACTTTACATCTGTACAAAGCACATGTAAATACTGGAAAACACCAATAATTACTGTCCCATAATTCAGAAATCCCAATGGACCAGTAACTGCCTCACCATTACAATTCAATAAGCTGTCAGTTCCTTTATTTCTTTTAAACTTAACCAGTTTATTGAAAATTTTATTAACCTAGGATGTACTGGGACACATCATCAGTGCTGTAAGCTGGGGTCTTCAGGCACTTCTGTTCTTTCAACGTCAGACACCCTCGCCCAGCCGACCCAACCATGGTTGATCAGGCCCCAGCTTGTATTCCAGAAGCATCGGCCCACGGGTCACACCTCTAGATCCACGACCATCTGGAGGCTCGCTCTGTGATGGCCCTGATGTCTCTTTTCTTTGCAACCCCTGTCATGCCAAGGAGAGAGTAGGTTCTACAGAGTAGGCAACCAGCAAAACCTTTACATCCCACATCTATCATGCCCTCCACCCTGCCTCTTGTAATAATGTGAAATAACTAATGACATTAATCAAATGCATGTTGAGGTATCATCCAAAAGTCCAGAAAATTTACTAGCGCAGCAACAAAGTCCCCAGCATACTGGATTATTAAAGCTTTACTTATACAGTAGTCATTTATGCCTTCCAATTACATGACTGGTTAAAACCAGCATGCTTTGCAAGAAGAATGTGTGATACAATCACAAACAAGATCTGCAGATGCTGGAAATCTGAGCAAACACACACAAAATGCTGGAGGAACTCAGCAGGCCAGGCAGCATGTATTGAAAAGAGTACAGTTGACATTTCAGCCCAAATCATCGACTGTACTCTTTTCTATAGATGCTGCCTGGCCTGCCGAGTTCCTCCAGCATTTAGAATATGTAATACATTGTGTCAAATAAGCAACCATGGACTCATTCACGTGAAACATACATTCATGACTGACCCCACGTACAATGTTAGAACTTGGTAAATCAGTTCTAATTTCAAATTTCAGAGAAACACATTTTGCCAAATCTACTACACAATTAACAATTGTAAAGCAAGTGGGTGAGGGAGAGGGGGTTGGGCAGTTGTTTTGCTGCTGCTTGTGCGTGGGAGGGGGGCTTTGGGTTCTAACGTTTTCCTCTAATTCATTATTTGGGGTTTTCTTCTGTTTATGTTGATGTTTGTGAAGAGCAAGAATTTCAGGTCGTATACTACACACATTCTCTGATATTAAATTGAACCATTAAACCATAAATTGCATTTCCAAATAAAGGATCCCATTAAGCAAAGCACAGCAAATAGATCAAGCTGAAAATGCCTTAAAACAAAACCAGTTCCCACAGAAATACTATAAAATGTGCAAATAAATGCACATTGTATAAAACTTGCAATTGTACAAAGTGCGGACACAGTTACTCCAATTAGTAAAACCATTATTCACTCTGAAGTGGGTTCTTTTAATCAGATCAGTACAGAAGTTCTATTCAAAAGCCGATTTTAAATATTGTTAGAATAAACTCAAACAAAAATATAAAAACCATCATATAAATATTGTTCTGCACTTTGTTGAATCCAGAATACAAAAAAGCACGGGACAGTCAGCCTCCCATTCCACATCATGTACAGTCATAAAGTATCACTTTAGGATATCTTTGAATAATTTCCAATTCTAGATGCTGAGGCATCCCTTGTCTGGCCCCTTGACCGTGCCGAAATGACATTGTTCCATCAACTCAGATGGCTGAGCATTCCGCTAACAGCCAATTCTGTCCCAGCAAACGTGTGACTTGGTGCCAATTGCACTATTGTACAGAAAGCACGTTTAACAGGACTGACAGAAGACTGGTGTTGCTAGAGTGGCAGGTCTTCTGACTATCAATGTTATTTGGACTGATGTTTCCACACGGTTTGAATTCATTCTTTTTAGAGTTATAGGACACTACAGCATAGAAACAGGCCCTTTGGCCCATCTAGTCCATGCCAAACCATTAATCTGCCTAGTCCCATTGACCTGAACCAGGCCAATAGGCTTCCATACCACTCCCATTCATGTACTTATCCAATTTTCTCTTAAATGTTGAAATCAACCCCATATCCGCCACTTGCACTGGCAGCTCGTTCCACACTCTATAGGAAGAAATTTCCGCTCATGTTCCCCTTAATTTGTTCACCTTTCACCCTTAACCCATGACCTCTGACTGTAATCTCACCCAACCTCAGTGGAAAAAGCCTACTTGCATTTACCCCTCATAATTTTGTATACCTCTATCAAATCTCCCCCTCAATTTTCTATGTTCCAAAGAATAAAGTCCCAATCTATTCAGTCTTTCTTTATAACTCAGATCCTCAAGCCCTAGCAACATCTGCATTCCTTCAAACTTATTCTCATCTTTCCTGAAGCCAGGTGACGAAAACTGCACACAATTCTCCAAATTAGTGCCCTGCCACTCACCCTGGCTGGTCTTACTTCACACTTGTCTGCATTAAATTTCACCTGCCATTTTTCAAGCTGGTCCAGATCCCACTGCCAGCTTTGATAGTCTTCCTCGCTGTCCATCACTATTCTGCTTTCATCTGCAAGTATGCTGATCCAATTTACATTATCTTCTAGATTGTTGATATAGATGACTAACAACAATGACCCAGCACCGACCCCTGAGGCACACCACTAGTCACAGGACTCCAGTCAGAGAGGCAACCATCTGCTACTACTCTCTGGCTTCTTATACAAAGCTGATGTTTAATCCAATTTACTACCTCATCTTGAATACCAAACGTCCGAACCTTCTTGACCAACCTCCCATGCAGGACCTAATCAAAGGCCTTGCTAAAGTCCATGTAGACAACATCCACTGCTTGCCTTCAACTTTCCTGGCAACTTAAAACTCTAGACCTGACTTACCAGACACAAAACTGTGCTGACCATCCTTAATCATTACCTGTCTAACCAAATTATTATATAGCAGGTCCTTAGAATACCTTCCAATAACTTTCCCACTACTGACGTCAGACTCACCAGCCTATGATTTCCTGGTTTATTCTTAAAGCCTTTCTTAAACAACGAAACAATATTACCTATGCACCAATCCCCCAGCACTTCACCTGTGGCTAAGGATGCTTTAAGTATCTCTGCTGGAGCCCCTGCAATTTCCGCACTAGCATCCCACTGGCATGGAAGGGAACCACACGTCAGGTCCTGGGGATTTATCCACCCTAATTTGCCTCAAGACCAAAAAAAAATCCTCTGTATTCTGTATAGGGTCCAGGACCTCACTACAGCATTTCCACACATCAGAAGCAAAAATTCCATTTTAAGATCTCACCCATCTCTTTCAGCTCCACACATAGATTACCATTCTGATATTACACAGTGTTATAATAAATTTTACAGTGCGGCAACCTTAAAGGGAGTATAGGAACCTATTGGCATAGTCCATTCAGATGCCAAAACCACTGAGATTTCTGGAGAGCCAAATAATGGATTATAACAATTTTACCGTCTTAGTATTTGATTTATTCAAAATGTAATCATGGCTGCAATTATCAAAGACTGTAAAATAATCTACATGATGGAATCCTCAGGCAATTAGAGCACCTCTTCCCCTCACACACAACAAAATGGTTTCAGAACATCAGCGACCACACATCAGATGCAAGCCATACGAGCGCACACGCACGCACACACATCTCCAATACAGCAACCCACATAAAGGACTTAGCTGAACACATCTGCTTTCCTGAACCCAGATCCATTTCCCACCACTTACTCGAATCAGCGAAACTCCCAAAAAACCCCCACCAACCTGTGTCCCCTCCCTACAGCATCTCACGACCCCTGTCCCCGTCAATACTGCCTTCCTCCTCTTCATGACACCTCACTACTCCTAGTCTCCTTCGCACCCCACCCCTCAACCAGGAGATGTCTCGATCCTCCCCAAGGGGCCAAATCATCCTTCCCCCTATCCCATACCCCACACATCTGCGCGTCTCAATCCTCTTTACCACTCTTAACCTCAACCAGGAGTGTCTCGATCCTCTCTCTCTCCCCCACGGGGCGAAAACATCTTTGCCCGTACCTCATACCTCACCCCCACGGGGCATCTCGACACCCCGTCTCCAATCCTCACCCCACCCGGCGAATCAATTCTCCCCCACCCACACCCCCAATGGGCGTTCCAATTCTTCCGCTTCCCCTCCCGCACCCCCACCTGGAGCTTCGATCCGCTCCCCACCCCCCCACCACCCACCGGCACCCCGTTGTTCCCCGGAGCCTCACCTTAGCCCGCTTGCGTTTGCTGGTCCTCCGGCCGTCCGGCGTCTCGGCCGTGCCCCCCTCCATCGTGCCCTCGTTGCTGCTGCTGCTGTGCGGGGACGCCCGCTCCTTCTTCTTGGGGGTGCGCTCGGCGGCGGCGGCAGAGCTCGCAGCCAGGCCCAGGCCGCCGCCGTCCGCCTGCGCCTCCAGGCCCTCGGGCCCGGCGCTTTGTCTCTCTTCGCTCTTCTTCCCCGTCAACATCATCACGACGCCGGCGGGCCCGCGGCACGCCAACCAGCGGCCTTCACTTCAGGACAAGGCGCCCCCGGGGGCCGGCCGCCCGACCGATCGATCCGTGATCGATAATCAAACCAGCCGGCAAATTCAATAAACACAATACAATCGATTGATGGCTCGCTTTCAGAACAACCTATCTTGATGCGCGGAAGTCCACTTTGCCCGCTCCCCGATTGGCCCCGTCGCCGAACTCGGGCCGGCCATTGGATGGCGCCGGGTGTCAATCAGACCGACGGACGCCAGATGGGGGCAGCGAGTTAGATTGAGAAGGGAGCGCGCGGTCGCGCACGCACAGGTGAGGCGCGTGCACGCATCACCTTGCTCATCTTGGTCGGTGGTAGGGTCTGCACCAGGTGATGTCAGCCAAACCTGAAACTCCCATAGTCATAGAAAAATACAGCACAGGATCAGGCCCTTCAGCCCATCTAGTCCTTGCCAAACCATTTAAACTCCCTACTTCCATCGCCCTGCACCAAACCGTTGCCCTTCATACGCCTACCATCCATGAACCTACCCAAAGAACCCAGACAAGTGTGAGGTGTTGCACTTTGGTAGGGTTGGTGCAGGGAAAGACACCCTCAGTAGGGCACTGAGGAGTGTGGTAGAATGAAGGGATTTGGGATTACAGGTCAATAATTCGTTGAAAGTGGCATCGCGGGTACATAGGATCTTAAAGAAAGCTTTTGGCACATTGGCTTTAACAAATCAATGTATTCCGCACAGGAGATGGGATGTTATGTTCAAGTTGTGGAGGCATAAGTTGGTGTATTGCGTGCAGTTTTGCTCATCAACCTGCAGGAAAAAATGCAAACAAGGTTAAAAGAGCACAGAGAAATTTTACAATGTTGCCGGTTCTGGAGGACCTGAGTGATGTGGAAAGATTGAATAGTTTAGGACTTCCTTGGGATTCACGGAGAATATATTTAAATAAGATTGCACAAACACACTAAAGAAAAAGCACAAGTAGGCAATTTAGGTGCATCAGCCTGCTTCTTCATTTGACAAAATAATGGCTGATAGTCCATTTTCCTACCACCCTCTGTGTTCCTTATATATTCAGAAATCAAATAGGACACAGAACAACAGAACAAGCCCTTTGGCCTGATATAACCCCCAATCCTAAGAACTTTCTACAGGGGCACAATTGAGAACATCCCGACTGGCTGCTTCACTGGTTGATATGGGAACTGTACTTCACTCAATCGCAGGACTCTGCAAAGAGAGGCGCACACAGCCCAGCGCATCTGTAGATGTGAACTTCCCATGACTCAGAACATTTACAAAGACAGGTGTGAGAAAAGGGCACGAAGGATCACTGGGGACCCGAGTCACCCCACCACAATCTATTCCAGCTGCTACCATCCGGGAAATGGTACCACAGCATAAAAGCCAGGACCACCAGGCTCCGGGACAGCTTCTTCCACCAGGCCATCGGACTGATGAACTCACGCTGATTTGAGTGTACTCTATATTACATTGACTGTTCTATTTAATTATAAATTATTATAAATTACTATGATTGTGCATTGCACATTTAGACGGAGACGTAACATAAAGATTTTTACTCCTCATGTATGTGAAGGATGTAAGAAATAAAGTCAATTTAATTCGATAAGTCTAAGCCATCCGGGTGACAAATTACATAAACCTCAAACCCAACCTCAGGACTCAATCTGTTTTGGAACACCCTTGCTTGATTCTATTGTTTGCATGATTGTGTCTTTTTCTCTCTATATCCTCGCACTGGTTTTGGTCTTTTTGTTTCATTGGGTTCTTTCGGGTGTCTTGCTTTGTGGCTGCCTGTAAGCAAACAAATCTCAAGGCTGTATAATTTATAAGTTCTTTGATAATAAACGTTCTTTGAATCTTTGATGATAGATGTTGGTTTCTTGACGCAGCGCCTCCTGTAGATACTACCGATGGTGGAGAAGTATGTGCCGTGATGTCCACGACCCTCTGCAGCTTCCGGCATTCCTGCCCTTCTGAATTTCTCGACCAGGCCAGTCAAGATACTTTCAACTGTATATCTGCAGAGGTTTGTTAGAATGTTTGGTAATTGCTAAACCTCCTTAAATTCCAATGAAGGTAAAGTCACTGGGTGCACTTTTGTTGTTATTCCATATATGTGCTGGGTTGAGGATGCTCAGTCCACAGAGGTGATCCTGAACTTCTGTTTCTCTGCTGTTATAATTCATAATCCTGCTCTCACTCTGACCCCTCGGTCCTACGCAGTTGCAGTACTGATCAGCAAGCTTCAAAACCTGGGCCTCTGTACCTCCCTCCAACCGGATTCTTGAACCGGAGTCCAGTTGGGGAGCCTTTAGTCAGGTTGGATCAAAAACAACATCTCCTCCTGGCTAACAATCAACACCAGCACACCTCAATGCTGTGTGCCCACTGCTCTACTCTCTGTACAACCACAGCCCAGAATTTCAGATGATGAAAAGGCATCCGTTAGTCTTACGAGACCATGGATCTGCACCTGGAAAGTCTTCACTCTCCAGGGCGCAGGCCTGGGCAAGGTTGTATGGAAGACCAGCAGTCTCCCCTCTCCATGACACCAATGCTGTCCAAGGGAAGGGCATTAGGAGCCATACAGCTTGGCACCAGAGCAATGTGTGATTAAGTGCCTCAGCTAGTCCAATGCCTTAACCACTTGGCCACGTGCCAGATGATGACAAGCATTCAGTAACATCACCCTCTCAAAACTAATCAATAAGCTCCAAGACCTTGGCTTCAATACCTCCTTGCGAAATTGGATCCTGGATTTCCTCGCTCGCAAACCCCGATCAGTTTGGATTGGCAACAATACCTCCTCCACAATCTGCTTCAGCACAGATGCACTACAATGCTGTGTGCTTAGCCCCTTGCTCTACTCACTTCGCACTTATGACTGTGCGGCTAAGCACATCTCCAATGCCACATTCAAGTTTGCTGACCGTAGGCCAAATCAACGGTGGTGATGAATCAGCATATAAAAGGGAGATTGAAAATCTGAGTGAGTGGTACCGTAACAACAACCTCTTATTCAATGTCAGCAAGACCAAGGAGCTGATTATTGACTTCAGAAGGAAACCAGAAGTCCATGAGCCAGTCCTTATTGGAGGAGCAGAGGTGGAAAGGGTCAGCAATTTTGAATTGGCCACACATTTTAATTCCACGTCCCATTCCCATTCTGATATGTCTATCCACGGCCTCCTTTACTCTCAAGATAAAGCCACACTCAGGTAGGAGGGACAACACCTTATATTCCATCTGGGTAGCCTCCAACCTGATGGCATGAACATTGACTTCTCTAACTTCTGTTAATGCCCTACTTCCCTCTCGTTCCCCATCCCTTATTTATTTATTTATTTATTTATTTAATATGAGATACATATATATATATATTCTTTCTCTCTCTCTCCTTTTTCTCCCTCTGTCCCTCTGACTATACCCCTTACCCATCCTCTGAGTTCCCCCCCCCCACTTTTCCTTCTCCCTAGGCCTCCCATCCCATGATCCTCTCATATCCCTTTTGCCAATCACCTGTCCAGCTCTTGGCTCCATCCCTCCTCCTCCTGTCTTCTCCTATCATTTCAGATCTCCCCCTCCCCCTCCCACTTTCAAATCTCTTACTAGCTCTTCCTTCAGTGAGTCCTGACAAAGGGTCTCGGCCCGAAATGTTGACTGTACCTCTTCCTAGAGATGCTGCCTGGCCTGCTGTGTTCACCAGCAACTTTTATGTGTGTTGCTTGAATTCCCCTGTTATTATTTCAGAGGACCTGTCCTGGGCCCAGCACATAAGGCCAGCTACAAAGAAAGCACCTCAGGAGTTTGTGAAGATTTGGCATGACATCTAAAATGATGAAGAATGTCTGTAGATGTGTTGTGGAGATTTTTGATAGCTGCATCACAGCCTGGCATGGAAACACCATTCCCACGGAATGGAGTGGGCATGGCCCAGTCCACCACAGGGAAAGCCCTCCCCACTATTGAGCACTTCTACACGAAGCACTGTCGCAGGAAAGCAGCATCCATCATCAGGGACCCCCACCACCTAGACCATGCTCTTCTCTTGCAGCTGCCATCAGGAAGAAGGTACGGGAGCCTCAGGTCTCACAGCACCTGGTTCACGGACAGTTGGTAACCCTCAACCATCATCAGGCTCTTGAACCAAAGGGGATAACTTCACTCCGATTCACTTGCCCCATCACCGAAATGTTACCACAACTCTTCATCTCAAGTTCTCAATATTTACTACTTATATAATTTATTATTATTATTTATTTGCACATTTTGTTCTCTGCTGCACTCTAGTAGAACGTCCAAGTTGGTGTGGTCTTTCAATGATTCTATTATGGTTATTATTGTATTATGGATTTATTGAGTATGCCTGCAAGAAAATGAATTTCAAAGTTGTATGTGGTGACGCATATGTACTTTGATAATAAGTTTACTTTGAAGTCATTGTAGAAAAGACTGGTGTCATAGAGTCATTGGATACAACACAGAAACAAGCCCTTCGGCCCTTCGAGACTGTGCTGGATATTGCATTATCTTTCACACTAATCCTGTATTACTCCCATGTTTTTGTATATATATTTAAAATGAATAAAGTTGCGTTTTCAAAATGAAGCAAGTAATTGCCAGCAATAAATAACTGTGAAGTTTAACAAGTTGCATCTCAGACAAACGGCCGGGCCGAGGATCGTGTTGAAGCTGCTGGGAGTAGGGTGGAGGAATTGCAGGTAATTGCTGAGCCGTGTGACGCAGTGGGCAGTCCCGCGGTCTGGGTGGGGAGCCTCGCCCACATCGGAGGTAAACGTCCGGGATCGAAAAGCTGAGGCGGCCGTCGTCCGTTTTCTCTGTTGCTCCCACCCCACTTGATAGTTTCTTTGGGTCGCTTCCCCACCCACAGGTGACAGGAAGAGGCCAGGGTCAAACTTCTCGACTTCTTTCTTCTTCCTGCTGTGCCAAAGTCGGCGGCAGGAATGCCGCAGGTCGCGGGATCGAGCCGACACGAAGGCGAGGTTACCTCGAACAAGCCAGATAACACCGCGTTCAAACAGCAGCGACTGCCGGCCTGGCAGCCCTTCCTGTCGGCGGGATACGTCCTCCCCACCTTCTTCATACTGGGGGTGATATTCATCGGGATAGGGCTCGGCCTCTACTTCACCTCCAACAGCATTATCGAGATCGAGGTGAGTCCCGTCAACCGGTCGGAAACGTGTGTGTGTGTGTCTCCTTTAATAGTTTGACCATTTTAGTTTCAAAAAGTTGAAACGCAACTTCTAAAATTAAATCAATAAGGTTTTCACCATGTTGACCCAGATACTTTCTCGTCTCCCTGTCGATATTCTGAGGGCACTGTGTCTTCTATAATTTCCTGGTTTGTTGTTTCCACCGCTGTCATTCTCCAGCACGTCCCAAGCCAACCCTAGGAGATGCTTCACTCCACCTTTTACCCCCTCCCTTCCCACCATCCAGGGGTCAAAAGTCATTCCAGGTGAAACAACCTTTCGCCGACACTACTTCCAGTGCTCACGATCCTCCATACAGGAGAAGCCAAAGTGGACAACATAGGCCTTTCACTTTAATTAGGAAAGCATTGGGATAGTACAACTCAGAACCAAACTCTTTGGTCTACAGTGTCATGCTAATGTAACGAAACGAGCAATTAAATAGATACCTAACCTGATTGCTTCTGCCTATACAATATCCCTTCCCTTTCTCCCATGGTCCACTCCAAACCCCTACCCCCCCACTCCAAACTCCTACCCCCCCACTCCAAACCCCTACCCCCCATTCCAACCCCCTACCCCCACACCCCATTCCATCCCCCTACCCCCACTCCCCCTATCTATTCCCCACTCTAGCCTCTTACCTCTTCTCACCTCCCCCTGAGTCCCCTCCTCCTTTTCTCTTTCTCCCGTCGTCCATCCTACTCTTTCCCCTACCCCCCTCCCTTTGTCTATTCCCCACCCCTTCGTCTATTTCCCACTCTGGCCTCTTGCCTCTTCTCACCTCCCCCTGAGTTCCTCCTTGTTTTCTCTTTCTCCCGTGGTCCATCCTACTCTTCATCCCCTGCCCTTGTCTGTTCCCCATTCTTACCTCGTCTCACCTCCCCGAGTCCCTCCTTTTCTTTTTCTCCCGTGGTCCATCCTACTCTTCTTCCTCCCCCCCCCCACCCCACCTCATCCATTCCCCACTCTGGCCTGTCCGATCAGATTCCTTCCTCTCCAGCTCAGTGAGAATAAAGGGAGCCTTTTCTGGTTGGCTAGTGGTGTTCCGCAGGGCTCTGTGTTGGGACTGTTCTTTTTATGTTATATGTCAATGATTTTGATGATGGAGTTGATGGCTTTGTTGCAAAGTTTGCAGATGATATAGAGATGGGTGAATGGGATATAAAATCTAAAAACTAGAATATAAAAGCAAGGGCGTAATGAGTTCCTCCAACAGCTCATGTGTGTTGCTTGGATTTCCAGCATCTTCAGATTTTCTCTTGTACGTAATGTTGAGACTTTATAAAGCACTGGTGAGGCCTCACTTGGAGTACTGTGAGCAGTTTTGGGTCCCTTATCTCAGAAAGGATGTGCTGAAACTGGAGAAGGTTCAAAGGAGGTTCACGAAAATGATTCCAGGATTGAACGGCTTGTCACATGAAGAGCGTTCGATGGCTCTGAGTCTGTATTCACTAGAATTCAGAAGAATGAGGGGTGACCTCATTGGAACCTAACAAATGGTGAAAGGCCTTGATAGAGTGGATGTGGAGAGGATGTTCCCTGTGGTGGGAGAGTCTAAGACCAGAGGACACAGCCTCGGAATAGAGAGGTGACCTTTTAGAACCGAGGTGAAAGCTTTCTTTAGCCAGAGAGTGGTGAATCTGTGGAATTCTTTGCCACAGGCAGCTGTGGAGGCCAAGTCTTTATGTGTATTTAAGGCAGGGGTTGATAGATTTGTGGTTGGTCAGGGCATGAAGGGATCCAGGGAGAAGACAGGAGATTGGGGCCGAGAAGAAAATTGGATCAGCATGACGAAATGGCAGAGCAGGCTCAATGGGCCAAATAGCCTAATTCTACTCTTGTATCTCATAGTCTCCATGGTCTAAGAGGGGTAACACCCCCCCCCCAGCCGTTATCAATACTCTTTAGAGATTGGCTGCCTAGTGTCAGTGGTCACATAACCAGGATGTGCGATGCGCGGGGGGGGGGATAAGCAGGTACTACACCTTGCCCAAGGGCGACCCGCAGGCTAGCAGAGGGAAGGAGCACCTTGCTCTCCCCTTGGTTGCAACATACAGTATCTCCACCCTGCCACCCACTTCATATGATAAACCCTTCAGCCTATACAGACAATGCAGGGACGGGGTTAATTTAGATTAGAATCATGGCACAAAGTCATGGGCTGAAGGAGCAGTTCCTGTGTTATTTTGTGATGGAAGAGCATTGACCTGAACGTCTACTCTGTTGTAAGAAGTGCTGTATGTCCTGCTAGTCTTTGCAGCATTCTGTTTTTATTTTTAGTACTCGAATCCATTAGTGGGATACTGAAATGGTAGCACAGTGGTTAGCACAATGCCTTACAGTACAGGTGACCGGGGTTCAATTCCAGCTACCTCCTGTAAAGGAGAGTGTACCCACTCCCCGTGACTGTGTGTGTTTACTCTGGGTGATCCGGTTTCCTCCCACAGTCCAAAGGCGTACTATTTGGTAGGTTAGTTGGTCCTTGTAAATTGTCCCGTGGTTAGGCTAGGGTTAATTTGGGGGATTGCTGGACGGCACTGCTCAAAGGGTCTAATCCGCTCTATACCTCTGTAAATAAGTAAAGCTAAACTAAGTGCCTCCCTGAAATGAATGTAAAGGATCCCACAGCAATTTTTATTTTGATGAGATTGTGTCTTGGCTGATATTTATTTTTCAAGCAATGTAAATAAAAGAAAAAAAGACTGGTATATTTGGTAATTGTGTGGCTGCTCTTTTTGGGATCTTGCTGTACACAGACTGGCTTCACACACAAAATGCTGGTGGAACGCAGCAGGCCAGGCAGCATCTCTAGGAAGAGGTACAGTCGACGTTTGGGGCTGAGACCCTTCGTCAGGACTGACTGAAAGAAGAGCTAGTAAGAGATTTGAAAGTGGGAGGGGGAGGGGCAGATCGGAACTGATAGGAGAAGACAGGAGGGGGAGGGATGGAGCCAAGAGCTGGAAAGTTGATTGGCAAAAGGGATACAGAGTTGGAGAAGGGGGAGGATCATGGGACAGGGGGCCTGGGGAGAAAGAAAGGGGGTGAGGAGCCCAGAGGAAGATGGAGAGCAAGCAAGGAGTGATTGTGAGAGGGACCAAGAGGGAGAAAAGAGAGAGAGAGAGAAAAGGTGGGGGGGGGGGAATAATAAATTAAATAAATAAGGGATGGGGTAAGATGGCATTAACGGAAGTTAGAGAAATCAACGTTCATGCCAGTCTGGCTTGTTTGTTTTCTACATTTTGGGGTTTCTGGGAGGCGTGGTTTGAAGGGCTGTAAGGTCAATTCCGCACTGTCTCAATAAATAAAAATCTCCCATTTGTCTGCACCGGTAGTTAGGATTACTGATTGACTGGCAAAGGAAAGACATCTGAGAAGGTGGTGAGTGCATCAAGGAGATTTTACTCCAGGAATACCATTAGTAGATGTGCAAAAAAAAAGAGCTGGGTTTTAAAATTGTATGGAGCTGGTAAAATGAAAAGGAATCGCTAACCGTGAGGTCGAATGGCAGCTACAGTGCGGTCTGGGGTGCTTCACTGAAGAATGTTTTGCCCTGCAGCGGATGGCGTTGCGACACTGAACTAAACTGAAAGCGACTGGAATCCTGGTTTCACGTCTGATAGTCTGTGTTTTGTCAGCTTGCATTTTACCGTTTGCGCAGTTTGTTCTTTTTGGGCAATATTACCACAAATAAATTAACAAATAATGAAGCGTATAATAAGTAAAAGGTGGCTGTCTGTCGTGTCCGACAGTGACAGGAAACCTGTGTGGGAGAGGTTTTAAAGTGGAAAAGCCGTTGCACTGGGGCAGTTCTGCTCTCTCGCTCTCAGAAGTCCAGGTCCAGTGGTACAAACAAGTATCACAAACTGGGGTCTTCCTTGGCTGCAGTGGATGACCGTGATGTCTTCTGTGCCTTGTCACGCCCTTCGCTCTCCACGGAGCGTTGCAGAACCACCTTCCTGGCTGTTGGATCTCGCTGTAGATCTCATCCGCTCAGTCCGCCGGAGCCGACTTCATACGCTGGGACAGGCGTGTCCCTGTCTCACCGGGGTGTGAGGTCCACCAGCTACACTCACCTGGTTTATCCCGCCTGTCAAAGCGGTGTACTGTGGTGCGGCCGCTGTCACTCGCAAACAGCTACTGGAACCACCAGTGAGAGCTGAGTATCTGGTGGGGACCAAAGGTGAGTGAGCTGCCCCAGAATGGACACGGCAAGCCCCTTCCCCAGAGGTGCTACCCCTCCCTGACACCCTATACACAGGTGTATAAATACTTCATATTTTTAATGCAGTTCTTAACATAAAAATACTGCAAACTATTTCCTAAAGCTACGAATCAATATGATGATTCCGAGTTGTGAGGAAATATTAAGGTAGGTGACCAAAGACTTGGTGGGTTCAGCACCTCGGGATGCAGCGTAAGTGTGTCAGACTCTAGGATCAGAAGGCTTTATGTTCAGATGCCGTCAGGGTCAAACCTTCAGGGTATGGAGGGCTATGGTCTGGTACAAGTAGATGGGAGTAGGCAGAATAACAGTTTGGCACAGACTAGATGGGCTGAGGGGCCTGTTTCAGTGCTGTGGCTCTCCATGGCTCTGAGGTCTTAAAGGAAAAGGGGCAATGTGGCTCCTTTTATTAAAAAAAAGCATGAGATTTCTCAAAGATTCATCAAAATAATCCTGGCTGTTGAGTGATCAATCAATATTTTGTGTGCACTATACGTTCCTGTAGTTTGTTTATTTATTGAGATACAGCGCGGAATAGGCTCTTGCGTCCCTTCGAGCTGCACTGCTCAGCAAATCCCTGGATTTAATCCGAGCCTAATCACAGGACAATTTACAATGATCAATTAACCTACCCAACGGATAGGTCTTTGGAAGGCGGAAGGAAAGCGGAGCACCCGCGGCGGTCACGGCGAGAACGTACAAACTCCTTACGGCAACGGCGGGAATTGAACCTGGGTCGTCAGTAGTGTAAAGCGTTCTGCTAACCACTACGCTACCGTGCCTCTGATAAATGAATTGGGAGGGGGGTAAAAATCAATTAAATGGCTGAAAATATTGCATCCTAATTTTGTTCGTCTTTGCCAACGTATCACGGTGCGGCTGTGGGGTAGAGACAGAAGAGCCCAGAAAAACAGAAACAAAATGTAACTGAGATATGGCTGGAGGAAACATCAGAGCAAGGTCCACTTGGATTGCCTTGAACCGTGTTGACAGTCGCATGATACAGTGAAAGCAATTGATCTCAGAGTTAAGACTACGGGGCACAAAACAAGGACAGGGACAGCACCAGCACTGACAGCTATAGTCCAGTCTCAGTTTTCCTCCCCAGTGATACTTTATGCTCCGTCTCAAATTGCATATAACTAGATCATTAGTGGCTCAATAGTTCAGATGTGGTCTTGATGAAAAGCTGATTGGCGTTGTTATTAAAAGCAGGAATGAAGTAACAGAGACAGAATCTTGTACGTAGAACATAGACGAGTACAGCACAGGAATCGACCGTTTGGTTGGTTGTGCTGAACCAGCTAAAAAGCAAATCAAAAACACCCAAACACTTGTCCCTCCTGCCAATGCCATGTCCATATCCCTCCATCTTCCTTACATCCCTGTGCCTATCCAAACAACTCTTAAAAGCCTCGAATGTATTTGCCTCCACCACCATATCAGGCAGCGCATTCCAGGCATCCACCACTCTCTGAGTAAAAAAAACTTACCCCTCACATCCCTGTTGACCCTACTCCCTCTCACCCTCAATGCCACCCTCTGGTATTAGGCATCTCAACCATGGGGAATAGATACTCCCTGTCTACTGTATGTATCGCTCTCACAATCTTGTAAACCTCTATCAGATCTCCTCTCCTAAGTCAGAACACAGACTCTACAAGGCAGTGAAGTGGAAATTGGTGATGGTAGGTTGAAGGACTATACAAAATGGATGCAAGGTACATTTATTGTCAAAGTATGTATTCAGAATACAACCCTGAGATTCACCTTCTCCACAGACAGCCACGGAACAAAGAAACACCAAGGAACCCGTTCAAAGAAAAACATCAACATTCCCCCCACGCACAAAAAAAACAAATCACGCAAAAAGCACCAACAAGTAAGAATGGGTTAGACAGTGAATAACATTTTCAGAATGCTGATATCAATTATGATAATTATTCAGTAAGGGTTGGCACAGTGGCATAGCGGTTAGCGTAACAGTATTACAGCGCCAACAATCCAGGTTCAATTCCCACTGCTATCTGTAAGGAGTTTGTACATTCTCCCCGTGACCACTTGTGTTTCTTCCAGGTGCTCTGGTTTCCTCCCACAGCCCAGAGATTTTCGGGTTAGTATGTTAATTGGTTACGTGGATGTAATTGGCCAGCGCGGGCTCTCTGGGCCGGGAAGCCTTGTAACTGTGCTGTATCTCTAAATTAAAAAAATAGACAAAGGGAAAAAAGAAGGCAGCTCAAATGTGACAGTGTTCCTGTGCCACATGTTGTGTAATTTACTACATTCAATGGGCTAAACAATTTCAACATATCACCTCCCCCCACCCCCCCACCGCCGTGCCCTGTCTCCCATGGTCCACTCTCCTCTCCCATCAGATTCCTCGTCCTTCAGCTCTTTACAATTTCCACACATCTCCTTTTAGCTTGTTTAAAAACGCAAACACAAGAAAATCTGCAGATGCTGGAAATTCAAGCAACACACACAAAATGCTGGTGGAACGCAGCAGGCCAGGCAGCATCTCTAGGAAGAGGTACAGTTGACGTTTCGGGCCGAGACCCTTCGTCAGGACTAACTGAAAGAAGAGATAGTAAGAGACTTGAAAGTGGGAGGGGGAGACCCGAAATGATAGGAGAAGATAGGAGGGGGAGGGATGGAGCCAAGAGCTGGGAAGTTGATTGGCAAAAGGGATACAAGGCTGGAGAAGGGGGTGTGTCATGGGACGGAAGGCCTCGGAAGAAAGACAGGGGGAGGGGAGCACCAGAGGAAGATGGAGAACAGGCAAGGAGTTATTGTGAGATTTATTTATTTTCTCTCTTTCCCTCTTACAATAACTCTTTGCCTGTTCTCCATCTTCCTTTGGTGCTCCCCTCCCCCTTTCTTTCTAACAAGGCCTCCCGTCCCATGATACTCCCCCTTCTCCAGCCGTGTATCCCTTTTGCCAATCAACTTGCCAGCTCTTGGCTCCATCCCTCCCCCTCCTGTCTTCTCCTATCATTTCGGGTCTCCCCCTCCCCCTCTGTCACGTACCCCGTGACGGGTTAAAGAACCAGCAGAAATGGAAAACACCTTGGAGTCTGGTATTGCTGTTAACTAATGCTATTTATTAGTAACTATGCAATACAGTAATATAATTCAGATAAATCAAACAGGTTAGCAATGATTATATAAATATAAATATAAAAAACAAGCTTCTTCAAGCCTAGGGATAAATGGATGCAGTCTTACGATGATGAGTAAAGTTCAGTTCAGTTCATGGTATTGAGTTGAGTAGTGATGGAGAGAGAGAGGTTGTGGTTGTTCGAGTAAGCCGATGCCATTGATTCTTCCCGTTGTCCTCCGAAACTTCCAAGTTAGCCAAACTTGACCAACTTAAGAGCGCCGTCTTCAAGTGCTAGTCTGCCAACCCAGGCAAAGGTTAGACACACTGGTAGACTCCACAGGGTCAGTTTTCATGCACTAACGATCACAGATCGATCCTCAGTCCCACACTCGTGGGTACCTGAACAGGATAGTGGTAACTTCACCACACCTTAGTGCATCTGCTTGTCCTGTGAGACAAGCAATTACGCTGGCTTAAATACTGTTGTGCTGAACACCAGCTGTCCATCAAGTAGCTCCTCCCTTCTCTCTCTGTAGGAACTTAGAAGCTGGCAGTGTCCTTGCAGAAATTCCAAACAAACTGTGAGCAGTCTTCGCCCTTCTCTCTCTCTCTCTCTCTCTCTCTTAATAACAAGATGTTTGTGTTGTACAGCTCGCTCTCTCTTTTTTTAAAAGCACAGTTCATAAGGGATAATTCAGGATCCCGTCACACCCTCCCACTTTCAAATCTCTTACTATCTCTTCTTTCAGTTAGTCCTGATGAAGGGTCTTGACCTGAAACATCAACTGTACTTCTTCCTATAGCTGCTGCCTGGCCTGCTGCATTCCACCAGCATTTTGTGTGTGTTCCTTTTAGCTTGCACTCCTTTCCCTCCCCCCACCTTATTCTGACTCCTTCCCCCTTCCTTTCCTGTCCTGAAGAAGGGTCTCGGTTCGAAACGTCGACTGTTTATTCCTTTCTGTAGATGTTGCCGGACTTGCTCGAATTCCTTCAGCATTTTGTGTGTGCTAGTGTGATAGTGTATGTTGGTTATTCTGGATTTCCAGCAGGATGTGGAGAGGATGTTTCCCGTGGTGGAGGAGTCTAGGACCAGAGGGCACAGCCTCAAAGTAGAGGGACGTCTATTTAGAATGGATTTGAGGAGGAATTTCTTTAGCCAGAGGGTCGTGAATCTGTGGAGGCCAGGTCACTGGGTGCAATTAAGGCAGAGGTTGTTAGGTTCTTGATTTGTCAGGGTGTGGAAGGTTATGAGGAAAGTGGGGTTGAGAGGGCAATGGATCAGCCATGATGAAATGGCAGATCAGACTCAATGGGCTGAATGGCCTAATTCTGCTCCAATGCCCTGTGGTCTCCTGGTAAAGAAATTCAAGTTTTCATTGCCGTTGACTGCAAGAATATATATTTTTTCTAAACATGCATCTTTCAATCATCTGCCTTAAAGGTACTTCGTTATGATCGTGCAAATGTGATTTATCTTCAGAAACTTGCCATTAGATCAATCTCTGAGTGTTTTACATCAGAAATGTTTTCACTTCCTCAGCTTGACTACACTGGCAACCAACCGAACAGTTCGTGCTTCCAATGCACTAACAGCACAGTCAAGAACTGCAAATGTAGCGTAACGTTCAAGGTGGACACCGTGTTGGTGGTAAGAACACTGAATGCTCTGGCCAATAGGCTCTTCAAATTAAAAGTGTGTACTTTGTGCATTTTAAATGTCACTGGAGTTGAAATCTGTCCTTCATTAGATTGACTCAACAGTGATATAACAAATTCAGGTTAAGCTAGGCTTGACAACTTGATTGCATTGAACTTAAGTGCAAAATTCAACATCTGTCCCTGCTCAGCTCTTAAACTATGTCTCCCAGAAGATCAGTGCTAGCAATCCTGACTAGTCAAAAAAAATTATTATGGAAATAGCAATGAAGATTCCTTCTATATGGCCAAATGTATATTTAATATTTCAATAACGTTTGAGTCATTTTGTAGGTATCTACTGGTGGCCACCCATTTCAGTGCTACTCCCCATTCCCATCCCAACATGTCAGCCCACGGCTTCCTCTACTGCCGCGATGAGGCCACACTCAGGTTGGAGGAGCCTCACCTTGTATTCTGTCTGGGTAGCCTCCAACCTGATGGCATGAACATCGATTTCTCAATCTTCCAGTTACTGCCCTCCCCTTCACCATTCCCCATTCCTGTTTCCCTCTCTCACATTATCTCCTTAAATGCCCATCACCTCCCTGTGGTTTCCTTCCCACTCCCTTTCCCCTTTCTTCCATGGCCTTCTATCAGATTCCTCCTTTTCCAGCCCTTTACCTCTTTCACCAATGAACTTCCCAGCTCTTGACTTCACCCCCTCCCCTTCCCCTGGTTTCACCTCTCACCTTGTACTACTTCATCCCCTCCCCCCACCTTCTTACTCTGACTTCTCTCCTTCACTCCCAGTCCCGATGAAGAGTCTTGGCCTGAAACATCGACTGTTTACTCTTTTCCGCAGATACTGCCTGACCTGCCGAATTCCTCCCAGCATTTTGTCTGTATTGCTTCGGATTTCCAGCGTCTGCAGACTTTCTCGTGTTTGTTTATATATTGTTTGATTAAGCATCCTTGTTTGTTTGAGTGATTCATTATGGGTTATCCGTATAAATATGTGAACTGCATTTGTCATCATGTTACCACGCGATATGCGCGCGCTTCGGTTAAAGCAAACCCAAAGTTAGACCCACATCTCGGACTCCCGTATCTTCCTTTGCGTTAGTTTAATGTTTTGAAGTTACAAAGCATAACGGCCAAGGACAGATAAAGATGGGCGCCCATCATTGGTGCCCTAAGTGTCAGTGGAGTTATGGGCAATTAATAATAAGACTTGAAAAAGGAATTTTTAAAAATTGTCTAATGAAAATCATGATATTCCTTTCAAGAATACAGATTATATCTGTCATTTCCAGCCAGGGCCAGTTTAAGCCTAACATGTTGTCTAACAGAAACTGAATGATAAAAGTGGATGAGGAAGAATTTCTTTAACCAGTGATCTATGGAATTCATCGTCACTGACGGCTGTGGAGGCCAAGTCATTGGGTATATTTAAAGCGGAGGTTGACGAGTTCTTGATTCGTCAGGGCATCAAAGGTATGGGGAGAAAGCAGGAGAATGGGGTTGAGGGGGAAGATAAATCAGTCGTGATGGGATGGTGGAACAGACTTGATGGGCCGAATGGCCTAATTCTGCTCCTACAGTACTGAGCAAAAGTCTTAGGCACATTTATATAGCTAGGGTGCCCAAGACTTTTGCACAGTACTGTAGTAATTTTATGTATTGCACTGTACTGCTGTTGCAAAAAAAACAAATTTCGTGACATGTGAATGAGAAACCTGATTTCAATATGGGTCCTTATTGCGGACTGAGAGTGGGAAGGGGGCAGGGAGAGGGGAATCGTGGTTGGGGAAAGGAGATGGGAGCGGGAAGCACCAGAGAGACATTCTGTAATGATCAATAAACCAATTGTTTGGAATCAAATGACCTTGCCTGGTGTCTCGGGGCTGGGTGTGTCTGCACCTGCGCCACCCTTTTTCCCCCCCCTCCCCCCAGGCTCCTGGCGCTTCTTCTCTGCCACCTGTACCACACCCCTCCCATGGCGCTCCACCCTCGCCATTCCCAACTTTCTTTGCTCCCGCCAGATTTACAAACTCGCTCTCCACTCCACATTGATAGATACAGTACTGTGCAAACATCTCAGGCACCCTGGCTGTGTATATACTGGGGTTGTATACACTGGAATTTAGAAGGATGAGAGGGGATCTGATTGAAACATATAAGATTATTAAGGGATTGGACACGCTAGAGGCAGGAAACATGTTCCCGATGTTGGGGGAGTCCAGAACCAGAGGCCACAGTTTAAGAATAAGGGGTAGGCCATTTAGAACGGAGTTGAGGAAAAACTTTTTCACACAGAGGGTTGTGGTTCTGTGGAATGCTCTGCCTCAGAAGGCAGTGGAGGCCAATTCTCTGGATTCTTTCAAGAAAGTGTTAGATAGAGCTCTTAAAGATAGCGGAGTCAAGGACTATGGGGAGAAGGCAGGAACGGGGTACTGATTGTGGATGATCAGCCATGATCACAGTGAATGGTGGTGCTGGCTCGAAGGGCTGAATGGCCTACTCCTGCACCTATTGTCTATATGTGCACATACTTCGGCACAGTACTGTATGTCTTAAGGTCTATAGTGTTATAATAAAGAGGGGTTCATTTAGGACTCTTGATTCTTGTTGCGTTATGAGTTCAATTGGTGTTGGCACTGGGAGCCATGCAATTAGTTTAAGATTAAGACAATTTACCCAAGATGCTACACCTCTTAAAGAGACTTTGTTAAGCGATGTCAATACTTATTCAGAGGCTCGCCCCCATCTCCACTGATTTCCACTCCTGAATAAGAATAACTTGGGTGAGATACAAGAGGTCTGGGAACCAAGCCTGCCTTGAAGAAAAGGATGAACTTCATGGGTTGAATGGGGAACGTTACCTAATTGTTATTTATCTCTAAACAGCATAAATTTTATTTAACAATTCATTTATTTGGATTAAGGAATTTGTGTATCATAATGTCCAAAACGACCCACGAACATCAGCTGGCTGTGAGGTGGCATGACCAACTCTCCCTGGTCTCTACCCATGAAGGTCAAGAGGGGCACAAATTTAACTGGGTGTCAGTGAAGGTCATGGCGCAAGCGAGCACGTGGCGTGCAAGGGAATTCCCAGAAGCGTGGTTTTCCAGACGAGCAATTCTGTAAACAAACATGTAGTCCTCGATCCTGTTTATTAGCCGATGCAGGCAAAATTCCAGACCACGACGCATGAAGTTTGCAACACAGCCGGTCAGCGACGAGATTTCTTCCACGTGGCACAGCTGAGTTTCTGAAATGATGCCTTGTCAGCTGATTGAAAGGTATATGAAGGCCAAGCATTCAGAGGACACACCACGATCAGCAGCACACTGATGATATCTCCTTGCATGGTGACGAAACGTTACAAGTAAATTGCCAAGATCAGAGAACAACTCAACCCAACCATCGACCACAATGTTATTCATTACAGTGGAGGCAAGAGACTGCAGATGCCGGAGTATTGTGTGCAGTTTTGGTCTCCAAATTTGAGGAAGGGCATTCTTGCTATAGAGGGAGTGCAGCGTAGGTTCACTGGGTTAATTCCAGGGATGGTGGGAATGTCATATGTTGAAAGATTGGAGCAACTGGGGTTGTATACACTGGAATTTAGAAGGATGAGAGGGGATCTGATCGAAACATATAAGATTATTAAGGGATTAGACACGCTAGACGCAGGAAACATGTTCCCGATGTTGGGGGAGTCCAGAACCAGAGGCCACAGTTTAAGAATAAGGGGTAGACCATTTAGAACGGAGTTGAGGAAAAACTTTTTCATACAGAGGGTTGTGGTTCTGTGGAATACTCTGCCTCAGAAGGCAGTGGAGGCCAATTCTCTGGATTCTTTCAAGAAAGAATCATGAAAGGTCATGTTTGACCAATCTATTGGAGTTTTTCGAGGAGGTTACCAGGAAAGTGGATGAAGGGAAGGCAGTGGATATTGTCTACATGGACTTCAGTAAAGCCTTTGACAAGGTCCCGCATGGGAGGTTAGTTAGGAAAATTCAGTCGCTAGGTATACATGGAGAGGTGGTAAATTGGATTAGACATTGGCTCGATGGAAGAAGCCAGAGAGTGGTGGTAGAGAATTGCTTTGCTGAGTGGAGGCCTGTGACTAGTGGTGTGCCACAGGGATCAGTGCTGGGTCCATTGTTATTTGTCATCTATATCAATGATCTGGATGATAATGTGGTAAATTGGATCAGCAAGTTTGCTGATGATTGGAGGTGTAGTAGACAGTGAGGAAGGTTTTCAGAGCCTGCAGAGGGACTTGGACCAGCTGGAAAAATGGGCTAAAAAATGGCAGATGGAGTTTGATACTGACAAGTGTGAGGTATTGCACGTTGGAAGGACAAACCAACGTAGAACATACAGGGTTAATGGTAAGGCACTGAGGAGTGCAGTGGAACAGAGGGATCTGGGAATACAGATGCAAAATTCCCTAGAGGTGGTGTCACAGGTAGATAGGGTCGTAAAGAGAGCTTTTGGTACATTGGCCTTTATTAATCAAAGTATTGAGTATAAGAGCTGGAATGTTATGATGAGGTTGTATAAGGCATTGGTGAGGCCGAATCTGGAGTATTGTGTTCAGTTTTGGTCACCAAATTACAGGAAGGATATAAATAAGGTTGAAAGAGTGCAGAGAAGGTTTACAAGGATGTTGCCGGGACTTGAGAAACTCAGTTACAGAGAAAGGTTGAATAGGTTAGGACTTTATTCCCTGCAGCGTAGAAGAATGAGGGGAGATTTGATAGAGGTATATAAAATTATGATGGGTATAGATAGAGTGAATGCAAGCAGGCTTTTTCCACTGAGGCAAGGGGAGAAAAAAAACAGAGGACATGGGTTTAGGGTGAGGGGGGAAAAGTTTAAAGGGAACATTAGTGGGGGCTTCTTCACACAGAGAGTGGTGGGAGTATGGAATGAGCTGCCAGACGAGGTGGTAAATGTGGGTTCTTTTTTAACATTTAAGAATAAATTGGACAGCTACATGGATGGGAGGTGTATGGAGGGATATGGTCCGTGTGCAGGTCAGTGGGACTAGGCAGAAAATGGTTCGGCACAGCCAAGAAGGGCCAAAAGGCCTGTTTCTGTGCTGTAGTTTCTATGGTTTCTATGGTTTCTAAAGAGTTAGATAGAGCTCTTAAAGATAGCGGAGTCAAGGGATATGGGGAGAAGGCAGAAACGGGGTACTGATTGTGGATGATCAGCCATGATCACAGTGAATGGCAGTGCTGGCTCGAAGGGCCGAATGGCCTACTCCTGCACCTATTGTCTATTGTCTATTGTCTAATCTGGAGCATCAAACAGTCGGCTGGAGGGCCTCAGTGGGTTGAGCAGCATCTGTAGGAGGAAAGGAATTGTTGCAGTATCTCTCTTTTCCTTTTTCCCTTTTTATACTAGCCGTGCCTTATCTCCGCTCTTGGGAGTTTGCGCGATCTCCCCTGTGACCATGTGGGTTTGCTCTGGGTGCTCTGGTTTCCTCCCACAGTCAAAGGACGTACCAGATGGTCATTGTAAATTGTCCCGTGATTAGGTTAGGGTTTAACCGGGGGTTGCTAGGCGATGCCTCTCGAAAGGCTGGAAGGACCAACTCTGCACTTTATCTCAGCAAGTCAGTAGTTCCCTTCCTCCCATCGACATTGCTTAACCCTCTGAGCTCCTCCAGTAGATGGTAGTGAAAGAGTACAAACAGCACTGTGGAGCTATGTTTACCATATTAAAAGATCTTGTGTATTTTCCTACTGCGGACAAAATCGACTTGTGGACCCGAGACCCATTTGTTTCATCAGCATACAGGAGGGGGATTGAAAATTTAACCGAGTGGTGTAATAACAACAACCTCTCACTCAGTATCAGTAATACCAAGGAACTGATTGCAGACTTAAAGAGAGGGAAACCAGGTGTCCATGAGCCAGTAGTCATCAGAGGATCAGAGGTGGAGAGGGTCAGTAACTTTAAATTCCTGGGTGTCATTATCTCAGGGGACTGTCATATAAATACAATTGTGAAGAAAGCACGACAGCGCCTTTACTTCCTCATGAGTCTGCAAATACTTTATATCTTATACTTTATTGTCACCAAACAATTGGTACTAGAATGTACAAGAATACTAGAATTCCTGGATTACAAATATTAAATATTAAAAATATTAGAAATAGTAAAAATTAGTAAATATTAAAAATTTGAATCATAAATCATAAATAGAAAATAGAAAAATGGGAAGTAAGGTAGTGCAAAAAAACCGAGAGGCAGGTCCGGATATTTGGAGAGTACGGCCCAGATCCAGGTCAGGATCCGTTCAGCAGTCTTATCACAGTTGGAAAGAAGCTATTCCCAAATCTGGCCATATGAGTCTTCAAGCTCCTGAGCCTTCTCCCAGAGGGAAGAGGGGCGAAAAGTGTGTTGGCTGGGTGGGTCATGTCTTTAAATTCCTGGGTGTCATTATGTCAGGGGACCGTCATATAAATACAATTGTGAAGAAAGCACGACAGCGCCTTTACTTCCTCAGGAGCCTGCGAATATTCAGCATGTCAACAAAATCCTTGGCAAACTTCTATAGTTGTGTGATGAAAAGTGTGCTGACTGGATTATGGACAGGTATGGGAACACCAACACCTTTGAGCGGAGCGTCCTACAAAAGGTAGTGGATTCAGCCCGGTATATCTCGGGTAAAGCCCTCCCCACCATTGAGCACATCTACATGAAACGTTGCCATAGGAAAGCAGCATCCATCATCAAAGATCCTCACTACCCAGGCCATGTTCTCTTCTTGCTGCTGCCATCAGGTAGAAGGTACAGGAGCCTCAGGACTCGCACCACCAGGTTCAAGAACAGTACTACCCCTCAACCATCAGGCTCTTGAACAAAAAGGAATAACTACACTCATTGTGTTCCTGGTGTTCCCACCACTGACGGTCTCCCTTTAAGGACTCTTTAACATTATTTCTTGCTCTCCTTATTTATTGCTATTTATTTGTATTTTCATTTGCACAGCTTGTTGTTAATTGATCCTGTTTACAGTTACTGTTCTATAGATTTGCTGAGTATGCCTGCAGGAGAAAACCTCGGGGTTGCTTGTGGTGGCGTGAATGTACTCTGATAATAAATTTTACTTTGAATGTTGTTATCCGGGGACAACTTGTGTGGATGGAGCATCAAAGCCTGATGATTTGACCTGTAGAGGGAGCATCTTGCTACACAAAGAACACCCACAGCACTGCCAACCACACATACAATCATCCTCGCTGGGAAAGCCAAATAGGTCCCACCTTTGACACCAGACTCCTGAATTAGGTTCTCAGTTCTAAGCTCTGTCAACCAGGGAGGTTGAGCAAGATCGGTGGTTGGAAGGGAACTGTTGATTTCTTCAGATACAATGCAAAGTAGTCCCTTCCAGCCCATCGAGCCGCGTCGCCCAGCAACGCCCAATTAAACCCGAGCCTGATCAAAGGTCAAAGGTCCAATTTAATGTCAGAGAAATGTATACAATATACATCCTGAAATGCTTTTCCTTCGCAAACATCCACAAAAACAGAGAAGTGCCCCCAAAGAATGAAAGACTGTTAAATGAGAGAACTCCAAAGTCCCCCCTCCCGCACGTAAGCGGCAGTGAGCAACAATCTCCCCTCCCCCCACCAGCAAACAAAGCAAGCATCAGCACCGCCACTGAGCACTTAGCGTGAGCAAAGCAGTATCAAAGACACAGACTTGCAGTTACCCCAAAGGCTTCGCGTTTCCCCCAGTATACAACATACCACAGGTTTTCTCTCGCTCCCTAATAAGGGAGAGGGAGGTGTCTCCGTTTTCCCAGCGAGCGGGAAGACATAACAAACAACTCGGTGGTTTACGATGTTAAAAGACCGTTACGTCGCTTTTTTCCGAGCTCTGTGCCTGAAGATCGTAAAGATCCCAGGTCTTCAGGCCCACAGCAGATATCCCGACTCCCTCAACGACACACGAGTCTCCTGTTGTGACACTGACCCTCGATCCGCCCGTCTCCAGAGCCCCGAGATCTTAGGCTTCAAAATACGAGCCAGACTCTCAGGCCGAACCCTTGGTGTGCCGAATAACGGCCGGTCCTGAAACCCCGAGAACGGGTCCTATTCCTGCAAAGAACCGAAGTCAGCGTGTAACTTGTTCAATCCCTTCCGACCTATGTTCGTGACACTTCTCACGCTCTTAAACTTTTCGATGATTTTAAGTTCCCTGGCCCCCACCGCTTTATTTTCACCTTGGATGTCCAGTCCCTATATACTTCCATCCCCCATCAGGAAGGTCTCAAAGCTCTACGCTTCTTTTTGGATTCCAGACCTAATCAGTTCCCCTCTACCACCACTCTGCTCCGTCTAGCAGAATTAGTCCTTACTCTTAATAATTTCTCCTTTTGCTCCTCCCATTTCCTCCAAACTAAAGGTGTAGCTATGGGCACCCGTATGGGTCCTAGCTATGCCTGCCTTTTTGTTGGGTTTGTGGAACAATCTATGTTCCGTGCCTATTCTGGTATCTGTCCCCCACTTTTCCTTCGCTACATCGACGACTGCATTGGCGCTGCTTCCTGCACGCATGCAGAACTCGTTGACTTTATTAACTTTGCCTCCAACTTTCACCCTGCCCTCAAGTTTACCTGGTCCATTTCTGACACCTCCCTCCCCTTTCTAGATCTTTCTGTCTCTGTCTCTGGAGACAGCTTATCCACTGATGTCTACTATAAGCCTACTGACTCTCACAACTATCTGGACTATTCCTCTTCTCACCCTGTCTCTTGCAAAAACGCCATCCCCTTCTCGCAATTCCTCCGTCTCCGTCGCATCTGCTCTCAGGATGAGGCTTTTCATTCTAGGACGAGGGAGATGTCTTCATTTTTTAAAGAAAGGGGCTTCCCTTCCTCCACTATCAACTCTGCTCTTAAACGCATCTCCCCCATTTCACGTACATCTGCTCTCACTCCATCCTCCCACCACCCCACTAGGAATAGGGTTCCCCTGGTCCTCACCTACCACCCCACCAGCCTCCGGGTCCAACATATTATTCTCCGTAACTTCCGCCACCTCCAACGGGATCCCACCACTAAGCATATCTTTCCCTCCCCGCCTCTCTCTGCATTCCGCAGGGATCGCTCCCTACACAACTCCCTTGTCCATTCGTCCCCCCCATCCCTCCCCACTGATCTCCCTCCTGGCACTTATCCGTGTAAGCGGAACAAGTGCTACACATGCCCTTACACTTCCTCCCTTACCACCATTCAGGGCCCCAAACAGTCCTTCCAGGTGAGGCATCACTTCACCTGTGAGTCAACTGGGGTGATATACTGCGTCCGGTGCTCCCGATGTGGCCTTTTATATATTGGTGAGACCCGACGCAGACTGGGAGACCGCTTTGCTGAACATCTACGCTCTGTCCGCCAGAGAAAGCAGAATCTCCCAGTGGCCACACATTTTAATTCCACATCCCATTCCCATTCTGACATGTCTATCCACGGCCTCCTCTACTGTAAAGATGAAGCCACACTCAGGTTGGAGGAACAACACCTTATATTCCGTCTGGGTAGCCTCCAACCTGATGGCATGAACATTGACTTCTCTAACTTCCGCTAGGCCCCACCTCCCCCTCGTACCCCATCTGTTACTCTTTTTAATGCACACATTCTTTCTCTCACTCTCCTTTTTCTCCCTCTGTCCCTCTGAATATACCTCTTGCCCATCCTCTGGGTCACCCCCCCCCCCGTCTTTCTTCCCGGACCTCCTGTCCCATGATCCTCTCGTATCCCCTTCTGCCTATCACCTGTCCAGCTCTCGGCTCCATCCCTCCCCCTCCTGTCTTCTCCTATCATTTTGCATCTCCCCCTCCCCCTCCAGCTTTCAAATCCCTTACTCACTCTTCCTTCAGTTAGTCCTGACGAAGGGTCCCGGCCTGAAACGTCGACTGCGCCTCTTCCTATAGATGCTGCCTGGCCTGCTGCGTTCACCAGCAACTTTGATGTATGTTGCTTGAATTTCCAGCATCTGCAGAATTCCTGTTGTTTCTGAAGATGCAAGCAAAGGAGTTGCTGTTTAATGCCATCTTAACTCCGCCTCTATCTCCAGGTACTTTCAGGGGACAATTTACAATCACCAATTAACCTGTACCTGGGGGGTGCACCTGGATGACAGACTTGAGTGGAGCACCAACACAGAGGCTGTGTACAAGAAGGGCCAGAGTCACCTCTACTTCCTGAGGAGACTGAGGTCCCTTGGAGTATGCACGCCTGTCCTTCACATATTCCACCAGTCTGTTGTCGCCAGTACAATCTTCTACGTGGTGGTGTGCTGGGACAATGGCAACAACACGGGTGATGCCAACAGGCTCAATAAACTGGCTAGAAAGGCTGGCTCTGTTTATAGGAGTCAAACTGGACACACTGGAGTCTGTGGTAGAACAATGGACCCTCTGAAAAATCCTGGCATTTCCAGTCAATGTTTCTCACCTTCTGCATGCCACTTGGCTGAACAGAGAAGCACTTTTGGAGATAGTCTAAGACCACTGCGCAGCTCCAAATGAACACTATACAAGGTAATTCTTAACCTCGGCCATTAGGCTCTACAATGAGTCAACCTGTAACCGGGGAAGTGATGACCTCTGGTTAGATTGTTTGTGGTAGCTTATTGTTTATTCATTCTACTTCTAATATCTGTGTATCTGTGCACTTGTAATGCTACGGTGACACTGTAATTTCCTTCAGGATCAGTAAGTCTCTATCTCACCCTAATAATTGATATGTCTTTGGAGATTGCCAGGTGGTCAGAGGAAGGATACAAAGATCTACTGATATGTTCATTGAAGAGGTGCGACTGACTCCTGGAATTCTCAGGCTTAAGGTTGTCCAAAGTGGAGAAGGAGCATTCAGGTTTTGTGAGCCTTCCGTCCAGGAGCGCACATGGTCCTGAGTAGGAAGCTGAAGGAGTCCACAGCATCTCAGGCCACCTAACAACCTCCCCAGTGTGTGGAATAGTCTACAGTTCCCACGTTGGCCTCATTAGCTGCCTTTTTACTTTATTGTCGCCAAACAATTGATACTAGAGTGTACAATCATCACAGCGATATTTGATTCTGCGCTTTGCGCTCCCTGGATTACAAATCGATGGTAAGTATTAAAAATTTAAATTATAAATCATAAATAGAAAATAGAAAAGGGAAAGTAAGGTAGTGCACAAAAAAACCGAGAGGCAGGACCGGATATTTGGTGGGTACAGCCCAGATCCGGGTCAGGATCCGTTCAGCAGTCTTATCACAATTGGAAAGAAGCTGTTCCCAAATCTGGCCGTACAAGTCTTCAAGCTCCTGAGCCTTCTCCCGGAGGGAAGGGGGACAAAAAGTGTGTTGGCTGGGTGGGTCGTGTCCTTGATTATCCCGGCAGCAGTGCTCCGACAGCATGCGGTGTAAAGTGAATCCAAGGACGGAAGATTGGTTTGTGTGATGTGCTGGGCTGTGTTCGCGATCTTCTGCAGCTTCTTCTGGTCTTGGACAGGACAACTCTGAATCCTTACTGGAAACAGATTACCCTTAATCCTGAGAGACTGTCCAAGAAGCATAGAAATAAGACTTGAGTTTATGACTTGAGTGCAGATGAAAGCAAAACCAGACAGCACAAAGTACTGGAGGAACTCAGCGGGTCAAGCAGCATCTACGAAGGGGAATAAACAAAGGAGGTTTCAGGCTGAGACAGCTTGTCGGGACCCATACCGATGAAGGTCTCGGCACAAAATTTTTAACTATTTATTCCCCTCCATGGATGCTGCCTGACTTGCTCAGTTCCTCCAGTGTTTTGTGTGTGTTGTTCAAGATTTCCAGCATCTGCAGGATCTGTCTCTAAGAGCTGATAGCAGTGGATGGTCCATGAGGAACTGAGAGCACCCTTAGCACTGCCAACTACACATACTACCGTTTCGTTACTGTGTTGAGGAAAGGCTACTTGTATGTGCAAATAGCCAGAATACTCCATGACAAAAGTAGCCTGTCCTGAACTGTGTATTAACTGGCAGGGATATACCTTGTATTAATACAGGGGATGGCTTCTTAATGCCTTCCTTCAAAGTTTAAAATTGAAAGTACATTTATTGCGGGAGGAGAAGATGGCAGTGCACGTAGCCTCTCTGGGGAAATGATATCGTATTTGTTAAATAGGGGCCGTGCACAATTCTGATTTGATGGAGACAGCCGTGAGAAGCACGGAGGAACATCTGGAGAAACTTCTGAAATGCCCGGTTCACTGCCGCTGCTACTGTGCGATCGAGAATCTCCGGAGGGAAGGCCCCAAAATCCCCGGCTTTGCCTGCTGCTGGTGGCCGGGGTTGGAGTCGAAGTGCTCGGCAGAGATGGTGCTCGGTGCTCGGTGTCGGAGGCTCAAAGTTTTCAGATGACTCAGAGTTTTCTTCCTTTTCCCGTCTGCGTGAGATGATGGGACTTTCGAGAGACTTTGAACTTTTTTACCGTGCCCGTGGCCTGTTCTCCATCAAGTTACGGTATTGCTTGCACTGTTGTAACTATATGTTATAATTATGTGGTTTTTGTCAGTTTTTCAGTCTTGGTCTGTCCTGTGTTTCGGTGATTTCGCACCGGAGGAATATTGTATCATTTCTTAATGCATGCATTACTAAATGACAATAAAAGAGGACTGCGTGTCCTCATAATCTAATTATCAGCTGAGATTCACCTTCACACAGACAGCCACAAAACAAAAGAAAAACCATAGAACCTGTACAGAGTAAAAACATCAACCCTCCTCCCACTTCCACGTGCAAAAAAAAAATTGCGCAAACTGCAGCAAAAAGAAGAGGCAAATCACAGGACATAAAACGCAAAATCAAAAGGCGTGTTCAGTGCAGCTGAGTGTTCATTATCTGCAGGGCACCCTGATTTAAACATCGCCCAAAGATAGCAAAACAGAAGGAGCAATCGGAACTAGAACATCATAAACCGAATCTCAGGCTTGTATACTGCATATGTACTTTGATAATAAATACTTTGAGCTTCAGACTTTGGCATCGGTTTCTCTGACTAAATCCCTGCTGAAGCTGAACACGATCAGACGCCTTCCTTGATTTCCTCCTATGCTTCTCCAGTGTGTTGACTTGCAGAACGTAAAACAAAGCCGTGTCATTTCGTTTACCAATACTAGTCTGCTTAGAGCAGAGAGATCTGTATGAAAGATGTCCGGTTGCAGTCACAATAATGTGCATACACTGAATTGTTAGCTTGCAATGTGGATTTCCTCCGCAGGCTGAGGTGCTTCTCCCTTTTATGGGAACGGCCCGCATTATTGAACCCAAGCGATAGCTTCAGAGACCCGTTTCTGGCCTGTTTTTAATTTCTGCACTTTCCAGTGGCGGGGTGGAGATGCGTCTCTGCCAAAAGGGTGCTCCTTCCCTCTGCTGGCCTGCAGGTCACCCTTGGGCAAGCTGTAGCGCCTGCTTAGCCCCCCGATCAGGGTCACATGAAGGCGTTGGAGCAGGTGGTGGATGGTCGGATGAGCAGCTGGTCCATATCACAAGTCCTGGTTATGCGACAGGCAGATAATCTTTGAAGAGTATTGATCATGGCTGGGGAGGGCGGGGCGGGGGGGAGATCACCCATCTTGTAAAGACTCTGCCCAGAAGGCAGTGGCAAGCCACTTCCGTAGGAAACTTTGCCAAGAGCAATCGCGGTCAAAGACCATGATTGGCCACGTCCTACCACACGGCAGATAACAGATGAACAAACCTCCATTATAGTCCACTGTTGCTCGGGATGCTCCAAAGTGCTTTAGCTGCCTTTAAATTAGCCACGCTGAGTGATAATTTGCATGAGGGATTTTGCATCAAGTCCCAATGAGCCCTGAGCATCTGTTACTTTTGGCGTTTGCATGAGGAATATTGTCCCAAGTCTGTAGCAGAAATTCCCACTCCCCTGGAAACGGAGGTGAGTTATTAATATCCATGTGAGCAGGCAGTTAGGGTCCTGATCGAGTTCCAAGTGTGGCAACAAGGAATGTAATGAAGGCTCAGTATTACTCTGGGTTCCCAGAAACTATGGAATCTGACCTAGCCTTGCCATTACTGGGCTGCTTGTTCATACAGTAAGGTCTTAACCCTTCAAGTTCCACCATCTGTGTACATTCATAATGTCTTTCTCATTTTGGAGAGTTTGCCACCATATTTACGATCATTTTTGTTATGTCTTTTAGCTTCAAAATATTAAGCTAATTCAAAGGAAGACATGAGAGTCCAGGAATATGGGTCTAACTTCGAATTTACTTTAAGCGAGGCATGCACGTATCATGTGATGATGTATGCAATTCACATATTTATACATGTAACCCATAATTATTTAAACAAACAAGAATACTTAATCCAACGATATATATATTCAAGATTGCTATTCCTCTCCGTGCCTGGTGGAGCATTGGGTGGCCCACCTTGCCATTTCTTTGGCATTTTCAGTTTTTTTTAAACAAGGCCATCTTCTAGCTGGACGCTCAACACAGCACGGATGGAAAGCATGCAAGGAGCCTGCTGGATTCAAACTCGCAACCGCTCGCCTCGAAGTCCAGTGCAGATGCCGCTGCACCACCGACTAGCTCTGTCCAAGATTACTCAAATATCATGGAAACATTAAAAACCCAACAGTTCTCATGAATGTGGTTTTTTTAAGAAATGAACTGCTTTATAAATCTGTTTCGTATATCCAAACGTTCAGATACAACTAAGATTGATGCTAATTAATGTGACATCAGATTGATTCAAATTGTGTTTAACGGAGAAGGTTGAATTGTCCCAAAATACGCAATGCTAGGGATTTTCAGTGTAATCACTGAAGACTTGTACAAAAGTTTTTTACTTGGAGCAGGAGTTCCCAACCTTTTTTTGTGTATTGGACCCTTGCCATTAACCAAGGTACCCTAGATTGGGAAGCCCTGATTTGGAGAGACTGCGCGGTAATAGGTCCTTTCAGCTTGATGAGCTCCGTGCTGCCCGATTGCACCCATGTAACCAACTAACCCGTACATTTGTGGAACGCGGAAGGAAACCGGAGCACCCGGAGGAAATCCAAGCGGTCACGGAGTGAACGTACAAACTCCTTACAGGCAGTGGCAGGAATTAAACTCGGGTCGCTGGTGCCTTAAAACATTGTGCTAACCATTATGCTACTGTGTCGTCCATAAGCTGTGACATTATAACAAAGGAAGTCTTCTTTCTCACACCCCCTCCCGGTCACTTCACCCTCCCCCACCCTCACTCCCCCCTTACAGGGCCCTGTTTACATGTACTATGAACTATCGAACTTCTATCAAAATCAGCGGAAATACGGAGTCTCCCGAGATGACGATCAGCTGAACGGGGACTTGAAGTATTTAAAGGTAAATGGAGCGTAATGTAGCCTTGATTTGTAAATATTTTCAGTTCTTTCATAAACTTGTCCTGCGTTTTGCTCACCAACCAAATGCAGGTCAAACGTTAATTTAACTCTGCTGAATGTAATTCAGGTCTGCAAATAAAAAATGGCAAGTGCTGGAAATTCGAAGTGCATTTGGAAATCTCTACTTACTTACTTGTGCCCTTCCTCCAAGAGGTCCACAGCCTTCTGTTGGGTTTGGAGAGCTATGCTGGCTGGAGTCAGGGCTTTATGCTTTGGCTCTTGGTAGGGTCACCCAGGCCAAACAGATCAAAGGGTAGAGGCCATTGATAACCTCCTGGCTCCATTGTCCAAAGTCGATGGTATGGTTGAAGTTCATCACTGCTTCTGCAATCCACTAGAAAGGAGATTGGCCTGTACAGCTTCACCAGAGCCCTGATGTCCTGCCTTACCTGTTTCCACCTCTCATGACAGGGTTGTAGAGTTGGTCTTTGAGAGGCATTTTGGAAATCAGCCAACGTTAATGTTGGGGGGCGGGGGAGATAGTTGTAAAGGGTAATTCAGAAAGTCTCAGTGAGAATATTTGTTAGTTGGAATCTAGTTTAGGGTAATTCATTGTGCCCAGCATCTCTTGTTGGAGAGTGTAAGTTTTGGCCATTGTTTAATGCTTTTGATTGTTACCACTTCTGAGTGAGACTTTCGTTGGTCAGGGTCGACCGTGGATATTGTGTCCTAGATGACTAGATGTGTAAGCCTGGGTGGTACGATACGGAGAGCAAGCTGTTGCCCGTGTAGCAAGCTCCCCCTCTCCATGCAACTGATGAACCCAAAGGAACGCCAGAGACCGACACCGTTTGGTACCAGCAGTGTCACACAGTCAGTGTTAACTCAGTGTAGGACTGCCTTAGGGACTCCAGCTCCAGATTTTTCCCTTGGAGTTCACTCCTGAAGCCTTCCTCATGAATGTGTATAGCCGCAAGGCAGCGGAGGTTTGAGATCAGAGTTTTCCTTCTAGATGAGCTTTCAACCACGGCTGACGAGCCCTATCTGCCCGAAGTGACTGGTTTTAAGGTGCCAGTAACCCTCCTTTGCCCCTTCTGTTAGTAGAGACAGTTCTGCTAGACTTGGTAGCTAAGCCAGATGTGAAGGCCAGGAGCTGGACTTGGTTGTCAGAGGCTATTTGAGGCACATGCCATTGGGAGCATTTAATGGGTATTGGGAGCTTGTCCCTATTATCACCTCCGGCTATATCCACATTTACAATAAAAACATCATTATAAAATGCTTGCTGGTATTTAGGCACATTTTATTCCATATCTGTATTTCTAACTTTATTTTTATATAATTTATTATATGCTGTTATTCCTTATACACTGAAAGTGGTGCATACGTGGAATTCACTGTCAGGCGTGGTGGGAGAGGCAGGTATATGTTGGGGCTGTTTAAGAAACTCTTAGAACATGGATGATAGAGACAAAGAATGGAGGATTATGTAGGAAGGAAAGGTGAGATTACAAGTTCTGAACCTGTAGTCCACAGACCCCTCAGTTAATGGTAGGGGTCCATGGCATAAAAAAGGCTGGGAACCCCTGGGTTAGATTGATCTTAGAGTGGGTTAAAAGGTTGGCACAACATCCTAAGCTGAAGGGCCTGCACTGTGTGTAATGATTGATGTTCTACATGTTGGATGTTGTTTTTTCACCAGTATGTCACACCAACACACCACAGTAAATTCTGAATACAGTGGATTCTGGTCCATTGGGCCATTGGTTAATTGGGACAACTCTTGCAGAACAAAAACTAATTGAGAAAATAGCCGGAATTCCCGTCTTTTATTTGGGACTATTTGCCACTTAATTGGGACAGGAGTCTGCTGCCAAACGGTTCCTAACTAGCATCAGTCATGTGTACTTGTGTGGCCATTAGACGCTACACCATGCCTGGAGCGAACGGATTTTAAATAGTGTCAGTTGCGTGTGTTTTGTTATCCATTTGGGCCGACAGATGCCGATTTTAAAAAGCAGCACTACATAGCCCAGGAAGTGAGTGCAAGGGTCAAACTTTTACAGGCAGTGCAATTTTAACTGATAGCTGGTGAGAAATGAGCAGTAAGACAACGCCGAACTGTTTTGTCCAGTGTAGTTTCAAGCATTCAGACTTGAAGATGCCAGGTACGGCTAGGACTGAAAATAAAACAACTTCAGTACTTCAACAAGTTGGGAACTATGAAGAATTTGAAGGTATCAATAATCATCTTGAATGTTACAATGAAAATGAAGGCTTGGAGGATGCACTTATCAATAAAGTAAAGGCATCCGTTAGTCTTGCAAGACCATGGATCTGCGCCGGGAAAGTCTTCACTCTCCAGGGCGTAGGCCTGGGCAAGGTTGTATGGAAGACCGGCAGTTGCTCATGCTGCAAGTCTCCCCTCTCCACAACACCAATGTTGTCCAAGGGAAGGGCATTAGGACCCATACAGCTAGGCTTGGTATTAATCAAGCCAAGCTGTATTATACTTATCAATAGCATGGCATTAAAACACAAAGGTGGGGAATATGAAGGCAATAGGTGTGATGAAGATGACCTACCTGAACTTGTGCTAGTGACTACACCAGGGTACCAGGAAATTTATTGTTGGATTATGACACTACTTCATACAGAAAAGGCAACGAAGGCAGACGCAAGAAAATCTGCTGATGTTGGAACTCTAAACCAACCCACGCAAAACGCTGGAGGAACTCAGCAGGTCAGGCAGCAGCTATGGGAAAGGGTAAACAGTAGACATTTCAGGCGAGAACCTTCATCAGGACTGCAGTGAAGACAGTCCATTACCTGCACTAGGTGTCTGCACGGATATGGTTCATTTACAATCGATCAAAAGAGCACAGCAGTGTACACTGGATGAATTCCTGAGGAACTAATACTCAGTTTTATAGTACTGTTATAGCTCCGGTAGTGTTTTGTATTTACTGTAAGTATGTAATGTTACTCAGTTAAATGGTAGTTTGTCTTTTTTTTATATACCTTTTAAAACTATTTTGTTGAAACTTTGGCGAATTGGGACAGCCGCAATCCCTCTTGCTGTCTGAGATTTGAGCCGTAAAAAAAATAGAGGATTCTTTTACACGGCAGACCAAATTATTCCAGTTGTGGCTTTTTGGAAAGTGGAAGGAAGAGTTTAAAGTGGACACTAGGGAGTCGCAGGCTTTAGATTTAGCAGTAATGATGGAATTTTATTATTGTAGGAAAGGAGAGAGGGTTGTTTCTGCTGTGGAAATGGCACAGACCTGTCAGAATTTCTTCCACTTGGGGAATTGTCATGGCTGCTGTGAGAAGGTTATGACGGAGATGTTTCCAGATGTGACAATGTACTAAGAGACAGATGCGAGCTGAGCTAGAAATAAAAGCCACAAAGGCTTGAAATAAGAGGACGTTGGTAGCTCGGGTGGGCTGATTGATTGTCGGGTTGTTCGCCGAGCTTGGAGGTTAGGTTGCAAACGTTTTGTCACCAGTTGAGGTGACATCATCGGTGCGCAATTGAGCGTTGTTTCTGCCGAGTGCTCGCGTTTATATCAGTCTGACTCATTCTTCTTATTGATCGGCAGTTGCGCTGGTCGCTGCTCTCTGCTGGGTCCCAGCCAACTGGATAGCTGAGTGATCTGCTCTGGCCTGTATCCCTAGTTAGCGGTCATTGTGAGCGTTGGTTCCTTGCGTGTCCACGGTTCTCCCCTTGGCCCTGATCCCACGGATGCAAATTGTGTCCAATTCAATATTAGATTAGATTATGAGGACACTCAGTCTTCATTTATTGTCATTTAGAAATGCATGCATGCATTAAGAAATGATACAATGTTCCCCCAGAGTGATATCACAAAAAAAGGACAAACCAAAGACTAACATTGACAAGACCACATAATTATAACATGTAGTTACAACAGTGCAAAGCAATACCACAACTTGATAAAGAGCAGACCATGGGAACAGTAAAAAAAAAAGACTCAGAGTTCCAATCGACTCCCGATAGTTCCCGCTAGCAGGCGGCAGAAGGGAGAAACTCTCTCTGCCATAAACCTCCAGGCACCGACAACTGTCGATGCATTGGAAGCACCCGACCACGGCCGACTCTGAGTCCATCCGAAAACTTCGAGCCTCTGACCAGCCCTTCAGCACCGAACACCATCTCCACCGAGCGCCTCGACCCCGTCCCGGCCGCTGAGCAACAAGCAAAGCCGAGGACTCGGGGCCTTCCCCTCCGGAGATTCCGGATCACACAGTAACAGCGTCAGCGAGAAAAGGCATTTCAGAAGTTTCTCCAGATGTTTCTCCGTTCTCTCACATCTGTCTCCATCAAATCAGGATTGTGCACGGCACCCTACTTGACAGATTACGGATATCATTCACCGGAGTGGCCGCATAATATGCTGGTTCGTAGGGTCTTCTGTTGGGAACGAAGCTTCGAAGTTTGGCTGGAAGTATAAAGTCATGAGGGGTACAGAGTGGGTGAACATACCTAGTCATTTTTCTCAGGGAAGGCAAACTAAAAACCAGAGGGCAAAGATTTTAGATGAGGGGTGAAAAAATTAAAAGGGGCCTGAGGGGGCAGCCTCTTCACTCTTTGCTCAGAGAGTGGGGTGAGCTGCCAGAGAAAATGCTCGAGGCAAACATCAGCAGGGGGATATACACAGTCTTTCTCCTGGGGTCAGAAAATAAAGAGGTGGAAGGCATAGGTTTATGGTGAGACGGGAGAGGTTTAATATGAACCTGAGGACCAACCTCTTCACCCAGAGAACGGTTCATGAAATGAGACAAAATGGTTGATGCAGGTGTATTGAGAACATTTAAAAGACACCCGGACAGGGTAAACACAGGAAGAGTTTAGAGCAGGGGTTCCCAGAGTTTTTTTTACTCCATGGACCAATACCATTAAGCGGGTTGTTGGTAGACCCAAGTCGGGAACCCCTAATCTAGAGGGACACCGGCTGAATGCAGGTAAATGGGATGAGATCGCATGGGTCCCTTGGTCAGCATGAACCAGTCGGGCCGAGGGGGTTGCTTCTGCACTCTTCTGACACCCCCTTCACTTCCAACTTTAATCCGTTTGCAGAATCCCTCAGAGTACTGCAAACCATTCCGCCGGGATGGTGAAGGCCGGCCCATTGCTCCCTGTGGCGCGATCGCAAACAGCATGTTTAATGGTGAGTTCCTCTCTTCCGCAGTCCGGTGCGCAGCCAGGCCGACAATAGGCTGTCCCTTCTGTACGCAAGGTGATTGGTGGCTTTGCAATGTGTGCTCCAAATCAGGGGGTCCCCAACCTTTTTAATATGCTGTGGGACCTCGACCATTGACCGAGGGGTCCGTGCTCCCTGTTGTATGTCATCAGCCTGCTTGGTAGCATTGCCTGCCTTTAGCAGAGCAACAGAGATAGGAGTAAGAATTTTGCAGCGAAGGAAGAGGCCATTGCACCCATTGTAGTCATGCCAGCTCTCCAGAAGAACCAGACCATTTGCTTTCCCTCCTCATCTTTATTCACATATCCCGTTTAAGCCTGGCATTAATCGATGGGTTATGGACTGTAGGTTTGATGGACTCAGGATCAAGATCTCTTTGGGGGAGGGGGGGCTTTTTGCTGTTGCTTGCATGGTTGGGGCTTCTACTGGTGCAAGTGTGGTGGGGGAGGTTGTTACTTTTGCTGCTGCTTGTGCGAAGGGTAGGGTTGGGGGGGTGGTTGGTTTGGGGCTCCGATGTTTCTATCATTCATTCTATGGGGTTTCTTGTTCCATGGATATCTGTGAAGAGCAAGAATTTCAGGTTGTATACTGTATACATTCTCTGATATTAAATTGAATCTTTGAGCATTCCACTACAAAAAAAATTCTAATTTAGAGATTAAAAGTGTATTTATTATCAAAGGATGTACAGCAGGGGTCCCCAACCTTTTCTGCACCGCGGACTGGTTTAATATTGACAATATTCTTGCGGACCGGCCGACTGGTGGGGGGGAGGTTGTTCAAGTCGGGTTAAACTCACCTCAACATGTCTTTTACAGTTAGTGTTGCCAACTTTCTCACTCCCAAATAAGGGACAAAAGTAGCACTCAAATCCCGGGACACTTTACCCCGGGAAAAGACTACCATGACCATGAAGTCTTGCGCAGGCACCCGTGTGCGCGTGCGTGACGTGCACATGCGTGTACCTGCCGATTTTCCCCCCACAAATCGGTTTTGCCTTCATCTTCCCGACTACACTGTACATGCTTGATTTCTACTTTATGTAGGCTGTGTATTTATCATATCATTCCTGCTTTTACTATATGTTAGTGTTATTTATTTTTGGTTTTATGTGTTATTTGGTATGAGTTGTTAGGTTATTTTTTGGGTCTGGGAACGCTCAAAAAATTTTCCCGTATAAATGAATGGTAATTGCTTCTTCGCTTCACGCCATTTCAGCACGAAAGGTTTCATAGGAACGCTCTACCTTAGCGGGGGAGATACGGGACAAGGGCGGTCCCGTATGGGACAAGCCAATTTAGCCCAATATACGGGATGTCCCGGCAAGTATGGGACAGTTGGCAACCCTACGTTCCAGTTCAACAATGCGTGACAGGGAACGAGGAAAGGTGCAGCTGACTCATATCGTTTCCTCGCGACCCGGTAGCACATGCTTTGCGGCCCGGTAGTTGGGGACCGCGGATGTACAGTATACAGAATGAAGTCATCTGGTGGTGTAGTGGCATCAGCACTGGGCTTCAAGGCGAGTGTTTCTGGGTTTGAATCCAGCCGGCTCCTTGCATGCATCTCATCCAGGCTGTGCTAAGCGTCCAGCGAGGAACCCTGGTTCATAAAAAAAAAAACAGGCAAATGCTAAAGAAATGGCAAGATTTCTGCCTGCTGCACCACAAAGCGCTGCGAGGAATTATTATATGTATAAAGAATACAATTCTGAGATTCGTCCTCCCATAGGCAGTCCAGTAGTATTTGGTTTAGTTCAGTTCAGCAGTAGACTTCAGGGTGGGTTTTTGGGGTGTGAGGATGTAGGGGTCAGTTCTCAGAGAGCGTTGGAATTTGGGTGGGAGAGATGGTATCTAAATGATGAGAACGTGACTGTGCAGTGGTGATAGGTCTCTCTCTGTGTCCCTAGAGTGGATGATGTCAGTGATTGTGTCAGAGACAGTTTTCTGATGGTGTGCAGTGGCGTCGTCCTGGAGGAGGAGGAGGTGTCTGAGAGTTTGCTGCCTGGCCTCAACAAGGTAGAGAGTAGTGCGCCACACCACAACAGCACCCCCTCTGCCTGCGGGTTTGACGGTGAGGTTAGGATTGGTGCGGAGAGAGTGGAGGACAGTGCATTCGGAGGGGGTATGGTTTGAGGAGGAGAGGGGAGGAAGTCGAGGCGGTTGATGTCTCGTCGGCAATTCGAGATGAAAAGATCCAGAGCGGGCTGAGGACCAGAGCGGAAAGAGGAGGAGGACTGAAGACAGGAGAAGGGGGTCATCAGCGTGGGGTGTGGAATCCTTGTCAAAGAAGTGGGCTCAGAGGTGGAGATGACGGAAGGAGAGCTCAACGTTGTGGCGGGCGCCAAGCTCACCGAGGCGCGGGTGAAAGGAGACAGGTGATGTCCTTCCTGAGGACGTTTTGCACCTTCTGCCTAATGGGAGAGGAGAGGGAGAAGAGAGAACTCACCCCCTCGCACAGCTGGCTGACAGTAGAGTCATGCAGCTGTTGCACACGGGAAGGAAAGTGAGCGACAGAGAAATAATCAGAGGGAAAGGGACTTGTGTGTTCATTGATCATGATCGTACTCTCGCTGAACCTAATGATCCGTTTCAGTTGTTCAATTCAATGCGTCTTCCATCACCGGTAGTGAACGTCCTCCCCATTTTTGAGCTGGTCTACATGCTGTGTTGTTACAGGAAAGCAGCATCCATCATCAGGGACCCCCACCACCCAGGAGATGCTCTCTTCTCACTGCTGCCGTCAGGAAAAAGCCTCAGGACTCTCACCACCAGGCTCAGGAACAGTTATTACCCTCTCAGACATCAGGCTGTTGAACCAAAGGGGATAACTACACTTGCCCCATCACTGAAATGTTCCCCCAACCTATGGACTCACTTCCAAAGACTTTTCATCTCATGTTCTTGATATTTATTGATTATTATTATTTCTTTCTTTTTAGTATTTGCACAGTTTGTTGTCTTTTGCACGCTGATGGAACACTCAAGTTGGCGTGGTCTTGCATTGATTCTGTCATGGTTATTATTTTATTATGGATTTATTGAGTATGCCCGCAAGAAAATGAATCTCAGGGTTGTATATGGTGACATATATGCACTTTGACAATAAATTTACTTTGAACTTTTTGAATGCATTGCCCCACTCATTAACCACGTTTCACAGCGACAGGTCAAAGCTCCACTTTAAGTTGGGAAAATAAATCAGTATTGTTCTTTTCTTTCAGATTCCTTTATTGTATATAAGCTGAATAACACTGGGTCTCACACCAAGATCCCTTTAAATGCCAAAGGAATTTCTTGGTGGACGGACTACAATGTCAAGTTTAATAACCCCAAGGTGGACAATGGGTCTGATCTAAAGAAGGCATTTGAAGGTAATGATGTGTTTGCGATGAACATGCCACTGAATCAGTGGGATTGATAACCTTTCCTTGGGTTGATTGCTTGTAGCTAGAATGTTTTTTTTCTTTTTGGGACGTTTTTCCTCCTAAATTAAGACTAGCATAGTTGCTGAAGATGCAGTTGAATGCTGTGATCATCATCTTCATCATCATTATGTGCCGTGTCGTATGACGTGGGTAATCATGGTCTTCCATCATCTTTGATCTGAGAAGTTCGAATAATCTCTTCAAAACGTTTAACTGTCCATCCTTTGATGTAACTCGTGCGCTGTTGACTGCGACTTTTTCTTCCATCATTTTTTCCCGTCACTGAAAGATGTTCGAGTTTCTCTTTCCTCAGTATGTGTCCAAGCTCTGACGCCCAGTTTAAATAGGGCTGCAGCCGTGTTCTACAACTCGAAACGCCTGTGGCTTTCCAAATGACAGGTCTCAGCCCGAACTGTCAACTTTTTACTCCCCTCCTATGATGCTGCCTGTCCTGCCAAGTTCCTCCAGCATCTTGAGTGTGTTTCTCAAGGTTTCCAGCATCTTATGTTTCTGGCTTTCCAAATGATTTGTTAATCTGTAAACTTGATGTACAGATCTGGTTCAATACCTTTGATTGCTCAGTAGATCTGTTGTTGCATGAATGGAGTCACCGGAGAGAAGTACTAGTCTGTTTATTCTACAAAATATTGGAAGCTGACAGCGTTCAGAGTCAAGAGAGAGAGAAAAAGAGAGACCCTTTCAGAGCAGGGAGTCTGCATGGGCCAACACTACATGATATTTAACATGAACTGAATTCTTACATCCTCCACGTACATGAGGAGTAAAAATCTTTATGTTATGTCTCTATGCTAAAGGTCAAAGGACAATTCCATATTTACAATGCTTCCTTTGAACTACATGTAACAGTTTCAAAGCCCGGATCTTCCTACCACCACGCCTCCTTTGGTAGCACCTATATTATGGACACCGAAATACACACACGTAACAAATTTAAATCAGCATGTCTGTTCTTCCAATTAACTTGGTTCACAGTTCTTAGGAACCCATTTTAAATTTAATCCACAATTCATATTTAAATTTGAAGTCAGTTAAAGTTACTCGCTACATATCCTAACCCCAAAAATCATTCTAACAGTGATTCATCTCTCTCCCTCCCCCCTCCTCCCCCCCTTCTCCCTCCCCCCCTCCCCCCTCCCCCTCCCTCCCCCCCCTCTCCCTCCCTCTCCCCCTCCCCCGTAGAAGACAATGTGAGGAATTCAGCCATTTGGCCCATCGGGTCTGCACACCGTTAGATCATGGTTGATTTTTTCCCCCATCTCAACCCCATTCTCCTGCCTTCTCCGCATAACCTTTAACACCCTTACTTCTTAAGAACCTAGTGTAACCTCTGTTTTCAGCATGTCTGATAACCTGGCCTCCATATGTGGTAATGAATTCCACAGGTTCTCCACCCTCTGAGTAAAGAAATGGCTGCCTATCTGTTTTCTGAAGGGATGTCCTTCTATCCTGAGGCTGTGCTCTGTGGTCCGAGACTGTGCCACTATTGGAAACTCCTTCACTACGTCAGCTCTATGGAGTCCTTCCAGTGTTTGATGGATTTATATGTGATTATCCCCCACAATCGTCTAAGCTCCAGTGCGTGGAGGGCCAGAGCCATCAAAAGCCCATCATGCTTTAACCCTTTCATTTGCAGGATCACTCTTATAATCCTCCTCTGGATGCTCTTCAACGCCAGCAAATCCTCTCTTAGATATGGGGCCCATAGGTGACAGTGTGGAGGCAGGAGGGATTAGTGTTTGGGTGTTTTTGATTTGCTTTTTAGCTGGATCAGCACCACATTGTGGGCTGAATGGCCTTTTCCTGGGCTGTACTGTTCTGAAAATACTCACAATACTCCAAATGTGGTCTTTCCAATGCCTTGTAAATCCTCAGCATTACATCCTTGCTTTAATATTCTAGTCCTCTTGAAATAAGTGCTAGCATCGCACTTGCTTTCTTTAACACCAACTCAACCTGCAAATTAACCTTTAGGGGATCCTGTGCAAGGACTCCCAAGTTCCTCTGCACCCTTGATTTCTGAATTTGAGCCCCGTTTAGAAAATAGTTTATGCTTTTATTCCTTCTGCCAAAGTGCATGACCACACTTCCCTACGCTGTATTTCATCTGCCATTTCTTTGCCCCTTCCCCCATCTTTCTCAACGCTACCTGCCCCTCCACCTGTCTTTCTATCATCCGCAAACTTGTAAAGCCGCCAATTCTGTCATCCGAATCATGAAACATGAAAAACATGCAACCTGAAAAGTAATGGACGCAATGCTTACCCCATGGTGACCTTTGGTCACCAGCAATCATCTGACAGTCAAAGAATTTGCCCTGTTTTACCATATTTTACTGTAAAAGAATTTTGGTGCCAATTTGCTGTAAGAGAATTTACCCCATTGTCAAACAGAAGTAAAGACAGACCTTGGTATAAGATTAACCTTTTAATACGTGACCACAGGAAGCCATTACCTCATCACTGCTCCAATGACACTTAATTTTGGGCAATAGCCAACAGCTAAACATACTTGGTCAGTGATTTCAAGAAGCAATTGTTAGGTGTCATCCAGTCTACAAATGCACCACAGGGTACACAAAACTGGAACTGCACGTCTACAGTCACTTCCTCTATTAGCTAGACAGTCTTGGACAAAGGCTAACAATGCCTCATCACTGGCATGATCTATGTTCAGCTATTGTTCGCTCGCACAAGCAAGGCAGCGTCTGCGTCTTATCCAGTCACCCTTATGACCGAAGTCTTGAGCAATACTTAGCTAGTCAACCTTGACAACAGCATTTAATTCAACATTTATTTTTCTTCCACAAAGGCTAAGAGTGAGAAGAAACAAAGACCCTATCTAGTTAGTTAGTTGTTGCAACAAGGAAGGCCATTTGTGTTTTCTCCCCCAGGAGATGAGGGCAGCAGGTGCATGGGGCATGCCACCATTTGCAAGCTCCTCGCCAACTTACATACCTTATCGGCTTGGAAACAGTTTAGGAAGTCTAATAAACTGAGTAAGAATAATTAAAGGTATGCAGGACATACCTGTTAGGATAGGTTTTACCCTAATATAAGACCCCGATTGCTCTGCCAGTGATCAGAATGGGAATCGGGTTTAATGTTATCCACATATATTGTGAAATTTGTTTTTGTAGCAGTACAATGCACTATATAATAATAAAAATCATCAATTACAGGTGTGTGTGTATAAATAAATAAATATATATAGTATGTGTTTGTATACTGTATATACACTGAATTTTATGTGTGTGTATATATATATACATACATACACATATTCTCTCTCTCTCTCTCTCTCTCTCTCTCTCTCTCTCACTCTCACTCTCACTCTCACTCTCACTCTCACTCACCTTACCAATCTTATCTACTGTGATTCAATGTTGTAAAATAATAAAACACAAAAACTTCCGGGGGGGGTGGCGTTAATATTTTTTATAGGCTGTGTGTGTGTGTGTGTGTGTGTGTGTGTGTGTGTGTATGTACATATATCCACACACACACACTCTCTCTCACACTCACCTTACCAATCTTATCCACTGTGATTCAATGTTATAAAATAATAAAACTCAAAAACTTCCGGGGGGGTGGTGTTAATATTTTTTATAGGCTGTGTGTGTGTGTGTGGATATATGTATATACACACACACACACACTCACACTCTTAGATGAAGATTGGATGACATTTTATGAGTAATTAATGCAGAAAACCAGATAATTGCAAAGGGTTCACAAACTTTTTCTTGCAACCGTATATAAAAGTTAAATAAGTTGTGCTTGGAAGTAGTGAGATAGTGTTTAATGTCCATTCAAAAATCTGATGGCAGAGGTGAAGAAGCTGTTCCTGAATCATTGAGTGTGTGCCTTCAGGCTCCTGTACCTCCTCCCTGATGGTAGCGATGAGAACAAGGCATGGCCTGGCTGGTGGGGGTCCTTAATGATGGACGCCACTCTTTTGAGGCATTGCTCCTTGAAGACGGCCTGGATGCTAGTGCCCGTGATGGAGCTGACTGAGTTCTCCACTTTCTGCAGCTTCTATCGATACCGCCCCCCCCCCCCGGCCCCCACCATTTAGCAATGATTCTTGTATCCAGATCAGGACAGACACCAGTCACTTCCATAAGACATAGGAGCACAATTAGGCCATTCAGCCCATCGAGTCTGTTCCACCATTCAATCATGGCCAATTTATTATCGTGCAAAACCCCATTCTCCTGCCTTCTCCCTGTAACCTTTGACACCCTTACTAATCAAGAACCTATCAACTTCTGTTTTAAATATATCCAATGACTTGGCCTCCACAGCCGACTGCGGCAATGAATTCCACAGATTTGCCACCCTCTGGCTAAAGAGGTTCCTCCTTATCTCTGTTCTAAAGGGATGTCCTTCTGTTCCAGGAGTTCCCAACCTTTCGTATGCCATGGAGCCTTGCCGTTAGCTGAGGGGACCCCAGGCTGGGTCTACTCAGTGGCAATGCTCTCTGGTCCTCACATCCCCATTTTTGGAAACATCTTCTTCAATGATACAGTGTTGCCCTGTGGTCCTCAATGTTCCCGCCTATGAAAACATGCTGTCCTGCACTGATCCAGTGTAGCCTCTCCAATTCAATTCAATTCAAGTTTAATTGTCATTCAACCATACATGAATACCCATGAATACAGCCAAACGGGACAGCGTTACTCCAGGGCCGAGGTGCAAAACACAGTACCAACAGTCACACACAGCACAAAGCACACACATGACAAGATAGCAAGCACATAAAGTTATCAGTAAGATACAGCCATGTATTAAAGTCCAGGCCCGAGTCATGAATGCCACAGAAATCGGCAGTCGACCACTTGTCTTCTGCCGAGCGAACGGGGGAGGGGGGCAGCACCATCTCCGTTCTGGACACCATTCCACAGTGTCCCTAGTGGAATGCACTGGCTCTGATCCTAATGGCACTGCAGCTTGAGGCCTAGTCCTTGCACATAGAACATAGTCAGCACATACCAGATATCAGTGAAATACAACCATGCAAAATAAAATATATATATATCCGGTGTTAATAGCATGTAGTTTTGGCTAACGAGTCATTTAATTTTACTTACCAAAATTAATTTGCTTAATCACAGGAACTGGAAAGCCTATCAACTGGCCCCGACCCGCCTACGAGTTGGACACTAACCCGGAAAACAACGGCTTCATCAACGAAGACTTCCTCGTCTGGATGAGGACGGCAGCCTTGCCGACATTCCGCAAGCTCTATCGCCGCATCGACGGAGGACTGGAGCCAGGAAACTATTCTGTGGAGATAAGCTACAGTATCCTTGCCCTGTGAATAGGGAACCTGGGGAGATCTTCTGTTTCCCTCACCCTCCCCAGAATTGGTATACGACTTTCACATGTACCCAGATACAGTGAAAAGCTCATCTTGCCTACTGTTCATACAGACCAAATCATTACACAGTGCATTGAGTTAGAACAAAGTAGAGTTTAAATGCCACAGAGAAACTCAACTACAGGCAAACAATAATGTTGAAGATCATTACAATGTAGATAGAGGTCAAGGGTCTGCAGAGCGGGAGATCGCGGAGTTGGAAATAGAAAAGGCATGTAATAAGAGCGATGTTTTGACAGTGATTGGGGATTTTCAATATGCAGGTAGATTGGGGAAAATCAGGTTGGTGCTGTGTCCCTCGAGAGGGAATTTGTAGATTGCCTACAAGGTTGCTTTTTAGAGCCACTTGCTGTTGAGCCCACTAGGGGAAAGGCAGTTCTAGGTTGGGTGTTGTGTAATGAACCAGATTTGTTTTAAGGTAAAGGAACACTTGGATGGTAGTGAGCATAACATGACAGAATTCACCCTGCAGTTGGAGAGGGAGAAGCTAAAGTCAGATGGATCAGTATTACCGTGAAGTAAAGGGAGTTACAGAGGCATTAGAGAGGAGTTGGCCAAAGTTGATTGGAAGGGGACACTAGCAGGGATGAGAGTAGAACAGTAATGGGTGGGGTTTCTGGGGGCAATTTGGAAGGTGCCTGATAGATACATCCCAAGGATGAAGAAGTATTCTAAAGGCAGGATGAGGCAACCATGGCTGACAAGACAAGTCAAAGAGAGCACAAAAGCAAAAGAGAGGGCATTATAGCAAAAATTGGTGGAAAGGTAGAGAATTGGGAAGTTTTTAAAAACCAGTAGAAGGCAACTAAAAATCCATAAGGACAGAAAAGATGAAATAGAATAGTAAGCCAGCCAATAATATGATAGTGGATACCAAAGGTTTTTTTTTGGATATGCTGTATAAAGAGTAAAAGATTGGTGAGACTAGATATTGGACCAATGGTAAATGATGCTGGAGAGCTGGTAATAGGGAGCAAGGAAATAGCGGACAAACATAATAATTATTTTACACCTGTCTTCACTGTGGAAGATACTAACATTAGGCTAGAAATGCGAGAGTGTCGGGGCAGGAGTGAGTGTCATTGCTAGTACTAAGGAGAAGGTGCTTGGGAAGCTGAAAGTTCTGAAGGTAGATAAGTGGCGTTAAACTGCAGAGTTCTGAAAGAGGTAGCTGAAGAAATTGTGAAGGCATTAGTAATAATATTTCCAGAATCAATAGAACCTGGAATGGTTCCAGAGGACTGGAAAATTGCAAATGTCACTCCACTTTTTAAGAAGCAAGGGAGGCAGAAGAAAGGAAATTTATAGGCCACTTCGGTGGTTGGAAAGATGTTGGAGTCCATTATGAAGGTTGCGATTTCGGGCTACGTGGAGGCGCATGGTAAACTAGGCCAAAGTCAGCATGGCTTCCTTAAGGGGAAATCTTGCCTGACAAATCTGTTGGAATTCCTTGAGGAAATAGCAGGGAGGATGGACAAAGAAGAGTTGGTGGATGTTGCTTACTTTGGTTTTCATAAGGCCGGAATGAGGCTGCTTAACAAGATAAGAGCCCATGGTATTACAGAAAAGGTACTAGTATAAATAGAAGATTGCCTGAATGGTAGGGGGCAAAGAATTGGAATAGAGGGGGTTTATTCTAGTTGGATACCGGTGGCAAGTGTTGTTCTGCAAGGAATGATATTGAATATGCTTCTTTTCATGTTATATGTCAATGATTTAGATAATAGAATTGATGGCTTTGTGAGAAGTCTGCAGGCGATACAAAGATAGGTGGTGGGGCCGGATATACTATGGATTTATCATCGAAGGGTATGTTATCCAAACATCGGGTTCAGTTGCTCCGATGCGCTCTGGGGCTTGGACCCTGTCGCTTCGATTCAACCTGTACCTGTCCTTTCAATTTGGCCCGCCGCTTAAATCGATAGAACCTTGGGTCTTCCTCCCTCTCAGCAATGGGCCCTTGCTGCCTCACCTCTCTTCTGCCACATTGAATTGCCTCCAAGTCCAAAAAGGATGTCGCAGAGCGATGACGGTAGGTGAGAAACAAATGTTGCCATTACCGCCGACATCCACGTCCTATGACTCAGTCTTGCGAGACCATGGATCTGCACCTGGAAAGTCTTCACTCTCCAGGGCGCAGGCCTGGGCAAGGTTGTATGGAAGACCAGCAGTTGCCCATGCTGCAAGTCTCCCCTCTCCACGACACCGATGTTGTCCAAGGGAAGGGCATTAGGACCCATACAGCTTGGCACCAGTGTCGTCGCAGAGCAATGTGTAATTAAGTGCCTCGCTCAAGGATATAACACATTACCTCGGCTGGGGCTCGAACTCATAACCTTCAGGTTGCTAGTCCAATGCCTTAACCCACTTAGCCACGTGCCCACTATATGACTCAGTACTTAAGAAAGAATCAGCGTAACAGTTCGGACTGCTACAGGTGACTCTCCACCTTCTCAATGAGGAATGAGAGCACCAACGTGCTCTGTGATGATCAGACCTTGACTCGTGTTTTTTAAAACAGTGCAACGCAAGAATCTGAGGTGCCCTCTCCTTAACTCCTCGTTTCCCCAGATTATCCGGTGATCAGCTTCAATGGACAGAAACGCATAACGTTCAGCACCATATCGTGGATGGGTGGAAGGAACCCATTCCTGGGGATTGCTTATCTTGTCTGTGGTAGCGCGTGCATTGTTGCCTCTGTGGTCATGCTGATAGTCTACATCAAGTATCAGGGACAGCGTGAGTTCATAGAGGATTAGTGATACGACATATCGTTCTGTTGTCGCAGGGTGATGTGTTTCGGAGGGTGCTCGCTATAATTTAACTCTTAGGTTGATGGGGGAGCAGATTCTTTCATTCTGTGATATATTTAATACAGTTTAAAGTAAGTAATTACGTTTAAACACAGATCATATAATTTATACATTCATTTCAGATCTGTTTTCTTTTTGAGATATTAGATGATTTGGCAGTAAAAGTCTATTGTAAAGAATTATTCCACTTTCTTCAGTTCTTGCAGCTATTTGATTAGCTGTTGAAGTAAATTCATATTGATATTTCCCCCCCCCCAGTCTTTATTCTCAATACATTCATCAGGGTTTCCGTGACGATTTCTTAAGTACCAATTGCACTTATTTCTAGCATCTGCAGTATCCTGTGTCCCCAATAATCAAAACCTTGTAGGTTATGGAATCAAAAATTAATTGACATCAGTTGGTATTTTCAGCAGAGAGTTCTAAATTTTGTTGAAGCATTTTGCAATTTAATTCCTGAAAGGACAATTTCTTTTAAACTAAAAATCAGTCTTGGGAGATTAGCTTTATTTGTCATTTTCATTTTTAAATCTTTTTTATTAATTATTATTGAAAATCAACAACAAAAAAAATACATCAAGATAAGACAACATATCCATATGTAGAATAAGAGTTAAACTATCAACCAAACTGAACAATATATCAATAATGATAAAAAAACAAAATGTTAAAGCTATTTTTTGGAAAAAAGAAAGAAAAAAGAACCCCTACTAACTAAAACAAAAAAAACCAATAACAAAAAAAAACGGGAAAAAGAAACCCATTTGGAGCACAAACCCGGAGTTATAAGCCATACAAGCTTCCATAAAAAGAGACATCATTCCACCAACCAAATCCGTATACCCAAGCATCAGAAAAGGACCATCTTAATTAACTCAAATCAAGTGATAATAACGGGCAAAAGGCCCCCACCTTTTCTCAAAGTCAAATCTAGGATCAAAAGTTCGACTTCTAATTTTTTCCAAACTAAGACATAACATCACCTGAGAGAACCATTGTATCAAAGTGGGAGCAGAGGCATCTTTCCATTTTAATAAAATAATCCTTCTAGCCAATAATGTGACAAATGCAATTACGTGTTGGTCTGATATAGAAATACCATGAATATATTGGGGAATTATACCAAATAAAACTGTCAATTTATTAGGTTGTAAATTGATTTTTAAAGCTTTAGAAATTGTAGCTTTATTTGTCACATGTTCAAAGTACAAAGTACATTTACTATCAAAGTATCTATACTATATTACAAGCTTGAGATTCATCTTCTTACAGGCAGCCACAAAACAGAGAAACCCAGAAGAACCCATTTAAAAAAAAAAGACAATCAAGCATCCAATGTTTGCAGGAAGAAAAAAAAGCAAATCGTGCAAACAGTAAAAGTAAACAAATAGCGCTCAGGACAGAAGTGAAGCTCGGAGCAGACCACAGCCTCAGTTTTACGCAGAGCTGAGTAAGTGCCATGGAGCAGCGAGCAGAACCAGCCCAACACTCGCCCCTTGGCTCGACGCCCTGCCTTTTCAATCTATCTGGCCCAGCGTTTAAATTGTCCAAACATCAACATGGGCCTGGACTGTACTGCCGTGTTTTGGCTTGTACCTGACCTTTCCAAATCGGCCTGGCGCTTGGATCAAACAAACCTCGCTCTTGGTTTAGGCGGATGGGCCTCGAATCTGCCTCTGCTCTGTTCCGCTCACCCCGACTTTGACTTGAATATGCCTTGGACCTTGCCCCAACTTCGCCTCAAACCCGCTTTAACCTCACCTTGACTTCACCTGGCAGTCACACGCTTCAGCCCTTGACTCAGTCTCACCTTTGCTCGCTTCTCCATTGTTTGCGGTGATCATTTGCCATGAATTTTACAAGTATTATTAATAAAGTATTTAGTTGTATTCATTGTTTTGTTTGCTGCCAGTAAGTAGTCACTAGGTTTCACCGGGACGATCTTATACCGGAATGTACATCAAAATATAGTGAGATCGTAATTTTGCATCAAATCAAATCCGTGAAGATTTCCACACTTTTGGTGTCAACATAGCACGCCCACAACTCACTAACACTTAACTCTGTCTTTGGAATATGGGAGGAAACTGGAGCACTTGGAGGAACTCCACATGGTCACCGGTAGAACGTACAAACTCCTTGCAGACAGTGGCTGGGCTCAAATCCCATTCTTACAGCCGGAGCGGTATAGTATTGCACTAAGCACTACGCTGCTGTGTTGGCCTGAACGTGCCAGCCTATGAATACAGAAGCAAATTATCATCCGCCCCTCATTCCAGCGAACCCTAGTTTGTGTAAAGCAACCCTTGGAGGCCAGGGTGGGGCCAGTTCTGCTCGCCGCTCTGCGATGTTTCTTCGCCACATTGGGGCTGTAGCCTGCTCCGGCTACTGCGGGCTTCGTGCCTGCAGGCTCTGTGACGTTAACTCCGCTACGTGCTGAACTGAGGCTGAGGCTGTGGCCTGCTCTGGTGGACTTTGTTCTAGATGCTATTTGCTTACTTTTATCGTTTGCACAATTTGTTTTTTTTTCCCTCACCTTCCACATTGGGAGTTTATTGGTCTTTTTAAAAAATTGGTTCTTCTGGGTTTCTTGTTTTGTGGCTGCCTGGAAGGAGACAAGTCTCAAGGCTGTATAATGTATGGGCACTTTGTTAATAAATGTACTTTGAACTTTGAGATGGGTGGCATTCAGGTAAATCTCCATCGCAGTTCCTCCAAGTGTAACCTATCCTTCCCATGGAAGACCTTTCGAAGAGACCTTGTAAGGCTTTTAGTGACCTGTGATAAATTCTAGAGAAGAATTGAAAACTTATTAGGAACTAACATCAAGTTAAAAGTGCAGTGTTTAGGCACACACAAGCCAAGTTATAACACCAGAGCAATTGGTAGAATAAATTATTATAATTAAATCAATGATTGAGCTAAAGTGTTAAGAAATCTATGTGCTTCGTCCCTGGGAGCTGTACAGAACTTTTTTTGTAGTCCTGAAAGAGCCATTTAATTTGAATGAAAACATAGGTATTCTGACAAGTTGTGCTAGTCAGAAAATTTGGAAACTCTTTGAATTATCTTTTATTACCATCAGTTTACAATTGTGGTTTCCTGGATATGTTAGTGTTTTCAACTTTAGAAGAGTCTAGGACCAGAGGGCACAGCCTCAGACAAGGAACAAACAAGGAATAAACAAGGAATTGCTTCAGCTGAACGATGGTGAATCTGTGGTATTTGTTACCACAGAGGGTAGTGGAGGCCAAGTCATTGGGTATATTTAAGGAGGTGCAGGTGTAAGAAAGGGGTTGAAGTAAACTCAGCAGTGATTGAAACCTGATGGGCAGTGTTAGGGCATATGGCAAATATTTTCTTCACCAGCAACCAATCTGCAGCCATAAATGTGGATTGTAGATTGAATTTAAAACAAAGCTCTGAACAATAGTTTTTCTGGAGCTGATTGCAAACTGGACCAATGCCGATTGACATTCATTCTGGGTGGCTGGAGTGTGGGTGCAAAGAAGGAGGTGTGTGAAAACTGTATGTAACTCAAAGGAAGCATTGTAGATACATTGTAACTCTGGTATTGTCTTGTTACCTTTGATCTTTAGCATGTAAAAAGTCATGTAAAATTGGGTTGAACAGGCCTCTTTCTCTGAGAGTACCTCATTTTGTGGAATAAAACACATCTCCGTTCATTAGCTTCAGTGTCTCTCCGCTGGCTGTGTTCATATTGCAACAGGCTGAATGGCCAAATTCTGCTCCTGCAAAACCAAATTTTGGATCTGCTGTATTTTGATTTCAAAAAGTGCAACTGTTTGTGCTAATCCCAGTTTTCACACTACAGTATTATGATCTACATTCATCTGATTGCTGGGCCCCTCACGTCCAAGTGGAAGGCTTTGGGTTCCAGTTCCACCACAGCGCTTCGATCCAGAGTCTCAGGGTCCTACATCGTCAGTAGGTAAAATGGAGACTCTGCTCTCTTGGAGTGATGTAAAGAAAGCTCCAGCTTTCAAATCCCTTACTCACTCTTCCTTCAGTTAGTCCTGACGAAGGGTCTTGGCCTGAAACGTCGACTGCGCCTCTTCCTATAGATGCTGCTTGGCCTGCTGCGTTCACCAGCAACTTTGATGTGTGTTGCTTGAATTTCCAGCATCTGCAGAATTCCTGTTGTTTGGGTTTAATGTCACTGGCATATGTCATGAAATTTGTTGTATTTGCAGTAGCAGTACCATGCAATACATAACAAGAAAAAAAAACTAAATTACAGTAAATATGTATGTGATGGCAGAGGGGAAGAAGCTATTACTGAAACATTGAGTATCTCCTTCACCTCTTTCCTGATGGTAGCAATGAGAAGAGGGCGTGACCTGGGTGATGGGGGTCCTTAATGATGGATGCCACCTTTTTGAGGCATCGCTCCTTGAACATGCCCTGGATGCTGGGGAGATTGGTGCCCATTATGGAACTGACTAAGTTTACAACTCTCTGCAGCTTCTTTCGATCCTGTGCAGTTATGAACCCCCGCCCCCCCCCCCGGCCCCCATACTGTAGGGTGATGCAGCCAGTTAGAATGCTTTCCATGCTACATATGTAGAAATTTGCAAGTGTTTTTGGTGGCATAGCAAATCTTCTCAAACTCCAAATGAAGTATAGTTGCTGTCGTGCCTTCTTTGTAGCTGCATCGATATGCTGGGTCCAGGTTAGATCCTCAGAGATATTGATACCCAGGAACTTGAAATTGCTCACTCTCTCCACTTCTGAACCCTCTAAGAGAACTGGTGTGTGTTCCCTCGTCTTATCCTTTCTGAAGTCCACAGTCAGCTTTTTGTTCTAAGTGATGTTGAGTGCAAGGTTGTTGCTGCCACACCACTCAACTAGCTGATACAGCTTGCTACTGTATGCCCTCCTATTACCATTTGTAATTCTGCCAACAATGGTTGTAGCATCAGCAAATTTATCGATCTAACATAATATTTATTGCCCAACAAACAATGCTAAAAGCAGTTTGAGGCCATTACCCCTCTGAATTTTTTGATAGCTTGCTATACTCCAATAGGCTGCCGGGTTTCTTGCACAATGACAGAAGTATACCTTCACTGTTCTTATTTTTGGATAGCCTAAAGTTATACGCTTTAACTTTGTTTCCTTACTGTTTTGTGTGTGTGTGTGTGTGTGTGTGTGTGTGTGTGTATACACTCGCAAGCTCAACTATGGCAGTGGAAACTGAAAGGTATCAAGCGATGAACTAAATAAACCTCATCTACAATTCAAAGTAAATTTATTATGAAAGTACGTGAATGAGGCCCTCAGATGGTCAGGGTTGACCATGGATAACTGTCTGCATGACACGCCAGCCTGGGCAGTACGATATGGAGGGCAGGCTGTTGCCCGTGTAGCAGACTCCCCCTCTCCACACAGCTGATAAATCCAAAGGAACGACAGAGACCCGATACAGTTTGGATCCAGTGGCATCGCAGGAGCTGCCAGTCAGCGTTGAACTCAACGCAAGTCTGCCTCAGGGACACCAGCTCTGGGGGGAATTTATTCCCGAAGCCTTCCCTATGATTGAGTTTAGCGGCAAGGCAGCGGAGGTCCGAGATCAGAGTTTTCCTTCTCCTAGTTGAGCTGCCAACCACGACGGACGAGCCCCATCTGCCCGAAGGTTTTAAGGCGCCAGTAACTTGCCTTTGCCCCTTCTCTTGTCAGTAGAGGCTGTTCCACCAGACGTAGTGGCTGAACTACACGTGAAGGCCAGAAGTTGGGCTTGGTTGTCGGAGGCCATTTGAGGCGCACACAATCGGGAGCATTTAATAGATCATGGGAGCTTGTCCCCATTACTACCCACGGCTATAACCACCTTAAGGAACCATGAAAGTGCATATATTACCATATATTACCTTGAGATTGATCGATCCAAGCCATCCCTGATCCTGGCACCCAGGAGGTAACATACCATCTGGGTGCCTCTATCACACCCACAGAATCTCTTCTCTGTTCCTCTGATTATGGAATCCCTTATCAACACTACATCCCCCTTCACCTCTCTGCTCTTCTGTGCCACAGCACCAGACCCGATGCCAGAAACCCAGTCACTGTGGCTCCCCCGTTAGGTCATCCCCCTAAATAGTATCTAAAGTTATAGCCTTATTATGTGTGGGCACGTGGCCAAGTGGTTAAGGCATTGGACTAGCTACCTGAAGGTCGTGAGTTCGAGCCCCAGCCGAGGGAATGTGTTGTGTCCTTGAGTAAGGCACTTAATCACACATTGCTCTGCGACGACACTGGTGCCAAGCTGTATGGGTCCTAGTGCCCTTCCCTTGGACAACATCGGTGGCGTGGGGAGGGGAGACTTGCAGCATGGGCAACTGCTGGTCTTCCATACAACCTTTCCCAGGCCTGCGCCCTGGAGAGTGAAGACTTTCCAGGCGCAGATCCATGGTCTTGCAAGATTAACGGATGCCTTATCCTTATTATTGAGGGGGAATGGCCACTGCCCTTCTCCTCCTGACAGTCACCCATCTCCTGCAGTCTCTGGGTGACTACCTCCCTGCAGTTCCTGGCTATCACCTCATCATTCTCCCGTACGAGCAGGTGGTCACTGAGCTGCAGCTCCAGTTCCTTAACCCACTCTCTCAGGAGCTGGAACAGTGCCCCTGGTGCAGATGTGTTCATCTGGGAGACTGGAGATCTCCCAGACTTCCCCATATCCCACACACAGTACAAAACACTGCCCTGGAGCCTTTCTCACTAAACTACTATACCCTAACAGATGAGGGATGAACAAATAAGAATAGAATGAGAGTAACTGACAAGATACTTTACCCCGCCCAAGATTGATCTCGCCCAAGCCCGATGGGCCGAAGCCACTCTAAACACTGGCACGCTCACCACACTAGCCGCTCATAGAACGGCCCCTCTGTTTGGACCCGAGTTACCAGTATTGGCCCTTTCGAATGAATCCCTCTTGCTGATTGGTTGCTCAATTTAGAGAGAGCTGCCGCAAGGCTCTGCCGTTAAAACCTCAGTCGCCATCCTGATTGAAAACGAGCTCTTTCTACGCACTCCCCGATGTCGATTGTCCAACTCAGAGAAAACTGCCGCAAAGCACTGCTTATTAAACCTTGACCCAAAAATTTCTGACACCTCTCTCCCCTATCTCAATTTGTCTCCACCTCTGGAGACGAACTGTCTACCAGCATCTTCTATAAACCTACGGAATCTCATGGCTATTTTGACTGCACCTTCTCCCACCCCATCTCCTATAACATGCTATTTCCTTTTCCCAGTTCCTTCAACTCTACATCTGTTCCCAGGATGAGTCTTTCCAAAGCATCAAAGATGTCCTCCTTCAAGGAACAGGGTTTCCTTTCCTCCACCATTGAGGCTGCTCTCACCCGCATCTCCTCCATTTGAGAGATATCCATACACACCCCATTTTCCTGATGCCTTATCAGGGATACAGCTCTCATTGCCCTCACCTACCACCCCATGAGGCTCTGCATCATGCAACACATCATTCTCCATAACCTCCGTCATCTTCAACAGGATTCCCAGCACCAAACACATCTTCACCTCCACCCCCACTCTCCGCTTTCTGCATGGATCGCTCTGTCCACGATTCCCTTGTCCATTCGCCCCCTCCCCACTAATCTCCCTCCCGGCACCTACCCCTGCCAGTGACAGAAATCCCACACCTGCCCATTCACCTTCTCCCTGTTTGAGGCCCTGAATAGAATAGGGCCTCAAACAGACCTTCCACAACACTTCACCTGCGAATCTCTTGGGGCTGTCTAATGTATCCAGTGCTCCCGATGTGGCCTGCTCAACATTGATGAGACCTGGATTGGGGGACCACTTTGTTGAGGACCTCTGCTCAATTTCCCAGTGGTCGACCATTTTCATTCCTATCCCCATATCCTGTTCTGATATATCAGCCCACGGCCTTCTCCTTTTCCAAGATAAGGCAACCCTCAGGGTGGAGGAGCCACACCTTTTATTCCAGCTGGGTAGCCTCCAACCTGATGGTAAAAACATCAGTTTATCTTCCAGTAATTTTGTTCTCTCCCCTTCCCTCTTCTATTCCCCACTCTGGCCTCTTACCTCCTCTCCCCACCTGCCTATCACCTCCCCCTGATGCCCCTCTTCCTTCCCTTTCTCCCACTGTCCATGCTCCTCTCCTATCTGATTCCTTCCTCTCCAGCTCTTTTCCTTTCCCAACCACCTGGCTTCACCCGTCACCTTTTAGTCATTTCCCTTCCCCTCTCCCCACCTTATTCAGCCATCGTCCCCCTTCCTTCCCAGTGCTGAAGAAGAGTCTTGGCCTGAAATGTTTAACCTTCAGTTTAGAAGGTCGAGGGGTCAAGTCCCACTCAAGGTCAAAAATGGGCATCCGTTAGTTTCGTGAGACCATGGTTTTGCGCCTTGGAAGGTTTCCAGGCCACAGGCCTGGGCAAGGTTGTATGGAAGACCGGCAGTTGCCCATGCTGCAAGTCTCCCCTCTCCACGCCACCGCTGTTGTCCAAGGGAAGGGCACTAGGGGCGATACAGCTTGGCACCGGTGTCGTCGCAGAACACTGTGTGATTAAGTGCCTTGCTCAAGGACACAAATCTTGCTGATATTCTAGGAGGATAGGGAAATGTTTCCTCTTTCTGCTGACAGTCAAGTGCACCGCTATCCCATCTCTTGCACCTTTTTAAAATCCTGTTGTGTTGTACATAATTACTGAGACCTTGGGACAGATATCTTTTACAGGTGTCCCTGACCATTCATTTAAGGCCCTATTGGGATATGCAAGTGGTTCAAACCCAGTAGCCCAAACAGTTCCTGGGGCTAATACATCATTTAGTACATCAAACGTTTCGTGAAGCTCCGCACACAAAATGCCGGGGGAACTCAGGTCAGGCAGCATCTATGGAGAGGAATAAACAGTTGACGTTTCGGGCTGACATCCTTCCTCAGGACTGGAAAGGAAGGGAGAAAACTCCAGATTAAAAAGGTGGCGGGCGGTGGGGTAGGGGAAGGAGGCTAACTGGAAGGTGATAGGTGAAGCCAGGTGGGTGGGAAAGGTAGAGGGCTGGAGAGGAAGGAACCTGATGGGAGAGGAGAGTAGACCATAGGAGAAAGGGAGGGAGGAGGGAACCTGGGGTGGGGGGTTGGGAGAAGAGAGTAATGGGCAGGTGAGAAGAGGCAAGAGGCTAGAGAGGGGAACAAAACACAAGAAAGTCTGCAGATGCTGGAAATCCAAATCAACACACACACACACACACACAAAATGCTGGAGGAACTCTATGGAAGAGAGTACAGTCGACATAGGAGAAAGGGGAGGAGGGGACCCAGGGGTTTCCTGTGAAGCAGCTCAGTTGACATCCGAAAGGGTTCAATGTCTCCACTGTGTCTCTAAATTCAACAGTTGAGCTGGCAGAGGGAATGATTTGTGACATCAGAGGCCGATTGTGACGCAATTAAGGTGGCAATCTCTCTCACGCCGTTTCACTTGGAGTACAAAGTCTAGCAAGGAGAGCCCTTCACTGTTCACTTGTTCGGGCAAACTGGTAAGAAGCATCTGCAGAATTCCTGTTGGTTGTAAGAATTTTCTCACATTTTTTTCTTAAATAATTTTCAGAATCCAGGATACGGTGCACATATTGGATTGCACATCAACAAACAAAACCACACAGAATTCCCAGATTTTTCCACTGAATCAGTTCCTTAACCTTGGATGGAGTGGTCCTATGGACCAGAGTGAAGGGTGGAATCATACCTAGCTCTGTTGGGATGTGCAATGAGAGCCTGATGAAATAATGGCCCAACTAGTGTTGGTTATTGTTCCTTTCTGCGCCTTGTGGTCCCTGAACTCCTCCATCCTGGTCAAAAAGGCACAACAGTGCCTTTATTTCCTGCGGAGCATCAGGAAAGCTCACCTCTGTCCCAGGATACTGACGGACTTTTACCGCTGTACCATTGAGAGCATACTCACCAACTGCATCTCAGTGTGGTATGGCAACTGTCCCGTATCGGACCACAAAGCACTCCAGCGAGTGGTGAAAACTGCCCAGCGGATTATCGGCACCCAATTGCCCACCATTGAGAACATCTACCATAAACACTGCCTGGGCAGGGCGAAAGGCATTATCAGGGATGCATCTCACCCTAACCATGGACTTTTTACTCTCCTCCCATCCGGTAGGCACTACAGGAGCCTCCGCTCCCGCACCAGCAGGCACAGGAAAAGCTTCTTCCCTGAGGCTGTGACCCTGCTGAACCTCACGTCACAGCGCCAAGCAGTATTGCACCCATATTGTACTGTCTCAGTACTTTTATATTTGTGTGCTGTAGCACTTACTTTTTATTCGCAGTTATTTTGTAAATAACACTATTCTTTGCATTTCTGGTCAGATGCTAACTGCATTTCATTGGCTTTGTATCTGTACTCGGCACAATGACAATAAAGTTGAATCTAATCTAAACTAAAAATCTAATCTAATCAGGTGGCAAATTTGCCATTTCTTTAGCATTTCTGTCTTTTTAAAAAAAAATGAGGCCAAGTTCAACCCTGCATAGACGGAAAGCATGCAAGGAGACAGCTGGATTAAAACCCAGGACCCGGGACCACTTCCCCAGAAATCTGGTGTGGATGCCAGTACACCACCGGCTACCTACTTAATGTTTGAGCCATCCCATTCTACACACTACTGCATTTAAGAGGACAAAGATCAGAATGCAAGCAGCCCCATCCCTGTCCAAGGTCTTAAGTGTCCAAGAATAATTTGTTTCTCCTCTCCCCTCCCTGTTTAAGAAGTTCAAGGTCATGACAATAATTCTAAAATTAAAACATAATTGACCACAATAATTCACTACAAAATTCCTTCTCATTTTTATTTTAGAGCAGGGGTTCCCAACCATTTTTGCACCATGGACCAATACAATTATACAAGAGGTCTCTGGACCCCAGGCTGGGAACCCCAGATCTACAGACTGATGTGAATGAGAATCCCAGAAGATCAGCAGTTTCTGAGATACTCAAACCACCCCATCTGGCACCAACAATCAATCCACAGTCAAAGTCACTTAGATCAAATTTCTTCCCCATTCTGGTGTTTAGTCTGAACAGCAACTGAACCTCCTTGACCTTGTGTACGTCTGCATGCTCTCATGCATTGAGTTGCTGCCACGTGATTGGCTGATTCAATATTTGTATTATTGAGTGGAGTACCTACTAAAGTGGTCACCGAGTGGGTATGGGACCATCAGAAAGGGTGCAGAGGTGGTTTACCAGGAGGCTGCCTGAATTAGTGAGCATGTCTTACAGGAGAAGTTTGAGCAAACTTTGGAGTAAAGGAAGTTAGGTGACTTGAAAGACGGCCAGAGACATAGAATGGACAAGAACATAAGAAATAGGAGCAGGAGTCGGCCATCTGGCCCATCAAGCCTGCTCCACCATTCAATAAGATCATAGCTGATCTGACCATGGACTCACCTCCACCAACCTACCTTTTCCCCATAACCCTTAATTCCCCTACTATGCAAAAATCTATCCAACCTTGCCTCAAATATAATTACTGAGGCAGCCTCCACTGCTTCATTGGGCAGAGAATTCCACAGAGTCACCACTCTGGGGAAAGCAGTTCCTCCTCATCTCCGTCCTAAATCTTCTCCCCCGAATCTTGAGGCTATGTCCTCTAGTTCTAGTCTTACCTACCAGTGGAAACAACTTTTCTGCCTCTATCTTATCTATCCCTTTCATAATGTTACATGTTTCTCTAAGATCTCCTCACATCCTTCTGAGTTTCAGCTAGTACAGTCCCAGGCGACTCAATCTCTCCTCATAGTCTAACCCCCTCATCTCTGGAATCAATCTGGTGAACCTCCTCTGCAGCACCTCCAAAGCCAATATATCCTTCCTCAAGTAAGGAGACCAGAACTGCACGCAGTACTCCAGGTGCGGCCTCACCAGTACCCTGTATAGTTGCAGTATAACCTCCCTGCTCTTAAATTCAATCCCTCTAGCAATGAAGGCCAACAATCCATTTGCCTTCTTGATAGCCTGCTGCACCTGCAAACCAACCTTTTGCGATTCATGCACAAGCACTCCCAAATCATTCTGCACAGTAGCATGCTGCAATCTTTTACGATTTAAATAATAATCTGATCTTCCACTTTTCCTTCCAAAGTGGATGACCTCACATTTACCAACATTGTACTCCATCTGCCAGACCCCCCCCCACTTAACTTATCTATTTCTCTCTGCAGACTCTCCGTGTCCTCTGCACAATTTGCTTTTCCACTCAATTTAGTGTCATCAGCAAAGTTAGATACAGTACACTTGGCCCCCCCCCCCCTTCCAGATCGTTAATGTACATCGTGAACAATTGTGGGCCCAGCACCGACCCCTGCAACAGTCAGCAGCATTTTTCCCCAGGTCCGAAATGGCTAATATGAGAGGGCATAATTTTAAGGTGATTGGAGAAAAGTATAGAAGATGTCAGAGGTAGTTTCTTTCTCTCACAACATAGTGCTAAGTGCATATTATGTGATAACAAGGTTAGTACGACGGGCGGACACATTAGGGACATTTCAGAGACTCTTAGACAGGCAGATGGATGAAAGAAAACTGGAAGGCTACGTGGGAAAATTTAGATTGAAATGTCAGCACAACATTATGGGCCAAAGGGCCTGTACTATGCTGTATGGTTTTATGTTCTGTAGTCATACATACAAACTCTTCAGCCCGACAAAACTCTGCTGACCACAGTACACTCTCAGTACTAAGTGTTCCTATATGCCCAAGCCAGGGGTCTTGGCTTCCCAACCTGGGGTCTGTGGACCCCTTGCTTAATGGCATCAGTCCATGGCATCAAAAAAGTTGGGAAGCCTTGGCTCTCCATCTTTATGCTTTATTGTCGCCAAACAATTGATACTAGAACATACAATCATCACAGCGATATTTGATTCTGAGCTTCCCGCTCCCCGGATTAGAAATCGATAGTAAATATTAAACATTTAAATTATAAATCATAAATAGAAAATAGAAAAATGGAAAGTAAGGTCGTGCAAAATAACCAAGAGGCACGTCCGGATATTTGGAGGGTATGGCCCAGATCCGGGTCAGGATCCGTTCAGCAGTCTTATCACAGCTGGAAAGAAGCTGTTCCCAAATCTGGCCGTACAAGTCTTCAAGCTCCTGAACCTTCTCCCGGAGAAGGTTTAAGAGACTACTTCATTAGTGAAGTTTAAGAAACTGCTAGACAGGTATATGGAGGAATTTAAGGTGGGGGGGTGTTATATGGGAGGCAGGGTTTGAGGGTCGGCACAACATTGTGGGCCGAAGGGCCTGTATTGTGCTGTACTATTCTATGTTCTATATGCCAGTGAATTTAAACCTGATTCCAGTTAGAGAAGGTTATTGATATTAATTCCCAGAAGAACTAACTCAAAATATCTCTGCAGTTAGGGGTGTTTTGCCAACAGAGCCAAGAATTGACTACTGGGTCACCCAAATCAACCCCTTCCACCTGCCAGTCTTATAACGGGATGGAGCTTTAGGGATATCCGTTGGCTGCGGTACTTCAGAACTCTGATCACAAGCGAGCCGTGAGCTGAGCCCGACAGGTGAGCCCCAGGACTTTGACCCCTGACTTCGGATAATCCTTGCAGGCAAAGTGCTCACATCTACACAGGCCACGGAAGCACATTGGACTCAACGAGGATGACGTAGACGAGTTTAATTCACCAACAATATTTCTGCACGTCACACTTGCCCGCTGGTATCTGGGCTAAACTAAACATTGGCCAGAATTTGCTCCACGCAGGGGTTCCCGACCTGGGGTCTATGGACCCCTTGCTTGATGGTATCGCTCCATGGCATAAAGAAGGTTGGGAACCCCTGGTCTAAGCCCTGGCTCTTCACGTACTTATCCAACTGCTTCTTAAATGATTGTAACTGCCTCAACCACTTCCTCTGGCAGCTCGTTCTAGATTCTCACCACCTACCGCGTGAAAACGTTGCCCCTCAGGTCCCTTTTAAATCTTTTCCCCTTCCCTAAATCAATGCTCCCTACTTTTGGACTGACCTACCTGGAGAAAAGACTGTTGCTACCTCACAAGAGAGGCTGGAGGAACTCAGCAGGCCAGGCGGCACCTATGGAAAAAAAGTACAGTTAACATCTCGGGCCAAAGGTCCTGCTGGAGGGTCTCGGCCCAAAACGTTGACTGTTTGTTCACTTCCATAGATGCTGCCTGACCTGCTGAGTTTCTCCAGCATTTTGTGTGTGTCTTGCTTGGACTTCCAGCATCTGCAGATTTTCTCTCGGCCCTCACCATCCCATCCACCTTCCCTGCGCCTCGCATAATTCTGTGAGGTCATCCCTCATTCGTTCTCCTAGATTCAGAATTAGGTTTGATATCACTGGCATATATCATGGAATTTGTCTTTGTGGCAGCAGTACGTTGCAATAAATAATAAAATACTGTAAATTACACAACCAATAATATTTCTGCCCTTCCCACTTGCATCAGGGTTAAATTAAATGTTAGCCAGAATTTCCTCCAGACAGGGGCCATGCCATGGACCAATTCCGCAAATCAAGGGGTGGGTGCTCCACCGGGATTTTTCAGACCACAATGCTGTTCCGTTGCACTCACCCGAATCTCAATGTTGTTTTGCTTCCATCTTCCAGAGGACTTCCATCTCTCAGAGCAGCAGGAATTAGTTCAGAGATGACCCCAGAGGACTTCAACCTGTGGGTGACGACAGAAAACCCATCGAGAGAAAACTTGCACCTTGGCCAGGTTGTGGTGGACGCCGTCCTGTTCCTCTGCTTCGCCGTCTTCGTCGTTCACGTCGTCGACTTTTTAATTAAGTACTTGTCACCTCATTCCAGAAAGGTGAGTGGCTTGATTGTCAGAGATCGTCATAGAAACAGGCCCTTCGGCCCAACTAGTCCGTGCCAACACGAACGAGACCTGTCTACCTGCAAGTGACCCGTGGCCCCCTAAGCCCAGCCTATCCATGTGCTTATCTAGAAGCCTTTTAAATGTCGCCATTAAACGTGCCTGCCTCATGGCGGCACGGTAGCGTAGTGGTTAGCACAACGCTTTACAGTACAGGCGACCCGGGTTCAATTCCTGCCGCTGCCCCCGTAAGGAGTTTGCACATCCTCCCACAGTCCAAAGACGTTCTGGTTAGTAGGTTAACTGGTCATTGTAAATTGTCCTGTAAATAGGCTAGAGTTAAGTCAGGGGATTGCTGGACAGCATGTCTCAAAGGGCCAGAAGGCCCTTTCTGCACTGCATCTCAAAGATCTCAAGAAAGAAAGAAATAGCCATTATTTCTAGCAGCTGGTTCCAAATATGCACCACCCTTTGTATTGAGGAAATTGCCCTCAATGGCCTTTTCAAATCTCTTTCCTCTAATCTTAAACCTTTGCCCTCTTTCCTCCCTGGGAAAAAGAATACATGTGCTCCCTGGGAATAAATATCAAATATACACAACCTCTCCTTATAACTCAGCCCCCCAACCTCAAGTCCAGTCAGGCAACATCCTGGTAAATAATTTCTCTCTATAGTCTAATAACATCTTCAGGGTGAGCACAACCTAGGTTGAGTGAACTTGACCTTTTCTCCTCGGAGCGACGGCGGATGAGAGGTGACCTGATAGAGGTGTACAAGATAATGAGAGGCATTGATCGTGTGGATAGTCAGAGGCTTTTCCCCAGGGCTGAAATGGCTAGCACGAGAGGGCATAGTTTTAAGGTGCTTGGAAGTAGGTACAGAGGAGATGTCCGGGGTAAGTTTTTTTTAAATGCAGAGAGTGGTGAGTGCGTGGAATGGGCTGCCGGCGGCGGTGGTGGAGGTGGATATGATAGGGTCTTTTAAGAGACTCCTGGATGGCTACATGGAGCTTAAAAAAATAGAGGGCTATGAGTAAGCCTAGGTAGTTCTAAGGTAGGGACATGTTCGGCACAGCTTTGTGGGCTGAAGGGCCAGTATTGTGATCTATGTTTTTCTATGTTTCTAACTCTACACAATAGTCCAAGTGAGGCCTCCTCAGTGTCTTTTATAACCACAAGATGGTTTCCAGACTTCTATACTCAAAAGTTTCGAAGTACATTTATTATCAAAGTATGTCTGCAGTACACAACCCTGAGATTTGTCGTCCCCACAGACAGCCATGAAATAAAGAACTATGAAACCTGTTCGAAGAAAAAAAAAACTCCCTCACGCGCAAAACAAAAAAAAAATCAAATTGCGCGAATGGCAACCAAAAAAAGGAGCTAAGACACTAAGTCAAAAAGGGATAGAAACATAGAAACATAGAAAATAGTTTCAGTTCAGCTCAGTGTTCTTTACCTGCAGGCCATCCTGATTCTAAAATGGCCCAAAAATAGCAACCATGGCAGTATAGCGTTTAGGGTGGCGCTATTAGTGTTTGGAATCTCAGAGCTCAGTCCTGGCATCCTCTGTAAGGAGTCTGCACGTCCTCCCTTTGGGAGGTGTGGGTTTTCTCCGGGCACTCTAGTTTACTCGCGGTCCGAGGTTCATGGGCCATAAATCAGGTTAGGGTTAATCAGCGGTTGTTGGGGGTTGCTTGAAGGACCTATCCTGTGCTCTATCTGTACGTAAAGAGAAACACAGCAGGCTCACAACTTACTAACCCTAACCTGCAGCTCATCTGGAATATGGGAGGAAACCAGAGCACCCGTAGGAAACACGCAGTTAAGGGGAGAACATACAAACTCCTTACAGACAGCGGCAGGAATTGATTTTCTGATCGCTGGCACCGTGAAGCCTCACGCTAACCACTATGTTACCGTACCACACTGCTGGGAGTAGGTTTGACGCACTTGCCCTACTTGGCGGAGGTTAGGATATAGGTTGCTATGGTAACAGTGCTTAGTGCACTGCTATTACAGCTCGGGCCTTGCTTACTTACTGCCTGTTTTGCCACCGGCGAAGGTCCCCCATCTGTCTGTTCTTGGCCGCACACAGATGTAGAAGGATTCTCCATTGCTGCTTCCGTAAGAGTTTTGTTTTTACCAGTCAGGGTTGTCAGCCATGAGCTGAGCCGCCGAACCTGGAGGGCCGGTGGACCGCTCTTTGTCTGGCCTCTCCCCTTTGACCTGTGTTGGCATGGGTGACCCTACGGAGCGCCAAAGCGTAAAGCCCTGCCAACTCTAGCCAGCAAAGCTCTCCGGGTCACGGGGGCACGCGAGCCTTCGAACCACGAACAGGCTGTGGTTCTCTCGGACAGCTCAGGGCGTGAAGAGTTCAATTCCAGTGCCAGCTGTGAGGAGTTCGTACGTTCTCCCCATGACCATGTGGGTTTCCTCACACATTCCGAAGATTCAAAGGCATACCATTCAGTAGTAGGTTAGCTGCTCTGAGATGTTCTGTGATTTAGGCTAGTGTTAAACTAGACAGGTTGTTGGGCAACATGACTCTTTGGGCTGGAAGGGCCAAGTTGTAGTTCTAAATAAAATCGATAAAGGTAAATAGAAAATACAGGCAGTCAAGAGAGGTTGACCTGTTATTACTGACACTCAACAGGGGCTTCTAGACACACTGCTCCAGTCCCTAGCTGCTTTGATAACATACCAGGATTACACTGGAGAGGGTTCAAAGGAACTTCACGGCAATGATTCCGGGATTGAAAGGCTTGTTATATGAGGAACGTTTGATGGCTCTGGGCCTCTACTCACTGGAGTTCAGAAGAACGAGGGGTGACTTCACTGAAACCTATCGAATGTTGAAAGGCCTTGGTAGAGTGAATGTGGAGAGGATGTTCCCTATGGTGGGGGAGTCTAAGACCAGAGGACACAGCCTCTGAATAGAGGGGAGGAGGGGAGGAGGGGAGTCTTTTTAGAATGGAGATGAGGGGGATTTTCACATGGCACAGCCCCTGTATGCTACGACCCAGGGTCACACACACAGCTCCTATACGTCACGACCCAGGGTCACACACACAGCTCCTATACACCACAACCCAGGGTCACACACACAGCTCCTATAAGCCACGACCCAGGGTCACATGCACAACCCCTATACGCCACGACCCATGGTCACACAGATAGCTCCTATAAGCCACGACCCAGGGTCACACACACAGCCCCTATACGCCACAACCCAGGGTCACACAGACAGCTCCTATATGCCACGACCCAGGATCACACACACAGCCCCTATACGCCACGACCCAGGGTCACACAGACAGCTCCTATAAGCCATGACCCAGGGTCACACACACAGCCCCTATACGCCACGACCCAGGGTCACACAGACAGCTCCTATGAGCCATGACCCAGGGTCACACGCACAGCCCCTATACGCCACAACCCAGGGTCACACAGACAGCTCCTATACGCCATGACCCAAGGTCACACGCACAGCCCCTATACGCCACAACCCAGGGTCACACAGACAGTTCCTATGAGCCATGACCCAGGGTCACACGCACAGCCCCTACACGCCACAACCCAGGGTCACACAGACAGCTCCTATACGCCATGACCCAGGGTCACACGCACAGCCCCTATACGCCACAACCCAGGGTCACACAGACAGCTCCTATAAGCCATGACCCAGGGTCACACGCACAGCCCCTATACGCCATGACCCAGGGTCACACAGACAGCCCCATACGCCACAACCCAGGGTCACACGCACAGCCCCTATACGCCACGACCCAGGGTCACACAGACAGCCCCATACGCCACAACCCAGGGTCACACGCACAGCCCCTATACGCCACGACCCAGGGTCACACAGACAGCTCCTATACGCCACAACCCAGAGTCACACGCAGCCCCTACACACTACGACCCAAAATTAGCACAAGGCCACAACTGTGCGGGGGGTGGGGGGGGTTTATAATTTCCTACCACAAGTTAACATAGAACAGTACAGCACAAACCAGACCCTTCGGCCAGGGACGTTGTGCCAGCCTTTTAACCTGCTCAAAGAGCAATCCAACACTCCCCTCTTACAAGTTTTTCTTGGCAAACCAGTTCTGTTGACCACTGTGCTCTCTTTGATTCAGGGAAAGTGCTATAAACTTAATCCTCTGACACCAGATGAGATAAGGAGGTTGTACTATGGGGTCACCATTCAGAAGGTCATTCTGAAAAAGATGCAGCTGGTCGAGCTGAAGATCGGCCTGCTCCGAGCGATCCTGGGTTCCCTGAAGAAGAGGAGGAAAGTTAACTATTGCCACCACAAGATCATCGCTTGCTGCTGTGCCCACTGTAACAATCCAAGTTCTGGCAGCGGTGACACTGATGTTAGTGTGATTGGATCAGACAGATAAATGCTGTTAAGTAATTAATTACAAATATCTAATAATCATTAAAATAATCTTCTGATTCTTGTTTATCCACGCTGTTTACTGATACATTCTTGCATAGAAGAGGGTTAAAGCTCCTTCCACCAAAAATACAAACACGAGGAATTCTGCAGATGCTGGAATTTTAAGCAACATACATCAAAGTTGCTGGTGAACGCAGCAGGCCAGGCAGCATCTCTAGGAAGAGGTACAGTCGACGTTTCGGGCCGAGACCCTTCGTCAAGACTAACTGAAAGAAGAGCTAGTAAGAGTTTTCTTCTTTCAGTTAGTCCTGACGAAGGGTCTCGGCCCAAAACGTCGACTGTACCTCTTCCTAGAGATGCTGCCTGGCCTGCTGCGTTCACCAGCAACTTCGATATGTGTTACCACCAAAAATATCCTCACCCACCTCCCCACCCCCACTTTCCACAGGGATCGCTCACTATCATTCCCTTGTTCATTTATTCCTCCCCACAGATTTCCCTCCCAGCACTTATCCCTGCAAGCAGCCAAACTGCTACACTGGCCCATTTGCCTCCTTCCTCACCCCCATTCCAGGCCCAAAATAGTCCTTCCAGGTGAGGCAACACTTCACCTGCGAATCTGCTGGGGTTGTCTATCGTGTCCGGCGCTCCCGACGCGGCCTCCTCCACATTGGTGAGACCCAAGGTAAACTAAGAGCTCGTCTTGTCGAGCACCTCTGCTCCACCCGCCCAAAGCGGAACTTCCCGGTGGCCAAACGTTTTAATTCTGATTCCCATTCTGACATATCGGCACATGGCCTCCTATTGTGCCAAGAGCAGGCCACCCTCAGGAGGAGCAACACTTTATATTCTGCCTGGGTAGTCCCCAGTGGATATGGATCTCTCTTTCCAGTTAAAAAAAATCCCTCCCCCTCTTATTCTATTCCCCACTCTGGTATCTTACCTCTTCTCACCTGCCTATCACCTCCCCTGGGTCCCCCTCTTCCTCCCCTTTCTCCTGTGGTCCACTCTCCTCTCATATCAGATTCCTCTCTCTCCAGCCCCTTACCTTTTCCTTCCCACCTGGCTTCAACTTCTAGCTAAACACAAAATACTCTGCAGATGCTGGGGTCAAAGCAACACTCACAACCCGCTGGAGGAACTCAGCAGGTCGGGCAGCATCCGTGGAAACGATCAGTCAACGTTTCGGGCCGGAACCCTTCATCAGGACGCAGTTCAACTTCTAGCTATCCTCCTTCCCCTCCCACTTTTTTATTCTGGCACCTCCCCCCTTCCTCTCTGGTTCTGATGAAGAGTCTCGGCCTGAAACGGCAACTGTTTCATTTCCTTAGATGCCCCCTGCCCTGCAGAGTTCCTCCAGCATTTTGTGCACGTTGCTTTAGATTTCCAGCATCTGCAGTCTTTGTCCTGTTTACAAAAATCATTGGGTTGTTTCCTTATCATATACAGTATTGTGGTAAAGGTTTCTCAGCTCTTCAGACTTTACATTAAGATGACCTATCAGTATCCCATCTCTATCTACTGATGCATGTTTCACTTAATACCATATAACCATATAACAATTACAGCACGGAAACAGACCATCTCCGCCCTTCTAGTCCATGCCGAACGCTTACTCTCACCTAGTCCCACCGACCTGCACTCAGCCCATAACCCTCCATTCCTTTCCTGTCCATATAGCTGTCCAATTTAACTTTAAACGACAATATCGAACCTGCCTCTACCACTTCCGCTGGAAGCTCGTTCCACACAGCTACCACTCTCTGAGTAAAGAAGTTGCCCCTCATGTTACCCCTAAACTTTTGCCCCCTAATTCTCAACTCATGTCCTCTTGTTTGAATCTCCCCTACTCTCAATGGAAAAAGCCTATCCACGTCAACTCTATCTATCCCCCTCATAATTTTAAATACCTCTATCAAGTCCCCCCTCAACCTTCTACACTCCAAAGAATAAAGAGGTTTTCAATTGAGCCCACCTGCCCAGCATATATACTCTTGGGGTGGGGGGTGGTGGGAGTGAAAAGTATTCCAGTTTCTTAACTTTTGAATTTCTTATTGATATCAGTCTATTACTTAAACATACACCACAGTAACAGGCCGTCCCGGCCCAGCAAGCCCAGGCAACATAATTCCTCATCTTTGGACTGTGGGAGGAAACCAGAGCACCTGGAGGAAACCCAAATGGTCACGAAGAGAATGTACAAACTTCTTACACGCAGCAGCGGGGATTGAACCCGGGTCGCTAATGCTGTGATAGTGTAACGCTAACCACTACATTACCGTCCCGTTCTTCACAAATATTACGAATAATAAGACCGCAAGACATGGGAGCAGAATTAGGCTATTTGGTCCATTGAGTCTGCTCCGCCATTTGACCATGGCTGATCCCTTTTACCTCACAACCCCGATCTCCTGCCTTCTCCCCCTGTAACTTTTCACACCCTCACTTATCAAGAATCTGTCTACAGCCACCTTATATGCACCCAATGACCTGGCCTCCACAGCCACCTGAGAATGAATTCCATAGATTCACCACCCCCTACCTGAAGTAGTTCTTCATCTCCATTCTAAATGGATGTCTTGTATTCTGCGGTTGTGCCCTCTTGTCCTAGACTCCCCCACCATAGGAAACATCCTCTCCATTTAAGCATTTCAACATTCGATAGGTTTCAATGAGATCCCCCCCACCCCCATTCTTCTAAATTCCAACAAACACAGGCCCGGAGCCATCATTTGCTCCTCATACAATAAGCCTTTCATTCCCAGAATCATTTGGAATAATAGGCTCAACTTCATCCAAGTACAGTGGTCAGGATGAAAATAGGCAGAAAATGGTTCGGCACAGCCAAGAAGGGCCAAAGGGCCTGTTTCTGTGCTGTAGTTTCTATGGTTCTATGATGAGTTTGGATCCATCCCAAACGTCGCTTGCTCCATATTGACTGGAACCCTACCAAGCAAAAGCTTCCGTGCTCTTGTTCTCTTGGGATGGTAGGAGGGTTGTTCAGTTACACAATTATATTGTGAAATGTTTCAGCCGGTTTGTCAATTACAAATCGGAGTCAAAAGCCACAGACTAAAAACGAAGAGGCTTCAGATCAGAGCAAGGAACCATGTCCCTGTAAGTAGTCATAAGAATTCAGGAAAGGGTGGGACCAAAAAAAAAAAATCAGCATGATAAACAAAGTGTTTAGTAAACAAGAACATGTTGGAAGTACACCAGATAGTATGTGGAGAGAGAGTAAGCGAGTGAGAGATCTAATGAGCTTCAATGAGAAATTTGAATTTGTATTGATTTTTAGAATTATCAACTTGAAGGGGGAATCTGCAGACATTAGATTGCTTGACAGTGCAGGCTGACCATTAGAAAATTCCCAGTGGGGCAGCACGGTGTTCAACTCCTGCCGCTGTCTATAAAGAGCTTATACGTTTCTCCCTGTGACCACATGGGCTTGCACCCACGTACTGGTTAGTAGGTCAATTGGTCATTGTGAATTGTTCTGTGATTAGGTTCAGGTTAAATTGGGGGGGGGGGGTGTTGCTGGACAGTGCTGCTAAGGGCTGGAAGGGCCTATTCTGCACTGTATCTCATTAAATAGACAAATTCTACATCCCTGAATATCATAAACCCAAGACCTCTTACATTTCACCGCGACTCATTCCACTGAGATGCAACACAGAGCGTCATAGGAAGTCATTCCTGCCTGTGGCCATCAAACTTTACAACTCCTCCCTTGGAGGGTCAGACACCCTGAGCCAATAGGCTGGTCCTGGACTTATTTCCTGGCATAATTTACACATTACTATTTAACTATTTATGGGTTTATTGCTATTTATTATTTATGGTGCAACTGTAACGAAAACCAGTTTCCCCCAGGATCAATAAAGTATGACTATGACTATTTCCTGGGATTATACTGCAAGTCAAGTCGCTTTTATTGTCATTTCTACCATAACTGCTGGTACAGTACACAGTAAAAATGAAACAACGATCCTCCAGGACTATGGTTTTACATGAAACAACACAAAACTACACTCCACTACCTGAAACACAAAACTACTTTAGACTTCAGGCCTACACAGTACTACATAGAGTGCACAAAACAGTGCAAGACAGTACATTAATTAATAAACAAGTCAATAGGCACAGTAAAGGACAAATTACAATATAATAAATGATGCAAATGTAAACAATGTTTTAGCAGGAATTGAGAAAGAAATGAGCAAAATTTGCAAAGGGAGTGGAGGTGGGTGTGCATACACAGTCTGGTCGTGAGAGCCCAAATGCTTTGGTGCCTTTTGCCAGGTGGCAGGAGGGAGAAGAGTTTGTGTGAGGGGTACGTGGGGTCCTTCACAATACTGTTAGCTTTGCGGATGCAGCGTGTGATGTACTGCAGGAGTGCTCACCCTTTCATATTCTGGATAAGTACTGTTCTGAATAAATAAAAAAACTGGAAAAAAAATTTTAATACTGCGTTTAGAGAAATTCTCAAAGTTCTGGCATCCATTTCTAGTCTTCAGCTGGAACAGATAAAGAAACTGTAGAGAAAGTTAATGGATATTAACCTGACAGAATGGAGAAATCGGGAAGATACTTTTTTAAAAATATATAAATTTAGAGATACAATTTGGCAACAGGCTCTTCCGGCCCAAAAAGCCTCTGCTGCCCAATTACACCCTTGTGACCAATTAACCTACTAACCCAGGGAGTTTTTAGAATGTGGGAGAAAAACTGAGCACTCAGGAAACCCACGGGGTCACAGGGAGAAGATACAAAATCCTTACAGACAGTGGCAGGAAATGAACCCTAGCTCACTGGCGTTGTAATAACGTTACGCTAATTGTTACGCCACTGTGCTGCCACATTTACACATGTACATTACACGCCACCTGGAATAAAGAATTTGAGTTTGAATACTAAGACATAACGGGCCTTTTCTTAGTTGTATCATTACATGGTGGGATAACAGTAAGACAATCTAACATGAAGAGTTTAGGAGTAGAGAAGTCAAGTCTCTAAAGCCACCCCTATCAATAATCATCTCCCTCATTTCACGTACATTTGCTCTCATTTCTTCTTCCTCCACCCCACTAGGAATAGGGTTCCCCTGGTCCTCACCTACCACCCCACCAGCCTCTGGGTCCAACATATTATTCTCCGTAACTTCCGCCACCTCCAACGGGATCCCACCACTATGCACATCTTTCCCTTCCCCCCTCTCTCTGCTTTCCGCAGGGATCGCTCCCTACGTGACTCCTTTGTCCATTCATCCCCCCCATCCCTCCCCACTGATCTCCCTCCTGGCACTTATCCGTGTAAGCGGAACAAGTTGCTACACATGCCCTTACACTTCCTCCCTTACCACCACTCAGAGCCCCAGACAGTCCTTCCAGGTGAGGCGACACTTCACCTGTGAGTCGGCTGGGGTGATATACTGTGTCCGGTGCTCCCGATGTGGCCTTTTATATATTGGCGAGACCCGACACAGACTGGGAGACTGCTTTGCTGAACACCTACGCTCTGTCCGCCAGAGAAAGCAGGATCTCCCAGTGGCCACACATTTTAATTCCACATCCCATTCTGACATGTCTGTCCACGGCCTCCTCTACTGTGGAGATGAAGCCACACTCAGGTTGGAGGAACAACACCTTATATTCCGTCTGGGTAGCCTCCAACCTGATGGCATCAACATCGACTTCTCTAACTTCCGCTAACGCCCCACCTCCCCCCTCGTACCCCATCTGTTATTTATATACACACATTCTTTCTCTCACTCTTTTTCTCCCTCTGAATATACCCCTTGCCCATCCTCTGGGTTCCCCCCCCCGCCATCTTTCTTCCCGGACCTCCTGTCCCATGATCCTCTCATATCCCTTTTGCCTATCACCTGTCCAGCTCTTGGCTCCATCCCTCCCCCTCCTGTCTTCTCCTATCATTTTGGATCACCCCCTCCCCCTCCAACTTTCAAATCTCTTACTAGCTCTTCCTTCAGTTAGTCCTGACGAAGGGTCTCGGCCCGAAACGTCGACTGCACCTCTACCTAGAGATGCTGCCTGGCCTGCTGCGTTCACCAGCAACTTTGATGTGTGTTGCTTGAATTTCCAGCATCTGCAGAATTCCTGTTGTTTGCCCTATCAATAATGAACACGTTCAAACAGCTTTAGGATTCTCTTCCCCATTCTCAATGGAGGATTATCGGTAACATTGTCAAATTTAAGTGAGAGGTTTAAAAAGGTATAAATGCGATTGCAAGAAAAGCACGACAGTGCGTCTACTTCCTTGGGGGTCTGCGGAGGTTCAGGAGGACATCAAAAACTTTGACAGACTTCTATAGATGTGTAGTGGAGAGTGTATTGACTGGCTGCATCACAACCTAGTATGGTAACACCAGTGCCCTTTGAAAGGAAAATCCTACAAAAGCAGGTCGATTCGGCACAGTACGTAACAGGTAAAGCCTTCCCAACTATTTTGCACATCTACATGAAATGCTGTTGTAGGAAAGCAACATCCAAAGATCTCCCCCCCCCCCCCCACTTAGGTCATGCTCTCTTCTCACTGCTGCCATCAGGTAGAAGGTACAAGAGTCTCAGGACTCACACCACCAGGTTCAGGAACAGTTATTACCCCTCAACCATCAGGCTCTTAAACAAAAGAGGATAACTACACTCATCTATTTTAGATGTTCCCATAACCAATGATCTTACTTTAAGGACTTATTATTTCATGCTCTCATTATTTATCGCTATTTATTTATATTTACATTGGTTCATTGATCCTGTTTACAGTTACTGTTCTATAGATTTACTAAGTATACCTGCAGGAAAAAGAATCTCAGGGTTGGACGTGGTGACACATGTACTCTGATAATAAAATTTACTTTGAACTTTAAAACAGAATTCTTTCTCCTTGCGACGACGTAGGTTTCCTCTGGGTGCTCCAAAAGATGCATGGGTTAGTAGGCTAATTGGTCACATGGGTGTAACTGGGCAGAATACAATAAAAATAATTTTAAAACATTCCACAGGGAAATACTACCATTTAAGCTGACATTGTAAAAACACAAAGCCGCATCTTCTTGAGATGTGATCTGGGTACCTACGCTTCAACCATAAACAAATTTCAAAATTTTGAGGAGGTGGATCAGTTGACAGCCAGCCAGTGAGGTAGTGGCAGCCACATCGGACTTTGAGGAGAGTGGCCTCAGGTTCGAATCCAGCCAGCTCCTTGCACGCTTCCCACCTGTTCTGGGTTGAGCGTCAAGCTAGCAACGCGGCCTCGTAAAACACGGACAAATGCTGAAGAAACAGCAAAGATACCTCCCAATGTGCCGCAGGACATGGAAAGGAACAATAAATCAATTGATACATTTTTATAGAAAAGGAATGAACAAGTCACAAAGTCACTCTGACCACAGACTCATGTTTCTTCCATTTATTGAAAATTACTGTCACAAAGAAATGCAATTTCACATCTTCATAGAATCAGGTTGTTTCACAATTCCCATACATGCTAATTATTTAATGATTTAATCTTCCTTGAATTTAGATCACAACACAATTAAGGACTCCCTCCCTTCATCCCCCAAGAGGCAAAATTACAACATTTCAATCAACTGAACAGATTGTGAGATACTACCACCAGCTTCCTGCACAAATCCCTGATTTATGAAATCGCTCCTTAATCCTTCCGGTTTTCTCTTGTAGAGAAAGAAACAGCACTTTCTTCTCCCTTGGTGCTCACCTTCCTCATGTTAATGAAAAGCCACCTTCCGCGGGTCCTGGGAATCTGAAAGTGGAGATTCTGCCAGGACTTGGCAGGTTAACTAAGAGTGAACAGATGAGATTTAATGAACTGAAGCTTTACTGTTTTGCCTTCCACAGACGCCTCCTGACGTGCTATTTTTTTTAAATTCCAGATTTTTACTGTTAATTCCATTTCAATTTTCCAACTCCAACATCTGTTTAATCACATAGCACAATTTGAAGAAGACAGCAGAAATAGGCCCACCCAATCAGTAACTGGAAGGGGAGTGGTGTAACATTTTAAATAGGATGACTCATCAACATTAAAAAGGACAATGCTAACTCCACGTGCACAATTGACAGATTTTCAGTACACTTGCTGCCATTAATTATGCATCACTGTCTGGTTCTGACTGACAAATCAAACTTACTTTGCATAGTTGGCAAGCTAATCCAGCTCTTTGAATAAACCTAGACACGAGAGACTCTACAGATGCTGGAAATCTTGAGCAACACGCACAAAATGTTGGAGAAACTCAGCAAGCCAGGCAGCATCTATGGAGGGGAATAAACATTGGACGTTTAATTTGAACATTACCTGTCAAAGGACGGATGGACACACACACACACACACAGAGCTGGGGAATTCAATAAGGCAGACAGCATCTACGGAAGTCCTGATGAAGGATCATAGCCCAAAATGTCGACTATTTATTCCCCTCCATAGATGATGCCTGACTTGCTGAGTTCCTCCGGCATTTTGTCTGTATGCTGCTTAAGATTTCTAGAGTTTAAACTTCACATCTAAATCTCATGTTGATAAAGAAAGCCTAGCTCCCTTTCACATCACACTGAGACCTCGAACCAGGGAGTGAAAAAGATGCCCTCGCATCTCCCTCTAGCGTGGATAACCACCACCTAGTGTGTTTTCTTGACACCAAAGGTCAATTGTCTGCCCACAGTTCGCAGATGCTGGATGCGCTAAAACTGGCCACTGCACCTCACGTCGTCAGGGGAAACTTTGAAAGCAAAAGCACTGAAATGGGATAGGCAGCAGCACCCAGTGAGCCTCCAGAAGAAAACAGGTACAACTTCCAGCACACAGTCAACATGGAACATCAAATGGTAGCAGTCAGCCAGGACTTGGGAAAGACAACTTGGAGTAGCTGAGAGGAAGAGAATGCAGGAAAACCCACAAGCTTACTCCCTTTAACTGGTAACAGATTCAAATGGTTGGAAGGGCAGTAGGCAATTTCAATCGCATCTACGTCACTTTCCAAAGCTGTGACGGCAAACCATGAAACTTCACAATTCAACACGACGCCCACACAAACCAGCAGCAATGTCTCACTCCCATGGTGAGAGTGCACAAACCTCTTCCCTCCTACAGCGTATAGTTGTGTCGTGAACATTTTCAATACATTGAACTGCTCATTCAGTAACAGAATGCAATTAGCGGCATCTTCACTTTAAAACATCTGCATATCAACACAACCATAATGAACTGAAATAATCTCAGCAATGCACAAGATTAAAAGAATCTGACAGGTACAAAAAAAAACATTTCCACATACCAATTAAGAGACATGTTCTTCTTAGAATTCAACTTACTCCATTAACAACCAAACAAAATTTCAACCTCAGTCAAGAAACCAAAAGTGAAGTCACATGTTAAAGCAACAGAAAATGAGGGGTGTTTAAGGATGCTTACTAACTGTGGGAAAAGTGTTAAAATCACAGGTTGAGCTAATCTCAACCTTATCAGAAAATTCAAGCAGAAGATTCACTGTTACCTAGATATGATATTGCAGAGTAGTAACACTGGAACGCTGTGTGTGCTAACAAGAAGCCGCATAACTGAAAATCACATCCTCCACGTTTGACCTTAGACCTGTAAACTAACGTTGAACAGAAGCCAACCTGTGTAAATCCGATTCACACCAATGTGGTTAATAAGCTCATTTTCTCAGCGAGTAGATCCATTTCCCTCAATGTATTGACTTGAATGTTGAGCATGGGAAAGATCCACTGCACTTCTATTGCTAACTCTAACAGAGCAGCAGATCATTTGCCTGTCCTCAATTTATCGGCCACATGTGGACAGATTGTTGATTTCTTTGGAAGCAAGGCCAAATAGAGTAATGCTAACCAACTGACAACCACCCTTGTCCAAAGTTAAGACAGAATTACCAACAGATCCTGCGAAAAGACAGTCAACCCATTAAACCTGAACTCGACCCTTCTCTCCTTCCTGCAGTTTCTAGGCATAACTGTTAAAGGTTGACAAATGTCCCCAAGGCTAAACCTAAATATAGTTCTTCTTTGGAGTTGAACTGTCCTGCTTATAGTGACTAGACACATTTACAGCTTCAAGACTCTACCTCTCGAAACTGCATTTCGGACAATAGTGTCCAGTGGGATCAATCTGAATGCAGCGATGTCTCTTAAAACATTTATTGTTAAAACGATATAAATAATTCATAATTTGCTGGTCTAAAAGAGACTTGCCGGAAAATGAGCAGAGAAAACACAAAATTATGGAAATGAAACTTTAAAGGTTCAATAGACAAAGCAATTTCCAAGAGCACTTTGGATAAGAGTTCTGATATGATGCACCGTTAATCGTAACATACATTACTGGATACTTGTGCTAGCATGGTTTGTATCATCTTGCTTGTACCATTAGACACTGAATTGCTTCAAATTAAAAATAAAATCAAGTCCCAATGTATTTTAAACAACTTAACTATGTCAGATTGTTTTTACACCCCTAGCATGTGAACCAATACACAATCTAAATGCACTCAGACCGTGAGCCAGTTCTCAACGTACAAGCAACCAGTGCAAAGCTGCACTGTCCATGGAATGAACAATTTAAAATAAAAAACTTTTTTCTTCAGAAAGTTCTACTTCTTTCTCACGTCTACCATCAGTCCCTTTTGTCCTTTAAGGCTCGTAGTCTCTCGAGGAGAGGAGGGTGGGAATAATGCCACATGGAGTACAGCCAGTCCGCCACCGGGAAACCCAGATTATCCTTGTTCAGTTTTATTAGAGCCGAGTATAGGTCGGTGGCTTTTCCCAGTTCTTTCGCAAATGCATCCGCCTGGAATTCAAATCTTCTGCTCAGTACAGTCAGGCTGAAGGAGAGGACCTATAAAAACACAAATTTACCCATACGTCAGTGCATAATCTTAATCAGCAAGAATATTTCTTGGGAATGACTGGCTTGAATAACATGGCCAGTCTGTCCTTGCCTTCATGGACATCACCCACCCATCTTAAAGTGACCAGCAAAACCCTGAATCACTACAGTTTAGCAACACTGTGACCACTTTGCACTAAAGTTAATTCTTTTTTTGTACTACAGAGACATTAAGCGTGGAGGAAATCAGAGTCAGGCGGGGAATTAACAGTCAATGTGTCAAGTCGAGACCCTTCAATTTATTCCCCTCCAAAGACGTTGCCTCACTTGCTGAGTTTCTTCAGCACTTGGTATCTATTGCTCAAGATTTCTCTTTTTTTTGTTCTAATTGTGTTCTTTTTGGTAAAAAGAGTACAATTTATAAACACAAGAAAGGCTGCAGATGCTGGAAATCCAGAGCGCGCACACAAAAATGCTGCAGGAACTCAGCAGGTCAAGCAACATCTATGGAAATGAATGAACAGGCGGTGTTTTGGGCCGAGACCCTTTTCCATAGATGTTGCCTGACCTGCTGAGTTGCTGCAGCATTTTGTGTCTGTTGCTTTGTGCAATTTATGTTTGTTTTTCCTGTGAACACTATTTATCTGATGCTATGTGCCTGTGATGCTGCAAGTGTTCCATTGTTCCTGTGCACATGACTAGGAACTCTATTTTGACTACATGTCCATGATGATCCATCCCAACCCTCACAGATTTGTGCTACTACAAGACAAATCATCTCGCACATTCACCATTTTCAGCCCAAACTCTGGTTTCCATCACAATAGCCTTCTCCTCCGCAGAGACACCTTAAAAACAATTTTAACTTCCATGCTTTGCACGTGTCCTAGTTGAACTGGATGTTAAATTCTGCTAAATCCCATGAATGCTCCTCTGAAGCAACCTCAAAAATGTTACATTATTGAAGTGAATACAATTTTTTTCTCCAGGTTAGATAAAATGTACCACACAAAATGTATTCTCCCTGCTCCCTAAGTCCTCTTAAGTAGAAATCACTGACTTGAGTAAGACACAATTCTAACCTCCGTGCCCCACTAAGCGGACAGAGACTACATCTTTGCCTTTATCCGGTTTGTTTCAAAATCCAGATTTACAGGTAGACCATTGGTTGTGGGTTCCAGTCTGGAGAACTGTCCATAAGCCAATTCCTGAGAAAGTCAGAAGTGTATGTTTTCTATTCATTCATCATTCATTACCTGCCGTGTCTTAAGATGTAGCGATCACAGTCTTTCCATGACCATGATTGTTTTTGGCAAATTTTTCCCTACAGAAGAGGTTTGCCATTGCCTTCTTCTGGGCAGTGTCTATACAACAGGGGTGACCCCAGCCATATTCAACACTCTTCAGAGATTGTCTGCCTGGCGTCGGTGGTCGCATAACCGGGACTTGTGATATGAACCAGCTGCTCATACGACCATCCACCACCTGCTCCCATGGCTTCACCTGACCCTGATCGGTTTGGGGGGGGGAGGGGGGAAGAAGAGGGGTGGCACTAAGCAGATGCTACACCTTGCGCAAGGTGACCTGCAGGTGAGCAGAAGGAAGGGGTGTCTTACATCTCTTTTGGTAGAGATGCATCTCCACCCTGTCACCCCCCGTTTTCTATAGCTACTACTTTTGTATAACACTGCATATATTTGCCACAAAGTTAAAAAAGTAAATTATCAGAGTACTGTATATTTCATTATATACTACCCTGATATTAGTTTTCTTGCAGGCATTCACGATGGAAATACAATAGAATCAATGAAAAGCTGCAAAAAAAAGACTGACAAAGAACCAATGTGCAAAAGGAGACAGTCTGTGCAAATACAATAATATATAATCAGTGGATTCTGGTTAATTGGGCCATTGGTTAAACTGACCAGCCACTTATTTGGGACAACTCTTAAAGAGCAAAAACTAATGTTTAAAAAAGCCGGGATTCCTTCTGCTTGGCACACATGCCGCTTAATTGGGGCAGGAGACTGTTGCTGAACAGTTTCCAAGCAGACACTACACTGTGCTCAGAGTGAACAGATTTTATACAGTGTCGCTTGCGTGTGATTGTGTTCAAAAAAGCAGTGATTTTGGTCACTGGTAGCTAATGAGAAATAAGCAGTAAGACAATTCAGAACCATTTTGCTCACTGCAGTTTCAAGCATTCAGGCTTGGAAATGCCAGAAACGGCCGGCAGAGAAACAAAATGATCTCACTACTTCCAACAAGTTAGGAACCATGAAGAATTCGAAGGTGTCGACAATTGTCTTCATGTTGCTTTTGGTCCCCAGTGGACCAACGCTCTCTTCTGTGGCTCCAAGACACTGTTTGCACGTGAAAGCAACTGCACCCCGGTACACTGCTTCAACAGGGCAACTAAACAAGGCGAAGGTAACTGGCGGGTCTCAGACCCCAGTGGGATAGGGACATGCCTGCCCTAGCATGTGAAGTCAGCTCCGGTGGACTGGGCAGATGTGATCTACAGTGAGATCCAACAGCCAGGAAGGCAGTACGGACAGCACAGGGCAGGAGGCACAGATGTCGTCATGGTCATCCACTACAACCAGGGAAGACACCAGCTGTGACGTCTACTCATACCACTCAATATGGACCTCCTAGGTCAAGAGACTGAAACTGCCCCAGTGGAACACTTCCACTTTAATAACTGTCCCACACACATTTCCTGTCAATGTCAGATACAACGGACAACTATTGTATTGACAGTGTTCCAATTTGTTCTGTATTTCATTTAAATGCACAATTTGTTACCCAGTTAAGTTTAAGTATATAAAGATTATATTATATACACATACAGATAGACATATACATAGACACACACACACATCTACCTTTTTAACTATTTCCACTAATTGGAGCAGCCACTTAAAAATGGGCCAAAATGTACTGGTCCTAAAGTGTCCCAGCTAACTGGAATCCACTATAATAATACATAAATAACCCTTTCACTACCCACAATTAACCAAATGGACTGCATCCAGTCATTGATGAACACCATGACACATTTTATTACCGCCTTCAGCTTAACTTCTGGAAAGATAGTAGCACGCTTAGTCTCAGAGGCCTCTCCAGGTTCAAATGATGCAAATATTTATCTTAAACTTTTTTTTTTGTGATCGCAAGACCCTTTTTGGACATTGATAATACAAAATACTGCAAGTTGATTTATAAGACAGACCGACTGTGGAGATGCTGCATGGACTTGGTTGTTGCACGGATTAGACCCTCATACTGCAACCTCGCCTGTTACAGCCACCTAGGGCAGAAGATGCCACAGATCGCATGGGAGAGAACAGAAGAATGGTGGGTATTCTGAAATCTGTGCTACGTTGTTGGCCGGCTCTCCCGTCGGTGCTTCTTGGAAGACGAGCTGGATTGCCTCATCGGTGGCTGACCCAGAGCGAGGAGGAGGAACTGCTGCGTGCTTGTTCTTGCAGAAATGTGGCTCAGGGACAACATCCCATGCACCATAAATCTTAAGGCTATGCTACTCAGGAACATGGGCTAATATTTTGTGACTGTATGTGCTATCCTCTCTACATGTGCTGTGTGTGAATATTTGTACTGTGTTTGGAGCAACCCTGCATTGTTTAGCTGTGTACATGTGTGTGGTTGAAAGACAATTAAACTTGAACTTGAAAAATGTATGGGAGAGCTTGCGTAACACCCCGCTTCCCCCTGTACTCCTGCTCCTTGTTTGAATAAGTGAAAAGGTAGTGTTCTGCCTTTCAGGCAATTGAAGCATAATTTTATTTTAATGAGCAGTTTCAGATCTGTATTGGGTCATATCCTGTATAGCCAGGAAGTAGTAATTATAAAAGCACATTGGCTGAAAGAAGGCCAGAGGTTTATGCTAGGAGCAAAAGTTTCTATCTAAAGCCATCCTGTCGTATTGCTTTTTCACTCCTTTATTCACTATGTCATGCTATTGAGTCTGCAATAAACCCAAGGAGATGCTTGTTTGGCTGACTGTCTAGTCGATGTTACAACACCTCAGTGAGGGTAGTACAGGTAACAATGAAAATTATTACAATCCATAAGACCACAAGGCATTATATTGGTTCTTACCTCATTGTAGGGGGAGAAAATGAACTGGAATATGATCATCAACCCAATGAGAGTTGGCTGAGTGTCATAGAATCCAAAGGCGGAGAAAAGCTCCTTTTTGTGCATGAGAACAGCAAACAGGAAAAAACAGAAGAAAGAGTTCACCTACAATAAAAAACATCAGCGTTACTTAATAATAACTTGGAAACTAATGGGCAGAAGGCACTTCCAAACAGCTAACTGCAACCTCAACAGTGGTATCAGGAGTAAAGCAAACACCATTTTAATCTGCACGGATGTATGGGAAAACTACATTTTGTTTTAGTTAATTCATGGGACAGATGTTCCTACAAATGGTTATATAATTGATATTACTGGAATATAGCCCAGGACGTCAACGATAACACTGGGATTTCGAAAACTTCTGCAGATATACCATGGAGAGCATTCTAACTGGCTGCATCACCGTCTGGTAGGGAGGGGGGTGGCTACAGCACAGGATCAAAATAAGTTGCAGAAACCTGGAAACTTAAGTCATCTCTATCATGGGCACCAGCCTCTGTAGTATCCAGGACATCTTCAAGGAGTGATGCCTCAAAAAGGTGGCATCATTAAGGACCCCCATCACCCAGGTCATGCCTTGTTCTCATTGCTACTATCAGGTAGGAGGTACAGAAGCCTGAAGGCACACACTCAACGATTCAGGAGTAGCTGCTTCCCCTCTGCCATCGGATTTCCAAAATGGACATTGAACCCGTGAACACTGCATCATTACTTTTAAAAAAGTTATTTCCTTCTTTCTGCACAACTTGTTTAGTTTAACTTGTATATACATAGACATACAGATATACACTTACAATTCAGTTTTCTTTTCTCTCTAGTATCATGTATTGCATTGTACTGCTGCCCCAAATTTAAATTCCACAACATATGCCAGTGAGATGAAACCTGATTCTAATTCTGCTCGCCCCCGCCCACCACCCAACTTGCAGAGCAGATTAAACCCCAGCTTGGTCTCTCATCTGAAAGGCCGGACGACAGCACAGAAACAGACCCTTAGACCTATCCAGTATTAAACTTTTATTCTGCCTGATCCCAACAACCTGCACCTGAACAATAGCCCTCCATTCCCCTCCCATCCATGTATTTATCCAAACTAATCAAACCAGCATCGACTTCCTGAGAACTCGTTCCACACTTGCACCACCCCGTGTAAAGTTCTCCCTCATGTTCCCCATAAATATTTCACTTTTCATTCTTAACCTATGACCTCTAGTTCTATTCTCACCCAACCTTAGGGTAAATGAAAGCAGGCTTTTTCCACTATCTATACCCCTGAATTGTGTACGCCTCTCATTCTCCTACGCTCCAGAGAATAAAGTCCTAACCTATTCAACCTTTCCCCATAACTCAGGTCAAGTCTCAGCAACATCCTTCCAAGTATTTTCTCTTTCAGTCGTACAATATGTACTCTCTACACTGGAGCATCTGCCCAGAGCTGTGTCAGAGTGGGACGAATCTGCAACTTCCTGCCTCAGAGGTGAGGGCAAGATCCACTGAACCACAGCTGGCAACCAAACACTGGGAAATCATTTCCTTCTGAGTTTCTACTTGGCTGACAGCCCATCGATCATTGAACAACACACACTTTCATTCTAGATATCAAGCGGTGTGCATCACCTGACTAATGACAATGTTCTTCACTGTATGGCCAAGCTTCCAGTGTCCGAGCTCGTGACCGAGCACAGCCAGAACTTCTTGGTTACTGCAGCCTTGTCTCTTATTCTGTGGGGAGAAAGAACGCAAATGATTTAAAAAGTAATATCGCCATACCAAGCTGAGCATTGGTCAAAGTGAGTCCCACAATTTAGTTGGGCAAGAGCATCAATGACCAACACAGACCATGGATGTACTGAGGCCTGCTCATGCTTTCACAGGGAGAATGTACAGGGGGAATGTCAGAGGTCGCTTGTCATTTTAAAATAACAGAGTGGTGGGTGCATGGAACGCACTGCTGGAGTGATGGTTGTAGCAGATATATTCCGGACAATTGAGAGACTTAGATAGGCAGGTGGGTAATAGAAAAATGGAAGGCTATATGGGAGGGAAGGGTTAGATTGATCCTACAGGGTCGGTAATGCATTATGGGCTGTTCTATGTTCAATATCCCCCTCGTACTATATACCTTTTCCTGACACAGACTCCACACCCTATAATTTACCAGCTCATACCAGCACATGTGCACTATCACAAGGACTGCACTGGTTCTCAACCATTCTAAAACAAACACAATGATCAATAACTCTCATCAGTAGTGCTCTCATCCGAAGAATAAGCAACAAGGTATAGGTTTAACAGGCATTATGAGGAATGAAGTCAGTATACTTACTTTTGGTCTGGGCTTGGACTCAGCAGTTTCGTTTTCATTGCTGTCTCCAGCAGCCGTCTGCGTATCAATGTTGTCGTTGGCAGCCACTTTATTTAACGGGGAATGATCTTCGAGTAGCGTATCAAACAGAACAATACGCTTGTTCTTAAAAAACCCATAGAAATACGCATTGCTGTGTGATGATCTCTTTGATCCTATTCAAAACAGTGAACATCAACACTGTTACTACCAAAGCATTTGTTTTCGACTTTAAATTTTTTGGCCAATGTTGTGGTCAAGTTTCACCAACCTCATCAAAAATTAGATCAGTATTTTTAAAGCACTGATCACTAACGGCCAGCCTGTACTGCTCAAACTTAAAACAAAGATTATCAAGAGATCTGGGTCACACCGCACACTGGAAAAAATACATAAGCTTTTAAGGGGTAGAATTTAACATGGGCTCAGTTTGTAACAAGAAACTTTTGTACCTCCATATTTCCTTCACACAATCACAGCAATTTTCAGATTAACTTAACCTTATTAGGATTGTTAGGGGATATTCTGGAGTTAGGGCATATAGCAAATATTAAATTTCAACAGCAACCAATTATCAGATTTGAATGTGGATTACAGATTGGATTTAAAACACAGCTCAGAACAATTAGACCTCAGACGCCTGCAAATGCATGAATGCAGATTAACATTCATTTTATGTGTCTTAGTCCATGAGCGAGTAGGGTTGGTCGGTACCATCTGAGGGGAATAGTGCTCATAGCGATTTTTGACAAAACATCTCTAGAGTTAGAAAATATGTGATAGCATTGCACCAGTGGTAGCTTTATGTGTGCTATCATGCATTTTATAACACTACCCTAAAATAAGCATTTCTGAAAAGTGGCCAATATAAAGTAAAACATATATATTCAATTTTGTCATCAGTGATCCCTCAACATTGAAATTTGTCACAATGATAGCTGAGTTCAAGCACTTTTCATCAAATATTGTTATAAAATTCTACATTGAAAACTATGTCATTGGTGGCATTCGCAGTACAGTGCCCAATTTCAGTAGAGCGAATCATTTCATTTTTAGAAAAAATATTTGTCTGTTGTTTATTTTGAAAAAGTCAATTAAAAACCCTAGGACACATATAATTACATGGATTTGCGGAGAATTTATTCAGGAATTCAAATAAGTAATCATTTTTTATATATATTCCATATTAACATCAGTACAGCAGAAAATGTTACCCCACCCCCTGAAAGGTTAAAAACCACATTTGGAGAGATTTCTGGAGCTTTATCAATGTCATGATATTTTCCATTATTGTTGTATCAAATCAAAACAATCTTAAGCTTTTGTCATAGCACATAGAATTACAGAACAATAAGTCAAATGTGGGGTTCCACACGGCCATAACCTAGGCCCCATTTGGTTGTAAAATGAATATATGTAATCAAAGACTGCTTTCCATACTTTCATAACCTATTAATAATCATAATAATTTTCCAAGTCTTCCACGTCTTCATCTGAACTTTCCACACTCTGAGGTGGATGCCTGGTTCTCACAGTCTGCCAGTCTACACACGTCAGTACACCTGAGGCCATTTGCAACATACATACATCTTGGGAGTGAACATTTTTTTTGAACAGTTACAGGCCAGTAGATCCAGGATGACATCGGGTGCTGGCTGGCCTTCCATCCAGCACCCAACTGATCCAACTGTTCAGCTTCCTCTTCTCTCTCCATCTTCCATCCTCTGCCAACAGGGCTTGGCACTCGTGGGTTCTTCTCCAAACATCTTCCCATATACCAGCCTAGAGGCTGTTGCCAGCTTTTGGAGACACAGAGCAGTGTCGTTCTCATACTGCATAAGGAAGTAAAAGGTGCTTTGGTGGTTTGTGTTGACCACATGTCACAGCTACCACCACTGCAATGGAATCACATATTTTCTAACACTAGGGGTGTATACCTCGCCAAAGATCACTATAAGAACTATTCCCCCCAGATGGTACCGGTGGCCCAAATTTGGAGTCCTGGCTCACGGACTATCTGGAGTGAGGGTGCACCAAGAAATGGTATGCAAAAACTATATGCAAATCAAAGGAAGCATTGTAACTATAGAATTGTCCTGGTGTTACCTTTGATCTTTAGCATATAAAAATGTCATGTAATATTGGGTCAAGGAGACCTCTTCTTCCAAGAGTGATGCCTGCTGCTCCTTTTTGTTGAATAAACACTTCCACATCCACAATCTTCATTGTCTTGCCATTGACTTTGTTCATATTACAACAGGATGAATAATGCTTTATAATCATAATTATTGAATGCAATACCACAAAATGTCAGCAATTTCAGGTATTTTTGCTGGAGTTGAAGCTTAAATTGCGAGCTAGAATTAGAGATGAAATTATACACTCAGTGGGCATTTTATTGGGTATACCTGGTCATTAAAGTAAATATCTAAACAGCCAATCGTGTCACAGCAACTCAAGGCATAAAAGCATGTAGACATGGTCAAGAGGTTCAGTTGTTTAGACCAACATCAGAATGGGGAACAAATATGATTTGTTACTTTGACCACGGAATGATTGTTGGTGTCAGACAAGGTGATTTATATATCTCAAAACTGCTGATCTCCTGAGATTTTCAAGCACAACAGTCTCTAGAGTTTACAGAGAATGGTGCAAAAAAAAACATCCAGCAAACACAGTTCTGTGAGCGAAAACCTTGCTAAGTGAACCTTGGTCAGTGAAGAATAGCCAGACTGGTTAGTACTGACAGGACGGCAACAGTAACTCAAATAACTACACCTTACAACCGTGGTGTGCAGAAGAGCATCTCTGAACACACAACATAAGACCATATGACATAGGAGCAGAATTAGGCTATTTGGCTCATTGAGTCTGCTCCACCATTTCATCATGGCTGATCCTTTTATTTCCCCCCCACCCCACAGCCCCCAATCTCCTGACATCTGTCCATATCCCTTCATTCCCTGACCAATCAAGAATCTATCAACCTCTGCCTTAAACATACACAAGGATTTAGCCTCCACAGCTGCCTGCGGCAACAAATTCCACAGATTCACCACTCTCTGGTTAAAGAGGTTCCTCCTCAACATGTAAAACCTTGAAGTGGACAGATTGCAACAACAGATACTGGTGTGCCCAACAGATGCACCTAATAAAATGGTCACTGAGTGTATACCACAGAAACTTTAAAACTCTGTTCCAAGTGCAAAGGACATTGTCAAAGTACGTGTCCTTTATACAACCTCGAGGTTCATCTCCTTACAGGCAGTCACCTGAAACACGATGAACTCCAGAGTACAACCTCGTGGGGTTTAACACCCAACATTAAGATCTGGAATGAAAGGCACGATGTCACCGAAAACAGATGGGTTAGCATTACTTGTTCAAGCAGAGAGTAACCACTGACACCAAACGCATTTAATTAAGGCATGGAATGATTAAGGCTAAATTCAGTGAAGTTATTGTTACTTTCACTGAATCTGATTTTCGACTTACAAGTACAGCTATATGTGATTTACCATGGATATTACTGATTTTTTTTTGTCAAAGTATTAACTCACTGAAACGTGGTAGAATTTAAGGGAAGTTTGGGAAAGGCTTCCTCTTTCACTTTAATGAACAAACCTGAAGTCCTTGGTTACATCACATTCCCCAAACTGCAAAACCAGGCTTGTATAGAGTCTGCCGATACTTCAGTATGAACACATTCCCGATGAAGGATTCTGGCTCACAGAACCTGCCGAATTTTTAATTTTTGCTCTGATTTCACATTTTCATCATCTGATTTTCCTTTATAGGTAAAGTAAGCCGACTGATTGTAAAATGCATAGCTCATGTGGGAAATTACTTTTAGATAAAAATAGATGGGGAACTATTTTTATTATAATTTTTTAAGCACACGTTTTGGATCGTGGTGAATTCATTTTAAAAATCTTATTGGAACAGCAGCTCCCAGGTAAGACAATGTAAACTCCCACAGGCACAAGGTAATCTCTACACAAGTGGTGTCATTTGCGGTCACTGCTGTCTCATCAGCATTTTCTTTGCCATCAAGAAACAGATTAAACCAGGTTACAGAATTTCACTCATTCAAGGGTCTAGGATAAGCAGAAACTGTCAGTCATTTGTACCTGCAGAGAAATGTCCTGAACTATGTTTTGCCACCTTTGGATGCTCCATTTAAAATGTTCATTCAAAGCCTCCAGCATAACTTTTAATTCCACTTCTCACTCCACATACAGGATATGCTGCCTTGTCCGATAAGCATTTCCAATAGAAAAGTACAACCCTTCCACCCGCAACGGCTGCACCAAACACAATGTCGATTTAAACTAAATCTTCTCTGCCCGCACCTGATGCAAATTCAGAATCAGGTTTACTATCACCGGCATGTTGTTAACTTAGTGGCAGCAGTACAATGCCATACATGACAGTATGGAAGATACACTGAATTACAGCATGTGTAATAGGATATACAGTATATATCAGTCAAATTAAGTAGTGCAAAAAAAATAAAAAAGTAGTGAGGTAGTGTTCATGGGTTCAATGTCCATTCAGAAATCAGATGGCGGAAAGGAAGAAGCTGTTCCTGAATTGGTCAATGTGAGCCTTCAGGCTCCTGCACCTCTTCTCTGATGGTAGCAATGAGAACAGGGCATCACCGAGGACTGATGAGGCTCCTTAATGATGGACGCTGCCTTTCTGAGGCACCACTCCTTGAAAACATCCTGCATACTACGGGAAATATATTCCTCCATTCCCTGCATATTCATGTATCTAAGAGCCTCTGAACCACCATTGCATATCTTAGTTCAGTTCAGGGGGTTCCAGCCTTTTTTACGCCATAGACCAATACCATTAACGAAGGTGTCCATTGTTCACAGGTTGGGAACCCTTAGGTTAGTTAATTAGAGAAACGGTACAGTAACGGGCCCTTTGGTTCCAACGAGCCAGTGCCCAAGTGACCGATTAACCCAGTAACATATCTTTGGACAGTGGGAGGAAACGGGTGCACCCAGAGGTCACGGGAAGTACTCGCTAACTCCTTACAGACAGTGGGCGGACTTGAACCCATGTTGCTGGCGCTGTAATAATGTTATGATAAGTGCTACGCCACCAAGTTGCCCCCATCAGCTTCCAACAACACCCCGGCTGCACATTCCAGGCACCTCATCGGTACCTTTTAAAAAAACTTACCCTGCGCATCTCCTTTAACGTGTGTATATATATGTATGTGTATGTATATTTATATCTATATCTGTGTGTGTGTGTGTGTGTGTGTGTGTGTGTGTGTGTGTGTGTGTGTGTTATATAAAAACAAACTTTTGTCACCCGATAGCATGAGTATTGATTTCTGCCTCGAGATAAAAAAAATCTCCTCCCCTCTACTCTTCTTCAATTTCCCATCCTGTCCTCTTGCCTCTCTCGCCTCCCCCTAGAGCCCCTCCTCCTCCCCTTTCTCCTACGGTCCACTCTCCTCTCTCATCAGATTCTTCCTTCTCCAACCCCTGACCTTTTCTTCACCTATCTTTAGCTAGCCTCCTTCCCCTCCCCCACCTACTTATTCTGGTGTTTCCCCCCTTCCTTTCCAGTCCAGATGAAGTGCATCAGCCCAAAACATCGACTGTTTATTAATTTCCATTAACGCTGCCTGACCTGCTGAGTCCCTCTAGCATTTTGTGCGTGCTGTTCAATCGTATTTCCTTTCATCTCCAGAGAAAATAATCAGTCCAATCCTTCTTATTCTAATCCAGGTGGAATCCTGGTAAATCTCTCTGCATCCTTTCCAAAGCTCCCACATCCCTTCTGTAATGAAGTACCAGAATAGCACATGATACTCTAAGTGCAACCTAACCAAATTCTTATATACATTCAGTGGCCACATAATAAGGTACCTGCTGTAACTAATAAAGCGGTCACCAAGTCATGTCCATGGCTGTAGCCCATCCACTTCTAGGTTCGATGTATTTGTGTTCAGAGATGCTTTTCTGCACACCACTGTTGTAATGTGTGGTTATTTGAGTTACTGTCGCCTTCCCGTCAGCTTGAACCAGTCAGGCCATTCTTCTGACCTCTCTCATTAACAAGGCATTTTCATCCATAGAACTGCCACTCAGTTTTTGTTTTGTTTTTTTGCTCCATTCTCTGTAAACTCTGGAGATTGCTGTGCATGAAAATCCCAGGAGATCAGCAGTGTCTGAGATACTCAAACAAACGTACGAGACCAACAATCATTCCGTGGTCAAAGTCACTTAGATCACGTTTGTTCCCCATTCTGATGTTGCTCTAAACAACTGAACCTCTTGGAAATGTATGCATTGGGTTGCTGCAACATGATTGGCTCATTAGATATTTGCATTAATGGAGTGCACCTAATAACGTGGCCAACGGGTGTAGCTGAAGCAATCTGTATTAAAAACCTTCAATATTTTATTTCTGTAATGATTCATAGACCTGTAAAAACAGTCACACTTTTCTGCACACAATGGAAAGTAAATTTTCTTTAACCAAGGAACTACTTTCAGAAGCAACACAAAGCACTTAAAAAGGCAGCTGGATATTAAAAAATAAATCGAAGAGGTACCCTGATGTGCTTACCCTCGACAACATAAACTTTAGTTAGAGGAAAACTGATACCCCTGGCCATCTCTTCAATGTTCAACTTCAATTCTCCCTCGGGTAGCGGAGTAAATTTATCAAACAGTGGTGCAATATAATCAGCATAGATAGTTACCAACACCTGAAAAAAGGGGGGGGGAGGGGGGAAGAAAAAAAAACAAAGAATTATGGCAAATGCTTCACAATTAGTTTTAATTATTACATTTGTCTAACCGAAAGCATTTACAAGCATTTATATTCTTTAATACAGCTTCTGCAGATTGGCTTATCAACGACCCATTCCCCAGAATATTGGCAGTCTCAATGGAATAACATTTTAATTTCAATCTCAATAACAAAAGTTCACACCACAAACCAACATGGCTACAGCATTTGATCTTAAAAAGTTTATTCAAATCTTCAGGAAAACCGCAAAGGAATTAATATTAGAACTTGAAATGCAGCTGTTTCTTGGATATTTGGCCAAACGAAAATGAAATTCAACTAGGTGATAGAGGGGAAAAATTCAGAGTAGATGAACAAACTACCTCTGGGGACTTTAGGGTTTGAAGCACAAACTAGCAGCAGCATTTTCCATTTATCCATACACTAAATCAACCAATTCTCCTTTTAAAATTAACAAAATTAACCTTAGTTTCTTAAACCATGCCATGTATTGCTAATGTGCTGCATTTGTCTACATTATAATCAGAATCAGTATTAATATCATTGGCATGTTTAAATAGTAGTGTAAAAATAAAGAAAGTGGTGAGCTAGTGTTCATGGGTTCAACGTCCATTCAGAAATCAGATGGCAGAGGGGAAGAAGCTTTTGCTGAATCGCTGAATGCGTGCCTTCAGGATGGTAGCAATGAGAAGAGGGCATGTCCTCAGTGATGCCACCTTTTTCAGGCATCAATCCTTGAAGGTGTCCTGGACAAAAGCATTTTGAAATTTATTGGACATGAGCACTTGAAACTTGTCACCAGGTCACGATCAGATTTAACATGAATACAAGAAGGGAGAAAAGGCATCCCACCAATTGTACTTTAGTAGATGCAGCTGGAGATGTAAACCAGTTTAAGACTGAGCCAGATTTATGTCCAGCAGCTGGGTAAATATTGTACAGATTTTCACAAGCTGCCACTTGAATAAAGATAAGATTTTCCTTTTCCCCATTGAATTATATTCTATCAATTAAATCCTCCGGAAGGTTTAGAAAGGAAACTGGATGTTTCCAAGCAGAAGTAAGAATAAGCATTATTAGGTACTCACCAGAGAAACAATTAAAGTGAAGAGCCAGGCATAGATGAAAAAATAATCTCCACCAATTTTAATAATATACAACAACAGCGAGGTCACAGGCAGCAAAATGCATTGAGTTACTGCAAATTTCTTCAAGGCGTCTTTAAAAAAGAACCCCAAAGTCTGCAGAAATTAAAGACAATAGGTTACAACCCAGCCCAGGCATCCAGAACACTGAACAGCCATAAAAACAAACCTTTGTTCCAGCAGATCTGAACATACTGAATCCTGAAGGGTCTCAACCTCAAATATCAACTGTCCATTTCCCTTCACAGATGCTACCTGGCCCAGTGAGTTTCTTCAGCATTTTGAGAGCCGAGCAAATTAACACCATGATTTCAGATGGGCATTACCTGCATGTTTAAGATCTCTGCAGCAACAGTGAAAGTGGCGTCACATGTAGATAGGATCATAAAGAAAGTTTTTGGCACATTGGCCGTCATAGATCAAAGTATTGAGCACAGAAGTTGGGATGTTATGTTGAAGTTGTACAAAATGTTGGTGAGGCCTAATTTGGAGTATTCTGTGCAGTTTTGGTCACCTGCCTACAGGAAAGAGGTAAATAAAGTTGAAAGAGTACAGAGAAAATTTACAAGAACGTTACCAGAATTTGAGGAGATGAGCTACAAGGAAAGATGGAGTAGGTTACAACTTTATTCTCTAGAACGTAGAAGATTGAGGAGAGTTTTGAAAGAGGTATACAAAATTACCAGAGTACGGATAGGATAAATGCAAGCGGACCTTTTCCACTGAGGTTGGGTGGGGCTACAACCAGAGGTCATGGGTTAAGGGTGAAAGGTGAAATGTTTAAGGGGGACTCGAGGGGAAACCTCATCACTCAGAGGGTGGCGAGTGTGGACCTGCCAGTGCAAGTGGTCGATGCGATTTCGATTTCAACATTTAAGGGAAGTTTGGATAGGTATATGGATGGGTGGGGCATGGAGGGCTATGGCCTGGGTGCAGGTCGATGAGACTAGGCAGTTTAAATGGTCTGGCAAGGACCGGATGGGGCGAAGGTCCTACTTCTCTGCTGCAGATTTTGTCCAAAAATCTGTGCTGTTTAAAATACAAGAGTAAAAATTCACTTCCTTAAAACCTGTGGGGTTCTATTTTTGAAAGTAAGGACTGAAATTTCACTCTGACATAATTAACAGCACACAGTGACAAAGAAAGAACACTTGGGCTGCGTCCAAGATAAACACCCACTTGTTCCAATGCTACAATCCTGACATGCAGATATATCACCAGACCTTCACTATCACTGCGTCAAAGTCTTGCAACACCCTATCCAAGTATCCTTGGATTCACCACTCTCTGGCTAAAGGAATTCCTCCTCATCTCCATTCTCAATAGATGCCTCGCTATTCTGAGGCTGTGTCCTGTGGTCTTAGATTCCCCCACCACGGGAAACATCCTCTCCACATCCACTCTATTGAGGGCTTTCAACATTCGATAGGCTTCAATGAGGTCGCTGAATTCCAGTGAGTAGAGGCCCAGAGCCATTAAACATTCCTCATATGACAAGTCTTTCAATCCCAAAATCACTTTCGTGAACATCATGGCTAGGGTTGTTGGGGTGTATTCTGAAGTTAGGGTATATAGCAAATATTAATCTCAACAGCAATTCAACCAACCTTCACATCTGAATATGGATTGTTTAAGTTACATTGAAAATGCAGCTTGGAACAGAAGATATCCAATTGACTTGCGATGTCTGCATATGCATGAATGCAATCAACACCCCAAAGCATGACCACAACTCAGAGACCACAGTAATTAACGCTTACTTTGGGTGCAAAGACCACAGTATTTTTAAAAAGCGTTATGAGGGCATTGTGACTTCAGAAATTGGCCTGTTATATTTCTTCTTTAACATAAAAATGTGCTGCAATGTTGGGTCAGTGAAGTCTGTTTTTCTCTCTTTCTTGACTCCAAAGGCTGCCAGCTTGTGGGTGCCCCAAATAAAGACACACGACTTTTATACCTACCAGCTGCATCTCTCTGGTGACTTTGTTCACAGTTATAATAGGGTCACCTGCCATTCATTCCAGCATTTAGGGGTACAGATAGTTCAACTCATCTTTTGAATAATGGTAATCAGGCCAAGCATTTAAAAAAAAGACATCCTGGGGGAGAAAAATCACTGCAGCTGGAACAAAGCTTAAAGTTAATTGTTTAGTCATAAGTTACAGTACATGAATTGAGAGATGCTTTCTATCATTATAGTTAGGAGCTGTCAAAATGCCGGACAGGTTGGTCCATTTCTCCATTATACAGAACAATAGTAATTTGCACAAAGTGCCTTCAAGTAGTAGACGTGGTATCTGAAAGGCCCTAAACAGCCCTGATTTTTGCCAATTGACCAGTCCCAGTCTGTCTGTGAAACAGTGAACCTAGACCTCAATAAACTCACAAAAATCATTCAAACCAACCAGGACCTGTGGATTCCTCTCAAGCCCCCAGTCATCCCAACCTGGAAATGTATTATTCCTTCTTTGCACCAGGGTCCAAATCCTGAAATGCCCTAGCCCAGGGGTCGGCAACCTTTTTGCCTCTGTGGGCCGGATCGCGTATTAATGAGCCGACGGTGGGCCAGATAAATGCCATTAAAAAACTTTGAAATATGGGAATTATCCATTTAAATACATCTAGTTATGTTTTGCCTCAAATTAATGAATAACACATGCTAGAAAATCATTTGTGCTTAAGGTTGCCTACCCCTGCCCTAGCCAATAATACTGCAGGGCAGCAGCTTGGTCCTCTACTTCCTCAAAGGCAATCAAGGATGGGAATAAATACCTTTCACATATCTTTCATAAAAGACAGCACAACAATTTATGGTACCAGCGATGCGGGTTTATTTCCTGCCACTGCCCGTTAGGAGTTAGCACATTCTCCCCGTGACACGAGTTTCCTCCCACAATCCACAGACATACCGGTTAGTAGGTTAATTGGTCGTTGTGAATTGTTCCCTGTTTAGGCTAGGATTAAATCGGGGGATTGCTGAGCGGTGTGGCTCAAAGGGCCTATTCCGTGCTGTATCTCAATAAAAATTAAAAATAAATTAAATTATTTAAGTACAACATTAAAATCTATTACCTGCTACATTTCATGCTAAGCAGCAGCAGAATTAACAGACACAAAATGCTTTTCTATGTTAAGGAATAAAGAGTCCTCATTGCGGACCCTTGATCTGAGCCTGAAACGTCAACTGTTTATTCATTTCCATATACGCTGCCTGACCTGCCGAGTTCCTCCAGCATTTGGTGTGCATTACAGTTCTTACATTAATGACAATGCATCCTGCGGTGCAATAAACCCTGCATTCCAGTACTATAAATCCCTCCCTCTACATCGGGGTTCCAAACTTTTTTTTAAGCCATGGACCCCTACTATTAACCAAGGGGTCCGTGGACCCCAGATTGGGAATCCTGCTCTACATCTGTACACCCAGACACAGTTTCTTGTGTTCTTTAAGAAATGCCTTGGAAATACTTCTTTGCCATGACACGCCTGTCAGTTCTACGAAACTGCTTGGATAGCTTTACAGTCAAATTTGCTTGACAATCCACTTGTGAATTATTGGGGATATTCCACAATAAACCAGGCATATTTGTTACTTGTGTGTTATTAGATTTGTTACTCCCCACAACAAAGCCAGGGTTAAAGTTGCTGCTTCTCCAATTACAGCCAAACATGGCAAATGCACTGATATGCAACTATCACCTTGACAACAAGGATTAATCAATATCCAATTGCTTCTCTAACTCAGGTCTTTTAAAGAAATCAGTCTTCCAGGGAGAAGTGAAGCCATCCTATTCAATTACAAGCTTTCTCTGGGGCTATTCATTTCTTTGGCAGCTGACTTGAATAAAAGATGTGCTGAATCTGATCACCTAACTACCTAAAACAGCATTGATATTCGACCTTCAAGGAAATCTTCAAAATTATTCGGAACTAATAGACATAAGAAAATTGGTAGATGCTGGAAATCCAAAGCAACACACACACACACACAAAATGCTGGAGGAACTCAGCAGGTCTGGCAGCATCTACGGAAATGAATAGTCAGTCAACGTTTCAAGAGGAGACCCTTCTTCAGGACTGGGCGTTAAGTTCCAGGGGATAACGATACAGGAACTGGAGTAGTGTGGAACTACCAAAACCACATTTGTAATCAGAATACACAAATGTAATGATAAGCTCCAGAACAAATGATTGCTACATCCCAGGTAAGTAATGTCCAAAGTTTGGTCTATGGAAGCGTCTGTTGTAGCTAGTGGCACTGACACAGCTAAAGTTTGGAATAAGTGTATAATACATATTAATAACGACTCATTAACTGGTTTGCTCTTCAATTGATTTTCCTGTAGGTTACAGCCTAAGCTGTGGTCTGAGAGTATGTTCTTTCACTTACTGAAAGTGAGGCAGTTAATGAGGGAATGTGTGAAATAAGTGTTACACTGTGCCAAGGTTTGTTGGTTTAAACCATGGGAATTGCAACATGTACCCTACCACCAAATGATCACACTGGTTTAGGACATAGAACAGTACAGCACAGGAATAGGCCCTTCAACCCACAAAGTTGTGCTGAACCAGCTAAAATGTAAATTAAACCCAAAAACTAATCCCTCCTCCCTAAAACATCCATATCCCTCCGTCTTCCTCATATCCATGTGCCTAGCTAAACATCTTTTAAGAGCCTCTGATGCATTTGCTTCTACCACAATACCAGGCAGCACATTCCAGGCATCCACCACTCCAAGTAAAAAAACTTACCCCTCACATCCTCTTTGAACCTATCCCCTCTCTCCTTCATTGCACACCCTCTGGTATTAGACATTTCTACCCTGGGGAAAAGGTACACCCTATTCTACCTATGTCTCTCAATCTTATAAACCTCTATCAGATCTCCCCTCAGCCTCCCCCACTCCAGAGAAAACAAACTAAGTTTATCCAGCCTCTCATGCCCTCTAAACCAGGCAGCATCCTGGTACACCCTTTCAGCACCCTCTCCAAAGCCTCAACGTCCTGCCTATAGTGGGGTGACCAGAACTGTACGCGATACTCCAGATGTGGCCTAACCAGAGTTTTATAAAGTTGCAACATAAACTCTTGACTTTTGAACTCAATGCTTCAACTAACAAAGGCAAGTATTCCATAAGCTTTCCTAGCCAACCTATCGACCTGTGTACCCACTTTCAAGGAGCTATGAACTTGAAGAATTCTTTGTAGAGAATTCTTGCAGGTGATCAACAACATCACATCCCAAGAAAATGACAATAAACAAAAAAATACAACCTAATTTATTATTAAATATTTTAAGGTAATTATTTAGACCCCATAGAAAAGGTTAGAAAGTTTGTCCACTCCATAATAATAGCTCATATTAAATACTTCATAGATGATAATGGCACTACAATCCAAACATATTCAGGACAGACCTGTTGATTGAAACCATGTTTTTCCTCGATGACGAAGGTGTTGTAGATGCTCCAGGGGAGTCCTGTGGTTGCACTGAACAAGGTCGCCAGAAATAAGAATGTCAAAGATTGGCTTATCTGTTAACGGCAAGAAATGAAACAGGTTTTTTTTGTTGCACACAACAAACAAGTTGCTATTGCAATGATCCGCAAGAGATGGAAGCACTTCAGGTAAGAAACATTCTACGATCTACAAGGCGCAGAAAATAAAAACTAGGCAGAACAGTTTAGCATGGACTAGATGGGCCAAAGGGCCTGTTTCTGTGCTATAGTGCTCTATGATTCTATAAATGTGATATGGAAACTGCCCACAAGTTCCAGTGCTGCTCCAGCTATATCTACAGCTTCTGCCCTTTACCCTTTTTACTCTTGGGATTTCTAACCTCTCTCTCTGGACCAGATCAAGGCTGCTTGCTCCCACAACCCCAGACCTTAAACTTACTTGTCTCTGCAGCAATACCCCACATACCAAACCAAGCACATCAAGAATTGTGCACTGGGTAGAAAAAATAAAAGTTACTGAGGTAAAACACCACAGGCATTATTTAATGGAATGATTCCAACTTTATTTTTCAAAAAAACAAAGTTTAAAGTAAATTCTATTATCAAAGTGTATGTCAAGCAACTCAGCCAGCTTTCTAACATTCCTGCTTGCTGCACCCACAAACTGAATATGCCGATTAACTTTTGCAAATAACCACAATTAATAAAATTCAATATTACTTTTCCCAGTTTTGCCAACACTCTTCAGAGCTTGGTTACTTTAAAAAAAAAATCCCAATTTTAAGTGAGGCCTTAATCATCTACGCATAACTTTGGAGAAAAAAAAACTAGCCACTGAACGCTGCAAGTACAAATCAATTGAAATACTTGTTGAAGCTTATTTCAAAAGTAAATGCAATGGTCGAGTAAGGAGAAAGAAATGGTCCAAGTGATAAAAGTGGTAAAAGTGACTTTCTATACAGTATATTGACATAGCGCAGAAGACAACCTCTTTGGCCCATCTCAATTTGCCATATTGAGTTAAATTAATTTGACAGCACTTGGCCCATATCCCCTAAATCTCTCCTGTCCCAATGTGTTGTGTCCTAACTGTATCTGCCTCTACTACTTCCACTGGCAGCTCATTCCATATACCCACCACCCTCCGTTTGGAAAAGCTTGCTCCCAAGGTCCTTTTTAATTTTTCCCCCCCCTCACATTTAGAGTCATAGTTGAAGGAGCAGAATTTGACCCATCAAGTCTGCGTCACCATTCCATCGCAGCTGGTCCATTTCCCTCTCAGCCCCAATCTTCTGCCTTCTCCCCTTAACCCTTCATGCTCTAATAAAAAATCTATCAACCTCTGCCTTAAGTAGAGCTAATGACTTGGCCTCCACAGTCGCCTGTCCACAGAATCACCACTCTCACTAAAGAAATTTCCTTCTCTCCGTTTTAAATGGACGTTTCTTCTATTCTGAGGCTGTGTCCTCTGGTGCTCAACTCCCCCATCACAGGAAACAACCTCTCCACATCCACTCCATCAAGGCCTTTCAAGATCTGGTAGGATTCCCACTCATTCTTCTAAAGTTCAGGAAGTAGAGGCCCAAAGCATCAAATGCTCCTCATAATAAGCCTTTCAATCCCAGAATCATTCTTATGAACCTCGTTTGGACTCTCTTCAATGTCTGCATATCCCTTCTTAGATATGGGGCCCAAAACTGCTCACAGTACTCCGAGTCAGAGTTTATATAAAGCCTCAACATTACATCCTTGCTCTCATATTCTAGTCGTCTCAAAATGAACGCTACCATTGCACTTGCCTCACTCACCACCGACTCACCTTGCAAGTCAACCTTTAGGGAATCCTGCACGAGGACTCCCAAGTCCTTTTGCACCCCAGATTTTTGAATTTGCTCTTCAAAGATTGTCTGCCTATTGTCAGCAGTCACATAACCAGGAGTTGTGATACGCACCAGCTGCTCGTACGATCATCCACCACCTGCTGCTACGGCTTCACGTGACCCTGATCGGGGAGGGGTTAAGCAATTGCTGCACATTGCCCAAGAGTGACCTGCAGGCTAGCGGAGGGAAGGAGCACCTTACACCTCCTTTGGTAGAGATGCATCTCCACCCTGCTACCATATAGGAGGGAGATTGAAAATCTGACTGAATGGTATCACAACAACCTCTCACTCAGCAAGACTAAGCAGCAGATTCCTTGAAGAACCAAAGTCCTTGAGCCGATCCTCACTGGGAGACCAGGGGTAGAGAGGGTCAGCAACTTTAAATGCCTCAGTGTTACTATTTCGGAGGACCTATCCTGGCTCAGCACGCAAGTGCAATTACAAAGAAAGCACGGCAGGACCTTTATTTCCTTAAAAGTTTGCAAAGATTCGGCATGATATCTAATGATTTGACAAAATTCTATAGCAGTGTGGTGGAGAGCATATTGACTGGCTGCATCACAGCCTGGTATGGAAACACCAATGCCCTTGAACAGAAAATCCTACAAAATGTAGTAGATATGGCCGAGTCCATCACAGTAAAACCCTGCCTCAACATGGAGTGCTGTCGCAGTAAAGCGGCATCCATCAGGAACCTAGCCAGGACATGCTCTCTTCTCACTGGTGCCATGAGGAAGGTGGTACAGGAGCCCCAGGACTCCCACCAGCAGGTTCAGGAAAAGTTATTACCCCTTAACCATCAGGCTCTTGAACCACTGGGGATAACTTCACTTGCCCATCATTGAATTGTTCCCACAACCTAATGGACTCACTTTTCAGGACTCTTCATCTCATGTTCTCGATATTTATTGCCTGTTTACTATTAATATTATTTTTCTTTTGTACTTGCAAAGTTTGTCGTCTTTTGCACATTGGTTGTTTGTCCACTCTGTTGGGTGCTGTCTTTCATTGATTCTATTATGGCTCTTGGATTTACTGAGTATGCCCACAAGAAAACAAATCTCAGTTGTACATGGTGACATATACGCACTTTGATAATTCACTTCGAACTTTGACGCACCAGAAAGACAGTCAACTCCTTTAAAGAAAGGAAAGATTGGAGGTAAAGAAAGGAAAGATTGAACAGATTGGAGGTAAAGGAGACCGAGAACAAATGAATAGTAAAAATGATCATTGCCCAAGATGTCTAACAATTTATTAAAGTGGGAATGCGATAAATGTCTCATTTTCTAACTCAGATGTTAAAAGATTTACCTTAAAGCATAAGCACCTTTTATAAATAACACAACCAGATCCTTAACTTTCTGCAACTAGATTAAAATCCAGCAGGTTCTTAAAAATAAGGGACTGAAAAGAGGAGACCAAAAGGAAAAGAGATGAAAACCAAGCTGCAACTTGTACAAAGCAAACAGTAGCTAGGCGTAGGTCCGTCATTAGGTTCTGTAGATTCACACTGCACTGAATTTGATTTGAGTGCACGTATTGTTAATGCCTTCACTTTTCTGTAAGCTCCAGCCCAATAATATGATGTACAGCAGCTGCTCAAGTAAACAGTTGCCAGAAAGCAGGACACATGAAGGTCTTAGAGAGAGAACACCTGTATGGCAACAGCACAAAGGGTTTATTTTGAATAAAGCCCAGCACTAAGGCTAACTAGATCTGCTCCACACCTGTTGATGGCTCTAACTCAAAAGCCATAGACTAAAGCATTGTTGCAACCATCTTCCACTCTTAAACTATCCATTTGAGACAGAGACACACAAAATGTTTTAAAAAAGCCTGCTTAATCAGTCAGGAATCTTGATGTTACACTCAGTGGCCACTTTATTAAGTACACCTGCTCAAAAATGCAAATATCTGATCAGCCAATCATGTGGCAGCAACTCAAGGCATAAAAGCATGCAGACATGGTCAAGAGGTTCAGACCAAACATCAGAAAGGGGCAAAAAAATGTGATCTAAATGTGCGTGGAATGGGCTGCCGGCAATGGTGGTGGAGGCGGATACGAAAGGGTCTCTTAAAGAGACTCCTGGACAGGTAGATGAAGCTCAGAAAAAGAGCGCGCTATGGGTAACCCGAGGTAATTTCTAAGGTAAGGACATGTTCGGCAAAGCTTTGTGGGCCGAAGGGCCTGTATTGCGCTGTAGGTTTTCTGTTTCTAAGTGACTTTGACTGTGGAAGGATTGTTGGTGCCAGAAGGAGTGGTTTGAGTATCTTAGAAACTGCTGGTCTCCTGGGATTTTCACACAGAACAATCTCTTGAGTTTACAGGGAATGGCGCAAAAAAACCAGTGAGCAGCAGTTCTGTGGGCGAAAAATGGCCAGACTAGTTCAAGTTGACGGAAAGGAGACAGTAACTCAAATAACCTCACGTTACAACAGTGGTGTTGCAGAACAGCATCTCTGAATGCACAACACATCTAACCTCGAAGTGAGTGGGCTACAGTAGCAGCGGCAGAGCAAACTGGGGTCCACTCTCATACCTAATAAAGTGGCTACTGAGTATACACCCTCAAAACAAAATAAATATCACAAAAATATTATTGCAAATAACAACGTTCAGTTTATCAGCAGCAAGAAATTGAAATCAGTATTCAACTTGTGACAAACCAACCACAAAACATATTCAATTTAATTCATGTCTGCAGCTTGATTTGTCATTCAGCGTTGCAAACTGTTGTTCTGTCAAATGGCACTTACCTCATACTCGGGTCCCAGCCCAAAACGCCCCATGATATTTCCCGACACTTTCCAGAGAAAGGGAATTCCTCCCAACAACAGGATAAGCTGTAAAGAGAGCAGCAGATTTAAAACCAGAACCTATAAATATATTCACAAAAATGATTCCAAGATTGAGTGGCTTATTATATGAAGAGTGTTCAATGGCTCTGGGGCTCTACTCACTGGAATTTAGAAGAATGAGGGGTAACCTCATTGAAACCTATTGAATGTTGAAAGGCCTTCATAGGGTGGATGTGGAGAGGTTATTTCCTGTGGTGGGAGAGTCCAGGAACAGAGGACACAGCCTCAGAATAGAGAGGCATCCTCTTAGAACAGAGATGAAGAGGAATTACTTTAGCCAGAGAGCGGTAAATCTGTGGAAATTGTTGCTACTGGCAGCTGTGGAGGCCAAGTCTTTACATATATTTAAGACAGAGATTGATAGATTTTTGATTGGTCAGGGTACGAAGGTATACAGGAGATTGAGGCTGGAGGGGGGAGGGGGGAATGGGTCAGCCATGATGAAATGGCAGAGTAGACAATGGGCCAAATAGCCTAATTCTGCTCCTATTATCTCATGATCGTAATTTTACTCCAAGTACTCAACCCAGACTTAAGGCACATAGACAATGGTTACAAGCACAAAGATCTTTCATATGTTGTGGAACACAAAATAGTACAGCACAATACAGGGCCTTTGGCCCACAATGTTGTGCCTACATTTAACCTACTCCAAAGTCAATTTCACATTTCCTTCCTGTGTAGCCATCCATATGCCCATCTAAGAGTCTATTAAATATCCCTAATGTTTCTGCCTCTACCAGCGCCCCAGTAGCTCATTCCATGCACTCACCTCTCTTAAAAAAAACCTGTGATATCCCCCCCTGTCCCCATATATTCCTCCAATCACCTTAAAATTATACCCTCTTCTGTTAGCCATTTCCACCCTGAAAAAATGGTGTTGGCTGTGCACGCTATCAATGCCCCTCAGCTTATACATCTCTTCAAGCCATCTCTCATCCTCCTTTGCTCCAAAAAGCTCTAGCTCACTCAACTTTTCTTTGTAAAACATGCTCTCTAACCCACACAGTATCTTGTTAATCTCCTCTGCACCCTCCATGTCTTTTCTATGATGCAGCAACCAGAACTGAACACAATACGGAATATGTGGAACTTAAACCTCGTTTTTGATGGTTATCACCAATCCAACACAAACAAGTAAAACTATAAAGTAACCCAAATCCAGATTTACCGATCAACTGTCACTTAAGTCCAATTTCTCTCTACTTTATTACAAGAATTACATACCCAGTTGGTGAAGTCCAAAGTAGTTTTAAAGCCAAATACATCTAATTTTACAACACAATATATCCAGTTTCATGAACACACCAGAAGATTTCTATTTAAAAGAGAAGTCAACACTAACTCCATTTCTCTTGCCACAAATGCTGCTTAACTGCTAAATACTTCTATTTTTAAAAAAGTATTTCTAGCAACAGCAGTTCTTGTTTGACCTTCAGCTCTCACTTATGACCTGCTATATGTGAAATAAAACTTAGCTAATCCAGGAAAATGTAAAGGATAAAAGGTTCATTTTATTATCAAAGGAAGTACACAGAATACAACTCTGAGATTTGTCTTCTCCAGATAGCCATGAAATACAGAAAATTGTCAAAAGACATCAACACCCCCCCCCACAAAAAAAAACAAAACTTGCAAACTCCAAACTCCACCAGCCCCTCTCTTGCACAAAAACTAAGAGATCACCCACCTGGAAAACAACTGCTAGAACATCAAACCCCCAACCCCAAAGCCTATCCCACACAAAAAAAAGCAAACAGCAGCATAGCATCAAATCCCCCAACCTCTCCCCCTCACACAAAAAACTAACAAATTGCCCACACAGAAAACATCAAAAACATCAAACCCCAAATCCCTTACCCCTCCCTCACACAAAAACTAACATATCACTCACCTAGAAAATGGCAACTAGAGAAAACACAGAAAACTAAAGGAGACCAATAAAAACTACAGTCCACACCAATAATCACAGAAATCTCGGAATTTTGAAAAAATCCTCCATCATCATCGAAGAGAGCGGTGGCAACAAGATCTTAATGGCTATTTACAGAGTGGGGACACAGTGAATGAAAGTAGTAACTGGGCTTTGAAAAACAACTTCCAACACACAGAAACTCTGCAGATGCTGGAGATCCAGAACAACACGAAGTGTTGGAGGAACTCGGCAGGTCAGGCACCATCTTTGGAGGGGAATAAACAGTCAATATCTTGGCAGGGGACCCTTTATTAGGATTGGAATGGAAGGCAGAAGGTGCCAGAATAAAGTGTGGGAAGAGGGGAGGAGTATAAGCTGGCAGGTGATAGCTGAAGCCAGGTGAGAGGGCAGGTGGGTGGGGGAGGGAAGAATCTTATTGGTCAATCAGTGTAATTCTACATACAGTCAGCTGAAATGGTTTTACGCACTACTCACCGTTCCCTCGATTTCGGAGTACAGCCCAGACCAGAATCCAAAGTTACTTTTATCCAGCTGGTAGAGGCGAGATTTCTCAAATGTTTCGGAGTCCATGATCATCCCCAGTTCCTCGGGGACCAGCGTGGTGTGTCTATACGTCTTGCGCTAAACATTGGGAAAGTATATTAGCACAGGGAAAGTCCGCCAGCCCTAATCCCCTCCCTGGCCACTTATGCTTATGTAATGTTCCACAGTAGAACTGTCATTAGATGGAGCAACTTTATGTTCAGAGAACGGATTCTCTGATACAGCCAGAACAAAATGACCTAATCCAGATTTTTAAAACATTACCTGTCAATAGCTCAACGGAAAAACCTAACTGACTGCACCACCCCCTCTGCAGGCCTCTCACTATTCAACTGCAGTGCCTCAGTCACATCAACTGATTCAGCAGACTCATGAATCTGGAATCTTGCCCTCAAGACCACATCTGGTAATACATCCACTCACTCAGTGCTGGCAAACTGTGAAATAAATATCTCTCTCAATAGAGTCAGGCACGACGAGGTGGAGGGGGGCATGCGTACGAGAAGAAAATGAACATGGTTGTGAAGACGAGACCCAGGATATGCCATGATGTTGATTGGTACTACGTAGATTAAAAACATAAGGAAAGAGAGAAGGAGGCCAGCAAGCACTCAAAGCCTGCTTCACTATTCAAGATTTTCTGTCTCAATCTTACTTTCCTGCACTGTTCCCCTTGGACCTTCAAATATTCAGAAATCTATCAGTCTGCGATGAATTCGAAGGTAGACATGAGAGCAGAATTATGCCATTTGGCCCATCGATTCTTCACCGCCATTTGATCATGGCTGATTTATTCTCCCTCTCAACCCCATTCTCCTGCCTTTTTCCCGTAACCTTTGACGCCCTAACCAATCAACCTCTGCTTATGACTTGGTCTCCACAGTCGTCTGTGGCAATGAACTCCACAAATCTATATCTTGTTGAGATGAAGAATTCCAAATCAGAATCAGGTTTAATATCACCGGCACATGTCGTGAAATTTGTTGTTATGAGACAGCAGTACATTGCAATACATAATAATTAAAACTGAAGTGTGTATATATTTTATAAAACGGTTAACTTAAGCTAATGCAGAAAGGGAAAAAAAAGTGAGGTAGTGTCATGGATTGAATGTCCATTCAGAACTCAGATAGCAGAGGGGAAGAAGCTGTTCCTGAATAGTTGAGTGTGTGCCTTCAAGCTCCTGTACCCCTTTCCTGATGGCAGCGACGAGAAGAAATAGAAATAAAACAGAAGGATGGTAGAAATGAATAACTATCACGCTCAGCAGAAAGGCAGTTCTCCGTTCCTTCAAATCTTTTTTTTCTGAGACTGGAACCCCACCCAGGTTCTGGTCTCCTCTGCATCCTCTTTGTAACCAGCCTGTTGAGCCTTAAAAACATTTTGGAAGTTTTAATTAGCTCTTCTTCCATTTACATAAATTCTAGAGGAGATGGACTTAGTCTCCTACCATCACCATGCACTCACTGCATGCCAAGTCCAAGTCCATGTTACTCAGGTACAGAGAACAAAAGTGTACACAATACTCCAGCTGGTGTAAAACTACAGAAATACTTCCATTAGCATGGCACAGAAGCATAGCGCAACGCTTGACAGCACCAGGTTCACCTCCACCACTCTCTGTAAGGAGTTTGCAATGCTCATTGACTTGTTGCCGACTCTCTCCCCCACCCCCCCCCATTTCATTTTTTACTTAGAGATAGTGTGGAAAGACCCTTTTGGCCACATCACCAATGAACTCACCTACTTAATCCTAGCCTAATCCCAGAACAACTTGCAATGAACAATTAACCTACTGACCGATCTGGCTTTCAACTGTGGGAGGAAATTGGAGCACCCACACGGTTCCCATACAAATGGCATTGAAACTGAATGCCCCAAGCTGCAAAAGCATTGTGTAAACCACTATATTAACATGGCGCCATAAACAATAATGTGAGATAATCATTTGGATGAGGTTGTTGAAGTAATTAATGCATGCAACTTCAGTAAAATGCCAAAGCAGTGAAGGTGAAACATTCCCTGGGAATGAACGGCTTTAATGTAGGTGGAGTGGGTACTGGATCTGAGCCTGCAGTCATGGAGTTCAGAAGGATGAAAGGGATCTCATTGAGAGAGACTAGAGGTGGTTTTTGAAAGTGATCCCAGGGATGAATGGGTTAATGCATGAGGAGTGTTTGTTGGCTCTCTAAGCCTATACACACTGGAGTTTAGAAGAATGAAGGGGGATCTCATTGAAACCTACCAAATATTGAAAGGCCTGGATAGAGTGGATGTGGAGTTGCTTCCAATAGCGGGAAAGCCTTGCACCAAAGGGCACAGCCGAAGGATATTCGAACAGGGGTTCCCGTGGACTCCTTGCTTATGGTATTGGTCCACTGCATAAAAAGGCTGGGAATTGCTGCTCTAGAACAGATGAGGAGGAATTTTGTGGTGAATCTGAGGAATTTATTGCCACAGGAAGCTATGGTAGCCAAGTTAAAGCTGAGGTTGGTAAGATTCACGGCAAAGGTTATGTGGCGAAGGCAGGAGAATGGGGTTGAGGGGAAAATAAATCAGCCATAACTGAATGGGCTGAATGGCCCAATTCTGCTGTCTTAGGGAAAGTCGGATACAGAACGGACCAAGGAGAAATTATGTTACAGCAAGTTCCTTAGCAGCTGAAATAGGCTGGATTTTCAGGAGATAGCTTTCCCCTCACATGTCATTATTGTTCCTGTAACACTGCATGTCAACTGAGACCTGCCAATTCAACCCATACCAGACATGACGACTCCCTTATCCCTCTCCATAGACCACTGACCTGCTGATATTTCAGGGTTTAAATTGTGCTTTGGGTAGCTTGTAGCCTCTACAAAGTCACCGACATTTCTAGCCGATTTCCCTCCACCCCAGCTTTCTCAATTTCCAAAAACTTTCAATTGTGCAATTACTTGTGATCTTAGGGTCACGAACGTTTCAGAGCGGCTGCAGAATATTCTCAAACGGGAGGGTGAGCAGCCAGAGATCGTGGTGTACATTGGCACATTAGATAAAAAGGGGATGAGGTCCTACGCAGAGAGTATAGGGAGTTAGTAAAGAGCAGGATCTGCAAGGTAAGATTACTCCTAGTACCACACGCTAGTCAGGGCAGGAACAGGATGATAGTACAGATGAATGAGTGACTGAGGAACTGGCGCAGGAAGCAGGATTTCAGATTTCTGGATCATTGGGATCTCTTCTGGGAAAGGTGTGTCCTGTACAAAAAGGTCGGGTTACACCTGAACCTGAAGGAGACCAATATCCTTGCCAGCAGGTTTGCTAGAGCTGTTGGGGAGGGTTTAAACTAATTTGGCAGGGGGATGGGAACCAGGGTAATAGGGCCACGGATGGGCAATTGATATACAACTAGATGCGGTGTGCAGTGAGACGGCGAGGAAGGACAGACAGATGATGGGGCAAAATTGCAGCCTGTGGGATGAGTTTAAGTGCAAGATGGGGGTTAAAAAAAAATCAAAAAGGGTGATGAATACACCACTGATGGTGTTATATTTGAATGCATGCAGCAAACGGAATAAGGTAAACGGTCATGTAATGCAGTTAGAGATTGACAGGTATGACGTTGTGGGCAACTCTGAGTAGTGGCTGAAAGAAGATCATAGTTGGGAGCTTAGCATCCAAGGATACATACTGCAATCAAAAGGCCAGGCAGGTAGGCAGGCAGGGTGAGGTAGCTCTGTTGGTAAAAATAAAACAAAATTAAATCCTTAGAGAGTTGACATAGGGTTGGAAGATGTGGAATCCTTGTGGGTAGAGTTAAGAAACTGCAAGGTAAATAAACCCTGTTATATAGAAGCCTCTGAACAGTAGGCAGGGTGCAGGATATATATTATAGCTAGAGATGGAAAAGGCATGTAAAAAGGACACTGAGGATATTTCAATATGCAGGTAGACTGGAAAAAATTAGACTGGTGCTGGATCCTGAGAGAGAGAATTGGTAGACCGTCACTACAAGATAACTTTTTAGAGCAGCTTGTGCTTGAGTTTACTAAGGGATCAGCTATTCTGGGCTGGATGTTGTGTAATGAACCAGACTTGATTAGTGAACTTAAGATAAAGGAACTCTTAGGAGGAATTTGATAGAATTCACCGTGCAATTTGAGGGGGAGAAGATAAATCAGATGTATCAGTAGAGAAAATAGAATTACAGAGGCATGGGAGAGGAGCTGGCCAGGCAGGGATGACGGCAAACCAGCGATGGGTGGAGTTTGAAACAATTCAGAAGGGGCAGGATAGACACCTCTCAAAGTAGTAGTATTCTAAAGACAAGAGGCAACCATAGCTAACAAGGGAAGTCAAATACAGCACAAAAGGAAGACAGGGCATATAGCATCCCAGAAATTAGTGGGAAGTTAGAAGATTTTAAAAACCAACAGAGGGCAACTAAAAAAAAGGCACAAGGAGAGAAAAAATGAAATTGGAAGCTAAGCTAACCAATAATATACAAGAGGATACCGATTTTTTTAAAGGTACATAAAGAGTAAGAGGTGAGAGTAAATATTGGACCACTGGAAAATTACGCTGAAGAGGTAATAATGGGGGACAAAGAAAAGGTGGAGTATTTTGCATCAGAGAGCTGGTGATCTCTTAAAAAAAAAACTCACCCGGCAGAAGGCAATGGCAAACCACTGCTGTAACTTGCCTTGTACACGATTTCCCAATACGTTAGCGCGGCGTGGAAGGAAATCGTCTACTAACAGGAACTAATTCCGGATTCAACATAGCTTTCCTTTTCCTTCACAGTGGAAGACACTAGTAGTATGCCAGAAATTCAAATGTCAGGGGGCAAAAGTGAGTTTAGTTCTGTTATTAAGCAGGTGGTTGTTTGAGAAACTGGAAGGTCTGAAGGTAGACATCATCTTGACTAGATGGACTACACCCCAGTGCTCTGAAAGAGGTGGCCAAAGAAATTATGGAGGCATTGGTATTCATCTTTCAAGAATCACTAGATTCTGGAATGGTTCCAGAGTACTGGAAAATTGCAAATGTCACTCCAATCTTTAAGGAGGGAGGGAAGCAAAAGAAAGGAAATTACAGCCTGGTTAGACTGACTTCAGTGATTGAGAAGATGTTGGAGTCTATTATTAAATATGAGTTTTCATGATAAAATAAGCCATAGTCAGCACTCTTTCCTCAAGGGGAAATCTTGCCTGACAAATGTGCTGGAATTCTTTGAGGAAATAACAGGCAGGATAGACAAAGGAGAGTCAGTAGAAGTTGTTTACTTGGATTATCAGAAGGCCTTTGACAAGGTGCTACACATAAGGCTGCTTAACATGATAACAGCCCATGGTATTACAGGAAAGGTACTAGCATGGACAGAAGATTGGCTGACTGGCAGGAGGCAAAGAGTAGGAATACAGGGTCTTATTCTGGTTGGCTGCCGGTAACAAGTGGTGCTCCACAGTATTCAGTATTAGGACTGCTTCTTTTCATGCTATATGTCAACGATTTCGATGATGGAATTGATGGCTTTATGTCCTATACAAAGGAGCGGAGGGGCAGGTAGCATTAAGGAATCCGGGAGTCTGCAGAAGGACAGACAGATCGGAAGAATGGGCAAAGAAGTGGCAGATGAAAGTGGCGTGGTCATACCCTTTGGAAGAAGGAAGGCAACCATTTTCTAAACAGGGAGAAAATTCAGAAATCTGAGGTGCAAATGAACTTGCAAGTCCTTGTGCAGGATTCCATAAAGGTTAACTTGCAGGTCGAGTCGGTGGTAAGGAAAGCAAATGCAATGTTAACATTCATTTCGAGAGGACTAGAATACAAGAACAAGAATGTAATGCTGAGTCTCTACAAAGCATTGGTCAAACTGCACTCAGGATATGGTGGGCAATTTATCTAAGAAAAGATGTGCTGGCATTGGTGAGGGTCCAGGGGAGGTTTGTGAGAATGATTCTGGGAAGGAAATGTTAACGTACGAGGAATGCTTGATTGCTGTGGGCCTGTACTTGCTGGAGTTTAGGAGAATACAAGGAAATCTCACTGAAACCCATCAAATATTGAAATGGTCTAGATAGAGTGAATGTGGAAAGGACATTTCCTATGGTGGGGCAGTTTAGCTTCAGAATAGAGGGTCATCCATTTAGAACAGAGATGAAGAGGACCTTCTTTAGCCAGAGAGTAGTGAATCCATGGAATTTATTGCTACAGATGGCTGTGGAGGTCTTGTTATTGAATATATTTAAAGCGGAGGTTGATAGGTTCTTGATTAGTTAGGGCATCAAAGATTACGGGGAGAAGGTTGGAGAATGGGGTTGAGAGAGTTAATAAATCAGCCATGTTGGAGTAGCAGATCAGACTTGATGGGCAAGTGGCCCAATTCTGCTCTATGTATTATGATCTTCACAAGTCATCATCCCAGAGAAAAAGTCTTCGGAAACTGAGAAAACTGGAATGGAGGAAATGGTCCAAAATATAGATGGTTTTCTCTACTGGATCTGTGACAAGACATAGCTGCCCAACACAGTTATGACAGTTATGAAACGACCCAAGTGATTTCTACCTCAACCGCAGTTAGTATCCCATGTCAGGTTGCACATCATCCCAGTTAGTCAAAGAAATCTCCCATCATTCCAAATCCCACTTTTCACCTTCACTTTTCCACAGATTCTGTTTATTCCTCCAGAGGATCTGTTCCAGATGTTACATTATCAGTCTAACATTTAAATTTAATACCTAATATAACTGCTCTAATTTACAAAAAATGTTAAAAGGAATCAATATAATTGCATCATAAGCAAACACAGGAAAGCAGCATCCATCATCAGATGCCCACCGTCCAGGCCATGCTCTCTGCTGCCATCGAGAAGCAGATAAAAGGAGCCATAGGTCCCACACCACCAGGTTCAGGAACAGTTATTCCCCTATAACCATCAGGCTCCTGAACCAGCATGGATAACTTCATTCACCTCAAATCTGAACTGATTCCACAACCTATGGACTGACTCTACAACTCATGTTCCCAATTTTTTTTGTATTTGCACAGTTTGTCTTTTGCACATTGGTTGTTTGTCCATCTTTGTGTAGTTTCTCGCTGATTCTATTGTTTTTCGTTGTACCCACTGTGAATGTCGGCAAGAAAATGAATCTCGGGCTACTATACGGTGACATATACATACTTTGATAATAAATTTTCTTTAAATTTTACTTTGAACATTGCACATTAAAATGAACCATATTCTTAAAGAGACTTCAAAACTCACAAGTGGCCCTAGACTACAGAATTCATCCCTTTATCCTAACTTTAAAATACAAAATAACCAACATATGCTTCAATTAAATTCAATGTCTACCTTTAGCTCTAATGGATAGAGATTGCAAAGGTCCCTTTCACTCATCCAAAATCTGCAGGGTGCTTGTGATAGTGGGTGGAATTGTTAATTTAAATTTATAGTTCAAACACTGCTGCTTTATCTCCAAATGCCTGATAGACTGTTGCAATGATGGGGGCTTCCTTAAATACCAGAGGGCATGTGTTGAAGGTGAGGGGTAGGGTTTTTTTTAAACTCAGAGTGGTGGATGCCTGGAATGCACTGCGTGTTATGGTGGTAGAGGCAAATAGAGACTTTTAAGAGACGGTTGGATAGGCGCATAGATGCAAGGAAGATAGAAGAATATAGACATGGTGTAGGTAGGAGGGATTAGTATTTGGGTTTTTTGATTTACTTTTTAGCTGGCTTGGTACAACATTGTGGACCGAATGGCTCGCTCATGTGCTGTACCGTTCTATGTTCTAAATAAAAAGGCGCGGCCACAGCCCGGAGGGAAGTTCCCAGCCCAAACCCCTCTCCGTCCTCACTGGGGGCCCAGGCCTGGCCCTCACTCACCTGCCGCTGGGCCAGGTAGGCCTCCCAGAGGTACACGGCCCAGGAGAAGAGCAACACCGAGTAAAAGATTCGGCTCTCGGTGTTTAATTCTGACACGGCCTCGAACATTGTCCCGGGCAATCTCGTCCACTACTTCTCTTCTGAATGAATTACTCCGCACACGGCTCCTGAAAATCAAGGGGCCGGCTTCTACGTGGACGGCCCTAGATACCCCTGGTTTCTGAACCGGCTTTTCCCCCTTTCTCGCTTTAACTCTTAATTTTATTGATCTGTCCCTCCCTTTTCTTAAGCCCCTCAAACACTGATCTGGCGCTTGGTGCCGGCTGCGCCACCCTTAAATCAGTCCGGGCGGACAGGAAGTTGGAGTGCCAGGAAGCTTCGTTCCAGCATGGAGGCAGAGTTCCCCCAGTCTCCCTGCAGACAAGAGGAAATGTTCTTAACAAATGCAAAATACTGAGATTTTTTTTTAAAAAAACACTCCTCGTTGTATAGTGATAACTTAGTACACGAATTAAGGCGATTCTATGGTGTCATTAAATCAAAGTAATAAAGTGTGGGCAGAGGTGTGGAGATATGTCTCCGCCAAAGGAGGTGTAAGGCGTTCCTTCCCTCCGCAAACCTGCAGGTCACCCTTGGGCAAGGTGTGGCACCTGCTTAGCCCCCCGGATCAGGGCCACATGAAGCCATGGGAGCTGCAGGTGAATGGGCGTATATGAGCAGCTGGTGCATATTGTTGCATGCCATCTTGGACAATGTCTCCCATCCACTACATAATGTACTGGTTGGGCACAGGAGTACATTCAGCCAGAGACTCATTCCACCGAGATGCAACACTGAGCGTCATTCCTGCCCGTGGCCATCAAACTTTACAACTCCTCCCTTGGAGGGTCAGACACCCTGAGCCAATAGGCTGGTCCTGGACTTATTTCTTGGCACAATTTAGACCATAAGACCATAAGACAAAGGAGCAGAAGTCGGCCATTCAGCCCATCGAGCCTGCTCCACCATTTTATCATGAGCTGATCCATTCTCCCATTTAGTCCCACTCCCCTGCCTTCTCACCATAACCTTTGGTGCCCTGGCTACTCAGATACCTATCAATCTCTGCCTTAAATACACCCAATGACTTGGCCTCCACTGCTGCCCGTGGCAACAAATTCCATAGATTCACCACCCTCTGACTAAAAAAATTTCTTTACATTTCTGTTCTGAATGGGCGCCCTTCAATCCTTAAGTCATGCCCTCTTGTACTAGACTCCCTCATCATGGGAAACAACTTTGCCACATCCACTCTGTCCATGTCTTTTACATATTACTATTTAATTATTTATGGTTTTATTGCTATTTAATTATTTATGGTGCAACTGTAATGAAAACCAATTTCTCCCAGGATCAATAAAGTATGACTATGACTATATCACAAGTCCTGGTTATGTGACCTCTGACAGAAGGCAAACAATCCCTGAAGAGTATTGATCAAGTCAAGTCACTTTTTATTGTCATTTCAACCATAACTGCTGGTACGGAACATAGTAAAAATGAGACAATGTTTTCCAGGACCATGGTGCTACATGAAACAATACAAAAACTACACTGAACTACGTAAGAAAAAACACAAAAACTGCACTAGACTACAGACCTATCCAGGACTGCATAAATTGCACAAAAACAGGGCAGGCACTACAATAAATAATAAACAAGACAGTAGGCAAAGTAGAGGGCAGTAGGTTGGTGTCAAGCCAGGCTCTGGGTATTGAGGAGTCTGATGGCTTGGGGGAAGAAACTGTTACATAGTCTGGTCGTGACAGCCCGAATGCTTCGGTGCCTTTTTCCAGATGGCAGGAGGGAGAAGAGTTTATATGAGGGGTGCGTGGAGTCCTTCATAATGCTGTTTGCTTTATGGATGCAGCGTGTGGTGTAAATGTCTGTAATGGCAGGAAGAGAGACCCCGATGATCTTCTCAGCTGACCTCACTACCCGCTGCAGGGTCTTGCGATCCGAGATGGTGCAATTTCTGAACCAAGCCGTAAAGGCACTGCCCAGAAGAAGGCAAAGGCAAACCACTTCTGTAGAAAAAAAAATGCCAAGAACAATCATAGTCATGGAAAGGAAGACCATGATCGCCCACGTCATACAACACGGCACATAGTGATAATGATGAACAAGAGGTGACAAATGTGCTACCATTTTTACTGACATCAAATCACTTTTAAAAAAACATTCAGACCCAAGTCCAATAGTGCCCAAGTACCAGCTAGGAATTTGTAAGGGAGGACGTGAAGAAACAACTGCCTGCTTTTAGCAACACACACAAAATGCTGGTGAACACAGCAGACCAGGCAGCATCTCTAGGAAGAGGTACAGTCGACGTTTCGGGCTGAGACCCTTCATCAGGACTAACTGAAAGAAGAGCTAGTAAGAGATTTGAAAGTGGGAGGGGAGGGGGAGATCCAAAATGATAGGAGAAGACAAGAGGGGGAGGGATGGAGCCAAGAGCTGGACAGGTGATTGGCAAAAGGGATATGAGAGGATCATGGGACAGGAGGCCCAGGGAGAAAGAAACGGGGGAGGGGGGAAAAACCCAGAGGATGGGCAAGGGGTATAGTGAGAGGGACAGAGGGAGTGAAAGGAGAGAGGGTGCATTCTGGAGTTCGGGAATTTAGCAAATACTAATTTCAACAGCAGCCATTCCTCGGATTTGAACGTGGATGGTAGATTAAATATAGAATGCAGACCGGGACGGTGGGCTTCCTGGAGCTGCAAATTGGGGAGAATTGCAAACATCTCAGGTTCCTGTATATGCATGAATGCAGCTCAGAGTCAGTTGTGATTAACATTCATTTTGGGTGTCTGGAGTGTGGTTGTGAAAAAGATGATGTGTGAAAACTATATGTAATTCAAAGGAATTGTAGGTACATTGTAACTGTGGAATTGTCCTGCTGTTAACTTTGATCTTGAGCATATAAAGCTGTCATGTAACATTGGGTCAAGGAGACCTCTTCTTCCAAGGGTGTCTCAAGTACGATGTCTGTTGCTTGTTTTTGTTGAATGGATGCTCCTGCATCCACAAGCTTCAGTCTCCCTCTCTCCGGTGACTTTCTTCACGTGTCACATCTCATTCAGCTCTGGCAAGACAAAGTTTGCAGCAGGGGCCATCCTGTGTCAAGTATCACACACACAAAATGCTGGAGGGACTCGGCGCAGCAGAGAGGGAGAGGGACAGACGACGTGTCGGGGATTGTGCAGCTCTCTCTGCATCGCGCCAGATTCCCAGGACCTGCAGGCTCTTGGATCTCTTTCTGTAAAACGTGTTGGTTGCCAGCTCATCTCCTGATGTCTTATTTGAGCCATAATAGTAAAAACATAAGGGGGACAAGAATGACATTATTTACATAACACCCTCCACCTCTTTTTTTCCCCCTAAGTGTTCGCATGGCCAAGGTTTCTGGTTTGCTCTAAGGTTCCAGCTTGGCTCAGTCACACTCGCTCAAGTGAAAAACCATCTGAGCGGACAAGAAGTGAAGCCTTCTTGCCAAAACGTAGAAAAACAAACAAGCCAGACTGCGTACGGCAAGAACCCAAAATAAAAGCTAGTTTGCGTACAGCAAGATCCCGAAAAGGGCAGCAACATAATGACCAAATATACCAAACACGAGGGATTCTGCAGATGCTGGAATTTCAAGCAACACACATCAAAGTTGCTAAACTAGCAATTTTGATGTGTGTTGACTAAATATACCAGTTTTTTTTCTTTTAAATTACATTGCTTGAGAAATAAATATTGGCCAAGACACAAGCTCATCAAAATAAAAATTGCCGTGGGATCCTTTACACTCGTATCAGGGAGGCACTCAGTTTGGTTTTATTTATTTATTTACACGGAATAGGCTCTTCAAGTTGCATCATCCAGCATTCCCCCGATTTAACCCTGGCCTAACCACGGGACAGTTTACAATGACAAGCTAACCTACCAACGGGTACAACAGGAATTCTGCAGATGCTGGAAATTCAAGCAACATACATCAAAGTTGCTGGTGAACGCAGCAGGCCAAGCTGGCATCCATCTCTGAGGACCCTCACCATCTGGGAGATGCCCTCTTCTCATTTCCACCACCGGGGAAGAAGAACCTGAAGGCACACACTGAATAATTTAGGAGCAGCTTCTTCCGCTCCACTGTCAGACTTGTCACCTAGTGGTCCGTGAATCTCCGAACACTTATGGACCAAAATTCTCCCCCCATTCCCCTATTTCCCACTCTGACCTTTCACTTCTCACCGGCCTATCACTTCCCCTCCTCCTTCCCTTTCTCCTGTGGTCCACTCTCCTCTCCTATCAGATTCCTTCCTCTCCAGCCCTTGACCTTTCCCACCCACCTGGCTTCACCTTTCACCTTCCAGCTTGCCCTCTGCCTCTTCAGGCATCTTCCCCCCTTCCCCCTCAGTCCTGAGGAAGGGTCTCGGCCCGAAACGTCGACTGCTTATTCATTTCCACAGATGCTGCCTGACCTGCCGAGTTCCTCCTCCAGCATTTGTGTGTGTTGCTCTGCCTTTTCCCCTTTTTTGCACTATTTATTTATTAACTAAGTAACTTTTATATCTTGCACTGTACCGCTGCTGCAAAATAGCAAGTTGCACGTCATACGTCAGTGACCAACAAACCTGTTCCTGATTCTAATTCTTTCCATAGATGTTTCCTGACCTGCTGGGTGTTTCCAGCATTCCCTGTCTTTACTTTGGTCAGGATCATCGTTTGGGAAGCTGCACAGGATTGGCTGGAGCAGTTTGGTGAAGGTTGTGGGAAATTTAAAACTGAAGTTTCATGGCTTCTTGACCACTGAGAGGGGGTAATCGCAGTGACAGAGTTTCAGAGGCAGATATTATCATAAATGTAGAGGCAGGTGTGAAATCCACGTAGCTTTAAGATCTGTGCACCACATGAAAAGTCCAAGGTTGAGTCTGAACGTGGACAAGACTGAAGAGATGATTGTGGACTTCAGGAAGGTGCAGGCTGACCACTCCTCACTGCGCATGAACGGCTCCTCCGTGGAGAGAGTTAGGAGCATCAAGTTTCTTGGAGTGCACATAATGGACAATCTCACCTGGTCCCTCAACACCATCTCTTAGGTCAGGAAAGTACAGCAGCGTCTCCACTTCCTGAAGAGATTGAAGAGAGCAAGGCTCCCTCCCCTTTGTAACCAATTTTCACAGGAGCACCATCGAGTGTGTCCTGACCAACTGCATCACCGTCTGCTAAAGGAATTGCAAGGCATCCGGCCACAAGTCCCTGCAAAGGGTTGTGAGGACTGTAGAGAGGATCACTGGGGCCTCTCTTCCACCCATCAGAGGTATTTATCAGGAGCGCTGTGTACGCAGGGCCCTTAGCATTGTCAAGGAACCCACCCGTCCATCCCACAATCTTTTTGACCCCCTACCATCAGGCAGGAGGTACCATAACAGTAGGGCAAGGACCATTGGGATGGGACACAACTTCTTCCCCCAGGCCGTGAGACTACTGAACTCCAGCCACCACCCACATCTCATCACGTATGAAGCGCCAGTACTGTTACACTGTTTACTTTTTGACGCAAATGTGTCCAAATGCACCTCATGCTGAATGCCAATCTTCTGGAGTATCTTTTATTTTATGTTAATTTATTTGTGGTGATGTTACTTTGTGTGTTGCGTATGTGTGTGTGTGTGTTGTGTATGTGTGTTGTGTATGTGTGTGTGTGTGTGTGTATGTGTGTTGCATATGTGTGTGTGTGTGTTGCGTATGTGTGTGTTTGTGTGTGTATGTGTTGTGTATGTGTGTGTTTGTGTATGTATGTGTGTTTGTGTATGTGTGTGTGTTGTGTATGTGTGTGTTGTATGTGTGTGTTTGTGTATGTGTGTGTGTGTTTTGTATGTGTGTGTGTGTTGTGTGTGTGTGTTTGTGTATGTGTGTTGTGTATGTGTTGTGTATGTGTGTGTGTTTGTGTATGTGTGTTGTGTATGTGTGTGTGTATGTGTGTGTGTTTGTGTGTGTATGTGTGTGTGTGTTGTGTGTGTGTGTTTGTGTATGTGTGTGTGTGTTTGTGTGTGTATGTGTGTGTGTGTTTGTGTGTGTATGTGTGTGTGTGTTGTGTGTGTGTGTTTGTGTATGTGTGTGTGTTTGTGTATGTGTGTGTGTTGTGTATGTGTGTGTGTATGTGTGTGTGTGTGTTGTGTATGTGTGTGTGTGTTTGTGTGTGTGTGTGTGTTGTGTATGTGTGTGTGTTGTGTATGTGTGTGTGTGTTGTGTATGTGTGTGTGTGTTTGTGTGTTTGTGTGTGTGTGTGTGTGTGTGTGTGTGTGTGTGTGTGTGTGTGTTATGCACCTTCGTCCAGAGGCATTTTGCTTTGTCTGGTGGTGTACACATGTACAGCTGAACGACAGTAGCCTTGAACTTGCACTTGAGTTTATTGCCCTATTCATGGCAGTGATGAAAAACTGATTCTGGCTTCTTCCCCCTTCCCTCAACCCGTGATGACAACTGTTCATTCCTCTCATAGATGCTGTCCGGCTTTGCTGAAATTCTCCAGCATTCCGTGTGCGTGTGCGTTGTTCCAGAGTTCCAGCACCTGCAGAGTCTCTTGTGTTCATGCAATGAAAATCTTACAGCAACATCACAGATACTTAGCGTCATATCGGTTGGAATGTAAACAAAGCATAAATAAATGTTTTCAAGAAAGAACACAATTAAGACAAAAAATAATTGTGAACACAAAAAAAGAAGACAAATTATGCAATAAATACTGAAATACACAAGGTTATATAAACTATGTATATATTAGTAGTTCTTAAGGTTGAATAAGCTCCCACTACCTATAAAGTGATCCAAATGGCGTGTGACTCTAACAGCCTCTGACAACCAAGTCCAACTCTTGGCCTTCACGTGGGGCTTAGCTACTAGGCCCGGTGGAACTGTTTCTACTGACAAGAGAAGGGGCAAAGGTGGGTCACTGGAGCCTCAAAACCAGTTGCTTCGGGCAGGTGGGGCTCGTCAGCCTTGGACGGCAGCCCGCCTAGGAAAAGGGACACTCTGATTTTAAACCTCCGCTGCCTTGCGGCCTTGCCCACCCATGGGAGACGCTTCGGGAGTAAACCCCGAGGAAGAAACCTGGAGCCGGGGTCCCTAAGGCAGTTTGATGTTGCTTACAACTTCACTCTGGCAACCTCTGCGATGACACTGGTTCCAGGCTGTATCAGCCCTTGCCCTTCCCTTGGACCACATCAGTGACATGGAGAGGGGGAACCCACTAAATGGGCAACAGCCGGTTCTTCAAATCCTCCCGCCCAGGCTTGTGCCCTGGAGAGGACACAGTCCCATGATCCCCTGCGATCGACGGTTGCCTACTCTACTCTACATATTAATTAATTAATTCATTATGTGCTGTGTTGTAACCTAAAACCTAAAACCTCTAATTCTTGATTCCTTAATCCTGGAAAAAATACTGATTGCATTCACCCTAGCTATACCCCTCATGGTCACCCGAACATTCCATGATATGTCATCATCATCATCATCATTACGCGCCGTGTCGTATGACATCATCAGTATGTGCATGGGCGATCATGGTCTTTCAGTGCCTGTGATTGTTCTGGGCAAATTTTTCTACAGAAGTGGTTTGCCATTGCCTTCTTCTGGGCAGTGCCTTCACAAGACGGGTGACTCCAGCCATTATCAATTCTTTTCAGAGATTGTCTGCCTGGCGTCAGTGGTCACATAACCAGGACTTGTGATGTGCACCAACTGCTCCCATGGTCAAGTGACCCTGATCTTGGGGCTAAGCAGGTGCTACACTTTGCCCAAGGGTGACCTGCAGGCTAGCGGAGGGAAGGAGCGCCTTACACCTCCTTTGGTAGAGATGTATCCCCAGCCCGTTGTCATATATATATACCATCATCTCCACCGCACGGTTATCTTCAAGATCATCTACTGATTCTCCAGCCTGTGAGCTTCAAAGTAATTTACAACCCCACCCTGCTTCCCACATCAATGTAATCAGCAGATCCCAAGGACTGATGCTGGGCCCGTTCTAATCTCTTTGGTTCACTGAATACAGGACTGTGGGAAGGAACGTCTGAGTTCTTTTTATAGCCGACTAATTCCCAGGCTGGTGCAGTTACTTTCAGAGTCTGCTGGCTAATTCACACAGAGCAAACTTCCCCCGGCACTAATAGCAGAATGATCATGTGATTTATTGTCCTAATGGTGCGCTGAAGGAAAAAATGTTGACTGGAGCATACGGATTCTGTTCAAGCGGCCCAAAGGAAGCTTTCTGTTCAGCGCAGGCCGAAGTTTCACAGCTTGCTGAAGGTTAGCATTCTCTTCACTCTCCCTCAGCACGGTCCTGAGATTTCAGATTATGTACTTGTGCAGTATGCTTGTGTGCTTGTGTGTGCAAAGCATGTGATGTGTGTGTGTGTGTGTTTGTGTGTTTTTGTGTGTGTGCGTGTGTATGTGCGTGTTTGTATGTGTGTCTGTGTGTGTGTGTTTGTGCACATGTGTGTATGTGTGTGTTTGTGCAGTGTGTGTACATATGTGTGTATGTGTGTGTGTGTGTGTGTGTGCATATGTGTATGTGTGTATGTTTGTGTATGTGGGAGTGTGTGTGTGTGTGTGTGTGTGTGTGTGCATATGTGTATGTGTGTATGTTTGTGTATGTGGGAGTGTGTGTGTGTGTGTTTGTGTGTTTTTGTGTGTGTGCGTGTGTGTATGTGTGTGTGCGTGCATGTGTATATGTGTTTGTATGTGTGTCTATGTGTGTGTGTGTGTATGTGTGAGTATGTGTGTATGTTGTATGTGTAAGTGTGTATGTCTGTGTGCGTGTGTGTATGACCATGTGTGCATGTGTGTACGTCTGTGTGTGTTTGTGTGTTTTTGTGTGTGTGCGTGTGTATGTGCGTGTTTGTATGTGTGTCTGTGTGTGTGTGTTTGTGCAGCGTGTGTACATATGTGTGTATGTGTGTGCGTGTGTGTGTGTGTCTGTGTATGTGCATGTGTGTGTGTTCGTGTGCTTGTATGTATTTGCTGGTGTCTGAATGTGTGTGTGTATTTGTATCCTTGTGTATATATCCTGGTATCTGAGTGTGTGTTTTTACATTTTTCTACAAATTTTTTCACGGAAGTGCTTTGCCATTGTTTTCTTCTGGGCAGTGTCTTTACAAGATGAGTGACTCCCAGCCATTATCAATACTCTTCAGAGTTTGTCTGCCTGGCATCAGTGGTCGCATAACCAGGACTTGTGATATGAACCAACTGCTCATACGACCATCCACCACCTGCTCCCATGACTTCACGTGACCCTGATCGGGGGCTAAGTAGGTGGCACACCTTTCCCAAGGGTGACCTACAGGCTAGCAGGGGGAAGGAGCACCTTACACCTCCTTTGGTAGAGACGAATCTCCACCCCGATACCCTTGAAGGTAGTGCAAGTGTAGAATAAAGTGCTGCAGTTTCAGAGAAAGTGCAGTGCCAGTAGACAGTAAAGTGCTAGATCACAAAGAGGTAGATTGTGATCAAGAGCCTATCTTTACCATAACGGGGACCATTCAATAGTCTTACAACAGCAGGACAAAAATTGTCCTTCAGTCTGGTTTGTTGTTCCTCTCCACACCTTGTAGAGCATTGGGGAAAAATCTTTGCCATTTCCTGAGCATTTACCTGTTTCTTACGAGGCCACCCAACCCAGCACGGATGGAAAGCATGCAAGGAGCCGACCAGATTCGAACCAGGGACCACTCACCTCAGAGTCTGCTGCGGCTGCCATTACACCACAGGCCAGCCTTTCAGGTTGCTGGTACACGTTTACAGGGTTTTGTATGTTCGGCACGATGGAAGGGGGTGAAGAGAGAACGTCTGGGGTGGGTGAGACCTTTGATTATGCTGGCTTCTCCACTGAGACAATGAGAAGTATAGACAGAGTCCATGGATAGTTTTGGTTACGTACTGAGCTGTGTCCACAGGTCTCTGCGGTTTCTTGTGGTCAGAAGCAGAGCATATCAAACCATGATGCATCTACATAAGACATCTTCTTTCATATCTTGGGATTAAAATTACTTGTAAATACAAAGATTTATTTAAGACTAACTTCTTACCATTAATAGACCATATTACTCAACTTTCATCTAAATGGTTTCCCTTATATTTGACTTTGATTGGTCGTATTAATGCAGTTAAGATGTTTTTTTTTGCCAAAATTTTTATATGTGTTTCAGGCATTACCAATTTTCGTTCCAAAATCTTTCTTTGATAAAGTTGACTCTAAAATTTCTTCATTTATTTGGCAGAATAAGAATCCGAGACTGGGTAAAATACATTTACAGAAAGCTAAGAGAGATGGAGGTTTAGCATTACCTAACTTTAGATTCTATTATTGGGCTATTAATATTCGACATATGAAATTTTGGTTACTTGACCAGGATATACTATCTATTCCTAAATGGGTAGCATTGGAATTACAATCTGTTCAGGGTTATACACTTGGCTCTATTTTAGGTTCCTCTCTCCCTTTTGATTCGAAATGCCTTAAGCAGGTCTCTAACCCGATAGTTAAATATGCTTTGCGCATTTGGTTTCAATTCAGAAAATTTTTTGATCTTAATCAATTCGGGTTAGCGATTCCTATTTTAGGTAACATATTTTTTCCTCCCTCTTTTATGGATCGCGCTTTTCAAACTTGGAAGACTAAGGGTATTTTACGGTTTTTGGATTTATTTTTAGATGGTTCCCTTATGTCTTTTGAACAATTATCTAATAAATATAACTTATCAAGAATACATTTTTTTAGATATTTACAAGTTAGAAATTTCCTAAGTACTATACTTTCTTCCTTTCCAATGCTTCCTCCTACATATATTTTAGATTCGATAATTAACCTTAATCCATGTCAGAAAGGTGCATCGGCTATGATTTATAATATTATTATGAAACTTAGGAAAGCTCCATTTGATAAGATTAGGGTAGATTGGGAACAGGAATTGGGGCTTACCATTTCTGTGGATGATTGGGGGCAGATTTTACAATTAGTTAATACTTCCTCTATTTGTGCTAAACATTCCCTAATTCAATTTAAAGTGGTTCATAGAGCACATATGTCCAAAGATAAGTTAGCGCGTTTTTACTCGCATATTAATCCTTTCTGTGATAGATGTTCGGGGCAGATAGCCTCTTTAACTCATATGTTTTGGTCTTGCCCTACTTTGGAAACTTTTTGGAGAGATATTTTCAATATTATTTCTAAGGTATTAAATATAGATATCTCTCCTCACCCTATTACTGCTATCTTTGGACTACCTACAATTTCTAGTAATCTTTCCCCTTCAGCCCGTAGAATGATTGCATTTCTTACTTTAATGGCGAAAAGATGTATTTTACAACATTGGAAAGAGCTTAATGCTCCAACTACCTTTTTTTGGTTTTCTCAGACGATTTTATGTTTGAATTTGGAGAAAATTAGAAGTAACCTTTATGATTCTTCATTTAAATTTGAACAGATTTGGGGACCTTTTATTCGATATTTTCATTTAATGTAATATTTACCCTTCTTGTTTTTTTTTCACCGTTTTTAATGGAGGTCGGGATTGAGGACGTGATTTTAAGTTTAACTCTGTTTGGTTTCAAGTTAGCCCATTGCTTTGCTTTGCTTTTAGTTAGTTGCACGGTGGGTTTTTTTTTGGGGGGTTTTTTTTTCTTTTTTTTCCATTGATATATATAAAATTTAGTATACTATTATGTTATCTTGGTTTCTTATGTTTAAATTACATTGTTTGTAGTATTTTTTTTGGTATTGATACCTTTTGGAATTTTATTATACTTTAACATTGTATTAATGTTTATATGGCTTACCTTTTTTGTATACTTACTCAATAAAAAGATTTAAAAAGAAAGAAAGAAAAGAAAAAAAAAAGACATCTTCAACGTTCCGCTCCTTCCTCATTTAATTCACTTATACAAATCCAGTTCTGACCAATGCCTTGATAGCTCCTTAGTGGCTCAGTTTAATTTGCTAATATTCTGGTGACTTTTTGCTACCTTTAAGAAGCTGTATAAATGAAGATTAATGTTGTTGCTATGGGCTCCTCAACAACTGAAGTCACTTTGTGAGGAAGGGGCTAAAATTTTCTTCCTAAGGAGATGTTGTCCAGTACTGTTCCTTCTAAAATGCACGGGTACACAGCCACGTAGTAACTGAAATGCTCCCACGCACATAGCCTTCGTTACCACATAGTTGGAATTTTCATTTATATAATTTTTTTTAGATTATGAGGATGCACGGTCCTCTTTTATTGTCATTTAGTAATGCATGCATTAAGAAATTACAATATTCCTCCACTGTGATATCATTCAATTCATTTTTCTATTATTCAATTCATTCAACATGTGTGTAATCATGTGGATAATAGACTTCTTGAAGATGAATTAAAAGAATGGCAAGCCCTTGACCCTGTTGCTATAGCAAACGCAAACAAATTTTATATTTGGAAAAGAGAATGTACAACTGACAAAAATACTCAGCTATTACAAGCTACAAAAAGAAATGTTGCCTCAAAAATATTGCTGCAATACTGTGATTTCATATTTGTTGTTTCTGAGAAAGTTAAGACTGGTTCAGTTAAGATGCTCACTGGTATGCTGCCTAGAAGCAAAGATTTTGAAGATTTGTCAATTCCTGCTGACATTGTTGGAGCAGTTCAAGCTTCTAGTGCTGACTGTGAACATGGATTCAGTCTCATGAATGTAATCAAGTGTAAATCCAGAAACAGACTAGAAATGGAACATTTGAATGAACTAAGAGGATTAAGATGTATCTCTCATCTGGATGTGAAATTAATCCGAATGGGGTTTATTGACAATAGACTTGTAATAAAGACAGATGAGAAAAAGTTTCCAAAATGAGAAAGGTTTTCAATGTTGTACTGTATTCCAATGAGGCTTCCATTGGTTAGAGTCGACCATGGATGTTATATCCTAGCTCTCTTGATATGCAAGCCAGGACAGTACAATCTGGAGAGCAAGCTGTTGTCCAAGTAGCAAGCTCCCCCTCTCGATGCACTTGATCAACCCAAAGGAACGGCAGAGACTGACAGAGTTTGGCACCAGCAGTGTCGCAAGAGTTGCCAGTCAGCGTTGGACTCAATGTAGGAGTGTCTCCATCTCCAGATTGTTCCTTTGCATTTACTCCCAAAGTCTTTCCCATGAGTGGGTACAGCCGCAAGGCCCCGAGGGTTTGAGATCAGAGTTTTCCTTCTCCGAGATGAGCTACCAGATAAGGTTTGTCCTTCGTCATCGATGAAGACCTCGACACCATTAGTACTTTTTTACGAGGTCGAGTTGCTAGCTCGACACTCAACCTGGCACAGATGGAAAGCATGCCCGGTAGCGGCTCGACTGGATTGGAACTTGGGAACCTTCGCTCCTGGAGTCCGGCGCTGATGTCACCGCGCCACCAGCCGGCTTTTGGTGCCGAGACTAGCCCTTGATTTGGATTTAAGTGAGGGAGAGTTGCGCAGCGTCAGCCTCACTCTCTCTTCCCAATTCCCATCTGGATCCAGTGACAAGACAAGAGTCGAGATGGCTGGAGATGGGACTAGGCGCAGTGGATGACCAGGACGTCTTCTGTGTCTTGTCCTGCTCGACACGTTCCACAACACTTGCAGAGACCGCCTTCTTGACCGTTGGACCTTCCATTGGTCTCGTCCGCTCAGTCCGCCGGAGTCTGTCTTCACATGCTGGGATAGACAACTCCCTACCTCACTGAGGGTTTGAGACTCGTCGGCTACCCTCACCTGGTTTAGCCGGCTTGTCGAAGCCATTGCCCGGGGTGTGGCCGCTGTCGCATGCAAACAGCTACGGGGAGCCACAGGTGAGAGTTGAGTGCCAGGTGGGGACCAAAGGTGGACTAACCGCCTGAAAAGGACACGACATGTTCCCCCACCAGAGGTGCTACCCCTCCCTGACACCCCATACACTCCTACCAACCATTGCTGACAAGCCCCATCTGCCCGAAGCAACTAGTTTTAAGGCATCGGTAACCCACCTTTTACCCCTTTTTCTGTTAATAGAAACATTTCTACCGAGTTTAGCAGCTAAGCCACACCTGAAGACCAGGAGCTGGTCTTGGTTGTCAGAGGCTATTTGAGATGCACACCACTGGGAGCACTTAATAGGTCATGAGAGCTTATCCCCATTACCACCCCCAGCTATAACAACCTAAAGGTTATAACCTTCAATTAACAAGTAAAATCGAAAGTATGTGATTTTTCAATTTCTATTAAAAATATTCATAGTATGCATATTATAAAAGAAAATTTAAAATGCCAGGCAGTTTTCAGACCGTGTAAAAATTTCCTGCTCAGAGCAATGGTTGGTCCACGCAGCTGTTTAAAAAAATTAGAGGGAACACTTCTGTCCCGATAAGTTACTCCACCCATCTTCATTGGGAGATCATCGCTGTGATTGGAGCACCATGAGAACTGCAGGGACGCGGACTAACCGGCAGAATAAAGTCAGTGACCCAAAAGGAACAGCCCAACAGCAATGCCTGAGGCTGTTACCCATCAGCTCAGCCAAAGTAGGGCAGCACTTGGACATCTTACGAAAGAGGGCCAGGGGAGCTCCCATCCTATCGGGCATCAACAGCCACAAAGGATTTTATTACCATAATAGGCTTATTTTTGGAGTAACATCTGTACCTGCTCATTGCCAGAAAACTGTGGGCCAGGTTCTGTGAAGTTTCTCAGGCCATCAGCGTTTTCAAGATGACATCATTGTTCCCAGTGAGGATGACAAGGAACCTCTCCAAAATCTTAAACCACTGTTAAAGAGATTAGAAGATTATGGGCTCAGAGTATGATGTGACAAGTGTGAATTCTTTAAACCAATCATCACTTCTCCAGCTCATCCTCTCAAATCCCTAATAGATGCTTTTTCCAAACTTACAAGCTTTTCAATACAAAACATTATTGTAGGTGGGGATTTTAATTGTCTCATGGGCCCATTGATGGACAGAGTGCCTAATGGTCCCCCATTGCTCTCCTCACAGTCCAAACAAATCATGGGCTTATGTGGAGAACTAGGACTTGTGGATGTCTGGAGGTTGTTACATCCCTCAGACAAAGACTTCACATTTTTTTCTAATCCACACAAGTGTTATAGCGGAATAGACTTGTTACTAACCTCCAAAACGCTCCTAGATTTAGTTGTATCCTGGACAATTGGAAATATCGCTATTTCTGACCATGCAGCAGTATATTTAAATATTAAGCCCAAAGATAATTCAGCATGATCTAGACATTGGAGGCTTTTATTCTAAAAGATAATAAATTTATAGACTACTTTACTTCTGAATTTAAAACCTTCCTATCTATTAATTCCAAATCAGCTAGTAGTCCATCGATGCTCTGGGAAACTGCTAAGACCTATGCAAGGGGATTAATTATCTCCTACTCTGCTAGTAAGAAGCGACAAGCTGCGGAACAGCTTCGCCCAGTGGAAGCAAGGCTTGCGGCAGCTGAAAAGGATTATATTAATAAGCCTTCTGCAGCCAAGTTACAGAATATCACAGTCCTACACTGTACACTAAACTCTTTACTTACACAAGCAGCCAAAAAAAAATTGACATTTGCTAAACAACGATTGTTTGAACATGGTGAAAAACCAGGTAGGTATTTGGCTTATTTAGTTAGAAAGAAAAATGCCTCTCAGACTATTGCTTCAATTAGGGATGGGACAGGAGCCCTCACTAGTAATTCTAAAATGATTAATGTTGTGTTTAAAAATTTTTATTCTAAATTGTATCAATCTGAGCAATGTAATGATGGACAATCTAGAATGGAGTCCTTTTTCAGGAATTTAGATCTCCTAGGCATTTCTTCTGAACAAGAATCCCTCCTCAATGCTCCGTTATCTATACATGAGATACAGGAAGCTGTGAGACAGATGCAGAAAAGGCCTTTGATTGTGTCGAATGGCCATATCTTTTTTTCACTTTAGAACTATTTGGTTTGGGCAATAATTTTATTAAGTGAGCGAAGGTTCTTTATAATGACCCTTTGGCTACGATTCTCACTAATGGAATTAGGTCGGATAATTTTAGTATTCTGAGGGGCAGCCGGCAGGGCTGCCCTTTATCACCACTATGTTTCACACTAGTGATTGAGCCATTGACTGAGACTATTCGGCGAGACCCCAAAATATCTGCTCCAGACATAAGACTAAAGTCACATAAAATTACATTGTATGCCGATGATGTTCTAATTTTCTTATGAAATCCTGCTATATCAGTGCACCACCTTATACAATGCATCAATTCATTTAGCGCCTTTTCAGGTTATAAAATAAACTTTACTAAATCAGAGGCTATGCCTCTGGGGAATCTGTAGCAGGTACCTGACACTCAGGGTGTTTTCCCCTTTAAATGGTCGCAGACAGGTTTTGTTTACTTAGGCATATTTATCACACCTACGTTTGATCAGTTGCTCAAAGCTAACTTCACACAGTTATTTGACAAAATCGAGCAGGGTCTTGAGCGATGGAGCACTCTTCCCATTTCTTGGCTTGGCCAAATATTCTTGCTCAAAATGAACATTCTTCCTCATCTGCTCTACCCAATGTGAATGATTCCAGTCATTTTTCCCCAACAAATACTTTAAAAAATAAATTGCTGGTTTGTTTCTTTTATCTGGAACAAAAAAAGACCCTGTATTAAAATGTCTAAGTTACAGCTTCTCAGTAGTCTAGGGGGGTCAGGATTTTCCAGACATCAAAAAATATCATTTAAGTTCCTTTTTATCTTATGTGGTTGACTGGGTTTGCAGGGACCCCTCCTCAATTTGGCTAGACATTGAAGCTTCACAACAAAGTGCCCTCTTATTAACGCAAACAACAGGAATTCTGTAGATGCTGGAAATTCAAGCAACATACATCAAAGTTGCTGGTGAACGCAGCAGGCCAAGCAGCATCTGTAGGAAGAGGTGCAGTCGACGTTTCAGGCCGAGACCCTTCGTCAGGACTAACTGAAGGAAGAGTGAGTAAGGGATTTGAAAGTGGGAGGGGGAGGGGGAGATCCAAAATGATAGGAGAAGACAGGAGGGGGAGGAATAGAGCCGAGAGCTGGACAGGTGATAGGCAAAAGGGATACGAGAGGATCATGGGAAAGGAAGTCCAGGAAGAAAGACAGGCGGGGGGGGGGTGACCCAGAGGAAGGGCAAGAGGTATATTCAGAGGGACAGAGGGAGAAAAAGGAGAGTGAGAGAAAGAACGTGTGCATAAAAATGAGTAACTCCCTTGTCCCCTCTCTCTGCATTCCGCAGGGATCGCTCCCTACACAACTCCCTTGTCCATTCGTCCCCCCCATCCCTCCCCACTGATCTCCCTCCTGTCACTTATCCGTGTAAGCGGAACAAGTGCTACACATGCCCTTACACTTCCTCCCTTACCACCATTCAGGACCCCAAACAGTCCTTCCAGGTGAGGCATCACTTCACCTGTGAGTCGACTGGGGTGATATACTGCGTCCGGTGCTCCCGATGTGGCCTTTTATATATTGGCGAGACCCGACGCAGACTGGGAGACCGCTTTGCTGAACATCTACGCTCTGTCCACCAGAGAAAGCAGGATCTCCCAGTGGCCACACATTTTAATTCCACGTCCCATTCCCATTCTGACATGTCTATCCACGGCATCCTCTACTGTCAAGATGAAGCCACACTCAGATTGGAGGAACAACACCTTATATTCCGTCTGGGTAGCCTCCAACCTGATGGCATGAACATCGACTTCTCTAGCTTCCGCTAAGGCCCCACTTCCCCCTCGTACCCCATCTGTTACTCATTTTTATGCACACATTCTTTCTCTCACTCTCCTTTTTCTCCCTTTGTCCCTCTGAATATACCCCTTGCCCATCCTCTGGGTCACCCCCCCCTTGTCTTTCTTCCCGGACCTCCTGTCCCATGATCCTCTCGTATCCCCTTTTGCCTATCACCTGTCCAGCTCTTGGCTCTATCCCTTCCCCTCCTGTCTTCTCCTATCATTTTGGATCTCCCCCTCCCCTCCAACTTTCAAATCCCTTACTCACTCTTCCTTCAGTTAGTCCTGACGAAGGGTCTCGGCCCGAAACGTCGACTGCACCTCTTCCTACAGATGCTGCTTGGCCTGCTGCGTTCACCAGCAACTTTGATGTATATTGCCCTCTTATTAATTTGCTTTTCCTCAATGAGATGAAACTAGTTAAGGAATATTGTCGCAATCCAATAACAATTAATACAGTCAGGGCTTGGAGGGCGGTGCGACAAATTGAGGGCAACGCAGTGAAAATATCACCCTTCACTCCAACAACCGGCAGTCCAGATTTTCAGCCTGGCATAATGGATTCTGGATTTAAACCTTGGATTTCTAAGGGTATTTTCCATCTAAGAGATTTGTTTAATGAAGGAACGATGATGTCTTTTAGTCAAATAGTACAGAAATTTAACATATCCACAAGGATCTTTTTCGTTTCTTTCAGATAAGAGATTATATACAGAAAAAAACATCATTGTTAACTGATTTCTATAGTTCCGACATAGAAAAGAGGGTGTTTTGTTCTAAGGGTGAAGTCTCCATTAGTACTTTTTGCAGCATCCTGAGGGAATGTTCTTGTGGAGAGGCTGAGCAGTTGGGAAAGGTCTGGGAGGAAGAGCTGGGAGTAGAAATTACAGCTGAAACATGGGAAGACATCTGTGATAAAGAAAAGAAAATTTCAGTTTGTAATAGAACTAAAGCACTGGAACTCAAAATTCTGCGTAGAGCCCATCTGACTCCAGATCGTCTCTTGAAATTTAAGATGGGGGTTTCTCCAACGTGTTCTAAATGTAAAGTAAATACTGGAACTTTCACCCACTGTTTTTGGACTTGTCCCAAGTTTTAGGCATACAGGAGTGATATTTTGGGTGAAATGGAAAAGATACTGAAGATGGAGCTTGAACTGGACCCAACGTCTTTTCTCTTAGGCATCGCCCAGCAGTCATATTATTAATGTACATCAGAAAAAACTTTTTAACATCCTGACTTTTTGTGCAAGGAAGAATATTTTACTTTGTTGGATATCCGATAAGGACCCTGGACTTTTTGGTTGGCGTAAATTAATCATGGAATATATTCCTTTGGACTTTTTGACATGTATGGTACACTCAAAAACAAATAGTTTTCATAAAACATGGCAACCTTTTCTGCAGTATGTAGATGTAAACCTGCCTGCAATACAAATAAGGGTTTTTGTATAGGATGTTGGGGTGATGTCTGTATTTTGATGGCAGTGTTCTGATAGCTGATATCTGTGAGGGGAAGAAATGTAAATGTAAATGTATCTGTAAATTAAAAGTTTTGTTATGCTGAGGAAAAAAAAATTTAAAACCAATCATTACTTACTGTGGTCACACCATTGATGTACAAGAATTGCACAAGTGTGCTGAGAAAATTCAAGCAGTGGTGGATGCATCAAGGCCAAAGGATGTGTTACAGTTGCAGTCCTTTTTAGGATTTGTCAATTATTATAGCAGGTTTCTGCCAAATCAGGCTATTGTACTCCACCACTTGAACTCATTTCTACAGATGAGGAAGAAATGGCAATGGACAAAGCAGTGTGAGGTGGCTTTACAAAAGGCAAAGGAAGTGGTGATATCAGACACTGTACTCACACATTATGATCCACATTGTCCAGTGAAGCTTGCCATGCAATGCCAACATGTCCAGAAGAGAGGTGTCCAGAGCTTCCAGAAACACTTTCTACAGTCCCAGAGTCAACTCCTACAACCATCACAGAGGAGGTCACACAACCTGACAATGTTTCACAGCCACAAGTCTCACCTGCCAAGCAGAGTGACCACCCTTCCACCCCTGTCAGGAAAGACATTATCCCACAAGAGTAAGAAATCCTCCACAGCGATTAAATCTCGGCCTAAATGGGGCAATTTTAACTTGTCTATACAATAATAGTACTATATAGTATAATGGGTATATAGCTGAAATGCATTCGATACTGAGTTGGAGTTTCTAGCTAAGGAGGGAGAAGTGTTGTGTATTTAATATATCAGCAAATTGTAAATATATTGTCTGATTAAGCATTCTTTGTTGTTTCCATAATGCATTGCAGGTTATACGTAAAAGTGCATAAATTACATGTGGCATGACGCCACCACATCATATACCTTGCTTAAAGTAAAAAAAATGAAACTAAGGTATGTTATTCCCATCTCTGCATTTTTACCTTCAATTAGTTTAATGTTTTCAAGTTACAAGAAAGCAGCATCCAATACCAGCGACACCCACTCTCCAGGCCAACTCCTCTTCTCACTACCACCATTGGACAGGAGGGACAAAATCCTTAGGTCCCACACCACCAGGTTCAGGAACAGTTATTACCCTACAATCATTAGACTCCTGAACCAGCGTGGGTAACTTCAATCACCACTACTCTGAACTGATTTGACAATCGACAGGCTCGCTTTCAAGGACTCTTTACAATTCATGTTCTCAGTGCCAGTTTCAGATTTTACAGTTTGAATTCTTTTGCACATTGATTGCCAATCTTTGTCGGTTTATGCACAGTTTCCTTTGTACTTCTTTTTTCCATGTGAATGCCAACAAGAAAATGAATCTCAAGGTAGTATATGGTAACATGTATACAATATATACGTTTGTACCGATACAGTGAAATGCATCATTTGCGTACAACCAACAGACCTGAGGGTGCAGTGGGGAGAGCCTACAAGAGTCCCCACACACTTGGGCGCCAACTTAGCATTCCCACAATGCTCGGCAGAACAACACAGAGCACAACAAGCAACAAAACAGCAACAGCAAAGCAAGCTCTGTATCCTTCCTCCCACCCACACACATAAACAGTCCTCTCAGCCCAAGACAGGCCATCTCCTTCCACCTTAAGCCTCAGATTCGGACTCGGACTTGCAGACATTGGTGCAAGATCATAATGAGATAGATTGTGAAGGCAAGGGGCCAACCTATTGTACTAGATGTGTATGTGATGTGTGGTAGGAGAGGCTTGATGGGCCGAATGCCCTTCTCATGCTTCTGACAAGATACATCTTTACTGTTACCCGTTAATGATACCTAAAATGAACCACACAATATTAACACTATGTGCTCAGGAAAAAGTCATTGCCGAAGAATTTTCTCCAAAATCTGCTTCACGTTATGTTTTAAAGTCAAAGGCCCAATGTAGAAATGTCTGGCTTATTGTCATATGCACAAGGTGAGGCGGAGCCCCGGCCCAGGCCCGAGGGTGAGGAAAGACCGGAGGTTTGATCAGCTTAAACACCGGGCCAAATTGGAAAGGTCAGGTACGGGCTAAATTGAGACAGCAGGGCCCAGGCCTGAGAATGTATTGAACAGCAGGGCCCGGATCGGAGACCGAGGGACGACCCAAGGTTTGGATGACTTAAGTGCTGGGCCAGATTGAAATGGCCAGGGTGCTGGGGACGAGGTGAGGGATGGACCTGTTCTGCTCGTTACTCTGCGATATTTACTGGGCTCTGCGCTGAAATGAAGCTATGCCCTGCTCCTGAATTGGCTGTGGTAATATGGACTCACTTTTATAAACTTCAGTTCTGAATGCTGTTTGCTTACTTTTATAGTTTGCATGATTTGTTTTTTTTTCTCTCTCTCTGCACGTTGGGTGTTTGATAGTCTTTCTTCTCAATGGGATCTACTGGATTTCCTTGTTTTGTGGCTGCCTGTAAGGAGATGAATCTCAAAGTTATATAAAGTATATATACTTTGATAGTAAACATGCCTGAACTTTGAGTGCATGTGTACAGGTCAATGGGTCCAGGCAGAATAGTCTGGCATGGACTAGATGGGCCAAAAGGCCTGCTTCTGTGCCGCAGTGCTCTGTCACTTTAGGTTCTCAACATGAGTGTCGAAGATCAAAGAGCAAAGGTCAAGCAGAGGTTGAGGCCCAGTGGCTGAAGCCCGGAGTCTGAGAATCTCTGACTCTGTTGGGTAGGTCTTTGAGTCTGAGTCCACTGGAGGCAGAAGGCAGCACGTCCTGGAGGACTACGTGGCTGCGAGAGAGGAACGGGGGCTTGCTTTTCCTTCTTATGTCCTGCGTTGTCCTGCCGAGCTTGGCGGGCTTGCTACGTTGGCGCTGGAATGCGTGGCGGCGCCTGCGGGCTGTTTCCCCGCGCGTCCTTCCACGTGCTGGCTGTGAACGCAGATGGTATGTTTCCCCGTACGCGCGATGAATAAATCTGAATCCAGATTCCCAAATAACAAGCCGAAACAGTGGGTGGTGGGCGGAATCCAAACAGGAGACTAGTCAGGAAAGCACAGCCTCCCTGATGTGGCTCGCCGATCAGAGCCCAGATGTTCCCAAAGGCTGTCCTTGGGAAAGAGCACGCCTCAGTAGCTCTTCTTTCAGTCCAAGGCCTCGCTCAGCCTGGAATGCAGGGAGCAGTTGTAATTGCTTGCAGCTCCCCTCGCTCATATATCTTGAGCTTAATACTTTCACAGTTTCTTTTGAGTAGATGGCAAGTTAAACATATCTTTTTATCATTATCCTTAAGTATCTTATGAGTCATCGGCAAAATTGTGTACACTCTTATTCCCCGGCTTGTCACGCTAAAATGAGAAATTCTGTTTTGAGCACTGTATCATAACAGTTATTCCTTTGCATTTCTAAACAGTTGGGATCTGATCGTCATCCACCGGTTAGTCCGGAGTATTTCCAGACTGATCCTCCCTCTCTTCAAAGTTTGGCTCTATTCCATACCTGACGCATGTGAAATTGTTTTGCTTCGATACTGTGGGAGCAGGGTCGGCGGCGGCTTCTCAGAGGCCTTCCTGAGGGGCCTAGGATGAATACTGATCCTGTCGGCGAAGCCCACATCTAAAGACTGAATGAATTAAATTAAATTAAATTTAAATTGCACCCGAACATACCAGCGATCCCTCACAGCTCCTTTCTGCACTCTTTGTGCAATCGGTGTAGACATCTTCAGCGGTGCAGTCTGTCGAGCTGCTGCCTCACAAGCTCCAGTGATCCGAGCCCAGAGTTCAAAAAATTTAAAGGACACTTGTTATCAAAGTGTGTATACTATATACAAAGCAAAGACTCAAAATGCTGGAAGAGCTCAGCAGGTCAGGCGTCCTCCAGAGAAAGCAGGATCTCCCAGTGGCCACACATTTTAATTCCACATCCCATTCCCATTCTGATATGTCTATCCACGGCCTCCTCTACTGTCAAGATGAAGCCACACTCAGGTTGGAGGAACAACACCTCATATTCCGTCTGGGTAGCCTCCAACCTGATGGCATGAACAGTGATTTCTCTAATTTCCGCTAATGCCCCACCTCCCCCTCGTACCCCATCTGTTATTTATTTATATACACACATTCTCTTTCTCTCTCTCCTTTTTCTCCCTCTGTCCCTCTCACTATACCCCTTGCCCATCCTCTGGGGTTCCCCCCCCCCGCCTTCTCCCTGGGCCTCCTGTCCCATGATCCTCTCATATCCTTTTTGCCAATCACCTGTCCAGCTCTTGGCTCCATCCCTCCCCCTCCTGTCTTCTCCTATCATTTCGGATCTCCCCCTCCCCCTCCCACTTTCAAATCTCTTCCTAACTCTTCTCTCAGTTAGTCCTGACGAAGCGTCTAGACCCGAAACGTCGACTGTACCTCTTCCTAGAGATGCTGCCTGGCCTGCTGCGTTCACCAGCAACTTTGATGTGTGTTGCTCAAACAGTCAATGTTTCGGACCAGACTCTTCTTCAGCTTTGGATTTCCAGCATCTGCAGATTTTCTCCTGTTGGTTATACTATATACGACCTTGCGATTTGTCTTCTTACAGGCAGTCACAAAACAAAGAAACCCAATAGAACCCATTTAAAAAGACCCTGAAACACCCAATCTGCAGGGACAAAAAAAAAACAAATTGTGTGAACAGTTAAAGTAAGTAAATAGCATTCCGAACTGAAGTTCATGAAAGTGAGTCCACAGACACGAAGCCGGTCATCACTCCTGCTGATTCAGGAGCCTGTCAGTTGCAGGCCACGGCCTCAGATCAGCGCAGGGACGAGTAAACTTCATGGAGCAGCGAGCTGAACTGGGCCGTCCCTCAGCGCCAGCCCCAACACCCTGACCTTTTTAACCCGGCCCAGCGCTTAAATCGGCCAAACCTCGGGTCATTCCTTACTCTCAGACCTGGGCCCTGCCGCTCCGGTACGCTCTCGGGCTTGGGCCCCGCCACCTCGACTCGACTCGTACGCATCATGCCACGACCGTCCTGCGCCTTAAGACTTCAGTTCGCACAGCAGAAAAAAAATGCCAAGTCGCACAGGTGGTTCGAGAGCCCAGCTCTGAAAGGGAGTTGAATCCTGACTTCCAATGCTGCCTGCGTGGAGTCTGCAAGTTCTCCCTGTGACCGCATGGGCTTCCTCTGGGTGCCCTGGTTTCATCCCACACCCCAAAAGTTAGGCAGTTCAGTAGATTCATTCGCCGCTGTAAACTGTCCCCAGATGAGTGGTAGAGTCTGGTGGTAATGCATGGGCAAGTATAAAAGTGGTCAGCATGGACTTGATGGGCAGAAAGGCTAGTTTCTGTATTGTCTGACTCTATAACCCATTAAATTTAGCCTGAACAAGATCCCTAGGCTAAGGATGTGAAAGGTAGGCGATCAGCTCACCATTAAACATTATTGAAATGTTCAGGGCATTATGTATTTATTTATTTATTTGTTCATCCGTCCATTTATTTATTTTCCGAGATACAGCGCAAAATAGGTCCTTCCAACCCTTCGAGCCACGCTGGCCTGTAATCTCCTGATTTAATCCTAGCCTAAGCACGGGACAATTTGCAATGACCAATTAACCTACCAACCGGTATGCTTTGGACTGTGGGAGGAAACCAGAGCACCCGGAGGAAACCCACATGGTCATGGAGAGACCGCACAAACTCCTTACAGGCTCTGGCGGGAACTGAAACCAGGTCACAATTGTGCTAACCACTATGCTACTGTTCCACCCTAATCAGGACGTGAATCCCTGAATACGTTAACGAACAGAAACAAGAGCATTTCTTCTGGTGGTGGTGATCCAGCAGACAGTGAGTATTGAATGTTCAAGACTTCATTTCATTACCGACTTTAATGCAAAACTGAAAATAGATGCGTTGTAATGAGCTCTTCTGGCCTGTGTGGGGCGCTGGAGAGTGTTGGGCTCCAAGGTTTTTAGAACATCTGAACTGGTTAATTGGTGTTTAACGAGAGTCGTTACTCATTTAGAGTTCCTTGTCTTTTCATCTCGAGTGACTTGCTCTCTGTAATGTGGTCTCCTAGTGCTTTCTGTTTAAGCTGGTTGCGTTTACTTCAATATTCAGGGATTCCATGTTACCTGTATTACTTAAGTGGGCGCCTGATTAGCACTAATAGTGGGGTCTTAGTTTGGAGAATGTCGCCTCTCGCGGTGTCGCTCAGCCGAGACCTTGGTGTTCTTTTGGAATTATTATTAATAAACTCTGGTCGCCGTCTCTACATCAGAGTCAGTCTTTCCTCCGCACTTGGGTTACGATCTTAGAACACATAACAGAGACATGGAGCAGTTCACCGCAGTAACGGGTCTTTTGACCTGCAGTGTCCATGCTGATCACAGCACCATTTTGAGCTAACCCTGTCTACCTGTACATGGTCAGTATTGCTCTACTCGCTTGCTTTATACATCATTATTATAACTGTTTCCACCTTCTCTCCGGGTAGCATTTTCCAGACCCCTGTTTACACTTCTATGTCTTCTTTATGCTTTCCCCCTCTCGCCATAAACTTGTGCTCTCTCGTTTCCCACCCAAGCAGAAAAAGACTTTGTCTACTCTATCTTTTGTTTGTTAAGTGTGACGAGGGTGATCACAATCTTTCCATGACCATGATTGTTCTTGGCAAGGTTTTCTACAGTAGTGGTTTGCCACTGCCTTCTTCTGGGCAGCATCTTTACGAAGGTCGTGACCCCTGCCATTATCAATGCTCTTTGGAGGCTGCCTGCCTGGCGTCAGTCGTTGCACGACCAGGACTTGTGATATGCACCGGCTGCTCGTACGACCATCCACCACCTGCTCCAGGGGTGCTACACTTTGCCCAAGGATGACCTGCAGGCTAGCGGAGGCAGGGAGCACCTTGGCAGAGACGTATCTCCACCCCGACACCCAACTACTCTATCTATAGCTCTCACCGTTTTATAAACTTCTATCAAGTTCACCACTCAGCCTCCGGTGCTCTGGGGGAAATAATCCAAGTTTGTCCAACTTAGCTAATACACTCCAATCTAGGCAATGTTGTGGTGAGCCTTCTCCAAAACCTTCTCAACCAGAACTGCCCACAGTACACCAAATGTGATCTAACCAAAGTTTAAAACAGCTGCAATATGACACTTGTACTCAGTGGCCCAACTGATGAAGGTAAACAAGCTACAGACCTTCCTTGTCACCCAATCCGCTTGTGCTGCCACTTTCGGGGAGTTTATGGGCTTGCACCCCAAGATCCCCCTGTACACCAGTGCCCCACCCCCCGGGATCCTGCCATTTACTGTACTCTTTCCTCCAGCTCCAATTGCTCCAGACTCCGTGTCTGCGGGCTCCATGACGCTTACTCCTCTATCAGCTGAACTGAGGCTGTGGGCTTCGTGTCTGAGGACTCACTTTGGTTCTAAATGCTATTTGCTCACTTTTATTGTTTGCACAATGTGTTCTTTCTCTCTCTGCACATTGGGTGTTGTCGGCCTCTTTTCAACTTTTCATGAGGAGACAAATCTCAAGGTTGTAAATTTTACGCCTACTTTGGCAACAAATGTACTTTGAACTCTTACATTTGACCTCCCAAAGTGCAACACCCCACACTTGCTTGGATGAAACTGCATCTGCAACTTTTCTGCCCATATTCCCAACTAGTAGTCAGCAATAAAACTTTTTGACTGAAGTTTTCTTAATAATTGAAAGTATCAGATTTTTGCTCATTGTAAGGCATGTAGAAACAAAATCTAAGAAAATCGAGCTCTGTATATAACCGTGAGGTGAACCATCTTTGACGTATGCTGATCGTGTCAGAACAAGACACAGACTGGGATGAAAGAATATAGTCACATCATTATAGGAAGAATATAGAAGTTATAGAGAGGGTGCAGAGGAGATGCACCAGGATGCCGCCTGGATTACAGACCAAATCTTACGAGGATAGCATGAGCGAGCTAGGGCTTTTCTCGTTGGAGCAGAGGAAGATGAGGAGTGACTTTATAGAGATGTGTGGCAGATAAGAGACACATATCAGTTAGAAGCTAGAAACTGTTTCCCAGGGCAGAAAAGGCTAATACAAAGGGGCATAATTTTAAGGTGACTGGAAGAAAATATAGGGGGGATAATTCCTTAAGGTTATAATAGCTGGGGGAAGTTAGTGGGGATAAGCTCCCTCTAGCTGTTAAATGCTCCCAATGGCGTGCGACTCGAATAGCCTTTGACAACCAAGTCCAGCTCCTGGCCTTCATGCGCCTGGCAGTACTGTTTCTACTGACAGGAGAAGGGGCAAAGGCAGGTTACTAGCGCCTTAAAACCAGTCGCTTCGGGCAGATGGGGCTCGTCAGCCTCATCAGGGAGAAGGAAAACTGATCTCAGACACCTGCTGCCTTGCGGCGATACCCACTCACGGGGAGGGCTTCCGGAGTAAACCCAGAGGGAAAAATGCGGAGCTGAAGTCTCCAAGGTGGTCCTACGTTGAGTTCGACGCTGACCGGCAACTTCTACGACACTGCTGGTGCCAAATTGTATTGCTCTCTGCTGTTCCTTTGGGTCCATCAGATGCATGGAGCGGGAGAGCTTGCTACATGGGCAACAGCTTGCTCTCCGTATCGTACTGCCCAGGCTTGGGCATTCATGGTCGACCCTGACCAACGGGGAAGGCCTCAGATAGTGGGGAGGGGAACGTCGACCCAGACCATGAGAGGCCTGCATCGGGCATTTTCATGCCTTACAAGGCGCAGATTGGAAGTCTGTGTGGGGCGCCCCTCCTCGCACAAACACTAGAGCAATGCGTGGTTAAGTGCCTTGCTCAAGGACACAAACACGCTGCCACAGCTGAGGCTCGAACTAGAGACCTTCAAATCACTAGACGAATGCCTTAACCACTTGGCCACGTGTCCAACACAAAAGGGCAGGGGGTGTCAGCGGTAACTTTTTTTATACACAGAGTGGTTGGGTGTGTGGATGCCCTGCCAGAGGAGGTAATAGAGGCAAATGCACGAGTGACATTTAAGAACTTCAAAAATGGTAGCGGTAGTGGCACAGTCCCGTAGTGGTCGGCACAACGCTTTACAGTACGGGCGACCCGGGTTCAATTCCCGCCGGTGCCTGTAAGGAGTTTGTACGTTCTCCCCATGACCACGTGGGTTTCCTCCGGGTGCTCTGGTTTCCTCCCACAGTCCAAAGGCGTACTGGTTGGTAGGTTAGTTGATCATTGTAAATTGCCCCGTGATTAGTCAAGAATTAAATTGGGGGATTTCTGGGCGGTGTAGCTCAAAGGGCCAGAAGGGCTTACTCCACACTGAATATTAGTAAATAGATATATTTTTTAATTTAGGGCCACGTGGGAGGAATGTTAGATTGATTTTAGAGTAGGTTAAAAAGCTGGCACAACACTGTGGGCTGAAGGGCCTGTACTGTTCCATGCAATTTTTAAAAAGCATCATGATCAGTACATCTGGTTGCAATATTTTCATATGATGTAATTTGAGCTCTGCTGAGTCCTTCTTATTAACTTCAAATATATGAAAGAGGAGTGGAGTTGACGACATTATTGAATGTATTTGATTTAAGATATTGGTCTAGCCTTAACCATATAACAATTACAGCACGGAAACGGCCATCTCGGCCCTTCTAGTCTGTGCCAAACTCTTACTCTCACCTAGTCCCACCGGCCTGCACTCAGCCCATAATCCTCCATTCCTTTCCTGTCCATATATCTATCCAATTTAACTTTAAACGACAACATCGAACCTGCCTCAACCACTTCTGCTGGAAACTCGTTCCACACAGCTACCACTCTCTGAGTAAAGAAGTTTCCCCTCATGTTACCCCTAAACTTTTGTCCTTTAACTCTCAACTCATGACCTCTTGTTTGAATCTTCCCCACTCTCAATGGAAAAAGCCTATCCACGTCAACTCTATCAATCCCGCTCATAATTTTAAACACCTCTATCAAGTCCCCCCTCAACCTTCTACGCTCCAAAGAATAAAGACCTAACTTGTTCAACCTTTCTCTGTAACTTAGGAGATGAAACCCAGGCAACGTTTTAGTAAATCTCCTCTGTACTCTCTCAATTTTATTGGCATCTTTCCTATAATTCGGTGACCAGAACTGTACATAATACTCCAAATTTGGCCTTACCAATGCATTGTACAACTTCAACATTACATCCCAACTCCTATACTCAATGCTCTGATATTTGATGTTTATTGAGGATTGAGGAACTAGGAACGCAATTTTCATGCTTTCAGAAAGGGCAATTGAATATCAAAATTATGTATTTTTATGTTTTATTGATCTCACTAAAGCATTCGACAAAGTGCACATGAAAAATCGTTTCAAATTCTGGCTAAACTAAACATTGACAGAAGGGACTAATAACTGCTTCAAGCCTTGTTTTGTTCCATTTTCTTTCTTTTCGGGTTTAGTATTTAGTTTTTTTTTTGGTTTTATTGGGGATTTGCTTTGCATTTCTTTTTTTCTCTTTATTTCTTTTTTCTCTGTGATTAACTATACTAAGAGTTTGGAAGTCTATTATACCTGTATTATTTGAAGTCTTTTTTGTACATGTTTATCAACAATAAGATTATTCCAATCTCTCTGTATCAATATTGTTATTCTGTTTATAATTTTGGAAAATTAATAAAAAGATTTAAAAAGAAAGAAAAGTACATCTGGTTGAACATCTGGATATTTTTGTTGCCAATCCTCTTTCTTCCTCTTCTCCGCCAACACACCCAAATCTCTGTTAATTGTGCACGAGCCTGAAGAACGAGATTTGCTGGATAACTGATCCATGGGGATTGCCATCCTCTCCTTATCCCATCAGCCAGGGGCGTGTTGCTCATCTCTCCACCCATATGGGTCAATGCCATGCGATGCCAACTGAATTACTGTAACCTCATCCTCACCCATTAATTGACCAGCCACAGTAATTCATGTGTTTTCTTAATATTATCATAAAGAGTCATAGAGCACTACAGTATAGAAACAGGCCCTTCAGCCCTTCTGGTCTGTGGTGAACTTTCTGCCTAGTCCTATCAACCAGCCATCAATACCCTTCCCATCCATGTACTTATCCAAACTTCTCTTAAATGTTGCCATCAAGCCTTCGCCCATCACTTCCACTGTCCTAGCCTTGTGTTTGGATTTAACAATAACTTTTGCATTCAGACAACACACACCAGTCCTCATCGAGGGATCAGAATTGGAGAGAGTGGGCAATTTCAAGTTCCTGGGTGTCAAGACCTCTGACGATCAATCCTGGGCCCAACATATCGATGCAGCTACAAAGAAGACACAACAGCAGCTATATTTCATTAGGAGTTTGGGGAGATTTGGTCTGTCGCCAAAGACACACACAAATTTCTCCAGATGTACCGTGGAGAGCATTCTGACTGGCTGCATCACCGTCTGGTATGGAGGGATGAGGCTACTGCACAGGATCAAAATCAGCTGCAGAAATATGTAAACTTAATCGGCTCCATCATGGGCACCACCCTCCCCAGCATCCAAGACATTTTCAAGGAGCGATGCTTCAAAAAGGCAGCATCCATCATTAAGGACATGCCCTCTTCTCATTCAGAGAGGAGGTACAAAAACCTGAAGACACACACTCAATGGTTCAGGAACAGCTTCTCCCCCTATAACCATATAACAATTACAGCACAGAACAGGCATCTCGGCCCTTCTAGTCCGTGCCGAACACCTACTCTCACCTAGTCCCACCAACCTGCACTCAGCCCATAACCCTCCATTCCTTTCCTGTCCATATATCTATCCAATTTTACTTTAAACGACAACATCGAACCTGCCTCAACCACTTCTGCTGGAAGATCGTTCCACACAGCTACCACTCTCTGAGTAAAGAAGTTCCCCCTCATGTTACCCCTAAACTTTTGTCCTTTAACTCCCAACTCATGTCCTCTTGTTTGAATCTCCCCCACTCTCAATGGAAAAAGCCTATCCACGTCAACTCTATCTATCCCCCTCATAATTTTAAACACCTCTATCAAGTCCCCTCTCAACCTTGTACGCTCCAAAGAATAAAGACCCAACTTGTTCAACCTTTCTCTGTGCCATCTGATTTCTGACTGGACGTTAAGCCCATGGACACTACCTCAGTACTCTTTTTACACAACTTATTTAATCTAATTTCTATTTACAGTATATCTATATTACATAACAACAAATTTTATGACATATGCTGATGATATTAAACATATAATTCTCCGTAACTTCCGCCACCTCCAACGAGATCTCACCACTGAGCACATCTTTCCCTCCCTCCCCCTCTGCTTTTCGCAGGGATCGCTTCCTACGCGACTCCCTTGTCCATTCGTCCCCCCCATCCCTTCCCACCGATCTTCCTCCCGGCACTTATCCTTGTAAGCGGAGCAAGTGCTACACGTGCCCTTACACTTCCTCCCTTACCACCATTCAGGGCCCCAAACAGTCCTTCCATGTGAGGTGACACTTCACCTGTGAGTTGGCTGGGGTGATATACTGCGTCCGGTCCTCCCGATGTGGCCTTTTATATATTGGCGAGACCCGACGCAGGCTGGGAGACCGTTTTGCTGAACACCTACGCTCTGTCCACCAGAGAAAGCAGGATCTCCCAGTGGCCACACATTTTAATTCCACATCCCATTCCCAGTCTGACATGTCTATCCACGGCCTCCCCTACTGTAAAGGTGAAGCCACACTCAGGTTGGAGGAACAACACCTTATATTCCGTCTGGGTAGCCTCCAACCTGATGGCATTAACATCGACTTCTCTAACTTCCATTAGTGCCCCTCCTCCCCTTCACACCCCATCCCTTATTTATTTATTTAATATATATTTAATATATTTTTGTAATTTTTTCCCCTTTTTTTCTCTCTCTTTTTTTTCCCTCACACTATAACTCCTTGCCTGCTCTCCACCCTCCAGGCTCCCATCCCCCCTTCTCTTTCTCCCATCCCATGATCCTCTCCCTTCTCCAGCTCTTGGCTCCATTCCTCCCCCTCCTGTCTTCTCCTATCATTTCGGATCTCCCCCTCCCCTTCCCACTTTCAAATCTCTTACTAGCTCTTCTTTCAGTTAGTCCCGACGAAGGGTCCCAGCCCGAAACATCGACTGTACCTCTTCCTATAGATGCTGCCTGGCCTGCTGTGTTCACCAGCATTTTGTGTGTGTGTTGCTTGAATTTCCAGCATCTACAGATTTCCTCGCGTCTGCGATATTAAACCTGATTCACATTCTGCAGATCTATGATATCCCATCACAGGAGTATAAACATAATCATACTATCAACATAATCAGTCAATATAATGAAAGACTCCTCACTCCTCATTTTCACCTCTCCTCCCCTCTCCCATCGGGCAGAAGATACAAAAGCCTGAAAGCACGTACCACCAGGCTCAGGGACAGCTTCTATCCCACCAGGATATGATTCTCCAATGGACCTCTTGTACAATTAAGGTGAACTCTTGTACTTACATTCTATCTCATTATGGCCCTTGCACTCCAATTTCTCTGCGACTCCAACTCTCTATTCTCTATTCTGTGGGCCGGGCAGCATCTCTAGGAAGAGGTACAGTCGACGTTTCCGGGCCGAGACGTCGACTGTACCTCTTCCTAGAGATGCTGCCTGGCCTGCTGCGTTCACCAGCAACTTTGATGTGTGTTGCCTGAATTTCCAGCATCTGCAGAATTCCTCGTGTTTACATTCTGCGTTCTGTTATTGCTTTTCTCTCTTTCTACTACAGTACCGCTAATGATCTGCATAGATAGCAGGTCAAACAAAGCTTTTCTTTAACTGTACCTTGGTATTGTTGGATTAAACCGTATAATTCAAATCACAAACAAGAGAAGATCTGCAGATGCTGGAAATCTGAGCAAAACACAAAATGCTGGACGCGTTCAGCAGGCCAGGCAGCATCTACGGAAAAAAGTACAGTCGATGTCTCGGCCCGAAATGTCGACTGTACTTTTTTCCATAGATGCTGCCTGGCCTGCTGAGTTCCTCCAGCATTTTGTGTATCAAACCATATAATTGTTACATTCTGCGCAGTTAATTGCCTGATTATATTTCATATAACTGTTGTGTATTTGAGCGCTCAGCAATATTTGAGTAATATTGTGTATTGTAAATTCATCCCATTTTGACATGTCAGTTCATGGCCTTGTCTTGTACCAATCTGATGGAATGAATATCCATTTCTCCTTCTGGTAAAAAAAAATTCCCTCCCTCTCCAATCTTCTATTCCCCACTCTGCCCTCGTACCCTATCACCTCCCCCGGGTCGCCTCCTCTTTCCCTTTCTCCTGTGGTCCACTCTCCTCTCCTATCAGATTCCTTCCTCTCCAGCCCTTTACCCTTCCCAGCCACCTGTCACCTTCCCCTTACCCCAACTTTTTATTCTGGCGACTTCCCCCTTCCTTTTCAGTCCTGCCGAGGGGTCTCAGCCCGAAACGTCGACGGTTTACTCTTTTCCATAGATGCTGCCTGGCCTGCCGAGCTCCTCCGGCATTTTGTGTGTGTTTCATCAGTTCAGCTCTATGGAATCAGCATGCAGGGATGATACGAGGCCTAGACTGAGTGGACAGCCAGCGCCTTTATCCCAGGCTGAAAATGGCCAATACTATGAGGGGATGAGGCAACAGGAAGAAAGCATGGAGGGGGGGATATCAGGGGGATACACAGGGAGTAGTGCGTGTATGGAACATGCCACCAGGGGAGGTGGCAGAGGCTAGTACATTAGGGACATTTCAGAGACTCTGAGATAAGCAAGACTTTGTGTTGGGCACGTGGCCAAGTGGTTAAGTCTAATGATCTGAAGGTCACTAGTTCGAGCCTCATCTGTGGCAGCGTGTTTGTGTCCTTGAGCAAGGCACTTAAGCACACATTGCTCTAGTGTCTGTGCGAGGAGTGGCGCCCCACACAGACTTCCAATCTGCGCCTTGTAAGGCATGAAAATGCCCGACGCAGGCCTCTCATGGTCTGAATCGACGTTCCCTCCCCGTGAAATAGGCACATAGACACAAGCAAAATGGAAGGTTATGCGGGAGGGAAGTAGTATTAGATTGACCTTGCAGTAGTTTTATTTATTAACCGTATTAATTAGAGATACAGAGCAGAACAGGCCCTTTCCGGCCCCAATGAGCCATGCCACCTGTAACCCACCGATTTAACATTAGCCTAATCGCGGGACACTTTACAATGTCCAACGAACCTGCCAACTGGTACGTCGTTGGACTGTGGGAGGAAACCGGAGCACCCGGAGGAAACCCACGCGGTCACGGTGAGAACGTACAAACTCCTTACAGATGGGCCCAGCATAGAACTCCGAGCTCTGCTGCCCCGAGCTGGAATAACATCGCACTAACCGCTACGCCACTGTGGCACCCTAAGGAGGTTAAAAGATTAGCACAAAATCATGTGCTGAGGGGCCTGTGTTATGCTGTACTGTACTTTTCTAAGTCTATGTATCAAAAATATGGCTTTCAGATTCTTAATTAATATTTCATGACCGAACTATCATAATAGGGTTTCAGCGAAAACAAATGTGGGTCCACTTTGATTACACTGTGCTCATTTCACGTTCCATGGAATTAACTCACGAAAGCACCAAGCAGAGGCTTTGAGGGCAGTCTGTCTGAATCAGAATCAGCTTTATTGGCACCGGCAGACCATATGTCATGAAATTTGTTATTTTGTGACAAGATTCTGACTATTTATCCTGTCAATGACTTTCTTCATTTTACTGTCTACTGTCCTGGTCAAAGGCCTCAGGAGTGTATATATATATATATATATATATATATATATATATAGCTGGGGTGTCTAAAACTTTTACACAAGACTGTATTTGTCAATGTGGAACGGAGAGCGAGTTTGTAAATCTGGCGGGAGCAAAGGATGCTGGAAATGGCAAGGGTGGAGGCTGCAGTAGGTGGTGGGACAGGTGGCAGAGAAGCAGTGCCAATGGCAGGGGGGTGGCGAAGGTGCAGATACCGCCAACCCAGAGACACCAGGCAAGGTCAATTGATTCCAAACAATTGGTTTATTGATCATTACCGAATATCTCTCTGGTGCTTCCCACTCCTTCCCCTCTCCCTTCCCCTTTTCCCAACCATAATTCCCCTCTCCCTGCCCCCTTCCCACTCCCAGTCCACAATAGAGACCCATAGGTTTATCATCACTCACACATGTCATGAAATCGGGATTTCTTTTGCGGCAGCAGTACAGTGCAGTACGTAAACTTACTACAGTACTGAGCAAAAGTCTTGGGCACCCTCGCTTCAGGCTTTAGCACAGTGCTGTAGATGGATAGACAGACAGTAAGTAAATCATGCAAAAGAGGAATGACAAGCCCGTATTCATGAGTTCAGAGATCGAATGGAAGAGCAGAAGAAGCTTTTCTTAAAGTGTTTTTCTTCAAGCTCTGATTTTTTTTCCCCAAGCCTCCCAGTCCTAGAACATAGAAGATGGTACATAGGAATCTACAGCACAATGAACTGGACTGGTCAAAGAACACTGAGGCTGTCTACAAGAAGGGTCAGAGCCGTCTCTATTTCCTGAGGAGACTGAGGTCCTTTAACATCTGCCGGACGATGCTGAGGACGTTCTACGAGTCTGTGGTGGCCAGTGCAATCATGTTTGCTGTTGTGTGCTGGGGCAGCAGGCTGAGGGAGACACCAACAGAATCAACAGTCATTCGTAAGGCCAGTGATGTTGTGGGGATGGAACTGGACTCTCTCACGGTGGTGTCTGGAAAGAGGATGCTGTCCAAGTTGCATGCCATCTTGGACAATGTCTCCCATCCACTACATAATGTACTGGTTGGGCACAGGAGTACATTCAGCCAGAGACTCATTCCACCGAGATGCAACACAGAGCGTCATAGAAAGTCATTCCTGCCTGTGGCCATCAAACTTTACAACTCCTCCCTTGGAGGATCAGACACTCTGAGCCAGTAGGCTGGTCCTGGACTTATTTCCTGGCATAATTTACATATTACTATTTAACTATTTATGGTTTTATTACTATTTAATTATTTATGATGCAACTGTAACGAAAACCAATTTCCCTCGGGATCAATAAAGTATGACTATGACTATGACTATTACAGGCTCTTTGGCTCACAATGTCATGCCAACCATGTAACCTACTCTAGAAACTGCCTACTGCATAGCCCTCTATTTTTCTAAGACCTATGTACTTATCTAAAAGTCTCCTTAAAGACCCTATTGTATCCGCCTCCACCACCATCACTGGCAGTGCATTCCACGCACCCACCACTCTCTGTGTGAAAAACTTTCTCCTGACATCCCCTCTGTACCTACTTCCAAGCACCTTAAAACTATGCCCCCTTGTGTTAGCCATTTCAGCCCGGAGAAAAAAGCCTCTGGCTATTCACACGATCAATGCCTCTCATCATCTTATCAGGTCACCTCTCATCCTCCGCTGCTCCAAGGAGGAAAGGGCACATTCACTCCAACCTATTCTCATAAGGCATGCTCCCCAATCCAGGCAACATCCTTGTAAATCTCCTCTGCACTCTTTCAATAGTATCCACATCCTTCCTACTAGTGAGAATACAGTACTCCAGTCCTGGTTAGGAATCCAGCATGATATCAATCAGCCGTGGCTGCAGGAAGAACTAGCCTGATCCTCCAACGTTACTCACTCGATTTTACATACAATTTGCACAAAGAAAGCACCAGGGTAAAGCTAAAATGCAAGCCTTCCCCAGAAATGCATACGTCGGAGAATATAATGAAATGAATTAGAGATGAATTGATTCAGCAGCATCTGAGAATCTTCTCCAGCTGTTGCAAGGTTGTTAGAAAGATAAATTCTCCCCAGTAATTCCACAGAGACCTGAGAAGTGATTGCATACTGCTAACTAATTACTCCCCAAGGTTCTTGCAGGAGGTGGAATGGTGCCAACAATATGTGTAATGAGATCGGCAGTTTCCTTCACTGGCACGGGCTGCACACGGTCTGTCTCAGTTGGATGATCGGGTGTCGATTCAGCTAAACTTCACTCTCTTCTCTTGTCGGGCAATGGATTCAAGCCCTGTGCAATCCCAGCGCTTGTCCATGCTCAAGACCGGACTCGCTGCGGGTGGCCTGTCTTTAAACTTCATTCTAATCCGGACTTCTCTGGCACAGCCAGATTTTGTTGCTCATCTCTAATTCCCCTGAGAAAATGGTGAGTCCTCCTCTTAAACCAAAGATTCAAAGTGCATTTACTATCAAAGAATGTATAAATTACACAATCTTGACAGACATCCCACCTCTCCCGGAAGTTCCAGGAGTCTCCCGTAAGTTAATAGTGGCTCCCTGACGCCCGCAAATTATCTACAATATCACAGAAATCAATTTTTTTTTAAAGCGAGCGAGCGAGAGAGCATGCGAGAGCGACCATGAGAGAGAGAGAGAGAGAGATAGAGAGAAAGAGAGAGAGAGAGAGAGAGAGAGTGCGTACCATAGGAGAGTGTTCCAAAAAAAGAAAATATAAAACGTACGTCACCCCAGACTACCCTAAAGTGTACCCCTGCCTAATAGGGGTCAAAAATAATGACAGTGTTGCTCGCTGCACTGTTTGCAACAGTGACTTTTCTATTGCCCGTGGTGGGTTAAGACTGTAAAAGACATTTTGAGCTGAGTTTAACAGGTGTCATTCGTTCATTAACATAGCTAATGTTATTTAAACTAGCTGGCTAGCTGCTAAGGAGCTACTCTATTGCAGACATCCCACCTCTCCTGGAAGTTCCGGGAGTCTCCCGCAAATTGAGGTGTAACCTCCCTGAAATGAGTTTTTGCAGGGTGGGATGTCTGCCTTGAGATTTGTCTGCTTACAGGCAGCCACAAAGCAAGAAAACCGAAAGAGTCCAATTCAAGAAAATCAAGACCAATCCCCAACCCCCAATGCGTACAGAAAAAGAGAAAAAAACAAATCACGCAAACAACAAGAACAGCATTCCAAACCAAATTGAATCCTTTGATCCAAATCCCTGGAGCAGCCCAGAGTAGGCCCAAAGCCTCGGTGTCAGTCCATTATATTAGCAGGTCAAATCACCACAAAGTTTGCAGACACGAAGCACAGCAGCTAGGGATAGTCACACAGACTTAGTGTCGCAGACAGTGGATACCCCAGTCTATCTGTGCCAGTGTTTAAGTTGTCCGAACAGCGGATCATATCTGGGCTCTGCCATGCCAAATAGCTCCGGGCCTAGAACTCACTGCCCAGCAATTCACTTCGGGCCTAGATTTCACTGCCGAAGAAGCCTCTCTAAATTGGATTAATGCTTACAGTGATCTAACTTCACCCGACTTTCGACACTCTGTATTTCTAGTCTATCTGGGCCTGTGTTTAAATTGTCCAAACAGCAGATCTTGCCTTGCATCAGGACCTGGGCTTTGCCGCGGCGAATCGCTCCGGGCCTGGAATGCGCCGCCCGGCGATTCACTTCAGGCCTAGATTTTGCTGCTGAAGAAGCCATTCTCGACTTTTCCAAATCGGCTCAGCGCTTCGAGTGATCCAACCTCGCACCCAGGTTCTTTGGACAGGCACTGAAACCCTTCTGCCTCAGCTTCTCTTCTCCGACTCGTTCACTCCAGACAGATCAGCTCCAACTCCAAGTGCGTTGATGTTTGCCGCGCACCAGCATGGCGCCTCTCTCGAACTCCCTTCACCTTGGCTCGCCTCTTCATGGTTTGCGATGATAGTTTACCACAATTTACTTAAAGTGTTATGAGTAATGTTTTTAATTGAATTTCTATGCTTTTGAATTACCAGCAAACTGTTGCATGCCTTCAGTAGCGCCATTTTAAACCGGCAGTCTTTCCATAGTCTGCCACTGTAGTCTTTCTGGAGAACGTGCCCACACAATACCATCATCCCCAGGATAGACAAAGAAATGGAAATATGTCTTCACACTGGCTGGCATGATAGTATAGAGACTAGTGTAATGCTTTACCGTGCCAGCAGTCGAGGTTCCCTCCAAGAAGGCCACAGACTGTCGTAGGGTTTAGAGGCCTGTGTGCCTCAGTGACCTGGAGAGCTATGTTGGCTGGAGTTTGACTTTGACTCTTGGTAGGGTCACCCATGCCAAACAGGTCAAAGGGTAGAGGTCAGACTAAGAGTGGTCCACCGGTCCTCCAGGTTTGGGGGTTCACCTCAGGGCTAACAACCCTGACTGGAAAAACAAAGCTGTTACGGAAACAGTAATGAGGAATCCTTCTACATCTGAGTGTGACGGTATTCCTGAGTCTCCACCCGGGACTTGCATGACTGACAGTGGTGAAAACCGAGGGAAAGCTACTGACACAATGTTGGAAGCCCAGGACACTGCCAGAGATGGAGGTTCTTCATTACTGCAGCGTAACGGGCAGTAAGTAAGAGGTTAGTGATCAGGGTTCAATTCCCGCCGCTGCCTGTAAGGAGTTTGTACGTTCCCCTCGTGACCGCATGCATTTCCTCCGGGTGCTCTGGTTTCCTCCCACAGTCCAAAGACGTACCGGTTAATAAGGGTTAGTGATTTATGGCGCTAGAAGCACGGCAACACTTGTGGGCTGCCCCAACAGACTGTGTTGGTCTCGAAGCAAATGACGAATTTTGATGTAAAGCTAATTTTAGCTCATATCATCTCATCCAAGTAATGTCTTACTAGGTCTTTTTTATTCCCTTTCCAAAGCCTCCACGTCCCTCCTCCAATGAGGTGAGCAGATTGTACTCAGAATTGTAGGTCACTCCTCCAAGAGGACCACGATCTTGTTGTAGGGTTTGGAGGCTTGTGTGCCTCAGTGACCTGGAGAGTTATGCTGGCTGGAGTCAGGGCTTTATGCTTTGGCTCTTGGTAGGGTCACCCATGCCAAAAAGGTCAAAGGGTAGAGGCCAGACTAAGAATGGTCCACCAGTCCTCCAGGTTCGGGGGTTCAGCTCAGGGCTAACGACCCTGACTGGTCAAACAAAACTCTTATGGAAACAACAATGGAGCTTCATTGCAGCCCTAAATGCCAACAGTGTTACAGGCAGTAGAGAGAGACTGTAGATCATGGGCATTGTAAAGCAGTACCATACTCCCGTGTGTAACCCATTCTCTGCACCAAGGGTGTAATATTTACCACGACTGAGGAGGCATATCAGGGCCGACAATAATAATTTCTGCAGCACAGGTATCCCAAAAGGTTTGCTGAATAACAGTGCAGGAAACACTCATTCAGTGCCTGTCCCAGCTCAGTCCATAGAAGAACCACCACTCTATGCAGGAAGATGTCCCTCAGGACCCTTTGAAACCTCTCCCCTCCCACCTTAATCAAATTCTCTCTGGTTCTTATAGAGTTTTTCGAGAAAGTTACCAGGAAAGTTGATGAAGGAAAGACAGTGGATGTTGTCTACATGGACCTCGGCAAGGTAGTTGACAGGTCCTGCATGGGAGGCTGGTGAAGAAGGTTCAGGCGCTCGGCATTCAGGATGAAGTAGTAAATTGGACGAGACATTGACTTTGTGGGAGAAGCCAGAGAGGGGTAGGAGATGGTTACCTCTCTGACTGGAGGCCTGTGACTAGTGGAGTGCCGCAGGGATCAGCGCTGAGTCCATTGTTGTTTGTCATCTATATCAACGATCTGGAAGACAGTGGGATAAACTGGATCTGAAAATTAGCAGATGGCATCAAGATTAGACAGTGAGGAAGGCTAACAAAGCTTGCGACGGGGTTGGGACCAGCTAGGAAAATGGGCTGAAAAATGGCAGATGGAATTTAATGCAGACAAGTGTAAAGTGATGCACTTTGGGAGGACAAACCAGGGTAGGATTTACAGATATGTTGAAAGGTAGAGCACTGAGGAGTGTGGTAGAACAGAGGGATCTGGAAATAAGGATCCTTAATTCCTTGAAAATGGTGTCACAGGTAGATAGGGTCATAAAGAGAGCTTTTGGCACATTGGCCCTCATAGATCAAAGCACTGAGTAAGGAGATAGGATGTTATGCTGAAGTTGTATAGGACATCGGCGAGGCCTAATTTGGAGTATTGCATGCAGTTCTGGATATTTACCTACAGGAAAGTTATCAATACGTTTGAAAGGGTGCAGAGAAAATTTACAGGGATGCTGATGGGACACGAGGGCCTGAATTATAGAGAGAGGTTGAACAGGTTAGGTCTTCATTCCCTGGAGCGTAGGAGAATGAAGGAAGATTTGATAGAGCTATACAAAATTATGAGAGGTACAGGTAGGGTAAATGCAAGCAGGCTTTTTCCATTCTTGACTTCGAGAACTGGAAATCATAGGTTAAGGGTGAAAGGTGAAATATTTAAGGGGAACCTGAGGGGGAGCTTCACCACTCAATGGATGGTGAGAGTGGGAATGAGCTACCAGTTGAAGTGGTGGATGCCGGCTTGATAGCAACACGTAAGAGCTTTGGATAGATACAAGGGTGGAAGGTGTACGGAGATATATGGTCCAGGTGTGGGTCAGTGAGTCTGGTCAGAATAACAATTTTGAGCCGAAAGGTTCCCCCTTCTCCAGCCCTTTATTGCTTTCACAAGTCGACTTCCTGGCTTTTTTCCACCCCTCCCCTCTTCTGGTTTCACCCGTCACCTACCGCTTTGTGCTGTTTCCTCTCCTCCCTCCCCCCCACAACCTTCTTCATCTGACTTCTCATCTTTTTTCTCCAGTCCTTGACGAAGGGTCTCAGCCCGAAACGTCGACTGTGCTCTTTCCCGTAGATGCTGCCTGCCCCTGCTGAGTACCTTCAGCATTTTGTGTGTGTTGCTCGGATTTCCAGCGTCTGCAGATTTTCTCTTGTTTGTGAGCCAAACTGTCTGGTTCTGTGCCGAAGTGCTCTCTGACTAAGTGACTGCTGGGTCAGGAGTTCCAGGATTTGGAAGGAACGCTGGTATGTTTCCAAATCATGTTGGCAGGAGACTGGGAAGGAAACAGGCAGAGAAAGCAGGGCCTTCAGAGGCCGGCAAGTGGCTTTTCTACAGTGCAGTAGATTCTTGCATCACTTGTACACCTGTGACATTCAAATGCAAAGCCTTTTATAATTCAAAGTATTGAGTACAAAAGCTGGGTTGCTATCTTAAAGCAGGGTCTCCCAGTGGCCACCCACTTTAATTCCACGTCCCATTTCCATTCCGATATGTCTATCCATGGCCTCCTCTACTGTCGTGATGAGGCCACACTCAGGTTGGAGGAACAACACCTTATATCCCGTCTAGGTAGCCTCCAACTTGATGGCATGATCATCGATTCCTCAAACTTCTGGTAATGACTCCACCCCGTCCTTTACCATTCCCCATCCCCTTTTCCCTCTCTCACTTTACCTCTTCATCTGCCCATCACCTCTCTCTGGTGCTCCCCCCTTTTCTTTCTTCCATGGCCTTCTGTCCCCTTCTCCAACCCCGTTTCTCTTTCACCTATCAACTTTCCAGCTCTTTACTTCACCTCCCCCCCTCCCAGTTTCACCTATCACCTGCTGTTTCTCTCTCCCCTTCCCCCACCTTTTAAATCTACTCCTCAGCCCTTTTTTCCCAGTCCTGCCGAAGGGTCTCGGACTGAAACGTTGACGACACTCTTTTCCATAGATGCTGCATGACCTGTGGAGTTCCTCCAGCATTTTGTGTGTGTTGTTATGTTGAAGTTGCTTAAGACGTGGGTGAGGCCTAACTTGGAGTATTGTGTGCAGTTTTGGTCACCTACCTACAGGAAAGATGTAAACAAAGTTGAAAGAGTACAGAGAAAATGTTGCCGGGACTGAGTTATAAAGTAAGATTGAAAAGTTAGGATTGTACTTTTAGAACGTAGAAGATTGAGAGGAGATTTGATTGAGGTACACAAAATTTTGAGAGGTATGGATAGGATAAATGCAAGCAGGCTTTCTCCACTGAAGTTGGGTGGGACCACATCAGAGGCCATGGGTTAAGGGTGAAAGTTGAGGAATTTCAGGGGAACATGAGGGGAAACTTCTTCACTCGGAGGGTCATGAGAGTGTGGAGTGAGCTGCCAGCACAAATGGTCCATGCAAGCTGGATTTCAATGCTTAAGCGAAGTTTGGATAGGTACATGGATGGTAGGGGTATGGAGGGCTCTGGACCTGGTGCGGGTCGATGGGAATGGGCAGTTTAAATAGTTTGGTGCTGACTAGATGGGCCAAAGGGCCTGTTTCTGTGCGGTACTTCTCTATGACTCTATGACTCTACGGATAAGGATGAAAATCTCTTGGAAAAATCATTGAGGCGCGGCCTGTGTAAGGTCCTGGGATGTAGAGGTGCCCAGTGAAATTAGTGACCACAAAATTCCTATCTAGTATTGAGCCAAAGTGTTAAAAATCAAAGATAGTGAACAAAATATAACATTTGGCACATTTTTTTTTAAAAAAAGAAGGCCTTTACTGTGATAATTTAACGAACCGTAGATTACTTAGTGATTGGCTGCATCATGCAGACATTATCAGAATGGAAATTTTACTCTTGATAGCTTCCCTGTGCACTGGAGCCTGCTTCAGGCTGTACGGTGATTGTCTGGCTCTGTGCTGTAGGGGCTCGGGCTGTGACAGCGCGAACAGCCGCAGCTGGAGGAGCGGCTGGTACACTCCGAGACGGCCACCCGCCGAGTTATCTTCTTCGCGAATTTCATGATCATGTCTTCCGTGTCGCGGATCTGCATCTCCATCTGTTGGAGCTTGCGCATGATCTTCTCCTGGATGGCGAGCCCTCGGCGGAAACGCTTGATCTCTTTCCTCTTCCTCTCATTCTTCAAATATTTCTTGTCATAGGCGGATCCCATTTTCAGAACGCAGGCGTATCTCTCCCACATTTTCTGCAACAAACACATTGCTGGTTAAACGACTTGCTCCTTTAACAGAACTTACACCAAATCCTCTGGACTAAATGTCAATAGCAAACAAGTGTGGAAAAAATTCAAATTTATGTTTGTCATGAGGTAACTGTACTGAGGATATTGCAGACCTGGGTCCTGATGTAGGCCTCAGCCTAAAATGTCAACTGCTCATTCCCCTCCTTAGGCCTGCCGAGCTCCTCCAGTGTTTCGGCTCTAGATTTTCAGCATCTGCAGAATCTTTCATGTTTATGGCCTACCAATAGTCATAGTCATAGTCATAGTCATAGTCATAGTCATAGTCATACTTTATTGATCCCGGGGGAAACTGGTTTTTGTTACAGTTGCACTATAAATAATTAAATAGTAATAAAACCATAAATAATTAAATAGTAATATGTAAATTATACCAGGAAATAAGTCCAGGACCAGCCTATTGGCTCAGGGTGTCTGATCCTCCAGGGGAGGAGTTGTAAAGTTTGATGGCCACAGGCAGGAATGACTTCCTATGACGCTCTGTGTTGCATCTCGGTGGAATGAGTCTCTGGCTGAATGTACTCCTGTGCCCAACCAGTGCATTATGTAGTGGATGGGAGACATTGTCCAAGATGGCATGCAACTTGGACAGCATCCTCTTTTAAGACACCACCGTCAGAGATTCCAGTACCATCCCCGCAACATCACTGGCCTTACGAATGACTGTTGATTCTGTTGGTGTCTCCCTCAGCCTGCTGCCCCAGCACACAACAGCAAACATGATAGCACTGGCCACCACAGACTCGTAGAACATCCTCAGCATCGTCCGGCAGATGTTAAAGGACCTCAGTCTCCTCAGGAAATAGAGACGGCTCTGACCCTTCTTGTAGGCAGCCTCAGTGTTCTTTGACCAGTCTAGTTTATTGTCAATTCGTATCCCCAGGTATTTGTAATCCTCCACCATGTCCACACTGACCTCCTGGATGGAAACAGGGGTCGCCGGTACCTTAGCTCTCCTCAAGTCTACCACCAATCCACGTGTCTTTGGGACGCGGGAGGAAGCTGAAGCAATCGGGAAAGCCCAGATAGCTGCAGTGAAGACAGACGAACCACATAGACAGCACCAGAGACCTGGATTGGAATAGGGGTCACCGCAACAATGAGGTAGTTTTACCAGCTATGCTGAACCACTATCCCTGATCCTTACCCAGTGATCCCCCCCTGAAAACGGATGTATCGGTACCCAGAGAAATTAAAATCTGAGGAGAGAGTGTGCAATTTCAAGTTTCTGGGTGTCAATATCTCTGAGGATCTAACCTGGTCCCAACATATCGATGCAGCTACAGAGAAGGCACGACAGCGGCTATATTTCATTAGCAGCTTGAGGAGATTTGGTATGTCACCAAAGACCCTCGCAAATTTCTACAGATGTACCGTGGCGAGCATTCTAACTAGCTGCATCACTGTCTGGTATGGGGGGAGCGGGAGAGGTCCACTGCACAGGATTGAAACAAGCTGCAGAGAGTTGTAAACTCAGTCAGCTCCATCACGGGCACTAGCCTCCATAGTACCCAGGACATCTTCAAGGAGCGATGCCTCTAAAAGGTGGCATCCATTATTAAGGACCCCCATCACCCAGGCCATGCCCTCTTCTCATTTCTACCATCAGAGAGGAGGTACAGGAGCCTGAAGGCACACACTCAGTGATTCAGGAACAGCTTCTTCCCCTCTGCCATCCGATTTCTGAATGGACATTGAACCCATGAACACTACCTCACTACTTTATTTCTGTTTTTGCACCACTTATTTAAGCTATTTAATATACATATATACTTACTGTAATTCATATTTTTAATATTATGTATTGCATTGTACTGCTGCTACAAAGTTAACAAATTTCACAACATACGCCGGTGATATTAAACCTGATTCTGATTCTGATTTCTGAGATGCGATACACTCACAGGCTGAACTGAAGTACTGCCCTGGCTGACATATCAATGGGAGGGAGGGAGGGGAGGGAACGTTGACTCAGACCATGAGAGGCCTGCGTCGGGCATTTTCATGCCTTACAAGACGCAGATTGGAAGTCTGTGTGGGGCGCCACTCCTCGCACAGACACCAGAGCAATGTGTGGTTAAGTGCCTTGCTCAAGGGCACAAACACGCTGCCACAGCTGAGGCTCGAACTAGCGACCTTGAGATCACTAGACGAACGCCTTAACCACTTGGCCACGCGCCCAACACGTCAATGGGAAACCCCCAGCAACATTCAATACCTTCAAGGAGAGAGTGGGGAGAACTCTGGTTAGACGATACTCTTGTGCGGTGTGCTTTGTGCACTTTGTTCCAGCTCATCGCAGGAGGGGATGTGGAACCTTTGGAAAGGGTGCAAAAGAGTTTTACCAGGACACTGCCTGGATTAGGGGGCACGAGCTAAAGATTAGTTCTATTTGCCAGACGTTCATCACAACATTGAAGCGTGCACTAAAATGAATCATTTGCGTCAATGGCTAACGCAGACCAAGAATGTGCTGGGGGCAGTTCACAAGTGTCGCATGCCCACAACCCCCAACCCTAACTTGTACAGTTTGGAATGTGGGATGAACCCGGAGCACCCGGAGGGATCCCAGCCGGTCGTAGGGAGAACCTACAAACTTCTTTACAAACAGTGGTGGGAATTTAACCCGGATTGCATTGAAGGCCAGAGGGGGTCAGTTCAAAGGGAACGTAAGGGGTGAACCACCTACTCCCATCCACCTGCACCAGGACCATAACTCCCCCCGCCATACCTCCACCATCCATGTACCTATCCAAACTCCACTGAAACGTTGAAATCAAGCTTGCGAGAACCACTTGTGCTGGCAGCTCGCTCCACGCCTCTCACCACCCTCTGAGTGAAGAAGTTTCCCCTCGTTTTCCTCTTAAACTTCTCACCTTTCACCCTTAACCCATGACCTCTAGTTGTAGTCCTACCCAACCTCAATGGAAAAGGCCTGCTTGCAAATCTATACCCCTCATAATTTTGTATACTTTCTACCCTTGGGAAAATGTACTCCCTGTCTACTCTGTCTAGGCCTCTCATAACCTTATAAACCTCTATCAGATCTCCCCTCAGCCTCCGCTGCTCCAGAGCAAACAACCCAAGTTTATCCAGCCTCCTGTGATATCACATGCTGACTAAACCAGGCAGCATCCTGGTAAACCTCTTTTGCACCCTCTCCAAAGCCTTAACATCCTTCCCATAGCGGGGTGACCAAAACTGTATGCGATACTCCAGATGTGGCCTAACCGGAGTTTCATAAAGTTAATGAAACTAATTCAGATCCTGCACCTACCCTTAACCTTATTACTAACCAAAAACATATGCTGAATCTTGCGTTTCTTTACGAAGTTAAAGCAGAAGCATATCAGGATGATGAAACAGGCCACGAAGAAGGCCCGGGCTAAGAAATAATCGAAGAAATGGATTAGGTTGTTTCCCTGTGCCGACTGAAGCTTGCTGGGTAAATCATTCGGGACGAGTTCCGTCCGGACCCGGTGCCAGGCTCTGCAGCCCGTCGACTCGCAGTGGTCGGGGTGAGGGGCCCGCCTGGAGGAGAGGAACTCAGCCAACAGCGCAGCCATGAACTCCTCGAGGGGGGCAACGGGCTGCTGCGGGAGACCGATCACGTGATCTCGCTGGCCAAGGAGACTGGGCGATCACGGTGCATGTGGGGGTCCATTATGAGGTAACATGCAGCTTTGTGATGCCCTGTGAGCTCCCAGCTTTCATCCATAAGTCTGATTGGACCCCTCTCGACCCTGCCCCCACCTACACTGGGCCTTTGTGACATTATTTTTCTTAACCATATAACAATTACAGCACGGAAACAGGCCATCTCGGCCCTTCTAGTCCGTGCCAAACTCTTATTCTCGCCTAGTCCCACCGACCTGCGCTCAGCCCATAACCCTCCATTCCTTTCCTGTCCATATATCTATCCAATTTGACTTTAAATGACAACATCGAACCTGACTCAACCACTTCTGCTGGAAGCTCGTTCCACACAGCCACCACTCTGAGTAAAGAAGTTCCCCCTCATGTTACCCCTAAACTTTTGGCCCCTAACTCTCAACTCATGTCCTCTTGTTTGAATCTCCCCCACTCTCAATCTTATTTGCACAGATTGTCCTCTTTCACACATTAACCGATAGACTTTGCTCATGTATAGGTTTTCATAAAGTCGATTGTATTTCTTTATTTATTTTCTGTAAATGCCTGAGAGGAAATGTATCTCAATCTGGTAAAGAGGAAGATATAAAGATGAATTTTTATTTGTCAGACGTATATCGGAACATCGAAATACGCAGTGAAATGTGTCCTTGGCACCAATGCCCAACGCAGTCTATGTATGTGCTGGGGGCAGCCTGCAAGTATCACCACACTTCCGGTGCCAACATAACCTGCCCACAACCTATTAGCCCTAACCATCCAGTACTGGGTAAAAGTCTTACGCACATATGTATAGCGAGGGTGCCTAAGACTTTTGCACAGGACTTTATTTGTCAACGTGGGGCGGAGAGCGAGTTTGTATATCAGGCGGGAGCGAAGGATGTTGGGAATGGCGAGGGTGGAGCGCCGCGGGAGGGGTGTGGGGTACAAAATACTCTGCAGATGCTGGGGTCAAATCAACGCTCACAACACGCTGGAGGAACTCAGCAGGTCAGGCAGCATCCATGGAAACGATGAGTCAACGTTTCGGGCCGGAACCCTTCGTCAGGACTGAAGAGGGAAGGGGCAGAGGCCCTATACAGAAGGTGGGGGGAGGGTGGGAAGGAGAAGGCTGGTAGGTTCCAGGTGAAAAGCCAGTAAGGGGAAAGATAAAGGGGTGGGGGAGGGGAGGCAGGGAGAGGATAGGCAGGAAAGGTGAAGAAGGAATAGGGGAAAACACAATGGGTAGTAGAAGGAGGCAGAACCATGAGGGAGGTGATAGGCAGCTGGGGGAAGGGGCAAAGTGAAATAGGGATAGACGAAGGGAGGGGGACGGAATTACCCGAAGGTGGAGAATTCTATGTTCACACCAAGGGGCTGGAGACTACCTAGACGGTATATGAGGTGTTGCTCCTCCAACCTGAGTTTAGCCTCATCATGGCAGTAGAAGAGGCCATGTATGGACAGGTGGCAGAGAAGGAGTGTCGGGGTGGGGGTTGGCATGGGTGTAGACATACCCAGCCCTGAGACACCAGGCAAGGTCGTTTGATTCCAAACAATTGGTGTATTGACCATTACAGAATGTCCCTCTGGTGCTTCCCTCTCCCTTCCCCTTACCCCAACCATGATTCCCCTCTCCCTGCTCCCTTCCCACTCTCAGTCCACAATAGAGACCCATATCAGAATCAGGTTTATCATCACTCACACGTGTCATGAAATTTGTTTTATTTTAGTGGCAGCATTTCAATGCAGTACGACACAGCTACAAAGGAGGCATGACGGCGGCTATATTTCATTAGGAGTTCGAGGAGATTTGCTATGTCACCTAAAACACTCAGAAGCTTCTAACAGAGAAGTTCCATGGAGAACATTCTGCCTGGCTGCATCACTTGCATCACTGTCTGGTACGGTGGGGGCGTAGGGGGGGGGTCTACTGCACAGGATCAAAAGAAGCTACAGAAAGTTGTAAAATTAGTCAGCTCCATCATGGCCACTAGCCTCCATAGTATCCAGGACGTCTTCAAGGAGCGGTGTCTCAAAAAGGGGGCATCCATCATTAAGGACCCCCACCACCCAGGTCATGCCTTGTTCTCATTGCTACCATCAGGGAGGAGGTATAGGAGCCTGAAGGCACGCACTCAATGATTCGGAAACAGCTTCTTCCCCTCTGTCATCTGATTTCTGTATGGACATTGAACCCATGAACACTACCTCACCTTTTTTTTCAGTATTTGCACTATTTTTAATTTAATACACACATATATATACTCACCGTGGTTCCAAGGTTGTCAAGCTGAGGAGTGGTAGTGGGGACAAGCTCCCACTACATAAAAGTGCTCCTCACGGCATGCGCCTCAAATAGCCTCTGACAACCGAGCCCAACTCCAGGCCTTCTCGTGTGGCTTAGCCTCAAGGCCCGGCGGAACTATTTCTACTGACAGGAGAAGGGGCGAAGGTGGGTCCTGGGGCCTCAAAACCAGTGCTTCGGGTAGATGGAGCTCGTCAGCCTGGGAAGGCAGTCCATCTAAGAGAGGGAAAACTCTGATTTCAAACCTCGGCTGCCTTACGGCCATACCCACTGATGGGAAAGGCTTCGGGAGTAAACCCTGAGGACAAATCCAGAGCTGGAGTCCCTAAGGCAGTCAGACGTTGGCTTCAACCTCGTTCTGGCAACTCCTGCGACGACACTGGTGCCAAGCTGTATGGGTCCTAATGCCCTTCCCTTGGACAACATCGGTGTCGTGGAGAGGGGAGACTTGCAGCATGGGCAACTGCCGGTCTTCCATACAACCTTGCCCAGGCCCGCGCCCTGGAGAGTGAAGACTTTCCTGGCGCAGATCCATGGTCTCGGATACCACCACCACCACCATATACTTACTGTACTTTATGCATTAATTTTTTTTCTTTTTTTTTGGCGTATGCCTGCGTGCGTGCGAGTCTGTGTGTGTGTGTCTGCGTGTGCGTCCACGATGATGGATTTTTCATGGCTTTTACAAGGCGCGGAGCGAGAGAGAGAGAGACTGTGTGACACGCCACTCCTCACACAGACAGTTTCGCAGTATTTTTCCTTTTATTTTACGAGTTGCGATCTTGACACTCAACCCGGTACGGATGGAAAGCGTGCTCGGGAGCGGACCCGACTGGTTTCAAACCCGTGAACCACCGCTCCCGGGTCTGGCACTGAAGTCATTGCACCACCAGCCGGCCCTTAATTTTTTTTCTATATTTACCAAGTATTGCACTGTACTGCTGCTGCTAAGTTAACAACTTTCACGACAGATGTCAGTGATATTAAACCTGATTCTGATTCAATACATAAAATTACTAGAGTACTGTGCTAAACTCTCAGGCACCCTCGCTCTACAAAAGTGGCTAAGACCCTTGCACAATACTATACATCATTAGAATGTGAGGGAGTACTGCAACACCCAGAGGACACCCACATGGTCACGGGGAGAATGCACAAACTAATATCGTTTATTGTCATTTAACTATATACATGTATACCGTCAAACAAGACCATGTTTCTCCTGACCAGGATGTAAAGCACAGTAGTACAGAAAACACACGGATAACATACAATAGCGTAGGAAATTAAGGATAAAATCTACAGATGAATTATGCATAGATAACAAAGTAAAGTGCGCAAATTAAATATTGTAAGGTCCAGAACAGATTATCTGGGGTCACTTCAAATGCCATGCAGCAGGGAGTTCAGAAGCCCAACAAACACAAGCAAATCTGCAGGGGCCGGAAATCCAAAGCAACACGCACACAGGATGCTGGGGGATCTCAGCAGGCCAGGCAGCTTCTATGGAAAGGAGTAAACAGTCGACGTTTCGGGCCGAGTCCCTTCGTCAGGACCCTTCCTCTTTTCCATCGGTGCTGCCTGGCCTGCTGAGTTCCTCCAGCGTTCTGTGAGTGTTACAGACATCCCACCTCTCGCGGAAGTTCCCGGAATCTCCCGCATATTGATAGCGGCTCCCTGATGCCCGGAAGTTATATACAATATCCCGCAAATCGATTTTTTTGAGAGGAAGAGGGAGAGCGAGCATCCTGATTGGTCTCTCTTCGTGCTAAGTAGACCTATCAGTTTTCTCTGTGGGCGGGCTTTACAGTCGACCTCAAAAATAATGACAGTGTTGCTCACTGCACTGTTTGCAACAGTGACTTTTCTATTGCCCATGGAGGGTTAAAATGTAAACGACATGTTGAGGTGAGTTTAACAGGTGTCATTCGTTCATTAGCGTAGCTAATGTTATTTAAACTAGCTGGTTAGCTGCTCTATTGATGTCCTATGTGATGACACCAAACTCCTGTGGACTTGCTTAAAGTTGTAATAGAATAAACATGGTAATAGAATATAAGTACATATTTTAATGTCACATTTTCTGCATATACCCAACTTGGTTTACGGATTAGACAAAAATCACTAAACAAAGTATTACATACACCCTTGGAGGTCGACAGGGGGTGGGAGGGGATATGGGGTTACGGCGGGGGCAGGGGTGCTACCTCCCTGAAATGGTGGTGCTACCTCCCTGAAATGAGTTTTTGCAGGGTGGGATGTCTGGTGTTAGTTCAGAAGCCTGATGGCCTGGGGGAAGAAGCTGTTTCCTGCCGAAGGGTTTCGGCCCAAAACGTCGACTGTACTTTTTCCCGTAGATGTCTGCCTGGCCTGCTGAGATCCCCCAGCTTTCTGTGTGTATGACTCGGAGTTCCAGCATCTGCAGATTTTCTCTTCTTTCTGTTTCCCATCCCGACCGTTCCTGGGCTTGATACAGACAGAGGCTGGAATCAAACCCCGATTTTACAGCTGCAATTTCGCTAACCACCTTGCTAATATGTCCCACCCTTTTTACTTCAGAACACATAGTTGGTAGGAAGGTGATCAGTATAACTGGGTGGAATATTCCGAGGTTTAATGATCCTCATCATCTCTGCTGTAAGTGGGCAACTGCCTACACCATTGTGAAGCAATGCTTCTCCACTCTCTGACTAATGGCTGCAGCTTCTTAAACGCTTTCCAAATTTTATATCATGGAATGACGATAGTCAGACCCATTTTACTCAGCCTCACCTCATCAGGTAATGCTCTCATTCAAGGAATCAGTCAAGCAAATTCTCGGTGGCCTGCTCTTAGGATGAGTAATTACCTCCTTGAGCATGGAGGCCAAATGATTCCTCCGGGCATGATCTCACCAATTCTGTACAGTTAGAGCAACTACCCCCACCCTGCCTCTAACACTCTCTCTTCCCTGCAGCAGAACCCAACATAAACACCTCCCAAACTGCTCCCTGCATCCGTGTGTTTTCCAGAGAAAGCCATCGGAGGAGCAAAGGGACTTAGGAGTTCTCATGCAAGACTTCCAGACCGTTAATTTACAAGTTAAATCTCTGGTAAAGAAGGCAAATGCAACTTTGGCATTTAGTTCAGGGGAATAGAATATCAAAGCAAGGAGATCGTGTTGAGGTGCTGTAAGACACTGGTCAGGCCGTGTTTGGAGTATTGTCAACAGTTTTGGGCCCCATATCTCAGAAAGGATGTGTTATCATTGGAGAGAGACCAGAGGAGGTTCACGAGGATGCTTCTGGGAATGAAGAGATTAACGTATGAGGAGCATTTGGCAGCTTTGGGCCTGTACTCACTGGAATTTAGAAGACTTCGGGGAGATCTGATTGAAACCTACCGAATGCTGAAAGGACTAGATGAAGTGGAAGTGGACGAGGATGTTTCCTATGGAGGGGGTATTCAGAACTAGAGGGCGCAGCCTCAACGTTGAGGGGAGACCTTTTAGAACAGAGGTAAGGAGGAATTATTTTAGCAAGAGAGTAGTGAATCTGTGGAATGCTCTGCCACAGACTGCGGTGGAGGCCAAGTCCATTGGTATACTTAAAGCGGAAGTTGATCATTTCCTGATCGGTCAGGGCACCAAAGGATTTGGCGAGAAGGCAGGTGTATGACAGACATCCCACCTCTCCTGGAAGTTCTGGGAGTCTCCCACATATTAATAGTGGCTCCCTGATGCCCGCAAATTATATACAATATCCCGGAAATCAATTTTTTGAGAGCGAATGAGAGAGCAAGAGAGAGAGAGCGAGAGTGCGAGAGAGAGTGAGAGCAAGTGAGAGAGAGCGTGAGAGAGAGAGAGAGCGAGAGAGCGTGAAAGCGCGACATGTGTCATTCGCTCATTAGCATAGCTAACGTTAGTTAAACTAGCAGGCTAGCTGCTAAGAAGCTACTCTATTGCAGACATCCCACCTCTCCCGGAAGTTCCGGGAGTCTCCCGCAAATTGATGGTGCTACCTCCCTGAAATGAGTTTTTGCAGGGTGGGATGTCTGCAATGGGGTTGAGTGGAATCCGGGATCAGCCATGATGGAATGGTGGAGCAAACCTGATGGCTGAATGGCCTAATTCTGCTCCTATGTCTTATGGTCTTGTCCATGCCTCTCTCCTATGCTAAATGTGTGCGTGATTGTCAGACGGGGAAAGATCGGGTTTATGGCCGAAACTTGCTGATTTGTAAACAAGCAGAACCCTGGGTCTTTCCCCGCGTGTGCTACCTCGCCCGCTGACTGTTTACAGCATACTTCTATTCTTACTGGCTTCTGCAGGTGTTTGATATCCAGATTCATGCTATATACTTGTCCCTTTGCAATACTTCTCTTTCTCTCTTAGAATTAGGGGAGGTGAGACTAGCAACCTGAACAGGCGCATCCAGAGGTAACCCGCCTGAGCAACACCCTTCTCGGTGAAGTCTAGCCAGTGTGCCAGAGTCAAGGCAGTCTGTTTTGATACATACAGCTGGCTTGTAATACCCTCTGGTATTCTACACTTCAACCCTGGGAAGCAGATATGCTCTGTCCACTCTATCTATGTCAGCAATTTCCCTGCACAGATGTGAGACTCAATGGTCTATAGTTCTCAGGATTGTCCCTTGTTTCCTTCTTAAATAGAGGTACAATATTCACTCACTCACCAGTCCTCCAGGACCTTGCCTGTGGCCAGAGAGGACACAGGTAAGGATGCTGAGGATGTTCTACAAGTCTGTGATGGCCAGTGCTATCATGTTTGCTGTTGTGTGCTGGGGCAGCAGGCTGAGGGTAGCAGACACCAACAGAATCAACAAACTCATTCGTAAGGCCAGTGATGTTGTGGGGACGGAACTGGACTCTCTGACGGTGGTGTCTGAAAAGAGGATGCTGTCTAAGTTGCATGTCATCTTGGACAATGTCTCCCATCCACTACATAATGGACTGGTTGGGCACAGGAGTACATTCAGCCAGAGACTCATTCCACCGAGATGCAACACAGAGCGTCGTAGGAAGTCATTCCTGCCTGTGGCCATCAAACTTTACAACTCCTCCTTTGGAGGGTCAGACACCCTGAGCCAATAGGCTGGTCCTGGACTTATTTCATAATTTACTGGCATAACTTACATATTACTATTTAACTATTTATGGTTCTATTACTATTTATTATTTATGGTGCAACTGTAACAAAAAACAATTTCCCCCGGGATCAATAAAGTATGACTATGACTAGGTACTGCTCAAGGGCTCAGCAATCTCATTTCTTGCCTCCTTCAATAACCTGCGGCAAATCCCATCAGGCCCTGGGGATCATATCCGCGTCCTCACCGTCAATAGCAACAGAGAGCAATGCTGGCTTAGTCTTCCTAAAGGTCCATCACCATCTCCTTTGTCCTTACTGATGTTGAGCTGCAGACGATTCAGCTTGCACCATTTGACAAAGTCCCCCACCAGGGTCCTGTATTCATCCTCCCGACCCCTCTTGATACACCCAGCAACTGCTGAGTCATCAGAGAACTTCTGCAGATGACATGACTCAGTGTTGTATCTAAGGTCCAAAGTGTTCAGGGTAAACAGGAAGGGAGCCGAAACAGTCCCCTGTGGGGCCCCAGTGCTGCTTATAGCCACGTTATTCTGTGCTTTACCTCAAAATAAATATCGGCTTTCTTTGCCCAGAATATTATCGGTCCAGCTTTATTATTGTATATCGCTTTCAAAGCCTTCCATGATCTCCATTCTGCTCAATAACTGGATGTAACATATACCAGAGTAACTTCTGAAATGCCTGCTTCACTGCCGTTGCTACTGTGCGATCGAGAATCTCCGGAGACGAAGGCCCCAAATCCTCGGCTTTGCCTATTGCCTGTTGCCGGGGGCCAGGGTCGAAACGCTCGGCAGAGATGGTGCTCGGTGCTCGGTGTCGGAGAGCCGGTCGGAGGCTCGGAATTTTCGGACGGACTCGGAGTCCGACTGTGGTCAGATGCTTCCGGGAGGCATCGGCAAGTTGGCAGTGCTGGAAGTCTACCGTCTGCGTGAGATGATGGGACTTTCGAGAGACTTTGAGACTTTTACCGTGCCATGGTCTGCTCTTATCAAATTACGGTATTGCTTTGCGCTGTTGTAACTATATGTTATAATTATGTGGTTTTTGTTAGTTTTTAAGCCGGTTTGTCATGTGTTTCCGTGATATCATTCTGGAAAAACATTGTATCATTTCTTAATGCATGCATTACTAAATGACAATAAAAGAGGACTGGGTGTCCTCATAATCATAATCATAATAATAATTGCATTAATCTAGAATCACGAATCATTTATTATTGGGTTTGGTTCTTACATATTTACTGCCTGTTACGCCACTGGCATTTAGGACAGTGGGAGTCTACCATCTCTGTCTGTCCTTGGCCATCTTCTCTATTGTGCCCCAGGAGTGGTTCAGGGTCCTCATTTCTGCCTCTGTAGTACCGTGTCGAGTTGTCTTCGTCTGCTGCAGTTCCTCTCTCCTTCAGGGGTCAAATGAAGAGGCCTCACTTCTCATCACGTGCCCAATCCATCTCCAACGTTTCCTTATGATCATTGTAACCATGGTGACACTGAAGGAGTAGGGCATGGTCGGAGATCGTTCTTGGCCAGAAAACACGGAGGATCTTCCGAAAGGCTCATGGTGTGGAATGACGACAGCTTGGCAAGGTCGTTCTCTGTCACGCGCCAGATTACTGACCCATACAAGAGTGCGGACAGAACACAGCTCTGGTACGCTGTACTTGGTTGATCCCCAATGTTGCCCATTAACCTGAAAATATTTCTAGCCTCGTTGAGTCTGCACTGAATGTCGTCCTTGGTCCCACCATCCGGCTGAAAGATGCCGCCCAGGTGGGTGAATCTGCCAGTGCTGGGTAAGTTGGTGCCACACACCTTGACGGGAGGAGGAGGCTCTATGGTGAGGGTCACGGTCTCAGTCTTTCTCTGACTGGCTCTGAGTCCAACCTGACCACCAGTGGTACACAGGCACTGAGTTTTCTCTTGCATGTGCTGGTGTGTGTGCGTTCAGCTCAGGTTGCCTCATTATAGGAAGGATGTGGAAGCTTTAGAGAGGGTGCAGAAGGATTTACAGGACACTGCCTGGATTAGAGAGCATGTCTTAGGGGGATAGGTTGAGCGAGCTAGGGCTTTTCTCTTTGGAGTGAAGGAGGGTAAGAGGCGACTTCATGGAGGTGTACAAGATGATCAAAGGATTGATAGAGTGGACCCTTTTTCTCAGAGTGGAAATGGCTAATCCGAGAGGGAATAATTTTAAAGTGAGTCGGGGAAGCTTAGGGGAGATGTTGGAGGTAGGTTTTTCAGACAGAGTGGTCGGCGTCTTGAACTTACTGTTAGGTTGGTGGTGGTTGATGCTGATACAATAAAGACATTTAAGAGCTCAGGATCAGATTCAGGTTTAATTTCACTGGCATATGCCGTGAAAGTTGTACAATGCAATATATAATGATAGGAAAAAAATAGGAATTAGAGTAAGCAATTAGAGAAGATGGCGGCGCAACGCAGCGCGCGGCCGCTCCGGATTGATATTGTATTTGTGAACTAGGATGCCGCGCACAATCCTGATTTGATGGAGACAGACATGAGAAGCACGGAGGAACATCTGGAGAAACCTCTGAAATGCCCGCTTCGCTGCCGCTGTTACTGTGCGATCGAGAATCTCCGGAGGGGAAGGCCCCAAATCCTCGGCTTTGCCTATTGCCTGTTGCTGGGGCCGGGGTCGAAGCGCTTAGCAGAGATGGTGCTCGGTGTCGGAGGGCTGGTCGGAGGCTCGATGTTTTCGGACGGACTCAAGAGTCGGCTGTGGTCGGGTGCTTCCAGGTGCTGCATCGGCAAGTTTGCGGCGCTGGAAGCTCATGGCAGGGAGTGTTTCTCCCTTCTACCGTCTGTGTGAGATGATGGGACTTTCGAGAGACTTCGAGACTTTTTTTGTACCGTGCCCATGGCCTGTTCTTCATCAAATTATGGTATTGCTTGCATTGTTGTAACTATATGTTATAATTATGTGGTTTTTGTCAGTTTTTTTTAGTCTTGGTTTCTCTTGTGCTTCTGTGATATCATTCTGGAGGAACAAATTGTATCATTTCTTAATGCATGCATTACTAAATGACAATAAAAGAGGACTGCGTGTCCTCATAATCTAATCTAATCTAAGTATATGTGGCGCTGTTTGGCATCCGTCTGTCTCGAAGGACAATGGGTGATGTTGATCATCATCACAAGCCTGGGCGGAAGGTATGGAGATCCTGAGATGCCCAGTTGTCAAGGTCCCCCTCTCAGCCTCACCAGTGTAGTCCAAAGGAAAGCTTATGAAGCAATACGTTTGGCACCAGCTTGGCTGCAGGAGCTGCTGGGAGGATGTTCAATGACTTCTGGCCGCCTTAGGGGCTCCACTCTGGATTTGCTGTCTGGGTTTACTCCTGTAGCCTTCGTCTCTCCTGAGGCTGCCCACAAGGCAGTGAGGCTATTTATATTTATATAATTAAATAATTAAATTAAATAAGTCGTGCAAAAATTTTTTTTAAGTATTGAGGTAGTGTTCATGGGTTCAATGTCCAATCAGAAATCGGATGGCAGAGAGAAAGAAGCTCTCGTGAATCACTGAGGCTCCTGTACCTCCTTCCTGATGGTAGCAATGAGAAGAGGACATGTCCTGGGTGATGGGGGTCCTTAATGATGGTCGGCCCATTGCTCCTCGATGAGGCACACAGGTGAAATAAAACAGGAGGACCGTGTGGGAGGGAATCACTAGGTCGGTCCTAGAGTGGGTTAAAAGGTTGGAACTCCGCCATGCACGGTCGCAAGCCCGGCTGTGAAATGAGGAGCGTTGGGTATGGGGATAGCAGGACGTCCTGTAAAAACCCCGAGCTACAGAAATTCCAACAGAAGCTCCAAACTCCTCATCGCTGCGAAGATCCAAAGTCCTCATCCAAGGGAGAGGAGGAATCTTCGCTGGAAGATGTATGAAATTGCGTGGTGAAAGCAGATGCCACAGGGAACATCCAGGGCTGACGGGCCCCTGCTGTGCTTGTTCTATGTTCTATTTTAATCCAGGCATTTCAACAAGGGAAGAGTGAAGAGATATGACAACAGCTCCACCAAAATGGCAAGGAGCACGTTTGTGCCTTATTTTCACCCCGGCTACAATGAATGATGTGTTCAGTCAGACACAGCAACATAACAGCCCTGGGGCTTAAACAAGCTGTGCGCCTTTGTTCCACACCAGCAATTATGTGCATAGCATTATCTCGTAAAAGGTAAATATTTTGTAACTGCAAATCTAGTTCGCAATGAAAACACGAAATGAAACTGCGGACCACCGCCGCCGAGCTCCCGTTTGCCTTTTTCACCTTCTTGAGCGTATTTAAAATCCAAGAGCAGAGGACGAAAGAGCCTTGCCCCAGGGCTGACCCCGGCGACATTAGGCAGGGGTGTGACAGCTGGGAAAAAGGCACCTTATCCCTCAAACTGACAGGTTTGGATAGATTCCATGCCCCCTATGTGTCATTCTGAAGAAAGAGCTCTCACATAATGGATGGCTGTGTGTGTGTGTGTGTGTGTGTGTGTGTGTGTGTGTGTGAACAGTTCTCGCTGAGACGACAATATGAACAGATACAGAATGGACAGAGTCACTCAAGGGCGACGTAGGCCTCTGGCCTGTCGCAAGTAAAAGAGACCATTATTCCTGAAACACTGCCTTCTGTACCTCGATGCAAGATCACTCCCTGAAGTGGCTGCAAATGTATTTTCATTGTGCCGACCGTCGGCGCGGCTGGAGCATCGTTTATGAATTAGCTGGAGGTTGTCGAGGTAGGGAGGAGTCAGCTGGGCGAGAGGTGGTGGGGGGGGGTGGGGAATTAGCCACAGACCTCACTTCGCTTTGTTAACTCGTGACTCCTGCTGGCAGATTGTGTCTGCAACTGTTTGTGTATATTTATGCAGCTGTGCGTAGGGCGTATCGAGGCATGTGGGTGGGGTTTGTGTCTGTACAGAACGTGTGCATGAGTGTGTGTGTTTGCTTGTGTTCACGTGTGTGTGTTTGTGTGTGTCAGTGTGTGCAGCTGTACGTTTGTGTTAGGGGTGTGTGTGTGTGTGTGTGTGTGTGTGAATGTGTGTATGTGTTATTGTGTGTGCGTTTTTGTGTATGAATGTGTATGTGTATGTCTATATATATGCACATATATACACACACACACACACACACACACACACACACACGAGGGGTGACCGATAAAGTTCGCGGCCTAAGGTAGAAGGAGTCAATTTTAGAAAACCCAGCACATTTATTTTTCAGCATAGTCCCCTCCTACATGTACACACTTAGTCCAGCGGTCGTGGAGCATACGGATCCCTTCTTTGTAGAAGTAGTCCACTGCAGGGGTGATTGATAAGTTTGTGGCCTGACATAGAAAGAGATGAGTTATTAACTTCAAACTTTCTGCATTATCACTCAAAGAGTTGAACTGCATGTGTATGTAACAAGAGCGTCTTGGACCTCCAGGTGGTCCACAGCAGAGGCGATTGATAAGTTTGTGGCCTAAGGTAGAAGGAGATAAGTTCTACAGCTCTCGTTACATGCACGTGCACTTCAACTCTTTGAGTGAAAATGCAGAAAGTTTGAAGTTTCTCCCTGCTGTGGACCACTTTCTGGAGGTCCAAAGCACCGACTTCTACAAAGAAGGGATCCGTATGCTCCACGATCGCTGGACTAAGTGTGGAAATGGAAGAAAAATAAATGTGCTAGGTTTTCAAAAATTGACTCCTTCCACCTTAGGCCATGAACTTATCAATCACCCTGTATGTGTGTGTGTTTTTTTGTGTGTGTGTGTGTGCGTGCGTGCGTGTGTGTGCGTGCGTGTGTGTGTCTGTCTGTCTGTGTGTTTGTGGTGTGTATGGAAAATAAAACCGATCTTTAATCTCTGCTTTTAACACCATCATCCCCTCAAAACTAATCAGTTAACTCCACGACCTGAGCCTCAATACTCCCTTGTTCAATTGGATCCCGGATTTCCTCACTTGTAGACCCCTGTCAGTTCAGAATGGCAGAAACATCTCCATAATCTCCATCAGGGATGTGTACTTGGCCCCTGCTCTACTCGCTTTACACCTATGACTGTGTGACTAAGCACAGCTCCAACACCATATACAAGTTTGCTGACAACACCACTGTTGTGGGCTGTATCAAAGGTGGTGATGAATCAGCAAACAGGAGGGAGATTGAAAACTTGGCTAAGTGCTGTAATAACAACAACCTCTCACTCAATGTCAATAAGACCAAGGAACTAATTGTAGACTTCAGGAGAGGGAAACCAGCGGTCCATGAGCCAGTAATCATCGGAGGATCGGAGGTGGAGAGGGTCAGTAACTTCAAATTCCTGGGTGTCACTGTCTCAGAGGACCTGTCCTGGACCCGTCATATAAATATAATTGTGAAGAAAGCACGACAGCACCTCCACTTCCTCAGGAGACTGCGGACATTTGGCACGTAACTGAAAAACTTGCCAAACTTCTAGAGATGTGTGGAGGGAAGTGTGCTGACTGGCTGCATTCGGCCCTGTATGTCATAGGCAAAACCCTCCCAACCATTGAGCACATCTACATGAAACACTGTCGTAGAAAAGCATTATGCATCATCAGAGACCCCACCACCCAGGCCATGCTCTTTCTTCGCCGCTGCCGTCAGGTAGAAGGTACAAGAGCCTCAGGACTCACACCACCAGGTTCAAGAACAGTCACTACCCCTCAACCATCAGGCTCTTGAACAAAAGGGGATAGCTACACTCAGTAAAGGACTTGTTTATCTTGTTATTTAATGTTCGTTATTTATTGCTATTTATTTATTATCTCTGTTGGCTTTGGCCAAGTGGTTAAGGCATTCGTCTAGTGATTTGAAGGTTGCTAGTTCGAGCCTTGGCTGAGGCAGCATGTGTGTCCTTGAACAAGGCACTTAACCACACACTGCTCTGCGACGACACCGGTGCCAAGCTGTATTGGCCCTAGTGTCCTTCCCTTGGACAGCATCGGTGTCGTGGAGAGGAGAGACTTGCAGCATGGGCAACTGCCGGTCTTCCATATAACCTTGCCCAGGGCTGCGCCCTGGAAACCTTCCAAGGCGCAAATCCATGGTCTCATGAGACTAAAGGATGCCTATATATAATAATAATTTATTATCTGCATTTGCAGTTTGTTTACAGTTTACAGTTCCTGATGTTTACAGATCCTGTTTACAGTTACTGTTCTATAGATTTGCTAAGTATGTCTGCAGAAAAAGAATCTCAGGGTTGTACGTAGTGACATGTATGTACTCTGATAATAAATTTTACTTTTAATTTTTGAACTTTAACAAGGGAAAGCACCACGATCAGAAATGGAATTATATACAATCACCTACCTTCAGGGGAAGGCAGTAACTTCTCCCAGACCAACACACAAAACGCTGGAGGAACTCAGCAGGTCAGCAAGCATATATAGAGGGGAATATACAGTCAACATTTCAGGCTGAGACTGGAAATAAAGGGGGAAGAATCTAGAATAAGAAGGTGGGAAGTGGGGAAGGAGTACAAACTGGCCGGTGGGACCAGGTGAGGATGGGGGAGAGGAAGGTGGATGGGGAGGGGTGGATAAAGTGAGAAGCTGGGAGGGGATAGGTGGAAAAGGTAAAGGGCTGAACAAGAAGGAATCTGATAGGAGCAGAGAGGACCATGGGAGAAAGTGGAGGAAGAGGAGGGGCACCAGATGGAGGTGATTGACAGGTGGCCATAAGACCATAAGACATAGGAGCAGAATTAGGCCATTTGGCCCATTGGGCCTGCTCCGACATTCGATCATGGCTAATCCTCTTTCTTTTTTCTCCTCCTCAACCCCAGTTCCCGGCCTTCTCCCCATAACCTTTGATGCCATGTCTAATCAAGAACCTATCAATCTCTGCCTTAAATACACCCAACGACCTGGCCTCCACAGCTGCATGTGGCAACAAATCCCACAAATACACCACCCTTTGGCTAAAGAAATTTCTCTGCATCTCTGTTTTGAAAGGGCGCCCCTCTATCCTGAGGCTGTGCCCTCTTGTCCTAGACTCTTCCACCATGAGAAACAACCTTTCCACATCTACTCTGTCTAGACGTTTCAACATTCGAAAAGTTTCAATGAGATCCCCCCTCATCCTTCTGAATTCCAGCGAGTACAGACCCAGAGCCATCGAACGTTCCTCGTATGATAACCTTTTCATTCCTCGAATCATCTTTGTGAATCTCCTCTGTACCCTCTCCAACGCCAGCACATCTTTTCTAAGATGCGGGACCCAAAGCTGTTCACAATATGCAAGGTGAGGCCTCTCTAATGCCTTATAAAGCCTCAGCATCACATCCCTGCTCTTGTATTCTAGACCTCTTGAAATGAATGCTAACATTGCATTTGTCTTCCTCACCACCAGCTCAGCCTGCAAGTTAACCTTTAGTTTGTTCTGTACAAGGACTCCCAAGTCCCTTTGCATCTCCGAATTTTGGATTTTCTCCCCTGATGAGAATGAGAATCAAAATCAGTTTTAATATCATTGGCAAGGAGATAAGGTGGGAGAGGAAAAGGGGATGGGAAATGGTGAAGGGGGGGTGGGGACATTACCGGAAGTCCGAGAAATTGGTTAAGGCTACCCAAACGGAATATAGGGTGTTGTTCTTCCAACCTAAGTGTGGCCTCATCACGACAGCAGAGGAGGCCATGGATGGACATGTCGGAATGGGAAGTGGAATTAGAACAGGTGGCCACTAGGAGATACTGCTTTTTCTGGCGGACGGAGCGTAGGTGCTCGGCAACTAGAGGTCATGGGTTAAGGGTGGAAGGTGAAATATTTAAGGGGAACTTGAGGGGAAACTTCTTCACGCAGGGGTTGGCGAGAGTGTGGAATGAGCAGCCAGCGCAAGCAGCGGATGTGGTTTCGATTTCAACATTTAGGAGAAGTTTGGATAGGCACATGGATGGGAGGTGTATGGAGGTCCGGGTGCTGATCGGTGGGACTAGGCTCGGCATGGACTAGATGGGCCAAAGGATCTCCAGTGCTGTCGTTTTCTATGACTCTCTGATTCTATGGTCCTTGAACACTCCCGCCAGTTGCTTGGCACAGGTTTTCAGTGCCCTACCAGGTACACAATATGTCACAACCCCGGACTCTGCCACGGGGTCTGGGCACCCTCGCAGCTAGACTGCGGATCGGAATTGGCGATCATGCTCTCGAGAATGCACATCCCAGCTAACTCGCGTTTCATTGTAGCCCCATTTAACTCCCTTCCTCTCGTTTCAGTCTTGTTAGGCCTTGACCATAAGCATAGCAGCGTTCAATGCCCCCCGCTTACTTTTGTCCTTGTTCTGGGAAAGAAGAATACGGTTCAGATTGATGCTGTGAAGGAGCGTTATTTATTTAGTGTTGAGTTTCTGCTTCTAAGCTGCAGCGCTGGCATCAGCTTTCAGTTTGAGAGCTTTAGTTAATGGCTCTGTCCTTTTCCCTTTAACTCTGCACAGTTATTAAGGACCTCCAGCACCCAGGGCATGCCCTTTTCTCACTGTTACCATCAGGTAGGAGATACAGAAGCCTGAAGGCACACACTCAGTGATTCAGGAACAGCCTCTTCCCCCCTGCCATCCGATTCCTAAATGGACATTGAAGCTTTGGACAATACCACACTTTTTAAAAAATATACAGTATTTCTGTTTTTGCACTTTTAAAGAATCTATTCAATATACATAATTGATTTACTTGTTTATTTATTATTATTATTATGTTTTATTTTATTTATTATATATTTTTTTTCTGCTGGATTATGTATTGCATTGAACTGCTGCTGCTAAGTTAACAAATTTCACGTCACATGCCAGTGATAATAAACCTGATTCTGATTCAGTTCTTATTAAAAATCAGTGCACTGTTCATCCGCTTCAGTGTCATCACCGCACATCCCTGTCAGCATCAGGGCCTGGTGCATTGCGAGGTTTCACCCTCTTGAAAGATGGTCTGACATCGGCCGCCAAGACGGAGATCACAGGGTCACCAGGTGCTCCACACAGGTGTAGTTTTATTCTCCCTTTCAACTCGTGCATAAAAGGTGTTGACCTCACCTGGGAGTGAAACATCACGGCTATTCATGATGCTAGGATTTGCCTTGTAGGAAGTAATGGCCTGCAAACCCTGCCACAGCTGACGTGCATCTTCAAACTTCATCCAAATCATTGACATACAACGTGAAAAGAAGTGATCCCATCACCGACCCCTGCGGCACATCACTAGACACCGGCAGCCAACCAGAAAAGGCTCCCTTTGTTCACACTCTTTGCCTCCTGCCAGTCAGCCAATATACTTTCGATGCTCGAAGTTTTCCTGTAATACCACTGGCTCTTAGCTTGTTAAGCAACCTCAGGTGCAGCATCTTGTCAAAGGCCTTCTGAAAATTCAAATAAACAACATCTACTGACTCTCCTTTGTCTATTCTGCCCGTTATTTCCTCAAAGAATTCCAGCAGGCTTGTCAGGCAAGATATCCCCTTTCAAGCTGACTTTTGCCTATTTTATCATGTGCCTCCAAGTAATCTGAAACCTCATCCTTATAATCTGAAACCTCATCCTTAATAATAGACTCCAACATCTTGCCAACCACAGAAGTCAGGCTAACAGGCATATAATTTCCGCTCTTCTGCCTCCCTCCCTTCTTAAAGGGTGGAGTGACATTTGCAATTTTCCAGTCCTCAGAGACCATTCTAGAATCTAGTGATTCTGTAAGGATAATTACTAATGCCACCAGAATCTCTTCAGCTATCCCTTTCAGAACCCTGGGGTGTAGCCCATCTAGTCCAGGTGACCTATATACCTTCAGACCTTTCAGCTTCCCAAGCACCTTCTCCTTAGTAATAGCAATGACACCCACCTCTCCCACCAACACTCTCACATTTCTGGCATTCTGTGGCAGTCTTCCACAGTGAAGACTGATGCAAAATAGTTAATAAGTTCCTCCCCCATTTCTTTGTCCCCCATTACTCTCTCTCCAGTGTCTTTTTCCAGTGGACCAATTCTTGCCCCTCTTTTACACTTTATATATCTGAAAAAAACATTTTGTTTCCTCTTTCATATTATTGGTTAGCTTATGTTTGCATTCCATCCCTTCTCTCCCTATGGCTTTTGACTTGCCTTCAGTTGGTTTTTAAAAGCTTCCCAATCCTCTACTTTTCTACCAATTTTTGTTGTATTATATGCCCGCTCTTTTGCTTTTTGCTGTCTTTGACTTCCCTTGTCAGCCACGGTTGCCTCAACCTCCCTTCAGAATACTTATTCATCTTTGGGATGTATCTTCCCTGTGTCTTCCGAATTTCCCCCATAAACACCAATCATTGCTGATCTGCCTTCATCCCTGCTAATGTTCCCTTCCAATCTATTTTGGCCGACTCCTCTCTCATGCCTCTGAAATTCCCTTTACTCCATTGTAAGACAAATGTATTCTATTTTATCTTCTTCTCAAACTGCAGGATGAATCCTATCACAATATGATCACTGCTTCCGAAGGGTTCCAAATCATAGCTGGGTCATTAGAAAACACCCAATCCAGAACTGCCATTCACCTAGTGGACTCAACCACAATCTGCACTAAAAGGCAATCTCGTAGACCTACTACAAATTCCCTCTCTTGGGATCCAGCATCAACCTGATTTTCCCGATCTACTTGCATATTGAAATGCCCCATGATTATCACAACATTGCCCTTTTTGACAAGGCTTTTCTATCTCTTGTTGTAATTTGTAGTCCACATCATGGCTTCGATTCAGGGGTCTGTACATAACTCTCATAGGGGTCTTTTTACCCTTGTGCTTTCTTAAATCTACCCACAAGGATCCTACACCTTCTGATCCTATGTCACCTCTTTCCAAGGATTTGGTTTCATTTTTTACTAACAGAGCCACCCTACCTCTGCCTGGCTGCCTGTCCTTTTGATACAGTGTGTATCTATCCTTGGATTTAAATCTCCCTACTATGATCTTCTTTCAGTTGCGACTCAGAGGTGCCTACAATATCAGACCTACCGATCCCTAACTGCACTACAAGATCATCTACCTTATTCTGTATATCGAGTGCATTCAAATATAACACTTTCGGTCCTCTATTCATCACGCTTTTTGATTTTGGCCCCCCGTTACACTTTAATTCATTGCACCGATTGCAATTTTGCCCTATCATCTGCCTGTCCTTCCTGACAGTCTCACTACACACTGCATTTAGTTGTACACCAACAGCCCCATCCTCAGCCCAAGCACTCTGATTCCCACCCCACTGCCAAATTAGTTTATGCACTCCCCAACAGCTTAAGCAAACCTTCCTGCGAGGATATTGGTCCACCTTGGGTTCAGGTGTAACCCATCCATACCTTTCCTAGTAGAGATCCCAATAAACCAGAAACCTGAGACCCTACCCCCTGCACCAGTTCCTCCCACGCATTCATCTGCCAAATCATCCTGTTCTTACCCTCACTGGCACGTGGCAGAGGCAGCAATCCAGAGATTACTACTCTGGAGGTCCTGCTTTTCAGCCTTCTGCCTAACCCTATATTCTCTCTTCAGGACCTCCTCCCGTTTCCTACCTTTGTCTTTGATACCTATACGTACGACGACTTCCTGCTGTTCACCCTTTAGAATGCTGTGGAGTCTATCCAAGGTATCCCTGACCCTGGCACCTGCGAGGCAAAATACCATCCTGTTGCCTCTTTCACACCCACAGAATCTGCTTTCTGCTCCTCCAATTACAAATCCCCTATCATCACTGCGCTCCTCTTTCCTTCCTTCCCTTCTGAGCCACAGATCCAGATTCTGTACCCGACCCGATTGCTGCAACTTCCCCTGGGAAAAAAATGCAAAGCGGTATACTTATTATTGAGGGGAATGTCCATGGGAGTACTCTTCACTGGCTGCCTATTCACCTTCCCTCTCCTGACAGTCACCCAGATATCCGCCTCCTGCAACTTAGGGGTGACTACCTCCCCATAGCTTTTATCTATCACCTCTTCATTCTCCTGTGTGAGCCAAAGGTCATCCAGCTACAACTCCAGTTCCTTAAGTGGTCTATAGAGAGCTGTAGCTCTATGCTCTTCGTGCAGATGTAGTTATCAGGGAGGCAGGAGGTCGCCAAGGGATCCCACATCCCAGACAAAGAACATACCACTACCTCTAGATCTATTCTCAGCGCACTAGCAATGTACTACCAGAGGAAAAAAAACTTACTAGAAACTCAGTTTGAACCTCTGCCTGTGCTTCCCCAAGCCCATTCTTGCCTAAGCCTGTTGAGCCATAGCTGGACCACTCTAACACAGGCCCACTCTGAAAATGGCCACTCCACTTACACCTCCTTTCTTTTTATTGGTCTCGCCCACTGAAAGAAAGCTTTCCAAACTGTGCACTGCATCACCAACGAACAACCTCTCGCCCTGATTTCAGTCCGCAGAAAGGTAAGAAAAGGTGAAAGAACATTAAGTAATTCTTAGAGTCTTGGAATTTAGATTTAAAAGAGTAGAATGATTATAATTCAGCATCTGCAGGGAGGAGCCTGCAGTGAGTCATGATTCAGGTGTTATAATGCATCTTACTGGCTCCCAGTTTAACATCAGAATCAACTTTATTACCACAGACATGTCATGAAATTTGTTGTTTTGTGACAGCAGTACAGAGCAATACATAAAATATGCTATAAATTATCATAAGAAATATATTTAAAATTAAATAAGTAGCAGTATAAGTATATAAAGTTCAAAGTAAATTTATTATCAGAGTACACATATGTCACCGTATACTACCCTGAGATTCATTTTCTTGCAGGCATACTCAATAAATCCATTATGGAATAATAACCATAATAGAATCAATGAAAGATCACTCCATCTTGGGCGTTCAACTAGCATGCAAAAGACAACAAACCGTGCAATACATACAGAAGAAAAATAACAAATTAATAAGCAATAAATATCGGGAACATCAGATGAAGTGTCTTTGAAAATGAGTCCATCGGTTGTGGGAACATTTCAATGATCAGCAGGTCCTCCAAAATAATAACATCAGGGAATTTAATGATGCTGATCCTCTCCGCCTTTGATGAGGACTGGATCATAGACCTCTGGTTTTCTCCTCTTGAAGTCAATAATCAGCTCCTTGGTCTTGCTGACACTGAGTGAGAGGTTGTTGTTATGGCACCACTCAGCTAGGTTTTCAATCTCCCTGCTACGTGCTGATTCATCACCACCTCTGATTCAGCCCATGGCAGTGGTGTCATCGGCAAACTTAAAATCTGGCATTGGAGCAGTCTTGCCGTATAAGGCGAGCAGAGCAGGGGGCTAAGCACACAGCCTTGTGGTGCACCCGTGCTGATGGAGATTGTGGAGGTCACGTTGGTGCCAATCTGAACTGACTGGGCTCAGCAAGTGAGGAAATCGAGGATCCAATTGCACAAGGAAGTACTGAGGCCGAGGTCTTGGGGCTTATCGATTAGTTTTGAGAGGATGATGGTACTGTATTGAATGCCCAGCTGTAGTCAATAAGGAGCATCCTGATGTAAGCATCTTTGCTCTCCAGATGATTCAAAAGAAGATTCAAGATTGTTTAATGTCATTTCCAGTACACAAGGGTAAAGCAGAACAAAATAATTATTACTCCTTATCTGAGGCAGCATAAAAAAAAGGTAAAAAACACAATAATAAAAAGCACATTAAATATACGTAAATACAGTAAGTTTATTCATTATGTGCCGTGTCATATGATGCGGGCAATCATGGTCTTTCCATGACAAATTTTGGCAATTTCTTCTATGGAAGCGGTTTGCCATTGTCTTCTTCTGGACAGTGTCTTTACAAGATGGGTACCCCCGCCCCAGTCATTATCAATACCCTTCAGAGATTGTCTGCTTGGTGTCAGCGCACGCATAACCAGGACTCGTGATATGCACCAGCTGCTCATACGACCATCCACCACCTGCTCCCATGGCTTCACGTGACCCTGATCGGGGGCTAAGCAGGTGCCACACCTTGCCCAAGGGCGACCTGCAGGCTGGTGGAGGGAAGGAGCACCTTACACCTCCTTTGGTAGAGAAAATATCTCCAACCAGCCACCCGCATTCTCATCTGCACACATGGGTACCAAAACTGACACACAAAATGCTGGAGGAACTCAGCAGGCCAGGCAGTGTCTATGGAAAAAAAGTATGGTCCTGCAGAAGGGTCTCGGCCCGAAGCGTCGACTATACTTTGTTCCATAGATGCTGCCTGGCCTGCTGAGTTCCTCTAGCATTTTGTGTATGTTGCTTGGATTTCCAGCATCTGCAGATTTTCTCTTGTTTGGGTACCAAAACTGATCTTATTTGGAAATTATATTTCTATTTTCCTCTACAGTTCAAATCTGCTTTAAACCAAAAGAAATCACAACTTTGAAATGCAACATGTAGGCAACACACACAACATGCTGAAGGAACTCAGCAGGCCAAGGCAGCAACTACGGAAAAAAAGCACAGTCGACGTTTCTGGCCGAGACCCTTTGAAACAGCCCAAAACGTTGGTTGTGTTTTTTTTTCCCATAGTTGCTGCCTGACCTGCTGAGTTCCTCCAGCATTGTGTTGTGTGTTGCTCGGATTTCCAGCATCTGCAGAATCTCTCCTGTTTGAAATGGAACATGTAATGTCAGATAGGTTGCACCGTTTTCAATAGGTTCATTCATAGGTCACTCATTCTTCTAAACTTCAAAGTACAGGCCCAGAGCCATCAAACGCCCCTCCTGAGGCTGGGATTAAGTAGGAAGAAGAGGCAGGTGGATGCAGCTGAGGTGCACACAGCACACAGGATCTGATGGTTTGGGGCGGTGCGGTGAGCCGCCCTTTGCCCCATGGAATATTGGACAGAGGTCAGGTCACCACCCCTCCCCTGTGGCAATTCTTAACCTCCCCTCCCATTTTGGGTAATTCCGCGTATCTTCTCCGCTGAATTTGTGGGCTTTCTGTCGCTGCAGCGTTTAGCTTGGAGCTCTTTGTGCAACTAATCAGTCCTGATGAATGATCTCCGCCAGAAACGTCGACTGTTCACTCTTTTCCACGGATGCTGCCTGGCCTGCAGAGTTCCCCCAGCATTTTGTGTGTGTGTGTTGGTTGCATTTCCAGCATCTGCAGATCTTCCCTCGGTTGCTCTTAGTGTACAGCTGTGATTTGCAGAGACCCCAGGGAGAGAGAGAGGGAGAGGGAGAGACAGGGGGAGGGAGGGGGGAGAGAGGGAGAGAGGGGGAGAGGGGGAGGGGGAGAGGGGGAGAGGGGGAGAGGGAGAGGGAGAGGGAGAGGGAGAGGGAGAGGGAGAGGGAGAGGGGGAGAGGGGGAGAGGGGGAGAGGGAGAGGGAGAGGGAGAGGGAGAGGGAGAGGGAGAGGGAGAGGGAGAGGGAGAGGGAGAGGGGGAGAGGGAGAGGGAGAGGGAGAGGGAGAGGGAGAGGGAGAGGGGGAGAGGAAGAGAGAGGGGAGAGGGAGGGAGAGGGAGGGAGAGGGAGAGGGAGAGGGAGGGGGAGAGGGAGGGGGAGGGGGAGGGGGAGGGGTAGGGGGAGAGGGAGGGAGAGGGAGGGAGAGGGAGGGGGAGAGGGAGAGGGAGAGGGAGGGGGAGGGGGAGGGGAGGGGGAGAGAGGGAGGTTGGGGGAGAGAGAGAGAAGCGAACCGCTCGCACACACTCGATCTCTCTCTTTGAAGTTGCTGCACAGATAACTATCAGGGGAGACGAGGAGTGCAATGGGAGGGGCGCTTCTGCACCGGCCGATCAAAGGCTCTCTCTATCTCTCGCTGGGCTGCAATGCAGACTCCCCCCACCCCACCCCACCCTTGCCCTCATCCCCCACCCCCACCCCACAGCCTCCTCTTTCAGTCTTGCCCGCATGATTTGAATTTCACTGCAATTCCATCACTACAGCGCGTTGTCAAGGCAACCCCGGGGTGGTGAAATAAAAGGCCCCGGGCGCCTGGGAGCGGTCAAAACGGCGGCGCTCTGACCGCCACCCCCACCCCAGCTGGTCTCACTCTCTCCCCCGGCTCCCCCTTCAGAGCGTTTCACATCCCGAACCGCCGGGAAGGAAATGCTGAACACCTTCGAACGTCCATCGGAGGCAAAACGTGCTCTTCACGGGTGCAAGGCGCTCGCCTGCTGCCGATCCGATTAGGTTAAATCCACAACCCGATACTCGGGGTACAAGTCCCACCTCGGCCGCAGGCCCCTTAACGGCGGGCAGTTTCAATCCACAGACACCAGAGAGTCGGCGGAATCCGGAGCGACACACACACACACAACTCAGCAGGCCCAGGCAGCATCTGTGGAAGGGAGTGAACAGTCGACATTTTCCGGGCCGAGACCCTTCATCGGGGCTGATAAATATACACAGCCCCGTGTGTTTGACTAGCTCGGTCCCTCGGGTTTGTTAGCCAAGCTAAGCTTTCTGACCTGGTCCCTGGTACAGCTGTGGTGCTTTTTGCCGAGATTGGGTTCTGAGGGACGTGACAGGTCGAAGCCACATCAACACCAGTAGTGACCTCTCGGGGCGAGGTAATCCCGGTCCTTGAAATTTACCGGCCACTCCTCGCCATCTCCGGTCACACCGCTGTGGTTGGCGGAGTCACGGATGGAGATGAGGCAACACGAGATTCTGCAGATGCTGGAGATCAGGAGAGACGCACAAAATGCTGGAGGAACTCAGCCGGTCAGGCAGCATCCCTGGAGGGGAATAAACAGTCGAAGTTTCGGACCGAGGTCCTTCATTCAGTCCTGATGACATTTGGGGCCGATACCCTTCAATTCAGTCTTGAAGGGTCCCGGCCTGAAACGTCAACTGTTTATTCCCCCTCCATCTCTCCCTCTCCCTCCTATCACCTACCAGCTCGCCTTTTTCTCCTACCCCCCACCACCTTTTTATTCTGGCATCCTCCCCATTCCTTCTCAGTCCTGAAGAAGGGGTTTGGCCTGAATCGTCACAGCTTTTTATTTATTTCCATGGGTGCTGCCTGACCTGCCGAATTCCTCCAGCATTTTGTGCGCATTGCTTTGGATTTCCAGCATCCGCAGAATTTTTCATGTTTGTGATTTACGACATAAACTACTCCTCCACAATCAGGCTCTTCAATAAAAGGGAATGACTGTACTCAACTTCACTTCCCCCATCATTGAGGTGTTCCCACAACCAGTGATCTCACTTTAAGGACTCTATCTCATTATCTTATGTTCTCGTTATTTATTGCTATTTATTTATATTTGCATTTGCACAGTTTGTTGTCTTCTGCACTCTGGTTGATCTTTCATTGATCCTGTTCTAGCAGGGGTTCCCAATCTTTTCTATACTGTGGACCAATAATATTAAACAAGGGGTCCATTGGACGCAAACACGAGGAAACCTACCACTGGACGCTAGGTTGGGAATCACTGTGTTATATTTAATATTCTATAGATTTGCTGAGTATGCCCACGAGAAGATGAATCTCAGGGTTGTATATGGTGACATGTATGTAAATTTACTTTGAACTTTTGAACAAAAAAGTCTGCAGATGCTGGAGAAGGGTCTCTGCCTGAAATGCCAACTGTTTATTCGGTTCCATAGATGCTGCCTGACCTGCTGAGTTCCTCCAGCATTTTGTGTGTGTCGCTAAGACCTAGAACAGTTTTCATCAGAGAGGAAAAGATATGCCACCAGAACGAGGCTAATCTTTCTTCCCACTTTATTCTCCCTGATCGTAATCCCGTCTTCGTGCTGGACTTTGCCCTTCATCGAAAGGGTCCCTGACAGCAGCTGGAGTATGGTGGAGAGAGTTACGGTCGCAGCCTGGAGATTTCTCTGCAGCTTCAGCAGACTGTAAACACCAACAGCCACATCTTCCACTGCCAAGATTTTGGATTCTGTCAGCTGCAGCCTCCTTGCCAGCCTGTCCTGTGCCACCATTACTCTGCGCAGACGGTGAACTTCCCCCTCGCTGACACAGCTCGTGCTGCCCTGAAATCTGTAAACTTCTTATAGAAGATCAGTAAACTTCATATTGAACATCTGTAGAGTATTGAAACACATAAATCCCTCCTTCATAATTATACAACTCAATGTAGACACTTCATTACTGATGTGGAAGAGACAACCTTTATCTCCCTTATGTTATTTCATGTGACACATTATACTCTAAAAAAGTTTCCCATTTTTTCACTGACCCAAATATCGGACAGGAATTTTCAGTTTCAGTATTCCCTATGGCCATCCAATCCACCCACAAGCCCTGGCTGCAGTTTCCACCTCTCCCTTCAATGTGGGGAGCATGTCTATGCAAAGGTTATGCCAGGGGTAGGAGTGGTCCCATAAGATCATAAGACATAGGAGGAGAATTAGGCCATTCAGCCCATCAAGTCTTCTGCGCTGTTCCATCATGGCTGATTTATTTTCCCTCTCAACCCCATTCTCCTGCCTTCTTCCTCTCACCATAAGACCATAAGATATAGGAGCAGAATAAGGCCATTTGGCCCCTCAAGTCTGCTCCCCCATTTCACCATGGCTCATCCATTGTCCCTCTCAGCCCCAATCTCCTGCCTTTTCCCCGTATCCCTTCATGCCCTGACTAATCAAGAATCTATCAACCTCTGCCTTAAATATACCCAATGACTTGGCCTCCACCTATGGCAAAGAATTCCACAGATTCACCACTCGCTGGCTGAAGAAATTCCTCCTCATCTCCATTCTAAAAGGATGCCCCTCTATTCAGAGGCTGTGCTCGCTGGTCTTAGACTCCCCCACCATAGGAAACATTCCTTCCACATCCACTCTATCATTCAATAGGCTTCAATGAGGTCACCTCTCATTCTTCTGAATTCTGGTGAATACAGGCCCAGAGCCATCAAAAAAGCTCTTCAGATGAAAAGCCTTTCAGTCCCAGAATCATTTTCATGAAGGTCCTTTGAACCCTCTCCAGTGCCTGCACATCCTTTCTTAGATAAGAGGCCCAAAACTGCTCACAGTACTTGGAGTGAGGCCTCACCAGTGCTTTATAAAGCCTCCACATTACACTCGTGCTTTTATATTCTAGTCCTAACGTCGCATTTGCTTTCCTCCTCACCGATTTAACCTGCAAATTAAGCTTTAGGGAATCCTGCACAAGGACCCCCAAACCTTTGAAGCTATAAAATTCTGCTTTAAATCCACAGCTGTCTGTGGCAATAAATTCCATCTCTATTCCTGCAGAGACATTCCGTGTTTGAGATGCAGGAGGGGATGGCGGTCTGGTGGGTTTCTTTGTCCCGGACAGTGCGGCTCCACTGAGGTGTTACCGGGCAGATTGTGTGAGCAGCTGTAATGAGTGAGACCCATGATAACCACATGAGCACACGCATACATTTGAAAACGTTGCACTAATCGGAAACGACATGTCTCTGACAGCGGAGGAGGAGGTGTAGAGCGAGGACTAATACCAGTCCAACTGTATAAACTAGGAATTGCTCCCGCAGCAAAGCCCCACCACTGGGTCCCAGTTCCCGACTGAGGCCCCGGCATCAGCTTTACGATTCTCACAGCCCCATTAGCAACCGAGCCGACGGCATCGCAGCCCGTGCACTGGGCTGAGACGGGCTCCCTGCTGCCTGTGCTCTTGCGGTGACTTTCCTCGTCCTTTTCCCTTCAGCGGTTTCTGACAACCTCCCCAATCAGCGCGGCTTTATCAGTTCGCAAAAATTCCAGTTGCGCCAGACCTGTATGAAGCCCTTTGTTTTCGTTCCAGCGCTCTCCCCCCCTCCCCCCTCACTCACCCGCCCCCAGTTCGCCTCCGAAGGCAAGGAGCCTTTATGACCAGAGACTCACAGGTGTACTAAACCCGACCAGCTCATAAAGGACACCTCCAACTACTTCTATTTAACGTCACATTCAAATCCTCGTTTAAAAGATTTTTTTTCCATCTAAGCTGCTATCGACTTAAGAGGTTTATAGATTCTGAAGGTATCAGTGATCTATCAAAAGATCTAACTCTTTTTTTAAAAAAAATTATTTAGAGATACAGTGTGGAACAGAACCTTCCGACCCAAACGCACTGCGTTGCCTAGCAACCTAGCCATTTAACCCTAACCTAACCACAGGACAATTTACGATGACCAGTTGACATACTTACCGGTACGTCTTTGGACTCTGGGAGGAAACCGGAGCACCCGGAGGAAATCCACGCGGTCACGGGGAGAACGTACAAACTCCTTACAGATGGCGCCAGAATTGAACTCTGAACTCGATGCCCCAGCTGTAAGAGCGTCGTGCTAACCGCTACCCTACCTTGGAGCCCTCTTCTACTACCAACCATCATTAAACGATTGTCATTGAAAAGACCATAAGACATAGGAGCAGAATTAGACCATTCAATCCCATCGAGTCTGCTCTTCCATTCCACTGTGGCTGATTTATTATCCCTCTCAACCCTAATCTCCTGTTTTTTTCCCATAATCTTTGATGCCTCGATTAATCAGGTGTGCGCACGTGGCCAAGTGGTTAAAGCATTGGACTAGCGATCTGAAGGTTGTGAGTTTGAGCCCCAGCCAAGGCAACATGTGTCCTTGAGCAGGGCACTTAATCACACATTGCTGGTGCCAAGCTGTATGGGTCCTAATGCCCTTCCCTTGAACAACATTGGTGTCGTGGAGAGGGGAGACTTGCAGCATGGGCAACTGCTGGTCTTCCATACAACCTTGCCCAAGCCTGCGCCCTGGAGAGTGAAGACTTTCCAGGCGCATACCCATGGTCTCGCAAGACTAACGGATGCCTTTAATATTAAACAGGAACCTATCAACCCCTGCCTTAAGTATACCCAATCACTTGGCCTGCAAATGAACAACATCCACTGACTCTCCTTTGTCTATCATGCCTGTTATTTCCTCAATGAATTCCAATAGAAAGGTGCTTAAAGAAATGATTTGTGCACTTTAAGCAGTCCTGGATAGGACTGTAGTCTAGTGTAGTTTTTGTGTTTTTTCTTACGTAGTTCAGCGTAGTTTTTGTATTGTTTCATGTAGCACCATGGTCCTGGAAAACGTTGTCTCATTTTTACTATGTTCTGTACCAACAGTTATGTTTGAAATGACAATAAAAAGTGACTTGACTTGACTTGATTGCAATCCCATGGACTTGCCTTTGTGCCTTGTTTTGCACTAAGGACTCACACGTCTTTTATTTAACTGTATGGTGTGTTTATGTTTCATTTCTATATCAATTATCAGAGTTGGAGAGGGTCAGCAACCTTAAATTGCTGGGTGTTACTATTTCACAGGAACTGTCCCAGACCCAGCACGTGAGAGCAATTGCGAAGAAAGCACGGCAACACCTCTGTTTCCTCAGGAGTCTGTGGAGATTCAGCAAGACATCAAAAACTTTGACAAGCCCCTATAGATGTGTAGTGGGGGGTATACTGACTGCTGTATCACAGCCCGGTATGGAAACACCAACACCTTTGAATGGAAAATCTTAGTGGATTCGGCCCAGTACAGTGCCTATAAAAAGTATTCACCCCCCCCCGAAGTTTTCATGTTTTATTGCTTTACAACACTGAAACATAGTGGATTTAATTTGACTTTTTTTGATACTGATTGATAGAAAAAAACTCTTTCGTGTCAAAGTGAAAACAGATCTCTATAAAAAGTGAATACTTTTTATAGGCACTGTATGTCACTGGTAAGGCCCTCCCAGCCACTCAGCACATCCACATGAAACACTGTTGAAGGAGAGCTGCATCCATCGTCAGAGATCCCCACCACCCAGGCCATGCTCTTTCATTGATCCTGTTACAACTACTGTCCTATAGCTTTGATGAGAATGCCCACAGGAAAAAAACAATCTAGGGCGATATATAGGTACTTTGATATTAACATTTACTTTGAACTTTAGATCCCTGAAAGTTGCCGCACAAGTTGATAAGGTTGTTAAGAAGGCATCTGTTGCGTTTGCTCTTAGTCGGGGGAATGAGATCAGGAGCCGAGAGGTAATGTTGCAGCTCTATAAGACTCTGGCTAGACCATTCTTGGAGTGTTGTGCTCAGTCCTGGTTGCCTCATTATAGGAAGATTGTGGCAGCTTTAGAGAGAGTGCGGGGGAGGTTTACCAGGATGCTGCCTGGACTAGAGAGCACATCTTATGAGGACAGCTTAAGTGAGCTAGGGCATTTCTGTTTGGAGTGAAGGAGGGTGAGAGGTGACTTGATAGAGGTGTAGAAGATGATAAGAGGCATGAGGCATAGATAGACAGGACAGCCAGAGACTCTTTTCCCCAGGCCAGAAACAGCTAATACAAGAGGCAAATATTTAAGGTAACACACACAGAATGCTGGAGTAACTCAGCAGGTCGGGCAGCATCTACAGAAAAGAGTAAACAGTTGACAAAGACAAAAACAGTTGGCAAAGACCCTTCTTCGGGACTGAGAAGGAAGGGGGAAGATACCAGAATTTTCGAGCTGAGACTCTTTCTTCAGAACTGAGGAGGAAGGTGGGAGATGCCAGCTTCTGGCTTCTTTCCCCTTCCTTCCCAGTCCTGAAGAAGGGTCTCGGCCCAAAACATCGACTATGCTCTTTTCCATAGACGCTGCCTGACCTCCTGAGTTCCTCCAGCATTTTGTGTGTGTTGCTTTGGATTTCCAGCACCTGCAGGCTTTCTCATGTTTGAAACTTTTAAGGTGATTGGAAGAAAGTATGGGGGGGGAAGGATGTCAGAGGTAGTTCGTTTTACAAAGAGAGTGGTGGGTGCGGAATGTGCTGTCAGGAGTGATGGTAGAGACAGATACATTCGGGAGATTTGAAAGCCCCTTAGATAGGCACATAGATGAAAGAAAAATGAAGGGCTGTGTAGGAGGCCAGGGTTGGATTGAAACTGGAGTAGGTTAAAAGGTCGGCACAAAATCGTGTGCCAGAGGGCCTGTATGAGCTGCACTGTTTGATGTTTCAATAGTACATTGCACTGAGGCCATCCCAGGCTTATGAGGGCTCAGGAGACTGACACTGAGTTGAGTTTAGTGTCCTGTGCACGTACGGTGAGGCACATTATATGGGCATCTGTTAGTCTCATGAGACCATGGATTTGCGCTTTGGAAGGTTTCCAGGGTGCAGGCCTGGGCAAGGTTGGCACACCACCGATGTTGTCCAAGGGAAAGGCACTAGGGCCGATACAGCTTGGCACCGGTATCGTCACAGAGCAATGTGTGGTTGAGTGCCTTGCTCAAGGACACACACGCTGCCTCAGCCAAGGCTCGAACTAGCGACCTTCAGATCACTAGACGAACGCCTTAACCACTTGGCCACGCGCCAACACAGGCACAGGTGCAATAAAAGTCTTGCAATAGCGTCACAGGTTCATAACACAGGCAATATACAGAACATTCAAAGTAAGCTTTATTATCGGAATACATATATGTCACCATATACTACCCTGAGATTCGTTTTCCTGTGGGCATACTCAGCAAATCTGTAGAAGAGTAACTATAACAGGATCAATGAAAGATCAACCAGAGTGCAGAAGACAACAAACTGTGCAAATGCAAATATAAATAAATAGCAATAAATAGCGAGAATATGAGATAAGAGTCCTCAGAGCGGAAACATCTCAGTGATCGGCAAGTGGGTGTAGTCATTCCCTTTTGTTCAAAAGCCTGATGGTTGAGGGGTGGTAACTGTTCTTGAACCTGGTGGAGCGAGTCCTGAGGCTCTTGTACCTTCTATTCTTTGCCACAAGCAGCTGTGGAGGCTGAGTTTTTTATGTATATTTAAGGCAGAGGTTGATAGATTCTTGATTGGTCAGGGCATGAAGGAATACAGGGAGAAGGCAGGAGACTGGGGCTGAGAGGAAAATTTGATCAGCCATGATAAAATGGCAGAGCAGACTTGATCGCCCAAATAGCCTAATTCTGCTCCTGAATCTTATGGTTTTAAATCTGACACAAGTGATTAAGGTGTTTGTCTAGTGATTTCAAGGTCGCTAGTTCGAGCCTCAGCTGAGGCAGCGTGTTGTGTCCTTGAGCAAGGCACTTAACCACACATTGCTCTGCGACGACACCGGTGCCAAGCTGTATCGGCCTTTGCCTTTCCCTTGAACAACATCGGTGTCGTGGAGAGGGGAGACTTGCAGCATGGGCAACTGCTGGTCTTCCATACAACCTTGCCCAGGCCTGCGCCCTGGAAACTTTCCAAGGCGCAAATCCATGGTCTCATGAGACTAACGGATGCCTATACATTATACCTGATGGCAGAAGCAAGAAAAGAGCATGGCCTGGGTATCCAAGATCCCACTGTTCCTTCCACACTGCTGCCACTAACCCTGTATTCTGCCTTCAAGTTCGAGTGAATCACTTCACAGTTTTCTGGGTTGCCATTTCTCCGGACACCGCTCCCCAGCCCAGCTCTGTATCATATCAATGTCTTGTAACCAACAGCAAACTTCTACATTCCTATTGCTTTTCCCCTTTCACCTCTCCCCTGCTGAAGGGGTTAACTACTTTGGGAGCAATCTCATGCCATCACCTGCATTCATGCATGAGGTGACCATCTCAGCCCCTTTGATGGCGGGGAAGATGGCAGCCGAGTGATTAAAGGCAGTAATCCCCTCTAATTTACTTCTCCCTGGCCTGGGGAAGAATGATGAGGGGGAGGTGGGATTGGGATGCTGAGGGGGTGTGGAGGAGAGTCAGGTGTGTGTTGAGAGCGTAAGCTGAAGGCAGTTACCTCGATGAGCTCCGAGCCTGCTGATCTGAATGGTTCTGTAAATGTTTTGTGTTCAGTATATCACCAGCAGCATTTGAAGGCTCTGGGCCTGTACGTGCTGCAGTTTAGAAGATGGAAGGGAGATCTCTTTGAAACCTATTGAATATTCAAAGGCCGAGGTAGAGTGGTCATGGAGAAGATTTTCTGATATTGGGGAGTCTACGATCAGCGGGCACAGCCTCAGAATACAAGGATGTCCCTTTAGAACAGAGATGAGGAGGAATTTCTTCAGCCAGAGGGCAGTGCATATGTGGAATTCATTGCTGTAGACGGTTGTGGAGGCCAAGTCTCAGTGTCTTAATGAGATAGCTTCTTCTGCTGCCATGGGCAGTGAATTCCACAGATTCACTACTCTCTGGGGAAATCATCTCTGTCCTAAAGCACCACTCACCACAAAGACAGGGCAGTTCAGTCTTTTAAAGGCAGAGCAGGTGGAATATGCTTTATAATTAACTCATCGTGGTGCACAGGCGTGGCATTTCGGTCTCTGTCCCACTCACCCGGCCTGGAACATCTAGCGGTCAAACGTCGTCCCTTTTATCTGCCAAGGGAGTTTTCTGCCATCGTACTGGTAGGGGTGTACGTTCCATCTCAGGCCAACATCAGGCAGGTACTGGAGGAGTTCCATAATCAACAGGCATGAAACAGTACACCCTGATGACTTCCCTATCATTGTGGGGGATTTCAACCAGCCCAGCTTGAAGAAGTCTCTCTACAGCACTTGGCCACTGCTATACCACCATCAAGAACGCTTACCGTGCCATTCTGCGGCCACCCAATGGAATGCCCGATCACCTGGCTGTGCTTCGACTCCCAGCGTATAAGCAGAGACTGAAGACTCCAGTGCCAGAGGGGAGGACCAAGAAGGTTTAACCAAGCGAGGTGCAGGAACACTCACAGGACTACCCCAAGTCGGTGGACTGGATATTCGGGATTCACCTCCGAGTCGGAAGGAGACCGTCACATTTGTCACCGACTTTATCAAAATCTGTGTGGACGTGTGTGTGCCTAGAAGGACTTATGTAGGTACCCAAACTAAAAGCCGTGGATGAACCATGAGATCTGCTGAAGGCCAGATGTGTGGCATTCAAGAACTATACAAGATGTCCAAGTACAACCTACGGAGAGCTACTTTAAGAATGAATGAACAACTCTGTTTGAGGTTAGAGATGGAATTGGATGCACATCAGTTCTGGCAGGGTGTGCAGGCCGTTACTTCCTACAAAGCGAAACCTAATATCACAAAAGGCAGTGCTGCTTCTTTCCCAGATGAGCTCAATGCTTTTTATGCGTGCTTTGAAAGGGAGAGTAAAATTGCATCTATGCGATCTGGTGACCCTGTGATCCCTGTCCCAGAGGCTGACGTCGGAACGTCTGTCAAGCAACAGGCCCGTATGGTGTAACTGGTAGCACTCTGAAAACCTGTGCTAACCAACTGGTGGGAGTGTTCAAGCACATCTTCAATCTCTCACTGCTGCAGTCGGAGTTTCCCACCTACTTCAAAAGGGCGACGGTCATACCGCTGCCCAAGAAGACCAGAGTGAGCTGCCTCAACGACTGTTGCTTTGTGGCACTCACATCTACTGTGATGATGTGCTTTGAGAGGTTGGTCATGGTCAGAATCAACTCCCGCCTAAGCAAGGACCTGAACCCGCTGCAATTTGCCTATTGCCACAATAGGTCTACAGTGAATGGAATCTCACAGGCTCTTCCCTCGGCCTTGGATCACCTGGACAAGAGTAATACTTGGATCTGGCAGCTGCTATTGACTACAGCTCAGCTGATGTAGTTACAAAGAAGGTATAACAGTGACTATATTTCATTAGGAATTTGAGGAGAATTGGTGTGTCACAATCATATCCTCAGCTTTCATCAAAGAGCTCCCAAAACTGTGCCTTTTTACCTCCTTTGCAACTAGACCCATCAGGAGACCGCAGTCAGTGCAAATCGGAAATAACATCTCCTCCTTGCTGACGATCAACACTGCCGCACTTTAAGGATGAGTGCTTAGCCCACTGCTCTACTCTCTCTACACCCATGACTCTGTGTGGCTAGGCACAGCTCGTCATCTATAAATCTGCCGACACAACTATTGTTGACAGAATTTCAGATGGTGACGAGGAAGCATACCGGAGCAAGATAGATCAGCTAGTTAGGTGGTGCTGCAGCAGCAGCCTTGTATTCAATGTCAGTAAGACCAAGGAATTGATTGCGGATTTCAGGAAGGAGAAGTTCAGGGAAACACACCTGTCCTCATTGACGGATCAGCAGTGGAAAGGGTGAGCAGTTCCTGGGTATCAACATCTCTGAGCCATACCTATTGATGTAATTACAAAGAAAGCATGACAGTAACTATATTTCATTAGGAGTTTGAGGAGAATTGGTGTATCACCAAAGGCACCCACAAGTTTCTACAGATGTACCATGGAGTGCATCCTAACTGGCTGCATCGCTGTCTGGTATGGAGGGGCCCCTGCACAGGATCAGCAAAAAAAACTGTAGAAAGTTGTAAACTCAGCCAGCTCCATCATGGGCACTGGCCTCCCCAGCATCCAGGAAGCCTTCAGAAAGCGTATCTCAAAAATACAGCCTCCATCGTTAAGGGCCCCGTCAACCAGGACCTATTCTTATTGCTACCACCAGGAAGGAAGTACATGAGCCTGAAGACACACACTCAACATTTCAGAAACAGATTTCCCCCTCAGATTTCTGAATGGACAGTGAACCCATGAACATTTCCCTAGTATATTTTCCCTCTCTTTTGATACAAACTGATTTACTTAATTTTTTTATATATACCCCTTATTGTAATTTATAGTTTTTATTATTCTGTATTGCAATGTACTGCTGTTGTAAAACAACATATTTTACAACATTTGTCGTGATATTAAACCTGATTCTGATTCTGAAATCTATTCCCCTGAATATTGAGGCTATGCCCATTAGTTCTAGTTTCATTTACCAGTGGAAGCAACTTCCCTGCCTCTGTCTTATCTATCCTTTTCTTAAGTTTATAAGTCTCTTTAAGATCCTCTCTCACTCTTCTGAATTCCAGCGAGTATAGTCCCAGGCTGCTCAGTTTCTCCTCACAGGCGACCCCCTCATCTCCAAATCAACCTGGTGGACCTGGTCTCCCAAGCTCTCCTTTCAAGTAAGGAGACCAGAACTGCATGCAGTACTCCAAGTGCGGCCTCACCAGTACCCTGTACAGTTGCAGCATAACCTCCCTGCTCTTAAATTCAATCCCTCTAGCAATGAAGGCCAACATTCCATTTGCCTTCTCGATAAGCTGTCGCACCTGCAAACCAACCTTTTGACATTCAGGTATAAACACTCTCAAGTCCCTCTGCACAACAGCAATCTTTCAGCATTTAAGTAATAATCCGATCTTATATTTCCCCTTCCAAAATGTATGGTGTCACATTTACCAGTGCTGTAGTCCATCTGCTGGACCCTTGCCCATTCATAGTCTATCTATATCTCTCTGCAGACTCTGCTCAATTTGCTTTTCCACTCTATTTAGTGTCATCTACCAATGAGTGAACATTATTGAAACAGTGAACAGTAAGGCACTGAGGAGTGCAGTAGAACAAAGGGACTTAGGAATATAGATCCTTAATTCCTAGAAATTGGCACCACCGATAGATAGGGTCATAAAGAGATCTTTAGGTACGTTCATCATCATAATGTGCCAAGTCACATGACATCATCATTATCTGCAATGTCGTAAGACATGGGCAGTCATGGTCTCATGACCACGATTGGTCTTGGCAAATTTTTCTACAGCAGTGGTTTGCCATTGCCTTCTTCTGGGCGGTGGCTTTACAAGTCAGGTGACCCCAGCCATTATCAATACTCTTCAGAGATTGTCTGCCTGGCGTCAGTGGTCACATAACCAGGACTTGTGATCTGCACCGGTTTCTCATACGGCCATCCGCCACCTGCTCCCATGGCTTCACGTGACCCTGATCAGGGGGCTAAGCAGGTGCTACACCTCGCCCGAGGGTGACCTGCACATTGCCTTTCATAAATCAGGTGAAAGGCAATTGGTATGTTATGTCAAAGCTGTATAAGATGTTGTTAATGTAAATTTGGAGTATTGTGAGCGGTTCCGGTCAACTACTTACAGGAAAGGTCTCGATAAGATTGAAACAGCGCAGAGAAAATTTACATAGATGTTGCCAGGAGTTGACGACCTGAATTACAGGGAGAATTGAATAGGATAGGACTTTACTCACTGGGGTGCAGGAGAATGAGGGGAGATCCTCCTCAGACCAAAAACGTACTGGTTGGTAGGTTAATTAGTCATTGTAAATTAACCGGTGATTAGGCTAGGGTTGAATCAGGGGTTTGCTGGGCTGGCGAGCTCGAAGGGCTGGTTCTGTAATGTATCTGAATAAATAAGTAAATAAATCTTAAAGAGTTATGCCAAATTATGAGGGATGAATGCATATAGGCTCAGGTTGGGTGTGACTGGAAACAGAGGTCACAGGTTTACAGTGAATACTGTATACACTTCGGGTTCTCCACAACATGTCGAACATAGTCACCAATGGGCGTGCCCGTCCCACTCTTTGGAGAAGCATGGTATTATTTCACAGTCTGTGCCTGGTCAAATTTTGTATTTCTGCACTTCAAGTCCATAACCTGTCATAAAACGTAGACAACAGTATGGCAGAGGACAATCTCTTCGGCTCATCATGTTTGTGCTGAACATGATACCAACTTAAACTGCACACCTACCTGTATATGGGGTGGGTATCTCTCCATTCCCTGCCTGCATATAGGGTCGATATCTCTCTGTACCCTGCCTGTATATGGGGTGGGTATCTCTCCATACCCTGCCTGCACATGGGGTGGGTATCTCTCCATACCCTGCCTATATATGGGGTGGATATCTCTCCATTCCCTGCCTGCACATGGGGTGGGTATCTCTCCGTACCCTGCCTGTATATGGGGTGGGTATCTCTCCATACCCTGCCTGCACATGGGGTGGGTATCTCCCCATACCCTGCCTGCACATGGGGTGGGTATCTCTCCGTACCCTGCCTGTAAATGGGGTGGGTATCTCTCCATACTCTGCCTGCACATGGGGTGGGTATCTCTCCATACCCTGCCTGTATATGGGGTGGGTATCTATGTCTCCATACCCTGTCTGTATATGGGGTGGGTATCTCTCCATACCATGCCTGTATATGGGGTGGGTATCTCTCCATTCCCTGCCTGTATATGAGGTGGGTATCTCTCCGTACCCTACCTGTATATTGGCTGGGTATCTCTCCATTCCCTGCCTGCACATGGGGTGGGTATCTGTCTGTACCCTGCCTGTATATGGTATGGGTAGCTCTCCATTCCCTGCCTGTATATGGGGTGGGTATCTCTGCATTCTCTGCCTGCATATGGTGTCGATATCTCTCCGTACCCTGCCTGTTACCCTTGCCTGTATATGGGGTGGGTATCTCTCCATTCCCTGCCTGTATATGGGGTGGGTATCTATCTCTCTATACCCTGCCTGTATATGGGGTGGGTATCTCTGCATTCTCTGCCTGCATATGGTGTCGATATCTCTCTGTACCCTGCCTGTATATGGGGTGGGTATCTCTCCATTCCCTGCTTGCTTATGTCGAAATCCCTGTCAAAAAGACTATTGTCTCTAGTCTTTTCCCACCAGCTTCCCTGGCAGCACGATCCAAGCAGCTACCACTCTCTGTGTAAAATACAAACACATGAAATTGTGCGGGTGCTGGAAATGTAAAGCAAAGCGGAACTCAGCAGGTCAAGCCACATCAATGGAGAGGAACAACCCGTCGACATTCCGGGCCAAGACCCCTCAGGACTGGAAAGTCCTCTGTGTTCACAAAACTCTGTATAAAATACCAATCTTAAACTTCCCCTCTCTCACTTTAAAAAGTTTTGCACTACATTATTTGGCATTTCCACCCCGGGGGGAGGGGGAAAGCTCCATCTATGCCTCTCAGGTCCGAGTCTCCGCCGGCTTCAGGTGGTGACATGGTCTTTTGTCTGCAATGGCACGTTGTTTGATAGGGTCCCTCCTTCAGCTCGGTTAAGTGCCGGTGGATAGTTTTATTTCCCCACTCCCGAAACCCCTACCGCCAACGGCCCGACGGCCCCGCCGGCGCCTCGGTTTGGTCGGGAGGAGCGGCCAGCCCGCGGGCACTGGTTCCCCGGCCGCGCCCCTCCCCCGCCCGGCCCGGCCTTAGCGATCCGCTTTGTTGTGGCAACAGCGGCTCCCGGGCAGCGCCAGTTATGGATGACTTTCAGCAGGCGGAGGAGGTAAAAACAGAAACAAAAAACATTTTGTATATTTCTTTTCCGGGGAACTTTAACGCGTGTGCGGGCTCGAAACACGAAGGCAGGCTGCCTTTTAAAGAGTGGGACGGGCGTTGTTCCCGCCTGCACCGCGCCCTGGTCGCCCGTCCCGGGCTAAAATACCGGGGCGGAGGGCGACTGCCGGCCTCGCCTCCACGGTGAGGCCGATCCAGGGGGTGTGGGTGTGGGGGAGGGCGAGTACTTTTATGGTCTCCACAGAATTACTCCTTTCTTTGTGTTTCCATGAAATCGGAGTGGCGGAGGTGGGAATTGAACTTGCGGCCGGGCCCCCGCCTTGTTCGTGCGATGATATGGTCTTTGTGTTCTCCCCTGGTAGGCAAGACCCTCGGGGGCGAGGGTAAGGGTGACCTGCCTCCCTCGGGCTTTGGGGGCCCTGAGAGGGAACCACGGACTCGGACGGGAGAGTGGGCTGAGGGGATGGTCAGGGAGATGACCCCCACCCCTTCAAGCCATTCGGCCCGTCGAGTCTGCCCCGCCAGCCCATAATGGCTGCTTTATTAAATCACTGCACCCGATTCTTTTGTGTTCTCCCTGACTAACCCAGAACTTACCAAACTCCATGCGGGGGGCTGGGGCTTGGTGTCAGACAGCAGGCCAGATCAAAGTACAGCTGCTTCCCTTTGACCATTGTCGTCTTGAACAGACCGCAAAACCCTACCCTCTACACTTTTATTTTAGCAAAATCTAGGACCACTTTGCACTAACAAGGACCTTTTTTGTTCCAATTGTGTTTTCTTGTGTTTTGCTTCTGAATGCTGCTTACATGATAAGGGCTGTTTCAAAGTAATTTTTTTTAATCCAACTACATATATGTCGCCATATACAGACTTGAGATTCATTTTCTTCCAGGCATACTCAATAAATCCAAAGAATAATAACCATAACAGAATTTTCTGGAAGTTTTCCTTTACACCTGTACAAACATGTATGTATGTGTGTACTCTGCTTTGACTTTGACCATGTCCATGCCGATCTGAGTTAGTCACTTTTGCCCGCCTTGGGTTCATATCCCTCTAAACCAGGGGTTCCCAACCTGGGGTCCGTGAATTTGGACGGGAAACTCTTTAGCCAGAGGGTGTGAATCTGCGGAGGCCAAGCTATTGAGCATATTCAAAGCGGAGGTTGATGACGAGCAAGATTTTCAAGGTACGAGAAGGCAGGGGAATGGGGTTGGGAGGGCAAAATAAATCAGCCTTGATGGAATGGCAGAGCAGACCTGATGGGCTGAATGGCCTAATTCTGCTCCTATGTCGTATGGAGAGTTGGAGCTCACCTCACCTTTAACGCCCATATTGACAGGAACGGATAATAAAATGCCTTCCTGGACCTTCTCAAGGTTGTAAGACAATAACCTTCGTTATACGTTGAGGTGCACCTTCATGGTGGTACAAATGTTCCTGTACAGCAAGCATCAGAGTGGAGGGGTCTGTGCTCCACAAATAGGATTTGCATTGTTTCCAGACTAATTAAACATACATTATGATAATCCATTTCATTCCCATATTCCAGGCTGCCTTTGTTGTTGATGATGTGAGCACCATCATCAAAGAGGTGAGTGTTTCGATTCCATTTCTACGTCGCTTTTTCCACGTGCGGCTGATGCTTCTCATTTGACTGATGCTTTCCCGGTTGGTACCTCCAGGCAGTGGAAAACACGATCGGAGGGAATGCCTATCAACACAACAAGGTGAACCAGTGGACAGCCTCCGTGGTAGAGCAATGTCTGGTCCAGCTCACCAAATTGGCCAAGCCTTTTAAATACATTGGTGAGTTTTCATTTTCTGTCTTGGTTTGTGGACATACTTCCAAGTCGGGATGGTAAGAGGCGTTTGTTAGAGTTTTATCCCAACAGTACAGCCCCTTCGGCCCATCATATTGTACCAACCCTTTAACCAAGATGAATCTAACCCCTTGCTCCGACATCATCATTACGTGTCATATTGTATGACAAGGGTGATCATGGTTTTCCATCTGTTGTTCTTATTCTTTACTCTATCCATGACCATGATTGTTCTGGGCAAATTTTTTTTCTAAAGAAGCAGTTTACCGTTGCTGCCTTCTGGACAAGATTGGATGACCCCAGCCATTATCAATACTCTTCAGAGGTTGTCTATCTGGTGTCAGTAGTTGTATAACCAGGACGTGATATGCACCAACTGCCCATATGACCATCCACCACCTGTTCCCGTGGCTTCATGTGACCCTGATCTGGGGGCTAAGCAAATGCTACACCTTGCCCAAGGGTGACTTGCAGGCTAGCAGAGGAATGGGGCACCTTACCTTTGGTGGAGACATATGTCCACCCTGCCAACCATCCCTCCCATATGGTTCCCCTATTTTTCTTTATCCCATGTGCCTATCTATGGCTAGACACCCTGCAGGACGATAAACAAGACCTGTCAAAGGGCGGATGAAGCCTCTGTTAGGGTCAACGGCCATCTAGCAAACACGTACCGTGAAGTGCGGAAAGGGCACCCCTTGCATCGAAACTTGGGTTTGGCCATTCGCTGCAACTTCCCCCCCCCAGCCGTCTTAGACCCCACCATGCCGCTGGATCTGGGAGGAGATGTCGAGAATGTGGGTCTGGACCTGTGCAACCCCCTACCCACCTAAAATCCACTCACGCACACGCTGTTCCTTTCTGAGGAGTGGGGAACCACCCCACTAACTGACTGAAAGGAACCACCATCATCCTATGGGATGGATAGCCAGAGAGAGAGAGATCTATGAGTCAGTTAAGTATCTTTAATGTATTTGCCTCTACCAACACCACTGGCACTGCATTCCAAGCACTTACCAACATCTGTGTAAAAAAAGACCCACCTCTGACAACACCCATATAATCTCCTCCAATAACCTTAAAATTTTGCTCCTTGTATTAGTCATTTCTGCTCTGGGGAAGAGTCTCTGGCTGTCCATTCTATCTATGCCCCTTATCATCTTGTACACCTCTATCAGGTGATTTCCTGTACCCCCCCCATCCTTACTCCACAGAAAAGCCCCAGCTTGCTCAAACTACCCACATCCCCTCTCATATCTAGGGAGTGGGAAGTGCAGAATCAAATATCGTTGTGATGATTGTACGTTCTAGTATCAATTCTTTGGTGACAATAAAGTATAAAGTAAAAGTATAAAGTATAAGAGATGCTCTGTAACCCAGGCAGCATCTTGGTAAATCTCCTCTGCACCCTCTCTAAAGCTTCTTATAATGAAGCAACCAGAACCAAACACAAAACTCCAAGTGTGGTCTAACCAGAGTTTTATAGAGCTGCACTGTTATCTTGGACTCACACTCCTGACTAATGAAGGCCAACACACCGTTAGTCTTGCGAGATCATGGATCTGCGCCTGGAAAGTCATCACTCTCCAGGGCGCAGGCCTGGGCAAGGTTGTATGGAAGACCAGCAGTTGCCCATGCTTCAAGTCTTCCCTCTCCACGACACCAATGTTGTCCAAGGGAAGGGCATTAGGACCCATACAGCTTAGCACCGGTGTCGCCGCAGAGCAGTGTGTGATTAAGTGCCTTGCTCAAGGACACAACACGCTGCCTCGCCTGGGGCTCGAACTCATGACCTTCAGGTCGCTAGTCGAATGCCTTAACCACTTGGCCACGTGCCCACACGCCATATGCCTTCTTAACCACCCTCTCAACTTGTACAGCAACATTGAGGAATCTATGTACATGCACCCCAAGATATCTCTGTTCCTCCACACTGCTAAGAATTCTGCTGTTAACCCTGTACTCTGCCTGTAGGTTTGAAGGAACGCTTATGGTGGCATCATCATGCCCATGCTGTCTTGCCTTCCTTGGTGTTAGGGATCCCGGATAATGTGAGGGACTGTTGAAGAAGTCATAGTGGGTTGCTCCAATGCCTTGTGTAACAGGTGATCTCTACCTCCATACCATTCTTGGTGGTTGAGTTGTCAACCTTCCAACATTGTTAACAGTGTATATGTGTGGGAAAGTGGAGAGCGTTCCATTGAACTCCTGCCATCTGTCCAGAAGATCCTTGTGAAGTGTAGCCAGTCACCACAATTTCTTTATTCTTTGTCCATATCAGATTCTAGTTAAGTTAACCCTCTGTACATTGTTGATGATTACATAGAAACCCTACCGCACAATACAGGCCCTTCGGCCCACAATGCTGTGCCAAACGTGTCCTGACTTTAGAAGTTACCTTGGGTATAGAGACATAGATTGTACTGTCAAATTTGATGATTACTGATTACTACCATTTAGAACACAGGACACCACAGCGCAGGAACTGGCCATTCAGCCCACAATGTTGTGCTGAACCAATCAAATTAGCAACCAAGTGGCCAGCCAAGCTCTTCCTTTCTGCCTACACAAGGTCCATATCCTCCCATTTTCCTCACATTCATGCGCTTGTCTGAACGTGTCTTAAAAGTCCCAAACATATCTGCCTCTACCACCACCCCAGGCACCAACCACTCTGCTTTTTTTTAAAAAAAAAACCTAGCCCCTCACATCCCCCTTGAACCTAACCCCTCTCACCTTTAATACATGCCCTCTGGTATTAGACATTTTACCCCCGGGAAACAGACACTCTCTGTCCACTCTATCCATGCCTCTCATAATCTTATAAACCTCTATCAGATCTCCCCTCGGTCGCTGGCACTCCAGAGAAAACAACCCAAGATTGTCAAACCTCTCGTTATAGCACATGCCCTCTAATCCAGGTAGCGTTCTCCTCTGCACCCTCTCCAAAGCCTCGACATCTTTCCCTTAATGGGGTGACCGGTGCTGTATTTGATACTCCAGATGCAGCCTAACTAGAATTCTACAAAGCTGCAGCATAACTTCCTGACATTTGAATTCAAAGTCTCAACTAATAAAGGCAAGTTTGCCATATGTCCTCTTAACCACCCTGTCAAACCACGTAGCCACTTTCAGAGAACCATGAACTTGGACCTCAAGATCCATCTGCTCCTCAGTGTTGTTAAGGGTCTTGCCTGGATTGGAATCACCAGTGCCCTCGAACAGAAAGGACTACAAAAAGTAGTAGATATGGCCCAGTCCATCACTGATGAAGCTCTTCCACCACTGAGCACATCTACGCGGAGTGCCATTACAGAAAAGCAGCATCCATCATCAACGACCCCCATCACCCAGGCCGTGCTCTCTTCACACTGCTGCCATCAGGACGAAGGTACAGGAGCCTCAGGACCCACACCACCAGGTTCAGGAACAGTTATCACCCCTCAACCATTGGGCTTTTTGAGCAAGAGAGGATAACTTCACTCATCTCATCACCGAACTGTTCCTATAACCTATGGAGTCACTTTCAAGGACTCTTCATCTCATGTTTTTGATAGTTATTGTTTATTTACTAATATTATCACTTTTTTTCTTTTTGTACATATATTTGCAGTTTGTTGTCTTTTCCACATTGGCTGTTTGTCCGTCCTGTTAAGTGCAACTTTTCATTGATTATATTCTGTTTCTTGCATTATCTGTGAATGCCTTCAAGAAAATGAATCTCAGGGTTGTACATGATGATGAATTTACTTTGAATTTACGTTGAACTTTGAACCAATTTTCATATCATCTGCAAACTTATTAACCCATCTGATTTACAGTTTCATTGAGGTCATCAGGAACAGCAGACACCCCAGTACACAACCCTGTGGGACAACCCTAATCATAGGCCTCCAGCTAGAACAAGTCCCTTTGACCACTACCCTCTGTCTTTTATCAGCAAGCCAGGGGGCAATTTAATTTGTACAAGGCAAAAAATATCAGAGGGCTAGTAGCTCTGATCTCATCTCTATATTGATTCAAATTATTTACTTGAGATGGTTTAATGGTATGGGTGGCAGGGTGGAGATATGTCTCTATCAAAGCAGGTGTAAGGCACTCCCTTGCTGCTAGCCTGCAGGTCACCCTTGGGAAAATTGTAGCACCTGCTCAGCCCCCCCCCCCCACCCGATCACGTGAAGCCTTGGGAGCAGGTGGTGGATGGTCGTACGAGCAGCTGGTACACATCACCAGTCCTAGTTAGGCAACCACTGATGCCAGGCAAACAATCTCTGGAGTATTGATAATGGCAGGGGTCACCTGTCTTGTAAAGATACTAACAAGAGAAAAGCTACAGTTGTTGGAAATCCAAAGCAACACGCACAAAATGCTGGAGGAGCTCAGCAGGCCAGGCAGCATCTATGGAAAAGAGTAAACAGCTGACTTTTCGGACTGAGACCCTTCACCAGGACTGGAAAAGAAGGGGGAATAAGCAGTCGATGTTTCGGGAGTCCTGATGAAGGCCTGCTGAGCTCCTCCAGCAATTTGTGTATGTGTTGTAAAGTTACTGCCCAGAGGAAGGCAATGGCAAACCATTTCTGTAAAAACATTTGCCAAGAACAATCATGGACAAACCATGATTGGCCACGTCACAAAAAGATGATGTCATATGAAACGGCGCATAATGATGATGATGAGTTAAACGGTTCAATCTTTTCATCCAATGTAAATTTTCCAGATGTTCTTCCTTTTTTACCAACAGCTGAATTCTCTCCCATCCCAAAACAATTGGGAATAAGCCTTAGACCCTTACTTTGGCTTTCAAACTATTCAAGGCTTGACACTGACGGTATAGAAGGCCCAACTTTAAGGAATTTAGAAACTGATCTTTTGATTGTAGCAAAATATCTGACCTTGGTGGAATCACCAGCGTCCTTCCCACTGTGCGCTTTGATGTACATCTGATAAAGAAATGAATCTGACACACTGCCTTCAGTAAGTCAGAACATAATGTCAGTGTAAACTCAGAATGGTTACAACAGGAACCATAGCATAATGCTATTACAGCGGCAGTGAACATAGAACATAGAATAGTACAGCACAGTACAGACCCTTCGGCCCACAATGTTGTGCCGACCCTCAGATCCTGCCTCCCATATAACCCCCCCACCTCAAATTCCTCCATATACCTGTCTAGTAGTCTCTTAAATTTCACTTGTGTATCTGCCTCCACCACTGGCTCAGGCAGTACATTCCACGCACCAACCACTCTCTGAGTGAAAAACCTTCCTCTAATATCCCCCTTGAACTTCTCACCCCTTACCTTAAAGCCATGTCCTCTTGTATTGAGCAGTGGTGCCCTGGGGAAGAGGCACTGGCTATCCACTCTATCTATTCCTCTTAATATCTTGTATACCCCTATCATGTCTCCTCTCATCCTCCTTCTCGCCAAAGAGTAAAGCCCTAGCTCCCTTAATCTCTGATTATAATCCATACACTCCAAACCAGGCAGCATCCTTGTAAATCTCCTCTGTACCCTTTCCAATACTTCCACATCCTTCCTATAGTGAGGCAACCAGAACTGGACACAGTACTCCAAGTGTGGCCTAACCAGAGTTTTATAGAGCTGCATCATTACCCCACGACTCTTAAACTTTATCCCTCGATTTATGAAAACTAACACCCCATTAGCTTTCTTAACTACCCTATCTACCTGTGAGGCAACTTTCAGGGATCTGTGAACATGTACCCCCAGATCCCTCAGCTCCTCCACACTACCAAATGTCCTACCATTTACTTTGTACTCTGCCTTGGAGCTTGTCCTTCCAAAGTGTACCACCTCACATTTCTCCGGGTTGAACTCCATCTGCCACTTCTCAGCCCACTTCTGCATCCTATCAATGTCTCTCTGCAATCTTCAACAATCCTCTACACTATCTACAACACCACCAACCTTTGTGTCGTCTGCAAACTTGCCAACCCACCTTTCTACCCCCACATCCAGGTCGGTAGTAAAAATCATGAAAAGTAGAGGTCCCAGAACAGATCCTTGTGGGGCACCACTAGTCATAATCCTCCAATCTGAATGTACTCCCTCCACCATGACCCTCTGCCTTTTGCAGGCAAGCCAATTCCGAATCCACCTGGCCAAACTTTCCTGGATCCCATGCCTTCTGACTTTATGAATAAGCCTACCATGTGGAACCTTGTCAAAAGCCTTACTAAAATCCATGTAGATCACATCCACTGCACTACCCTCATCTATATGCCTGGTCACCTCCTCAAAGAACTCTGTCAGCTTGTTAAGACATGATCTGCCCTTCACAAAGCCATGCTGACTATACTTGATCAGACCATGACTCTCTAAATGCCCATAGATCCTATCTCTAAGAATCTTTTCCAACAGCTTTCCCACCACAGACATAAGGCTCACTGGTCTATAATTACCCGGACTATCCCTACTACCTTTTTTGAACAAGGGGACAACATTCGCCTCCCTCCAATCTTCCGGTACCATTCCCATGGACAACGAGGACATAAAGATCCTAGCCAGAGGCTCAGCAATCTCTTCTCTTGCCTCGTGGAGCAGCCTGGGGAATATTCCGTCAGGCTCCGGGGACTTATCCGTCCTAATGTATTTTAACAACTCCAACACCTCCTCTCCCTTAATATCAACATGCTCCAGAACATCAACCTCACTCATATTGTCCTCACCATCATCAAGTTCCCTCTCATTGGTGAATACCGAAGAGAAGTATTTATTGAGGACCTCGCTCACTTCCACAGCCTCCAGGCACATCTTCCCACCTTTATCTCTAATCGGTCCTACCTTCACTGCTGTCATCCTTTTGTTCTTCACATAATTGAAGAAGGCCTTGGGGTTTTCCTTTACCCTACTCGCCAAGGCCTTCTCATGCCACCTTCTTGCTCTTCTTAGCCCCTTCTTAAGCTCCTTTCTTGCTTCCCTATATTCCTCAATAGACCCATCTGATCCTTGCTTCGTAAAGCTCATGTATGCTGCCTTCTTCCACCTGACTAGATTTTCCACCTCACTTGTCACCCATGGTTTTTTCACCCTACCATTGTTTATCTTCATCACCAGGACAAATTTATCCCTAACATCCTGCAAGAGATCCCTAAACGTCGACCACATGTCCATAGTACATTTCCCTGCAAAAAAATCATCCCAATTTACACCCACAAGTTCTAGCCTTATAGCTTCATAATTTGCCCCTCCCAATTAAAAATTTTCATGTCCTCTCTGATTCTATCCTTTTCCATGATAATGCTAAAGGCCAGGGAGCGGTGGTCACTGTCCCCAGATGCTCACCCACAGAGAGATCTGTGACCTGACCTGGTTTGTTACCTAATACTAGATCTATTATGGCATTCCCCCTCGTCATCAACATACTGTGACAGGAATGCGTCCTGGACACACTTAACAAACTCTGCCCTGTATAAACTTTTGGAACTAATCAGGCGCCAATCAATATTAGGGAAGTTAAAGTCACCACCATGATAACAACCCTGTTATTTTTGCGCCTTTCCAAAATCTGCCTCCCAATCTGCTCCTCTGTATCTCTGTTGTTACCAGGGGGCCTATAGAATACTCCCAATAGAGTAACTGCTCCCTTCCTGTTCCTGACTTCCACCCATACTGACTCAAAAGAGGATCCTGCTACATTACCCACCCTTTCTGTAGCTGTAATAGTATCCCTGACCAGTAATGCCATCCCTCCTCCCCTTTGTCCACCCCTCTCTATCCCTTTTAAAGCACTGAAATCCAGGAATATCGAGAATCCATTCCTGCCCTGGTGCCAGCCAAGTCTCTGTAATGGCCACTATATCATAATTCCACCCAGGTTCACTTTCCGGTGCTGTCTGTGAGGAGTTTGTACGTTCTCCCTGTGACCGCGTGGGTTTCCTCCCACAGTCCAAAGCTGTACCGGTTGATAGGTTAATTGGTCATTATAAGTTGTCCTGTGATTAGGCTAGGGTCAAATTGGGGGATTGCTTGTTGGTGTGGTTCGAAGGGCCAGAAAGCCCTATTCCACACAGTATCTCAATAAAATATAAATGCATTCCTAAAATCGATAAAATTTCATTGATCTGAAGCAGGCTGTGATTTTTCTCTGTCCCCAGACAATGCCTGACCGGCTGAGCATTTCATGCGTTGTTTTAATTCCTGACTGTCTGTGACTGCAGTGGTTTCTGTCGTTCACTATTCTTCTCTTTCCAATTTCAGTGACCTGTGTTATTATGCAGAAGAATGGAGCAGGCTTGCACACCGCCAGCTCCTGTTTCTGGGACAACTCCGTTGACGGTAAGGAAGAGTGAAGTGCCTTTGCTGTTGGCAATCTGTGCACCGAACAATGTGTGGGTGTGTTGATGGTTCAGTACCAACTTGCAGGTCGCTCGGAGCTCTGCGGCGCGTTTATGCCACACTTTAAACTAAATTGCTGAACATGCTTTTTCAATTAGTGCTGGACTTTGGCCAATGACAATGCCTAGCAGCATCCCGACAGACGTAGCGTTTAGCATAATGTTTTACAGCGCCAGCGATCCGGGTTCGATTCCCGCCGCTGTCTGTGAGAAATTTGTCTGTTCACCCCGTGTCTATGTGGATTACGTCCGGATGCTCCGGTTTAGTATCACCAACATAATTTGTTGTCTTTGCAACAGCAGTGCAATGCAGAACTCCCACCTCTCCCAGAAGTTCCGGGAGGCTCCCATATATTAATAGTGGCTCCCTGATGCCCGGAAATTATATACAATATCACGGAAATCAATTTTTTTGAGAGCAAGCAAGAGCGCGTGAGCGACCACGGGAGAGTGAGCGAGAGAGAGTGAGAGCGCGCCATGGCAGAGTGTTCCAAAAAAATATAAACCGTACGTCACCCCAGACTACACTAAAGTGTACCCCTGCCTAATAGGGGTCAAAATAATGACAGTGTTGCTCGCTGCACTGTTTGCAACAGTGACTTTTCTATTGCCCATGGTGGGTTAAGACTGTAAAAGACATGTTGAGGTGAGTTTAACAGGTGTCATTCGTTCATTAGCATAGCGAACGTTATTTAAACTAGCTGGCCAGCTGCTAAGGAGCTACTCTATTGCAGACATCCCACCTCTCCCGGGAGTCTCCCGCAAATTGATGGTGCTACCTCCCTGAAATGAGTTTTTGCAGGGTGGGATGTCTGGTAATGCAATACATGATGATAGAAAAAAACTGAATTACAGTAAGAGTATACATTAAATAGTTAAACTACATAAGTAATGCAAAAAATAGAAATAAGAAAACTAGTGAGGTAGCGATCATGGGCTCAAAATCCAGAGTGAAAGAAGCTGTTCCTGAATCGTTGAGTGTGTGCCTTCAGGCTCCTGTACCTCCTCCCTGATGGTAGCAATGAGAAGAGGGTTTGTCCTGGGTGATGTTGGTCCTTAATGATGGACGCCGCCTTTCTGAGGCATCGCTCCTTGAAGATGTCCTGGATACTACGGAGGCTAGTGCCCGTGATGGAGCTGACTGAGTTTACAACTCTCTGCAGCTTATTTCGATCCTGTGCAGTAGCTCTCCTCTCCCCATACCAGATGGTGATGCAGCCAGTTAGAGTGCCACATTCCAAATAGGTATGGGTTAGGGTTGGTAAACTGTGGGCAAGCAACATTGGCGTCGGAAGCTTGTTGACACTTGCGGGCTGCCCCCAGCACAATCCTCGGACTGTGATGGTTGCTGACGCAAAATAGAAATGTGCGTGTGTTAAATAAAAGCTAATTTCTCCAATTAGGGATTCTTATGCTGGGGATCCACCAACAGATTCCAGGGGGTCCTTGATATGACGGGAAAAAATTTTATTGTTACTAACCTCTAACTGAAAGTACATATACTGTATTGCTATAATCACAAATTAGTTTTAAAAAATAATTTGATAATTTTTACAATATAATCTGTTTCTCTAGTAATCCTCTATATCTATTCAATATTTAAATACTTTATTCTGAGAAGAGTCCACAGTCTTCTTCGGACTGCCAAAGGGGTCCCAGGCATAAAAAAGGTTAAGAACTTCAGTGCTAGATGGGCAAAGGGAGACAGATCGATAAAAGTTGACTCCGGTGTAGGAGGTTACTGATGAAGTAATAACCAAAGGAAGATTTTGCTGTTTCTCAGGACCCGGACCTTGACAAGAATAAGCATTATTATTCGGCCACCACAGTTGCTTTATGCTTTGCCCAGAACTTTGGAATCGGTAAACATCTATTTTATTGTCACGCGTACCGAGGTAGAGTGGAAAAGCATTGTTGTGCAGGTATGGAGACAGATCGTTACAAACGCAAGCACCCTGAGGTACGACAAGGGAAGGATCGACACCAGGGTGCGGCATAACGTGTTACAGTTCCGGAGAAAGTGCGGTGCAGGCAGACAGGAAGGTGGGAGGGCCACAGCAAGGTAGATTGTGAAGTCAAGGGTCAATCTTATCAGACACGAACTCTTGTTTAAGAGTTTGCTAATAGTGAGAAGCTGTCCTTGGGCCTGGTGGTGCATTCTGTCAAAAGCTGAAGACCATCCAGTGGGATCAACTATGCTCCACTTGAACAAGATATCCCAAAGACTCTCCCTCCCTCCCTCTCTCACCCTCACAACCGTGTCCACTTGCCCTTGTAAACCCTCTATTTCATCATTATGTCCAGTGTCCATTTGCCCTTGTAAATCCTCCATTTCATAGAACATAGAATAGTACAGCACAGTACAGGCCCTTCGGCCCACAATGTTGTGCCGACACTCAAACCCTGCCTCCCATATAAGCCCCCAGCTTAAATTCCTCCATATATCTGTCTAGTAGTCTCTTAAACTTCACTTGTGTATCTACCTCCACCACTGACTCAGGCAGTGCATTCCACGCACCAACCACTCTCTGAGTAAAAAACCTTCCTCTAATATCCCCCTTGAACTTCCCACCCCTTACCTTAAAGCCATGTCCTCTTGTATTGAGCAGTGGTGGCCTGGGGAAGAGGCGCTGGCTATCCATTCTATCTATTCCTCTTATTATCTTGTACATCTCTATCATGTCTCCTCTCATCCTCCTTCTCTCCAAAGAGTAAAGCCCCAGCTCCCTTAATCTCTGATCATAATGCATACTCTCTAAACCAGGCAGCATCCTGGTAAATCTCCTCTGTACCCTTTCCAATGCTTCCACATCCTTCCTATAGTGAGGTGACCAGAACTGGACACAGTACTCCAAGTGTGGCCTAACCAGAGTTTTATAGAGCTGCATCATTACATCGCGACTCTTAAACTCTATCCCTTGACTTATGAAAGCTAACACCCCATAAGCTTTCTTAACTACCCTATCCACCTGTGAGGCAATTTTCAGCGATCTGTGGACACGTACCCCCAGATCCCTCTGCTCCTCCACACTACCAAGTATCCTGCCATTTACTTTGTACTCTGCCTTGGAGTTTGTCTTTCCAAAGTGTACCACCTCACATTTCTCCGGGTTGAACTCCATCCGCCACTTCTCAGCCCACTTCTGCATCCTATCAATGTCTCTCTGCAATCTTTGACAATCCTCTACACTATCTACAACACCACCAACCTTTGTGTCGTCTGCAAACTTGCCAACCCACCCTTCTACCCCCGCATCCAGGTCGGTAATAAAAATCATGAAAAGTAGAGGTCCCAGAACAGATTCTTGTGGGGCACCACTAGTCACAATCCTCCAATCTGAATGTACTCCCTCCACCATGACCCTCTGCCTTCTGCAGGCAAGCCAATTCTGAATCTACCTGGCCAAACTTCCCTGGATCCCATGCTTTCTGACTTTCTGAGTAAGCCTACTGTGTGGAACCTTGTCAAATGCCTTACTAAAATCCATATAGATTATATCCACTACACTGCCCTCATCTATACACCTGGTCACCTCCTCAAAGAACTCTATCAGGCTTGTTAGACATGATCTGCCCTTCGCAAAGCTACGCTGACTGTCCCTGATCAGACCATGATTCTCTAAGTGCCCAGAGATCCTATCTCTAAGAATCTTTTCCAACAGCTTTCCCACCACAGACGTAAGGCTCACTGGTCTATAATTACCCGGACTATCCCTACTACCTTTTTTGAACAAGGGGACAACATTTGCCTCCCTCCGATCCTCTGGTACCATTCCCATTCATGATTATGTTCAGTGTCCATTTGCCCTTGTAACCCTCTATTTTATATAGGCTTCCGTTAGTCTCGTGAGACCTTGGATTTGCACCTTGGAAGGTTTCCAGGGCACAGACCTGGTCAAGGTTGTATGTAAGACTGGCAGCTGCCCATGCTGCAAGTCTCCCCTCTCCACGACACCGATGCTGTCCAAGGGAAGGGCACTAGGGCCAATACAGCTTGGCACCGGTGTCGTCGCAGAGCAATGTGTGGTTAAGTGCCTTGCTCAAGGACACAACACGCTGCCTCAGCCGAGGCTCGAACTAGCGACCTTCAGATCACCAGACCAACACCTTAACCACTTGGCCTCGCGCCTATTACATCACTCTACTTCATCATTGTGTGCCATGTCCACTCGCCCTTGTAACCCTATTACAGCAGCAGCTCGCAAATACAGATCCACAATAGGCAGCCTGTTCTGAATTGTCATTGTCTGAGGTGGTGAGGCACAGCAGAGTGCTGAATTGGGAATGATGCTTAATGCCAAATCATACGAGAGGCACAGAGCACTGCCGTGCAGAACAGGCCTTTGGCCCATCTAGTCCATGCTGAAGTGTTACTGTCCCGTCCCATCGACGCACAGCGTTCCAACCCACTCCCTTTCACGTACCTACACAAACTGCTCCTAAATGCTGCAAACCAACCCGCATCCACCGCTTCCACTAGCAGCTCATTCCACACCTTTCACCCCTAACCTACGACCTGCATCTGTCATAGAAAAAACCTTGCACTCGACCTTCGTAAGACCAAGGAGCTGGTTGTGGACTTCAGAAAGGGTAGGAAGGGGGAACACGCACCAATCCTCGTACAGGGATTAGGAGTGGAGAGAGTGAGCAATTTCAAGTTCCTGGGGTGTCAATATCTCTGCGGATCTCACCCGGACCCAACATATCGATGCATCTACAAAGAAGGCACAGCAGCGGCTATATTTCATCAGGAGTTTACGGTGGTTTGGTTGTCACCTAAAACACTTGAAAACTGATACAGATGTACCCTTAGAGCATTCTGACTGGCTGCTTCACTAACTGGTATGGGGGGCTGGGGGGGCTACTGTACAGGATTGAAGCAAGCTGAGAAACTTGTACAATTACTCGGCTCCATCATGGGCACCAGCCTCCGTAGTACCCAGGACAGCTTCAAGGAGCGATGCCTCAGAAAGGTGGCATCCATCATCAAGAACCCCCATCACCCAGATCATGCCCTCTTCTCATTGCTACCATCAGGAAAGAGGTACAGGAGCCTGAAGACACACACACTCAATGATTCAGGAACAGCTTCTTCCCCTCTGCCATCCGATTTCTGAATGGAATTTGAACCCATGAACACTACCTCACCACTTTTTTTTAAATTTCTGTTTTTGTACTACTTATTTTAAGTTAATTATTTATTATACAGATCTTTAATTCAGTTATTTTTCTATATTTATCATGTATTGCATTGTACTGCTGCTGCAATGTTGACAAATTTCACTAGATATGCCAGTGATATTAAACCTGATTCTGATCCTAATTCTGACCTCTAGTTCAAATCTCACCCAACCCCAGTGAAAAAAAATCTTTTTTTTGCATTTATCCTATCTATACCCCTAATAATTTTGTATACCTATTCCAGTCAGATACTGTTTCAGATGCAGGTCACCCTTGGGCAAAGGTGTGGCACCTCCCCACTGATCAGGTGGTGGATGGTCGTACGAGCAGCCGGTGCACATCACAAGTCCTGGGTACGTGACCGCTGACGCCAGGCGGACAATCTCTGTGAAGAGTATTGATAATGGCTGGGGTCACCTGTCTTGTCAAGACACACTGCCCAGAAGGCAATAGCAAACTGCTTCTGTAGAAAAATTTGCCAAGGACAATCATGGTCAAAGACTATGATCACTCACGTCATATGTCACGACACATAAAAGTGATGGCACATAATGATGGCAATGACCCTTAATAACTTTGTAAACTTAATCTTATCACACCCTGCATTGCTCCAGTGGGGTGCACTGTCAGATTATTAGGACTAGGAGTCTGGTTGCCCGTCTGTTCCTCGCCAGCTCCAGATTGTAGAGCTGCACATGATTCCATCTAACCCAACGACATCTGGATGTGTGACAAAGCCCTTCGCTAAATGGCTAGCAGTGGGTAGGGGCTTCAGAGGTTGAGTGTCTGTAGCCAATCACACACACAAGTCCCGCCTGCTTCGTCAGTAAAACCTTTGCCTTTCAAGAGACAGTCAAGATTTGAGATTGAAGTTTGTTTGTCAATTGTACGTGGAAACATACTGTGAAATGTGTCATTTGTGTTAACAACCAACACGCCCGAGGATTTGATGGGGGCAGCCCAAAAGGGTTGGCAGAACAGTCCAGTGCCAACATAGTGTGCCCACAAGGCTCGGCAGAACAGAACAGGCACCAAAACAACAGCGGCAAAAACGCTCCCGCCCCCCCATGCACGTACGCGGTGCTTTAACGCTAGGACAGGCCTTTAGCTGCGGTGGACTGGGGCCTGCAGACGCCGGACTTTGAGCTCCTCCGGCGAGTCTGTGGAGTTTCGCGGGTCCTGCTCTGGCCGGCGGGCCTCAACCTCCGCACTGCGACTCAGGGGAGGTCACAGCTCTGTGCCATCTTGGAAAAGCAGATCTCCCAATGCAGGCAGTTGGGATTGGGGCAGGTGGGCAAAGGACCTGTCTTGGTGCAGTTGTAACACTGTGACTGCAGGACGTTCCTATCTTCCTCACTGCTGAAGTAGTCATTATGCCCGAAACACAACACCAGAACACGGGGAGGGTTTGGTCACGTGCTTTAGTTGTTGACAGATAAACGTCAGCCAGGAAAAACTCCCCAGCAGTCCTTCAGGCAGGGCCTGGGTTTCATGTTTCAGCTGGAATTGAGGCACTCCCTTCTCACTCAACTGGAATATCATTACACACAGCTTCATGAACACAAGAAATTCTGCACATGCTGGAAGTCTTGAGCAACAAACAAAATGCTGGAGGAAATCAGGTCAGGAGGAGGGGTCGTCAACTGTATCTGGTGATCCCAGTGTGGCCCTCCCTATCTCGGTGCTAGAGATTGGGAGACCACTTTGCCAAGTACCTTCGCTCCGTCTGCAACAGACGGGATTTCCTGGTGGCCAACCATTTTATCTCTACTTCCAATTCCCATTCCAACATGTCGGTCCATGGCACCCTGTACTGCCACAAGAAGATCACTCTCAGATTGGAGGAATACCTCATTTTCCGTCTGGGTAACCTCCAACCTGATGGCACGAACATCGGTTTCTCCAATTTCTCCCCTCCCACCTCTCTCTTTTTCTGGCTCCCCCTCTTGCCCCTTCTTGTCCCCTCATCTGCCTATCACCTCCCTCTGGTGCCCCTCTTCCCTTTTCCCATGGTCCATTGTCCTCTCCTATCAGATTCCTTCTCCTTCAGCCCATTACCTTTACCACCGATCATCTCTCAGCTTCTCACTTCGCCCCCCGCCCTTACCTATCACCTTGTACTTCTTCCTCCTCCCTCACAATCTTACTCTGGCTTCTGCCCCCTTCCTTTGCAGTCCTGACGGAGGGGGTCTGCCCGAAATCTCAGCTGTTTATCCCCCTCCATAAACACTGCCTGGCTTGCCGAGTTCCCCCAGCATTTTGTGTGTGTGTTGCTCACAATTTGCCCTCCAGTGGGAGAGTCCGCATTGAACGTTTGACTGCAGTCCTGAGAAGGCTGTCAGCTGAACACTTTATGCCAAAGGGAGACAGATAAACCATCCTACAGAAACCAGAGAAAATCTGCAGATGCTGGAAATCTGAGCAACACACACACAATGCTGGAGGAACTCAACAGGCCAGGCAGCGTCTATAGAAAAAAGTACAGCTGACATTTCGGCCCTAAACGTCGACTGTACTCTTTTCCATAGATGCTGCCTGGCCTGCTGAGTTCCTCCAGCAATTTGTGTGTGTTGCTCGGAGTTCCAGCATCTGCAGATTTTCTCTGGTTTGTGATTGAATTACTATTCTGGGAAGTCTCTTCCAGAGACGCCTACTCTGAAGAAGTTTAGATCTTCCCTTCGATGGGAGTTAAGTGAGCTCACTGCCATCCTATAGGAAGCAGTTTTGAAGCCAATGTGGGCCTTTTGTGCTTCAATTTGTCACATACTCCACTGACTGCTGTTCTCATTTTTAGGAAGTTGCACCGTCCGGTGGGAGAACAAGACCATGTACTGCATCGTTAGCATCTTTGGCCTTGGGATCTAAAACTGGCTTCAGCAACACTCCGATATTACGTGTGGACCACTTCTAAAACTATTTTCAGAATTTTCTTCCTAGTGTCCTATTATCAGAGTTAAATTATCTCTGTCAATCACTTTTGTGAAAGTGGAAAACACAATTATCATATAAAGTGGATGTAACTTAATGAATGACTTACTGGAAATCGTTGTCATACACTTATTGCACTATAAGTACTAACTTTTTAAAAACATTATCAGGGAAATTATCACGTGATGTGCACAGACTTGTGGTCACCCTGCTATAGGAAGGATGTTGTTAAAATGAAGATTATGCAGAAAATTTTTACGAGGTGTTACCGGGATTCGGGGGATAGAGTTATACAGCACTGCAAAAGTCTTGGGTACATAAGTTTATAGCTAGGTGCCTGAGATTCTCGCACAGTGTATTCGTCAATGTGGAGCAGGGAGCGAGTTTGTGAATCTAGCGGGAGCAAAGGATGTTTTGAATGGTGAGGGTGGAGTGCAAGGGGTGGGGTGGGGAGGAAGTGGCAAGAGAGCAGACACACCCAGCCCTGAGACACCAGGCAAGGTCGTTTAATTCCAAACAACTGGTTTATTGATCATTCCAGAATGTCTCTCTGGTGCTTCCTGCTCCCTCCCCTCTCAGTCCACAATAGAGACCCATAGCAGAATCAGGCTTATCATCAGTCACATATGTCATAAAATTTGAGATTTTGTTTTGCAGCAGTACAGTGCAATACATAAAATTGCTACAGTACTGTGCAAAATAGTTAGGCACCCGGGCTATATATATATGTGCCTAAGGCTTGCACAGTACTGTAGGGAGAGGTGAACACCCGAGAACTTTATTCCTTAGAGTGTAGGAGACTGAGAGGTGATCTTAGAAGTGTATAAAATCCTGACTGGGGACAGATAGGGTCAATGAAGATTGTCTTTTTCCCAAAGTTCAAAGAAGTATCAAATTATGCATATATCACTATTTACTACTCTGAAATTTGCTTTCCTGTGGGCATTCACAGTAGAACATACAAATACACAATAGAAATAGAAATACACACATACAAATGAAAAACTACAAAGACTTACAGGCAACCAACGTGCAAAAGACAAACTGTGCAAATATAAAAAAAACAATAATAATGAATAAAAACTGAAATAATTAATAAACTAACCACAGTGAGAGCGAAAGGATAGGAACTCGAGGAATAACTTATTCCCACACAGAAGATGGTACACGTGGCATTTTATTTTTCTTTGAAGGGGAGGGAACATCGACTCAAACCACGAGAGGCCTGCGTCGGGCATTTTCATGCCCTACAGGGCACAGATTGGAAGTCTGTGTGGGGCGTCACTCCTCCAAATCTTCATTTGAAGATCCAGCACAATGAGTTCCTGCTGTCCAGTTAGACCCATGTGACTGATTAACTATACATCTTTACAAGGTGGGAGGAAACCAGAGCCACCGGAGGGAATCTCTACAGACAGCAGTGGAATTGCTGGTGGTGTAACAGCGTTACCATAAGATATCGGAGCAGAATTAGACCATTTGGCCCATCGAGTCTGCTCCACCATTTTATCATGACTGATCCATTCTCCCTCTCAGCCCCAATCTCCTGCCTTCTCCCTGTATCCCTTCATGCCCTGACCAATCAAGAATCCATCAACCTCTGCCTTAACTGTACCCAATGATTTGGCCTCCACAGCTGCCTGAGGCAATGAATTCCACAGATTCACCACTGCCTGGCTAAAGAGGTTCCTCCTCTCCATTCTTAAAGGATGCCCCTCTATTTTGAGGCTGTGTCCTCTGGTCTTAGACCCCCCCCCCCCCGCATCATTGGCAAGATGCTCTCTGTATCTACTCTAACGAGGCCTTTCAACATTCAATAGGTTTCAGTGAGGTCCCCCCCTCATTCTTCTGAATGCCATCAACACTCCTCACATGACGAGCTGATTTTAAAGTTAGGCCGATTGCTATGCTTCCATGCCATCCCAGCTGAGTTGCAAGAGGAGGCAGTTGAGGAACAGGAAAAGCTTTGGGAAGATGGGCTAGACACTTGGATGGGCATCTTGTTCAGCATGCACCGGTTGAGCTGAAGGGCTGGTTTCTGTGCTGTATGACCAGTTATTCTGATTTACAGTATTTGCAGAACCTGGTACCTGCCAATAGCAGAAGGGCATAAGCTTTGCTTCTGTGTGCGAGATCCTTAAATTGATTTACCCAAATGCAAGAACCTTCTGTGTGGCAAATGTGCTCCTAAGGTACACGAAACTGGTTCCAATAAATCGACAAAAGCAGAGCGACTTCAACCTCAGAATCACGTGAGCCAAGTGTCTTTTTGAACAAACGCACACTGAAGATTAATTTTGAAAAACCTTTTTATTGGAAGAAAATCTTAAAACATGAGAAAACCCGCAAATGCTGGAAATCCAAAGCAACACACACACACAAAATGCTGGAGGAACTCAGCATCTGTGGAAAAGAGTGAAGAGTCGATGTTTCAGGCTGAGACCCTTCTTCAGGACCGTGGAGGAAGGGGGCAGATGCCCGAGCGAAAAGGTAGGGGGCGCTAGACCGCGGAAGCACAGGCAGCCAATCAGATGCGAGAGCACTCAGCCACAGAGCCATTTCGTCACACTGGAAGTTCCACTGAATAATGTTGATCTGTCTAATCTTATCCCTGGACTTAGCAGATAACATGGAAAGCAAATTTAGGGTGTGGAGTTGAATTAAGAAGAGAGCTTTCCTGCAGGTTTCTTTGAAATGTACAATATTCTGAGGAGCTTCACACTCTAGATAGCATGAGAAGTTTCTTCTGGTAGGAGAACGTGCATTAGGGTGACATTAAAAGACTATGAGTTTTTTTTATATATCTCAAGTTTAGAATTATTTCCAATGCTTCACTCAGAAGGCTGTAAAGGATTAAATATATTCAGACCTGACATCATCTAAGGTTTGGGGATTAGCCAAAACAAGTGTTGCAGGCAAGATCACAGCGGACCTGACCTTACTAAAGATTGCAGTACTCCTGCTGATAGTTACTTCAGTGTGGCCACAGTTACAAATGAGAGGCAGGAAGCACTAAAGTTGTTTGGCGCTGTCCTTGGGTTGCAGTTTGGACATCACTGATCTCCTGACTCAACAACCATCATCCCACAAAAGGTAGTGGATTCGGCCCAGTAGACCACAGATAAATCCCTCCCAGTTGAGCACATCCACATGAAACGCTGTCGCAGGAAAGCAGCATCCATCATCAGAGATCCCCACCACCCAGGCTATGCTCTCTTCACACTGTTGCCATCAGGTAGAAGGTACAAGAGCCTCAGGACTCACACCACCAGGTTTGAGAACGGTTACTATCCCTCAGCCATCAAGCTCTTGAACAAAGGGCTCCACTCACTTGCCCCATCATTAAGATGCTCCCATGACCAATTACCTCACTTTAAGGACTCTTTATCCCATGTTCTCATTATTTATTGCTATTTATTTATATTTGCATTGCACAGTTTGTTGTCTTCTGCACTCTGGTTGATCTTTGATTGATCCTGTCACTTTCAAGTACTTTTCATCTCATGTTCTCAATATTTATCGTTTATTATTACTATTTCTTCTTTTTGTACTTGCAGTTTTTTGTCTTTTGCCCACTTATTGGAAAGCCAAGCTGGAGTAGTCTTTCATTGATTCTATTATGGTTATTATTCGATTATGGATTTATTGAGTATGCCTGCATTGAGTATGTGTATCATCATCAGGTGCCATGCCCAGTTTGAGCTTTGACTGCCATGGCCTACACACTCCTGTTTCGGGTCAAGTGGATCAATTCATTGGTATTTATTTCCAGTTCTCTGGCTGCTGTCTCCATCATCATTTGTCTTTGTCTTCCTTTTGCTTTCTTCCCTTCAATCTTTTCCATAATTACCGTGCATGCTAACTCCTTTTTCCTAATCACATGTCCAATGAAGTCACGTTGCCTTTTCATGATCTCATACATTATTTCTCTTTTTATGTTTGCTCTGTTCATGACATCCTCATTAGATATTCGTTTCGTCCATGATATTCTTTGCATCCTCCTCAAAAACCACATTTCTGCTTCTTCAATTCGTTTCCTCATGTTACTAGATATTGTCCAACATTCTGAGCCATGTAACATAACTGGATAAACGTAACATTTCAGTGCTCTGAGGTGGGTTGTCATGCCTAGCTTAGTATTGGTCAGTATACTCTTCATTCTCGTAAAGGTGTCTTTTGCCATCCCTATTCTTCTTTTAATGTTCAAGTCACACCTGCCATCTGATGTCACCCAGCTTCCTAAGTAGCAAAAGTTCTTTACTTGTTTTATGTCTTCCCGGTGTATACTTTGATAGTAAATTCACTTTGAACTTTGAATTACAATTTATATGTTCATGGCTGTTCTATTCAGCAACTTCCCTGATCCTTATTAATATTCAAGGCTGCAGTGAGGATTACTATTCTTATGCAAATGATACCTTGAACCTGATCAGATCCTCTGGTACAGGTTGGTCAGTCTGATAGGCTCCTTTAAATTTGGCCAGATATCTTGATCCTTCATGAATATGTAATATTTGTGGTTCACCATTAACAGAAATTATGGTCTTAAGTGAAATTCACAGTGATCAAAGGCAGAGATCATTAGCTGGTGGTCCAGTTTTTCCAAATGCACCTTCAATCAAAATATATCCATAGACTACATACTTGTTCCCTTTAGGAGCAGAGAGGAGATTTAATAAGGTATATAGTATAATTAGGAAAGGGCTGGATATGGGGAACATGGCAGCAAGAACTAATAATTAGGGGTGGGTTAAGCAATTTTTTCCCCTTCACTTAGAGAGGTGATACCATCTAAGTCCCATTACCTGACAGTGAGATAGGTCCAGAAATCCTCATATTTAAAAGATACCTGGATGACATTTGACAGATTCTAAACGGCAATGGACTAAAGGCTGGAAAATAAGAATACAAAATCCATTGTTGTCATGCATGGATACAATGAGCCCAAAACTTTGACTGATCGTTGCCACAGATGCTGCCCGACCTGCTAAAAACCAACCAGCCCCCCTCCACCTCTGTCTCACCAGAAATGGTCCTCGCCCTCAACTATGTCTCCTACTTCCTCCAAACCCAAGGGGTAGCCATGGGCACCAGCTACGCCTCCCTTTTCATTAGCTACGTAAAACAGTCCGGGTTCCAAAGTGTTAATGCTGACCTCGTCAGTTTCAATTTTGCCTCAGCTTCCACCCTGCCCTTAAGTTCACTTAGTTCATTTCTGGTACCTACGTTTTCTTTCTCAGTCTCTGGAGACAAACTGTCAACTGACATCTTTTATAAGCCTACCAGTTCCCACAGCTATCTTGACTATACCTATTCCTACCATGTCTCTTGTAAAAGTGCTATTTCCTTTTCTCAGTTCCTTCGTCTCTGCCGCATCTGGTCCCAGGATGAGGCTTTCTTTACAGGTCATTAGAGAAGTCCTCCATTTTCAAAGAAAAGGTTCTCTTCTTCCACCATCTCAACCACATCTCCTCCAATTCCTGAACATCTGCCTCACCCCACCTTCTTACCACTTTAACAGTGAGAGTTCCTCTTGTTGTCACCTAGCAAATCATGAGCTTCTGCATCATTCATTGCAGCTTCCACCATCTCCAAAGGGCCAAACATCTTCACCCTCCTCCCATGCTTTCCTCAGGGATCACTCCCTATGATTCCCTCGTCCATCCATCCCTCTCCACTGATCACCCTCCCGGCACTTATCCCCACAAGCAGCTGAAGTGCTGCGCCTGCCCATTCATCTCCTCCCTCAACTCAGCCAGTCCTTCCAGTTAAGGCAACATTTCACCTGCAAATCTGTATCCGGTGCCCTTGATGCTGCCTCCTCTACATCGGTGAGATCTGTCGAAAATTGGGGGACCGCTTTGTCGAGCGCCTCTGCTCCATCTGACAAAAGCGGAACTTCCCGGTGGCCACAACATTTTAATTCCCATTCCCATGTCAGTCCATGGCCTCGTACCACAACGAGAGGTTGGAGCAACAACTTGATTTCTGTCCGGGTAGCCTCCAGCCTGATGGCATGAACATAGATATCTTCTTCTGGCAAAATAAATTCTTCCCCCTCCCCTTTTCTCACTGCCGATCACACCCTCCTCCTTCCTTTTCGCCTATGGTCCACCCTCCTCCCCTCTCAGATTCCTTCCTCTCCAGCCCTTTACCTTTACAACCCACTGGCCTCATCTGTTCTCCCTCCAACTTTTTATTCTGACAACTTCTCCCTTCCTTCCCGGTCCCAAAGAAGAGTCTCGACCCAAAATGTTGATTTTTTTGTTTATTTCCATGGTTACCATCTGACCTGCTGAGTTGCACAGCATTATGTGTGTTTCTTTAAAAGTCTAGGTTTAAAAAGATAGTTTTATGATCATTATTGTCACAAAAACCCAAATTTGTCCACAAATACCACGGTGACATGCATTCTTATCCAGTCTGGGCTATACATAAATCCTGTTCATTGCTTATGGTTATTTCGAAAGATAAATGAGCACCACCTCAAATGTGTAAAACTTTTTTCATGAGGGTAATCTTGCAGTGTTCACAAAAGGTCTTTCCAAAACTAAACGAACCCTGCAGAAAACAAGTGTAAACCATATACCAGCCTTCCCTGGCATTCTCATTTCCAGCAAGTTCAAAGACAAGCTTCCAAACAAAAGACTGGCACTCAAGTACAATGATTAGATTATATTGCAAAGGTTATGAAGTATAAAATGGATGATCTGACACAAATTCAGAGGCCAGTGGTGAGTACGATGCTCAGTTTTGATCTTCACACTTAAGAACATACTCACATTGACGGCAGTGTCTCCTTGGTTGTTTACTGGGTAAAAAGGGTTAGTGTATGAAATGGTCTTGCCTTTGGTCATTGCAATTTAGAAGAATGAGGTGATTTTATCGAAAGTTAGATTTTCTACAGAACTGACAAACTGAACACCGAGACGGCACAATTAGAATTTGTGGACTTAAAGAAAGTTGCCCATTTAAGACAGAGGTAAGGATGTTCTTCTCAGAGGGGCATGGCCCTTTCCGAATTCCCCATGCCAGACTTCTATATTCAAGGCTTGAGGTTGACAGACATTTAAACTGGGAGTCAAGGGATATGTGGAGAGTGCAGTAAGACAGTGTAGAGATAAGCATCAATACCCGCCACCATTTTATTGAATGACAGAACACAATCAAGGGACTGAATGGCGGATTTCTGCTTTTTGTTTGCAATTACCTCAAGTTCAGAAATTAATTTTATAGATTTTCTTTTGGGGAGGGGGAAGAGAAATGTCCAACTTCTGCAGTTTTCTGCTTAGCTACTTTGTGGCTTTGAGGATAGTTTGAGAATCCAAGAAAACGAGAGTGTGGTTTAATGCAATGTAAGAGTGCCTGTAATAACCAGCTGTCTGCCTCATCACACGGACCCCTCTGCTTCTTACTATAAACAAGTAGGAAAGCATCATCAATTGTCCACTGCATAACGTAGAGACATGATCTCAAATAGGCAGTGTAACTAACAGGAAACACATATGACTTACTAAATATGATGGCTCATCACACACCCAGAATGTGAAATAATTTTGAATTACAAAGGACAAAGACGTTGACTGATATAAAGGACTAAACTTCCAAGAGCTCAGTAGATATAAACTCAAGCGTACCCTGTAACATGAAAAATCCCGCAAGCTTACTTCCTGCAGTTTCTGGTCTAGTCATGAGAACTGAATGGAAAATTTATAGGATGCTTGTGCCTGAGCATATTAAAGTGAAGTACATCGAACAGCAGGAAGGCCTCAAGCTAAGTTGTAGGTCCATCGAGATCAAATACAAATGCATATTTCCCAGAATCTGCATGCCAAACACTTGTATGATGAGTGTCAACATAACTGTAACTTCTTTTGAAAAAAGAAGTTTACTCTACAGGCTGGGGTTTCCAGCCCTGAAAGCAATTCTATAATACTTTACCAGGTGCCAGCACGTGTGAACTGGATTTGCTTTCTCAAACTCCAGTAATCGAGGTTTAAATTTCAATGCCTGGGCACATAAGGAGCAATTCTGGTAGCAAAATTGGATGAGCTGGAACAGACTTTTTCCCTTCAATTTCCCACTCTGGTTCCCCTCTTACCCCTTCTCTCCACACCTGTCCATTACCTCCCTCTGGTGCCCCTCCTTTCCTTTCTCCCATGGCTCACTGCCCTCTCCTATAACATTCTTTCTTCATCAGCCCTTTCACCTCTTCCACATATCAACCCCTCACCTATGTACTCTGTTCCCATCCCAACGAAGGATCTCGGACTGAAACATCAACTGTTCATTTCCCCGTGCAGATACTGCCCGACTTGCTGAGTGCCTCCAGCACTGTGTTTGTGTGTGTGCATGTGTGTTGCTCTAGATTTCCAGCACCTGCACAATCTCTAGTGGTTTAGGATGAAACAGATGCCTTTTATTTCAAAGGTGACTCAAGTCAGCCTGCACACATGGAAGTGGCAGCCATTTCTCAGGAATCTTTGATTCACAACCAACACTTCATCCTGACAGCTAGTTCCACCTTTGTCACTGATGTCTGTATTCTGCGCACATGTAGGGCAAGTGTGTCAATGCTTCAGTTTGAAACCCTGCATCAGATTGGGTTTCAAATAGAAACAGCGACAATTCCTTCCTCTTCCACAGATGTTGTACAGCAGATTGTTGATACATATTCCAACATCTGCATTTACCCTTTCCAAGCTGACTAGGAAATGCTGGGCACCTCTGCACTGTATGCATCAGCAGTGTGATACAATGCAAATTCACCCAGAGATCACAATGTTAAAATGGTCAAGTGAGAGTGAAGAGCATAAATTAAGTTTATATTCACTGTTGGGGCATATTCTAGAGTTAGAGTATATGGCAAATATTAAATTCAATCCCTACAGTTTTCCGGAAACCAGACTGGTAGTTTGAATTCTTAAACGCTGTTTGAAAGACTCACTCAAAGAAGATCATGATTCCAAGCCCATAAACAGACCAGCCAGTAATTGAAAACCAGTGGATGCTCAAGCTACATTTCAACTACCTGAACATTCCTCTTGCCACATCCTTGGGAAAAATACTAATGGCAGCAATGTATTGTCAACCTACAACATTTATTTGGATCTACCATGTCATGGCCTTCCTTGTACCTTATTGTCTGACCATAAGATACAGGAGCAGAAGCAGGCCATTCGGCCTATTGAGTCTGCTTCGCCATTCAATCACGAGCTGATCCAATTCTTCCAGTCATCCCCACTTCCCCTGCCTTCTCCCCATACCTTTTGATGCCCTGGCTAATCAAGGACCTATCTATCTCTGCCTTAAATGCATCCAATTACTTGGCATCTACTGCTACTTGTGGCAACAAATTCCACAGATTTACCACCCTCTGACTAAAGTAATTTCTCTGCATCTCTGTTCTAAATGGACGTCCTTCAATCGTGCCCTCTTGTCCTGGACTCCCCGACGAGGGGAAATAACTTTGCCATATCTAATCTGTTCAGGTCTTTTAACATTCGGAATGTTTCTATGAGATTCCCCCTCATTCTCCTGAACTCCAGGGAATACAGCCCAAGAGCTGCCAGACGTTCCTCATACGGTAACCCTTTCATTCCTGGAATCATTCTTGTGACTCTTCTCTGAACCCTCTCCAATGTTAGTATATCCTTTCTAAAATAAGGAGCCCAAAACTGCACACAATACTCCAAGTGTGGTCTCGAAAGTGCTTTGTAGGGCCTCAACGTCACATCCCTGCTCTAGTATTCTACACCTCTAGAAATGAATGCCAACATTGCATTTGCCTTCTTCACCACTGACCCAACCTGGAGACAGTGCATAAGGACTCCCAAGTCCCTTTGCATCTCTGCATTTTGAATTCTCTCCCCATCTAAATAATAGACCGCCCATTTATTTCTTCCACCAAAGTGCATGACCATACACTTTCCAACCTTGCATTTTATTTGCCACTTCTTTGCCCATTCCCCTAAATTATCTGTTTCCTCAACACTATCCAACAGCAAATTTAGCCACAAATCCATTAATCCCATAGTCCAAATCATTGACATACATTGTAAAAAGCAGAGGTCCCAACGTCGACCCCAGTGGAACTCCACTGGTAATTGGCAGCCAGCCAGAATAGGATCCCTTTATTCCCATTGTTTTCTGCCAATCAGCCAATGTTCCACCCATGCTAGTAACTCCCCTGTAATTCCATGGGATCTTATCTTGCTAAACAGCCTCATGTGCAGCACCTTGTCAAAAGTCCTCTGAAAATCCAAGAACCCCACATCTACTGCATCTCCTTTGTCTACCATGCTTGTAATTTCCTCATAAAATTGCAGTAGGTTAGTCTGGCAGGATTTTCCTTTCAGGAAACCATGTTGGCTTTGGCCTACCTTGTCATATGCCTCCAGGTACTCCGTAATCTCATCCCTAACCACAACAACAACTCAACCACTGATGTCAAGCTAACAGGTGTACAGTTTCCTTTCTGCTGCCTCCCACCGTTCTTAAATAGCGGAGTAACATTTGCAATTTTCCAGTCATCTGGTACAATGCCAGTATCTACCGATTCTTGAAAGATCATTGCTAATGCCTCTGCAATCTCTCCAGCTACTTTCTTTAGAACCCGAGGGTGCGTTCCATCAGGTCCAGGAGATTTATCCACCCTCAGACCATTAAGCATCCTAAGCACCTTCTCAGTTGTATTTTTCACTGCACATACTTCACTTCCCTGACACTCTAGAACGTCTGGTTTACTGCAGATGTCTTTCACTGTGAAGACTGATGCAAAATACGTATTCAGTTCCTCTGCCATCTCTGATTACAATATCTCCAGCATCATTTTCTATGGGTCCTATATCTACCCTCAACCCTCTTTTACCCTTTATATACTTAAAAAGCTTTTAGTATCTTCTTTGATACTAGTCACCAGCTTCCTTTCATAATTCATCTTTTCTTTCATAATGACCTTCTTAGTTTCTTTCTGCAAATTTTTAAAAGCTTCCCAATCCTTTGTCTTCCCACTGGCTTTGGCTTCCCTGTCTGCTTGTACTGCAGTTTCCCTAACTGTGTTTAACATTGCGTTATTGTTTCCCCCCTTTGAACTACCTCAACATACTGATGTGATGGAATAATGCTGGCATGCAAAAGTGCCTTTCACTGTATCTTGGTAAAAGTGACTACAAACTAACAGAGCAGATTGTCATGTACACTAGGGTGCAATGAAATTCCATGCTTACAATCTGTGTATACTTCTTTCCAGTCTCTCTCTGAAACTGGCACCTCAAATGAAGGCATTAAATACCACTTACAGGTTTTCAAAAATAAAAAAAATTATGAAGGCCCCAAATCCCAGAGTGTCAATAAGTTTTATTTGTTAATTAATACACAGAAGAGCTAAGTTTGTAATAATAGCTAGATTCTCCACAGGGATATTTCTAAAATATCTATCAAGAGAACTTTAAATTGGCATATTTTGCCTTCCACAACACACAGATGATGGTCAAAGAATACTGCTTTAAAAATTCTAAGGTATAGCTAATCCTACAATATAATGTAGAGGATAGCAAAGGAAACATTTTTGCAGCTTTGGTCTTGGGCTATACAAACTTTACAGAATTAAAGACTGTAATCAGCGCGAGACATTTATATAAAGGTTGGTGCAGGAGGCAGGAAACACAATTCCATCCTTCTCCAGAATGGGAAGCAATGGAAACCGAGGAGGAACAGTAAAGCAGTCATGGAGCTAGTGTTTGCTCTCAATTTGTAGCCAATGGCTGAATAATCCACCACCATTCACAAAATAAAAAGTGAGGAAAAACAGAAGTGAGGGAGGACAGGAAGGTGCACACACTATTAACCTGCTCAGTTATTCTTACATGAGAACTTATTACCCAAGTTGGATTGTGAAGGAGGCTCAAAGACAGAGCAGAATTAAGACATTCAGCCCATCTAGTCATAGAAAATACAGCACAGAAACAGGCCGTTCATCTAGTCTGTGCCAAACCATTTAAATTGTCTATTCCCATCAATCTGCACCCACACCATAGGTCTCCACATCGTTCCCATTCATCCCCTACCAGTCTGCTCCATCATTCCCTCTTGGCTGATCCTCTCCTCAAGCTCAAGCCTATGCTTCAACCATCTCCCTGTAACCCTGAACTCGGTCTCCACAGCCTGCTAGCAACGAATTCCAGACTTGTTACTTAAATTTGCAACACGGCACAGCTCTATAACTAATTCCTTTGGAAAACTTTGGCAGATGGGTGGAGAATAACTTCAGCATTTGGATCTCATTAAATGTTATGGTTACTGCTCATTTCCCTTATGCAATACAGACAAAGTGCTGGAGCAGCTCAGCAGGTGAGGCAGTATCTATGGTTGGGAATAAGCAGTTGATGCTTTGAGCCGAGACCTTTCATCAGGAGCCACGATGAAGAGTCTCGGCCTGAAACGTCAACTGTTTATTCTCATTCATAGATGCTGCCTGACCTGCTGAGCTCCTCCAGGACATTGCCTGTATTACTCCAGATTTCCAGCATCTGCGGTACCTCTTGTGTCCTTAATTTCCCCTTGTGCTTCTTCCCAACAAGCTCAAGTTGTTGAAAGCAAAGTACCACCAGCTGAATTAACCCAAAAAGGTTACAGTCAGATATCCAACCGCTGTTCGCTCTATTTTGTACAACAGATTTGTTGAACTTTGCATGGTGTTTATTAACAGCAAATTCGCTAAAATTGACAAGTTCCCAGCAATCAACCATTTGGTGGGGAAAGGTGAAGAGAGGTCGGCCTAAAGCAAGTCACAATGTTATTTAAAGCGTTGCAAAATAAAGAGCTTCGTTCAGTTTTCACATAGAATGAAAAATCTTGTTTAAACTGTTTTACTCTTCACTGCGAGGTTTACCTTTCCATTTACATTTTGGATGAAACTTTGTGGCACAAACATGAATACATTCAGTTACAACTTTCTACAATTCATTACAAGCAGGCTACACAACTGCGAACAGAACAAGCATGTTAGGACAGATACTATCAGGTCTATTAGTTATGCTCATCAAAACTTAAGTGTGCGTATATATATTCTTTTGAGCTGCATTGTATTAAAATGGATTTTAAACCATGATCCAATGCAACACTGCAACTGCCTTACAACTGAACAGAAATTTAACAGCTCAATTGACAAGTTATTACAAACGAGGATAAAAATGGAATTCCAGTCAAACTTGTACTGAAAAAAGTAAAATTGTATAATTACAAAGTGAATACCACATTATAACCAAGAAACAAAAACAAAAAGGTTGTATCTAAATCTTCAGTTTACGTTATCTCTTTGAAGGAAATTATGCATTTTCTTTTCATCTTAGTTTTTAAAGAGTAAACACGGGCTATAAATCTTGGACTAAGAGTCTCTTGGGGATATCCAGGTGACATCTTGCTTTTAATAAGGAACTGACGGCACTCCCAGGGGCCCTCTCCTTCACCATCCCCACTGTCGTTGAATGAAAATTCTTGCATACGTACAGGAAATACTTATGCCTACAGGCAGTACTAAACTGGTTTAAATGTGGATTTCCACTGTCTTTTGAAATCACAAAACACAGATAAGATTCTAAAAGCAACAAATTTCTATAGAACAAATAGCACACTGACTCAAAGGTCCACAAGATGAACCTACCTTAGTAAGCCCTATGGTAACTATTTATGGAGTACGTGGACTACTGCAGAAATGATCAAAACTTGATTAGAGACTTAAATGTCATGTCACAAGCCCTCTTTGGTGCTTCCCAGGGTCCATTCAAGTATGTTTTGCTATGACTATGCATTCAGTGTCAGTCAAGTGTCACTGACAAATCTTACTAGAAAGGTAATTATAGCATATTGGCCAAAATGTTCTAGGTTTATTCAGACTGAAACAGACATTCCAAATTTCTTTGCAAAAACTTTGTTATATGAGTAACGCATTATTTCAAAATATCTAAAACAATGTTTTCTTTTCCTATTTCACCATCTCCAAATACATACACCAAGTTATCATTTACCTTCCAGGTTAAAATCTATGTTGTTAGGATGGATTAAGTAATTAAAATATACACAGGAAAATACTGCCGTGATTTGGTCCTTTCTTTGAAACAAAATCCAGAACGGAAGGTATGCTACATAGTCGTACACTCAAAGAGAGAACTCCGTTGACAGCAAAAAAAAATCTTCCTGGAGCCAATTTTAAGATCACATTTCAGTCAACTTGTGAAGAAGGTCACGTCGAAGTGGAGTTAGTTCATCAAAAATTAAATCAGCCACAGTACTTGTTCCAATTATAGATTTCTTACATAATTACAAGAATATTTCAGAGAAAACCATAATGGGTTATAGCTAAAGCTCTGCTGCAATAAAAGTAGTTTCCTTTTGTTTATTGATAACTGTTTTGATGCCCACAAACTAGGCAAGTGATGCTTTTGAAAAGCATCAATACAATTTGAATTATAGTACAAATCCATCAGTACAATGATTTTTGTGAAAAATTGCCATTTAATTGACAGCGTACTATCTCAAAACCCATACATAAAGGAGATGTAGTGTACAGTATATTACAGAAAAGCACCAGTATGTGCACATTCAAGTTCTTCGTGAGAACTACTAATCCCCGATAAGTACCCTAATACTTGTTCGTATACACACACACACACACAATCATGCACAAAACCAGAACAAACCAAGGTTTCATTTCCCAAATGGAAGCCCCAGGTGTACTCGTTTTTTTATTCTCTGCAGTACTGCTTTTATCACTCTACATAGGTTACAGTATGGTGATTTAAGTTTGCAAAATAGATACAAATAGTCCTATGAACTTCCCACACAGAGTTCATCATTCTTTTTTGTTGGAAACAGTTCTAGTAGGGGAGTGGAAAACTCAGACCTTTCCAGCACTACCACAGGTCGAAGGAAATGAAGCTGCTTTAAGGCAAGATCTCCACAGTCTGTCAACGCCTTGTCCAATATCGTTCGTAAGTTCTCCAAAGATGGAGTCGACCCTTGTGAAATTAGGGGCTCGATAGCTGCAAAACTGTTATGCACTGTAGAGTCACTTTTATCACAGTCTGCAATGCACCCTGTACAGTTTTCCACTGTCGATTCATTTGATCCAGTGTTAACGCCCGACTCCCTCTGGTGTGAAGCAAATTTTTTGCATCGCTTTGGGGGATCCCAATGCCACGACTCCTCAAGGTCGTTCTCAGTGTCTTCACTTTCTTGGATAAACTTCAAGAACGAGGCTTCAAAGCCTATAGGTTTGTATGTGGTTAAGTCAAATGGTTTCTGCTGAGCGTTTTGGCTCTGTTGGCTCTCCTTGGTGCCGAAAAGCGAGCCCTGAGGCAAATACGTGGAGTCAGTTCTCTGCGACTGTCCGTCCATTTCAAATTTTCTTTTCAAAGGCTGCTTCAGTTTGGGGAACAGGGAGCCATTTTGGGTGCCACTTTGTTTCACGATGTTTGGAATTACTCCTCCGTTCTTAGGCAGAAAGGCCCGATTCGCATCATTTTCCTTGAAGCCTGGACCTCTGTTTGCTATCCCCAGGGCGAGACTGCTGTTTACCGACTTCCCAGGAAAGAGAACGTTTCCACCGCCAGGGAAAGCATCGTTGCCGTTTGCCACACCGCAGTTCTGTAACTGCAGCCCTGATCCAACGTCATCAGGTTCAATTTTGAACTCCGTTTTCAGCGGCACCTCACCATTTTGTTGCCGGAGAACGCTGCAACCTGGGGCGTCCTCAATCTGCTCAGAGAACACTTTTTTGGGAGGAGCTGGAGAATCACACCCCACCTTCTCACGTGACGTATCAGAATATTTCTTGCACACTAGAAGTGTATTACAGTTCTGCTCAATATATTTAGCAGTCATTTTGTGAAGTATCTTGTAGTGCCTCAAGACACTGCGCCGGCTCAGTACAACAGTCTGACAGTCATCGACCATGCATGGAAACTGATCTCTTAAAACCTCATTTTTACACATTGCAAATCCATGGTCTGTACTCTTCAATGAATAATCCCGACACCGGCCTGATTTTCTTCCTTCTTTATCATACTCATCCACTGAGGAACCACTGTAAGCCATGGAGGATGCATTTCTCTCACAGTCTTCATCCTGTGGCGACGAGTCATTTGAGTCATCGGAATGATTATCTGATAGACTCCTCTTTATATCCGGTTCCAATTTTGCTTTTCTGCTGCAAGCTTCACTTTTAATATCCCCGTGGCTGCGAGCTTCCAAGTTCGACTCAGCTTTCAGTGCCGAACCATACGGGTCAAGATTCTTATAATTTTCGAAATTGGGCTCTGCTTCGGATTCGGAATCGCAGCCTCCTTCGTCGGACAGATGCTCTCCACTGATCCTACCCAAGTTAGGCGCGTGCGGCAATGCGGAGCTGCAGCTATCCTCGTCGGTGAGCCGTTCCTGCTTGATCAGCCGCAAACCGGGCTTGTCAGCTGAAGCGGAGCCATTGGCTTCGCTGTCGATGAAGCAGTCCTGATTGCACCTTTCCAAGTTCAGCTTACGGTCATAGTTACTGTTCTTGCGCGGCTTCAGCAGTATCGACTTGTAATGGGCTTTGTGCTGTCTTTGGACGTGGCGCAGGTAACTGGAACGGATAGTGTAAGTACGGCTACAACCATCTATGCTGCACTTAAACTGCAGGTCAGCAGGCTGGCGTCTAAGGTTACCATACATGTTAAAAGAGGACATGCAGTCTGGCTGATTACAAGGGTACTTCGCTGTTTCACCACCTGCAAGCTTGTGAATCTCACTGTAGTGTCTCAACAGCACTCTAGGATATTGGAAGCGTTTGGTGCAACCTTCAAACTTGCACTTGAAGATTTTCTTCACTTTGGTACTGTCTTTCTTGGCGTTTCCTTGATCTTCTTCCAAACACATTTGCTCTCGGTTATACTGATGCACCGTCTGGTAGTGGCGTATCAAATTTGGTTGCCCAGTGAATGCCGCAGAGCAGCCCTTGTGAATGCAGTGGTAAGGTTTGTGGTATTTGTTCAGCATATAACACAGATTACTTTTAGTGCCAATTCTCCGACTTCCTCTACCTTCTTCCTTGGACTCAGAATCATCTGCACTGTCAGGCATCATGCAACTGGATTCCATGCTGCCATTCAGATGCATCTCCTCAGACTTCAAAGATTCTGCAGATTCAGAACATTCAACTTCTGTCGTGAAGGACTCATTCATTGTGTTTTCAGAGTCGCTTCCCGTCTGGCGCCAGCTTCCGCTCACTGTGCCAAGCTGTGCGTGCTCATCGTCTCCAAATAAATTAAAGTCTTTAGTCTGGTAAGGAACAGTCACAGGGTAAAGAGAGCCCTTTTCTATCTTAATTGGCGCCGTATCCTGAGACAAGCTCAGCCTTTCAGTGACATTCTGGGAGCTGCATAATTTCTCTTCAGTTAGGCGGGGACTGTCATTCTCAGTTTTAATTAATATATTTGGCACAGCCAGCTGTGGAGTTGTATTGCTAGGAACAGAAACACAGTTTATATAGGGGAACTTTCCTTTCTGCATGTCCTCTTTACTGAACCTATGCATTTGTTTATAATGAGTTCTGAGATTAGTTTTTCTTGTGAACGTTCTTAGGCAGATGTGGCATTTGAACGGTGCGAACCTGAGCTGAAACCGGCTTAACTGAAGCACCTTGTCCTTGGAGTACTTGTGGGTTTTAACATAATGGTTAATGAGGCCATCTTTGGTCATCGCCTTAAAGGCACAACCTTCGTAATCACAAACAAAAGGCTTAATGACCCCCGGGTCCTCTTTAGATGGATCGGTTTGGAAGAGCTCGCGTGAGCGTGTCTGTGATTGGGAAGCATTAGCTAAAGGCTTGGACATAGAAGCATCGGCGGCAGAGATCGGAGGCGGAGGCAGCGGCTCTATCAAAGGTGACGACAAGGTAGAGCTACACACCATCACTTCATTGGGAACTGCTTCCGATTTATTCAGCTGCAGCTTTTGCAGGGCCCTTACCACGTCCTCCAGAGTTGGTACTTCAGAAACATGAGCGGGACGACCTGGAGGACGCCCCTCATAACGCTTCTTTATTGGATTTGTGCCTGAACTGCTCTCTGTCAGCAGCGGGCATTTTATTTTGCGAGCGAGGTGGCCCCCAAGCGATTTGGGATTTGAAAATTCCTTGAAGCATCGAGAGCACACAAACTTACCATCCTTAAAAATAGCCGGCCACTTGGCATTCCTGTTATTCTTGGGCTTTTTAACTCTCTGAGCTTTGAGTGACACGTTCTTATTTTCACAAAGTTCATCAGCAGATGCCGCTGACTGGCCTTCCTGCCCCTGCGACGGGAGCAGCGGTTGTTGTTCCACCTCAGCTTTAACTTTGTCCTGATCTGTAGCAGAAACTTTCACCACACTTCTGCTGTGCTTATCAATCCTTTTCTTGGCTTTATAGTAATTTGGATGAGCTACCTTAATGTGTTTCTTCAGGTCCTTTGTCGAGGCATACATCATGATACATCCATCGATACCGCAAGAATGCTGATTTACAGTCGGCAAGCTGTCTGCACCATTAGGGGTGATTTTGTGCTTGGCTAAGGTCCTATTAAGTTCAGGATGAAGTGTGGCTGCCTTCATCATATCCTCAATGTCACTCAGCTCTTTAAAGGATGCTAACTTTTCTAATGGCACAAGCAAGTTTTCAGAATAAACACCCTGGAGATTAGGATATTCAGGCTTACCCTTGTTGGCTGAATCTGTCCTGTCAGCACCCAGACTTGTAGCACAGTAAGAACCACCTGGATTATACTCTTCTTTTTCCTTTTTTACTTCTTGAGGCACCGAGTAGCTGCAACTTTGTGAAGGGTTTTCAGCACTTTCACGCACTTTCTCATGTACAGTTTCGGCACCGCTACCAACCACATGACATTGCTTCTCCTCTGCGGTCACAAGCTTAGACCCAATGTCCACCACACCCTCCGTGGAGCCACCTTTTTTCAGAACCCTGGCCTCAAATTCTTCGAGACTCGATAAACCATGCGTCAGCAAGTGACTTTGGAACTCACTCTTGGAGAAGTAGAACTTCTTGCAGCCCGATAAATTGCAGGAGTAGGCTGCTTCCCTGTAATGCTGAGCTTCATGGTGATACAGTAAGCAAGAACCACTGAAAACTTTGTTGCAACCTTTGAACGTGCACTTGGATCGGAACTCCTTGTGCTGTTTTCTGTGCTTCACGAGGTCAGCGAAGGCCTGGAAGCTCGCATTACAGTTCATCTGAATGCAAATGTAGGGCTGCAATCCAGAATGGACCTTCAGATGGGCTTTCAGGTGGTAATCGCTGACAAAATGGCGTCGGCAGTACTTACATAGGGCCTTTCTGTTATTCATCTCCAGGAAGTGCTTTACATTTTCATCATTGTCCAAGTGATCATTCTTCAAATGGGCAGTGAGATTCTTATAGTATTTAAAGGATCTTGAGCAGGCTGTGCCTGGGCACGGGTAACTTTCCGTCCAGTGTGTAACGACAGCCTCACTCACTTCTGGCTTGGGCACATCACCTTGTTCTTCGTCCACGGAGTCTGCTCCGCTGAAGATTATGTAGTCATTTTCTTCTATCTCCTTTTTAACAGAACTCCTTGCATCATCTAAACGAGCTTGCGGCTTAGTGGGAGCATTCATGCTTGATGCCAGAGGCAGTGGTTTCTCAGCTGCTTCTGATTTCTTCTTCTGTTTCTTCTCTCTCTTCGGTTTCTTGATGTGTTCTTTTACATGCGGCGTAAACTGTTCCTTTCTCTTGAACTTTTTTGCACAAACGGGGCAAGAAAATATCCCATCTCTAACGTGCGTCTTCGCATGGTGCACCATTCTAGCGACAACATAATCTTTCTTGCACAGCACACAGAAGAACATATTTTGAAGCCACCTGTAATACCGTTCAGACATCACCTTCTCCTTCTTTTTGACAACTTCTCCATCCTTCTCCCTTTCATTCTTTATCGTCTCTGGTATTTTACTCATTTGATCAAAGAGTTCATTACTACCATCTGCTTCGTCTTCACTGAGTTCATCTTCCGAAATGGCAACTGCCTTCTCTCCCAAATGCCCCCGACAGTGTCGTTTCAGAGTTTTCCAGTCCCAAAACTCTGGATCAAAAGGCCAGTGGGCTTTTAAAACCAACAAGAGTTCACAGTGCAACGAATTGGGGATAGGGCCGTTTTCCTCATCGTATTTCTGATCCGGTTGCTTGTACAGCCTTTCCACTTCACGGTATGCATCCACTGTGGGCTCCAGCAGGAACTGAGTGAGCTGACAAGCACGCCTCACTTCAAGATCATCTGGCATCAAGCAGGCGATGGTTTTGCAAATGGAGATCTTCATCTCTGCATTTTCATTAGACTGAATACGGAGGGCTCCGACACAAAGCTCGATTGAAATTGGGAGACCAGCTCCTTCAGCCTGCAAAGTAAGAGGGGGAGGTTAATTTTTTTTTTCTTCCCTATAGCAAAAAAAAATAGACTATTTTAGGATCTCCTGGTGATCCCTGAATAAAACCAAAGTTAAGTGACTTCACTGAGCAAGAGCCACAAAAGTGCATGCATCAACACCTAATGGGGGCAGAATTTATAATATGAAGAAAAATATTACAACTATTTCCACAAAGGAAACAAGTCTTACAGCTGCTGAAACCTATCCACAGAGCACACAGGTGTACTCTGAAATGTGACAAACAGGTATGGGCTGGAAAGAGACCCCGAAAAAGTACCACAGAATATCTTTAAAACTTAGCCAGCTATCGTAGAGTTAATTAACTCTGATAAATTACACAATCTTCCAAGTGGACCATAACTTTGTCATGCTTTGGAGGCTTGTGTACCTCAATGACCTGGAGAGCTGGGTTGACTGGAGTCAGGGCTTTATGCTTTGGCTCTTGGTAGGGTCACCCGTGCCACCAACAGGTAAAAGACCAGACTAAGTGGTCCACTAGCCCTCCAGGTTCGGGGGTTCAGCTCAGGGCTAACAACCCTGACTGGGAAAACAAAATTGTTATGGAAACAGCAATGAAGATTCCTTCCACACCTGTCTCCGCCAGGGCCTTGCACGACTGACAGTAGCGATAACTGAGCTACTGACATGATGAAAGAAGCCCTGAACACTGCCAGAGATGGAGAACCTTCATTGCTGCCCTAAATACCAGCAGTATAACAGGCAATATCTTTACTGGCTGGGACTTCCTTTCCAATTTCACGAAGATGATTCATCATTGGAGTTGCTTATTACTGCACTCACACCCTATCCAAGTTGGTATAAAGCACAAGTTGAAAGGCTTTTGAGACTAGGAAAATTCAAATAAAAGCTAATATAATTAAAGACAATATAATTTACGTTTCCCATTTAAAAAAATTGAAGAATAGAAATTGTAAGCACTGAATTGTTTCGAGATTATAGTTAAAAATTATTTAAGAAAATACTGTAAATAGCTACATTTAAAGTTGAACTCCAAAGACATCTTACTTACTTCAGATTGGATAACTTTTATAAGGAAGAATATGTGGTACACGGTTCTTGCAATAATACCAAGCTGGCGACAGCGCTCCAGGAAGGAATCCAAAGATGGATCCATTCTCCGCTGCAACTTGCTCCAGAATAGGGTGAGCTCCCTTTGGGGAAAAACAGCATGTTCTGTTCAAGTACATCTTGGCAGATTTTTTAAGCCCTGACTTTGTAATGTAATGGTGTACCCAGTTCATTTCTCCGAGATTGACAGCGTGCATCTATAGGTATTAGGCTGCCAAAAAAACCACACTATAGAAGAGCAACTTCACAAGTGGTTATAAAGAGCAGTTGTTCTTGGAATACCACTTATCTTGATCTACAAGAACACCATGTACTTTGAACTGGAACCAAACACTATTAAACAGAACACGACAAAGCTTTGACTACCCAGAGATCATCTGGAACAAAAATCAGCAAGAACTTAAAAACATATCGGTAAGTATCAGACAGGATTTCTGCTCTACACTGATCTAACCCAAGGTATGGGATTGAGAAACTCATTAGAATTGGAATTCCCTGGATTAACCAGATTTCCCATTGCTATTTGCTATCCAGAGGGACACTAGATGACGACAGCATCAAAATTCAGCTCTGCATTCAAGTATAGTTAATACTTGGACTCTGTGCCAAGATTGCCTCTCATAGGAACACCATCACATACATCTCCTTACTTAGGCAGGCACCATCTTGGCTTGAAAATAGCATTTATCATTGCTACTGAGCGTAAATGCCGAAACTCCCTGTGCAACACATTCAGGGAATATCTGCACCTGACGGACTTACTACGGACAGATCACCATCTTCAGGGCAATTCAGAATCGATAATAAAATAATAAATACCGGCCCTGACAATCACACAACACTCACAGAAAAAGTGCATACACTGAGAAACAAGGAATACGATTTTAGTAAAGAACTAAAAATTACTAGCACAGTCAAAATATAATTTGCATCTTCAATAGAATGCTGGAGGCAATTAACTATAGTTTCTCCTTCAAAATTAATGACACAAAATTTAAGAGGTTTAAATTTTATGTCCTGAAGGGTCCCGGTCCAAAACTTCAACTGCTGATTAATTTCCATAGATGTTATCTGACCTGCTGAGTTCCTCCAGCATTTTGTGTGTTGATTACAGGTTTAATCAATCCAGATATACCTTTGTTACCTTTCTCTTCCCCACCCACTCCAGTATGGGACTGTGAAAAACAACAGAATATTTTAATTTGGAACAAGTACTTCACCTGCCAGATGGGCCACCCACGCTAGTAACAAGTGTGAACAATACGTGCAATACAGAGCCACGAACTTACCAAGAACAATAGACACTCTCCTGTTGCAGTTGATGGGTTAGGAACGTTGTACATAGGACAAACGCAGCACTGTCCTGGCCGTCAGACTCCAAGTTACAGATAATATCCAGCACTTCCTTGCAGTCAACACGTGCAATCTACAAGGAAGAATGCTTCAGATTTTAGGAAAGACAATTTTTAATATACCACTTGCTCATGCTGACTCTCAAAGGCATTTTATATTTCAATACAGTTCTCTCAATTTCACCAAAACCAGCCAAATCTCCAAACATATGTTGTATTCGGATCCACTGAAGAATCGTGCAAAAAGATTGAAAATCAGGGCAGCAAGCCAGTCGACCTGCTGAGTCTGCTGTCATTGAATAGGATCACGGCTGATCGTCCAACTTCAGTGGCCTGTTCCAGTTACATCTATATTTCATTTCCCTACTGTAGGAGCCATGTACCTGTTCTCTGTCTGCATTGTATTCTGTATTGCTTGCTTTTTATGGTAAATAGTCACAAGTGGGGGTGCGGTAAAAGAAAGAGGAATAAGTCGCGTATTCATGCTCTGTTCGTGGCAGTTTGCAGCTTGGGAATGGCGGATATCGTATTTTCTGTTGACCACTCAATTAGACTCAACTCACACTTGAGTACGCTTAAGTTTCATCACTTCAAGATTGCATGTTTCCTAATTGCTAAAGGATCGACTACACATCCTTGACTTTTAGAACATCATTATTGGTGCTGGGAGTGCACCATGCAACTACAACAAATCTGTAGGGTAACTGGCAGCAGCAATTGTTTTGGTTTTGGTGCCACACTCCTGTTAGCCCCAAAAACATCACACATATATTCAGTGATTTAGCTTCAACTGATTTCTGTGGTAAAGAACCCCACAAGTTGGGAAAAGAAACTTCTTCTGTCTTTAATAACTTATATTTAGGCTGCCACCCCTAAGCATTCTTCCTGATACTAAACTGCCCATTACAAGATATATGGGAAATTAATGCAAGCAGTTTTCTCACTAATACCATTGGGCAGGAGGTCCCACGCTACCAGGATCAGGAACAGTCATTATCCTATAACTATCAGGCTCTTGAACCAATGTGGATAAGTTCAATCACTGCTACTCTCAACTGATGCTACAACCTGGACTCACTTTAATAGACTCATTACAAATCATGCTCTCAGTATTATTTTTTGATTTGCCCAGTTTGCCTTCTGTTGCAATTGGTTGTTTTTCAGTCTTGGTTTTTCATAAGTGCTACTGTATTTCTTTTATTTTTAGGTAAAAGCCTGCAAGAAAATGAATCTCAAAGTACTATATGGTAACATATACATACTTTGATAATAAATTTTCTTTAAACTTTGAGCAGACTTCCAGAAAATTGTTTCATTTCATTCCTCCTGAAAGGCCATATTAGCAGAGAATAAAATGACTTCTAATGGCAGCACCTCGAAGACCCATGACCACTACCATCTAGGAGGACGAGAACAGCAGATACCTGGGAACACCACCACTTGGAAATCCCCCTCCAAGTCACTCACCATCCTGGCTTGGAAACATATCACCACTCCTTCATTGTTGCTGGGTCAAAATCATGGAATTCCCTTTGCAACAGCACTGTGGGTATACTCACACCTCAGCGACTGCAGCAGTTCAAGAAGGCAGCTCATCACCACCTTCTCGAGGGCGACTAGGGATGGGCAATAAATGCTGGCATAGTTGGCGATGCCCACATCCCGTACACGAATAAATAAAAAACATTTGAACCCGTCTTTCCCATGTACAAGTCTCCATTTGAACCTGTCTTTCCCATGTACTGATTTTCTTAAGATCCAGACAATAGTTCCAAGATTGTTATTCATGAATTTGAACTTAGTTTAACTCCCAACCCACCATGAGTTTGAGTATCAAGCTAGCAACTCGGCCTCGTGAAACAGACAAACACTAAAGAAACAGCAAAGTTGCCGCCTGATGGCTCAAGTTGGCACAGGGAGGAACTTTCTCTCTTTTTTAAAAAAACCTTTACTCTAACTCCCAACATGCCTTTTCATACATGGTTACATATGCAACAGGAAATATTCAAATTCAGGGTCCTTTATTTCCTGGTAAGTGCTGAATGCTGAGACCAGAGAAGAGTCACATGGTTTCTCAGAACCTCCACCAGGGTTTAAAGTAATACACATCAGTGTGGGTACATTTTAACCTGTTACCTCAATGAAGGATCTATTATTTTCCATGAAATTAAAATAAAGGCAATTATGGAGGGATCGACCACTGGTGTAGCACTGAATTACACAAGGCTGGACACTGGATTGATTAGCACTCTAACTGAAAATGCCAAAGAGCTACTTTGCTGTTAAACACAATTACAGAAAGTCATTAACCTCTTTTGCTGCCTCCTCATTGGGTCCCATAGTGCAGAGACAAGTGAGGTAGATTTGTCGAAAAGCACCTTTGCTGTTAAATTCTGCATTTTCTGCACAACACTTTGCAAGGAGTGCTGCTTCAAACTTGCGTTCCGTCTTCATCAGATGTTTAATGCGAATCTCAAGAAACGTAGGTCCCTCCTGCATCAAATAATTGTTCACTGTATGAAGAGAAAAGGCTGTTAGACCACATTCCACAAATACAGCAATAGCTTACCTGATGTTTACTATGCCGCATATTAGCACTAGTCAGTTTTGAAAAAAAAAACGCTATATGAATTTACAATTAAACTTGCTGCCAAGACCTGAAGATGCAAGCACAGTAGTTAACAACCTGCAACATTCAAAGTTCAGTATTACAGTACCATGCAATAATCTGTGTGGTACTTTTCTATCTCAGTACATACACACACTTGCTCTCTGCTTCACGTCGACAAATACAGTATTGTGCAAGTCTTAATCTCTCTCTTTCTATATATACACACACACACATACAAACATATGTACATTAAATCTGGTAGGAGTGAAAGGTGCTGGGATTGACAAGGGTGGAGCACCGTGGAAGGGTGTGGTGGGGGTGCAGACACACTCAGCCCCCGAGACACCAGGCAAGGTCATTTGATTCTAAACAATTGGTTTATTGATCATTAAAGTATGTCTCTCAGGTGCTTCCCACCTCCTTCCCACTCCTTTCCCCTTTTCCCTTTTCCCAACCACGATTCCCCTCTCCCTGCGCCCATTCCCACTCAGTCTACAATTGAGACCCATGTCAGAATCAGGTTTGACACCACTCACGTGTCATAAAATGTTTTTTTTTGCGGCACCAGTACAGTGCAATAATAAAATTACTACAGTACTGTGCAATAGTCTAAGGCGTCCTAGCTATGTATATGTGCCTAACATTTTTGCACAGTGCTGTATGTTACCCCAAAATAACCAAAACTATCTTTTCTAATCTAAATTGACTCGCATTCGCAAGAAAACATCAGTGAGATTAAGTACAGGACAATTTCAGAGTCTCCTCCAGGAGGACCACAACCTTGTCGTTAGGTTTGGAGGCTCGCGCTCCTTAACGACCCAGGGAGCTGTGTTGGCTGGAGTTGGGGCTTTATACTTTGGCTCTTGGCAGGGTCATGCATGCTAAACAGGTCAAAGGGTAGAGGCCAGACTAAGAATGATCCACCAGTCCTCCAATTTCTGAGGTTCAGCTTAGGGCTAACAAACGTGACCAGTAAAACAAAATTGTTATGGAAAAAGCAATTTAAGAATCCTTCTGCATCTGAGTGCGAGAGTATTCCCGAGTCTCCACCCAGGACTTGCATGACTGACAGTAGTGAAAATCAAGAGGAAGCTGTTGACATGATGAAGGAAGCCCTGAACACTCCCAGAGACGGAGGATCTTCATTGCTGCCCTAAATGCCAGTGGCGCAACAGGTCAAGTTAATTTCAGAGACTACACCTTGAAATGCAGGATAGCATTTTACAGCCGCCAGAGATTTATGCACCAGTAATTCAGAAATATAACATCTTGGGAAGATAATGTACATAAATTTCAAAGATTCTAGATGCAAAATTTCTGCTGGAAGTCAAATGAAATGTTGATGTATTTAAAATAGTAACAGTAAGGAGAAAAGAGAAAAGTCACTTTCTCCCACATCCCATCACCACTCCCCAATAAAAGTGAAATTGATAAAAACTAGTCATGCTGGAAATTAAACTTTAAGCACAGAGTGCAGGAAAGTTGGATCTTCTTGTCTGTGGACGTTATCATAGGCAATTCCTGGTGTAGGTTTTATCTCTGATGAATCCTGATTCACCTGTCCACTTTTATATTATTAATTAAATCTTCCCCATCAGTTTCCAAATAACCCTTTGTGAGAAAGCACTGTTATTACCAGATTAACCAGAAATTTCATTTTTTCTTTAAAGCTATATTTTATAATATGTACATCAAAGTTGCTGGTGAACGCAGCAGGCCAGGCAGCATCTATAGGAAGAGGCGCAGTCGACGTTTCAGGCCGAGACCCTTCGTCAGGACCTGACAAAGGGTCTCGGCCTGAAACGTCGACTGCGCCTCTTCCTATAGATGCTGCCTGGCCTGCTGCGTTCACCAGCAACTTTGATGTATGTTGCTTGAATTTCCAGCATCTGCAGAATTCCTGTTGTTTTTATAATATGTACTCTTTATGTAACAGGTCCAACTTACAGATTGGTTTACTTTTAAACCAACCTGTTAGTGGGTTCACATTAAAACTTGGAGCTCTGCTCTGTAAACCAAATTTTTCTGGATCGATGCTGGGAAAAAAACATTCCTAATTTATGCAAGAAAGAGGTTATGACCAAATCATTCAACTTTGGGACAAATTATTCCTGAGGCTAAACTGAGAATATCAACATAACAGTCTTCCAAGACTGCAATTATCATCACTGAATATTACTCCTATGGTTTCCAGACTAGAATATCCGGAGAGAAAAATATCCCACAATGATGACTTCAATGTACAAAGCATCAAAAGAACGGGTTTATTTATTTAGATATAGTGCAGAATAGGCCCTCTGGCCCTTTGAGCTGCATGGCCCAGCAATCCCCAAATTTAGTCCTAGCCTGATCAAAGGACAATTTACAATGACCAATTAACCTACCAACTGGTACGTTTTTGGACTGTGGGAGGAAACCAGGGCACCCGGAGGAAACCCACTCAGTCACGGGGAGAACGTATAACCTTCGTACAGGCAGCGATGGGAATTGAACCTGGGTCTCTGGTACTGTAAAGCGTTGTGCTAACCATATACTAGTGCACTGTTGAGCCTCCAGCGTCATTTACTTTCCCTACCCTCATATTCATTATTTCTTTTAATATCCAGAAATCAAGCAGGCTATTTTGAATACTGTTGTTGTTCCTCTCCGCACCTTGTGTTTGTGTGCTTTTTTACGAGCCAGAGCTGCTAGCTCGATGCTCAACCCAGCATGGTTGGAAAGTATGCAAGGAGCTGGCTGGATTCAAACCCGGGGCCATTCGTCTCTAAGTCCGGTGCTGATGCCACCAAACCACCGACTGGCTTTGTCTGAATGCAACCAATAAACAAAACCTCTAGAGCCCTCTGTGGTAATCAACTTTCAACATTCATCCTTCATCACATGAAGAAATTTTTCATTTCTGTTCTAAAGGGCCAACCCCTTACTTTCATGTATAAAGGATATATAATGCTTACCCTCTTCAATTGGCGCTGTCTGCTTGGAGAGAATACACTGTAGAACTGAATTTTTCCAAGCTCCACCCTCTCTAGAAATAGTAAGAAGTGGCTGCAATTCATTATTTCCAAATTCCAGTAATGCACTGTGGGAATCCTATCAAATAAAACAATGACAATTCCAGAGTAAAGACACTGCAGAGTTATTCATTAATGAATTATAACAAGAGTTCAGAATTTTAAAAAAATTGTCCCAATAAACTATTAGATAATTTTTATAAAGCACTATTTTCTGCAATGTTCAGCTTTTGGCTATCACGTACGGTTTAACTACTAAGCCCGGTGGAACTGTTTCTACTGACAGGAGAAGGGGTAAAGGCGGATTACTGCTGACTTAAAACCAGTGCTTTGGTCGGGGGTGGGGGGGGGGAGAAGAGAGAAGGAGGCTCATCAGCCGTGGCTGGCAGCTCATTGAGAAGGGAAACTCTAGATCTCAAACCTCTGTTGCCTTGCAGCTATACCCACTCATGGGGAATGCTTCGGGAGTAAGCCCTGGGGGAAAAATCTGGAGCTGGAGTCCTTCAGGCAGTCCTACATTGAGTTCAATGCTGATTGGCAACTCCTGCCAAAGTGTAGCAGTCTCCGCCGTTCCTTTAGGTTCATCAGAAGCATGGAGAGGATGAGCTTGCTACATGGACAACAGCTTGCTCTCCATATTGTACTGTCCTGGCTTGTGTATCTGTACAGCTACGATGCAACAGCCATGGTCGACCCTGACCGACGGAGGCCTCACTCACTCAAATTGTATTTGCATACAGGCATTCAGAGATCTAAAGCAAGCAAATTCGAATGATTTAGTTATAGATCAAAGCGAAACAAAATGCGTTTAACAAAAGTGGCAATTCCATGCAGACTAATTTAGATCAGGTGTTTCATATAGTAAGCTACAGTGCTAAATATTCATTTATTTTTAAAGTGCAGCAACAAGTCAGGAGTAGAAAATTTATCCAGCCTGATAGCTTGGTGACTGGGAAAAGCATTTGTTCTTTCATGGTTATTTCATTCCAAACAGTAACAGATATTCGTGAACATTTTTATGTCAAAAATGCTCATCGCATGTATATTTTCATGTATTACACCCAGGAAGCAAAATGATCAAGCAAATAAAAATCTGAAAGACAGTTGCTTTGAGAATGAAAACTGGTCTTTTTAAAAACAGAGTGCATGGAATCAAAGTCAACTGTTCAGTCTTTACATTTTGTACCATGATTTATATCTGAGAGAAATAGAGCATTTCTCCAGTTTTATCCTGCCCGCTTCTGGCAGCAATTTCCTATCCATTTTCTGAAGGTGGTAGGACATCTTCTCAGGGGTAACATTTAGCCTTTGCTAATCACTCTGAGTGCAATATTGAACAGCAAAGCTATTGAATTATGTGAACAAGAGTAGCAACCTTCAGGACATCCCATTGTAATTTCTCTGCTGTTTCCTAGACAGGTTATAGAAAGGAAACTATTATCTCTGCCTGAACATGCACTTCACAAGAACATGTCAGAACACAAGAGTGCCAAAAGACAGTGCAAAAACATTCAAAACCTCAGTCAGGAACATCAAATGGATGATCCACAGACTTGCTCGTGATCCTCAATGTCATGGAAGCATACCGCCACCCAATTTAATTCACTTGATATCAAATTTTCAAAAAGGCATTTTGTGCCTTGGCAACATTCCAATTGTGGTGCAGAGACTTAAAGAATAGCTAGCTATCTGTGCCTCTAACCAATCTGTTCCAGCACTTCCATCTACTTAACCTGGAAACTACATAAAAAGTAGGACAAATTATTATTTGCCTGTTGGTCGTCATAATCAGCAGAACGGTGAATGGATCAGACACATTACATCAAGACCACCTAGCTTCAGACTTTATTACATAACACTTGGTTCATATGGATAAAGAACACAATTCTGGAGGCAAGGTGGGTGATTTCAAGGTAGAGTTCAACCATGGCATCATACAGCCATAATAAAACAGAAGTCAATGGGAAAGGAGGGGAAAATTCTCCATTAACAAGTACCATAACTTTTGCAAGGTGAAGTGGCTGTGGTTAGTCCAGGGACATTGGTGCACAAGTTCTCTGATTCAGCTTCTTCATCCACCATTATTAGATTAAAAAGGATATTCACTGAACATTGTTCAATTTTCCAATTGAACTCCTCTTAAAATAAAGTTGCCTGTATCTTGTACATCAAGGATATCGACAACATTCACATAAATGATGACAAAACCGAGCAATATTCACGCAACACAAGACTTGGGCAATGGTTAATTCTAATACAGAAACTCTCACCTACTTTAGTGATAACTTCAAATTAAACAAAGTTATCATAAAAGCCTCACAGGGCAATCTGGGTCAAAAAAAAGCTCATGGAATCCAAGGGAGAGTGGAACCTAGATCTAGGATTGCTTCTGTGTTAGGAAGCAAGAAGAAATGTTTGCGACTTGAAGGTCATAAACTCGCAGGGCTCCACAGGACTCAGCGCCTTGCACTAATGACAATAACTTAAATATACGAGCCATGAAGTTGATTACCGCAATGATACATGATTAACAATGAATAGGAAAGCTATATACTGCTGGAAGCCATATAGTTTTGCCAGCTCGGCAAAAATGTACGGAACGCAGAGAACTGAACTTCCAATCAAGATGGTGCCATCATACAACGCTCCCCCGGTCAACATCTTCCAAATAGCCCAAGAAATGTCTACTTTACTTCCTATACATGTGTTTTTCACCTTAAATGTGTTTCTGGGACTGTAAGAGCCTGCGAGTTAGTTTAAGGACCGATTGAACGATCCAGCGCTTTGCTGCCTCCGAGAAGAAAGGCGGGGTGCAAGCGGACGTTCAACTCCATTTCGCTGATTAATCACAGATTAAAGAGTTGAGGCGTTTGCAGATGTCGATCGAGGGTTCATGCCAACTGTCCTTCTTTCGATCTCTGTCGAGGAAGAGCCTGAGAGCAGTCTGTGGCTCACTGTGGAAGGCAAGTAGGCCTCTGCCATGTGTGGTGTCCCCCCTCTATCAATAAATATCAGTGATATCAGAGGATGGTATTTTGCTTCTGCGTTTATGGACTGTGGACTTTTTCAGACTTAGGGTTTTTATATTGTTTTTTTTTAAAATCGCCTGTTCCTTTTCTGCTTTGCTGTGAGAGGGAAGGGGCTTCGTGGGTTTATATTCTGTTAGCTTTTTTAGCACAGGGGAGGGGTTTTAAGGGGTCGATGTTCTTGTTCCGTTTTGTGCGCAGGGAGGAGTTTTGGGGATTGATGGTGAGGACGCTGTTCTTTTCTGTGTGTGGGTGGGGGTGGTTTGATGTTTCTTTCTGAACGACTTTCATGTTCTTTCTTTGTTTCGTGGCTATCCGGAGAATACGAATTTCAGACTTGTATATGGACACATAGTTTGATAATAAACGAACATTTGAACAGCACTAGTTGATGGCCTGGGGTGCAATAAGACCAGAGAATATTTAAGAAATAGGTAGAAAATTTAAGAAATATTTAATATTTAAGAAATTGTATGGATAATGAAGGAACCATAGACTGTTAGTAGAACCAGTCAAGGTTGTATTAAAATGCATGGGAGCTTTCCTTTATTATCAAGAATAGAATGCAAGAGCAAAAGTTAGGCTAAACTGTATATGTCACCAGCTGGATTAATGCATGCAACTCTGGTCATCCTATCTCTGGAAAATTATGACTGTGCTGGAGAACACATAAAGGAGATTTACAAAGATGTTGCCAGGCTGGACAAATGCAGCTGAGATAAGACTGAATAAGATTTTTTTTTAAATTGGAAGAGTACAGCTGAATGTCTTGGTATTGTTAATAGTAAGGATTCTTTCCCATTAGTAGGGTGAAAACCCTGGAGGGAGGGGGTACCGATTTAAGCTCAGATGGAAGGATTAAAGGAGAACTGAGTGGTTGGCAACTCAGATGACTGAAAGAGTCCTTGAGGCAGAAAGCCATTTCATGTTTAAAACATGCTTGGATATAAACTAAAGAGCCACGACCTCCATAGCTACAGACCTAGAAATGAAATGCAGGCAGTTTTTTTTGGTTGGGCCTACTGGCCTCCCGCTATGCTGAAAGTTTGTACTTGATTTCCTGTTAGTTGTCATCCAGTGACACCCAGACACTAACCACAAACACCGTAGTTCAGGCTGGATACCTTGCTCTCAGTATTTCATCTTGCGACTAGAGAGCAGCAGAGCACAGAAACAGGCTCTTTGGCCATGTTCTGTTTCAACTATGATGCCAATGTAAACTGCACATCTGCCTGCGCATGATCTATATCTCTCCCTAACCAGTCTGTTCCTGTGACTGCTTACATGACTCTTCAACATTGTTATTGTATCTTGTCCAACTTCTCTCATCCAAGCTTGTCCAGTCTCTCATCTCTCCTTTATACCCTCTTATCTGGTGGCGCTTTAATGCATCCTCTTGTAATAAAACCTTCACACCCTTCTTGCAATGCAGAGACCAGAACTGCACACAGTTCTATGGCAAAACCAAAGTTTAATACAGCTGCAGTACAACTTCCCAAGTTTTGCACTCACCAAGGTGTGCTGATCAGAGAAGGCAATCATGCTGTAAGCACCTTTTTTTTTAAACCACCCTACTTGTGTTGCCACTTTCAGGGAGCAATGTACTTGGAACCAAGATCCCTCATTACATCAATGCTCCTCAGGTCCTGCTACCTAATGAACACTTTCCTTTTGCATTACATGTCCCAAATTGCAACACCTCACACTTGCCTGGATTAAACTCCATCTGCCATTTCTCTGCCCACATTTCCAACTGGTTTATATCCCGCTGAATCCTTTGGCAACCTTCCTCACTATCCACAACTCTGCAAATTCTATAATCAGCCCAACTACATTTTCATCCAAATAATCATAAACAGCGCCCCAACACTGATCTTTGCTGAACACAACTCAGTCAGAATAATACTCAACTATCATCCTGACTTCCGTAGTCACTCCAATTTTGAATCCAATCTACAATCTCCATGGATCCCATGTGGCTTAATCTCCTGAGTCAGCCTACCACTTCTTATGAAAGCTTACTGAAGTCCATATATGCAACATCCACCACTCTACTCTCACCTCAAAAACTCAATCAAGATTGCAAGACATCACCCTATCACCTCTCTGAAAAAAAGCCTTGATGACCATCTCGAATAAGATCCCATGCACAAGAATCCTCTCCAAATTTCTCTACACTGACTAAGGTCTATAATTTCCTAGTTGGCCCCTACTGCCTTTCTTTAACGGGAGGAATTACACTGGCTATTCTCAAGTCCTCTGACTGGGACCTTGCCTGTGGCTCATCATCATCAAGGCGCAAAGGAATAAACGTTGGGATACTTTCCACTTGCCCAGATGACTATAGCTGCAATATACTTAAGTTCTACATGAGAAAGTCAAGTTCAACAAACAAAGCACTCTGTTTGATCGGACATTCTACCCCTAGACTGCAAATCATTAACCCAACATAATACAACATCCACAAAATATGGTTACTTGCCACAGGAAAGACTTCAGTCTTTGCCACAAGGCAAAAAAAAAACAGCAAATGATCACCATGACATTTAAGACTCTCCTCACCACAAGGTTGTGCAATCTCATTGCAGACTATGTAACTATCAAGATTTGAAATGAACAAGTCTTGTTTGGGTGGGGGGGGAGGGAAAGAGGGAAGTTTGAAGACAATACCGAGACATGGGGGGGGGGGGGGCAGGGGTCCAGGCAATGCTAAAGAAAAAGTAGGGATTCTGCTGGACTAAGGTAGATGGGAAGAATGGACAAAGAAACAGCAGATGGAATATAGTGTAGAGAAGTATATGATCATGCTCTATGGTATAAAACCACAGACCACTTTCTAAACAAGGAGAGCATTCAAAAATCAGGTCTAAAGGGACTTGGCAGTCCTTGAGCAGAATTCCCTGAAGGTTCACTTTCAAGTTGAGTCAGTGGTAAGGAAGGCAAATACAATGTTAGCATTTATTGAGAGGAGAGAATACAAGAGCAAGGATATAATGCTGAGGCTTTGTACGACATTGGTCAGACCACACTCTGGCATTGGAGGAGGTCCACAGGAGGTTCACGAGAATGATTCTGGGAATGAAAGGGTTAATGTGTGAGGACCCTCATGTCTTATCAATGAGTCAATCCTGAAGTCATTACTGAACAGACTGAGGGAGCACCCTTACTAACAGAAGAGCTGTAGCCCAAAGCAACTAGGAAATACTCATCAGTAAACATTGGTCTTGCAAGCAAAGCCCACACACTAAAATTGTTATAACAAAATATTCCCTTTAATTAATCATAACTAATATGATTAGGTTGAGGTTTTGCATTTCTTCACAGGCCAATGCAAAAACTATTCCTCTGAGGATCAACATGGTGTGCCACACAGTGATAAAAATGCAAGGTCATTCCAATACAAGCTTGACTTTCAATCATTAAATAAAGCATTAATAAAATTTGAAGATTCAGAATGCTATTTTTCCTAACAATTAATTGTAGAATATATGAATATCCAAACATTCAAAGTAAAGATCATTTTTTAAAAACACTGAAAACAGAATTGCATCTTAAGGTAACTCAAAACCAGTTCACATCTCAAATCACAATTTTTTGTTGTAAGTATCAGATATTGAAGCAAGTTTCTGAACCATTCCCTCACCTGTAATGTCTGTTGAAGCTGCTGCCAAACGTCTTGGGGAACCTTGTTGTCAGGAAGTGAAAGTAGTAGTTCAAAACAGCTCCTAAAATTGTTACAGGACATGAGTAATCTGCCTCACTTTCAAAAAGCTCTAGAACCATTGTACTGAATATATCACACCATCCCATCACAGACACCGAAGATCCAGGCTCCCTCTGAGGCTCCCTCTGAGTCTGTCTGTAACTTGTTTTACGGCGGTTGGCATCCAGCTTAATGGTGCATTACCGCCACCCTCTGCTCCAGAATGTGCACTAGACAGACATTCTAAATCCCTTCACCCAATAACACACACACACACAAACCTACACTTCACCCTCCCATCTTTGACCATCCTAGTATCCTATTCCTGTTTATTCGTCATATTCTATAAAAAACCCCTGTACCCCTTAAAAACGCTAAAAATACCTGGACTTGTGCTCTCTCACCCCTCCCTCTGAGTAAATGCAGTTTCCAATTAAATGACAATTATCAGTTAAATAGTAGTCACCCACAAAAGTGGTCAAAATTTTTTTGCAAAGCTTCTGAAAATTGCTTTGCTGGCAAAACACCGGTCTTAATGACTTCATGTAATGTAATCTAGTGGTTAGATTTTTCACAAGTAATTCAGATCTTTAATCTGGTCAAATACAGATTTAAAGATAACCTGATATGTCTTTAATTGTCACTAAAGAAATGAGGAGTACTGATCAAATGCATCTGCAACAAACATTTTACAAGCTACACCCCATTACAGGTCACAGAAATGGTTAATCAAGATCACAAAAACTCCACATTTGATGGTGCATTGTTTGCTGAGCTTGGCAATTAACTTGCAGACGTTTCATTACCAGTCGAGGTGACATCCTCGGTGCGCAGTTGTTGGTGTTTCTCTCCGGGAGTGCTCACATTTATATATGCCCCTGTTCGCTTGCCTCAGTCCTGATTGGCTATCCCTTCAGTTGCCCTTTGAATTCTATTGGCTCGTATTTCTTTGGCTCCTAGGAGATTGTAGATGGCATCAATTTCAGAATGTTTGCTTACAGAGTTATCAGAAGAGAACCACGCCTCTAAAAATTCTCATCCCTGCCTTGTGTTTGCCTGCGCCAGAACCTCTGCGGTCCCTCAGTTAAAGTGGTGTCCTTCTAGGCCTGCACTGAGGATGTCACCTCAACTGGTGATGAAACGTTTGCAAGCTAATTGCCAAGCTCGGCGAACACCACAACATCAAACACCTCAGCCTGGGCAACCAATAGTCACCACCATCCTAAACCCCACAGTTAAAGATTCTTACAGATGCAACTTCTTAAATAAAATCATTTGAAGAGACACTTACACTGCTAACTGACCAAGTAGAAAATTAATGTGAGCACATTCTGTAGTTAAGTAAGGCCGTGCACTTGTGTAGCTTTGGATAGAAATCCGATAGACTTCCATTAAAGGCAGGAGTTCTTCAGTAGCTTTGTATTTTTCACCATACTGTATTAAGAGCTGCAGTGGAGAAGAAAAGAAAATGTGGTTACTAGAGATTCCAAAACAAATTTAAAACCTACACTCACAGATATGTATACAATTTCACCAATGGGAGACAATCTGCAAATACTGGAAACCCAAACACACAAAAAGTGCTGGAGGAACTTAGCAGGTCAGGCAGCATCTATGGAAATGAATAAACAGTCGATGTGACCCATTTCAATTCTATTTCCCATTCCGAAATGTTAGTCCATGGCCTCCTCTACTGCTGTGATGAGGCCACATTCAAGTTAGAGCAGCAGCACCTTATACTCCATTTGAGTGACCTCCATCTTGATGGCATGAACATCGATTTCTCAAATTTCCGGTAACTCCCACTCTCCTTCACCCATTCCTGTTTCTCTCTCACCTCATCTCCTTCCCTGCCCATCACCTTCCTCTGGTGCTCCTCTCCCCCTTCCCTTTCTTTCATGGTCTTCTGTTCTCTCCTATCAGATTTCCCCCTTCTCCAGCCCTTTATCTCCTTCACCAATCAACTTCCCAGTTCCCTACTTCTACCCCTCACCTGATTCGCCTATCACCTACCAATTTGTACTTCTTCCTCCCCTCCCTCCACCTTCTTACCGACTTCTCTTTCCAGTCCTGCTGAAGGGTCTCAGCCCAGAAATGTCAACTTACTCCTTTCCATAGATGTACTCAATTTAATGTGTGCTTCATGCAGTAAATTTATGTAGAACTCATTGTCTGGCATATGCTGGGACTGCAGATTCAGACCAACACTGCTGGAAAAACTTGCAGTTGTAGGAAAATAGGACACAATATTTGAGCACATCCTTGCAGCTGTTAATTTAGTGGGAAGGCAGTTGGTATTGCCATTTACAAAATAACATTCAGTCCTTTTCGTCTTTTCTATTGAAAGTTTACAGGCCAACTTCTGTAACAGACTGGAGCTCCTCTTTAATTATGCAAGATGAAAATACCATAAGTACACTTTAAGATGGTCAAGAACTACCTGCTGGCAGCAAATAAAACAAAGAAAACTACTAATTACTTTATTAATCATACTCTTTTTGGTAAACCATCACTGCAATCAATAACCTGTAACTTCCTTTTTGGAGTAGAGCTTTTGAACTGCCCATATGAGCTGACATTATTGCAGTGTGGACTAAAGACTGAAGGTGCAGGATGGTTGTGGCGGGGCACGCAGGGGGTGAATTGAGGTGGTTTGGCCCAGGCACAAGAATGGTGAATGAGGCAACATTTGATCATTGCTACAGCGAACTTGTAGTGATACGATGCAGCAGAAGAATTGAATTGCCTATTTCTTACATCCTTCATATACATGAGGAGTAAAAATCTTCACGTTACGTCTCCGTCTAAATGTGCAATCATAGTAATTTATAATAAATAGAACATCAATGTAACATAGAAATACACTCAAATCAGCATGAGTTAATCCGTCTGATGGCCTGGTGGAAGAAGCTGTCCCAGAACCTGTTGGTCCTGGCTTTTATACTGCAGTACCGTTTCCCAGATGGTAGCAGCTGGAATAGATTGTGGTTGGGATGACTCAGGTCCCCGATGATCCTTCAAGCCTCCTTCACACCTCTATGTAAATATCCTGAATCATGGTAAGTTCACAACTACAGATGCGCTGGGCTGTCTGCACCACTCCCTGCAGAATCCTGCATTAAGGGAGGTACAGCCCACATATCATGCCAGTCAGGATGCTCTCAATTGTGCCCCTGTAGAAAGTTCTTAGGATTTGGGGGCCATACCAAAGTTCCTCAACCGTCTGAGGTGAAGGAGGCACTGTTGTGCCTTTTTCACCACACAGCTGGTGTGTACAGACCATGTGAGGTCCTCGGTGATGTGGATGCTGAGGAACTTAAAGCTGTTTACCCTGTTAACCCCAGATCCATTGATGTCAATAGGGTTTACCCGTCTCCATTCCTCCTGTAGTCCACAACCAGCTCCTTTGTTTTTGCGTCATTGAGGGATAGGTTGTTTTCTTGATCCCACTGTGTCAGAGAGATGACTTCTTCCCTGTAGGCCACTTCGTTATTGTTTGAGATTATGTCAATCAATGTAGCGTCGTTGGCAATTTAATTAGCAGATTAGAGCTGTGTGTGGCGACAGAGAGTAAAGATGGGGATAGGGTATACAGCCCTGAGGGGCTCCTGTGTTGAGAACAAGGTAGAATTAAGATTGAAGCCGGGCCCCAAGGGTGAGTAAAGACCAGAGTTTTGATCGATTTAAGCACTGGGCCAAATTGGAAAGTTTGGCTATGGGCTGAATTGAGGAGGCTGGGCCTGGACCTGACAGCAAGGAACAATCCAAGGTTTAGATGGTTTAAGTGCTGGGACAGATCAAAAAGGTCAGGATGCTGGGGCCAGAGGCAAGGGATGGGGTCAGTTCAGCTCACAGATTCTCCTGGATCGACTGTGGACTCACTTTCATGAACTTCAGTTCTGAATGCTAATTGCTTACTTTTGTTGTTTGCATGATTTGATTTTTATCCTGCACATTCAGTGCTTGAGGGTCTTTTATAATGGATTCTATTGGGTTTCTTGGTTTTATGGCTCTCTAAACCAGGCAGCATTCTGGTAAACCTCTTCTACACCCTCTTCAAAGCTTCAACATCCTTCCTATATTGGGGCAACCAGAATTGGAAACATCAGCAACGCAGAACAGAGAGAGAGGAACTTCACTCTCCAATTCAACTGCTACTTCATTTCATTATAAGATATTCACTGTTTCATCCACTATCCTCCTCTGCCTGCTCTGCTACCTTGACCAACTTGATTTCTATCTTTCTCAGTTCTAACGCAGGGTCTTTGACCTGAAATATAAACTGATTTCTCTTTCTACAGACGCCGCTTCACTGGTCGAGGTCTTCCAACGTTTCTGTTTTTGCTTTAAAACAACACTGTCATTTAGGAATGGTGAATGCCCCCTCCCATCCAAAACTTGAGCACTAAGTTTTAATTTACTTTAATGGACTGTTAAATGCAGATCAACAGGTTTCGTTATTATTTATCAGTACTGGCAAACTCAGAAGATTTGTAAGTTCCTGGCTCATTGACAGGGCAATCACCCTGATAAGGAATAGACAGCTTTTAGTTTTTCTAAGTACATTTGGATCATGAGGCAAAATAGAACATTTTTACTGGAGACTAAAAAGAAAACAACTGTTCTCAAGTTTACATTTTACAAGACTTCCCAGAATGAAATGTAAAGGACAAAAAATTCAAAACAATCAAAAATGAGGTGTTGACTTCCCCTTTCCACAGGGTAAGAAATTTGTGCAAAATACAGTTTCCTCTTTTCAAATAAAATTTCCATGTGATCAACCCATTTCCTGCACATTTCTGAAATAATGCTGACGTTACATCAGATTAGAGTGTATTAAAAATGATTATAATTTTGAAATATGCAGGAGCCATGTACCTGCTCTCCATCTGCTTTGTATTCTGTGTTGTGCGTCTATTATGTTTATTACAGTAACTAGTCATACGAGTGGGGGCGTGGTAAAAGCAAATGGGATACAATATGCATTCATGCTTATTTTGTGGCAGTTTGTAGCTTGGGACCAGTGGAGGTCGTATCTTGCTTAGCTTATACTTGGATATGGTTTAGTTTTATCGCTTCAGGGCTGTAATGTTTGCTCACTGCTCATAAAGGATTCAACTTTTGGAGCCAGCATTGGAGCTGGGGATGCATCATGCAAGTACAGCACCTCCAGAGCGGTCGCAGGCTAGTGGCAATTGTTTGGTTTTGGTTTTGCCGCTACAGTCCCATACCATTAGTTCGCTTTTGGTCCGCCAGGTAATTTACCTTTTCTTTCCAAGCACTGTCTAAAACGAGGGCTTCCAACCTTTTTTATGCCACTGACCCCTCCATTAACTGAGGGGTCTGTGGAACCCCAGGTTGGGAACCCCTGATCTAAGACAATCTCTGGTCCAAGGCTTCAGCCATATACCAAACCATATTCCTAGTCATGGAAGTATATAGATGATCAAGAACAAAGTACAAATATATGACCATATGTACGTACTCAGAGATAAAGACTCAAGCCTGTTAAGTCAACTCTATTTAAAATGATCAAGGTTGATCTGTTCCAATCTCAACTCAAGCTGATTTCCCGTCTACCTATCATAACCTTCCCCTGGGTTATCAAGAATCCACCTGTCTTTAAAATAGTTCCACCTTCGATGAAGTGTGTTGCAGACACACAATCCAGATTTTTTTAAAAAATCATCTCTCATTACCCATCCAGGTGATGGGTCTCCACCTGAAATATTGTCTGTATCCTTCTGCAGATGCTGCCTAACCCAAGTTCCTCCAGCAGCTCATTTTTATCTCCACACTTCAGCATCTGCAGTCTGTGTCTTCACCTCACATCTCAAAAGGAGTCTTCTGTTACTTTTAACCAAGACATGACCTCTTCTTACTGTTACCATCAGGAAGAAGGTACATAAAACTGAAGGCGCACACTCAACAGTTCAGGAACAGCTTCATCCTTTGTGCCACCAGATTTCTGAATGGACTTTGAACCCGTGAACACTACCTCACTACTTAATATGTGGATATACTTACTGTAATTCAGTTTTTATCATGCATTGCAATGTACTGCTGCTGCAAAGACAACAAATAACACAACATATGCAAGTGATATTAAACCGGATTCTGACGATCTTAGATTTAGATTCTTTCACAAGTGTCATGAGCCACATCATGAAAACAGGCCACTGAGTCCATACTGACCACCACCAATTTACATTAATCCCATTTTGCCCTCCCCACATTCACATCAATTTACCCCCTCCCCCAGATTCTACCTATATACCACGGGCTATTCGCAGTAACCCTAACCTACCAACTCTAAGCCTTTAATGTGGAAGAAACCAGAAATATCTGGAAAAAGCATGCAAACCCCATACACACTGCTTCAGAGCACTGAAGCTGTGAGACACCGCCACTTTCTCACTCTTCTACCCGTCACTTGAGTGGAAACAAACTGAAGCTGTCCATCTATTCTCAGAACAACCCTTACATTCCAGGTAATGGACCTACAACCATATGCTGAACGACCTCCAGCACTTACATCCCAGCTATTGGACTAGCAACAATATCCGAAACCACTTCCAGCACTTTAACCTCTTTCGCTAAACAACAAAACCTACTCTGTACTCCAGATGAGCTCCCATCGATGACCTACATAATGGAAGCACACCCTCCTAACTTGTATGTTCAATTCCCTTTGCAATAAACTATATCATACTGATCTACTGATTCTAATTACTTGCTTGACCTACATACCACCTTTGTGAATAATGTACTGGACCCTGGATCCCTCTGCACCCAAGAGCTCCGAGATCTCTCGTTATTTTCTTGCCAGAATGGACAAGTTCACAGTTTTTCCACAATATATTCTGCTCCCACGATCTCTGTCCATCAGTTAACACAGCTTCTTTACGTCCTCTTCAAAATTGCTTTCTGACCTACCTGTGTCATCAGTAAATTTAATAGTTTCAGCATCTTCATCTAATTCACTAATATAAAATTTCAAAAGTTGAGACCCTAGCACTGATTCCATTAAGTCTTGCCAACAAGAAAATAAATTGGATATTTTTAGTTTCCTGTTAGTCAGCTAATCTTTTAACCAAGCCAACTTGTTACTCCTAAACCACGAGCTTGCATTGCTTGCAAGAATCCTGTTTCCATACTTTAAAAGGACTTCAGGGAACCCAAGTATCTACCTTATTAACATAACACCTTACTACTTCTGTGAACTCCATGAAATTAGGCAAAAACAATTTTCCTTTTGCAAAAACAAAGACGACAACATCTTGAAATTTCAGTGTCTGTCATTAAAATCTTTAAGAATACCTTCTATACCTTCTAACATTTTTCCCTACATGATGCTTACTAGCTTTAGTAAGCTTTCTGCTTCCTTCCTTGTTTTTCAAATAAAAGAGTTACTCTGATCAAATAGGACCTTCCACAAAGCTAAGAATTTTGGAAAATTAAAACCAGTATGTCAATTATATCACTAACCGCTTCTATCTATGCTTCTTATCATCTTACACACCGCTATCAAATTGCCTCTCATCCTCCCTCAGCACAAAGAAGAAAACGCTAGCTCATTCAAACTATCCTCATAAGACATGCTGGTAGATCTCTCCACTGCCTCTAAAGCTTCCACATCCTTCCTATAATAAGGTGGCAGAACTGAACACAAAATGTTACTTGTATCCCCTGCAGTGAACTGGACAGCACTAATTATACAAAGACTGATTATTTCTAACGATTTTCCAGACTGAAGATACAACATTACAATGAGTACATTCTCACAAAAGTCACCCAACATCTATCAGATAAATAAAAGACAGAGTTAACAGCAAGCGTGTAGATTTCTACAACTGTAATCATGACATTTACTCATTTGCAGGATTGGTAACTAGCACTGGATACTTACTTCATTTTCAGCAGAGACAGATATATTTTTACCCAAGTTCATTGTTTAAAATGCTGTTATTATAGGCACTGAAAAATGATTCAGTACTTTCCTTGTATCACTACCGTAGTCTCTTTTCCACTTGTATCATATGTTTCCCAGCTGCAGTGCGATGTCTGTAACTACTTAGAAGTGTATTAAAATACTGCTCAAGACAGCAGAGGCATAGTTCCTTTCAATGCAAGGAGGAAGCTGCTGAGTGGAGAAACTGACCTGAAATGCAAACAACAAAGTATTCAGATCCTTGGTAATTTCCAGGGGAAATGGGAAGCAATTGCGAACTAATCTGCAGTGAGATAACCAAGTTGTCAAAGAGGGCAAGCACGTGACATGACCGCCTCCTTTGACAGCTTGGTTATCTCACTATGGATTAGTTCATGATTGCTTCTAATTTCCCCTGGAAATTACCAAGGAACTGAATAGTTTATTGTTTGTAATTCAGATCACTTTCTCTACTCAGCAGCTTTCTCTAGGTCCAAGACCAAATGTCAACAACCAACAGAGTCTCAGACCTGAAGCTTTTAACTGACTCTCCTTCCACAGATGCTGCCTGACCTGCAGAGTGTTTCCAATACTTTGTTTTGATTTAAGATTTCCACCACCTGCCATTTCTGTCCCTTACACAGGAAACACCTAACATGCTTTAAAGCAAATTGTTTGGGTAATTGTCACAGAAGTAAGTGATAGTGTATAATAAATTCAACATAACTCCTTTAATTAGACTACTCAAGCAGATCATAATACAGTGGATTCCAAATAATTGGGACATCGGTCAAATTAAGACAGCTGTTTACTTGGGACAATACTGCTTAATGAGGCATGGAGGCTGTTGCTGAACATCTTCTAACTAGCGTCAGTCACATACATGTCAGTTGGCCATTAAACAATACACTACTTAGAATGAAAAGTTTTTAAAATAGTGTCAGTTGCATGCACGTATTCAAAAAACAGTGACTTTTATCACTGATAGTTGATAAGCAGTAAGACAATTCAGGACTGTTTTGCTCACTGCAGTTTCAAGCATTCAGACTTAGAAATGCCAGAATAGGCCAGAAGTGAAAATGAAACATTTCACTATTTCAACAAGTTAAGACATACAAAGAGTTTTAAGGTATCAACAACCATTTTGTCTCCACCGGGCACTCAACTCTGAACTGTGGCTCCAATCAGATATTTCCATGTGACAGCAGCCATACCCTGGTACACTGCTCAACAGGTCAGTGAAAACAGATGAGGGTAGCCAGTGGGGCTCATATCTTGGTGAGGTAGGGACGTGCCTGTCCTATCAAGCAAAACTAGCTCCAGTGGACTGGCCTGATGAGGTCTACATCACTTCATGGACAGCAAAGGGCATGACAAGGCACTGCAATGAGGCAAGGCCCCAGCTGTCACGGCCATTCTTCCCAATGGACATAGACCTCTGAGATCTGAGAAGGGAACTGCCCCAGCACAACAGCTTTTCCACTTTAAAAACTCTCCCACACAGGTTTCCTGGCATCACCAGATATGGCTACAACCACCAGTAGTATTGGCAGTGTTCTAATGTGTCCTGCATTTTGATTGAAATGCACAATTTGATTCTCAGATATTTGGTAATTTGTCTTTTCCATACCCTTTTAACTATTATTTATTTATTGAGATTCAGCACTGAATAGGCCCTTCTGCCCTTCGAGCCATGCCGCCCAGCAATCCTCCAATTTAATGCTAGCCTAATCATTGGACAATTTACGATGACCAATTAATCTACTAACCAGTAGATACTGGACAGTGGGAGTGTGGAAGTCGAAGGAAGCCGGAGCACCCAGAGGAAACAAATGCAGTCACAGGGGGAACATACAAACTATTTACAGGCAGTGGCAGGAATTGAACCCAGGTTGCTGGTACTGTAAAGCGTTGTGCTAACCACTATGCTACCGTGCCACCTTGGCTAATTAGGACAGCCGTTTAATTAGGGCAAAATATACTGGTACGGATGTGTCCCAAAACAGAATCCACTGTATATAAAAAAAACTGACATGAAAAGCAGTTAACACATTTTATTCCAGATGAACTTCGCCCATGACATTTACCTCTCAAAATGTAAGAGGTGCATTTGTAAGCTGAGTGACCAGTAACACTGCTATTTAAATGCTGGTGTTTCAATTAAATCAGAATATTATAGAATAAACACTGGGGACAAGCCTGTTTAAATTTATTAATCCTCTAGTTTCAAAAAAATCACAATCACTTGATTTACAAGTTGCAAACATTGCTTTGTATGTTTGTAAAAAGAACACAGCCACCAGTTTCTGATTAATCAACCCATTCACCTCCACAGCAACAAAAGATTCCATTGTAATTGCACAATAAACACATTAGGTCCCCCCCCACCCCCCCAAGAAATGCTCAGCTGCAGAAAATGCTTGGGCAGAAACTCTGGATTAAATATATGCACAGAATCAGAAGGCTTACATCACATACGCTAGTGTTTCTTCATTATCAGCAGATTTCAGCCAAGACAACAATAGCAGCTGCTTGTCTTCAACAGTATGTGGTTTTCTCATGCTTGGTCAGAATGCCAAAATTCAATGTGGTTCAGCTCTATCACACAGAGGATGCATGTTTATTTTCAAATTAACCTGACAACGCCTAGAGTACCAAAGCAGAATAAAAGTAAGGGAATGGTCATCAGCTCTTTATCCAAGTAGAAAGGGAGATTGGACTCAAATTTAAGGATCAAAATGGAAAGAATGATAAAGATGATAGACAACTATTTGAGAAGTGTAAAATCGTGATTGTCGAGCTTTTACACAGAATCTTAATAATTCAATACATTTTATGAGCTGATCTTACAGCACACACCACCAAGACTGCAACCAGGGAAGACTACTAATAATACAAGTGAGAACAGTGTTCAACAGTTACAAAAAGCTGATTCCCATCATAATATATGAGACGGTTAGCACAACACTTTACAGTACCAACAACCCAGGGTACAATTCCTGCCGCTGTCTGTAGGGAGTTTGTACATTCTCCCCGTGACCGTGCCGGTTTCCTCTGGGTGCTCCAGCTGCTCCCACAGTCCAAAGATGGTCTTTGTAAATTGTCTCATGATTCGGCTCAAGTTCTATTGAGGGACTGCTGGGCGGTGTGGCTCGAAGGGCCAATTCCGCGCTGTATATCAATAAATACAACGGAAAATCAATGATCATTGTACCATACACACAAAATGCTGGAGGAACTCAGCAGGCCATGCAGCATCTATGGCAAAAAGCATAGTCAATGTTTTGGGCTGAAATGTCGACTGCACTTTTTTCCATAGACACTGCCTGGCCTGCTAGAGTTCCTCCAGCATTTTGTGTGTGTTGCTCGGATTTCCAGCATCTGCAGATCTTCTCGTTTTTGATCATTGTACAATACTTGATTAATGTTAACTTTTCATTTCGTCCAAAGATATATCTGGCATGGAAAATTAATTATATGATTTGTTAAGAGATTTTCTAAGTGTTGCAGTAAACACTTGTCATAACTCACGGTTTTTCACCAGCCAAATGTCAGAAAGCCACCTGGATCACCAAGTTTCAAACCAGATGTTCAAGAATAACGACTTAACGTAAATCTTCTTGTAGCCTGAGTCAACAATTCTAATTAGAATTTTTAAAAGCAGATGCACTGTGGACTGAGCACTTACTTTGAGCTGTAGAATCAGAATTCCTGTTAGCATTTTGTCACCTAACTTGACCAGGGAAAAAATTGATCAAGGTCCTAAATCTAACAAAATAAATCCGAGGAGCTGCGACACACACACACAGATAGCTTTTGTCCCCAATGCCTGTAAAGCCATTCACTCTGTAAATCTGGATCATCTCCTATTTTGCTTTACGATAGCATGTAAGACGTAGATTGAACCAAAGCATCTACAACAGACTCGATCTCTGTGGACAGTAAATCACCACTTGGTAACATTCCCCCCTCCCCCCAATTTTTTAAAACCACAGTACTATCCTTACTTTTAAAAGTTGCCTAGTTATCCTATTGATGTTGAATGCTAACTGATGTCCTACTGAATGCCAACTAATTTTCAAATCTGATCTGTATCATACAATATTTAATTTATGCACTTCAGTTTGTTACTTTTATCTGTCGATTTCATCCTCACCTTCATATGTGTTGTGTACTACTGTGCTTTACACGCTGGCTTGGAGAAACCAAATGACAACAAACTTGACACATGCTTGAGTCAGAAATAATAATCATCACAAAGATAGCCAGCAGCAGACTAAAGTTTGCGATTTGTAGTGAAGTTATCCTGCTGAAATTCCTATCAAGCGAGCTGCAGGTGGCAATCAACTTCAGTTGAGTATTACTGGAACATCTTTTTATGTAAGGCCTGGTTCTGTTGTGGAGGCTTATGTTTTTACTTGCCTCAATGACCCGGAGAGCGATGCAGGCTGGAGTCAGGGCTTTATGCTTTGGTTCTTGGTAGGGTCACCCCTGCCAAACAGGTCTACGGGTAGAGGCCAAACTAAGAGTGGTCCACCAGTCTCCTGCAGGTTCGGGGTTCAGCTCAGGGCTAACAACCCTGACTGGTCAAATGAAACTGTTATAGAAACAGCAATGAGGAATCCTTTGCATCTGAGTGTAGCCAAGGACAGAGATGGAGGTCCTTCTTAAATGCCAGCGGTGTAATGGGCACTTACTAAAAGTTTTATGTCAGGATGAATAATTAATCCATGCAATTGGTAAAATACCTGGAACTGCAACATAGCATTTATATTAACACAAAAAAACAGAAACAGTTTCATATTTCTCCTATTGAAATCATACAATTAAATTGTCAGATTAACTTGAGGGATTGGAATTCCAAAGGACGAATTTTCAGATTTTTAATCTACTGACTTCAAATTTCAAAGAAGTTAGGAATTTCCTATCAAAATCGATATTTAATCAGATATTATTAACATTTATCCAAATAACTGTCCTGCTGCCATTTTAGCAAGTATGTTCATACTTGTGCCTTGCACAGCACAAACTTCTCTTCAGAGCCAAGATCTGAACTTCCTTCCTATTCACATTCATACTTTTGGCTTAGCATCCAGATAAAAATGTACACGTTTTCCACTTCCAAGTCATTCACTGGGTGCTAGACACAGAAATACCAAGAAAGAGCAAAGATCTGTACCATGTATTTTCATGGAAACTGCATTCTAATACATAAATGCCTTAAAACCTTTTATTAGAATTAAACATTATCCAGAATATTTCATGCAGTCAACTGCCAAGAATGTCACTACTGGGTTGCAAGAATACTGACATTGTTCACATTCCAATCGCAGATCCAGAACTGAGCTAACTGCAAACAAATTTTTTTTAGAACATTTAAATCAGCCAATATTACAAAACATTAATGAACTGGCAATTCAAAAGAACCACATCCTCAAATTTATTTATTTTATTTATTTAGATACAGCATAGGCTGTTCTGGCCCTTCGAGTCACACCACTCAGCAATCCCCCAATTAATCCTAGCCAAATCACGGAACAATTTATAATGACCTAGCAACCGGTACATCTTTGGGCTGTGGAAGGAAACCCAAGCAGTTACAGGGAGAACATATAGATTCCTTACAGGCAGCAGCAGGAAATGAATGCGGGCCGTTGGTACTATAAAGTGTTGTGTTAACCACAATGCTACTGTGCCGCCACAAAGTCTTTCTTTTTACAGTAATGGTACTTATACGGAAAATGCTTTTAGGACTTTACAAACTGCGATTTTGCTTTACAGTTGTGAATTCCCTTTACAATTATCTGTCATTCTACCATATTAAAGCAACACTTAAAACACTTACCAGTTCTGGCAAATTGATATGTTTACAACGCTTTAGAATATTTAAGCTACACCTATCCTTGCTATATGTGAGGGTACGTTCCTCAAAGTTGACGCATAATGTGAAAAATTACTTAAATGGAGAAAATAGGGATGCGTTCCAGAGGGCTTCCTAAATATGTTTTATCTGTAACTTATTCACATTTGTATACCAATACGACACAAAAACAGTACTACAACATTTGTATTATATTTAATCAATTTTTAAGGTAATATTCAGTGTAATAAATCATAGAAAGTTAACATCCTCTGGTGTACAGTACTCACCAACAGTAGCAGGTGTGTTCGCTCCGGGAGATGAGTGGTTGTTGTGGTGTCGGGCAGCTTTACACGGATAAGGTGGATGGTTGTGGTCGTCCGGATAATATCAAGCACAACAAGGGGTGAAGGAAGACTCATAGAGCTGCCGGCAGCAGAAGATTACAGCTATTTGCATAAAGTGGTGAGGGTTGTCTGCTTGGCAGCATTTTATTTCTCAGCATAAATTTGCTTGTAGGGAGGAAAGGTTGACGGCAGGGAAAGACTGAAATGCTGACTCCATTCTAAACTTGGGTCCATGTCCATTGCCATTTATGCCAAGTGTTCCGACTTCCTCACCATTGGTAAACTCCCGGGATTTTCAAAATCGTCTGCTGCTTGCAGCATCTGAGAGGTAGTTCACGGTAAAAAAAAATACGTACGCCTTGAATGTGGATTACACCTTGGTTGAGTGGTTGAATCAGCGATGTTGTGTTAGGTGGCAGGAAACACGGTTATGTTAGGATGAATGCTGTCCGAATGTTTATGATGGGCTGGCGCATTGTCAAGCAACAAAGGAACTTTAAAGGCAAGATTCTGTTCCCAGCAATAGCATCCCAGAGCTGTGTTACCTTCAGCTGATGCCGCGCTGTTTATAATTTCCAACTTTTTTTCCCCAAGTGTTAAAGCGGTTCTCTGCCACTCAGCTGACGGCCCAAGACATGACATTGAACGCTTAGGAGGCATAGTTAAATATTTCAAGCACAAAATCACTGCACCGTAGGTAAAACAAAAGTTTAAAATCACGCATCCACACCTTGCCAAAACCAATGCGAGACTAGCGGGAGCGAGACCATGGGGCACACACACCTGACTTGTATTGGCGGGAAAGCGGTGCTTCTCATTCCAACAGTGAGACTGTGAGGCGTGCGCACGTGACTTGTATTGGCGGGAAGGCAGTGCTCCTCACATAACTGTGAATCTGCATAGTCTGAAGACGCATATAACAGGATAGGGTGCATGTTTTAATTTTTGGAGCACTCGTCATACAGACACTGAACCTAAGATTTTACTTTGAATCGTGATCTCAGGTTCTCTGTTCTGCTGCTGGAAGTATCAACCATTGTACATCTTACTTGCATCATTCCGCCATTTTTCTTTTGATGCCAAGTTTGCAGATGATACAAAGATAGGTGGAGGGGCAGACAAATCTGGAGTATTGCATACAGTTCTGGTCTCCTCACTATAAGAATGTTGAGGCTTTGGAGAGGTTTACCAGGATCCCTGGTTTAGAGGGCATGTGCTATCCCAAGAGGCTGGACAAACTTGGGTTGTTATCTATGAAGTGCCGGAGGCTGAGGGAAGATCTAATAGCGATTTATAAGACTACGGGACACAGATAGAGTAAACAGGGAGTATCTATTTCCCAGGGTAGAAGTGTCTTAATACCAGAAGGTGTACATTGAAGGTGAGTGGAGGTAGGTTCAAAGGGGATGTGAAGAGTGTCATGGATGCCTGGAATGCACTGCCTGGTAAGGTGATAGAGGCAAATACATCACAGGCTTTTAAGAGATGTTTGGATAGGGACATGGATGTAAGGAAGATGGATGGATATGCACATGGTGCAGGTAGGAGGGTTTAGTGTTGGGTGTTTTTGGCTTGCTTTTTAACTGGTTCGCACAATATTTTGGAGCGAATGGCCTGTCTCTATGTTCTATGTAGTGTTGAGAAATCAGGGAGTCTGCAGAAGGACTTGGACATATTGGGAGAATAGGTAAAGAAGTGGCAGATGGAAGAGAGTGTAGGGACATATATGGTGATGCACTTTGGTAAAAAGAAAAAGGCCTCAGACTTTTTTTTAAATGGGGTGAAAATTCAGTAACAGAGGTGCAAAGGGACTTGGAAGTCTTTATGCAGGATTCTCTAAAGGTTAACTTGCAGGTTGAGTTGATGGTAAGAAAGGCAAATGCATTCATTTTGAGATGACTAGAACATAAGAAACAGGAATAGGAGTAGGCCATCCGGCCCATCGAGCCTGCCCTGCCATTCAACAAGATCATGGCTGATCTGTCCGTAAACTCAGCTCCATCTACCTGCCTTTTCCCCATAACCCTTAATTACCTTACTATGTAAAAACCTATCTGCTTCTTAAATATATTTAGTGAAGAAGCCTCAACAGCTTCCCTGGGCAGAGAATTCCACAGATTCACCATTCTCTGGGAAAAACAGTTTCTCCTCATCACCGTACTAAATCTTCTCCCTTGAATCATGAGGCAATGTCCCCTAGTTCTGGTCTCACCTACCAATGGAAACAACTTTCCTAATTCTATCTTATCTATTCCTTTCAAAATTTTGTATGTTTCTATAAGATCCCCCCTCATTCTTCTGAACTCCAGACAGTATAGTCCCAGGCAACTCAATCTCTCTTCATAGGTTAACCCCTTCATCCCTGGAATTAACCTGGTGAACCTCCTCTGCACTGCCTCCAAAGCCAGTATATCCTTCCTCAAGTATGGAGTCCAGAACTACATACAGTATTCCAGGTGTGGCCTCACCAATACCCTGTATAGTTGCAGAATGACCTCCCTGCTCTTGAATTTGATCCCTCTAGCAATAAAGGCCAACATTTTGTTTGCCTTCTTAATAACCTGTTGTACCTTTAAGCCAACTTTTTGTGATTCATGCACAAGCACTCCCAAATCCCTCTGCACAACAGCATGTTGCAATCTTTCTCCATTTAAATAATAATCTGCTTTTCTATTATTCCTTCCAAAGTGGATGATCTCGCATTTACCAGCATTGTATTCCATCTGCCAGACCTTAGCCCACTCACTTAACCTATCTATATCCCTCTGCAGATTCTGCACATCCTCTATACAATTTGCTTTTCTACTCAGTTTGGTGTCATCAGCAAATTTTTGCTATGCTACAGTCAGTCCCCTTTTCCAAATCATCAATGTAAATGTAAACAGCTGCGGACCCAGCAGCGACCGCTGTGGCACCCAACTCACCAAAGACTGCCAACCAGAGAAACACCCATTTATACCAACTCTCTGCCTTCTATCGGTTAACCAATCCACTATCCATGCCAATACACTTCCTCTGACTCCACGCATCCGTATCTTATTTATAGGTCTCTTGTGCGGCGCCTTATCGAACACCTTCTGGAAATCCAAGTATGCAACATCCACCTGTTCCCTCCCTTAAAAAATAAAAGTAAGGACGTAATGATGAGGGTTTATAAGGCATTGGTAAGGGCTTCCTTGGGAGTATTGAGAGGAGGTTCAGGGCCCCTTATTTAAGAAAGGATGTGCTGGCATTTGGATGTTTTCTGTAGTGGGTGAGTCTCAGACCAGAGGGTATAGCCTCAGAATAGAGGGATATCCACTTAGAACAGGGATGAAGAGGAATTTCTTTAGCCAGAGGGTAGTAAATCTGTGGAATTCATTGCCAGATGGCTGTGGGGGCCAAAACTTTGAGTATATTTAAAGCAGAGGTTGATTGGATCTTGATTAGTCAGGGCATCAGATGTTGTGGGGAGAAGGCAGGAGAATGGGATTGAAAGGGATGATGGAATGACAAAGCAGACTCAACAGGCTGAATGGCCTAATTCTGATCTTAATTCTTATGATCTTTTCTGATCCATTTATTTAAACTGAATATCTGTCATAAGGAAAATAATAAGGACAGAATGGAAATAGTTGTATAGAAAATGTATTTTAAAGTAATTTTTGCCCCAGTTATTGCATTGTACCTTCAACTCAAATGACCTGTGCAAAGCAAATATAACAAGCTACACGAGAAAATCTGCAGATGCGGGCCAAAACGTCGACTGTACTTCTTCCTATAGATGCTGCCTGGCCTGCTGCGTTCCACCAGGATTTTGTGTGTTGCTATAACAAACTATATTTGCTACCACACAAGCACAAATCCAGAATGCTGTTGGCCTATTACGAGTCCTGAATCGTCACCCAAGACTGACACCAAAAGGATTTAGAAAGGAATTAGAACACTTATTTTCCCAAATCTTAAGTTTAATAACAGAAGAAACAGGGCATGATTTGTTTTCACATCTGTTCCTACTCAAGAGTGACACATTAGTATACCATTCAAACTTCTTCAAAACTCGCAAGTTAACAATATAGCTTTACAACCCATAAGAAACACTTCCATAATGCAAAGAATTGAATTTGATTCCTATTTTCTGTCAAACTCAAATATGGTATTTACAAAATACATCACACTTCACTGAATCATGTTACAGTGAAGATTGTTTTACTGATTGCAAGTTTTACAAGAAATTTTTTCCTCACAGATTTCATTACATTGAGTGAAAAGACAGTTTCTCACTGTAACATCCATCAGATTACCAGTAATTTTAATTTCACAAAATAATACAAAAAGGTGAAATTGAGCACTTTGCCCATGTTCAGATCTAAATCCCAGCTTTTGCCTTTACTGAAGAATCTGCACTAAACTAGTGTGGAACTTTGCTCTTTAATATCAATAGACGAACATCGAGACGAAGGCAGAATCAGTTACAGCAGCAATCCGGTTAACATGCATCAACCTGACACAATTAGCTCAGAAATCATTCATTTGACCATAGAAGCTCTGGGACTGTGGCCCTTTCCATCTTGCAGATAGAGGGAGAAAAGAAAGTCGCTTTTTAAGTTGCTAGCGTGCTTCAAGGAAGGAAATCTGCCATGTTTAGGTAGCCTGACCTATATATGACTCCGCACCTACCAATGAAATTGACTTGTAACTGTTTCCTCAGATCAGGGTATTTGTGATGAAGACTCTCGGGACTGCCAAGAGCATTCACGTGCCACAAATGACTAAATTATGAAAAATGTCAGCAATTCTTATAAACTTCAATGGCTAAAGTGATATATATCTATTTTATGTGAATTACAGTTAATCCACTTTGTATTTTCTAGCATTTATAAGCACTTTCCAAAATGTTAGATTAGTAATCTTGGACCACAAATCAATTTTAACCAAAGCTTCTCCTTCAGAAAGTGATTTTGATTTGCAAAGCTGAATACCAGAATTAAGCAAACGGTATTCAAGTTATCAAGAAGTGATCCATTCACTGACTCACTAAGACAACGCTTCAGTTACCCTATGGGTTGTAAATTCACACTGTCCGTGTTTAGTCTTCACAACTGATAGTTGGCTCCTTAACTGGACTACTGTCTGTACTACTATTAATAAAACAGCAGAGCTATGGAAAGTCTCCTGGTCACCCATGGCTCTGTTCCTGTCACAACCTGCCCTGCCATACTCAAGATGCACGTTAGTTGATTCCACCTGCCTGACTTGGAATGAACACAATTGCTTGGACAGTGCCATTATGGTTTTCTCAATATTTTCTAAAATGTGTTAGAAACTTAAATCTTGGCATTCAAAAATAGCCAAAGATTCCAAGTATCCTTGAGGTTTTAATGAAATCACTTAAGTGTCGTTGGGATTTTCTTTTATGATAGGGTCTACGCAAATGCAAGTTTCATTGACTGAATTTGCCAGGTTTCCTCAAGTTTTATGTTTTCTTCAGACACTGAGGAGAGTAGTGCATTATAATTTCAAAGTTCAAAGCAAACTTATTATCAAAGTACATAATTCACCATATACAATCTCGAGATTCATTTTCTTGCCAGCATACTTAGCCAAACAGGATAATCACAACAGAATCAATGATAAAGACCATACTAACTTGAGCATTCAACCAATGTTCAAAAGACAACTGTGCAAATACAGAAAGGGAACAATAATAATAAATATCGAGAACATGAAATGAACAGTCCTTGAAAGTTAGTCCATAGGTTGTGGGAACATTTCAAATGATGGGACAAGTCAAGCTGAGTGGAGTTAGCTCCTTTGGTTCAAGAGCCTGATGGTTAAAGGGTAACAACTGTTCCTAAACCTGGTGGTGAGAGTCCTGAGGCTCCTGTAGCATCTTCCTGAAGGCAGCAGTGAGAAGAGAGCATGTCCTGGGTGGTGGGGATCCCTGGTTTCCTGCGACAGCATTTTGTGTTCAATGGGCTTTCCCCTGATGGACTGGGCTGTATCCACTACTTTTCTGTAGGATTTTCCGTTCAAGGGCATTGGCGCTCATACTTTACACTAGATTGGTACCATTTTAATAACATATTAATTTCAAAATTTTTCTTTTTGCTAATACAGACATAAGAATTTTAAAATTTTGGTACTATTTTATAGATAGCATCTTTTTTTTGGAAATTTACACAATGACAAACTCCTCACCATCTGTAGTTGTTACATGGATTTCTCTGTTCCTTTAACAGCCCAAAGGATATGACAATTGTCACTTTCTTATCAACTGTGTTCAATTTTTAGAAATACTAACTGAAGGTCATTCCCCTGCACTGCATTTTTTTTATCATAAACAAGCTAACACTTCTGCATTCTTGCAATGTAATCTATTAATCGTCATAATGACATAGTTGGCATCTTTTCAAAATGGTCAGCCCACGTTAGATTCTGGCACAAAAATTCAAACCAATCTTGCACTGTGACTTTCAGCTGAGACTTTAAATGGCCTTTCCAAGTAAGCCCAAACAACATCACAATTTTTGAAGAAGAGCAGGAGAGAATAGTGACCTTGTCCTTCCTTAATCAACACTGCTAAGGCCAGATTGTTTACTCTCAAGCTGCTGTTGATGTGAAGATGCTGAGCACAAATCTGAGACAGCTTCCTAAATTCCCACAAAGGTACTGTATTGCTGTTATAGTGTTTTAGGATATCCGAGGGTAATGAAAATTACTATTTAAACTCAAGTTGCACCAGCTTCTGTGTTTTAACAGCATGTTGATTTGCTGGAGAGAGTGACACACACAAAATGCTGGATGCACACAGCAAGTCAGGCAGCATCTATGGAGAGAAATAAACAGTTGACATTTCAGGCCAAGGCGCTTCACTGGGGTGGAAGGGGGCCGAAGTCAGAATAAGGTAGGGGCAGGGGAGGCCAGCTTGTACTTTCCAGTCCCGATGAAGCGCCTCGGCCCAAAATGTCAGGTGTGATTTCAATTCATGGATACTGCCTGACTGACTGAGTTCCTCCGGCATGTCGTGTGCTGTGCAAGATTTCCAGCATCTTCAGAATCTCTTGTATCTCTGTCTTGCATGTAGATTCACCAGTATGTTTTGCCTGGGATGAAACATTTCAGTTATGAAGAAACACACAAGGCAGGCTGTGTTTTCTTTGGAGCAGAGAATGATTAAGGGGAAATAGTTGAGGTATATAAAAATTGAGGGGGTATAGATAAAGTAGACTGCAGGAAACCTTTCCCCCATATCAGAGGAAGATAAAACTAAGGGTCATGAATTAGAGCTAAGGGGGTAAGAAACTTAAAGGGGAATCTCAGGGAGACCAAGGAACTGATTGTAGACTTCAGGAGAGGGAAACCAGAGGTCAATAAGCCAGACCTCACTGGAGGATCAGAGGTGGAGAGAGTCAGCAAATTTAAATTCCTCTCAGTGTTATCACTTCAGAGGACCTGTCCTGGGCCCAGCACACGAGTGCAATTACAAAGAAAGCACAGCAGTGTCTCTACTTCCTTAGGAGTTTGCTGAGACTCAGCATGACATCTAAAACTTTGACAAACTGCTAAAGATCTGTAGTATATTGACTGGCTGCATTACACCAATGTCCTTAAACAGGAAATCCTACAAAAGGTGGTAGATTTGGCCCAGTACATCATAAGTAAAGCCCCCCCCCAAAAAAAAATCCAGCACATTTACATGAAGAACTGTCATGGGAGGGCAGTGTGCATCACTAGAGATCCCCACCACCGAGGTCAGAATCAGGTTTAATATCACTAGTATATAACTTGAAATTTGTTTGGTCATGCTCACTTCTTGCTGCTGCCATCAGGTGGAAGGTACACACAAAATAATCTGCAGATACTGGGGTCAAAGCAACACTCACAACATGCTGGAGGAACTCAGCAGGTCGGGCAGCATCCGTGGAAAAGATCAGTTGACGTTTCGGGCCGAAACCCTTCGTCAGGACTGTAGAGGGAAGGGGCAGAAGCCCTATAACGAAGGTGGGGGGAGGGTGGGAAGGAGAAGGCTGGTGAAAAACCAGCAAGGGGAAAGATAAAGGGGGGTGGGGGAGGGGAGGCAGGGAGGTGATAGGCAGGAAAGGTGAAGAAAGAACAGGGGAAAACACAATGGGTAGTAGAAGGAGGTGGAACCATGAGGGAGGATAGGCAGCTGGGGGAGGGGGCAGTGACATAGGGATAGGGGAAGGGAGGGGGAGGGAATTACCGGAAGTTGGAGAATTCTATGTTCATACCAAGGGGCTGGAGACTACTTAGACGGTAGAAGATACAAAAGCCTCAGGACTCACACCACCAGGATTAAGAACAGTTCCTATCCCTCAATCATCAGGCTCTTGAACAAAAGGGGATAACTTCATTTGCCCCATCATTGAGATCTTCCTACATTCAATGGACTCACTTTCAAGGAGTCTTCATCTCATGTTCTCATTATTTATTGCCATTTATTTATAACTGTATTTGCACAGTTTGTTGTCTTCACACTCTGGTTGATCTTTCATTGATCCTGTTATAGTTACTATTCTACAGATTTGTAGAGTACGCCCACTAGAAAATGAATCTGAGGGTTGTATATGGGACATATGTACTTTAATAAAATTTACTTTGAACTTTGAATCTTTTCCATCCAGGATACACTGCCTGAGAGGGGTGAAGCAAGTTGCTCTCAGCAATTAGTAAGTGTCATGATGAGTACCTGAATCAATCAGGCCCAGAGGCTACGCCCAGTACTGAAAGATACAAATAGGTGTCCATTGTCAGTGTATGTCCTGTTTTCATGTTGTATGAATCTTGCTCTTTATTCCCACTAACTTCAGCTTGAAGATGCAGCAAGGAATTCAATGTAGGCATTCAGAACCAATAAAGGATCCTTTGTAATTATAAAGTGGAGAATCACAGAAAGAAGAAAGCCATTTGGCTTTCCCCAGGTGCTCCAAAAACAATCCAGCAGGTCTCACTCCCCCATAGCCTTGCACATTCTTATCCAGCATCCTTTGATTACTATCATTGAAGTTGCATCCACTGCTCGCAATAAATCGTAGTTTAAACATTGTGGAAGTATTCACATCACCTCTGGTATCTCTGTCAATCATCTACATTCTATGACACTACCCCTCCCTCTGGAAAAAGATTGGAAAGAATTGGGAAGATGTGTAGCTTGGGTGTTTGATGGTTGGGTTGAGTTCTCCAATCTTCAATTGACTCGCAAAGATCTCATCACCATACAAGGAGACATAGTCAGTGTAAAGACCAACTGCAGAAGTATTGAGGCCATGATCACTCAGCGTCAGCTGCAGTGGCTGGGGCACGTGACAAGGATGCCCCCATGTCGGCTACCCCGCAGAGTGTTACACAGTCAGCGACATCATGGTCGACGCTCAGCTGGAGGGCCGAAGAAGCGCTATAAGGATCAGATGAAGAATGCTTTAAGGAAGTGCAAGATCAGACCCGAGGACCTGGAGGAGGTTGCTGCTGACCGTACCACTTGGTGACAGCTGTGTAGGGACAGGGTTCGTATTCTGGAGGTGGAAAGAACGACCAGAAGACAGCAGAAGAGAGCCAGGAAAAATGCAGCCGTGGTTGCCATCACTACCACCACCACTACTACATATACATGTCCCACCTGCAATAGAGCTTGTGGGTCCAGGATAGGACTGTATAGTCATCAAAGATCTCACCGTTAGAGGAGTGGACGTCGTCATCGGATTTCGATGGACAACCGAAGAGTCAGTGTGCTGTTACACTGACCATGTCTCTTTGTATGGTGATAAAACATTTGCAAGTAAATTGCCAAGATCTGAGAAGAATTCAACCCAACCAGAAGAAAGGTCTTGACTTCCTGTGCAGGAGGAGCAATTTTGCACCATCTATACCCTTAGGGATTTTAAAGGTCCCCATCAACTAATTATGCGATTGCTTCTATATCAAGACGAGTTCCAACTTTATCAGTCTATCTAGATAACCAAAATAACCAAATCATGGAATCATTTTGATATGTCTTCTATTCCTTCTCCAAATGCGGAGACAATAATTGAACACAATTTTCCAAATGAGGCTTCATAAAGGTTCAACATGACTTTCTTGCCCTTTTAGCCTTTGTTTATGAAGTCTAGGATCCCACAAGCTTTTCAGTTGTAAAAAATCTACTTATTTACTGAAATACAGTGCAGAATTGGCCCTTTGAGCAGTGCCGCCCAGCAACCTTGACTTAACCCTAGCCTAGTCACGGGACAATTTACAATACCTAATTAACTTGGCAACCAGTACGTCTTTGGATTGTGGGAGGAAACTGGAGCACCCAGAGGAAACCCACGTGGTCATGGGGGGAGCGGACAAACTTCTAGCAAGCAGCGGTAGGATTGGAATCTGTGTTGCTGATACTGTAAAGCCTTGTGCTACCTCAACTGTGTCCCCACCCTTCCCCCATCTGTAATACATTGTATCAGAATTTGCCTCAACATGACCTGGATTCTTCACAACTTTTGGAGCAAGTCTCATTTTGAGTGAAGGATATTGGGGTTATTCGCATCAAGTTTAACATAGATTTAGGCTCAAAATGCAGATGTTATGAGCTAACAATACATCACTGTCTCAAGGGAATCCTGTGAAACAGACTCAGATGGGAAGTGGATGGGAACTCACAGATGTCATCTGCTTAGCCCACCCACAAAAGCAGACTACAGCTGTAATTATTTCTAAAACAAGACATCTCGTAGTAAAGTCTACTTATGATTCTATCAATAGCTCAGCAATATTATCTTTTAAATACAAGTATAAGGAGCTAGGTCTACATTTAAAACGTGCCAGCTGCCACTCTATCAAGTATACAGTGGATTCTAGTTAATTGACACATCAGGAACAGTACCTTTTGGCCCAATTAGACAACGTTTCATGAAAAGAGTTTAAAAGTCTAAAAAAAGATAAAACTCCTACAGGAGCCATGATCTGTTCTCTATCCACTTTGCATTCTGTGATGCACATTTATTATGGTAACTAGTCACATTCGTGGGGGCGTGGTAAAAACAAAGGGACTAAGTTACTTATTCATGCTTATTTCATGACAGTTTGTAGCTTGGGGCCAACTGAGGTCATATCTTTGCTGACCCTTGAGATAACACTTAATATCGCTTCAAGATTGTATGATTGCTAATGAAGGATCAAAGGAAGGAATTTGACTCTTTGGAACAATCAGTTCATTGGAGCTGAGGGTGTGTCATGCAAGAATAATAACCCCAGGGCAGTCGCAGGCTAGCGGCAATTGTTTTGATTTTGGATTAGTTTTTGCTGCTATAACTACGGTTTAACTGAGTAACAAATTATGTATTTTAAATGAAACACAGAACAAATTAGAACACTACCAATACTACAAACAGTCCTATAAAACTGTATTGGTTCCTAATAGTTATTGACGGGAGAATTCACAGAAACATAGAAAACGTACAGCACAACATAGGTCCTTCAGCCCACAATGCTGTGCTGAACATGTACTTACTTCAGAAATTACCTAGGGTTATCCTCTATTTTTCTAAGCTCCATGTACCTATCCAAGAGTCTCGTAAAAGACCCTAACGTATCCGCCTCCACCAACGTTGCCAGCAGCCCATTCCACGCACTCACCGCTCTCTGCGTAAAAATCTTGCCCAACATCTCCTCTAAACTACTTCAAAGCATCTTAAAAGTGTGCCCCCTCGTGTTAGCCAATTCAGCCTGGGAAAAAGCCTCTGCCTATCTACATGGTGAATGTCTCTCATCATCTTATACACCTCTATCAGGCTACCTCTCAACCTCCATCGCTCCAAAGAAAAGGCCAAGTTCACCCAACTTATTCTCATAGGACATGCTCCCCAATCCAGGCAACATCCTTGTAAATCTCCTCTGCACCCTTTCTGTAGCTTCTACATCCTTCCTGTAGTGAGGTGACCAAAACTGAGCACATTACTCCAAATGGGGTCTGACCAGGGTCCTATATAGCTGCAACATTACCTCTCAGCTCTTGAACGCAATCCCACAGTTGATGAAGGCCAATACACTGTATGTCTTCTTAACCACAGTCAACTGGCACAGCAATTTTGAGTGTCCTATGGAATCGGACTCCAAGATCCCTCTGATCCTCCACACTGCCAAGAGTCTTACCATTAATATTATATTCTGCCATCATATTTGATCTACCAAAATGAACTAACTCACACTTATCTAGGCTGAACTCCATCGGCCACTTCTCAGCCCAGTTTTGCATCCTATCCATGTCCCACCCAACACTTGATGCTGTGTTCCTTATGATTAACTAAATGAATACTATCAGTACAGACAGCAGACTGCCTTCATACAATGCTTTCAATGATTGCAACCTCCAAACCTTAATTTTCATTGTAACATTCATGATTGTCAATACCTTCAAATTCTTCGTAGCTCCTAACTTGTTGAAATGGTGAAATCATTTCAATCTCACTCCTGGCCATTTCTGGGATCTCCAAGCCTGAACGCTTGAAACAGCAGAGAGCAAAACAGTTCTGAATTGTCTTACTGTTTATTTTTCACTATCAGAGAGAAAAAAAAAATCTCACACAAAACGTTGGAGGAATTCAGTAGGCCAGGCAGCATCTATGGAAAAGAGTAAACGGTCGACATTTCTGGACGAGACCCTTCATCGGGACTGGAAAAAACTTTTAAAAAGTTAGAGCAAGGCAGGGGTGGAAGTGAGAAGGAAGTGGTACAAGGTAGTTGGTATAGGTAAAACTGGGAGAGAGGGAGGGATGAAGTAAAGAACTGGGAGCTGATTGGTGAAAGGGCCAGAGAAGGGGAAAATCTGATAGGAGAGGAAAAAATGAATGAGGACATGGTGAAGTTCGGGGGCCCTCCCCCTTCCCTTTCTTCCACGGTCTTCTACCCTCTATTAGATTTCCCCTTCTCAGGCAGGGCATCTGATTGAAGAGGTTGAAACAAGTCTTAGCAAAAGTGTACAGGATTATGGAGGCCAAAACAGGTGAATTGATTATGGGGAGCAAGGACATGGCAGACCAATTGAATAATTACTTTGGTTCTGTCTTCACTAAGGAGGACATAAATAATCTTCCAGAAATAGAAAGGGACAGAGGGTCCAGTGAGATGGAGGAACTGAGTGAAATACATGTTAGTAGGGAAGTGGTGTTAGGTAAATTGAAGGGATTGAAGGCAGATAAATCCCCAGGGCCAGATGGTCTGCATCCTAGAGTGCTTAAGGAAGTAGCCCAAGAAATAGTGGATGCATTAGTGATAATTTTTCAAAACTCGTTAGATTCTGGACTAGTTCCTGAGGATTGGAGGGTGGCTAATGTAACCCCACTTTTTAAAAAAGGAGGGACAGAGAAACCGGGGAATTATAGACTGGTTAGCCTAACGTCAGTGGTGGGGAAACTGCTGGTGTCAGTTATCAAGGATGTGATAACAGCACATTTGGAAAGCGGTGAAATGATCGGACAAAGTCAGCATGGATTTGTGAAAGGAAAATCATGTCTGACGACTCTCATAGAATATTTTGAGGATGTAACTAGTAGAGTGGATAGGGGAGAACCAGTGGATGTGGTATATTTGGATTTTCAAAAGGCTTTTGACAAGGTCCCACACAGGAGATTAGTGTGCAAACTTAAAGCACACGGTATTGGGGGTAAGGTATTGGTGTGGGTGGAGAATTGGTTAGCAGACAGGAAGCAAAGAGTGGGAATAAACAGGACCTTTTCAGAATGGCAGGCGGTGACTAGTGGGGTACCGTAAGGCTCAGTGCTGGGACCCCAGTTGTTTACAATATATATTAATGACTTGGATGAGGGAATTAAATGCAGCACCTCCAAGTTTGCGGATGACACGAAGCTGGGTGGCAGTGTTAGCAGTGAGGAGGATGCTAAGAAGATGCAGGGTGACTTGGATAGGTTGGGTGAGTGGGCAAACTCATGGCAGATGCAATTTAATGTGGATAAATGTGAAGTTATCCACTTTGGTGGCAAAAATAGGAAAACAGATTATTATCTGAATGGTGGCCGATTAGGAAAAGGGGAGGTGCAACGAGACCTGGGTGTCATTATACACCAGTCATTGAAAGTGGGCATGCAGGTACAGCAGGCGGTGAAAAAGGCAAATGGTATGCTGGCATTTATAGCGAGAGGATTCGAGTACAGGAGCAGGGAGGTACTACTGCAGTTGTACAAGGCCTTGGTGAGACCACACCTGGAGTATTGTGTGCAGTTTTGGTCCCCTAATCTGAGGAAAGACATCTTTGCCATAGAGGGAGTACAAAGAAGGTTCACCAGATTGATTCCTGGGATGGCAGGACTTTCATATGAAGAAAGACTGGATGAACTGGGCTTGTACTCGTTGGAATTTAGAAGATTGAGGGGGGATCTGATTGAAACGTATAGATCCTAAAGGGATTGGACAGGCTAGATGCAGGAAGATTGTTCCCGATGTTGGGGAAGTCCAGAACGAGAGGTCACAGTTTGAGGATAGAGGGGAAGCCTTTTAGGATCGAGATTAGGAAAAACTTCTTCACACAGAGAGTGGTGAATCTGTGGAATTCTCTGCCACAGGAAACTGTTGAGGCCAGTTCATTGGCTATGTTTAAGAGGGAGTTAGATATGGCCCTTGTGGCTACGGGGGTCAGGGGGTATGGAGGGAAGGCTGGGGCGGGGTTCTGAGTTGGATGATCAGCCATGATCATAATAAATGGCGGTGCAGGCTCGAAGGGCCAAATGGCCTACTCCTGCACCTATTTTCTATGTTTCAGACAGGGTCTGGAGGACCTCAGTTATATGGAAGGTTTGAATAGGTCAGGACTTTATTCATTGGAACATAGGAGACTGAGAGGAGATTTGGTAGAGGTATACAGAATTATGAGGGTACAGAGAGGATAAATACAAGCAGGCTCTTTCCATTGAGGTTGTGTGGGACAACAACTAGAGGTCATGGGTTAAGGGAGAAAGGTGAAAAGCTTAAGAATATAAAGGGAAACTTCTGCACTCAGAGGGTCATGAGAGTGTGAAATGAGCTGTCAGCACAAGTGCTGCATGCGAGCTCAATTTCAAAGTTGAAGAGAAATTTGCATAGGTACATGGATGATAGGGGTATGGAGGGCTATGGTCCCGCTGCATATTGATGAGAGTAGACAGTTTAGAAAGGCTCAGGACAGACCAAACAGGCTGAAGGATCTGCCTTTGGGCTGTACACTTCTGTGACTTTGGGATCAGATGATTATGAGGCATCTAACAGAGATAACAGAAATGTATTATTTCCCTAAGAAATGCCATAGTGAAATGCCACAGAATGAAAGTGATTAGAAAGATTAGAGGGGAGCTGAAGAACATTTTTGATGTTAGTAACGTGGGTCCAAAAGGATATGAGAGACACAACCCCCTCACCACACTTAAGTGACATTTCTGTTAGAGCTACAGCTATAATCCTATGGATCAAACCCTTTTATGGATGGCATGAGCATGACGAATGGCCAGTTGATAGTAAATGAAGGTTTACGTTTTCTGGTTTTAGACAATAGTTTGCAGATGATTAGCTTTCTGAAGAGATGGGATTGTATTAAATATAAAGGAAAGAAAGACAGTAACAAAAAAGTGTGAATCAAGGGAAGACATGAAAGTTTGCCAATAACACAGACAGATAGCAGAGTACACGGTTAACGATTAAAGTTTTTAATTACATCACATAGGAATGGATTTCAATATTTAAAACTGGACTTTAAATGATGAAAGGGTAGAAATAATTGCAGTCCAAATGTACAAAAAAAATCAAAAATGCTGACAGAATACAAAAATTCGGATAGAGAGAAACATATTGCAGGCAAAGTTGCTACTTATACGAAGCCCCAGAATAGTGGGACAGTTCTGAATTTGAATGAGGAATCAATGACCTTGAGGGACATTTACCAGAATGACTCACCACAGTAGCTGAACTACAAGGATATGATACTAAACTAGAGTTATATTTTAAACAGTATGATGCAGCTGGAACAAAGTAATTGGTTAGTGATGAAAGCACCCCTCTGCTGATTTTGGTGGCAGCTCCTGTGATCAGGACTTTCATGAGGGAATAATTTCAAACCAGGCTTCATGGGCTAGATGGCAGACTCCAGGTGGTTAAATTCCTTATATTCTGCTGGCCAAGAAAGCACTGATTGGCTGCTAGTACCCAGGAGAAGACAGGCAGCAAAGGAAGTAGTTCAACTGGACCCAATGACGAGCCAGGGTTGGGACAGATGCCAAAAAGGTTTGTCCATGGGCTTGAATTGAGTTTAGATTTGTTGTAGACCAGCTCAGATCAAGCTTTAATTGCACACCCATACTTCTACCGCAAGATTCCAGTTTTATGACTGTCTATAACAGACTAAAAGATCCTCAAATTGAAGCTTTTTTGCTACCAATAAAAATTTCAATGCAAGCTTTACTGTAAATTTAGCTATACCTGGCATTTGAACTCCAAACATATCTTAGACACCAGAATAGATGTGATATGCCATTAACATAAGTAAGGAAACAGAACACACTGGGACATCTTGTACTTTCAAACCAAAACAAATACACATTCACCCTTTTGATGTATCCAACTGATGTAATTTCAGGCATTTTTATGACTTGTTTCTCCTGGTAATAATGTGAACTACACAAACCAGGAAGTTAATACTAGCTTTCACCAAATTAAATACTCACATGGATATCAGTAATGCCCCAGCCTCAGCGAACAGAGCAAAATGTCCTACCTGTCACATACCTACTTAAGACCAATTAAGGAACCAAGGAAGAAATAAAATACCTTGACTCTTAAGATGGCACCATTCAGCAAAACTACAACTTGGGTATGCCAATCCATGGCATACTTCTGCCAATGTAATTCTAAGTTCTTTATTAACATATTAACATTGCAATCTGTGTACAAGTGCACCCAAATCCCCTGTATACCAACAGTTGCATGTTTCTTGCTTTTTAAAGTATTCTGCTTTGTATTCTTCCTACCAAACATAAAGTCCAAAAGAAAGCATGTACAAGACAATAGTAGATGTGATTGTGATTTTCTCTCCATCTCCAAACTCCCTTGTGAATATTATATTTAATAATATTCACCTTGGATGTTAACAACTACTTTGGCAAGATATCAGAGTCAACCTTATGGCAGTCAAGAGAAGCAAAATTAAAATTTTAAAGTGAATATGCAGATACAGCTGCAAATTAGGTGACACAAGGAACAAGTCAAGTTTATTGTCCCTTAACTACATACACGTATACTGCCAAACGAGACGTTTCTCTGGACCAGGGTTTAAAGCACAGTAGTACACATGGCACACAATAACTTAGGAAAATAAGAATTAAATCTACAAATGAATTCTGCATAGAGAAACAAAGTAAAGAGCATAAATTTTGTAGGGCATTATTCGGTAACACTTCAAATGCGATGAGGCAGGAGTTCAGAAGCCTAATGGCCCGAGTGAAGCTATTTACCATTCTGACTGTTCTTCTCTGTATGCGTTTTCTATTATAGACAGTAGATGTTTAAGTGGAATTTCCCATTCTGTTAACACCCTTACAACAGATATTACAACAATATAGTAGAAAAATGGTGGTAATTTAACCAGATTGCAAGCATGATCACAAAGAGTTAAATGAATCAACAGTTACTGGTGAAATACCCTTGCAAAAGACAGCTAACAAGTCTACATGTCAAGGCTTCTTAGCAGATGAAACTTTAAAATAAAGCTGTGGAAATCTAAAGCATTGCATCATTGGGCTTCAGTTGATAGGAAACTAGAAAAACTGAAAAAAACTAGTACCTCAACTTCCAAGAGATACAAAATTAAATGGGAGACATCTTCATACTTAAGTATCTTCAATGATGTTTCAAAGGAGATAAGATTGGGTCAGCCAAACATTAAAGTTCACATTCTCTATACACAGTGTAATAGAGTTGACAAGAAGCCACAGAATTACTTCTCCTTAAATGTGTACAAGTTCTACTATTTAATAAACATTTTAAGGCCACAGGTGATTCTGCAATAAAGCCATCTAGAGCAGGAGTTCCCAACTTTTAAGCCATGAACCAATACCATTAAGTAAGGGGTCCATGGACCTCAGGTAGGGAACCCCTGCTCTGGACAATCCTCAAGAGGTTACAGGGCAATCTTTAGCAGCTCAGGTAAACTGGGTGAGAAGTCACAAATAGCATTGTAAATCCTTCCCCCCGCCCCCACTCACCAGAATTCTGTACAATCTCAGCAGCCGCAAATTGTTCAATGACGATAAACACAGATGTCAAGGGAATTTCATCTGAAAAAGATCCATTGCCTCCAGAAATCTTAATAGCATCAACAGCAACAGATCTCGACAAACTCAATCTTCAGCAAAACAGTGAAGAAGCGTGGAAAATGTACACAGTGACTGCAGCAGGTAAAGCCACAGACTGTTCCAAATTCTATTCCAATAATTCTCAAAAGCATCTCTAGCAAGTCCTATGAGGAGTGACATAAAAGTGCCAAGCACATTGAAGACCAGAAGCACAGCCCACAAATGTCCTTATGGAGAGAACCTTGAATCTCTATTACTAGTATGACAGACACTGCATCACACTGAACAATAATTTGTACAATCATTAAATATTACAAAGGTGGTCATTCAGACCAATGTGCCTATGCTAGCTCTTCAATTTTAATCAATTAATCCTGTCCTCTGTCCACTTCATATAGTGCCCCAAACGTTCCTCTAAGTATCTATTCAGTTCCTATCTGCAAGTTATTACTGAACCTGCTTCAAGCATCCATTCAGGTAGTGCATTCCAGATTATAATCAACTTCTCAAAACACTTCTCAATTTTTGTCAACTTTTTTAACTGCATGCCACTCTATTAACCCATTTGCTACTGGAAATAAATTCATAAATTTTCACCCCTGTTCTATAAGGATGCTCTGTAGAATGTTACCTCTGTATCGTTCTCCAGAATACCCTTTACCTTCTCAAAAGGCATGCCCTTTTTACAACATATAAGAACAGGTCATTTGGCATACAACAGTGTACCAAACCAGCTAAAAGGCAAATCAGAAACACCCAAACACTAATCCCTCCTACCTACACAATGCCCAAATACCCCCATTTTCCATACATCCACGTGTGTATCCAAACGTCTCTTAAAGGCTTCTAATGTATTTTGTTCTACCACCATACCAGGCAATGCATTCGAGGCATCAACTACTCTGCGTAAGAAATATACCACTCACATCCTCCTTTGACCCTATCCCCTCTCACCTTCAATGCATGCCTTCAGGTATTAGACCTGATAAACAGATACTCTCTGTCCACTCCATCTATGCCTGTAGGTCTTGTAAACCTTTACCAGATCTCCCCCTCAGCCTCCGGCACTACAGAGAAAACTACCCAAGTTTACGCAGTCTCTCGTGATAGCACATGCACGCTAAACCACACAGCATCCTGGTAAACCTCTTCTGCACCTTCTCCAAAAGCCTCAACATCCTTCCTATGGTGGGGCGACCAGAACAGTGCGCAACACTCTAGATGGGGCCTAACCAGAGTTTTCCCTGAAGGGCAGTGCTAAGTATCAGCCTAACAGTTGAACTGCAACCTAAATAGTCTTCCAGTATTGCATTTTGTTTTCAAGTCTTGTATACACTTACCCTCATTGAAACATGTTTCATCATAGAAAATAACACACCAAGAAAAAAAACTAACTTTCTTTGAAGGGTAATCCACTGCATTTATTATATAGGTATCCACTGTCACAATGTGAAAGGGCTAAAAGCACTGCCATTGTGGTGTGGTTGTATTAAAGAACGACTGACCTTGAGTTTCAATGCCAAGATGACAGCTTTATATTTAATTACATGAAATAATGCAACTCACAAAGCTACTGGATTGTCATAGAAACCCACCTTGTTCAATGTCCTTCATGGACAGAAAACAATCAGCACTACAAGGATGGTACTGTCTCTGACTTCAGACCCACTGATCAGTTGCACCCATTCAACTGTTCAGTTCAAGGGCAATCAGGTTTGGACATCAAAAACCCAACATCAGCAACTTCATTCTGTGCAATGTAGTTGAAATGAAGTGTTTTAATGGTGGTGATGTGCCTGTCAACAAAACATTTTAGAAATAGCACAACATAATATGAACATTCTCATTTCAAATAAAAGGACAGAATTCATGACCTGATTGCTAGTACTATAAAAAGCATCAAGCGGTACATTCTGGCAGCATTGCTACAATTATTGACAGTTGCAAGAAAAAGTTTGTGAAGCCTTTGCAATTACTGGTTTTCTGCATTAATTACTCATAAATATGGTCTGGTCTTCATCTAAGTCTCAATAACATACAAACACAATCTGCCTAAAGTAATAACACACAAACAATTGTACTTCTCGTCAATACTGAGTACACCATTTAAACAATCACAGTCTAGGTTCAAAAAAAGTATGTGAACCTCCACGGTAATGCCTTCCACAAAAGCTATTTGGAATCAGGTGTTCCAATCAATGAGATGAGATTGGAGGTGTGGGTTGTAGAAGTACCTTGCCCTATAAAAAGAGACATACAAAGTCAGGTTACTGAAAGAGCCTGATCTTCTCTGAAAGATCTGTTTATGTGCACCATGCCTCGATCAAAACAACTTTCAGAGGGTCTTAGAATCGTAAAGATGAATGAAGCTGGAAAAAGGCTACAAAAGCATTTCTAAAGACCTGAGTGTCCATCACTCCACAGAAAAAAAGCAATTGTCTACAAATGAAGGAAATTCAGTACTGTTGCTACTTTCCTTAGGAGTGGGCGTCCTGCAAAGATCAGACCAAGAGCACAACGTGCAATGCCAAAGGAGGTGAAAAAAAGACCTATGGGTGACAGCAAAAGAACTGCAGAGATCTCTAGAACTTGAAGTCTCTGTTCATGTGTCCATTGTAAGAAAAACACTGAACAACAGTGCTAATAGGACATCGTGGAGGAAATCACTGCTCTCCAAAAAAAATATTGCTGTACATCTCAAGTTTGTAAAAAGACCACCTGGATGTTCCACAACACTTCTGAGACAATGTTCTGTGGACAGATGAGACAAAACTGAACTTTTTGGCAGAAATGCATGCTGTGTTTGGAGGAAAAAGGCTCTGTACACTTACACCAAAACCTCATCCCAACTGTGAAGCATGGTGGACGGAGCATCATGGTTTGGGGCACCTTTCTGCCTCAGGGCCTGGACAGCTTGCAATCTTTGAGGGAACAATTAACTTAATATTGTGTCATTATGTTTTACAGGAGAATGTCATAGTTGCGATCTGTCACCTGAAGCTGAATAGAAGCTGGATGACGCAACAAGACATTGATCCAAAACACAAGAGTAAATCAACAACAGAATAGTCAAAAAGAAAATTGTGTTTTGGAATGGCCAAGTCAGAGTCCAGATCTTAACCCAATTGAGGTGCCATGCCATGGCATGACCTGAAGAAGGTTGTTCAAGCAAGGTATCCTATAAATATTGATGAACTGAGACAGTTTTGTATGGAGGAATGATCTGAAATTGTGCAAGTCTGATCAGCAGCTACAGGAAATGTTTGGTGGAGGTTACTGCTGCTAAAGGAGGTTCTACCAGTTATTAAATACAAGGGTTCACATACTTTCTCCAGTTGGACTATGAATGATTAAACAATGTATTGTTAGTTTAAATAAGAACATAAGAAATAGGAGCAGGAGTAGGCCATCTGGCCCATCAAGCCTGTCCCGCCATTCAATAAGATCATGGCTGATCTGTCCGTAAACTCAGCTCCAGCTACCTCCCTTTTCCCCATAACCCTTAATTCCCTTACTATGAAAAAATCGATCTAACTGTTTCTTAAAAATATTTAGTGAAGAAGCCTCAACTGCTTCCCTGGGCAGAGAATTCCACAGATTCACCACTCTCTGGGAAAAACAGTTTCTCCTCAACTCTGTCCTAAATCTTCTCCCCGAATCTTGAGGCAATGTCCCCTAGTTCTAGTATTGTCTATTATTGTGACTTAAATGAAGATCAGACCACATTTTATGAGTGGTTAGTGTAGAAAACCAGGTAATTGCACAGGGCTTACAAACTTTTTTCTTGCAACGGTAGGTGGCCCCTGTTTTACAATAGTTCAATAATGGGATTTTATCCAAAAAAAATTACAAATGACGACCAAAAAAAAACAAAATTTATTCATTCAACCCACGTTTTCTTGACATGTGTAGATTCCATGAATGCAAACTCCCACACCTTTTCCCTCCTCCAGTAACGTAGGGGTTGCATGCATATTTAATTTTCTAGCCATTGTCTAACTTCACAAACATTTAAATCTAGTCTAACTTTAGAGTTATAGAAAAGTACAGCATAGAAACTGGCCCTTCTAGTCTTTGCTGAACCATTTAAACTGTCTACTCCCATCGACTTGTATCCGAACCATAGCTCTCCATACCTCCACTATCCATGTACCTATCCAGACTTATATTAAAGGTTGAAATCAGGCTCGCATGCACCACTTGCGTTGGCAGCTCGTTCCACACTCTCACGTCCCTCTGAGTGAAGAAGTTTCCCCTCATGTCCCCCTAAAACTTTTCAACTTGTGATTCTCCATATTCAACCTTCCATACCAGTTGCATACTTCAAGTACAAAAGTATATGGAAAGGTTCAAATTCTATTTAAATTGGTCCTATTAAGATACTAACAGAAGTTCAGAAAATTGCCTTCCCTCCTTCTCTAAAAAGCAAAACCGTGTAAAACTCTACAGCAATTATGCAGTGACGGAAAACTCAACATGGGCATCTCAGCCACAATTTAATGGATTATTCATCATCAAGAATACAGTTTTGATATATCAGGGAAAGATAAAAAGCCCATACAAGATCTATTCTCTTATTGCAGAAGACTGAACACAATACACATTCTCCATAAGGATCAACAAAAGATTACAAACAAAGTTGCACTGTCAACAAATAACTTGCTTATCCATGCAATTCAGCAAAATTTTATAAATTCAAAAATGTTGCACAGTGTACAAGAATCCTTGAGAATCCTTTCACATTATATGTTAATGATTTGGGTGACAGAACTGATGGCCTACTGGCCAACTTTTCAAATTTTTACAGATATACCATGGAGAGCTAAGGCGCTGGACTAGCGATCTGAAGGTCACGAGTTCGAGCCCCAGCCAAGGCAGTGTGTTGTGTCCTGGGGCAAAGCACTTTAACACACACTGCTCCAGTCCACCCAGCTGAAAATGGGTACCGGCAAAATGCTGGGGGTTAACCTCATGACAGACTGGTGTGTGTCCTACCTGTGGCGGGGGGGGGGGGTGAAGAAAGAGTTTCGTACTCTCAGTCGCTTCACGTCATGGAAACCGGCATAAGCATCAGCCCGATGAGCCTATAAGGCTCGGGTCAGACTTTAACTTTAACTGACCATGGAGAGCATTCTAACTGGCTGTATCGCCATCTGGTATGGGAGAAAAGGGGGCTACTGCACAGGATCAAAATAAGCAGCAGAAAGTTGTAAAGCTTAGTCAGCTCCATCATACTAGCCTCCGTAGTATCAAGGACATCTTCAAGGAACAATACCTCAAAAGGTCAAGTCTTGCTCACATTGCTACCATCAGGAAGGAGGTACTGAAGGCACACACTCAACAATTCAGTAACAGTTTCTTCCCTTGTCAATCCAATTTCTGAATGGACACTGAACCCATGAACACAACCTCACGACTTTTCATTATATTTCTATTTTTGATACACACACACACACACACACACACACACACACACACACACACACAGTGCCTATACAAAGTATTCACTGCCCTTGGAACTTTTCATTTTTTGTTTTAAAACAACAAATCGCAGTGGATTTAATGTGGCTTTGATATGGATCAACAGAAAAAGACTCTTTCATGGCAAGTGAAAACAGATCTCTATAAGGTGATCTAAATTAATTACAAATATTAAACACAAAATAATTGACTGCTCACTCCCTTCAGGTCATTATTCAGTAGATGCACCTTTAGCAGCAATTACAACCTTGGGTCTGTGTGGATAGGTTTATATCAGCTTTGCACATCTGGACACTGCAATTTTTCCCATCCTTCTTTACAAAACTGCTCAAGTTCTGTCAGATTGCATGAGGACCGTGAATGAACAGCCCTTTTCAAGTCCAGCCACAAATCCTCAATTAGATAGAGGTCTGGACTCTAACTTGGCCACTCCAGTAATATTAACTTTGTTGTTTGTAAGCCATTCCTGTGTAGAGTGGCTTTATGCTTGGCGTCACTGTTGTGCTGGAAAACAAATCTTTTCCCAAGTCGCAGTTTTCTTGCGGAATGCATCAGGTTTCCCTCCAGGATTTCCCTGTATTTTTCTGCACTCGTTTTAAGCCTTTCAGATTTGCATCATATTATTTCCATTTCTTGATGATCGACTTAACTGTACTCCATGGCATATTCAGTGACTTGGAGATTTTCTTGTATCCATCTCCTGACTTGTGCTTTTCAATATCCTTTTCATGGAGTTGCTTGGAGTGTTCTTTTGTCTTCATAGTGTAGGTTTTGCCAGAATACTAACTCACCAACAGTTGGACCTTCCAGATACTGGTGTATTTTTATTACAATCAATTGAAATAACTTGACTGCACATAGGTCTCCAAAAACAGATCTCCATTTAACTAATTATGTGACTTATAAAACCAATTGGCTGCACCAATGATGATTTAGCTTGTCATTTTAAAGGGGGGGGGAGGTTGAATATTTATGCATTTTTTTTAGTGTTTTATATATGTAATTCATTTAGATCCCTTTGTAGAGATCTGTTTTCACTTTGACACACACAAAAACATAGTTATAATTCACAATTGTTTCTATTACAATGTACTGCTACCACAAAGACAGCAAATTTCACAACATGAGCCAGTGACATTAAACCAGATTCTGACCTTTGCAGACAATACAAAGCTAAGTGGAGGGGCAAGCATTGGAAAGGGTCCAGACGAGGTTTACAAGAATGATCCTGGAAATGAAAGGGTTAATGTATGATTGATGATTCTGGTCTGTACTCACTGGAGTTCAAAATAGTAAGGGAGGATCTTACTGAAATCTACCTGCTGTGAATTTAATATGAGTAATACTTGAGTAATATTGTAAATATGTTAAGCATTCTTAAATAATTCATTACAGGTTATACATAAAAATACTTAAATTGCGTACATCATCACGCCACATGACACATATTTGCCTCTATTTAAGTAAATAGAAAGTTAAACTCTTATTATAGACTCCTTTGTTTTCCTTTGAATGAAAACATATAAAACATAACTGCCAAAGATTGAAAGGCTTGGATAAGTGGACATGAGAGGATGTTCTCAATCGTGGGAGAGTCCAGGGCACAGCGTCAGAATATGATTTCCCTTTAGAATAGAGCTGAGGAGGAACTTCTTTAGCCAAAGGGTGGTGTGGATTTCATTGCTACAGATGGCTGTGGTGGCCCAGTCATTACGTATACTTAGTGATAGTTGATAAATTCTTGTGTAGTAAGGACATCCAAAGGTTACGGGGAGCAAGCATGAAAATGGGGTTGAGAAGGACAATAAAGCAGCTCTGATCAAATGGCTGAGAAGACTCAATGAGCCAAATGCCCTAATACTGTCCTTGTGTCTATGGTCAATATATTTCAATCCCATGGCATACTCACCTGAAATCATTGCAACTAATAAATCTAACATACTTCAGTGTGGTATTTTGAAGCGTGATAATGCCAATACTCCAGAGTTCAATTGTACACATTCTAGTTTTAGCAAATTCACAATAACCTGGGTTTTTGGAACAACACCTTCAGATGGGAGTTAAAACTTGGAATCAAACTCCAGTCACAATTAGTAATTACATTTAAAAATTGTTTATGCCAACCAATTTACTGAGTGTTAAGCAGACTTATTGCTTTGACTAATTTGCAGTACAAGCCAGAGTAGTTTTTAAACCCAAGTTGTCTGCAGACATTTCTCATAAAACACTGAACAATTCAAAGTCACTTATCTCCAAATTAGTGAGACTCTTGCACAAGAATAGAAATCAGAGAAATTGTGAAGGACAGACTTAATTTCAGCAAGTCCTCCTTGGTGACCTCACATTTATATCTGGCCCTGCAGCAAATACTATGGGGAAATTAATCCTATTTCTTTGCTTCTGCAAAGGACTTCTGCCCTCCCCATCCCAAAATATTAAATCTAAAATCATCAACTCTAAAGCCTCAATCTACCTTGACAGCAAACTTCTCTTTCAGCAACAACTGCCGGAGGAGAGGAATTGTTGACATTTCAGATCGAAATCCTACATCAGGACAACCTCTTCCAGAACTCTATCACTACTGCCTTTTAAGCAACATAGATTTCACCTGAGTGATGGTAAACAGAACCTTCAGCAACTTCAAACTCTTTCTTTGAAACTAAGTCTCTTCACCTTTAAAGCATCAGATTTTTTTTCACTCAACCTCCAATGTCTCTCTATCCAAGGCTATAAGCATTTCATCATTTTTGTCATACCAGAGGCACGGTTCTAGCAGACCTGGAATTCCTGCAAAAGCTTGATGAATAATAGCATCCTTCAATTAACTAAAGCAATATAAAAAACACAAAACTGGTTTTGGAACAACAGATACCTCCAGTATGGTGAATGGATCAGTCAGAATTTCATTACCAGGCTGGCATGACTTTTTAAAAATTGCAATGATCCACATAACAGGCTTCTAAAGAATAAATTATTGGGGAATTCAAGATAGCATCAGGGATACAGATATGAAATTGACAAATGCTTAAAGACATTAATGAAGCAGAAGAGGGAAGGAAGCGCAGAGTGCAGATCACCATGATGGTGGGATTTCCACTGTTAACAATTAATATTACTAATTCTGTAAATCTCGAAGTATCTAAAAGCAATTTCCAAATATATCTCAGTGAGGATAGGGCAGTGGATCTATAAAATGACTTTGATACAACATTTAAAAAACAGAGGCTTGACTGTGAAATTCCTTCTTCACAAAGGAAGCTAACATGACTAGCAGCAAAATAGCAAAGGATGAGCACAATATGTCCAGCTTCTTCAAACCAAAAGTCAATGGATATAATTGTGAATAATCTATCTAGTTAAAACAGAAACTCTACTTCAATAGCTCAGGTTAAATAAATCAAGTCCATATTTGAGTCCAGGTCCTGTCATCAAGATAGTAAACAGGATTTCAATTCCAGAAGTACTGAAAATAGCTGGAATGAATGAACTTCAGTGCCAGGTTCAAAAGTTCAATGTTCAAAGTAAATTTATTGCCAAAATACATTTATGTCAAAGTTCAAAGCTTATTTATTGTCAAAATACAATTTATGTCAAAGTTCAAAGTCAATTTATTATCAAAATACATATGTGTCAAAGTTTAAAGTACACACATGTCACCATATAGAATCCTGTGATTCATTTTCTTGCAGGCATAGTCAATCCATAGAACAACCATAACAGAATCAATGAAAGACTGCACCAATTTGGGCGCTCAACCTGTCTGTAAAAGACAACACACTGTGCAAATATAAAAAGAAATAATAAACAACAAATAGAGGACATGTGGTGAAGAGTCCTTGAAAGCGAGTCCATAGGTTGTGGGAACATTTCAATGATGGAGCGAGTAAAGTTGTGTGAATTTATTTATCCCCTTTTGTTCAAGAACCCGATAGTAGAGGGGTAGTAACTGTTCTTGAACCTGGTGCTGTGAGACCATATACAATCCCAAGATTCATTTTCTTATGGGCATACAGTACAGTGCAATACATAATACAAACTATAAAGTATAATAAATTAGTGCAGAAAGGAGAAAAAATAGTGAGGTAGAGTACACGGGTTCATTGTTAATCAGAAATCTGATGGCAGAGGGGAAGAAGCTGTTCCTGAAAGTTGAGTGTGTGTCTTCAGGCTCCTGTACCTTTTCCTTAATAGTGGCAATGAGAAGAAATCCTGTCATTTTGAGGCATTGCCTTTTGAAGGAGTCCTGTCTATGCTGTGAATCCTCCATACCAGACATCGATGCAACCAGTTAGAACGTTCTACACAGTACATCTCAGAAATTTGCGAGCATCTCTGGTGACATACCAAATCCCCTCAAAATCAAATAAAGTATAGTGGCAGTCGTGCGAAATTGGATCATCATGTTGAGCCCAGGATAGATCAGAGATGCTGATATCCAGGAAGCTGAAATTGCTCATCCTTTCCACTGCTGATCTTTCAATGTGTGTTCCCTAAACCTCCCCTTCCTGAAGTCCTCAATCAATTATTTGGTCTTACTGATGTTGAGTTCAAGTTTACTGTTGCGACACCATTTAACCAGCTGATCTATCTTGCTCCTGTAGGCCTTCTTGTCACCATCTGATATTCTGCCAACAATAGATGTGTTATTGGCAAATTTATAGATGTCATTTGAGCTGTGTCCAGCCACACAACCCTGGGTGTAGAGAAGCGAGCAGGGGGCCAAGCACGCATCTTTGAGGTGCGCTAGGGTTGATTGTCAGCGAGGAGGAGATATTATTTCCAATCCGCACTGACTGGATTCTCAGTGAGAAAGTCAAGTATCCAGCTGCAGATACAGGTAGCTTGTTGATTAGAACTACAGGTACAATTGTGTTGAAATCTGAGCTGTAGTCAATAAACAGCTTTAAGTATTACTATGTCCAGTGATCCAAGACTGAGTGGAACACCAGTGAGATTGCATCCATTGTAGACCTAATGTGACAATGGACAAGTTGCAGCAGATCCAAATCCTTGCTTAGGCAAGAGTTGATTCTAGCTGTGACCAAGCTCTCACAGCATTTCACAGTAGGTGTGAGTGCCACTGGGTGATAGTCTCACCCAGCTCACGCTCTTCTTCTTGGGCACTGGTACAATTGAAGGAGGTGGGAACCTCTGACTGCAGCAGTGAAAGCTTGAAGAGATCTTAGAAGACTCCCTCCAATTGGTTAGCACAGGTTTCAAAGTCTTACCAGTCACAACATCAGGGCCCGATGCCTTGCGAGGGTCTACCCCTTTTAAAAGATAATCTGACGGTAGCCTCCGAGACAGAGATAGATCACAGGGTTTCCAAATGCTGCAGAGATTCACACAGGTTGAGTTTATTCTCCCTTACATGCATGCATAAAAGTTCATCTGAGAGTGAAACATCACAGACATTCATGATATTAGGTTTTGCTTTGTAGGAAGTAATAGTGGCCTGCAATCCCTGCCAGAGCTGACATGCATCCAATTCCGTTTCTAACCTCAATCAGAATTGTTTTTTCGCTCTGAAAGTAGCTTTCCGTAAGTCATAGCTGGACTTCTTGTATAGTTCTGGATCACAGATCTTGAATGCCACAGATTGAGCCCTCAGCAAACTGAATCACCTGGTTTATCCATGGCTTTTGGTTTGGGAACATCCGGTAAGTTCTCAAAAGCACACACAGGTTTTGATGAAGTCGGTGACATCTGTGGCGTATTCATTCAGAATTGAAGATGAATCCCTGAATATTGCCCAATCTACTGACTCAAAGCAGTCCTGTAAGTACTTCCGTTTTCTTAAAGGGAACTGCACTCACAAATTGAGTCTGCTGTCCAAGGTTCGCTGATCTTCAGTATCAATAGATTTTTTTTTTAAAACATCTTAAAACGATGCTGCTTACTGAAGTAACCATGGCTGTGACTGAGGATTTCAACTGTAATCCTAAACAGAAATATCTGATGATTCCCATTGGAGCTGCACATAATGAGTCACCACTTAATGGAGGTATCTTACCAGACAATGAGGAGAAACAGAGCATGCTTATTCTTTATAGCCTTGAAAAGATGTGATAAGCAGCAAAGACGTTCAAAATTAACACGATTGAAAAAAGGAATATTTGGAGCAATGTTCCAACAAAAAGCCTAACTATTTTATTAAGGCAGTGGATAAAATGAGTTTTAAAAAAAGCTGCTGCCGACCAGTCTTTATTTAAAGTGGACTTCTGTGCAAAGACATAGAAACACATTATGTAATCCTTTGTTAGAAGAATTTTAAAAAACACGTATTGTCCTAGATGACTGATGAGTTCATATGCCTTTCTCCTCTGCCAGGAAACAAGTACAACATTGACTAACAGATCAAAATACGCTATGGATCAATATTCGTTATGGTGTCCACATGTAAAATCTACATTTTCAATTCAATTGCAGAGAATGACCACATGGAAAAAAGACTGGTTGGTTGTGAGAGTGAGTTGGTTCCTAGCGCATCAATCTAAAGAACAGAGGAGTAAATGTACAGTGTTAATTAATATCCTTGCAATAGATGGCTAAGTCCAACTTTTTGACAATTTCGCATCAAATGAAGGAAGTGGATCCTAACACCTACCTGAAACCCTCAATAGTTTCACCTGCATTGCTTTAATCTACTAACGTATTTCACAGGGATATTACCAAACAAAATTTGACATTCAAATGAAATTATTAAGGAAATAAGCAGATGGGTCTGGGAAAGGAAGTCCACAGGACCTTGACAGCTTATGCAGTGGCTACAAATGGTGGAGAACTTAAAAGAGGGGAGAAAAAAAAAATCAGGAAGATGATAAATGTCCAGAGTTAGAGAAGCATAATACCACGGAGCTAGAGATTGTAAAGGGCATTTGAAAATAAGGTTAACTTAAAACGATTGTTTAACCAGGAGCTAAAGGAAGTTTAGGGGTAACAAGTGACCATCACCTAGGACGTGCCTTGTTCTCATTGCTACCATCAGGGAGGAGGCACACAAGTCTGAAGAAACAAACTCAATGATTCAGGAACAACTCCTTCCCCTCTGCCATCTGATTTCTGAATGGACATTGAACCCAGGAACACCAGCTCACTACCTTATTTCCATTTTTGCACTACTTATTTTATATATATATATATATTAAACCCGCGAGTTACAGTAGATATACTGTTTTCTCTATTATATATTGCAATGTACTGCTGACACAAAGACAACAAATTTCACAACAAATGCCTGTGATGTTAAGCCCGATTCTGATTAGTTCTTTCAAACAAAAGCACCCGCAGTTTGGCTGATCCACTTCAGAGGCAGGATGAATTTGGCCAGGTAAGAATGTACTAGACCTGTGAAGGCTGGGTGTACAATGTTAAAAGAGGATTTCACATCCAATAATGCTCACTAAAGACAGGCAATACTAGAGGGATAGAAATTGACTGTTTGTGTACTAGCAAGGCAGTGCAGTCTGCAGTTCAATGCAAGGTCAAACTCGACACCACCATGCAAACTATTTGGTCTCAAACTGTTGTCAGCAAGTCAGTAGCTTGGATACATTTTTGGAGGGAAGATAGATACTACTTGTTGGAAAAATAATCCGGCAATTCAGTATGTAAGATAGCAGAGAGGTGGGTGCCATTAGTGTGCTTACAGAAGATGTTACCCTTTTGGACACTGGAGCTGAAGATATGCCACAAGGCTGAACGTTGGAAAAAAAAAAGTTGTGTCACAAAGAACCCATTCACTATTTCAATGTCTGTACCTGACATCCCACAACTAATCATTTTCACATAACCACACCAATTACATTCTGGCAATTAATGATAAACACCATGTCTTCCCACGAGAGACCCCATACACACGTTCAGTGAACTCTTACCCGAAGAGTAGTACAGTAAAAATTATCTTCCATTTGGTAAGCTATTTTTTTTAAAACCAAGATAGTCCAATGAGTACTACTTCAAGCTGCAATCGCAACTGCAAAATGTAATTTGTGCTTTTATACGTAATGTTTTTTGTGTTATTAGAAAAGGCTTTAATGCCAATCTTCCTTCATCTGTCCTGAACAGTTACCCTGACTATATTTCCTTTTCTAGCATGTACATCACATTCTGTTCCAAACAAAGCATAGATTTCCAATTTCTATCAATGCTTTAAAATTTCAAAGCAAAAGAAATAACCCAATGCCTTTACTGGCATTTTGATATGAAATAGGTTAAGTCTGCACCAGGTTGAGGGTTGGCATCACTCCCATGGCATTGCAGTAGCAAAATTCATTTGTGTGCTGCCTCGAACACAGAATAATGATACCATCTAACAACAGACACCTGGACACAATAAAATGAATTCAACGATCTGAAACATTCAGTCAATGGGGAAAAGCTTTGAACGGAATCATAAAAGAATAGAATAGAGAGGGATTTTGTAGCAGGTAATTCCCAATCCTGCGACCAAGGAAGCGGAATGCACTGTAGCCACGTGTGAAGCAAATAAAACCAAGGAAGCAGAACAGGTCATAAGAGAATTTAATTCTTGTGTGATTATAGTAACAACACACACACAGACAAAATGCTGGAGGAACTCAGCAAGTCAGAAATGAATAAACAGTTGATGTTTTGGGCCGAGACCCTTCTTCAGGAAATATTATGAAGTATGGAAATAAGGTATGGGGTGGGAGATGGGGAAAGACCAACAAGGCAAGCAATGAAATAGTGGAGTCCAACCATAACAAACATCCAGGGTGAGAGCTGCAGAGAATATTATAAGGAGGCAGTTTTGGTGGCAGATTTTGATAAAGTTCACTTCGCAGTTGTGAACAGTATTGGCTAGTCTGAGTTGGTAGAATGGACCACAATGAGAACAAAGTTCAGACTATTTTGGAAACTGAAGAGAATGGCTTCGATCTTCCAAACACGACAGTCACACTGGGTGGAAAACCAAGAGCAAGTAAAGGTGGCAGTAAGGTTTGACATGAAGTGCATCAGATATTGATATCTAGATATTGTCTGTGAAATACAATAACAATCCAAGGTGCTCAGTGAATCTGGTGTGTTTGTTTTTCAACCAAGCATGACAAACCAATGACCAAACAAATCTGCACTGTTTGAACATCTAATACTCAACACCTTTCTGCCCGACTCCCTCTCCAATTCACCAGGAACCATGACAACCAATGTGACATCAGACAACAATTTGTCACACATTTCCAAGCAACCTCAAAGGAAACACCAGCATAAATTATGCAGGCAACTGCACTATCCCTCACGAACAACCTTTGGAAAAATAGATATTGGAATATGGGAAATCATTCTGAAATAAACCATGCTTTGTGATGAAATCAATTATTCAACCAAAACTTTTATCTGATTGGGACTACAGCATTCAAATACCAATGTTTAATTTCAAAGAGCATGGAGAGCAAGTTTATTAGTGCTGTATTACAGTTAATTATTGTTGCCTGATCTCATTTCTCATAGCACAACAACCGGGTTTGTCCCACCTTAAAGATACTGCACCAAATTACTCAAAAACTTTGGGTTGAAATTATTCTACAAAACAAAAGGTTCAAATACACACAAAAAGTCTGGAGGAACTCAGCAGGCCAGGCAGCATCTATGGAAAACAGTCGATGTTTCAATCTGAGGCTCTTCATCAAGACAGGAAAAGAGAGACGAGAAGTCAGAGTAAGAAGTTTGGGGGGGGGGGAGAGAGAGGGTAGTAGAGGAAGAAGTACAAGGTAGTAGGTGACAGGTGAAACCGGGAGAAGGAAAGGGATGAAGTAAAGAGCTCAGAAGGCGGATGGTGAAAGAGATAAAGGGCCGGAGAAGGGGAAATATGATAGGAGAGGACAGAAGGCCATGGAAAAAGAGAAGGGGAAGGAACACCAGAGGGAGGTGATAGGCAGGTAAGGAGGTAAGGTGAAGAGGGAAATGGGAAAGGGGAATGGCGGAGGAGATGGTGGGTGTGGGGTGGGCAATTACCCAAGTTTGAGAAATCAATATTCATGCCATCAGGTTGGAGGCTACCCAGACAGGATATAAGCTGCTGCTCTTCCACCCTGAGGGTGAAGCATCCCTTTCATTGCTTGCAAACAGCTGCAACCTTATCATGTATTTATTTGTAATAAAATTCAATATACAACCTGAAACTATAAAAAATTGTGAAATTTCTTTGAGAAAGGTAACATTACAGAATAGGAAACAATAATGGATAAAATATGTGTTAAATACAGTTGAAGCATTAACTAAATGTGAAACATAGAAAATAGGTGCAGGAGTAGGCCATTCGGCCCTTCGAGCCTGCACCGCCATTCAGTATGATCATGGCTGATCATTCAACTCAGAACCCTGTACCAGCCTTCCCCCCATACCCCCTGATCCCTTTAGCCACAAGGGCCATATCTAACTCCCTCTTAAATATAGCCAATGAACTGTTTCCTGTGGCAGAGAATTCCACAGGTTCACCACTCTCTGCGTGAAGAAGTTTTTCCTCATCTCAGTCCTAAAAGGCTACCCCTTTATCCTCAAACTGTGACCCCTCATTCTGGACTTCCCCAACATCGGGAACAATCTTCCTGCATCTAGCCTGTCCAATCTCTTTTGAATTTTATACGTTTCAATAAGATCCCCCCTCAATCTTCTAAATTCCAACGAGTATAAGCCTAGCCGATCCAGTCTTTCATCATATGAAAGTCCTGCCATCCCAGGAATCAATCTGGTGAACCTTCTTTGTACTCCCTCTATGGCAAGAATGTCTTTCCTCAGATTAGGGGACCAAAACTGCACACAATACTCCAGGTGTGGTCTCACCAAGGCCTTGTACAACTGCAGTAGTACCTCCCTGCTCCTGTACTCCAATCCTCTTGCTATGAATACCAGCATACCATTCGCCTTTTTCACCGCCTGCTGTACCTGCATGCCCACTTTCAATGACTGATGTATGACACCCAGGTCTCGTTGCACCTCCCCTTTTCCTAATCGGTGAACTAAATTAATTCATTACAACATGATCAAGTACTGTTGAATGCCACAAAATAATGACTAATCTACAACATTCTGTATATTTTTTTTAAATCACAGACCAAATAAAATCCTAAGTGAAGCTCCCCTGAGATCTCACTGAACCCATATCCCAGAGCAGAGGGCCCAAAGACTCCATGGAATTTTTAAAACAAAATGGATTACATAAGTTAAGCTATTTGGAGTTGAATAGTATTTGCAAGGTTTTTAAAATATGCAAAATAAGACATCCATAATGTCACATTATGCACTATATGACATTCCAAAAGCTGAACTATATAGAGGGACCAGAAGTGGTGAGTGAGTAATTTCAAGTTCCAGGGTCTCTAAGGATCTAACCTGGACCCAACATATCATTGCAGCTACAAAGGCAGCACAACAGTGACTATATTTCATGAGGAGTTTGAGAAGATTGGGTATGTCTCCAAAAACATTTGAAGTTTTCTACAAATGTACCATAGAGAGCATTCTAACTGGCTGCACCACTATCCGGTATGGGGTGGGGGGGCTACTGCACAGGATCGAAATAAGCTGCAGAAAGTTGTAAAGTTGTCAGCTCCATCTTGGGTACTAGCCTCCATAGTACCCAGGACATCTTCAAGGAGCAATGCCTCAAAAGGCAGTGTCTTTCATTACCTACCCTCATCACCCAAGTCATGCCCTGTTCTCATTGTCACCACCAGGAAGGAGGTACACACTCAACGATTCAGGATCAGATTCCGCCCCCCTGCCATCTGATTTCCGAATGGACACTGAACCCATGAATGAACACTACCTCACGTTTTTTTAATTTCTATTTTTGCACTATTTATTTAATTTAAATATTTAATATATACTGACTGTAATTCAGTTTTTTCTCTATTATCATATATTGCATTGTGCCACTATCGCAAAGTCAACAAATTTCACGACACATGCCGGTGATATTAAACCTGATTCTGATTAAAGTATCACTACCCTAATATTCAATCATTGCATAAACAGCTACTGCACTGGTGGAATGCTTTATCCTTGCTAAAGAAGCAGTACTACTAATCACCTTCGCATTTCTACCAAAGAACAATTAAGATCAATGAGGAAGGATGTGGCTTCTACCAAGCTGAATTCAATATCAGATCTATACTTAATATTCAAACTTAAGCACACTTAAACTTCCATTAGCAGGAAACATGACAATCCATTGAAATTATAAAGCAAAGAAAAATTGTACTGAAAATGCAAATCATCAGATAAGTATTTTTAACTATATTTTTAAAAAATTACAAGAGGTATAAAATGTCACAATTGTATTTTCTTTTAATAAGAAATCTTAAGCTTATTTTGAGAGGTTTCACAAGGTCTTACAACACTTCCAAATTAAACAAGCAACATACAAAATCGCACAACCATTATCCCCACAGAATATCAACAAACTACTGCAGCTTTGAATTTTCAAGAAAGCTTTATATATATTAAAAAAACACTTAAAAATACTTAATTCACCAAAAGTTCAATTATACAGAAGCAAAACAAAATCCACTGAAATTAAAACAGATATTTGCAGACGCCTAAAACACTATCAATTGCCGACCTAAACAGATAGCAGTCTGAGAAAAGGGATCAGTCGCTGCAGCAAAACTACCAAGTATTTTCACAATTCCTGCAATATTAAAATATTACACTTGGAATACTACACAAGGAAAACATTCTATATAATCGAGTGTTTCATTCTAGTGGTGAAAGAGGACCAATGTAAAAATCTAGCTGCTTGTTTTTCACCCTGTTATCCTCTGATTGCTTAGGCTATTGTTCAGTACGGAGGCAACACTGGGCAAGGAGGAGGAGGAGGGGGGTGGTGGAATAAAACACGTTTAACTATTTAGTACTCGAGAGCTAAGCACAGCAAACAAGCGCTGACTTAACGGTTAACTTTTGCAGCGCGATGTTTTCGTGCAGATTATAGTTTGCAAAAAGCAGGATCGGAAATGGCGAGGGACGGGAACGAGGGAGGGCTGTTGCTGCGGACTGGCGGCTGAGGATCGGAAGGCCGAGGGCCGGGATACGGACAGTAAGGAGGCAGCGAGGACAGGAGGCCCCCCTCCACCACACCACATCCCCTCCTCCTCGGAGCCGAGCCTCTGTGCAAACCCCCTCCGACCACCCTCTCCCCCTTCCCCACCCACGCCCACCCTGCGAGCCGCCGCTCACCTCGCAGAAGCGCTGGCAGTAGTGCGCAGAGGACTCCTGGGACACGCCGCGCCTCCGCAGCTCGCCGTGGAGGAGCCGCAGCCGCTCGGTTAAGGGCTCGGGGGCCTGCTCGCTCTCTCCGTCCGCCATCTTCGCTCTCCACTGTTGCGCGTAGACACTGCTCACGTGACCAGCCCGCCTCACCTCTCCTCTCTCTCCACCCCCCCCCACCCGCCGAACGGAAGGATGCGTCCCCGTGACGTCACCGATCCCGTTCGGCTCCGCCCCCGCGCCCCCTATGACGTCACAATGCCCCTCAGCGAACCTGGGTGACTCCCCTCAGGGTCAGACCCGGTGCACGTTTGTCAAGGGCAGAATTCCACTTCAAATGCCGCCAATTCTCTGCAGGAGGACTTGCCTTTACATACCACCCACAACCTGAGGCTACATCGATTGGAATTAGAACTTAAAAACCCGCAATTTCTTTTTTTTGCAAAATCCATGGACAAGGACTTGAATTTGCATAGCACCCTCAACCTTAGGCTGCATCAATTTATATCAGAATTTCTTTTTGCAAAATCTGGGGAAGAGTCTTCGTTTCGGGCTGAGACCCTTCATCAGGACTGGAAATTAAGTGGGAAGACGCCAGAATAAAAAGGTGGCGGAAGGGGAAGGAGGTCAAGTTAGAAAGTGGTAGGTGAAGGGTGCGGAAGGTCAAGGGCTGGAGAAGAAGAGATCTGACAGGAGAACAGAGTGGACAATAGGAGGGGGGGACTCGGGGAGGTGAAGGGCAGGTGAGAGGACGTAAAAGGTCAGAGTGGGGAATAGAAGAGGGATGGGGGACATTGTTTTACAGGAAGGAGAAATTGATATTCATGCCATCAGGTCAGAGGCTACCCAGACGGAATATAACGTGTTGCTCCGCCACTCGGAGGGTAGCCTCATCTTGGCACAAGACGAAGCCATGGACTGACACGTCGAAACGGGAACTGGAATTAAATCAGAATTAAGGCAGCTTTAAACTTACTGGGCATTAATGCAATGATTGACCTCTACCTGGCTTGGCACCAAAATGCAATCACACGTCAGTATGTCTACTTTTTTAAAAGGTTTGGCATGTCTTTGAACACTAACGAATGTCTTCAGACGTACTGTTGAACGTCTCTGCTTGGACAAATGCGTGAGAATGCAAGAAGTTGCTGAGTAGCGAACTTGGCCCTGTACATCACCTCTCCCCATCATTGGTAGTATCTTGGGGGATTTGGTAAGAAATAGATTATTAAACTGGTAAGAATGTTGCTCAGATTTACAGGGTTGCTGCCAGGACTCAAGAGCCTGAGTTATAGGGAGACATAGGGCAGGCTGGGACTGTACATGAGGCGTCCAGACATAAACAAAAAATCAGGAAGCACGCTTCTTTTTTCCTGAGGAAATAGGAAACCAGAGGGTATAAGTCTAAGGTAAATGGTGCAAGTGCCCAGATTTCCAGCATCTGCAGATTTTCTTTTGTTTAAGAATTTAATGGGACCGGAGAGGCAACTTCTTCATACAAAGGGCTGTTGCATTTATGGAGTGAGTTGCTAAAGGAAGCGACTGAGGCAGATACGATAAATAACATTTAGATAAGTAGATTGATAGGAGGCAGACGGAACTAGTTTAGTGGGCACTGTGGTTAGCACGGCCGAGTTGGGCCAAAGGACCTGTTTCCATCCTGTATTGCGTCCTGATGCTAAGGAGCAGTGCCTCAAAAAGGTAGCGTCCATCATTAGGGACCCCATCACCCAGGACATGCCCTCTTCTCATTGCTACCAACTGGAAGGAGATACAGAAGCCTGAAGGCACAAACTCAACGATTCAGGAACAGCTTCTTCCCCTCTGCCATCTGATTTCCGAATGGCCATTGAACCCATGAATACTACTTGACTAATTTTATTTCTATTTATCTTCTATTATAAGACAAAGGAGCAGAAGTCGGCCATTCAGCCCATCGAGTCTGCTCCGCCATTTTATCATGAGCTGATCCATTCTCCCATTTAGTCCCACTCCCCCGCCTTCTCACCATAACCTTTGATGCCCTGGCTACTCAGATACCTATCAATCTCTGCCTTAAATACACCCAATGACTTGGCCTCCACTGCCGCCCGTGGCAGTATCGTATTGTACTGCTGCCACAAAGTTAACAAATTTCACCACATAGGCTGATGATATTAAACCTGATTCTGATATATAATCTGTTTCTTGGTGAAGTTGATTAGGTGATCGGGGATGTACAGTTAGGTTACTGCACTAGTAATCCAACTGCCAAGACCTAAGACCCAAGACCCAGAAGGACAAGTTCAAATCTCATCCATGTAAAAACCTATCCTATCAGTGACAAGGCAATGTACAGCCACTAATTACTGCAATAGTTCAATGAATATCAGAGAATGCATACAGTATACAACCTGAAATTCTTACTCTTCACAGACATCAATGAAACACAGAAAAAAAATGACAGGAAAATATTAGAACCCGAAAGCCCTCCTCCCTTCTCCCATGCACAAGCACCAGCAAAAGCATCAACCCTCCCCTACTTACTCCAGTGAAAACATCAGCTGCCATGCAGAGAACTGCAGACCCCCCAGAGAAACCATGATCTAGAGTCCATCAAAAGCTCCTCCTCAACCCAACACTTCGACATCCCACTGGCTCCCTCTCTGTCCTTAACGAGGGAGAGAGAGGTATCACTCCTGCCTCAACAATAAAGCCACTTGCTCCAACCAACTTGATCTTTTTGCTTTCTGAATTACTGTAACGGTTGTCTTTTCACTACAGATGAAACCAAAATATGAGGTTAAAGACAAGGAATCAATTACACCACCTTGCCTTTCCAATTATCCCTTGTCCTCACAGCCCACCTCACTCTAAAACCACAAGTCCTGATCGACAATGCCAGTGGAGATGAACTTGCTATCTCCCATAGCGTTACTTTTAGTGGGCGTTGCAGGAGATGGAATGTATCCTTCACAATGAGAAAGACCAAAAGGATGTGAAAATTATTTTGGAAGAAATCATCTCAGACACAGCTGTTGTATGATTGGTCCCTAGGGAACTAGAACTATATGTGGCTATACCATCCACTAAATGTACTGTAGGAGCTATGCATCAATTCACCATCTGCATTGTATTATGTTGTGCGTTTATTATGTTTATTAAGGTAACTAGTCACATGAGTGGGGGCATGGTCAAAGTGAAGGGAATAAGTCACGTATTCAGGCTTTGTTTGTCACAGTTTGTCACTTGGGACTGGTGGATGTCATATCTTTTGCTGATCGCTCAATTACGCTTAGATTACACTTGGGTACAATTAAGCTTCATCACTTCAAGATTGTATGTTTGCTCATTGCTAATTAGCTGGCCGATGGTGTAGTGACATGCGCACCGGACTTCGAGGAGAGTGGACCCCAGTTCGAATCCGGCCGTCTGCTTGCACGCTTTCTATCCATGCTGGGTTGAGCGTTGAGCTAGCAACTTGGCCTCATAAAAAAAACAGGCAAATGCTGAAGAAGCGGCAAAGTTTGCTGCCCGATGCACCGCAGTGCGTGGAAATAAACAATGAGTTGCTAATAAAGGATTCAACTTTTGGAGCAATCATTGGAGCAGGGTGTGCGTCATGCAAGTATAACAGCTCCCTAGGGTAGCAGGCAGTGGCAATTGTTCTGATTTTTGTTTTGTTCTACACACACACAAAGGTAACTGCATAGTGAAGCATTGCTTTCCTTAGGATATCAAAAGTGTCTGCGACAACTGATTCAGTTCCAGATTCATTTATTTACCCTATGTACATTCAAAAAGTGAAACCTGTTTGTGATAAATTTAACAGATATATTTAATTTAATGCAAATTATGATAATATAGTGCCTATAAAAGGCTTTATAGGTCCTTTGGAAGTTTTCATGTTTTATTGTTTTACAACACTGAATCACAGTGGATTTAATTTGGCTTTTTTGATCAACAGAAAAGATTTTGTTTTCATGTCAAAGTGAAAACAAATTTCCACAAATTGGTCTAAATTTATTACAATTATAAAGCACAAAATAATTGCATAATTACTCACCCCTTTCAGGTCAGTATTTAGTAGATGTACCATTGGCAGTAATTCCTGCCTTTAGTCTGTGTGGATAATCTCTATCAGCACTGCACATCTGGACACTGTAATTATTTCCCAATCTTCTTTACAAAACTGCTCAAGCTCTGTCAGATTGCATGGGGATTGTGAGTGAACAGCCCTTTTCAAGTCCAGCCACAAATTCTCAATTGGATTGAGGTCTAGACTCTGACTTGGCCACTCCAAGACATTGGCTTTGCCGTTTTTAAGCTATTTCTGTGGAGCTTTGGCTTTATAGAGAGAATTACAGCACAGAAACAGGCCCTTCAGCCCATCTAGTATGCTTGGGGTCATTGTCTTGCTACAAACAAATCTTTCCTAAGTCATAGTTCTCTTGCAGACTGAATCAGATTTTCCTCCAAGATTTCCCTGTATTTTGCTGCATTCATTTTACCCTCTACCTTCACAAGCTTTCCAGGGCTGCTGCAGTGAAGCATCCTTGCAGTATGATGCAGCCACCACCATGCTTCACAGTAGGGATGGTGTGTCTTTGATGAAATGTGGTGTTTGGCTTATGCCAAACATACCATTTAGTCTGATGGCTAAAAAGCTCAATTTGGTTTCATCAGACCATAGAATCTTCTTCCTGCTGATTCCATATGCCTTCTGGAAAACTCTTGCCAAGAATTCATGTGAATGTTTTTCAACAGTGGCTTTCTTTTTGCCACTCTCCCATAAAGCTGGGACTGGTGAAGCACCTGGGCAACAGTTATTAAATGCAGTCTCTCCCATCTCAGCCACTGAAGCTTGTAATTCCTCCAGCGTTTTCATATATCTCTTGGTGGCCTCCCTCACTAGTCCCCTTCTTGCATGCTCACTCAGTTTTTTTGAGGATAGCCTGCTCTAGGTAGATTTACAGCTGTGACATATTCTTTCCATTTCTTGATGATTGACTTAACTGTATGCCAATGGACATTCAGAGACTTGGAAATGTTCTTGTATCTATCTCCTGACTTGTGTTTTTCAATAACCTTTTCATGGAGTTGCTTGAAGTGTTCTTTGTCTTCATGGTATAATTTTTGCTAGGATATTCACTCACCAGCAGTAGGACCTTCCAGATACAGATGTAGTATTTTACTACAGTCAGTTGAAATACCTTGACTGCACACAAGTGATCTCCATTTAACTAATAATGTGACTTTGAAAAGTAATTGGCTGCACCAGTGACAATTTGGTGTATCATGAAAGGGGGGTGAATACTTAAGCAATGAATTATTTTGTGTTTTATATTTGTAATTAATTTAGATCACTTTGTAGAGATCTGCTTTCACTTTGACATGAAAGTCTTCTTCTTCTTGATCAGTGTCAGAAAAAGCCAAATTAAATCCACTGTGATTCAATGTTGTAAAACAATAAAATATGAAAACTTCCAAGTGGCGGGGGGGGGGATGAATACTTTTTATAGGCACTGTATAAGATCATTAACCTCAGTGTCTGCATTGTTGGTGTAGGGTTGAGAAAGAAATGTTGAAAAAGACAAATGCAAGGCATAAACATAGGAGATTCTGCCGATGCTGGAACAACAAGGCAATTCATAAAAGTCTTTTACAGTCATCTGAAAGTATTTTTTTTAAAATAGTGTACTAGTATTTGGTTGGTGGTGTGGAGATACATCTCTACCAAAGGAGGTGTAAGGGGCTCATTCCCTCCGCTAGCCTGCAGGTCACTCTTGGGCAAGGCTTAGCACCTACTTAGCACCCCCCCCAAACCCGATCAGGGTCATGCGAAGCCATGAGAGCAGGTGGTTGGTGGTTGTATGAGCAGCTGGTTCATATCACAAACCCTGTTTATGCGACCACTGACGTCAGGCTGACAATCTCTGAAGAGTATTGATAATGGCTGGGGTCACCCGCCTTGTATAGACACTGCCCAGAAGAAGACAATGGCAAAACACTTCTGTTTTGCAAGCAGAATAATAGGTAAGTATTATTACTAACAAGATAATTTCACACCACAAGAACACACTCAAATACAGGAGGATCTCAAGTCAGGCGGCATCTATAGAAATGAATAAACAGTCGACATTTTGGGCAGTGACCCTTCATCAGGACTGGAAAGGAAGGAGGAAGATGCCAGAATAAAAAAAAAGGCGTGGGGGGGGGGAAATGGAGGATAAACTAGAAGGTGATAGGTAAAGCCAGGTGGGTGGGAAAGGCAAAGCGCTGGAGAAGAAGGAATCTGACAGGAGAGGAGAGTGGACCAGAGGAGAAAGGGGAAAAGGAGGAGGGGGACACCAGGGTGAGGTAACAGGCAGGTGAGGAGAAGGGTTAAGAAGCCAGCGTGGGCAATTGAAGAAAAGGGAAGGAGGAGGGTTAAAAAAAAGAGAAAAAAATACCATAAGAAGAAATAGATACTCATGCCATCAGGTTGGAGGCTACCTAGACGGAATATGATGTGTTGCTCCTCGACCCTGAAAGTGGCATCATCTTGGCACAAGAGGAGGCCAGAGACCGACATGTCGGAATGGGAATTGGGAATAAGAATTAAAATGGTTGACAATGAGGTAGTTGTGCTTTTGATGGATGGAGTGGAGGTGCCCGACGAAGCAGTCCCCCAATGTATGTCAGGGCTCACCAATGTAGAGGAGGCCACATTGGGAGCACTGGATAGATGACCCCACAGATGCCCTACTTGGAAAGACTGTTTGGGCCCTGAATGGAGGTGAGGGAGAAAGTGAATGGGCAGGCGTAGCATTTATCTCACTTGCAGGGATACGTACCATAAGGGAGATTAGTGGGACTGGACACCACAATCCAGTTCTTTGATTTGGTAGACATTAATTGGGTCAAGGGGATTTTTATCTGAGGCCCAAATAAATAAGGTATTTTCAGTGTCAAGGAGAAGGTAATTTATTTTTTTAAATGACACCCAAATGTTTGGATAAGACACACTGTCCCCAGGTCAAGACAATGTTCTGTTTCTGTAGACATCCACACATTAATTTTGTCTATAAAACAGGAAAGTCATAAAAATTACTCTATACAGTAACCACACCTCTGCAGTATGTAATGAATATTATTGATGAGGGCCAATAAATGTGAGCATTTATTTATTGTCTTCCTCAGCCTGGTTACAATGGTACAGAATCAGGCTGTGCCACACTCAAGGGCTGATTTTGATACCTGTGGAAGTCACACTGTTTAATAGAGTGTTGTTACACCAATATCAATAGAAGCAATTGTCAATTTCCAAAATCCATCATGGGCACTTGACTCCATAGTATCCAGGACATCTTCAAGGAGTGATGCCTCTAAGAGGTGGCATCCATCATTAAGAACCCCATCACCCAGGACACATCCTTTGCTCATTGCTACCATCAGGGAAGAGGTACAGGAGCCTGAATGCACACACTCAGTGACTCAGGAACAGCTTCTTTTCCTCTGTCATCAGATCTCTGAATGGACACTGAACCCATGAACACTACCTCACTACTTTTTTATTTCCATTTTTGCACTACTATTTAATTCAACCATTTTATTTACACACCCATATAAAACAGAACATTATAAATATATACATATACAAATACTGTGATTCACAATTCTATTATGTATTGCACTGTACTGTTGCTGCAAAAACACATTTCATGACATATGCCAGTGATATTAAACCTGATTCTAATTCTAAAATGACTATGTAAGTAGCCTCCTATGATGATACTGACAATCTACATTCCTAAGAGACAATGGCGTCTGATTACTCAAAGTTGAAAGTAGAACTATTATCAAAGCACATGCACGTCACCATAAGCAACCCTGAGATCCATTTTCTTGTGGGCATACTCAATGAATCCAGAATAGAATAATAACCGTAATAGAATCAATGAAAGCCTTCACCAACTTGGACATTCAACCGGAGTGCGGAAGACAATAAACTGTACAAATACAGAAAGAAATAAAGAAATAATCAATAAATAAACAAACAAGCAAGCAATAGGGAAGGAAATGGCAGGAAAGTTGCATGTAAATGGTTTCTTCCCCCATCAAGACTGGTTCTTGTTTGAATTTACTAATATTTATGGGGGCTTGTTCATATGTGCACGTGTAGATGAGGTGGGTATTTGTAGCCTATGAAATGACAGGATACACAGGCAGTGGAAACCAGGACTGCACATTGGCCTGCCTTCCCTTGGGTAAATGATCCCAAGTTATGTCATGCATAATGCTATTATAGAGTTAATTACATCTTAAGTGTGGTGGTGTTTTAATCTGCATGATTCACCCATCTCAAATATACAGTATACAAGCATATTTACCTGTACCACTCCCATTGTGTAGACAGACTAGTCAACTATCTGCTCAATTCCCAAAGATTGTTACTGAATTCATGTTGATATTTTATCACCGACCTCAGCTGATGTTGCTGTAACATCTCCTCTGGTATTATTATAAGTGCTCATAACAATTCTCGCTTGGGTATCTACACTTAGAATATTCACAAAAGGTAACTTGATAACCTGTGTGTGGGAGGGAGAAAAAGGTGCTTGTTTTTGCTGTTGTTTGTTGCATTCTGTGTGGTTCTGCCAAGCATCGTGGGTATGCCATGTTGGCAGAGGAACGTGTGACGATGCTTGCAGGGTTCCCCCAGCAGGGTGTTGGTTGTGAATGTAAAGAGTCTGAATCCGATGTGTCCCCTAAGAGGACCCCAACCTCGATGTGGTTTGGAGGCTTGCATGCCTCAGTTACCCAGAGAGCTATGCTGGCTGGAGTCAGGGCTTTATGCTTTGGCTCTTGGTAGGGTCACCCATGCCAAACAGGTCAAAGGGTAGAGGACAGGTTAAGAGTGGTTTACTGACCCTCCAGTTTCAGGGGTTCAGCTCAGGGCTGACAACCCTGAATGGTAAAACAAAACTGTTACGGAAACACCAATGTAGAATCCTTCTAAACAAAAAATAAGGAAAGGGAAGATAAGAGTATGAAAGTAAATTAGCAGAAAATATAAAAACAGATAGCAAAAGTTTTTATAAATATATAAAGTGGAAAAGGGTGGCTAAAGTCAACGTAGGTCCCTTGGAAGACGATAAGGGGAAATTGACATTGGGTGATAAGGAAATGGCTGAGGCATTGAACGACTATTTTGTGTCGGTCTTCACGGTGGAGGACACATCTAATATGCCAAAGAATGATGTTATGGATGAAATGGGAGGTGAGGACCTCGATAAGATCACTGTCACTAAAGAGATAGTGATGAGCAAACTAGAGGGCCTGAAGGTAGATATGTCCCCTGGTCCTGATGGGATGCATCCCAGGGTGCTGAAGGAATTGGTGCAGGTTATAGTAGATGCATCGGTAATCATTTATCGAAACTCTCTAGACTCTGGGCAGGTCCCAGCAGATTGGAAGACAGCAAATGTCACTCCGCTTTTTGAAAAAGGATGTAGGCAGAAGACGAGCAACTATAGGCCAGTTAGCTTAACATCTGTAGTCGGGAAAATACTTGAAGCTGTCATTAAGGAAGAAATAGCGAAACATTTAGAAAGGAGTAGTTCCATTAGACAAACACAGCATGCATTCAGAAAGGGCAAGTCCTGTTTGACAAACTTACTGGAGTTCTTTGAGGACATAATGAATGCAGTGGATAGAGGGGAACAGGTGGATGTCGTATACTTGGATTTCCAGAAGGCGTTCGATAAGGTGCCGCACAAGAGACTTATAAATAAGATACGGATGCATGGAGTCGGAGGAAGTGGATTGGTTAACCGATAGAAGGCAGAGAGTTGGTATAAATGGGTGTTTCTCCAGTTGGCAGTCTGTGGTGAGTGGGGTGCCGCAGGGGTCAGTGCTGGGCCTGCAGTTGTTTACATTTACATTGATGATTTGGAAAAGGGGACTGAGTGTAGCGTAGCAAAATTTGCTGATGACTCTAAACTGAGTGGAAAAGCAAATTGTACAGAAGATGTGGGGAGTCTGTAGAGGGATATAGATAGGTTAAGTGAGTGGGCCGAGGTCTGCCAGATGGAATACAACGTTGGTAAATGTGAGATTATCCACTTTGGAAGGAATAATAAAAGAGCAGATTATTAGTTAAATGGTGAAAGATTTCAGCATGCTGTTGTGGGAGTTGGGACTGCTTGTGCATGAATCACAAAAAGTTGGCTGGCAGGAACAACAAGTTATTAAGAAGGCAGACGGAATGTTGGCCTTCATTGCTAGAGGGATTGAATTCAAGAGCAGGGAGGTCATGCTGCAACTATACAGGGTACTGGTGAGGCCGCACCTGGAGTACTGTGTGCAGTTCTGGTCTCCATACTTCAGGAAGGATATACTGGCTTTGGAGGCAGTGCAGAGGAGGTTCACCAGGTTGATTCCAGGGATGAAGGGCTTAACCTGTGAGGAGAGATTGAGTCGCCTGGGACTATACTTTAAATACCATAATTTAATTTATAATTTAAATTTTTAATATTTACTACTGATTTGTAGTCCAGGGAGTGCAAAGCTTAGAATCAAATTATCTCTGTGATGATTGTACGCTCTAGTATCTATTGTTTGGCGACAATAAAGTGTTCTCTGGAGTTCAGAAGAATGAGAGGGGATCTTATAGAAATGTACAAAATAGATAGATAGAGATAGATAAGATAGAAGTAGGAAAGTTGTTTCCATTGGTAGGTGAGACTAGAACTAGAGGACATTGCTTCAAGATTCAGGGGAGAAGATTTAGGACAGAGATGAGGAGAAACTGTTTTTCCCAGAGAGTGGTGAATCTGTGGAATTCTCTGCCCAGGGAAGCAGTTGAGGCTTCTTCACTAAATATATTTAAGAAACAGTTAGATAGGTTTTTACATAGTAAGGTAATTAAGGGTTATGGGGAAAGGCAGGGAGATGGAGCTGAGTTTACGGACAGATCAGCCATGATCTTATTGAACGGTGGGGCAGGCTTGATGGGCCGGATGGCCTACACCTGCTCCTATTTCTTAGGTTCTACATCTGAGTGCGACGGGTATTCCTGAGTCTCCACCTGGGACTTGAATGACTGGTAGTAGTGAAAACCGAGAGAAAGCTATTGACAGGTTGAAGGAAGCCCTGAACACCGCCAGAGATGGAGGACCTTCATTGCTGCCCTATCTGGCAGTGGTGTAACTTGTGGTAAGTAAATAAGCGAATCCAATGTGTGCTTTATAATTGGTTTGCTACCCCTTCTAGTTAATTAAAGAGCAACATTTGGAAAAAATGCAGACAATTTAAATTTTTTCACTATAATTCATCATTTATAATCACTCTATTACAGGATTTAACATCACTGGGGAAGCAGGCACTAACATTTTTAAATATAACCTTCTTAAGCCTCTCACCCCTACTGGGGCATAGACCTCTGACAGTAGCTCACCAGAGTCCTCAACCTGGGCCATTCTTTCATGTTGTTTCCAGGTTTATCCCATCTTCTTGAAATATCCTTCCTCTCCCTGGAAGCTTCAATTGGTGTTTCTGTAGTGCTTGTTTTTGACAGAATAGGGGTTAGTAGCCCAACCCTCCTCCTTTCACAGCCGGCCTCAGGTCTGTCCATGCCGGAGTTAAATATAACTTTAAGGAATCAAAGATGCACAGTCGGCACGTCAAATGAAATGGAAGTCCTGAATTCCTTTTTATCTTCTCAGGATGATGAGAATGTGAACAAAAAGTGGGAGGGAAAAGTGATATTCATGCTCGTGGATGTGTACAATTGCAAGCCATGGTGAGAGAGGAGACATGAGAGACTCAGGAGATATTTCCTAGAGCAAGCATCAGCACAATGTGCTGAATCGTCTCCTTCCATACTGTGTAATTCTATTAATTCTTTAACAATACTTGCTGCCCGTTACTCCACTGGCGTTTCAGGCAGCAATGAAGACTTTCCTCATTGCTGTTTTTTTAACGATATTTTGATTTTGACCAGTCAGGGTTGATAGCCCTGAACTGAACCCCCGAACCTAGAGGACCAGAGGACAACTCTTAGTCTGGCCTCTACCCTTTGACCTGTTCGGCATGGGTGACCCCTACCAAGAGCCAAAGCATAAAGCCCTGACTCCAGCCAGTGTAACTCTCTGGGTCACTGAGGCACACAAACTTCCAAACCCAACAACAAGGTTGTAGTCCTCTTGGAGATTTTCTGTAACAGCAAAAAGACAAAATAGGAAATGTAATTAACAAAACGATAACAAAATAATGATAAATTTCAAGAAGACCATAATAAGATGGGATCTGAGATTTAATAGACTTTAATAAATTTAATTAAATTTATTCCTAATAGATGTGTGGTGAAACATTGCAGTCAGAGAAAACTGAAAAAATTAGCATTAACGAACTGCAATTGGCATCTTAGTGTGGTGTTTAATTAATTAATTCTGGCCATTTAAACCACACTGCCCAGCAATCCCCCAATTTAATCCTAGTTGAAGCATGGGACAATTTACAATGACTAATTAACCTACCAACTGCTACATCTTTGGACTGTGGGAGGAAACCAACATGGTCACAGAAGAACGTACAAGCTCCTACAGGCAGAGGCGGGAATTGAATCCTGGTTGCCTGTACTGTAAATCATTGTGCTAACCACTCTGCTACTGTGTCACCATTTCTTTTTGTTTATATATCACTACTCTAATGTTCTGCGACAGTTGCTACTTATACTATCATTGAGGGGGTGAATGATCTTTTCATTTAATTCTGCCTTTGCCCAACAACCACTCCCAAACACTACTTTATAATTAAAGATAAAAAGCAGTCACCTTTTGTTATTTCTCTCCTTTATCCACGGGTAGTGGGGCCAATTATAACGCTAAATTACACTCTCAGAACAACTGCCTCAGCACAGGCCAAGAACTGAACCTGGGAACTTTCCTTATCTACATGTTCAGTAGCATATCTGCAGTATTTTACAAACTATCTCAACAAACTGGTATTTGCTTACACTATTGATTCTTTTATTTTTGTAAACAGCATTTTCTCCATCAGAATTTCTCCCAAGTCTCCACACAGCCTCGGAGAATTTCAGTAATTGACACTACTCCCCGAAGAGCAGAAACTGCAGATTGCATTTATTGTGTGAACAGTGGTACTATTTTACCTCCAGTATAGAATCAAATTTTCAGCTTGAACTAACGAATGAACATTTTTTATGCCCAATGGAATAATTTAAGCAGTGATTTGTTGGATAACATTAAATGCTTCCTGGTTTAATTTAATCATTGGAGAATATCTTCTACCTCTATCTTTCAAAATACACTCTCAGAAAAATTACCACTCTATTTACACCAGCTTAAAGACTGTAGTGCTATATGCATTGTGTTAATCCAACTATTTTAATTTTAATTCCATTATAATTTACTCCACTTTAAATCATTCCTGAATTTGTGAATTTATTTTTCACAAAGTATGTGGGGGAGCTAAAGATGGCACCAAAGGGCAACTTCTCTCAGCTCATCAGTGAAACAATTAAATTCTTCTTTTTCTAATGTCTCTATTTTCCTTTACAAGGCGGCTAGGGTCTTGTCAGAGTCTGTGATCTACAGTAAACGTCAAACTGTAGTTCTGCATGGCAGCGTGTTCCTGTTCTTGGAGCTCGCCGATCGGCTGCATTTTTGATATGTCCAGGTGCAGCCTGGGGTCAGGCACCTTCAGGCTGGGGGATTGTACAGCCCTGTGGACACGAATTCCTGCAGATGTTACAAACTGAAGTGTAGCAGAAATCGCAACATCGAGACAGCCAGAGTGGTATTGGAGGCCTCTGCGCTCTATATCTCTATTCTTGAGTTGGAAAACTTGAAATAAAATGCGATGCTTCAGACTGTGACTGTAACATCAAAACAGCAGCTGTTTGTCTTCCCTCTCACTGTGGAAGGAGTGATATCTGTTTCCCCCTTGATAGGAAGAAAGAGAGCCTGAGAGATGTCAAATTGTTGGAAGGAACAGTTAGTTTTTGATGTACTATAAACCATGTACTGTAGTCTCTCTTCAGGGGCTTTGCTGTTACTTGCATGGGAGGTGGTGGGAATACTGATGATTTCTGCCAGAATAAGAAGGGGGAGGGTTGATGCTTTGCTGCTGCTTGTGCATGGGAGGAGGAAGGGGCTTTGAAGTTCTTACGTTTTTTTTTCCTGTCATTCATTCTTTGGGGTTTTTCTTCTGCCAGTGAATTTCAGGGGAGCGGGGAGGGGGAGGGAACGTCGACTCAGACCATGAGAGGCCTGTGTTGGGCATTTTCATGCCTTACAAGGCGCAGATTGGACGTCTGTGTGGGGCGCCACTCCTCGCACAGACTAGAGCAATGTGTGATTAAGTACCTTGCTCAAGGGCACAAACCCGCTGCCACAGCTAAGGCTCAAACTGGCAACCTTGAGGTAACTAGACGAACGCCTTAACCACTTGGCCACGTGCCCAATATTTCAGGTTGTATACCATATACATTCTCTAATATTAAATGGAACCATTGAACACATGTTAACTCTAATTCAGTTAATGGCATTTATTTCTACTCAGTATGGTTGCCAATTCAAATCCAATCTTGAGCATAAAACCTTAGAGCAGTATCAGAGGTAGGTGAAATCATACATTGGAACATTGGAACATGACCCTGCCCTCACAGTTGGACCTAAAAGATCTATGACATTACTTTGGAGAACAGAAAAGTTATTCTGGGACTTTGGACACCTTCAATCCCTCTGTCACTAAACTAGATCATCTGTTGATTACCATATGGTAGTTTGTGGGACCTTGGTTAATGAAAATTGCCTGGTGCACGTTCAGATGTATTCTGGAGTTAGGGTATATAACAAATATTAAGTTCAACAGCAGCCATTGATCAAACATGAACATGGATTGTAGATTAAATTTAGAATGCAGCCCTGAACATGCTTTCTTGAAGCTGTGGACACCAGTTGATTGGAAACCAGACAATGCTGATTAGCATTCATTTTAGGTGACTGGAGTGTGGGTGTGAAGAAGGTGGTGTGTGAAAACTATATGTAATTCAAAGGAAGCATTGTAGATACATTGTAACGATAGAATTGACCTGCTGTTCCCTTTGATCTTCAGCATATAAAAGGTTGTGTAAAATTGGGTCAGTCAGGCCTTTTTCTCCAAGAGTGTCTCATTTTGTTGAATAAAACACTTCTGTATCCACTAACTTCAGTGTCTCTTCGATGACTTTGTCCACGTTACTCCAGCGCAGAATATACAATTCAACAGTGACAACACTTCTAAAATACTTTGTTGGCTGAAGGGTTCTTTGAGATATTCTGAATGGGATGTGAAAGACTAAATATTTTCTTTCTTATGAATTGGCTCCATATAACCTTATCATTTGTTTTAATTTTGCTTCTGAAGCAGTACAGCAACAGTGAAAACACCATTAGAGTCATAGTCATAGAAAAGTACAGCACAGAAACAGGCCCTTTGGCCCATCTAGTCCGCACCAAACCACTTAAGCTGCCCATTCCCATCGACCTGCACCAGGTCCATAGCCCTCCATACCCCTACCATTCATGTACCTATCTAAACTTCTCTTAAATGTTGAAATTGAGTTTGCATGCACCACTTGCACTGGCAGCTCATTCCACACTCAGAGTGAAAATGTTTTCCCTCATTTTCCCCTTAAACTTTTCACCTTTCACCCTTAGCCCACGATCTCTAGCACTAGTCCCACCCAACCACAGTGGAAAAAGCCTGCTTGCATTTACCCTATCTATACCCTCATAATTCTGTATACCGCTTTCAAATCTCCCCTCAATCTTCTATGTTCCAAGGAATAAACTCCTAACCTATTCAATCTTTTCTTATAACTCAGATCCTCCAGACCCGGCAACATCCTTTGTAAATTTTCTCTGTACTCTTTCAACCTTATTTACATCTTTCCTGTAGGTAGGTGACCAAAACTGTACACAATACCCCTAATTAGGCCTCACCAGTGTCTTAGACAACTTCAACATAACATCCCATTTACTGTACTCAAAAGTTTGATTTTTGTAGGTTCATTCTGATTTATTATTGAGATTCATTCTGAACCTCTGGGTGTAACTGGAACACTGTGATGCTTATTTTTACTGGTTATGTAGATTTGCAACTTAATTAAAAAACACAGAATGTCCACAAGGCCATTTTAGCAACACACAGATCTTTTCACCCTATATTTGAAATTTTCTTCCACGGTAAGTTTGAAAATTAGGAAGGGAAATAAGATGGGATGAGCACTGGTAAAATAGGAAATAGTAAGGATTTAAAAAAAAAGTTTCAGAATATTTCCTGAAGGAGGATGGTGGGTCTATATATGAATGTTTTTATTTCTCCCATGATTTGGCTCCAGATCACTTTACCAATTTTTATACTTTGCGAAGGATGTGATACAGCAACAGTGAATAATATCATTTTATACCCGACAACAGAAAGAAAGAAATCCATGTATTGAACACAGGAGATGCAATGTTATTTAAAGTTGTATAAGACTTTGGTGAGGCCTAATTTGGAGTATTGTATGCAGTCTTGGTCACCTACCTACAGGAAAGATGTAAATAAGTTTGAAAAAGTATAAAGAAAATTTACAAGGATGTTGCTGGGACTGGAGGAGCTGAGTAAGAGGAGAGATTGAACAGGTTAGAACTTTATACCTCGGAACTTGGAAGTTGGAAGTGAGGGGAGACTTCATAGAGGTATACAAAATTATGAGGGGTATAGATGGGGTGAATGCAAGCAGACTTTTTCTGGAGGTTGGGTGGGACTACAACTAGAGGTCATGGGTTAAGGGTGAAAGGTGAAAAGTTTAAAGGAAACATCTTCACTCATAGGGTGGTGAAATGTGGTACGAGCTGCCAGCACGAGTAGTGCATGCAAGCTCAATTTCAACGTTTAAGAGAAGCTTGGATCGGTACGTGGATGGTAGGAGTATGGAGGGCTACGGATCTGGTGCATGTCAATGGGATCAGGCAGTTTAAATGGTTTGGCACAGACTAGATTGGCCAAAGGGCCTGTTCCTGTGCTGTACTCTAAGATTCTAAGATTAAAGATGGTGCATCAGGGCAGGAAGGTTGGGGAGAAGTTATCCTGGACACAGTTTCAGGAAGTAATTATATCCCTTAGATTAAGTACTGCTAACACCTACACTGGATCCCCTACAATTCACCTATTGACAGAGCCAGTCTAACAATGATGACATAGCTACAGCACCGTTCTCACTCACCTGGAGAAGAGGGATGCATATGTTAGAATGCTGTTCCTGTACTACAGTTCAGCATTCAACACCAGAATTCCCTTCCAGACTTGACAGGAAGCTCAGTGACCTCGGCCTGCAGCTGCATCCTAGATGTCCTAATGGATCACCGACAGGTGATAAGGATGGGCTTCCTCAACTCTGCCCCTCAACACGGATGCCCCCCAGGGTTCTATTCTGAGCCCCCTCCCCTTCTCCCTTTATATTCATGACTATGCTGTCACACTCAGCTCCAATCTGCTGATCAAATTCGCAGATGACACAACTTTTATCGGCCTTATTTCTAACTGTAATGAAACAGCCTACCGAGGAGAGGTTGCCATCCTGACACAGTGATGCCAGGATAACAACCTCTCCCTCAATGTCCAAAAAACAAAAGAGTTGATTGTGGATTACAGGAGGAACAGAGACAGGCTCGGCCCGATCAGCATCAATGGGTTTGCGACTGAGAGGGTGAGTAATTTCAAATTCCTCAGTATGCACATCACTGATGATCTCACCTGGACTGTACACACTGGCTTTGTGGCAAAAAAATTTTAGCAGCATCTCTTCTACCTCAGGTGACTGAAGAAATTCAGCATGAGCCCCCAAATCCTCAAGACCATCTAAAGGGGCACCATGGAGAGCATCCGGACTGGCTGTATCACCTCCTGATATGGGAACTACACCGACCTTGATCACTGGGCACCGCAGAAAGTGGTATGGACAGCCCAGCACATCCATGGAGGTGAACATACCTCTATTGGGGACATTTACAGCAGCAGATGCAGAAAGAAGGCCTGGAAGATCATCGGGTACACCAATCACCCCAACCATAAACTGTTTCAATTGCTTCCGTCTGGCAAACATTACCACAGCATTAAAACCAGGATCAACAAGCTATGGGCCAGCTTCTTTCTACAAGCCATCAGTCTTATACATTCACATGTCTATACATTGCAACAAAGTCATAACACAACGATTTTTACTCACTTACGTTGTGGGATGGATGTAAGAGTTAAATGAATTTTTTTTTTGGCGTGTGCCTGCGTGCGTCCATGATGATGTCTTTTTCATGGCTTTTACAAGGCGCGGAGTGAGAGAGAGACTGTGTGGCATGCCACTCCTCACATGGACATTTTCACAGTATCTTCCCTTTATTTTACGGGTCAAGTTGCGATCTCGACACTCAACCCGGCACGGATGGAAAGTGTACTCGGGAGCGGACCCGACTAGTTTCGAACCCGGGAATCTCCGCTCCCAGGTCCGGCGCTGATGTCGTTGCGCCACCAGCCGGCCCGAGTTAAATAAATTCTAATTCTAAGTTCTAAATCATGCAGAATTTGTCAGTCAAAGGGAGAGGGGAAGGAAACTATAAGTGAAGCTAATAGGAATCCAGAAGGCGTCACTAGAGGAAAATCAGTCTTTTTAGTTGGCCAATAGATTTGGAATTCTAGTCTATGTAATCAAGAGCAGAGAAATACGTGCAATCCAATCACCAAACCATGAAAGATTCATTCAAGACAAGAGAATGTAAAGGACAGCAATGATATGGGATTGTTGATTGAGAGATAGCTACCATTCTAAGCAGCTATGAGTCCTGAGCCAAGGTTAAGGGCATCTCTGTGGGACTAGAGAGGAACTTTAAGGGGAAGGGAAAACATCCTGTTGATGTGGTCATGTGGAAACCAACACCAAAGGCAAAAAAAATGAGGAAGTCTACTCAAGTATAAAAGGCTGGAGCCCTTATTAAAAAGAGATTAACACAATGTGTTCTGCCTTACAATGTGAATCATGCATAAATCAGAGTTGGATGCATGATTCAAAGATTGGTGTGGGAGATTTACTGCCACTAATGCCATTGGCACTTAAGGCAGTAATGAAAGTCCTTCATCTGTCTGTTGGTAGGTTGTGACAACGCATTTCTGCAGTTAGTTCTGCTAGCTTGCCGGTGTTGTACAGTTTGTACATCCCAAAGAAAAAACACTTGACAGTGTTCAGGGCTTCCTTCATCGTGCCAGTAGCTTTCTCTTGGTTTTCACTATTGTCAGTCATGCAAGTCCCAGGTAGAGTCTCCAGATTACAGATTATTGTTATGGGGGACTTCAACATGCAGGTAGACTGGAGGAATCAGGTTGGTACTGGACCCCAAGAAAGGGAGTTTGTGGAGTCCCTCCGAGATGGATTCTTAGAACAGCTTATACTGGAGCCTACCAGAGAGAACGCAATTCTAGATTTTGTGTTGTGCTATGAACCGGATTTGATCAGGGACCTCGAGGTAAAGGAGCCATTAGGAGGTAGTGACCATAATATGATAAGTTTTAATCTACAATTTGAGAGGGAGAAGGGAAACTCGGAAGTGTCAGTATTACAGTTGAACAAAGGGAACTGTGGTGCTATGAGGGAAGGGCTGGCCAAAGTTCGATGGAACAATACCCTAGCAGGGATGACAGTGGAACAGCAATGGCAAATGTTTCTGGGAATAATGCGGAAGGTGCAGGATCAGTTCGTTCCAAAGAGGAAGAAAGATTCTAAGGGGAGTAAGGGGAGGCCGTGGCTGACAACGGAAGTAGTGGACAATATAAAAATGAAAGAGAAGAAGTATAACATAGCAAAGACGAGTGGGAAGCCGGAGGATTGGCAAACTTTTAAAGAGCAACAGAAGGTAACTAAAAAGGCAATACGCGGAGAAAAAATGAGGTATGAAGGTAAACTAGCCAAGAATATAAAGGAGGATAGTAAAAACTTCTTTAGGTATGTGAAAAGGAAAAAAATAGTTAAGACCAAAATTGGGCCCCTGAAGACAGAGGCGGGTGAATTTATTATGGGGAACAAGGAAATGGCAGATGAGTTGAACAGGTACTTTGGATCTGTCTTCACTAGGGAAAACACAAACAATCTCCCAGATGTAATAGCGGCCAAAGGACCTAGGGTAATGGATGAATTGAAGGAAATTTATATTAGGCAGGAAATGGTGTTGGATAGGCTGTTGGGTCTGAAGGCTGATAAGTCCCCGGGACCTGATGGTCTGCATCCCAGGGTACTTAAGGAGGTGGCTTTAGAAATCGTGGATGCATTGGTAATCATTTTCCAATGTTCTAGATTCAGGATCAGTTTCTGTGGATTGGAGGGTGGCTAATGTTGTCCCTCTCCTCAAGAAGGGAGGAAGAGAGGAAACAGGGAATTATAGACCGGTTAGCCTGACGTCGGTGGTGGGAAAGATGCTGGAGTCAATTATAAAAGATGAAATTATGACACATCTGGATAGTAGTAACAGGATTGGTCCGAGTCAGCATGGATTTACGAAGGGGAAATTGTGCTTGACTAATCTTCTGGAATTTTTTGAGGATGTAACTATGAAAATGGACAAGAGAGAGCCAGTGGATGTGGTGTACTTGGACTTTCAGAAAGCCTTTGATAAAGTCCCACATAGGAGATTAGTGGGCAAAATTATGGCACATGGTATTGGGGGCAGAGTACTGACATGGATTGAAAATTGGCTGGCTGACAGAAAACAAAGAGTAGCGATTAACGGGTCCCTTTCGGAATGGCAGGCGGTGACCAGTGGGGTACTGCAGGGTTCAGTAGTGGGACCGCAGCTGTTTACAATATATATTAACGATTTAGATGAGGGAATTAAAAGGAACATTAGCAAATTTGCCGATGACACAAAGCTGGGTGGCAGTGAGAAATGTGAGGAGGATGTTATGAGAATGCAGGGTGACTTGGACAGGCTGGGTGAGTGGGCAGATGCATGGCAGAAGCAGTTTAATGTGGATAAATGTGACGTTATCCACTTTGGTGGTAAGAACAGGAAGGCAGATTATTATCTAAATGGAGTCAAGTTAGGAAAAGGGGAAGCACAACAAGATCTAGGTGTTCTTGTACATCAGTCACTGAAAACAAGCATGCAAGTACAGCAGGCAGTGAAGAAAGCTAATGGCATGCTGGTCTTCATAACAAGGGGAATTGAGTATAAGAGCAAAGAGGTCCTTCTGCAGCTGTACAGGGCCCTGGTGAGACCACACCTGGAGTACTCTGTGCAGTTTTGGTCTCCAAATTTGAGGAAGGACATTCTTCCTATTGAGGGAGTGCAGCGTAGGTTCACAAGATTAATTCCCGGGATGGCGGGACTGTCATATGTCGAAAGATTGGAGCGACTGGGCTTGTACACGCTGGAATTTAGAAGGCTGAGAGGGGATCTTATTGAAACATATAAGATTATTAAGGGATTGGACATGCTGCAGGCAGGAAGCATGTTCCCGCTGATGGGTGAGTCCAGAACCAGAGGCCACAGTTTAAGAATTAGGGGTAGGCCATTTAGAACGGAGTTGAGGAAAAACTTTTTCACCCAGAGAGTGGTGGATATATGGAATCCTTTGCCCCAGAAGGCTGTGGAGGCCAAGTCTCTGGATGCTTTCAAAAAAGAGATGGATAGAGCTCTTAAAGATAGTGGAATCAAAAGTTATGGGGATAGGGCAGGAACTGGATACTGATTGTGGATGATCAGCCATGATCACAGTGAATGGCGGTGCTGGCTCGAAGGGCCGAATGGCCTACTCCTGCACCTATTGTCTATTGTCTACAGTCGCACTCAGAGGTAGAAGGATTCCTCACTGTAGTTTCCGTAACAATTTTTTTTGACCTGTCAGAGTTGTTAGCCCTGAGATGAACCCCTGAACCTGTTGGACCAGCGGACCACTCCTAGTCTGGCCTCTACCCTTTGACCTGTTTAGCATGGGTGACCCTACCAAGAGCCAAAGCACAAGACCCTGACTCCAGCCAGCATAGCTCTCCGGGTCACTGAAGCACGCAAGTTTCCAAACCCTATGGCAAGGTTGAGGTCCTCTTGGATGTGGTGTAAGAGAAATGGGTCTCAAATCATCTGCCTATTATTAGGACAAGGGAGGGCTTCGTAGATCAATAAAAGGCCATGGATAAAGATTCAAAGAATCAAAGTACAGTTATTATCAAAGTATGTATAAGTTATACAACCTTGAGATTTGTCTGCTTACAACTAGCCACAAAGCACGAAACTCGAAAGAAGCCAATTTAAAAAAGAAAGACCAACACCCAATGCACAGAGAAAAAAAACACAAATCACACAAACAATAGAAGCAAGCAACAGCATTCCGAAGCAAACTGAGTCCATAGACACAAGCCCCCGGAGCAGCCAGAGTAGGCCCAAAAGCCTCGGTCTCAGTCATCATATTAGTGGGTGGGTGAAGGGAGGGCTCTCGTGAGGAGGAATTTAGATTAAAGAGAGTGTACGCAATGATGGGTCATGAAATGGGTATTGAGAACGTAAAACAATCAAGATTTTACCTCCATTTATAATCAAGAAGGATGAGAATATGGTTTAAAAAGACAAAACTGAATGCTGTACCTTTGTAACAATATAGATTAGTTAATGACACAGATTTAAACAAATTGCTTCAATAGCCTGTAGGAAAACATGAACACAAAGTGACTGAAGTTGGGAGTCGGATATTTAACGTAGCTTTGAGAAGGGATGGGATGGGTAGTAAAGGAGGAGCAGTATCACAAATAATAAATGGCAGGATGGAGGCAGAGGAAGGATTTTACCTCAGAAAATTATGGAGTCGGTTCGGGAGGAGCTGAGAAACAGCAAAGGGCAGAGCACATTTGATGGGAGTTGTCTATAGGTTGGCAAAGGGCAGCAGTGATCAGAGTATATAACAGGTGGTGGGGTACCAAAGGAGGTGTAAGGCGCTCCCTCCTCCGCTAGCCTGCAGGTCACCCTTGGGCAATCTGCTTAGCCTCCCCTCCCCTCAGTCAGAATCACATGAAGCCATGGGAGCAGGTGGTGACGGTCATAGGAGCATATCACGTCCTGGTAATATAACGGTTGATGCCAGTCAGACAATCTATGAAGAGTATTGATATTGGCTGGAGTCACCCGTCTTGTAAAGACACTGTCCAGGAGAAAACAATGCAGAAAAACTTGCCTAGAACAATCAAGGTCAAAGACCATGATCATCTACCTCATATGAGGCGGAACATAATGAATAAATGAATGAATACATCAGGAAATGAAAAGGCTAATGTAACAAACATAATACAGTAATGTTGAGAAATTCAATCTGCATATAGATTGGGCAAACGTGATCACCAGTAATCATGTGGATAATGAACCCATGCAGTGTATATCAGATAGTTCTCTATTGGTATATCGCAGAACCAGTGGCACGGTAGCATAGTGATTAGTACAACGGTTCACCGTACAGGAGACGGGTTCAATTCCCGTCGCAGCCTGTAAGGAGTTTGTACGTTCTCCCCGTGACTGTGTGAGTTTTCTCTGAGAACTCCAGTTTCCTCTCACAGCCCAAAAACATATCGGTTAGTAGGTTAATTGGTCATTGTGAATTGTCCCGTGATTAGGCTAGGGTTAAATTGGGGTTTGCTGGGCAGCGCAGCTCGAAGGGCCGTATGCACCTACTGCACGCTGTATCTCAATAACTAACAAATTAGATTGATAGGTAAACAAACGAACTGTACATTATGTACCACTTCGTATCAATGGGTGATCATGGTCTTTGACCATGATTATTCTTGATAAAATGTTCTTCTTCTGGGCAGAGTCTTTACAAGATGGGTGACACCAGCCATTATCAATACTCTTCAGAGATTGTCTCCCAGGCATCAGTGGTCGCATAACCAGGACTTGTGATATGCACCAGCTGTTCATACCACCTCCTCCCATGGCTTCATGTGGCCCTGGTCAGGGGGCTAAACAGATGGTACACCTTGCCCAAGGATGACCAGTAGGCTAGCAGAGGGAAGGAGCACCTTACACCTCCTTTGGTAGAGACGTATCTCCACCCTGACACCCAAACAAGAATAGAGATTGTTTTAACACTGCACAATGAGAAGTGGTTAATTAGGTTTTGAGTTAATGATCTTTAGAAGAGTGATCATAATATTATAGTAATTTACATTAGAAAGTACTGAAAACTAAATGCTGGAAGAACTCAGCCAGTCAAGCAGTATCTATGGAAGAAAATGGACAGTCTCTATTTCATGCCAAGACATTTCATCTGGACTTGATCCAAAACATCAGCTGTCCATTACCCTTCACAAATGCTACCTCCAGCATTTTGGTGGTTGCTCAAGATTCCAGCAGCTGCAGTTTCTTGTGTCTTCATTTTAAATAAAATGATTTAGCACTAAGAGTCGACCTTGGCAAGCAACTAAAGTTCCCGGATTTCATCACATCATCATCCCTGAAGCCCGAGATGGTCATCCAGTCAGAAACCTTGAAGCAGGTGGTCAGCATCAAGTTTAATATTGCCGGCATATTCCATGAAATTTGTCATGGTAGAACTGGCAGTTCCTCGTGAGACCGCATTGAGGTGGTATTTGAGCGTGAGAAAGCTAAATACCAGGAGCTGGCAGAGCAGTACCAGAGACAGTTGTGGAGGGCATGACGTGAGGCTATAGAGGTGGGGTGTAGGCGTTTTGCTGGCTGCTCACTGAGCAGAACATACTCTCTCCCTGGCAGAAAAGAGCCATCAGAACCGTCACAGAGGCTGCTGAGCGAGCCTCCAGATGGCGATGGATCGAGAGGTGTGACCCATGGATCAATGGTGCTGGGACACAAGCCAGAGCCCGATCAACCCTGGCTGGGTCGCCTGGGTGAGAGTGTGTGATGTTGAAAGACTCCTTGCTCCAAAGACTACATTGCTGATGATATGCCCCAGTGCATCCCAGGATGTGGCTCAGCATCAGAACAGGCTGAAAGCAGAGTTCAAGTCTAAAGAAACAATTATAAATGTGTGTGCTGTTTCTTGGCTAAGAGAGACTGGAATATCACTTTGAAACATAACAGTAAACTAGCCACGGCTAACGTTGAAGGAGTTAATACAAAGTTTACAGTAAATATATGCTTTAAGGTACGAAACAAAAAACTGCTGATAGTATTTCACTCAAGGCATGAGAAGTTTGGTAGCTGATGTCCTCGTTGTGTTCTGTTATTTTTTTGTGTGTGGGGAAGGGGGGGTTGCAGGTCGATGTTCTTGGTGCGTTATGTGCGAGGGAGAAAGAGTTTGGGAGTTGACGTTCTTGTTGTGCTTTGTTATTTTTTTTGTGCTGGGTTCCGGGGGGGTGGGGTTGGTGGTCAATGTTCTTGTTACGTTTTGTGTGAGGTGAGGGGGGGTTTGGTGCAGGGTTGATGATCATGTTGCCTTCTTTTCTTTGTAGGGTGGGTTTGATGTTGCTCTTTGAATGACTTCCATGTTTTTTTGTTTCATGGCTATCTGGAGAACACTGCATACATACTTTAATAAATATAACGACAATAATAATAATAATAAATTAGCCTTTGAATCTTTGACTGGGAATATTTTAGATTTCAACAATGGAGAACCAAGAAATTGAGGAGGGAAGGGAAATTTGGATGGAAGGCTCATTTAATCAATTAAGTGGGAAACAATGTAAACCCTTCTGGAAATTTATTAAAAGGGTGGTGGTGGGGCGGGGGGGAGAGAGAGATAATTGCTGACGTTAACACAGGTCTCTCACAGATTAGAAAAAGGAATATTATTTTATGGAGGAAATGGCAGAAATATTAAACAAATGTTCAAAGTTTAAAGTACATTTATTATCAAAGTATGTATCCTTTATACAACCTTGAGATTTGTCTCCTTACAGGCAGCCACAAAACAAGGAAACCCAATAGATCCCATTTCTGTATCTTTACAAAGGAGACAGAGATAGATAACCTTCTGGAAAAATGTTCAGAGTGAATGAGGGACAATAAATTAGGAACACTACATTTTAAGAAATTAAAATCTTTGATAAGCACTGTAACTAGCAATCACCGAGCAGAACCAACAAGAAGTCATTAGTCAAAGTTAGAGTATAAAGGATTCATCATCATTGTGTTCAAATTACAAAGTATTGTAAACTTTATTATCAAAGTACATATATTTCACCATATACAACCCTGAGATTCATTTTTCTGCGGGCATACTCAACAAATCTATAGAATAGTAACTGTAACAGGATCAATGAAAGATCAACCAGAGTGCAGAAGACAACAAACTGTGCAAATGCAAATATAAATAAATAGCAATAAATAACAAAGAACAGGAGATAATGAGATAAAGACTCTTTAAAGGAAGGTTATTGGTTGTGGGAACATCTCAATGGATGGGCAAGCGAGTATAGTTAACCCCTTTTGTCCAAGAGCCTGATGGTTGTGGGGTAGTTACTACATTGAATGATGTGGGCGATCATGGTCTTTGACCATGATTGTACTTGAAAATTTTTCTGCAGAAGTGGTTTGCCATTGCTGCCTTCTGGACAGCGTCTTTACAAGACGGGTGACCACCCCCCAGCCATTATCAATACTCTTCAGAGATTGTCTGCCTGGTGTTAATGATTGCATACCCAGGACTTGTGCCATGCACCAGCTGCTCATTCGAGCATCCACCACCCGCCCCCATTGCTTCATGTAACTCTGACTGGGGGGGAAGGGGGGAGGGAAGGTGCTAAGCAGGTACCCAAGGGTGACCTGCGGGCTAGTGGAGGGAAGGAGCACCTTATGCCTCCTTTGGTAGAGATGAATCTCCACCCTGCCACCCAATAGGATTAGGGGTAACATACTGCTCTACATACAGAATTTGTTAATCTATATTAAAAAAAGGAATAAACTAGCAAATAGCATTTGGTGGGAGAGATTAAGCAGACAGGATCCATCCACATTTTCATGAATTGGAATAGAACGTCTTACCTTGCTCGACACAATAAATACCGGACGAAGTGAGGAAGATCATAATGCCTAAAGGAATCTGATATTCACAGGATTGAGACAAGAATTTCTTCACTTATGAGCTTGTGGAGGCTCAGTTGTTGGGGATAAGCAGTCTTCAGATTACATAACTCTTCCATTCCTGAGAACTATCAATGAATGTGGAACAAGCTACCAGCGCAGGTGGTGGATGCAATTTTGATTTCAATTACAAGAGAGGTTTAAATAGGTACATGGATGGGAGGGGTATGGATGGCTGTGGGAGCAGGTCGATGAGAGTAAGCAGATTAAAAGGTTCAGCATGGACTGGATGGACCAAAGGGCCTATTTCTCTGCTGTAGTTTTCTACGACTCTCAGCTAATTTCTCCACAAGTCAGAAACACCAATTTTCCATTGCTACCTATACTGTAATGATCTCCACACAATGGCTACAATTAATTCATTGCATAATTACCAATAACTAATTTAACGAAATATAGCACCCAGACATCCAGTTAATGCTTTTTTTTTGAGAAGGAAAGATTTTGCAATAAAGTCAGATGATTTGTAACCCAGGGAGCCTCATTACATTCAAGATAGAAATGGGCAGATTTTTAAGACCATAACACATAGGAACAGAATTAGAGGCCATTTGGTCCATCAAGCCCACTCCGTCCATTTCATCATGGCTAATCCATTTCCTTCTCAGCCCCAGTCTCTTGCCTTCTCCCTGTATCCCTTCATGCCCTGAGGAATCAGGAATCTATCAACCTCTGCCTTAAATATACCCAATGACTTGGCCTCCTCACGGATTCACCACTCTCTGGCTAAAGAAATGTCCGTTCTAAATTCTGTTTCCATAACAATTTTGTTGTACCATTCATGGTTATTAGCCTGAGCTGAACCCCTGGACCTGCAAGACGGGTGCAGGACTCTCAGACTGGTGTCTACCCTTTAACCTGTTAGGCACAGGTGGCCCTACCAAGAGCCAAACTATAAAGCCCCGACTCCAGCCAACATAGCTCTCCAGGTCATTGAGGCACGCAAACCTCCAAACCCACGACAAGGTTGGGGTCCTCTTGGAGTCTGTTCTAAATCGTCAGGACGTCCCTCTATTCTGAGGCTGTGTCCTCTGACTCTTAAGACTCTCCCATCATAGGAAACATCCTCTCCACATCCACTCTATTGTGGCCTTTCAATATTTGATAGGCTTCAATGAGATGCCCTTCCATTTTTCTGAATTTCAGTGAGTACAGTCCCAGAGACATCAAACACTCCTCACATGATAACCCTTTCAATCCTGGAATCATTTTCGTGAACCTCTTTTGAACCCTCTCCAGTGCCTGCACATCCTTTCTAAGATGCCCAAAACTGCTCACAATACTCCAAGTGAGGCCTCACCAGTGCCTTATAAAGTCTCAACGTTATACTCTTGCTTTTATATTCTAGCCCTCTCAGAATGATTGCTAACATTGCATTTGCCTTCCTCACCACAGACTCAACCTTTGGGTTAGGAAAATAAGGAATATGGGGAATGGCACAGACATAAAGATTCAGTCATGATTGTATCTGTTCTATTCAGTTAGAGTGATTTCGCTCTTTTTTAAGTTGAAGTGAAGGGTTTGATAAGGAGATTCAAAGGTCACAACAAGATGAGGTTGGTGGAACTAAAAGTAGAAAAGGCATTAGATCAGGATGAAAACTGACATAGAAACTTCAAAGAATCCTTAGCACACATTAAGGCATCCAACTACACTCAGACAACAGGAATTCTGCAGATGCTGGAAATTCAAGCAACACACATCAAAGTTGCTGGTGAACGCAGCAGGCCAGGCAGCATCTATAGGAAGAGGCGCAGTCGACGTTTCAGGCCGAGACCCTTCGTCAGGACTAACTGACGAAGGGTCTCGGCCTGAAACGTCGACTGCGCCTCTTCCTATAGATGCTGCCTGGCCTGCTGCGTTCACCAGCAACTTTGATGTGTGTTGCAACTACACTCAGAATAGTTCTGATAAAAGACAATCAATTTGAATATCAAGCCTGTTCTCTTTATCTCATCTGCAGTGAGTTTTACTGCACAAACAAAAATATTCAGTAATAGAACAGTTCCCTGTTTGATTTCTCACACGAAAATTAGTATTTTCCAGCTGTGTTGTACTTCATCGATTTCATTCTGAAGTGCAGTGTCTCTGGAGTGAGATTTAAACTACAAAGGCAGGCTTTTTTTCAAATTTCATTACAAATTATTCCAAAAGTTTTATGTAAAAGTACACTGAATGCACCAATAGCAATGCTTGGATACTTCACAACTTTTCACTCTGAAGACACTCAACTGTGACGACAGCCATGACGGAATCAAATATCCTACTCTCCGATGAGATTTTAACCATATTAGCTAGGGCAACCGGGGAGGAGCTGAAAATATAATTCAACATCAAACCTTTTGTTTGTAAAGGTGGGGAGGGAATGTAAAACAAAGAAGAGGAGACTTTTACATTGCAGGGTCTCCAATTACACCAAAAACTTCCTTGTAACTACTTTGTAAACATTGTTTTTTTTGTTTTGGAGACACAAGAGACTTCAGAGATTGGAAACAACAGAAGGAAGACAGCGGGGCCGGTCAGCCTCTGTGGCAGCAGAAGAATGGTCCATACTGCACAACAGAAGCTAGGATTGTTGGTGGAGGGGTCAGCAGGGACAATGAGGTGTGAATGAATCCTGAAAGGGAAGGAGAGCCTGCAGATGTTGGAAATCTTCCTCTTCTTCTTTGAGTTTTTACGGCATTTAGCATCCACATTGTTGCATTGCTGCCATCTTCAGGATTTATTGTCCTTCAATGTCCTTTCAGCTTAAAGCCGTCCTTCCAGTCCCATCGCCCTTAAATAACTAAACAACCCCTGATCACTCTCCCCACATTCCAATAAACCTTTAACACTGTTCTCTACCAGTCCTATTTTGCGTAATTGTTGTAACATTTGTTGCCTTTCCTATGCAAATTTCCGGCAGGAAATAAGGATATGCTCTACTGTTTCAGTCTCCTGACACAGATCGCAAAAACCTGTTGGATGCTTATTTATGATGGCCAGTGCCATTAAGGTTGCTGTGCCCAATTCTCAGTCTACTTATAATTACTTGCTCCTTCCGCTTTACTCCCCTACTTCTTCCCATATCTACTCTGTTCTGAATTGAATGTAAATGTCCTCCTTTTATTGCTCTATCCCAATGCTGCTGCCACTGTTGATTTATCCTTCTCCACACTATGCTCTTCCCCTCTGATTTTGATAGTTTAATATTGACCTCTACAGATCCTTTTTTGACTGCTGCTTTTGCCAGCCTATCTGCTGTCTCATTTCCCACAACACCCGAATGTGCTGGAACCCACATGCTGGAAATCCAAGGCAAAACGGGCACAAAAATGCTGGAGGAACTCAGCAGGCCAGACAGCATCTATGGAGAAGAGTGAACAGTCGACGTTTCGGGCCGAGACCCTTCCTTCATCAGGAGAGGCCTGCTCTTGGTAGAGTTTGTAGTTTATCCTCCATAAATCGTTGCGTGGCGGGAATCGGCGCGACTCCCTCACCTCGGCTCCGGAGCGGGCGCTCACTCCCGCGTGACCCGGTGAACTTGCCCTCGGAGCCGCGCGGGAGCGCGCTGACCCCGGAAGGAGACGCTTCTCCTTCCTGCCTTCCTTTCCCTCCCGCTGTCGGTGGCGGTGGCTGTGGGTTCGCTCTTGTCCGGTCTCGCCTCCCCGCCGTCTCTGTCCCCACCCCAGCCGCTCCGTCCCACGGGCGTGACTGATCGGACGGTGAGTGCGAGAGGGCAATTTAACAGATCAATTTAAAAAACCGGGGGAACTCGGCGCGTCAGGCCGCGTCCGCGGTGTGGTGGTGGTGGGGAGATGGACAGTCGACGCTTTGGGTCGAGACCCTTTATCAGGACAATCGGCCCGAACTAGCGCCTGTCCATTTCCCTCCACAGAGGCTGCCTGACTTGATTCGGTTCCTCCCGCATCTGGTGTGCGTTGCTGTAGATTCCCAGCCTCCGCAGTCTCTCTTGTGTCCGGTCAGGCAGCCTCTGTGGAAGGAAATGGGTGGTCAGAAACCCTTCATTTGGTCTGAGAGAGGGGAGGTGGTCAGTGTAGGGAGGTGAGGAGGACGGGGAGAGTTGGAATAGCCTCAGAAACTGGGAGGGGAAGGATGGGTGGAGGCGACAGAGTGTTGCAGATGGTGGAATCTGATGAGAAAGTACGGGGGAGCGTGGCATCAATGTAGGGAGGGGGTTGGAAAACCAAGTGGGTTCCTCTGAATGGAATTTAGGCTTTGTCAGATTCCCTATTTGGCCAAGTGTAGGTGATGATGGAGTGGGTGGCTGGGAAAGGTGCAGGGTGAGGGGGGCTAGGATAGTTGTAGGAGTTGGTAGGTTAGGTGGAGAGGCAGAGGGGGAACATTTTAACGAGTGTTCATGCTGTCCAGCCTCTGTCCCCATCTCCACTTGCTCCTTCTCCATCTGCCTATCACCCCTCATTGCCTGGATCCACTTGTCATTTCCGAACCCTTGCTCCATCCCTGCCTTCCACCTTTTATGCCCGCCATCTCCCCTTTACCATTCAATCCTGACAAAGGGTCTCAGCCCGAAACATCGACTGTCCGTTTCTGTCAGTAGATGCTGCCTGACCCGCTCGAGTTCCTCCATGTTTTGATAGTTGCTCCAGATTCCCACATCTGCAGTTTCATGTGTCTCGAAAGGCAACTGAATAACGAGAAGCTGCACATTTCATTATGAACTGCATCAATGCAACTGTGCATAAAATGGGAGGGAGAATCGTTCCTGCCTTAACCTGCTTAATCCTGCTAAGGCCTGCAATGGACCATTTTCTAGCAGAAGATTCACACTTTTGGGAGTTAAAGAATGTTTTTGCTGATCTTATAACTTTCATGTCTCTAGGACAGGGTCTCCACCCAAAAACATTGACCATTCCTGTCTCCTCAGATGTTGCCCGACCAGCTAAGTTCCTCCAGCAGTTTATTTTCTGCTGCATATTCGAGCAGCTGTGGTAATTTACCTCATCTGGACCACCACTTCTGCATTGTCAGTGGTTTGATCTACTTTAAAGCCATTGACCAAAGATTTAAAGATTCATGATCAAAGTATGTGTGCAGTCCTGAGATTCATCTTCCCAAGATGGCCACAAAACAAAACCACCATGGAACGCATTTCAAACACCCAACGAGCAAAAAAAAAAGGAACAAATTGTGCAAGCGTTGAAAAAATGAGTGAAAAACACACAGAACATAAAACATCAGACCGCAGAGTCCTTGAAACAGTCTGGGAATGTTCGGCTTACCTTAGTTCAGGTCTGTTTTTCATTGTCTGCAGGGGATAGAGCCAGTCGTCTGATCAAAATCGCATAAAATAGCAATCAAAAAGGAGTAAGCAGTAACGTGCAGCCCTGCCAAGGGGTCTCAGCCCAAAACGTCAACTGTTTTTTTTTCCCCATAGATGCTGCCTGGCCAGCTTAGTTCTTCCAGCATTTTGTGTGTGTTGCTTGGATTTCCTGCCTCTGCGGGGTTTCTCTTGTTTGTAACATGACTTGCATTATCTGCGGAGTCTAATCCACAAACTGCGTCGATTAAACCTTGCCCGAGACTCTGGCAGCCGTGAGCGAGAGGGAGAGAGGGATTGCTCAAGCGTAGGCACCTCCTTCTGGCAGGACAGAGAGAGAGAGAGATCAGTCACACGCAGGGTGATGGCACTGAATACTTGCTGGCCTTCCGCTCTTGTCCACATTGATTTCAGTCTTGCTCGACACTCTAATCAGCAAGTAGGAGCGAAATACTGCAGTTAATAGTAAGTCAAAATAAAAACAGGAAATGCTGGGAATACTTTGCAGATCAGGCAGCACCTGTGGAGAGAGAGGGGAAAAAAACCCTAAAGATTATCAGCTTAATGAGTAGAAAAAGTTAAAAATAAAACATGCTTTTACATTTCAAAGGGAGGAGGGTAGTGAAAACAAAATATCTGATGCGAGGTTGGAAGCTGAGTGACGGGGTGGTGGTGGCTGAGAGGAAATGTTTAGTGCCTGCTGAATCACTGCTAATTGGAGGAGACAAATAGTGGGAAAGATGGAGAGATTTAAAAGATATATCTCTGTCTGTGGGTAGCAGGGTGGAGATACGTCTCTACCAAAGGAGGTGTAAGGCATTCCTTTCCTCTGCTAGCCTGCTTTAGAATGCTTTAGAACAGAGGGATCTAAGAATAATGGTGTATAGTTCCCTGAAGTTGGAATCTCATGGGGATAGGGTGGTGAAGAAAGCTTTTGGTTTGCTGGCCTTTATTAATCAGAGCATTGAGTATAGGAGTTGGGATGTAATGTTGAAATTGTATAAGGCATTGGTAAGGCCAAATCTGGAGTATTTTGTACAGTTCTGGTCACCGAATTATAGGAAGGATGTCAATAAAATTGAGAGAGTACAGAGGAGGTTTACTGAACTGTTACCTGGGTTTCATCTCCTAAGTTACAGAGAAAGGTTGAACAAGTTAGGTCTTTATTCTTTGGAGCGTAGCAGGTTGAGGGGAGACTTCATAGAGGTGTTTAAAATTATGAGGGGGATTGATAGAGTTGATGTGGTTAGACTTTTTCCATTGAGAGTGGGGAAGATTCAAACAAGAGGACATGGGTTGAGAATTAGAGGACAAAAGTTTAGGGGTAACATGAGGGGGAACTTCTTTACTCAGAGAGTGGTAGCTGTGTGGAACGAGCTTCCAGCAGAAGTGGTTGAGGCAGGTTCGATGTTGTCGTTTAAAGTTAAACTGGATAGATATATGGACAGGAAAGGAATGGAGGGTTATGGGCTAAGTGCAGGTCGGTGGGAATAGGATAGGGTAAGAGTTCGGCATGGACTAGAAGGGCCGAGATGGCCTGTTTCCATGCTGTAATTGTTATATGGTTATAGGTCACCCTTTGGCAAAGTGTGGCACCTACTTAGCCCCCACCCTGAATCAGGGTCACATGACCATGGAAGCAGGTGGTGGATGGTCGTACGAGCAGTTGGTGCATATCACGAGGCCAGGTTATGCGACCACTGACTCCAGGCAGACAATCTCTGAAGAGTATTGATAATGGCTGGGGGTCACCCGTCTTGTAAAGACACTGACCAGAAGAAGGCAGTGGCAAAACACTTCTGTAGAAAAATTTGCCAATAACAATCATACTGAGGACCATGATTGCCTGCATTATATGATACAAGGTGTAATGATATGTAGGTTTGATCGCAAATGTGGGGAGAGGTGACTAACATATATTGATGACCCATCCACATTAGAAAGGTTGGCTGACTGTTGTCTGTTATGGTGGAGGGACCACTGAAGTAAAAGGAAGCCATTCAGAGTGGCTAATTGTGAGCTTAAGATTAATTCCTGTTGGTGTGTATATCAAACTTTGACCCTACACTAACCAATTTCAAAAAAACTAAAGAAGTTAAATAACTGAGCAAGGACATGTTGTAGAAAACTTAGTTGAGAAATATATAATGAGAGGATTAGTTTAGAGAAGAACTGTTTAAAATGGAATGTAAGAACCGAGGTTTCAAGATTCAGGTACATAATTTTTACAAGCAATAATGTATAATTATCACTTATAATTATGATGTATTAAGAACTGAATATGCCTGGATTCTTTCGATTTTGTGTTTTTCGCTTGTTTTTTGTTTTGTTGCTGTTTGCGTAATTTGTTTTTAGCGCGTGTGGGGTTTGATGTTTTTCTTTCAGCGGGTTCCATGGTGTTTCTTTGTTTCGTAGCTGTCTGAGGAAGGTGAACCTCAGGGTTGTATACTGCACACATACTTAGATAATGTACTCCGAAACTTTGAAGAAAGGCAATCTTTGAATCAAGTTGAACACTTCGCATCTTTGACATTCTAAATAGGGAATTTTGCAAAGCCTAAATTCCATGCCAAGGAAATCTTTGGGGCTTACTGTCTACTTAATCAAGGAAAGTACCAGATATACAAGTTGGAAATAATGTGGAAAGTGAGTAGCTCAGTTGGTTGGTGGTTGGGTTGAGTTGTTCTCTGATCTTGGCAATCCAATCTTGGAGAACTACTCAACCCAACCAGATACCTAGCTTTGACTCATCTGGTCTCTCTTGCATCAATTAATTATTTCTCTTACTTGTATGACTACATCTTCCTATGAAAATATATCCACGGTGAATTTAAGATCTGACAGTTTAAGATAATTTTAAATATGACAAATTGAAAGGCAGAACAGATTCAAGGGGCCAGATTATTTATTGATTTATTTTCCTTGTGTTATGAAATAATGTGATTATTTGCTATATACTACCCTGAAAGTTAAGAATTTACTTCTTAAATTGAGTTCAAACCGATGTCAAAGCAACTGGGGATCAAGATTCCGGCACACCATTGGCAATTGAAATTCAAACCTCAAAAACAAATTTTGAGGTTCTTATCAGAAGCAGTGGTGGAAATGGAATCGAAAACAAATGTTAAAGTTAAGTTTTTTTTTGTTTCAGGATTGCTGGTGGAGATGACTCGGTCAAAGAGGATTGGCAATCATAACAGCGACAAAAAGAAAAATGTGTCAAAGCTGTGGAAGACGAAAAGGCGAACAAAAGACTTAGATCAGATCCATGATGATATGAAACCTGAAAATGCCAGCAAGTTACTGCACCAGGAAGTAGATTGTGACGTCACTGGAAATGCACAGTTTTATTGCTTGCACTGTGCGTAAGTAGCTGTCATTTGTGAACAATATGTTCTCTACTTTTATGTGCACCCTACCAACGATGTACATCTGTGTCCTGCTGGAATGGTACTGTACTCATTTGCAGTGGAGGGTCTGCTGTGGACAGTTCCATTCTGCTCAGGTCTGTGCTTAGAATTTTAACTGGTTTTACAGAAGACTGAGTTGTTACTCACCCGTAACTCGGTCACATGGAGTAGGTTACATGGTTGGCACGACATTGTGGGCCGAAGGGCCTGTAATGTGTTCTAGCTATCTGTGTTCTATGAGCCTGCTTGTAAAGACACTGATGATATGCCCTGGTAGTTTTTCTATAATTATAAATCAAATATATCTACAACCTTTAACTTAAAAAGCCTTTTCGGACCTTAAAATAATTTGGGTGGCAAGGTGGAGATCCTTCCCTCTGCTAGCCTGCAGGTTACCTTTCGGCAAGGTGTAGCACTTATTTAGCATCCTCCCCACCCCCACTGATCAAGTTCACATGAAGCTATGGTCGTATGAGCAGCTGGTGCATGTCACAAGTCCTGGTGATGCGACCACTAACGGCAGGCAGACAATCCCTGAAGAGTATTGATAAAATCCAGGGTTACCTGTCTTGTAAAGACACTGCCCAGAAGAAGACAATGGCAAACCACTTCTGTAGAAGGATTTGCCCAGAACAATTGCATTCATGGAAAGACCTTAATTGTCTACGTCATTCGACACAGGGCACAACAAACAAAAAACTAATGAATGGCTTTAAAGTCAATTTCTCCATAAATTGTTTTGATCTCAAGTTCAGAAAAGAAGCTGACAAAGCAAAACAACTAAGAACAGTGAAAATGAAAAAGTTTTTTTAATATACTACTAAATCTCATATATTCTGTGCACACTTGGAAAATGGTGATAAGCTTTTACACACAAGTTTGATGTTCTCAATCACCTGGCTAACTTTATATTGAGCTTTCCGCTTGCTGCCTCAGACAACGACTGTAGGGAGATGAGAGCAGAGGTGTGTTAGTTACAGCATAATGGCCAAAGCAGAAGTTTCTGAAGAGATAATTGGCAAAAAGTTTGATTGGTGAATGGAATAAAATAATGTTGTATCTCCCTTTATTTTCTGATCCTTACGGTTCTACCAGGAGTCAAGAATGGCAAGGAATCCTAATTCTAAGATTTCAGTTTATTCTAGAGTACAAACAAAATACAAACACTAAGCAAACTAAATAAAGAGCTGAGAAACGATGCTAAGGGGAATTAACATTAATGGGTGTAAGACAATGTAATAAAAGATGGTGCTTCTGAAAATTCTATCACTTTTATAGATAAGATGAGGGAAATTCCTTGGATAAAGATGAATTAATTAATAGGCTACATAATTAAAACAATTACAAGATGTGGGTGATGTGCTAATACTTCCCCAATGAAAAATATGTAGGGTGATAAACCCGACAAAATCTGCAGAAGCTGGAAATCCAAAGCAACCCACACAAAATGCTGGAGGATCTCAGCAGGCCAGGCAGCATCTTTGGAAAAGAGTAGACAGTCGACATTTCAGGCCGAGACCCTTCACCAGGACATAAGGTGATAAACTGTTAGTTTAGCTGCTATACTGCTTTCTGTCAGTGAGTGTGAAAAGTACTTGAGTTTGTTAAAAAGTACAAATCTCACAGGAAAGTGTAATTTAAAAATAACAGTGGTTTCCAACAATATTAAAAAAAAATTATGGACGTCCACATGGGTTTAATCACTTCAGTAACTTTTCTTTTGTTCCATTTGCAGGCGATACTTTATTGATCAGAGGACTCTGAAAGAACATTTTAAGACAAAAGTTCACAAACGAAGGTAATTGTCTTCAAACACGGTCTTAGGCTCAGTCACGATGTAGGAAGATGAGTGGAGGAGAATGAGGCATTGAATTATAGAACCATACAGCCCACCTTGTCTATGCCATTGGTGATACCTATCTATGTTAATCCCATTTGCCTGTGAAAACTTGCCCCTTCTATATCCTTTAAATATCTCCCCTCTCACATTAAACCTGTACCCTCTAGCTCTAGGCTCCCGTGCCCTGGGAAAAAGACTGACTGTGTATCCTATTTATGACCCTCAGAATTTTATAAATCTCTATAAGGTCATAGAGTGCTACAGCACAAAAACAGGCCATTCGGCCCATTTGGTCCGTGCTCAACTGTTATTCTGCCTAGTTCCATTGACGCACACCTGGACCATAGCCTTCCACACCCCCCTCATCCATGTACATCCAAACCAGTCAGCCCTCCATGTTCCAGTGAAAATATATTCAATTCAATCTCTCCTGGAATAGAGTCACAGAAAAGTACAGCATAGAAATGGCACCTATGGCCCGTCTAATCAGTGAACCATTTAAACTGCCGACTCCCATCGACCTGCACTGGGACCATCGCCCTCCATACCCCTACCATCCATGTACAGTAACTGGCAGTTCATTCCATACTCTCACCATACCCTCTGAGTGAAGAAGGTTCCCCTCGTGTTCCCTTTCAACTTTTCATCTTTCACCCCTAACCCAAGAGCTCTAGTTGCAGTCCCACCCAACCTCAGTGGAAAAGGTCGGCTTGCATTTATGCTATTTGTATCCCTCATAATTTCATACACCTCTATCAAATCTCCCCTCAGTCTTCTACGTTCCAAGGAATAAAGTCCTAACATATTCAATCTTTCCTTATAACTCAGGCCCTCCAGTCCCAGTAACATCCTTGTAAATCCTAATCTGTAACTCCCTTTATACCAGGCAACATTCTGGTGACTCTTTCCTGTACTATCTGTGTTGTTACCGCACCCTTCCTCTGAAGCAAACAGAACTATACACACCCAAATGTGGTCTGACCAATGTTTTCTTCAGCAGCAACGTGATGGCCCAACTTTTACCCTCAATGCCTCGGCCTATTAATACAAGCTTAGCAAACACTGCCTTCACTACCCTATCCACCTTTGTGCATTGATGCTCCCAAGGTCCCTGTCATTCATTCTAAGCTGTATGTTTCACTTCCAGAGGCACATTATTACTCATTTGTCTGGATTAAATTCCATCTGCCTCTGCACCATCCAACTATCCAGCCAGTCTATACCCCACACTATTCTCTGACAAACTTTTTTGATGTCTACAACTCCATTACTTTTCATGTCATCTGCAAACTTACTAATCATACCACTTACCATTCTCATCCAAGTTGTACATATACAAAAATCAAAGATCTCAGTACCAACTCTTATGATACCACACTTGTTATAGACTTCCAGTCAGAAAAACACCCACTTAACCTCTGACTCCAATCACCCAGCCCTATTCTGAAAGTTTAAGATGTGCAGTAGTCAGGAATGCTATTGAAATTGAGTTATATTAAATCATCATTTGGTTTTGATTAATGATGAGTCTAATTGATGACTTAGCTGGCTGGTGGTTAGTGGCATCTGCACCAAGCTGAGGCGAGTGGTCCCTGTTTCGAATCCGGCTGGCTACTTGCACGCTTTCCATCTGTGCTGGGTTGAGTGTCAAGTTAGTCACTCAGCCTCGTAAAAAAAATCCTAAAGAAATGGCAAGGTTGCTGCCTGATGCGCCATAAGGCGCAGAGAGGAACAACAGCTTTTGGATGATGCAGTTCAGCAACCTTCTGCAACTTTTATGCATTTGGCCACCCTGGCAGCATATGGCTGGGGGGGTCGTAGATTACCTGAATCTTTATGCCTCTTTAGGAGCCATATATCTATTTTCTGTCTGCTTTGTATTTATGTGGCACATTTATTTTGGTTAATTTGTCATGTGGGTTGGGGGTGGTAGGAGTGAAGAGTATAGTTATGTATTTACGTTTTGTCTTCAGTTTTTTATCTGGTTGGAGTTGGAAGCAGCTGGGAATGATATTTTTTTGAATGTTTCGCTTATCATTTAAATACATTTGAGAAAATGCTTGGCTTACGTACATTTGAATACTCTTGGGCTGCTTATTTCATTATATCATTAGTTTCATCGTTACAAGATCGTTTGTCTTTGCTGGTTACTCAATAAGGGATAAGATGTACTTTCATTGACTTGGAACTTTGTTGTTTGTGGAGAGAGCATCATACGGTGTCAATCCTTCCCTCTTCCCCCCCCCCCATCGTGTTTAGCCTCTGAGGGGGGGTGGGTTTGCTTGAAAGTAACGATTACACTCCCTTTTGACTGAAGGTAAGGTTACAGATAAGTTTGGGGTATCTTGTACTGTTTGTCCACTTTCTCAAACCTCCTTCAACAAGGCAACAAAAGTTAGCTCCACAACGTCTGTACAATAATTATTTAGGTGAGCTTTGACCATGAACATTTGAACTGAGGAAGGCTCCAAATTCAAATGCGATCTCACTATTTTGTGATGTTTGTTAAAGATCAGTTTTATTTGTCACATGTACATTGAAATGTGTTTGCATCAAATCAAATCAGCGAGGATTGTGCTGGGCAGCCTGCAAGTGTCGCCACGCTTCTGGCGCCAACATAGCATGCCCACAACTCACTAACCCTACCCCATATGTGAAGGGAAACCGGAGCACCCGAGGAAACTCAGGGTGAGACGTGCAAACTCCTTACAGACAGTGGCAGGAATTGAACTCTGATCTTTCAGCTGGATTCCGTAAAGCGTTGCAATAATTTAATGATTGATTATTTAATTTCTAGCTTGTCTTCACTTTCCAAAGCAGGTATTGTGCTTAACAGAATAAAAACCCAACTTCACCTGCATCAGGGGATTTGTTGAATAAACTGACTGAGTTATTGGGGTAGTCTGCTTTGATTTAAAGTGTTAATTTCAGTGCCTGAGGTGCAACAAATAACATTCACTAGTTGAATAAAACAATGAAAAAAAAATTGATGATCAAAAATCAAAGACATTGAGTCTTCATCCTGTATTTTTGTATGCTTGTTTTCTAGGCTAAAGCAATTGAGTGAAGAGCCATATACCCAGGATGAAGCAGAACGAGCAGCAGGAATGGGCTCCTACGTACCAGCAAAGAAAATCAAAGTCGAGACACAGGCTGTAGAGGAGGATATGAACATATAATAATTCACGGATTTAACCTTTCAATGAGATATGTTTTGAACTACTTCCAAAGACTAACTGTTGATTTAGCTGACCTTTGTATTGTTAAAATTGTAATACAAGTTCAATTGTCATTCAGTCATACATGAAAACCCATGATTCCAGCCAAATGAAACAGTGTTACTCTGGGGCCCAGGTGCAAAACACAGTACCAACAGTCATACACAGCACATATGAAAGCAAGCACATATAAGAGATCAGTAAAATACAGTCACACTAAAAAATACAGTCCAAGTCCCTGTGTCCATGAATGTTGCAGCAGTCTGCAGTCGAACACAATATTGCTTGTCTTCCGCTGAGCAAACACTGGGGGGCAGCACTGACTCCAACGCCTCTCTCCTTGTGCGGCTTGAGGCTTTGTCCTCACTACAACCAAGACCACGCAGCTCCCCCACCACCAATAAATCAGCGAATCAGACTTGCAGCATTCAGCATTAACAATATCCAACAGGGTCTTATGATCGCAAGAAAAGCGACTAAGACGATCGCTCGCTGTTAGGGTGCACACTGACTCCTCTGAACCCTCTCCGATGCAGGCAGCAGGGCGAGCCGCACTAAGACCAGCTCCTTCACTTTCTCTGCTAACAAGCAACTCGCTGATGGGGTAGTCCTGCAGTACTCTAAATTCTTAATGTCCAGCAGGGTCTTGCAATCATAACAAATACATTTAAAAAAGACAATAGCCCCTTTGGTTGGCCCTCTAGAAGCCACTGCGACCAAATGCGACACCATCTTATTGGAAAAAATAGACCCAAAGCCAGTAGCTTGAAGTTAGGCTGTCTTGCTTCATCTGCTGGCTGTGGTATCTCTTGTGTTAACTGATTAACTCCAGTCTACATTATTTTGGTGATCAAGATCCATGCTTGATTGCATTTGCACTGCCAGATATCAACTAATAGCGGAAGATAGGAGTTCAGCTCTTGGGTCTGCACGACAGCCAGCTAGGAAGGAGATAGAAGGAAATTACTATTTCATACCGACTCAGTTATAGTGTATCGTGATATTTGAATGATGCTAGGATAGAAGTGTAAAGGCAAGCATGAGGAATTTTAAAGGATGTATGTTTGCAGAGTAACAACTGTGGGCAGTACAGTGATGAGACAGCAGACTAGAATCTGGACAAGCAAAAAAAAAATCGGGGAATGTGTGGAATTGAGCAGCATCTGTACAGGGGGTGGGGAGGTGGGGAATTGTTTGTCCCTTGGGTCAACACCCTGCATCAGGTTCATGGAAAACATGAACAAATGAAGACTGTTTAGAGCAGGGGCTTACAATCTCGGGTCCACGGACCCCTCGGTTGATGGAGACAACAAACTGAAGATTGTAATATATAGGAGCAGGGCTAGGCCATTTGGCCCATCAAGTCTGCTCCAGCATTTCATCATGGCCGATCCTTTTCCCTCTCAGCCCCAATCTCCTGCCATCTCCCCGTATCCGTTCTTGCCCCGACTAATCAAGGATCTTATCAACCTCAGCCTTAAATATACCCCAATGCCTTGGCCTTCACAGCCATCTGTGGTAACCAATTCCACAGATTCACCACTCTTTGGCTAAAGAAATTCCTCCTTGTCTCTGTTCTAAATGGACATCCTCTCCACATCCACTCTATCGAGGCCTTTCATGGTTGAAGACACTTAATGGGGGTGGGGGGGGGAGGAAGAGGAGGATAAAATTCAATGAGCTGGAGATACCTGACCCAGGAGACTGAAAGCAAAGAGCTGAGAACGGAGACCCTCCGATGAAGGCCAACGAGGTTCACCGGGCCATGCCTTTATTCATTGGAACTTTGGAGAATGGGGCGGGGGGGCAGTGCAACCCTATAGAAATGTTTGAAATTATGAGTGTAGGATAGGAACAATCCTCCCTGGGGTAGAGGAGTTTAATTTGGGTTGAGAGGGGAAACTTTCTCTCAGTATGTGGAATGATCTGGGAGATTGCTGGGCGGCGTGGTTAGAAGGGCCTGGGAAGGGTCTCGGCCTGAAACGTCGACTGCACCTCTTCCTACAGATGCTGCCTGGCCTGCTGCGTTCACCAGCAACTTTGATGTGTGTTGCTTGAATTTCCAGCATCTGCAGAATTCCTGTTGTTTACTGTAGTCAGAATCAGGTTTAATATCACCAGCATATGCGTGAAATTTGTTTACTTTCCAGAAGCAGTACAATGCAATACATAATTAAAAAACCATGAATTACAGTAAATATATGTAAATAGTTAAGTAGTGCAAAAAAAAGGAAATAAAAAAGTGAGGTAGTGTTCGTGGGTTCAGTGTCCATTCAGAGTGGAAGAAGCTGTTTCTGAATCGAGTGTGTGCTTTCATGTTCCTGTACCTCCTCCCTGATGGTAGCAGTGAGAAGAGGCTTAGACTTGGATTGTATTTGTGCTATGACCATAAATGAGTTAATTGTCGTTTTTTCAGAATTTCTTGTGCTTTGATAATGATTCTTTTTCATGATAGCTAAGTTTCATAAGTCAGTGTGTATATTCAGCGACAGGAGGCTACAAAGCTGATGGGTGCAACATGAAGCAATATTCAGGAGGTTTCTGCATCTCTGCCGAACTCATGATTAATAGGACCAGTTACATCAAAACATTAAAAAGCTCAGGATGACAAACAGTAGGAAAAAGGCATGAAATAACTTTCCAAGAATTACAGGAAGCCATTCAGATATCTAATTTCTGACTCCCTATTGCATATTTCAGGTTCCACAAATCAAGCTTCTGTCTTCTGCCTCTGAATTCTATTACAGAGTATCTGGATGGCTGACATAAGCTGTGGCTGCCAAATGTTTGAATTTTTTTTGTAGTATTTAAAGTCGACAATTAACTTATTTGTAAGTTGTCCTCAAGGCTCTGTAAATCACAGGATAGGAGAGTTTTAAATGGGAATAATAGGTTTGTTATTTTAAACAATCCACTTTCTGTAATTTAAATATAGACATACTGTCAATTATTTATTCAGTTGCTAAAATAGATTCTGGCACTTCATTTCTCCATTATTTGACATACATAGAATTGTGAAACTATAAAAAAGTTATAAGAATATTGTTAGATTTACATTATTTCTATATATTTTGCCCCTTTTGTCCTTTCCTAGTTCCATTGTCAATCCCTCCCTCTGTTCTAAGGCAGATGTTGACAACGAATTATGGAGAGAGAGGCAAAGTTAAAATATTAACGTTTCCTCTCGCCTTGACCTCCTGATTTTTTTTGTGTTACCTTATATTTCTGGCATTGCTTTTTTAAAATCAGTAATTTCAGACCAAGGTTCCTTAGATCCGACATTGAGCACAAATGGATTATTCGTGTACGCTCTGGTGTGAGCCTTCTCTTGTCATTTGGTGTCAAGATGGCGCAGGAATTTTGTCCTGGGCTGAATTGTAAGCAAGATTTTACTCCTAAAATCTCATTTAGTGCATGCCACTCAGAGTTGGAGCCTCAACTTTATGTTAGCAAGACGCCACCATATCAGGTTACGATCAGATCAGCTCATGAACTATCCAAATTTGTGTGAATTGGGTTTGCAGAAAGATAGAGAGAGGTTGGTAGAGAAAAGGAACTATTGTACTGGTTGGTGAGAAGCAGAAAGATATTGGGCAGGCCAATCTGAATGTATTTATATTCACGTGAAGTTCCAGTCGATAACTAAAGTATGCATGCCCATTGAATTCCTTGTCTCCAGCAGGGTGCACAATCACGAGATGACGAGCTCAAATAGAGTCTGCTTATTTATACAAGACTTCATAGATTGCTTTTGGAGCTTTCTATAAATATTATTGCAGCCCATGAGTTGAAATGACAAAATTTAAAAGGGGTGAGAGCTTTAAAGTAACCGATATTACATATACTACTCTTCTGGTAGAGGGAAAGAAAACACTGATTCAATGCATTTTCAACTTTAAAAATTTAAGCAAGTCACCAATTTTTAAAATTCTCTGCACTCTTACCAGAGATGCTGATTTTGCCTTTGCTGAACTAACAGATTCAGTCATACAGCATAGAAAAAGGCCCTTCAGCCTATCTTCTCAATGCTGACCTGATCTGCCTAGTCTCATCCACCTGCACCAGACAATATGCCTTTAAATCTCTCCCATTCATGTACCTATTCAAACTTCTCTTAGATGTTACATCTGAACCCACATCGACATCTTCTGCTGGCAGCTCATGCCACACTCATACCACCCTCTAGCAGGGCTTCCTAACCTGGGGTCCATGGACTCCTTGCTTAATGCTATTGGTTCATTGCATAAAAATGGTTGGGAACTCCTGCAGGTTCCCCTCAAATTTACCTATGCAAGCAAAGTAACATCCATTTACTAACTTTCATCAGAAATACTATCTGACAATTCTTAATGAACAATTGTTGTAGCTCCTTTAGGATCATCTCCTGACTTAACTGCAATTTTCCTGGGCCGTACACACTTGGATCAAGTGGTCTCCACACATCTCTGCGCGCGTGTGTGCACACACACGGGTTAATTATTTAGAACTGAGGTGTGTACAAATTTCTTCTTTCATGGGGTAGTGATTCTCTGGAATTGTCCACCCCGAGGGTACAGAAGGCCAGATCATTCAAAATATTAAATGTGCGGACAGATAAAGATTGAAGAACTGGGGTTCACAGACTTAAGAGAAAATCTGCAGATACTGGAAGTCTGAGCAATACACACAAGATGCTGGAGGAACTCAGCAAGCCAGGCAGCATCTATGGAAAAGAATACAGTCGACGTTTCGGGCCGAGACCCTGCAGCAGAACTGGAGAAAAAAACATCTAATGAAATGCATTGTGAGTGTCAAATCAGATCAGTAAGGATTGTGCTGGGCATCCCGCAAGTGTCAACATGCTTCCAGCACCAACGTAGCAAGCCCGCACCTCACTAACCCTATAACCCTTTCGTCTTTGGAATGTGAGAGGAAACCCGAGCACCCTGTGGAAACCCATGCAGTCACAGGGAGAACATACAAACTCCTTACAAATAGTGGTGGGAATTGAACCCTGATCTTACAGCCGCCACAGTAGAACATTGTGCCAACCGCCACACATACCATGCCTGGGGAATCGCAAGTAATCAGTGCTGCCTTTTAAAGCCCTTAAGTTTGGTCCGCTGTGTCTACTCACCTGCCTTATTGCTTTGATTCGCCATCAGTGAATTTTCCAAAGTAGACTTTGTTTGCAGAACAAAGAGGGTGTGGTGTAATCACTCTTCCCAGCAAGATTTAATGAAACTTTGTAACTCCAATGTCACCTCCTCTATATAAGTGTATTTTTCTTTGTTTTCAATCAATGTGCATGTGTGTAAGCAATAGGGTTCAAAGGGCCACAGCACACAACATGGTTAGTTAGTCCAACTCTGCGTTCAGATGCATGCTTTATCTCGAGTTGGTGTGGTACACCCAAAGGAATCATTATTAAGGCTTATTTATTTATTGAGATACAGTGTGGAATAGGTCTTTTCAGCCCTTCAAGCTGTGCCACCCAGCAACCCCTGATTTAACCCTAGCCTAATCACGGGACAATTTAAAATGACCAATTAACCTACCAATCTTTGGACTGTGGGAGGAAACTTTACACAGATCCCACATCTTCTTGATCTTTCTTCCCATCTCAGTGGTTTCTCTTCCCTTAATGGTTAATAATAATAAAAATAAAGGTATCTGTTAGTCTTGCGAGACCATGGACCTGCACCTGGAATGTCTTCACTCACTAGGGCGCAGGCCTGGGCAAGGTTGTATGGAGGACCGTCAATTGCCCATGCTGCATGTCTCCCTTCTCCCACGACAGGGGAGCGAAGGGCAAGGGCCGATACAGCTTGGCACCAATATCGTCGCAGAGCACTGTATGGTTAAGTGCCTTGCTCAAGGACACAACACGCTGCCTCGGCTGGGGCTTGAACTCATGACCTTTGGGTTGCTAGTCGAATGCCTTAACCACTTGGCCACGTGGTTAATAAAGTGCAGTTAACATTGAGGCAGGTTTGTCTGGAAGTCAAGTGTAGTATTTAATCAAGTTCAGAAATGACTGGAGCCTAGTGACATCAAGTTTTCAGGTTCTGATAAAAGTTGCAGTCCAACTTTGCTCAATGATAGACCAAAATAAGTCACCTCTTTCTGCAAGGCCTGCAGGAGGACCACAAGTTTGACATAGGGTTTGGAGGCTTGTGTGCCTCAATGACCCTGAGACCTACGTTGGCTGGAGTCAGGGCTTTATGCTTTGGCTCTTGGTAGTTAACACAGGCCAAGCAGGTCAAAGGGTAGGGGCTAGACTAAAAATGGCCCACCAGTCCTCCAAGTTCAGAGATCCAGCTCAGGGCTAACAACCCTGACTGGTCAAACAAAACTGTTATGGAAACAGCAATGAAGAATCCTTCTACACCCAAGTGCAATGAGTCCATGCCTGGGATTTGCATGACTGACAGTAGTGAAAACTGAGAGGAAGCTACTGACATGATGAAGGAGACCCTGAACACCACCAGAGATGGTCCTTCATTGCTGCCCCTAATGCCAGTGGTATAATGGGCAATTGCTTGCTTTCTGCAAGGGAGGCACATCATTTACATTAAAGATTGACAAAATTCTGAACACCTTCTCAGGCAGATAAAGGCGTCCTTCCTCCATGGTGGTTCCTATTAGTAAGTCACCGCGATTCGCAGATATTACTGTGCCCTTCGCAGCAACAAAGCCATGGTTATACACCATACATCTGCTTTCAGGGTCTCAGCATCCACAGATGCTGCCTGACTCTCTTGAGGTTCTTCCTCAGTCTGCTTTGCAATTAAATGAGTACAACTTATCTTTGTTCATTGTCAAGCCATGCTTTATTTTGTTTATGCCACTAGACACAAGTGTTCATTTGTTATATGCCATGTTGTATGATGTGGGCAATCATGCTCTTTCCATGACCATGACTGTTCTTGGCTAACTTTTCTACAGAAGTGAGTTGCCGTTATCTCCTTCTGGGCAGTGCCTTTACAATACGTGTGACCCCAGCCATTATCAATACTCATCAGAGATTGTCTGCCTGGCATCAGTGTTGCATAACCAGGACTTGTGATCTGCACCGGCTGCTCATATGACCAGGTGCTGTTCCCCTGGCTTCATGTGACCCTGATCAGGGGGCTAAGCAGGTGCTACTCCTTGCCCAAAGGTGACCTGCAGGCTAGCGGAGGGAAGGAGCACCTTACACCTCCTTTGGTAGAGACGTACCTCCAACCCGCCACAAGGGAAAGAAGCTGTTCCTAAATCGTTGAGTGTGGATCTTTAGGCTCCTGTACCTCCTCCCTGATGGTGGTAACCAAAAGAGGGCTTGTCCCACCCCCATGGTCTTTGGTGATGGATGCTGCCTTCTTGCGGGACCATATCTTGAAGGTACCCTTAGAAGGTCATGCCCACGAAAACCTATTATTTGCAAACATAAAGCAAGTTAGAATAATACACACAAAATGCTGGAGAAACTCAGCAGGCCAGGCAGCATCTATGGAAAAGAATGCTGTGGATGTTTCGAGCGAAGGTCGAGGATTTTGGCCAGAAATGTCGACTGTACTTTTTACCATAGATGCTGCCTGGCCTGCTGAGTTCCTCCAGCATTTTCTGTGTGTGTGCTGTATGGATTTCCAGCATCTGCAGATTTGCTCTTGTTTGCCAGTTAGAATAATGTAAGGTTTCCTTTTCCATCAGTATTTTCTCTCTTTTTTTTAAAAGCATTAGCGATTCCTGACTCCCCTGGGACGGTGTGATGCGCTCCCTCCACACTGTCTCGCTTCAGAAATCAGAGTTCTTTCAAAAACGGGACGAACTCCAAAACTCAGCGGCTATTTTGAAAATGTAATGCGACAAAGTAATACACACAATCACATTCGCAACCCACTGAACGCAAAGTATCTCAAAGCAAAACTGAAAAGCGCCGACCCCCCCGCCTCCCCCGACGCCGATTTTCCGCCAGCAGGCTGGGTTTTGTTCAGAGAAACACAGGGATTGAAGCCATATGTCCCACCGGATGTTCGGCCTTTGCTTTTTACCGCAATCGGATCGGAGGCAAAAATCTGCTCCTTCCACGGAGCCGCTGCCTACGATTTCGGACTTTGCAGAACAGAGCCGCGCACAACGCTGAATTTCCAGAGCTCTGCGTTTATTTTAAGAGGGACGGGGGTGTGGATAATCGGGTAACGGAGCAGCTGTGGGAGGGATGTGGAGGATTTGGGAGAGTTTCCCGGCTGCTGATTGGTAACCGTAACGGGCCCCATTCCACTGCGATAGTTCCGCTCCTGTTGCGGGCTCTCGTCTCGCTTCGTTCCCGGCGGCACGTAACCCTCTCCCGAGCAGGGGTGATGTGAGGACGGGCGGAGAGCCGAGAAACCAGCTCGTCCGATGCGGCCGGGAAGCGGCGAGGGCTCGGGCACGGACGGACAGCGGGACAGATGGCGTCGGATGTAAGGCAGCGCAAGAGCCCGCGGAACGGGCAGCGGGACCGAGGTCCGGCCCCGTGGCGAGCGGTGGCCGGCGGAGAGCTGGCAAAGAGCGGCCGCTCGGGGCTCCTGCTGCTGCTGGGGCTGGGACTCGGGGTCGGAATCCTGGCCGCCGGAGGATGGAAATATTACACAGATTCCCAGCGAGCGAAGCAAGTGAGAGAAACCGCCGGCTTTATTTTCCCTTGTTCATTTTATTGCCGAAAGCAAACGGACAAACCTTGAAATTAAATAAAACCTGGCGGATTGAGTCGATTAAGGGAAGAATGAGGGGATTTGGGCTGAGTTTTCTGCATTGCATTAGCCCGCCGGCTCGAAGGGCACTCGCCGTGTCTCCCGCCCGCCCCCATTCGCCGTGTTTTTGCCATTAGATCACACGGAGTCTTTCTCTGTTAAGTCATAGTCACAAGAGTCTCACGGCACAAAAAGGCCCTTCGGCTCATCTAGATCTAACCAACACACACAAAACGCTAGCGGAACTCGGCAGGCCAGGAAATGAATAAGCAGTCGACGTTTCGGGTCGAGACCCTTCCTCAGAACTGAGAAGGGTGGGTAGCTGTAAGGTGATAGAAGAAGGCAGGTGGGTGGGGAAAAGATCAAGGGCTGGAGGAGAAAGAATCTGACGGGAGAGGAGAGTGCACCTGGACCATGCCCCTCAAGCCCATGTACCTATCTAAATTTCTCTACAAAATGTAGTAGATTCAGCGCAGTACATCACCGGTAAAGCCTGCCCAACCATTGACATCTACAGGAAATGCTGTTGTAGGAAAGCACCATCCGTAATCCGAGATCCTCACCACCCAGGCCATGCTCTCTTCTCGCTACTGCCATCAGGTAGAAGGTACAGGAGCCTCGGGATTTGCACCACCAGGTTCAAGAACAGTTACTACCCCTCAACCATCAGATTCTTGAATACAAAGGTGATAACTACACTTGCCCATCCATTGAGATGCTCCCACAACCTATGATCTCACAAGGACTCCATCTCATTATCTCATGTTCTCATTATTTATTGCTATTTATTTATATTTGCATTTGCACGGTTTGTTGTCTTCTGCACTCTGGTTGATCTTTCATTGATCCTATCCTAGTTACTATTCTATAGATTTGCTGAGTATGCCCACAAGAAAATGAATCTCAGGGTTATATATGGTGATGTACTATACGTATATGTACTTCGATTTACTTTGAACTTTGAAATCAAACCCACATCCACTGGGAGATCTTTCCACCCTCTGAGTGAAGTTTCCCTTCAGACATCCTTTAAGCATTTCACCTTTCACCCTTAACCCATGACCGCTCTCCAGCCAACCTCAGTGGAAAATGCCCGCTTGTGTTTACCCTATCCATACCCTCATAATTTTGTATACCTCTATCAAATTTCCTCTTGATCTTGCTAACCTTGTTGCCAGTTACAGGGAAAAGTTGAAATTGTCTACTTGAAACTGCAGAAGTTGGGTCTGGTGTTTAGTGCAGCTGGAACCAATTTCAGGGAGGATCTTTTACCCACCGGTGACCCAGACTGCCAGTGAGTTCCTCCCAAATTACAACCCTTGCCTTTCACTCTTGTAACATTGCCTGCAACCGCCCCATTTTGACACCATAGGAAGTTGTCAATATGTACTGTAGGACAGCAAACAAGGGCATTAATCTCATTTCAGAGTGGTCAAGTATGGGTGGACACCAGGGTTGGTATAGTCCCACACCACCAGCTTCAGGAGCACCCCTTAATGATCAGGCTGCTGAACAGCGTGGATAACTTCATTCATCTCAACACTGAACTCATTCCACAAACTATGGATTCACTTTGAAGGACTCTACAACTCGTGTTCTCAAAATTATTAATTTTTCATCTGTTATTATTTTGTTTTATTTCTGTACTTACACAATTTGTTGTCTTTTGCACATTTAGTTTTTCATTGATTCTATTGAATTTCTTTGTATTTACTGTGAATGCCCGCAGGGAACTGAGACTCGGGGCTGTGTATGGTGACATATATGTACTTTGATAATGCGATACCTGGTATGGTGATAGAGGCAAACACATTGGAGGATAAGCTCATGGATGTAAGGAAGATGGAGGGATATGGACATGGTGTGTAGGTAGGAGGGATTAGTGTTTGATGGGTGTTTTTGATCTGCTTTTTAGCTGGTTTGGCACAACATTATGGGCCGAATGGCCTGTTCCTGAGCTGTACTCTTTTTCTAAAAAAAAACTTTTTTATGCTGAGAAGTCTGTATCCCCACTGCCTTGCTCCAATACTACCATCTAGAATCTGGGGTAACGCACACAGACCATAGGGCATAGGAGCAGAATTAGGCCATTCAGCCCATTGAATCTACTCTGCCATTCCATCATGGCTGCTTTATTTTCCTTCTCAACCCCATTCTCCTGCCTTCTCCCTGTAACCTTTGATGCCCTTACCAATCAACAACCTATCAACCTAACGGCTGTGGAGGCCAAGTCATTGGGTATATTTAAAGTGGAGGTGGATAAAGTTCCAGATTAGAAAGATTATGGGGAGAAGGCAGGAGACGCAGGAGAGAGGGATAATAAATCGGCCATAATAGAACGGTGGAGTAGATTTGATGACCCAGTTGGCCTAATTCTGCTCCTATTCTTGTCTAAAATTTTATTGCAAAATACTTAATGCTGTTTATTATGTTGACTTTTTGATCAATGGTTTGATTTTTAACTGGTATTTATTTTTATAGGATAATGCTCTGAAGTCACTCGGCAATGAAGGCTTGTTCTTGTTTTCCTCATTTGACGTTAACAACGACTTGTACCTCAGTCCAGAAGAATTTAAGCCTTTAGCTGAAAAACTAACAGGTACAATGTGCTGTCTTTAGTGTGGAAACTCACCGATGCAATATAGATATTCAGCATTTAATGGCGTATGCTGAAAATCCGATAAATGTATTCCTTTATTGTTTGATACAAAAAATTCTGATTTGAGTCCAACCCAGATCAGCACTTTAATTAGTTGTGTAGGAGCCATGTATCTATTTTCTGTCACGTGGGTTGGGGATTGGTAGAAGCAAATGAGTTATAGTTATGTACTTGTTTCGTTAGTTGTCTAGTTTATTTGAGAGGGGGTGTGCCCATTATTAAGGACCTCCAGCACCCAGGGCATGCCCTCTTCTCACTGTTACCGTCAGGGATGAGATACAGAAGGCTGAAGGCACGCACTCAACGATTCAGGAACAACTTCTTCCCCTCTGCCTTCTGATTCCTAAATGGACACTGAACCACTACCACACTTTTTTTAATATGCAGTTTTTCTGTTTTTTGCACTTTTTAAAAATCTATTCAATACATGTGTACTGTAATTGATTTGCTTCTTAATTTATCATTACTTACTTTATTTTATTTATTTATTTTTTTCTCTTCTATATTATGTATTGCATTGAACTGGTGCTGCTAAGTTAACAAGTTTCACGTCACATGCTGGTGATAATAAACCTGATTCTGAATGATTTTTTTTGGTCGCTGTCAGTACGTTTAAATACGTATAGAACTCTTGTTTAGTTCAACTGCTTAGTTACGCCTTTTGGGATGTTATTGGAATGCTAACTTCGCTTAAGTACATTAATTGGAACATTAACTTCGTTACTTTGCTAATTTGAATGTTACACCGCTAATTTAATTCCATTGGTTTTTGCATTGCTGCAAAGTCATTCCTCTTTGCTGGTTTCGTGATAAAGGATCGAAAGTTCCTTTTCTGACTTTGGAACTCCGTTATTTTGAAGTGGGTTACACAGTGTCGATCTCCTGGCTTCGTCTCTCAGCGTTTTTGGTTTGTTTTGGGGTAACCGCTACCAGTTGATTGCACGAGAGAGAGAGAGGGAGAGGGGGAGGGAGAAAGAAAAAAAGAGAGAGGTTTACCCGGTCATTATAACAGCAAACGATGGAGGAACCCAGCAATCGAACAGCATTTGTAAGGGGGACGGAGTGGCTGTAGGAATCGTTGCTGTTTTGGGTTGAAACCCTGATATGCCGACAATTCCTTTCCTCCCACCGATGCTGCTTGACGTGCTAAGTTCTGCCAGCAGATTGTCGCTCCAAATTCCAGCATCTTGTCTGGAACAGAGGACTTCAGTAGTCATGGGGCAAGATTGGGCTGGCTGAGACTGTCTTCATTGGCGTGATAGGGAGATAGAAAACTATAAGGGGCATAGTTAGGATATTTTTTCCATGGTAGGGGTATCAGAAACAAGATTTAGGGTGAGATGATGGCATGGTGATGGAGTGGTTAGCACAGCGCTGTACAGTACAGCCGAACCTGGGTTCAATTCCCTTTGCTGCCTGTAAGGAGTTTGTACGTTCTCCCCGTGACCGCGTGGGTTTCCTCCGGGTGCTCCAGTTTCCCCCCACAGTCCAAAGACATACTGGTTGGTAGGTTAACTGGCCATTGTAAATTGTCCTGTGATTGGGCTAGGGTTAAATAGGGGGATGTCAGGACAGCGCAGCTCGAGGGACCTGCTGCATGTCATATCTCGATAAATAAATATAACTGGATCTCAGATTTTGCAGATGCTGGAACTCCAGAGTAACACGTGCAAAACACTGGAGGAACTCAGCATCTATGGAACGGAATAAACAGTCGACGTTTCGCGTGAAGTGTAGGTGGGAAAAGGCTAGCGGGAAGGGACCCGAAATGTCGACTGTTTATTCTACGCTGTAGATGCTGCCTGACCTGCTGAGCTCCTCCAGCGTTTTGTATATAGTAAAGGCATCTGTTAGTCTTGCGAGACCATGGATCTGCACTCTCCAGGGCTCAGGCCTGGGCAAGGTTGTAAGGAAGACCAGCAGTTGCCCATGCTGCAAGTCTCCCCTCTCCACGACACCAATGTTGTCCAAGGGAAGGGCATTAGGACCCATACAGCTTGGCTCCAGTGTCGTCGCAGAGCAATGTGTGGTTAAGTGCCTTGCTCAAGGACACAACACGTTGCCTCAGCTAAGGCTCGAACTCACGACCTTCAGGTCACTAGTCAAATGCCTTAACCACTTGGCCACGTGCCCACATGTGGTGTATATATGTTCCTTATAAATGGGTATGAGCGCTGCTGATATCTGGAGTGCTCTGCTAGAGTTATAGACTCGGATGTAATCATTACATTTAAAAGGCATTCGAACAGACCCTTGAGAAGGCCAGGCAGAGAAGGATACAGTCCTAATGCTTGCAGATTGGAGCAGACAGACTGAGGGGTCCGCATGGGCACGGTGGGTGGGAGTACTGTCAGGCTCTCTCTGATCCTGTGTGTTTTGTATGTGTACAGGAATTATGCAATCCCCTGTTTATGACAGTGATGTGGAGACGGACCCTGATGCGGAGACGTTGACGATCGAAGCTGCTTTCCAGCCACTGCTCCTGGAATCAATGACCAAGAGCAAAGACGGATTTCTCGGAGTGAGTGGACTTTGTTTCCTACTTTTTCTTTCTTCATCACCATCTTTATGTGCCGTGTCGTATGATGAGGGTGATCATGGTCTTTCCGTGTTTTTGGCAAATATTTCTACAGAAGTGGTTTACCATTGCTTTCTTCTGGGCAGTGCCTCTGCAAGATGGGTGACCCCCAGCCATTACCAATACTCTTCAGAGATTGTCTGCCTGCCGTCAGCGGTCGCACAACCAGGACTTGTGATGTGCACCGGCTACTCATACAACCACCAACCATCTGCTCCCATGGCTTCATGTGATCTTGATTGGCGGGGTGGGGGGGTGGCGGCTAAGCAGGTGCTACACCTTGCCCGAGGGTGACCTACAGGCTAGCGGAGGGAAGGAGCACCTTACACCTCCTTTGGTAGTGACATATGTCCACCCCACCACCCACATGTGTTCTGACCGTGGTCTCGTATTTTGCCAGAAGGCTGTGCTTTGGAAGCCATCCCCATTCGGGACACAACTAGGAATATTCTGGGCCATTTTCTCAGGCAGTCAATGATAGAGCTTTGTATGCATCCAGTGCGATGCATCATCTGCATCAATGACCTAGTTCAAAGTTCAAAGCGCACAGTCCGCGTAGGTGCTGGGGGGGGCAGCCCGCAAGTGTCGCCAACATGGCGTGCCCACAGCTGAGCTATCCATAAACGTCTTTGGAATGTGGGAAGAAACCGGAGCACCCGGAGGAAATCCACGCGCTCATATGAGGAGCGTACACACTCCTTATGGACAGCGGCGGGAATTGAACCCCGATCTGTCATTGCTGGCACTGTAAAGCGTTATGCTAACCGGTAATTGCACAGTTATCTCATTTTGCACTACTTCTGATTGCATGTCAATCTTTGCACCTTTCTGTAGTTTTCTGCTTGTTTTAATTATTATTCTGATATATATTAATTATTTTTGTTATTATTCTGATATACACATAGTTTATTCCGTGAGCTTCATGTGAACAAGGAATTTTATTGCACCCCAGTGGATATAACAGTAAACTACTGTGATCTATTTAGCCGGCTGGTGGTGTAGTGACATCCACGCCAGACTTCAAGGTGAGCGGTCCTGGGTTCAAATCCGGCCGGCTCCATCCGTGCTGGGTTGAGCGTCGGGCAAGCATCTTGGCCTCATTAAAGGCATCCATTAGTCTTGCGAGACCATGGATCTGCGCCTGGAAAGTCTTCACTCTCCAGGGCGCAGGCCTGGGCAAGGTTGTATGGAAGAGCAGCAGTTACCAGTGCTGCGAGTCTCCCCTCTCCACGACACCGATGTTGTCCAAGGGAAGGGCATTAGGACCCATACAGCTTGGCACCAGTGTCGTCGCAGAGCAATGTGTGATTAAGTGCCTTGCTCAAGGACACAACACGTTCCCTCGGCTGGGGCTCGAACTCATGACCTTCAGGTCACTAGTCCAATGCCTTAACCACTTGGCCACGTGCCCACTTGGCCTCATAAAAACAGATAAAAATGCTAAAGAAATGGCAAGGTTGCTTGTGCGGAGGGGAACCACCATCTAATCTGTTAGTATTGGTTTATTAGAATTGGAATTGGTTTTTTTGCCGTCACATGTACTTAGATACAGAGATAAGTGTATAAAAGAACTAGAAGTTATCTGGTCATTGTCACACTGCTGTACATGGGATCTTGCTTTGTGCAAGGTCAGTGTTAAATTTTGACTTCATCACAACAATAGTTATGTTTCCACATTCCCACCGTGGCTGGAGCATTGAGTGGTTGTAAAAGGCACCAAATAAACACCAGGTATTTTGGAGAATTACACGGGACTAGTCAATTGCTTAAGAGCTTTATTTGTTTAGTGGTTTCTTGAAAATCTCTGAGAGTCTGAGCAAGGGACTTGGCACTGTATGACGTGATTGCAAGTAACTGAGTTCCAGGTTGTGAGAAGGGTACAGTGCCTATAAAAAGTATTCACCCTCCCCCCCCCCCAGGAAGTTTTCATGTTTTATTGTAGTGAGAGATAGTGAAGTAAGTGTAACAGTGGAAGTCAACATATCAGTGATCAATAAAAACAATCCATGTCCCCTACTCCCCCTCTCTTTAACTAAAGGAGTAAATACGTGACTATACTCAGCATCTGCCATGGCCCAAACTTTCAGACCATAAGATATAGGAGCAGAATTAGGCCATTTGGCCCATTGAGTCTGCTCTACCTTTTCACCATGGCAAATCCACTTTCCCTCTCAGCCTCAATCTCCTGCCTTCTTCCCGTATCCCCTTGTGCCCTGACCAATCAAGAATCTATCAACCTCTGCCTTAAATATACCCAAAGACCTGGCCTCCACTGTTGCCTCTGGCAGCGAATTCCACAGATTCAGCAAATCCGTAACTGAAGCTTTTTCTCTTTGTTTTGACCCTCCGTCCACATTGAAACAGCGTTTTCCTCCCCCCGAAAACAGAGCTTTTCTAAAACACTCTCCAGAGTGTTTAAATCCGAAAACGCCGGTTGGCGGTTGTAGTGTGTACGGGGTATCCGGCTAATTTTAAAAACGCTGTCATGACGTGTCGGGACAAATGGTGGCAACAGCGCGGCATTTCATTGTTTTCCTGAACGCAACCTCCAATACCACAGCAACATCTGACAATAGATGTGTAACAGCCTAATGTAACATTGTATGGAAATACAAGATAACACTGATGCAGACATGCTTTATACATTTAACAAGGTGCTTTATTAATGTATTGCTTGTGCAAACATTCAATAGATGTAATTGTCACTTTTGCCCAGTAACTCGTTTTATTGCACATGTTAAATACAGCAAAATAATACATGGCAAAAGTAAAAGCAAACAAATGAGCTAACAGCAAATTTCACTTTTGCCCAGTAGCAAGCCTTATTGCATTTAGTTGTAGCTGTCATCCCTTTCATCGGTGAAGAGACGATGGCTGTGGGAAATGTTTCTGGACAAACGCGCACCAAGTCTTTCGTTTGGCAATGTCCTTTTAAGTTTTTCTAGTGTGTAACTGGACAGATGCGCACCAAATACACCGTTTCCTCTTCGCTTGTTTTCTGTGTGTCCTGCACATGCCCAGTAGGAGGAGATTCGCCCAAATATTCGTTCTAATGTGGACGGAGGTATTTTCAAAAACGCCTGGTGTGCACGCCTATCGTTTATATGTGAAACCGGCGTTTTCAAAATTATCCGGTCTAGTGTGAACAGGCTAAAGAAATTCCTTCTCATCTCTGTTCTGAAAGGACCTTCCTCTATTCTGAGGCTGTGACCTCAGGTCCTGCACTCCCTCACCATAGGAAACATCCTCTGCACATGCACTTTATCGAGGCCTTTCTGTGAGGTTACCCCTGATTCTTCTTTTGTTGCACGTCACACAACAAACAGCCACAAATTCCTAACGCACAAGGACCTGAGTAACAGGGAAAAGTTGATTGACTCCTGAGTCCCCGATAGCAGCGGCAAAAGCCAACTTGCCGATGCCTTGGAAGCAGCCGACCACAGCCGACACTGAGTCCGTCCGAAAACTTCGAGCCTCTGACCAGCCCCTCCGATACAGTCTCCCGAGTGCCATCCTCTGCCGAGCGCCTTCAACCTAACCCCGGCCGCCGAAACAAGCAAAGCCGAGGATTGGGGGCCTTCTGCTCCGGAGATTCCGGTTACCACACGGTAGCAGCGGCAGCGAAGTGGGCATTTCAGAAGTTTTCCAGATGTTTCTCTGTACTCTCACGTCCGTCTCCATCAAATCAGAATTGTGCACGGTCCCCTACTTTACAGATTACAGATATTCATCACCGGACAGGCTGCGCGCACTGCCGTTGTGCTGCCATCTTCTCCTCCATCAGTAAGAATATATATATTAAATAATTAACCAAAATAAGTAGTGCAAAAAATTGGAGATAAAAATAAGAAAGTAGTGAGGTAGTGTTCATGGGTTCAATGTCCGTTCAGAAATCGGATGGCAGAGGGGAAGAAGCTGTTCCTGAATCATTAAGTGTGTGCCTTCAGGGTCCTGTACCTCCTCCTAGATGGCAGCAGTGGGAAGAGTGCATCTCCTGGGTGATGGGGTCCTTAATGATGGACGCTGGCGTTTTCAGGCACCGCTCCTTGGAGATGTCCTGAATACTACGGAGGCTGGTGTCGGTGATGGAGCTGACTGAGTTCACAACTCTCTGCAGCTTATTTTGATCCCGTGCAGTAACACCTCCCCCCACACCAGACGGTGACGTAGCCAGTCAGAATGCTTTCCGCAGCATTGTTGTCTTTGAAGAGACTTCAATTTCGCAGTGATTTAAGTTTTGAATATGAGTATAGCTTGGCAGAGTTACAAAAAATATAGAACCATTTCCATGGATTGGCAACAAACTGAACTTTATTACAAGTACCTGATAAGATAACAACAGTTTACAAGCACTGAAAGGAATGCCTGACACTGGACAAGCAACAGCTTATATTCCGTCTGGGTAGCCTCCAACCTGATGGCGTGAACATCGATTTCTCGAACTTCCGGAAGTTGCCCCCCATCCCCCCCCAACCTTCTTCCCCATTCCTGTTTCCCTCTCTCGCCTCATCTCCTTACCTGCCTATCACCTTCCTCCGGGGCTCCTTTTTCTCCATGGTCTTCTACCCTCTCCTGTCAGATTCCTCTTCCTTCAGCCCTTTATCTCTTTCACCAATGAACTTCCCAGCTCTTTACTTCACAACCCCCCCCCTCGATTTCTCCTATCACTTCCAACTTGTACTAATCCCCTCTCCTCACCTTCTTGGTCTAAGAGTCCTTCCACCCTTCCTTTCCAGTCCTGATGAAAGGTTTCGGCTTGAAACGTTGACTGTTTATTCCCGTCCATTGATGCTGCCTGACCTGCTGAGCTCCTGCAGCATTTTGAGTGTGTTGCGTTAGATTTCCAGCATCTGCAGATTTCCTCTTGCTTCAGAAATCGTGACTATCTCCTTGTGTTTCAGGTCTCCCATGGCTCTCTGTCGGGTCTGAGGAACTGGAAAACTCCAGAACTTTCCTCCAGTGTGTTCAGTACCAGCCTGTTTAAAGCCTTCCTTCCCGTCAAGGATAAAATGGCGCTGGGAGAGGTGTGGTGGATAATCCCCAGTGAGCTCAACATCTTCACGGGATACCTCTCGAACAATAGGTTTTACCCTCCAACGCCGCAAGGAAGAGAGGTAACGTAAGGAGCTTTATGAAAATGATTTCAGGATTGAAAGGCTTGTCTGGTGAATGCCTGATGACTCTAGGGCTCTAATCACTGGAATTCAGAAGAATGAGGGGTGACCTCATTGAAACCCATTTATTGAATATTGAAAGGCTGCGAAAGAGTCGATGTGGAGAGGATGTTCCCTATGGTGGGGGAGTCTTAAGACCAGAGGACACAGCCTCGAAATAGAGGGACGTCCTTTTAGAACGGAGATGAGGATTTTCTTTAGCCAGAGAGTGGTGAATGTGTGGAATTCTTTGCCACAGGAGGATGGGTATATTTAAAGCGGAGGTTGATAGATTTTTGATTAATCAGGGCATGAAAGGATATGGGGAGAAGACAGGAGATTGGGGCTGAGGGAAAATGGATCAGCCATGATGAAATGGTGGAGCAGACTCGATGGGCCAAATGGCCTAATTCTGCTCCTGTATCTTTTGGTTTTATGGTCTTTTACTGCTTCCTGCCCCCAACTCGCCCTGGCCATCTGGACTGCAGAACTGCAGTCTTCACTGTGACAAGGAACTGGAGTTAACTAAGTTGTCTGATTATGTGAAAACAGTTACAGGCGGTGCCCCCCCCCCCCACCCCCGTGACGATTCACACTAAATTTAGCTCAGTTAAAGATAAATAAAGTGCTTAACAAAGTATTTGTTGTGTATGCAGCAGTCTCCCCATTATGACTCAATGCCTGAAGATCGAGTGGTTTAAAAGTACTTCTATTAATGTAGTATTTACACTGTTTCAAGGCTGTTCTTCAGCTCAGGCTGTTTATGCTCTCGGTAGAGTAGTGATTCTAAGGAATTTTCATTCCTGGAGGAAGATGGAAATGGGGATTCCACTGGCAGTGGCAGAAATCCATTCCACTGGTTGACATCCATCTACTTCCTTAGAGGTTTGTGGAGGTTCGACATGACATCTAAAACTTTGACAAACTTGTATAGTTGTGTAGTGGAGAGTAGATCGACTGGCTGCATTACAGCCTGGTATGGAAACACCAATGCCCTTGAACAGAAAATCCCACAAAAAGTAGCAGATACGTCCCAGGCCATCACGGGTAAAGCCCTCCCCACCACTGAGCGCACCTACGTGAAACACTGTGGCAAGAAAGCAGCAGGGTCCCCCACCATCGAGGACATGCTGTCTTCTCACTGTTGCCATCAGGAAGAAAGTACAAGAGCCTCAGGACTCACCACCAGGTTCAGGAACAGTTATTACCCCTTAACCATCAGACTCTTGAACCAAAGGGCATAACTTCACTCGCCCCCATCAGTGAAATGTTCCCACAACCAATGGACTCACTTTCAAGGAGTCTTCATCCCAGGTTCTCAATATTCATTGTTTATTTATTTTTCAATAGTATATCTATCTGTCTGTATTTGCACAGTTTGTTGTCTCTTGCGCTCTGGCTAAACGCCCTAGTTGGGCGGTCTTTCATTGATTCTGTTATAGCTATTACTCTATGGATTTTTTGAGTATGCCTGCAAGAAAAGGAATCTCAGGGTAGTACATGGTGACATATATATATGTACTTTGATAATAAAATTTACTTTGAATTTTGACTGTTTTGAACTGTGAAATCCATTATCCCAGGTAAATTCATTGGCAATGGATTTACCACTGGTTTATCTATTAAAATTGGATTCACCACTGGTTAATCTATCGGATTTACCACTGGTTATCTATCAGCATTGGTAATTCCATTAGCCCTGGCGGAAATTCCGGGGAGCTTTCATTCTGGGAATAAGGCTCGCTGGTGACTCCATTGGCATCGGCAGAAGTAGGATTACTAGCAAAGCAGAAGGTGCTGTCTGCTCAGCCTGTTTGTGCCCTTTTGGAGGGCCTGGTTTGAGCCCCAGGGCCTCGTAGGGACAGAGGTAAGTGTTCATATTTACAAAACCCACACTGTGCAAAGAAACTTGCATTTGAATCTCAAACAAGAGAAAAATCTGCAGATGCTTGAAATCCAAACAACACGCCCACAATGCTGGAGGAACTCAGCAGGCCAGGCAGCAGCTATGGAAAAGAGTACAGTCGGTGTTTCAGGCTGAGGCCTTTCAGCAGGGCTGGAGAAAAAAAAAGATGAATAGATTTAAAAGGTGAAGGGAGGGAAGGGTGATAGCTGAAACCAGGAGAGGAGGAGGGGGTGAAGTAAAGAGCTGAGAAGTTGTTCGGTGAAAGAGATACAGGGCAGAGAAGGGGGAATCTAATAGCAGAGGACCGAAGGCCATGGAAGAAGGAAAATGGGGTAGAGCACCAGAGGGAGGCGATGGGCAGGCAAGGAGATAGGTGAGAGAGGGAAGAGGGGATGGGAAATGGTGGGGGGGGGGGGGCGTTACCAGAAGTTTGAGAAATCGATGTTCATGCCAAAAGGTTGGAGGCTACCCAGATGGAATACCCCCCATTTTCCCTCTCTCACCTTATCCCCTTGCTTGCCCATCGCCCCTCTCTGGTGCTCCTCCCCCTTTTCTTCCCCCCTCACCCTTTTCTTTCTTCCATGGCCTTCTGTCCTCTCCAAAGAGATTCCCCCTTCTCCAGCCCTGTATCTCTTTCACCAATCAACTTCCCAGCTCTTTACTTCAGTCACACTCCTTCCGGTTTCACTCATCACTTTGTGTTCCTCCTTCCCCTCTCTCCACCTTTTCAATCCACTCCTCAGCTTTTTTTCCCTCTGGTTCTGCTGAAGGGTTTCGGCCTGAAATGCCGACTGTCCTCTTTTCCATTGATGCTGTCCGGCCTGCTGAGTTCCTCCGGTATTTTGTGTGTGTGCGTTGGAATCTCAAATGTGGGAGGCAGCTGTTTGCCCGAGTTCCCCTGATATTGTAGACCAGAAATAATTTATTTTTTTACTGCCTGTTGTGCTACTGGCGATGTTCAGGGCTTCCTTCATCAGGTCAGTAGCTTCCTCTGGGTTTTCACTACTGTCAGTCATGCAAGTCCCGGGAATACCGTCACACTCAGATGTAGAAGGATTCTTCACTGCTGTTTCCATAACAACTTCGTTTTACCAGTCAGTGTCGTTAGCCCTGAGCTGAACCCTTGAACCTGGAGGACTGGTGGACCACTCCTAGTCTGGCCTCTACCCTTTGACCTGTTTGGCATGGGTGACCCTACCAAGAGCCAAAGCATAAAGCCCTGACTCCAGCCAACATAGCTCTCCGGGTCACTGAGGCACACAAGCCTCTAAACCCAACAACAAGGTTGTGGTCCTCTTGGAAGATTCAAAATAAAACATCAAATTATTTCGAAGACAGGTTTTCTAAAAATCCATAGAGCGGAAACATTGGTATCTACCAACATGGGGTTTCGGCCCGAAACATTGACTGTTTCTTCATTTCCATAGATGCTGCCAGGCCTGCTGAGTTCCTCTAGCATTGTGTGTGCATGTGTGTTGACTTGGATCTCTAGCATCCACAGATTATCTTGTGTTTCTGCCTCGGTCCGAACCCACTCCTTAGGATAATCCCTCAGTTACTGGGCTGGCTCACCTCTCGGGCAGAAGGTGTGGGTTAGAATCCCACTGGATCACATAAACTCGCAAGCAACTCCATTAGTGAAGGGAGTCGGTGGTGCTGTCCTCTGGATGAGAACTTTAACCCCAGGCCTTGCGTACTCTGTCAGGTGACGTTAGAGATCCCTCAGCCCTGTTTAAGGAAGAGTGCGGCAGTCCCCCCACTCTCAAAGAAATGTCACGTTGCTGCTTGTGGGATCTTGCTTTGTCTGATTTGGCTGTGCCCTTTCTGTCGGGCAAAAGCCACGCTTCAAAATGTTCGTTAGCTGTAAAGACCTTTCACTTCTACTTTCCCAGGGTCGAAATTTTTGGTCTCTTTATTTAAGAAAGGACGTGCTGACGTTGGAGAGGGTACAGAGAAGATTCACTAGAATGATTCTGGGAATGAGAGGGTTAACATATGAGGAACGTTTGTCCGCTCTTGGACTGTATTCCTTGGAGTTTAGAAGAATGAGGGGAGACCTCATAGAAACTTTTCGAATGTTAAAAGGCATGGACAGAGTGGATGTGGCAAAGTTATTTCCCATGATGGGGGAGTCTAGTATGAGAGGGCATGACTTCAGGATTGAAGGGTGCCCATTCAGAACAGAAATGCGAAGAAATTTTTTTAGTCAGAGGGTGGTGAATCTATGGAATTTGTTGCCACGGGCAGCAGTGGAGGCCAAGTCATTGGGTGTATTTAAGGCAGAGATTGATAGGTATCTGAGTAGCCAGGGCATCAAAGATTATGGTGAGAAGGTGGGGAGTGGGACTAAATGGGAGAATGGATCAGCTCATGATAAAATGGCGGAGCAGACTCAATGGGCCGAATGGCTGACTTCTGCTCCTTTGTCTTATGGTCTTATGGAAATGGCAAATACTGGTGAGCCTGAGGTTGAGAGAGCGAAGTTCAAAGGTTATTTGTGGGGCAAGAGCATGGCGAGTGTCTGGAGGTGTCCAGGAGGCTATCAGATAGGCAGAGGTTCAGTGAATGTGGATATTGTGTAGTCAGGCGGGGGTAGCTGAGTCGGCTTCTAATTACTAGTTTAATTAGTTTGGTACGTCGTAAAAATAAAGTTGTTGTTCCTCTCCGCCTTCTGGCACAACAGGCGACAATCTTACTGGTTCTTTGGCGTTTGTCTGTTTTTCCTCGAGGCCGAGTGGCCAGCTTGCCGGATGGAAAGTGTGTAAGGAACCGGCCGGATTTGAACCCATAAACATAGGGATTAGCTTTATTTGTCATACGTGCATCAAGGCGTACAGCAAAATGTACCGTGTGCGTCAGTGACCACCGGCGCAGTCCGAGGATGTGGGCTGGGGGCAGCCCGCAGGGGTCGCCATGCTCCCGGCAGCAACGTAGCTCACCCACAACTTACCACCCAGCCCGTCTCAGGGATGTGGGAGGAAACCGGAGCACCCGGAGGAAACCCACGCAGTCACAGGGAGAACATACAGACTCCTTACGGGCAGTGGCGGGAATTGAACTTGGGTCACTGGCGCTGTAATAACGTTGTGCTAAGCGTGCCGCCATTGTGGGCTGAAGGGCCTGTTTACTGTGTTCTATGTACGTTGTTAACTAACTTCCGAAAAGTACTTTAAATCAACACTTAGTGAAAACTCTTCATGTCTTTGTTCCTGATTATGATGAGGACATTGTCTTGTGATCAAGGAGGCACTGAAGTTCCAGAGAAAGAATGCTGTTCCTTTGTCTCGGGCAGCTGTGTTGTGTGTGTCTGTGTGTTGGGACAGGGTTTGTTGAAAGTTCAAAGTATGTATACTATACACCAGGGGTCCCCCAACTTTTTTTGCACCACGGACCGGTTTAATATTGACAATATTCTTGCGGACCGGCCGACTGGTAGGGGGGAGGTTGTTCAAGTCGGGTTAAACTCACCTCAACATGTCTTTTACAGCAACACACATCAAAGTTGCTGGTGAACGCAGCAGGCCAGGCAGCATCTCTAGGAAGAGGTACAGTCGACGTTTCAGGCCGAGACCCTCTACCTCTTCCTAGAGATGCTGCCTGGCCTGCTGCGTTCACCAGCAACTTTGATGTGTGTTGCTTGAATTTCCAGCATCTGCAGAATTCCTGTTGTTTATGTCTTTTACAGTTAGGGTTGCCAACTTTCTCACTCCCAAATAAGGGACAAAAGTAGCAGTCAAATCCCAGGACACTTTACCCCGGGAAAGACTACCTTGACCATGATGCCTTGCGCGGGCACCTGTCTGCGCATACGTGCCGTGCACATGTGTGTACGTGCCGATCTTTCCCCCCACAAATCGGTTTTTCCTTCATCTTTCTGACTACACTGTACATACATTATTTCTACTTTATATAGGCTGTGTATTTATCATATCATTCCTGCTTTTACTATATTAGTGTTATTTATTTTTGGTTTTATATGTTATTTGGTATGATTTGTTAGGTTAATTTTTGGGTCTGGGAACACTCAAAAATTTTTCCCATATAAATGAATGGTAATTGCTTCTTCACGCTATTTTGGCACGAAAGGTTTCATAGGAACGCTCTACCTTAGCGGGGAAATACGGGACAAACCAATTTAGCCCGATATACGGGATGACCCGGCTAATACGGGACAGTTGGCAACCCTATGTTCAAGTTCAACAGTGCGTGACAGGGAATGAGGAAAGGTGCAGCTGACTCATATCGTTCCCTCGCGGCCCGGTAGCGCATGCTTTGCAGCCCGGTACCGGTCCGCAGCCCAGTGGTTGGGGACCGCTGCTATGTACAACCTTGAGATTTGTTTCCTTACAGGCAACCATGAAACAAAGAAACCCAATAGAAATCCCATTTCTAAAAAAAGAAGACCGTCATTCACCCAAAGTGCAGGGGGAAAAAACCATGCAAACAATAGAAGTCAGCAAATAAGATTCAGAACTGCAGTTCACGAAAGTGAAACCACAGTCACAAAGCCAGTCGTCACTGCAACCGATTCAGGAGCACGTTAGTTGCAGGCCATGGCCTCAGTTCAACGCAGAAACGAGTAAACCTCACGGGGTGGTGAGCTATACTAGACCGTCCATCACCTCCGGACCCAACACACTGACCTTTTCAATCTGGCCTGGTGTTTAAACCGTCCAAACCTTGGGCTATTCTCTGCTCTTGGACTTGGGCCCTACCACTTCAATATGCTCTTGGGTTCAGGCCGTACTGCCTTGATTTGGCCCGTACCCAACCTTTCCAATTTGGTCTGGCACTTAAATCAATCAAATTTGGGTCTTTCTTCAACCTTGGGCCTGGGTTGGGCCCCACTACCTCAACTCTATTGTCTCCGCTCGCCTCAGTTCTGCCGTATTGAATCGCCTCCAAGTCCTCTCCAGCAATGGCCAAACACTGGGTTATCCCTCGCTCTCAGGCCTGGGCCCTGCCGTCTCAATTCAGCCCCTACCTGACTTTTTCAATCTGGCACGGTTCTTATATCATTCAAACAATGGGTTGTTCCTTGCTGGGGCCCCGCAGCCTCGACTCTGCCTCACCTCGCCTCAGTTCTGCTGCATTGAATCCCCTCCCAAGTCGGCTCCAGCAACAGCCAGGCATTGGTTCACTCCCTGGCCTCGGGCCCGTAACCGCCACGCCGCAGCCTTTCCGCACCTTCGAGACTTCAGTTCACACCATAAAAATGCCGGGTCGTACAGGCGGTTCAAAAGCTCGACTCCGAAAGGGAAGTTGCAGGCTGTTGGTTGCAGTGATCGTTTCCGAGGGATAGTGTGGTTAATACAGTAGTTTTTTGTTTTGCTTGCTACCAGCAAGTTGTCGCATCACCTCAGAGTGTCTCCTTTTTAAGCAGGTCCTTATTCATAAACTCCTTGGCATGTTCCACCCTCGGCCCTTTGTGAAGACGCGATTCGCTCCACAGGGAGCAGTGGCCTGTATCCGAGCCGTCAGCGACTTCTACTATGACATCGTGTTCCGGTGGGTACAATTCCTCTGTTAGTTAGCTTTTCGCTTGTTTATCCCTGTGCTCAGGTGCGAGCAGAGTGTGCTTGGGGAATGTGAAACACGGAGCCACCTTCGGGAGATGTGGGTGCAGCTGCTAGAGCTGCTGCCTCACGGGTCAAATGACCCGACCTCTGACCCAATCCCTGACCTCTGACCCCAATCCTCCTCCGACCTCTATCCTGGCCTCCGATGCTGCCTGTTCTGGAATTTTCCACATGGGTCCCTTCCAGGTTCTCGGTTTCCTCCCACACCCGAAGACACAGGTTGGTAGACCAATTAGCCGCTGTAAGTTGCCCCGAGGGTGTAGGTGACTGGTAGAGGGATGGGGAAAGACCCTTCATAAATCGGGGGAATGCTTTGCCAAGCACCTCCGCTCCATCCGCCAAAACCGGAACTTCCCGGTGGCCAAACATTTTAATTGCCATTCCCATTCCAGTTCTGACACGTCAGTCCACGGCCTCCTCTTGTGTCAAGATGAGGCCACCCTCAGGGTGCAGGAGCAACACCTTATATTCCGTCTGGGTAGCCTCCAACCTGATGGCATGGATATTGATTTCTCCTTCTGGTAAAAAAAAATCCCTCCTTTTCTATTCTCCACCCTGAGCTCTTACCTCTTCTCACCTGCCTATCCCCTCTCCTTGGTTCCCCTCCTCTTTCCCTTTCTCCTCTCCTATCAGATACCTTCCTCTCCAGTCCTTGACCTTTCCCACCCACCCGGCTTCACCTATCAACTTCTAGCTAGCAACACACATCAAAGTTGCTGGTGAACGCAGCAGGCCAGGCAGCATCTCTGGGAAGAGGTACAGTCGACGTTTCGGGCCGAGACCCTTCATCAGGACATGATGAAGGGTCTCGGCCGGAAACGTCGACTGTACCTCTTCCTAGAGATGCTGCCTGGCCTGCTGCGTTCACCAGCAACTTTGATGTGTGTTGCTTGAATTTCCAGCATCTGCAGAATTCCTTGTGTGAACTTCTAGCTATCCTCCTTGCACTTCCCCTAGCTTTTTATGCTGGCATCTTCCTCCTCTGTTTCCAATCCTGAAGAAGGGTCTCGGCCTGAAGCATCGACTGTTTATTCATTTTCGTAGACACTGCCTGACCTGCTGAGTTCCTCCAGCATTTTGTGTGCGTTGCTTGGAATAAAATGGGATTAGTACGGGAGTGGTGTCATTGGCCTCACTGGACTCAAGGGGGCTCTGCTGCTCCACTGCAAGGTGCCTGCCCTGAAGAAGTTGGAGTTCAATGAGACCCTCCCTCACTGCTCCCCCTCGGTCTTCCAGGCCGGTGATCTTTCAGGCCGCCTTTCTGCACCTGCTGCTGTAAATGCCCTCAGTGGAGGGAAATTCACTTCCACAGATGCTCTGGGCTGTCCGTACCACTCTCTGCAGTGCCCAGTGATCAAGGTCGGTGCAGTTCCCGTCCCAGCCGGTGAAAGAGTCAGTCAGTATGCTCTCAATAGTGCTCCTGTTGGAGGTCGTGACGAACTTCTTCAGTCGCCTGAGGTGGAAGAGACGCTGTCGTGTTTTTTTTGCCGCACAGCCTGTGTGTACAGCCCAGGTGAGATCTTCGGTGATGTGTATACCGAGGAACTTGAAATTACTCACCCTCTCAACTGCAGTCCCATCGGGGGTGAGCCTGTCTCCGTTCCTCCTGTAAGCCACGATCAGCTGTAATATTTTTTGAACATTGAGATTGAGATTGTATGGAAGGTTGGATTAGTTACAGTAATTGGGATTTCCGCCGTCAGCTGTGCATGAGCGGAAAACCCTTCACCCCCCACCCCCAGTTTCAACATGCAGAAAGTTTAATCCTTGAAACTGACACGGTGACATTGGTTTTACTGATTAATGAGTGTCCACGGTGAGCGTATCTTGCGAGCGGTGGCCATCAGTTTAACTGACCGGGAGTTGCAATTGTGTTTCAGGATCCACGGAGAATTTCAGCTGAACGAGCCTCCGGATTTCCCCTTCTGGTTCACACCAGGACAGTTCACTGGGCACGTCACCCTCTCCAAGGATGCCTCGCACGTTCGAGACTTCTGGATGTATGTTCCCAATGGCAGGTTGGTGTAATTTCTCTCTCAGGTTTGTTTCTCGGTAAGATAGCAATGGGCGCTCTCCAGAAGTCCCACCGCTTGTCATCACGCTGCAGGGAAGCTGGCCATTCAGCCCATCACATCCATGCTGAGGAGGCATTTGTCCGTATCAATCCCATCTTGGCCTGTAGCCCGTGTGCCTAGTGAATTTGTATAGGATTGGTGCAGGAACTGAAATAACTTTTTCTTAAACCGTTATCCACAAACACATGTGCATCCCTCATTTCCTTAATCGTTAAAGGGCAGGTCAGATATGCGTGTAACTGTTGCTTTGGTTAGTGGCTTAATATAGGGGGTGATAGCCCCTGGCCTGGCCAAACTTAAGAATTTATCTCGTTTGGGTGGATGCTGCGCGATGTGTCCCCTGTTACAAATCAGTATCCTGAAATAACAAACAGTACACAATATGCGATTAAACGATTGAGCTTTATAATTCTTACTTTGACTATATGGTTAGTAAAGAAAACAAAAAGAAAGAAAAAGGGCCCACTCGCAGGAAACAGTCTATTGCACAATGATGGAGCTCACTGATAAGCCAATCACCCACCATCGATCTCCTCCGATCGTCGCTGCCCTTCGGACCCTCGCTCCAAGTCCATTCCGTCCAGCGGTCTACCAACTCTCTCCATTCACGTCTTCTGTCCTCATCTCTGCCCAGCAAAAGACCGCGAAAATCTCTCTTCCAGACTCACAAGAAAGAACATTCGGTAGCCCCCGCATTCCAAAATCCCGTTATCCCTAGTCATAAACCAAACATTGCTGCTACAGAGAAACCATTACATTACTTTACTTTATACTTTATTGTCGCCATTGATATTAGAGCGTACAATCATCACAGCGATATTTGATTCTGCTCTTCGTGCTCCCTGGAGTACAAATCGATAGTAAATATTAAAAATTTAAGTTATAAATCATAAATAGAAAATAAAAAAATGGAAAGTAAGGTAGTGCAAAAAAACCGAGAGGCAGGTCCGGATATTTGGAGGGTACGGCCCAGATCCGGGTCAGGATCCGTTCAGCAGTCTTATCACAGTTGGAAGGAAGCTGTTCCCAAATCTGGCCGTACGAGTCTTCAAGCTCCTGAGCCTTCTCCCGGAGGGAAGAGGGACGAAAAGTGTGTTGGCTGGGTGGGTCGTATCCTTGATTAGCAGTGAAACCTTACAGCAAGTTACATGCATACACCGGACTGGCTGTAAAGTGCCCTCTAAAGACATTGAAGTGCTGTACAGTACAGCTCAGAATCAGAATCAGGTTTAATATCACTGGTATATGTCGTGAAATTTGTTGTTTTACTGCAGCAGTACATACTAATAAAAGCGCTATAAATTACAATAAGAAATGTATATAAAAGTCAAATTAAAATAAGTACTGCAAAAAAATACAAGGTTGGGTTCAAGGGTTCAATGTCCATTCAGAAATCAGATGGCGGAGGGGAAGAAGCTGTTCCTGAATCGTTGAGTGTGTGTCTTCAGGCTTCTGTACCTCCTTCATGATGGTAGCAATGAGAAGAGGGCATGACCTGGGTGATGAGGGTCCTTTCTGAGGCATCGACTTTCGAAGATGTCCTCGTTGCTGTGGAGGCTACCGCCCACGATGGAGTTGGCGGAGCTCACAACTTAGCTGCAGGTTTTTATTTTCCCCCGACCCCGCGCAGTAAATGGCTTATGTTTGTGATCCTGGCCAGGTCTCTGAACGTGGACATGGAGTGGCTGTACGGGACGGGCGACAGCGGAAACATGGAAGTGGACATAGGTTACCTGCCCCAGGTGCGCTCTCGTGGCCAGGTTGGACAGTGGTTCAGTGGACAATGAAGTAAATCTCTCTGAATGAGGTTGGACCTTTTTCCATTAGAGTGTAAAGAGTATGACCTTATGAGGTGTATAAAGTTATGAGGAGCACGGACAGGATGAATGCGCCGGTTAGGGAATCAAGAATTAGTGAACATGGGTTTAAGGTAAGAGGGGAGAGATATCACAGGAATCCGAGAGGTAATTTTATTTTTTTGCCCAGAGGGTGGTCTGCATATGGAACCGGCTGTCAGTGGAAGTGGTTGGGGCAGTTACAATTACGAGCTTTAAAAGGCACCCTACCAGCCGGCCAGTGGTGTAATGGCGAGCGGTCCTGGGTTCGAATCCCCCAGCTGCCTTCTCACTTTCCATCTGTGCTGGGTTGAGCGTCGGGTTAGCAACTCGGCCTTGTAAAAAAACCCCACAAAGTGCAAAGGAAATGGTGAGGTTGCCGCCCGATGCGCCACAAGGCACGGAAGGGGACAACAAGGTACTCTACTGCCCGTTACACTGCCAGCGTTTAGGGCAGCAATGAAGGTCCTCCATCTCTAGTGGTGGTCAGGGCTTCCTTCATCGTGTCGGTAGCTCGGTTTTCACTACTGTCTGCCATATAAGTTCTGGGTGGAGACTCAGGAATACCATCACACTCAGATGGAGAAGGATTCTTCATTGCTGTTTCCATAACAATTCTGTTTGACCAGTCAGGATTGTTAGCCCTGAGCTGAACCCCCAGACCTGGAGGACTGGTGGACCACTCGTAGTCTGGCTTCTACCCTTTGACTTGTTTGGCGTGGGTGACCCTACCAAATCAGAGTCCTCACTCCAGCCAGCATAGCTCTCCAGGTCATTGAGGCACACAAGCCTCCAAACACTACGACGAGGTTGCCATCCTCCTGGAGGACTTGGGTACATGGAGAGGAAAGATTTAGATGGATATGGGCCAAATGCAGAGAAATGGGCCCAGCGTGATTTGGAATCTCAGCTGGTCTTTCTGTGCTGTATGACTGTTGATGTTCCCAATAGGAAGACCGATAGACAGCAGAAACAGAGTTAAAATGGATAGATCGATAGATAATTTATTTATCCCAAAGGAAATTACAGTGTCACAGTAGCATTACAAGTACACAAATATATAAATATTAGAAGAGAAATAGAAAGAATAAAAAAAGTTAATTCAAACTGTCTAACAGGAGGGTGAATCACTTCCCCACCTGAAGGTTGACTCATTATAGAATCTAATGGCCGAGGGTAAGAATGGCCTCATATAATGTTCTTTGGAGCAGCACAGTTGTCTTAGTCTACTACCAAAAGTGCTCCTCTGTTCAGCCAAGGTGGCACGTAGAGGGTGAGAAACATTGTCCAGAATTGCCAGGATTTTCCGTAGGGTCCTTTGTTCTACCACAGCCTCCAGTGTGTCCACTTTGACTCCTATAACAGAGCCAGCCTTTCTAATCAGTTTATTGAGCCTGTTGGCATCACCCGTGTTGATGCCATTGCCCCAGCACACCATCACATAGAAGATTGTATGGGCGATAACAGACTGGTAGAACATGTGAAGGAGAGGCCTGCATATTCCAAAGGACCTCAGTCTCCTCAGGGCGTAGAGGTGATTCTGGTCCTCCTTGTACACAGCCTCTGTGTTGGTGCTCCAAGTAAATTTCCTATCGGGAATGTCAGCAGTCATACAGCACAGACCTTGTTCTCCCTGGACTCGATGTCCAGAAGAACACAAGAAGACTGAAGCAGGCGTTACCCACCTGGCCCTGTTACGTCTGCCCCAACGTTCACTGTGATCACGGCTGATGACCCCCACACCAGAAACTCTGCTAACCTTGTAAAGGTCGGCTGGCTGGCAGTAGGCAAAGAGTGGGACTAAAAGGGAGCCTTTTCTGGTTGACTGCCCATGACTAGCGGTGTTCCACCAGGGTTGGTGTTAGAACCATTTCATTTTGTGGCACATGTCAATGATCTGGATGACGGATTTGATGGTTTTGTGGCCAGGGTTAGACCATAAGACATAGGAGCAAAATTAGGCCATTCAGCCCATCAAGTCTGCACCACCATTCAATTATGGCTGATTTACTATCCCTTTCAACACCATTCTCCTGCGTTTTTCCCATAATCTTTGATGCTCTAACCTATCAACCTTTGCTTTAAGTAAAGCCAATGACTTGGCCTCCACAGCCTTCTGAGGCAATGAATTATATGGATTCACCATCTTCTGGCTAAAGAAATTCCTCTTAATCTCCGTTCTAAAGGGATGTCCTTATATTCTGAGGTAGTTTCCTCTGGTCCTAGACTCCTCCACTATTGGACACATCCTGTCCACGTCCACTATCTAGGCCTTTCAATATTCAATAGGTTTCAATGAGATGTCCTCTCACTCTTCTAAACTCCAACAAGTACAGGCCCAGAGCCATCAATCGTGCCTCATGTGTTAACCCTTTCCTTGCCTGAGGCCTTCCGTTGGTTGGGATCGACCATGGATATTGCGTCCTAGTTGTCTACGTGATACGCAAGTTGGTACCTAAGCCAGGGTGGTACAATATGGAGAGCAAGCTGTTGCCCGTGCTGTAGGCTCCTCCACCCCATGCAGCTGAAGCATCTAAAGGAAAGGCAGAGACTGATACAGTTCAGCACCAGTGGTGTCGCAGGAGAGTTAAACTCAATGTTGGACTGCCTTAGAAATTCCAGCTCTGGGTGTTTCCTTCGGGGTTTACACCCAAAGCCTTCCCCAGGAGTGGGTATAGCCGCAAGGCAGCGGAGGTTTCAGATCTCCTAGATGAGCTGAGAAACCTCACCTTCCCAAATCAGGGGGACAAGGAAATGGCGGAGTTTGGTGTTTGTCTGCACTGTGGAATACACGGGCAGTATGCTGAATGTTTGAGAGTGTCTAGGGGGGCGTGCAGGAGCAAAAAAAACCATTGTTAATACTGTGGAGAAGGAGCTTGGGAAGCTGAAAGGTCTGAAGGTGGATAAGTCACCTGGACCAAATAGACTAACCCTAGGTTCTTGAAGAGGTGCGGAGGCATGAGTAATGATCTTTCAAGAATCCCTAGATTCTGACATGGTTCCAGAAAACTGGAAAGCTACAAATGTCACCCCACTCTTCAATAAGGGAGAGACGCAGAAGAAAGGAAATTATGGGCAAGCCAGTCTGACGTCTGAGGTTAGGATTCAATTGCTAAGGATGAGGTCTCTGTACTTGGAGGCAAATGATAAAATAGGCTAAAGTCACCATGGTTTCCTTAAAGAACAATCTTGCCTGATAAATCTGTTGGAATTTGAGGAAATAACAAGCAGGATAGAGAAAGCAGAAATGGTAGATTTGTGTACTTGGATTTTCAGAAAGCCTTTGACAAGGTGTCACACATGAGGCTGCTTAATAATTTAAGAGCCCATGATAGTACAGGAAAGATACTAGTACGGGTAGAAGGTTGGCTGATTGAAGGCAAAGTGTGGGAATAAAGGGAGTCTTTTCTGTTCGGCTGCCGGTGAGTAGCGGTGTTCTGCAAGGGTGGGTGTTGGGACTGATTCTTTTCATGGTATATATCAATGATTTGGATGACGGAACTGATGTCTTTGTGACCATGTTTGTGGACGATACCAAAATAGGTGGAGGGGCAGATAGTGTTGAGGAAACGGAGGCTGCAGTAGGACCTAGACAGATTAGGAGAATGGTCAAAGAAGTGGCAGGTGGAATACAACGTAGGGAAGTATGTAGTCATGCATTTTGGTAAAAGGAATAGAAGTGTAGACTATTTTCAAAATGAGAGAAAATCCAAAAGTCCAAGGCGCAAAGGGAATTGGGAGTCCTTGTGTAGGTTAAATTGCCGGTTGAGTTGGTGGTGATGAAGGCCAGTACAATGTTTGCATGCATTTTGAGAGGACTAGAATGCTAAAGCTAATGCTGAGCCTTTATAAGGCATTGGTCAGACTACACTTGGAGTATTCTAAACAGCTATGGGCCCCTTACCTCAGCAAGGATGCGGTGGCATTGGAGAGGGTCCAGAGAAGGTTCACAAGAACGATTCCAGGAAAGAAAGGGTTATCATATGAGGAGTGTTTGATGGCTTTGGGACTGTACTTGCAGGAATTCAGGAAAATGAGGGGGAATCTTATTAAAACCTATGAATGTTGAAAGGTCTTGGTAGAATGGATGTGGAGAAGATGTTTCCTATAGTATGGGGGGGTTGAGGACCAGAAGATACAGCCTCAGAATAGAGGGACATCCATTTAGAACAGAGATGTGGAGGAATTTCTTTCGGCAGAAGGTGGTGAGTCTGTGGGATTCGTTGCTGCAGGCGGCTGTGGAGGCCAAGTCATTGAGTGGAGGTTGATAGATTCTTGATTAGTCAGGGCGTTAAAGGTTACGGGGAGAAGACAGGAGATTGTGGCTGAGAGGGAAATGTTTCAGCCATGATGAAATGGCAGAGCAGACTCAATGGGCCAAATGGCCTAATTTTGCCCCTATATTTTATGATCTTATGGTCTTTATGGAAGTGACAGGTTTCAAGATGCCGGTAGCTTGCCTTTGCTCCTTCTCCTGTCGGTGGAAATGGTTCTGCTGGGCTTAGTAGCTGGACTCGGTTGTTAGAGGCTGTTTGAGATGCACGCCATTGGAAGCATTTAATAGGTAGTTGGGGCTTATCCCCACTACTGTCCCTGGCTGTGACTACCTTAAGGAACCACCCTTTCATTATGATCTGGATCTACTGGTGGAAGAAGCTTCAAAAGGGACTTTCCCCAAAGGGAATTGTGTACATTCACTCAAAGCATAGCATTTCCTTTCCGGAGGTGTGGAGTGGTACTCAGAATCTGAATCTGTACCAGGTTTGTTATCACTGACATGCATTGCAAAATGTGTGGTTTTGCGGTAGCAGTACAGTGCAATACATAATTTTTTTAAAAAACTAAGTTACGACAAGAAGTATTTAAAAAGCACTGGATAAACAGATGAAAATAGTGAGGCTGTGTTCATGGGTTCATGGACCGTTCAGAAATCTGATGGTGGAGGGGAAGCAGATGTTCCGAAAATGTCAGTGTGTGTCATCAGGCTCCTATACCTCCTCCCTGATGGTTGTAATTAGAAGAGGGCTTGTCCTGTATTGTAAGTGTCCTTAATCCTGGATAGGCATCGCCTTTCGAACTTGTTCTTAATGCTGGGGAGGCTGGAGCCCATATCGGAACTGGCTGAGTTTACAGCCCTCTGAAACTTTTTCTGATCCTGTGTGTTGGCCTCTCCACACTAGAGGGTAATGGGACCAGTTCAGAGGTTCAAAGGTCAAATTTAATGTCAGAGAAATGTATACAATATACATCCTGAAATGCTTTTTCTTCACAAACATCCACGAAAACAGAGGAGTGCCCCGAAGAATGAACGACAGTTAAACGTGAGAACACTAAAGTCCCCCCCCAGCTCCCCCCTCCCACGTGTAAGTGGCAGCGAGCAACGAGCCCCTCTCCCCCAACAACAAAAAAAAGCGCATTGTTACCATCATCGAGTCCAAGCGTGTGCCAAGCAATAGCGAAGACACAGACCAAAGTTACCCCCAAAAGCTTCGCATTTCATCCGAAATTTGACAACCCACAGGTTCTCTGTCTCCCTGGCAAGGGAGAGGGAGGGGTCCCCCATTTTCACAGTAAGCGGAAGACATAACAATAACCCGCTGGTTTACGATGTTAACAGTCCATTTTGTTGTTTTTTTTCTGAGCTCTGTGTCCGAAGATCACAAAGACCTCGGGTCTTCGGGCCCACAGCGAAAGATTTTCCGGCCTCCCCAATGACACAAGAGTCTGCTGCCATGACACCGACCCTCGATCCGCCCATCTCCAGAGCCCCGAGATCTTAGGCTTCCGAACACGGATTGAGATTCTCAGGCCAAACCCTTGGCATGTTGAATAACAGCCAGTCATGGAACCCCAAGAACAGGTCCCATTCCTGCAAAGAACCGAAGCCCGCGTGTAACTCCAGGTCAGGGTCTTCAAAAGAACCCTGAAAGGGAAAAATAAAGATATTAAAGATGGAAGTAGAGCTGTTTCTGAAGATGCAAACAAAGGAGTCATTGTTAGGTGCCATTATCCTTCCTAAGCTCCACCTTCAGAATGCTCTCCATGGTAGATCTGTAGAAATTTGCTAGAGTCTTTGTTGACATATGAAGTTTCCTCAAACTCCTAATAAACTAAGTCACTGATGTGCTTTCTTTGTAATTGCATTGATACGTTGGGCCCAGGATAGATCTTCAGAGATATTGACACCCAGGAACTTTGAGCTGCTAAACCTTGCAAGAGTGGACCGATTGAAGAGGACTGGTGTGCGTTCCCTCGTCTTCCCCTTCCTGAACTCATCAATCAGATCCTCAGAGATGTTGACACTCAAGAAGTTGAGTTTGCTCACCCTTTCCTCTTGACAGGGGTTGGTGTGTGTTCTCTCGTTCTTACCCTGTCTGAAATCCATGATCAATTATTGGGTCTGACTGACGTTGAGTGCAAGGTTGTCTTTGCAGCACCACTCAACCAGCTGATTTAGCTCTCTCCTGTACCCCTCTTCCTCACCATCAGAAGCTCTGCCAACAGTTGTGTCATGGGCAAATTTGTAGATGGTGTTTGAGCTGTGCCCAGCCACACAATCGTGGGTGTAGAGGGAATAGAGCAGCAAGTTAAGCGTATTTTCTTGAGGTGGGCCAGTGTTGGTTACCAGCGAGGAGGAGAAGCTATTTCCGATCCTCATTGACAGTGGTCTCCCGGTGAGGAGGCTGAAATCTATGGTCACAACCGCAGGTACTGTACTTCAGTAAGAAACTTTGTTTTAAAGGCTCATTGGACCATCCTATCAGACTGTTGGCACTGGAAATGCAGGGTCATGCAGTGACCTGAAGTCCATGGTTCCGTGAAACTACGATCGTTTCAATGAACATGGGGTCGGGGGGAGAGGGAAAATGAGTCGTACTTTTAAAGTTTATTTCTGGAATCGTGATCTAGATGTGTGCAACTTTACCTGGAAAACTTAAGGTAAATCTTCTGGAGGAATGAGCATCATTTCTGAAGAACAAGCGTTTGGCAGGGTGACCTTCCCTATGCTGGTTGTAAATACTGTCGTCAGCTATCTGATTCAGATATGGTTTCCTCCATGGATTCTTTACCCCGAAGAAACTGACCTCGCCTTTCACTCTCTTCACTCGTTAGGCAAGGGATTGTACAACATAGTCCAAAACTCTTCTGTGAAGAACAACTCTAGCCAAGTGTGCAATGAGGAGATGACTGGGGATGAAGGAGATATTTGTGTAATTGAGGAAAGGGACTCAATAGTTGGATTATCTTCTCCTTTTCAGTCATACTTCCTTACTGCCCATGATGCTGCTGGCTTTCAGGACAGCAATGAAGGTCCTCAGTCTCTCTCTGTCCTTGGCCATCTTCTCTGTTGTGTCCCAGGTGTGATTGAGTGTCCTTATTCCTGTCTGTATGGTACGGTGCCAAGTTGTTTTTGGTCCCCCGCATTTCCTCCGCCCCTCAGGGGTCCAGTGAAGTGCTGTCTTGATGATGGAGTCCTCTCTTCTCATCACGTGCCCAATCCATCTCCAACGTTTCCTCCCGATTTGATTGTGCCCCTGTTCTCTTGATGACACGTGGCTGGAGATCTTTCTTGGCCAGAATATATGCAGGATCTTCCGGGGGGTCGGAGTGTGGAGTGACGGTGGCTTTGCAAGGTTTTTTGAGTCATAGAGCACAGGAACAGGCCTGTCAGCCCATCTAGTAGGTGCTGAACTGTTATTCTGTCTCGTCCCCTTGACCCACACCTGGACCCCTCATTCATGTTTCTGTGCAAACTTCTCTTAAATGTTGCAATCCTCCACTTCCACTGGCAGCCCGTTCCACACTCGTATCACTCTGAGTGAAGAAGTTCCACCTCAGGTTCCCTTATTTCACCTTCCGCACTTAACCTGTGACTTCTAGTTTTAGTCTCACCCAACCTCAGTGGAAAAAGCCTGCTTCTCTGCCCCCTATCTATACCCCTAATATACCTCTATCAAATCTCCCCTCATTCTCCTACGCACCAGGGAATAAAGTCTTAACCACTCATTCAATCTATTGATATATTTCCTGTAGATATAATTTTGGGTGGGGATTGGAATGACCTCTAGTTGATCTCAGTGGCGCCACCTATCTTTATACTTTATTGTTGCCAAACAATTGATACTAGAACGTACAATGATCACAGCGATATTTGATTCTGCGCTTCCCGCTTCCTGGATTACAAATCGATAGTAAATATTAAAAATTTAAATTATAAATCATAAGTAGAAAATAGAAAAATGGAAAGTAAGGTAGTACAAAAAAACTGAGAGGCAGGTCCGGATATTTGGAGGGTACGGCCCAGATCCTGGTCCGTCAAGTTTTACCAGACGATAATGGCAGAGGTTGTGAGTGATAACCCGGTTAACTTTGCAAATGTTTGGAAATGCTGGATGAGATTGTCACTCTGTACATGTGACTTGAAAGTAACAGCTGGGAAGCGTTTTGTGTCTGGTAGCAAAGCAAATTGTCACGATGAGAGGCGTCTTGTGTTGCCTCAGACATCTGTCTTTCTCGCTCAGTGCCCTGTCCCTCTGTCATCCATTCAGATGGAGCTCAAAGCCGCGGGCCCCTCCTTTCCGAGTGTTATTCTCGATGAGAATGGAAATGTAATCGACACAGCCGACCCATCGGGGGAGCCCATTCAGTTTGTTTTTGAGGAGATTCACTGGCAGTCTGAAATCAGCTTTGAAGAGGCTGCCAAGAAGCTGGAGGCAACTTTGTATCCCTTTAAAAAGGTAATTGAGAATGGAACCTGATGCTGCGGGGGGGGGGCATGGTGGTGCCGCGGTGAGTGGGACACTATTACAGCTCAGGACGTTAAGAGTTCAGAGTTCAGGTCCTGCGCCGTCTGTAAGGATGGGGATTGGAATGGTCTCGGTGGCACCGCCTATCGGTCTCCTCACCACCATGTGGGTTTTCTTTTAGATGCTGCAACTTTCACCCACAGTCTAAAGGCGTACCAGTTAGTAGGTTAATAGGTCATTGTAAGTTGTTCTGTGATTACCGCTGGCGTTTAGGGTAGCAGTGAAGGTCCCCCATCTCTGGCAGTGTTCAGGGCTTCCTTCATCGTGTCAGTAGCTTCCTCTTGGTTTTCACTAGTGTCAGTCTCTGGGTGGAGACTCAGCAATACCGTCGCACTCAGATGTAGGAGGATTCTTCATTATTGTTTCCATAACAATTTTGTTTTACCAGTCAGGGTTGTTAACCCTGAGCTGACTCCTCCCCCTCCCCCCTCCCCCGCCGAACCTGGAGGACTGGTGGACCACTTTTAGTCCGCCCTCTACCCTTTGACCTGTTTGGTACGGGTGACCCTACCAAGAGTTAAAGCAGAAAGCCCTGACTCCAGCCAACAGCTCTCTGGATCATTGAGGCACACAAGCCTCTAAACCCAATGACGAGGTTGTGATCCTCTCGGAGGTGTCCTGCGATTAAATAGGTGGGTTGCTGGGTGGTGAGGCGCATCGGGGCCTGTTCCTCGCTGTATCTATAAATACAGAAGTTCCCAGCTTGTGACGGTTGCCTTGATCTCGGCTTTTCTGTTGATGGCGAAGGCAAAGCTAATTCTCGTTGGATTGTTCCTTTTCGAGGTTTCCTACCTTCCGTTCACCGAAGCCTTTGAGCGCGCCAAGGCAGAAGACAAGTTGGTGCATTCCATATTACTGTGGGGGGCACTCGATGACCAGTCCTGCTGAGGTAAGTCATCACCTTCAGTCTGCGCGTACGGAAATGGACCCGGCGGCTTGGCACACTGACCGTGAATAGTCTTTGGTCGCCATTGAGGGATGGGGATTCCTCCTTCTATGAGCTTGTTTGGAAGGTGGGCGAAGTCTGCCACAGCTGGTGTGAGGTTGCTCGCAGTACCAACCATGACTGAACAACAGCCCACACTCCCTTTTGCTTTTAAAGGAAGTCAAAGGCAACAGAAAAACAATGGAGAGGGCTTATAATAGAGCAAAAATTAGTGGGAAGTTAGAGGAAACTTTAATTAGTGGGAAACTTTTAAAAACCAACAGAGGACAATTAAAAAGCCATAAGGGAAAAAAAGATGAAATATGAAGGTAAGCTAGCCTGTAATATCAAAGAGGATACCAAAAGTTATTTTCAGATATATAAAGAGTAAAAGAGAGGTGAGATTGGATATTGGACCACTGGAAAACGACGTTGGAGAGATAGTAATTGGGGATAAAGAAATGGTGAATGAACTTAATAAGTATTTGGCACCAGCCTTCACTGTGGAAAACACCAACTGTGTGCCAGAAATTTGAGATTGTCAGGAAGTGGGTGTCGTTGCTATTACTAAGGAGAAGGTGGAAGGTCTGAAGGCAGATAGGTTGGCTGGATCAGATGGACTACATCCCAGGGTTCTGAAAGAGAGAACTGAAGAGATTGTGGAGGCATCAGTAAGGATCTTGCAAGAATCACTAGAGTCTGGAGTGGTTCTGGAGAACTGTAAAAATTACAAATGTCTCTCCACCCTTTAAGAAGGAAGGGAGGCACAAGAACGGAAATTATGGACCAGTTAGTACGAATTCAGTGGTTGGGAAGATGTTGGAGTCAATTATTAAGGATGAGGTTTTGGGGTACTTGGAGGCACAAGATAAAGTAACCCAAATTCAGAATGGCTTCCCTGAGGGGAAATCTTGCCTGACAAATCTGTTGGAATTTCAATTTCCTCAAAGACAAAGGGGAATTGGTGGACGTTGTGTACTTGGATCTTCAGAAGGCCTTTGACAAGAAGCCACACATGAGGCTGCTTAACAGGATAAGATAATGAGCTCAAACTGTTGCTGCTGCTGCAAATTTGGCTCAGGATGAGGACCCGCTCACCTGCAGGGAATTGCGACAATGCCAATTTCCGTATTTTCCAGCACCAGCGTTTCTCTCCCTCGGAGACAGAAGCCATTTTGAAACCTTGGTTTAGGCTTCCCCCGTGTGGTTTGGATCGTGAGGAAGGATTGCAGCTCCATCCCTCGGAGCCGAAGTGCTCTCCCAATAAGCAATGGAGGCAAAGTGCGAGGTTAATGACGGGATTCTTGGCGGGGTGGAGGAACAGAGGGATCCTGGGGTCCGTGCCCTTAGATCCCTCAAAGTTGCCGCGCTTAAGAAGATGTGTAGTGTATTGTCTTTTATTAGTCAGGGGTTCGAGTTCAGGATCTTGTGCGGTGATGTTGCTCCTCTATAAAGCTCTGGCGAGACCACACTTGGAGTAACAATCATCAGAGTTGCTGGTGAACGCAGCAGGCCAGGCAGCATCTCTAGGAAGAGGTACAGTCGATGCTTCGGGAGTATTGTGTTCATTTCTGGTCGCCTCATAGGGGAAGATTGGCCAGTTATAGGCAATAGATTTTGTATTGGCTTTTGTTATTCAAGGGATTGAATTCAAGAGCCGTGAGGTAATGAATTCCATAGATTTACCATTCTCTGGCTAAAGAAGTTCCTCACCATTATGTTTCAAAGGGATGTCCCTCTATTCTGAGGCTGTGCCCTCTGGTCCTCGACTCACCCACTACAGGAAACATCCTCTCTACATCCACTCTTCTGAGGCCTTTCACACAGTCAGAGACATTTTCCCAGGGTCGATATGGCTAGCATGAGGGACCGTAATTTTAAGGTAATTGGAAGGAAGTATAGGGGTGATGTCTGAGATAAGTATTTTTACACAGAGAGAGGTGGGAACATGGAATGCACTGCTTGAAGTGGTTCTAGAGGCAGATACATTAGGGACATTTAAGAGACTCATAGATAAACACACAGATAGAAAACAAATGGAGGGTTATGTGGGAGTAAAGGGTTAGATTGATCTTGGAGTAGTTTAAAAGGCTGGTACAACATTGTGGGCCAAAGGGCCTGTACTGTGCTGTACTGTTTTATGTTCTAAGCTATGGAATAATACCATTAAGCAAGGGGTCCATGACCCCAGGTTGGGAATCCTCGTTCTAAGCATTGAGCACTGATTATAAAAAAGGAGTGGCAGGAATACTCAGCAGGACAGGCAGCATCAATGGGGAGAGAAACGTTTTTTTTCATTGATGGTCCTTCAGAGCCTAAAAAGCGAGAAAGCAACTGCAAAGGGGTCTGAAATGGAGAGAACAGAGAGGAAGTCTGTGATTGGCTGTTGTTCGGGTGACACAATTGCTTCCAGTGGTCAAGCGAAATGATTGGTTGTAGCTGATGCGACTGCTCAAAGGCGGGGTGAGAGTGTTGAAGCAGAGAGATTTGACAAAGGAGCTGTCTTTGCTGAGGGACGATGACAATGTTGCTGATACCTGATCCACACCTTGCCCAAGGGCCAACACTGTCCATGGTAACAGAGTGGGACACACATTCCACAGTACCTGTGGGGCCCCCTATCCTGCCCTAGAATAAACAACAGAGGTCACCTATCCAAATAAAAGTGTGTGGAGCTGGAGCAGGCTAATGAAGGCTTGGGCCAGATCGAAGTGAGACTGAATCTCCAGTTATGAGATCATATCACTGGCATATGTTGTGAAATTTGTTGACTTTGCAACAGCAGTACAATGCAATACATGATGATAGAAAACAAAACTGTGAATTACAGTAAGTATATAGGTATTAAATAGTTAATTAAATAAGTAGTGCAAAAATAGGAAAAAGTAGTCAGGTAGTGTTCATGGATTCAATGTCCATTCAGAAATCATTTGACAGAGGGGAGGAAGCTGTTCCTGAATCGTTGAGTGTGTGCCTTCAGGCTCCTGTACCTCCTCCCTGATGGTAGCAATGAAAAGAGGGCACGTCCTGGTCCTTAATAATGGATGCTGCCTTTTTGAGGCACTGCTCCTTGAAGATGTCCTGGATATCACGGAGGTGACACAGCCAACTGGAGTGCTCTCCACAGTACATGTGTAGAAATTTGTGTCTTTGGTGACATACCAAATCTGCTCAAAGTTCTAACGAAATATAGTCCCTGTCATGCCTTCTTCATAGCAAGCACAACACATACACAGCAAACTTAAGAGGAGGGATTGTTTCTCTATTGCACGCAAACAGAATCCCTAAACCTGAGGCTAGGTAGGAAGACCGTGGATTATCTGTTCCATAATTTAGGCTTTGTGGCACTGCTGTAAGGAAATTTGGAGTGAAATGTTCTATTTTATGTTATCTGTGGGGAAAAATTCTACAGGTCTGCGCGAATAAGTTCACTTCACAGGTTATTGCCTTCATAAGTTTGAATCTCTCCTTTTTTAAAAATTCTGTGTAAAACAAAGCTTCCCTCTTGCTGACAGGCTCGTTTTAATAAACCTTCGTTTCTCTTGGCTCGTGTAGGTTCGGGGCGGACTCTGCGAGAGACAGTTCTCGAGAGTTCGCCCGTTCTCTCGCTGCTGAATGAGAGTTTCGTCAGCAGCTGGTCCCTGGTCAAGGAGCTGGAGGATCTCCAGGTAAAGGGATGGCAAAGCGGCAATCTTGTGGGACCGGTTCGAAACCGACAACCGGATAATAAATTATACAGTCTAGACTGAACTGGGACAGTGTAGGAAGTCTGAGAACGATGTGATTAAGTCCATGTGTGTTTGGAAGCTACCTTATTAAATACATAAGTGAGGGAAATGTTTAAAATGTACTGTTATTATTGATTAATGGTGTGGCGGGCTGGGGATACATCTCTACCAAAGGAGGTGGAAGGTGCTCCTTCCCTCTGCTAGCCTGCAGGTCACCCTTGGGCAAGGTGTAGCACCTGCTTAGCCCCCGATCAGGGTCAGATGAAGCTGTGAGAGCAGGTAGTAGATGGTCATATGAGCAGCTGGTGCATATCACAAGTCCTTGTTAAGCGACCACCGACGCAAGGCAGACAATCTCTGAAGAGTATTGATAATGGCTGGGGTCACCCATCTTGTAAAAGAAGGCAATGGCAAACCACTTCCGTAGAAAAATTTGCCAGGAACCGTCATGGTCATGGAAAGACCACGATCACCCACATCACACGACACGATACAGACCGAACTAACGAATGGTATGGGATGTAATAGCATGTCCAGCGTTTAATATTGATCCCTTTTTGCTCCTGAGAACTCAGCAGTGAGCTGTTGCCCTGAAGCAACACAGAGCAAATAGTAGTCTGAAGGAAGAATGGAGAAAGTGGGATTTCAGTGGGTGCTAAGGTGTGGAGGCCATTCAGCCCATCAGCTCCATTCTAGTTCTCAGCAGCAATCCCACCAGTCCTATTTGCTCTCCTGATTTCCCTGTGGTCATTCTTTGCAGGCTTTCCCTGTGGCTATCTGTCACTTGCCTTCACTGAGGATTAATTCAATACCAGTAGTGCAGAGGAAGTCAGTACCGTCACGGCAAGCGTGCGAACTCCACACAGAGAGCACCGTGGGTCAGGGACAAACTCGGCCCCTGGATCTGCGAGGCAGTGCTAGTAACTGTGTCTCTGGGTAACGAAGCTGGAGATCGAGTAGACAGATAATGCAGATTAGCTCCTACTACACTGGGTGGGAGAAAAGTGTCGTATCCCAATGTATTAAAATACGACATCTCTGAGGTTGAATATGAAGATCCCAGTAACCAGGCAAGTACCTAGTGAGGTCGGGACATGGTTGGGAATTTCTCAGATTAATGGGTTATAAACTCATTTGAGGGTTTCTGTGGTAGATGAGCCAGAGGGTGGGGTCAGGCTTTATGGGAGGTGGGAGAGTCAATCCGGGTGTCGTGGGAGCTTGTCTTTGGGGCCAAACAACATCAGAAAAATCTGTTTTAGTTTCAGCCAGCTAACATGAAATTAGTGATTAAGGAACAATTGGGATGGAGATGGAGCGTAGTTTGAGAAGGTGCAGTTCAGAAAAGGCAAATAAAATACAAGAGCAGAATTAGGCCGTTTGGCCCATCGAGTCTGCTCCACCATTTCACCATGACTGATCTGTTTTCCCCTCTCAGCCCCAATCCCCTGCTCTGATTAATCAAGAATTTATCAACCTCTGCCTTAAATGCACCCAATGACTTGGCCTCCTCAACCGCCTGTGGCAATGAATTCCACAGATTCACCACTCCCTGGTAATGGCTTTGTTTAAATGGAATATATCACTCTAATGTGTTAACACACTGTGAAATTCCTGCAATTAGTTAGTTTCCTGCTCCGATCTTTGATGTTTGACCAGATGGTTGGTGTTGGGGGTCAAGGAAGAGTTGGGTCCTTGAAGTATTGACATCGGTGAATCTGATTTCTTGTTCTCTCTCTCCAGAGCAAGCAGGAGAATGAAGAACATGCCCAGTTAGCGAGCCTGCATTTAGAACACTATAACTTCCCTGTCGAGATGCTCATTGCTTTACCAAACGGTGTGGTGGTAAGTTCGGTAACCCGTTGTGGTCAGTCAATGGCAGCTGGCCATATTATCGGACTGTCTTAGATCCCAGGACCAACTGTATCTCATGGTCTGAATGCACAATGCTTTTTTGGGGGTGGGGGGGGGAATATTCTAGGATACAAGTTGGTTGCAGAGGAAAGTTCAAGTTTATTATTCAACTGTAAACACAAAATAATCTGCAGATGCCGGGGTCAAAGCAATACTCACAACACGCTGGAGGAACTCAGCAGGTCGGGCAGCATCCGTGGAAACAATCAGTCAACGTATCGGGTTGGAACCCTTCATCAGGACCTTCCTCCGGCGTGTTGGGACTGTTATTATTCAACTGTGATGCTTTGTCTTCCTCTCACAGCCCAAAGATGTACCGGTTGGTAAATTAATTGGTCATTGTAAACTGTCCCATAATTAGATGCGGATTAAATCGGGGGATTGATGGGTGGCATGGCTTGAAGGGCCAGAAGGGCCTATTCAGCATTGATTCTCAATAAAATATTTTTTTAAATCATCTACATTTGTACCACCAAACAAAACTTCCCTCCAGACCAACGTGCTCAATACAGTACATATTACTCACACACAACACATAAAAGTAATATTGCCACAAATAAATAAATGTATGTATGTATGTATTACAGGAGACTGACACCTAGCCCAAGGTGCATTTGCAACACAAGTTAAAAAGGAAATAGTATAACGGCTACCATATGCGATGAAGCGTAGGTGGTGGCAGGCAGTTCAGGAGCCTCTCGGCCTAGGGGAAGGAGCTGTTTCCCATCCTAGCAGGCCTTGTCCCTAATGCTGTGGTACCTCCTGCCCGATGGTGGGGGGTCAAAGAGATTGTGCAGACTGAAGTTTGTGTTGTAGTGTTCCCTCCTACTGCAGCTCTGCTGTCCAGCTGTTTGCTGTCGGTGGGGTGGGGGTGGGGGCGGAAACTAATTCAAAGGAAGGTGCCACTCCAACTGAGCAAATGGTTTTGTTTAAATAATGTCGGCGTTTCAGACAAACGTGTTCGCACTGTGTCAGCTAGCAACAAGCAGATGGCAGAGGTCACCAGAGGTTAGGTGGTGATCAGTTCCTTTGTTGCAAATCCCTTCCCTCTTCGCTGCTGAAGCTGTTGGTGTTCCAGTTCTCAGAGTTCAAAGTGAATTTATTATCGAAGTGCTGATTGTGTATCTGACTGTATACAATCTTAATGTCGGGGCAATATCCTCCCTTATTTCCCTTCTTTATTGCTCGTACATTGCGTTGGAGATGCAGCAATAAGATTTTTACGCCCTTGGATGTAACAAATAAAATAAGTACAAGTATAAGACTAAGATATAGCAGCAGTATTAGGCCATTTGGCCCTTTGAGTCTGCACCGCCATTTCATCATGGCTGATCCATTTTCCCTCTCAGCCCCAATCTACCTTCCCCGTAACCTTTTACGCCCTGACTAATGAAGAATCTATCAATCTCAATGACTTGGCCTCCACAGATGCCTGTGGCAACACATTCCACAGATTCACCACTCTTTAGCTAAAGAAATTCCTCCTCATCTCTGTTCTAAAAGGACACCCATCTATTCTGAGGCTGTGCCCTCTGGTCTTGGACCCCCCCACCAGAGGAAACGTCCCCTCCACATCCACGCCATTGAGGGCGTTCAACATTCGATAGGCTTCAATGAGATCCCCCCTCATCCTTCTGCGTTCCAGTGAGTACAGTACAGTGTTACCATATACTACCCTGAGATTCATGTCGGGAGTCTCAGTAGAACAGAGGAAAATAATGAAGTCAACGAGTTTAAATGTGAAATGCTAAGTCTTGCCTGAGGAATGCATCCAGGAGCCCTCCAGAGTTTAGAGGAATGAGAGGTGATCTAATTGAAAAATTAGAATGGTGGCTACGTACGATTGAGGACGGCCAGTCAGTCCATGGATGAGAAGGCACTTTTTCATTCAGAGTTAGATACGCTTCAACACAGAAGATGGGCAGCACAGCAGCGTAACACTATTGCGGCTTCAGTTCCGCCGCTGCCTGAAGGAGTTTCTGTGTTGTCCCCATGACTGCGTGGGTTTCCTCCGGGTTCTCTGATTTCCTCCCACATTCCAAAAGAGTGTGGGTTGGTCACCTGGATGTAAAGCGGCATCATGTGCTCGTTGGTCCAGACGGGCCTGTTACCGAGCTCCATCTCCAAGTAAATAAAATTCATGACGTGGGCAACCAGGTCTTTTGACCATGATTGTCCTGGGCCAGTTTTTCCACAGAAATTGCCATTGTCTTCTCCTGGGCAGTGTCTTTACAAGATGGATGACCCCAACCTCCTCCCCAGCCATTATCAATACTCTTTATACTTTATAGCCGCCAAACAATTGATACTAGAATGTACAATCATCACAGCGATATTTGATTCTGCGCTTCCTGCTCCCTGGATTACAAATCGATAGTAAATATTAAAAATTTAAATTATAAATCATAAATAGAAAAATGGAAAGTAAGGTAGTGCAAAAAACACAGAGAGGCAGGTCCGGATATTTGGAGGGTACGGCCCAGATCCGGACGGCGATCATCTGCCTAGCATCAGTGGATGCATAACCAGGACTTGTGATCTTCACCAACTGCTGATACGAACATCCACCTCCTGCTCTCATGGCTTCACGTGACCCTGATCGGCGGTGGTGGGGTTAAGCAGGTGCTACGCCTTGCCCAAGGGTGACCTGCAGGCTGGCGGAGGGAAGGAACGCCTTAAGTAAATAGGTTTCTTTCGAATATCTGAGGTAAGTGGGAGGTGCATAGTATAGAACACGGACTGCTGTATAAATCAGTGGGTTAAATGACATAAGTTTCAAATCCTGAAAACACAAGTCAGTCTGTGTAATTGTTTCTCAGCTTAAAATGTAGGAAGAAATGAGGTTTATTTTCGAGAACCAACTAGACATCTTCCATCGCCGTAAAGAAGTACAGCACAGAAACAGGCCCTTCGGCCCACCTAGTCTTTGCCGAGCCATTTAAACTACCTTCTCCCATCAACCTTCACCAGGGACCATCGCCCTCCGTATCCCTCCCATCCACGTACCTATCCGAACTTGCTTAAATGTTGAAATCAAAATTGCATGCACCGTTTGTGCTGGCAGTTTGTTCCACACCCTCCCAGCCCTCTAAATGAAGGTGGTTCCCATGGGTGGAATGCGATGTTCCTCTATGGTTCCCATAGATTAAGGTTCCCCTTAAACTATTCACCTTTAACCTATGACCTCTAGTTGTAGTCCCAGCCAACCTCAGTGGAAAAAGTCTGCTTGCGTTTACCCCATCTATACCCCTCAATTTTGTACACCACTATCAGATCTTCTCTCATCTTCTACATTTTAAGGAATAAAGTCCTAACCTATTCAATCATCCCTTATAACTCAGGTCCTCAACATCCTTGGAAATTTTCTCAATCTTATTTGCATCTTTAGGTAGGTGACCAAAACAGCACACAATACCCCAAATTAGGTCTCACCGATGTCTTATACAACTTCAACATAACATCCCAGAGGTGTCATGTCTGACGTGTTCCTGTTCTGATTGGGTTTGATGTGGTTATTTGACTCCAGTTGGTGACTCGTGTTTACTTTTAACAGGTTCACCACATCAATGCAAACTATTTCCTTGATGTCACTTCTATGAAGCAGGATGAGATGGACAAAGGCCTCTTCCTCTCTTCACGATTCGAGGACCCTTCCACGGCAGCTTATGTGCAATTTCTGAAGGAAGGACTGGAAAAGGCCAAGCAGTTTGTACCGTCCTAACCAAGAGGAACACGTCAGAAATGTGGTTCAGACTGACCGCACTGCTCCCTCCCTACAGGCCTTGATGCACAGTCTGCACTGATAATTTACCCAGGGAACCAGGTCGTGTGGGCTTCAGACATTTGAGAAAATGGACGACGTGTGTTGCTGAAGTGTGTGTGCGTGAGTGAGCAGAGGCATGGAAATGTTGGGATGTTCCCTGCTGCATCGGGTGATGAATCGATCATTTGTGTGTGGAAATGTTGCTGGAAGCTAGGAGGACTGTTGGTGAGAAACCAAATGATTTTTAGATGCTGAATGTAAAACTCTCCCTGTCCCAGTATTAGTCATCAAAAAAAAATGAATATCCCGTTTCAACACTTAGGGTTACTTCAGGAACATTATTTCCACTTTGTTTTCTGCTTACAATCAGGTGAATACTGGCAGACCCCAGAGTCTAGTGAGACACTAGATTAGATTATGAGGACACGCAGTCCTTTTTTATTGTCATTGACTGAGTTTCAAACTTGCAATACAATAACCTTAAATGTCTCATTCCTTGCTTTCACTTCCTGCGGCGCTGGTGATGGCCAGTTGCTGAAGCAGTTCTGGGGGGAGGAACTCATAGCCCCTTCCCATTCCCTCCTGTGAAACACTTCCATACTCATAGGATCTCACGGTTAGCTGCATCTTTGACTGATCGAGCTTGAATCTTCCCATCCGTCATCCCCGTAGCCATAAATATGATTGGTGGCCCGGCTGAATTTCTGGTCGTTATCTTGTCTCATTTCCTGTTTGAAGAAATTGTGCTCTTCCACATGCAAAAATTTAACCCAGTATGTTGTATCTTCTAGCATGTTAGCAAGAGGAGGGGAGGGAAAGACAGAGAACAAAACACATGGTGTCAAATGATCAATTTCCTTGAGACTTTCTAACCCAGGACCACTATTTTTTTTTTAAATAAGTGCTAAGATTCAGTTAAGTATGAATTGATGCAGAAACAGAATTCAGGCTTGGCTGTGGATACTTTGCTCATGGATTATTCAGAATGATAAGTTCCTCCAGGTTACTTTGTACCATTCTGGTAATGCCGTAATAATGAAGTCATTATCCAGTCAGGTTCAGGTTCGACATCAGACTGCATGCTGGGATAGGAGAACAAGAGTTGGAGTGCTTTGGGAACAGATGATCCAAAGTTCTTCATATCTGTCCCAAAATGGTATTTTTGACAGAAATCTTAACTGATTTAAGTAAATCTATACTAAGTGCTTCCACCACTGCCCTAAAGACTGCTGTGACCACATTAACACTTTTGTCTGTTAACAAGGGATCCCGGCTCACATTACAGGATGTTTAGAGTCAAAGAAAAGTACAGCACCGAAACAGGCCACCTAGTCCGTACTGAAACGGCCCACTCCCATCCGACCTACACTGGAACCATAGCACTCCACACCCCTCCCATCCATATACCTATCCAAACTCCTCTTTAAGTGTTGAAATTGAGCTCAACGTGCACAACTTGCACTAGCAGCTCATTCCACTCACAGTCCCGAGTGAAGTTCCCCCTCATGTTCTTATTAAAGTTGTCACCTTTCACCCTTAACCCATGGCCTCTGGTTGTAGTCCCACCCAACTTCAGTGGAAAATGCCTGCTTGCATTTGCCCTATCTGTACCCCTCAATTTTGTATACTTCTATCAAATCTCCTCTCAATCTTCAACTCAGGACAGACATCCATTCACCTGTCCTAATCCATCAGCATATACTAAATGGGATTTTATCCAAGGGATTGGGTCTTCAATGATGAACGTCAACTGGTTTCATAAAATCCAGGTACGCCCACTGCCGGTGTGGGTGGGTGTATGAAAGGCAAAGGCATACCACCATCCTACTTGGACAAGTAGGAAAGAGCAGCCAGGTCTACTTGCAACCAGAACAGACAGTGAACAAGGTAAATGGAACTGTGCCTCAAGGTTTTCTGCAGGCTGACCCATGTAATTTAAAGGCTGTTACCTGGCCAACTATTACTGTACCTATGCAAAGATTGCTTCTCTTTCAAACTATTTTATCAAGTCTACAAAATATTTATAGTCAGAAGTAGATAGGTTTGACATTTTGAAATTTGACCTCATTTTATACATTTACAGATGGTGTTATTTTGTATGCTGGTGATAAGGGTATCAAGGAAGTGGCAGTGGGGAGAATCTAGATCTGGTCATCTAGAAGCCAAGGTCAAGAATGGCAGAGGGTTGTTGTCCTTTTCTCAGGAGCCGCATTTATGAAGGCTCTTCCCCAAAGCCTGTGAAAGGATTGGGTTGAGCCTGATGCCCAGCGAGCTGCTCTCGAGAGGGAACAGCCTCATGCCATCCCTTGCAAAAGAAATTTAAAAAAAGACAAGAATCCTGTTCAAGGCCTTTTAGGAAAAAAAGCAAGAGCTGCCAAATGCTACAGCAGCTAAAAAGTTACAACAAAAAGTTACAATAGATTAGCCTAGGGAGGCTCAATTTGAATTTAATGCAAAATTTAGATTTATTTATCATATGCAAGTCAAAACAAACTCATTACTGCTGCCTCCTTTTGGGATTTTATCTCACTGGGCAAGGACAGTACATCCTCAGCTACATAACTGCAATCCATTGTGCCTAAGCTACTTGCTTTTAACTGGTACGCAACTCCATCTCAACACAATGTTTCAAGCAATTCTAACCACAGATATAACATCATTTACACTAAAATGATGAGTATTTGTCTCCTTTGAACTGCAATGAATGGTTTAGATTTACACTCAGCCACTTTATTGGGTACATCTGCTTGCTTTTGCAAATATCTAATCAGCCAATCACATGACAGCTGCTCAGTGCATAAAAGCATGTAGACATGGTCAAGAAGTCCAGTTGTTCAGACCAAACATCAGAATGGGGAAGAAATGTGATCCAAGTGACTCTCACCATGGAATGATGGTTGATGCCAGATGGGGGTGGTTTATGTATCTCAGAAACAGCTGATCTCCTGGGATTTTCAGGCACAGTCTTAGAGCAGGGGTTACCAACTTTACATCATGGACCCCTATATTTAACTGAGGAGTCAGTGAACCCCAGATTGGGAATCCCTGCTCTAGAGAATGGTGTTTGGGGGGAGAACAACATCTAGTGAGCAGCATTTCTGTGGTCTTAAACACCTTGTTAACGAGAGAGGTCAGTGAAGAATGGCCAGACTGGATCAAGCCGACAGTGACCCAGATGACCATGTAATACAACAAGGGTGTGCATGAGAGCATCTCTGAATGCACAACACGAACCTTGAAGCAGATGGGCCACGGGCAGAAGACCATTTCAGATTCCACTCCTGTACCCAATGAAGTGGCCACTGAGTAGGTCAACAGCTCAATAAGATTTATACAGCAACTATTTCTGCCGTTGAGGATGTACTGGTCTTAAATACCAAGTTATCAATCTCATGGACAGATGATAGTTACGTCACATAGCAAACATTTTCATTTGAAAATTGTACTTTTGGGATTGTGAGTTATTATTTCAGTAAAGCAAGTTTAAAATAATGGCAATGGACTCAGGTGGTTAAAAAGGAAAGGTTCTTCACAGCTTGGATAGCACACGTGTACATGTGGCTTTGGTACTTAATGCTTGAAGTTTATTTTTGTAGTGACTGCAGTTCCCAACATTAAATCACCTATACCTCTTCGATCCAATGCAGTGATGTATGATCACAAGGTCTTTATTATGAACTTACAGATACACATTTGACAATTCTCACATTAGTCTTCGGTAACAACAGGAGATTAAGGCCATGTAATCAACATGGAATACCTCTCCTGTAACAAAAATATACACAGTGATCAACTAGTGGCAAAGTGCAAGTCAGTAACCTTCCTCATCCCCATGCTTTGCTTGGATATTATATCAGTACTATGAATGGATTCACATATTGCAGAAGCACACTGATGCTTCATTTAAAACTACATCCAGTTTCATTTTGGCAGTGCAAACCCATCTTTCTAGATAAAGTGGGTAAATTGCATCAGGGTCTCCTGAGCTACTAGAGACAAGGTATCCACCTGCTCACGTACCAGGAGTTAACTTGTCCCTTCTTTACTAAAGAAATGCCCAGCTGCAGACAATAAAGCAGTCTGTTTAAAGTGGGAACGGCAGGTCCTGTTCCTTAAAACTATCAGTGCACAAATTGGAAAATGGGCCTTGTGCCATTTCCTGCAACATCTCCCCCCCCCCCACCCCCATCCCCAGGTGCTTCATGCATCAGTAGTCATCAGCCGGTAGACTGAGGAGGTTCCTGCACAGCTAGCGAAATGTCCACACTTCAAGATCCTGCACCATGAAATCTTCGGTTTTCGACAGAATGGAGTTGTTGAATGTTGTACAAGGTTTGCTCCTTCCATGATTGAGATCTTCATCCAACCACAAACCAAAATGTCCACTTAACGGAAGGAAAACATTACATTTGTTACCAAAAACACAAAAGAGTTTCTCAGTCAATTTGGATTGGAAATACTAAAAAAGAGAAAATATTGGCTCAGTTTGACCTGCCAGACATCTTCCTGGTCTGCATTTACAACTTTTATATTCTTCAGTTAATATTCTCACTAACTCAATGATCAGATATCCCCATTTACAGTTTTACCCTTTCAGACACATCTTTCCTCCCCACCCTTTCCGAAGGTTAAATGAGCTTTAAGTTCTGACAAGGACCTTGGACTGTTTCTCTCCCCACAGATGCCGCCTGGTCTGTTGAGCATTCCCATCGTTTTCTGTTTTTTAAAAAAATATATATTTCTTTAAACATTTTACTCCATTGATGCAGGTGAGCTCTTGTTTCAGAACTAAAAGTATAGACTGATTACACATTGTTGCCAGGATGAACTTACTGTTCATTGTGCCACTGGCATTTAGGGCAACAGTGAAGTCCTCCATCTGCCTGTCCTCGGCCGCACACAGATGTAGGAGGACTCTTCATTGTTGTTTCTGCAGCAGTTTTGTTTGACCAGTCAGGGTTGTTAGCCCCGAGTTGAACCCCTAAACCCAGAGGACCGGTCTTAGTCTAGCCTCCACCCTTTGACCTGTTTGGCAAGAGCCAAAGCACAAGGTGCTGCCTCTAGCTGGCAAGACTGCTGCATTTCAGAGGGATTATGCATTCTGCACATTCAAAAAGGCTGAAGGATTTTATGCCTTATAGTTGCTGATCGACTGGAATCTGAAGGGGGGAGGCAAACATCTGAATGGAATGTGGGCTTTAGACTACATTCTCTCCTCCTTTGCCTACTCCGCAAAGTGCGTCTTTCAAGCAATGCCCTGAAAAGAACTTGGAGAGGATGGTTTGTGGTAGGACACAGACAGTCTAGAGCAGGGGTTCCCAAACTTCCACCCCCCCCAAAAGATTCAAGTACATTATTTAAATTATTATGTAATATACAACCCTAAGATTCATACTCCCCCCCACCCCCCGTCACAAAACAAAGAAAACCATGGAACCTGTACAAGAAAACAAACACCTAATGTGCAAAAAAAATACAAAACACAAAAATCGAAAGACTCCAGACATTCATTTCTGCTCAGTGCAATTCACCCAAAACAGCAAAAACATGACCAGAAACACGTATGGCCCCCCTACCTTTAAATGAGGGGTCTGTGGACCCCAGGTTGGGAACCCCATTCTAGAGGCAAACTTATTCCCGTACCAGACTGAAGTTTAAAGGCGTATCATTCAAATTAAAGGTAGCAATAAATACACTTAAATTAATGCAGCAGTATATCCCAAATAATTAGACAGTGACAAATACCCAACAGGTCAGGCAGCATCTGTGGAGAATGTAACAGTTAACATTTCAAAGTCACTGATCTTTCATTAGATCTCCACCGATGCTGCCTGACCTACACCGAGATTATCTGTATAAAAATGGAAAATATCAACTTTCTTTTCCCGAAACTGGCCAAATGCAGACACTGCCCTTTTAAAAAGATTTTCCCAGTTAGATACAATCCTCCAAGAGGACCACAGCCTTGTCTTGGTTTTGACATTTGTGTGCCTCAGTAACCTGGAGAACCAAGTGGACTGGAGTCAGGGCTTAATGGTTTGTCTCTTGGTAGGGTCACTCACGCCAAACAGGTCAAAGGGTAGAGGACAGACTAAGAGTGGTCCACCGGTCCTCCAGGTTTGGCGGCTCAGCTTAGGGACAACAGTGACTGGTAAAACAAAACTTATGAAAACAAATGTAGAATCCTTCTGCATCTGAGTGTGACGGTATTCCTGAGTCTCCACCTGGGACTTGCATGATTGACAGTAGTGAAAACTAGATGAAGCTACTGACATGATCAAGGAAACACCAAACACAGTCAGAGGACCTTCAAAGCTGCCCTAAATGCAATTGGGATAACAGGCAGCAAGTGTAATAGTTGGTTAATGGTTTCAAAGGTATCTGGTGTCCTGAACAGGCAATGCTGGGGACTGAAAGCCTTCCTCCAGTTGCAGGTATGCAACTTAAGCACCTCCCCACCATCAAAAACAGCGGAAATCATTTTCCAGAGAAAAATACCTGCCACCTCCTAATGCCAGTGAGTCCAAGCTTCCTTTTATGAAGAAAGAATTCTCTCCAGTCCACTGGAAAACCTGGAAGACAAATGTTTCAGAAGCAGCTAGTTCTTTCGTGAAAGGAAAAAAAAACTTCCATCAGGACATTACACAAAATGCTGGAGGAACTCAGCAGGCCAGGCAGCATCTATGGAAAAGGGTACAGTCAGTTTCAGGCCAAGACCCTTCATCAGGATACAATCACATCACAGCCAATGAAACTTTTGAAATGTGGTCACTACTTAGCTAGCAAAATAACTTCTCTTTGCCAGTTATTAAATCTATGTTTGCTTGATATTGATCTTTTAAAAAAAAGACCCGTTTATTTTATGCCTCTCAACTAAATCTCCCACTCAATCTCCTTTAACTCCACCATGGATAGTCCCAAACCCAGATGTTAAAGGAGGGGGAGATTTAGTTGAGAGGTATAAAAACCTAGATCTATAAAAGCACCAACAGAAGCTCTGAAGACCTCATTCCTGGGAAGGGAAGAATCTTCAGTCTCCTTCATCAGGGCTGGAATTAGATCAGTCTCCCCTCAGTTTTAATTCCCCACTCCTGGAAACCTTTTAAAGACTCTGCACACTTATGCTACCATATCCTTCCTGTAATGCAGTGACTAGAACAGTACATCCTATTCATGTGGTGGTCTAGTTAATGTTTTACTAAGATAAGAATTACAGATGTCAGAATACTTCCAGCAGGTTTGTGTGTGTGTTTTTTTTTTAATTGAACAGTTCTAATACAACTGCATGTGTTCTGTATCTAAGCCAGAGAAAAGCATCCTCCATGCCTTCACAGTCACTTAATTATTTTCTTTACTTAGCGACAGAGCCAAGTAGGCCCTTCTGGCCTTTCAAGCCACACCAGCAACCCCACAACCCTGATCAACTCTAACCTAATCATGGGACAATTTGCAATGATCAATTCACCTATCCAGCAAGTCTTTGACCTGTAGGAGGAAACCAGGGCACTGGGGGGAAATCCCCATCTATTCCACTGGGAGGGCACACAGAGACTCCTTGCAGAACGGCGCCGGAACTGATCTCTGCACTCTGGAATGCCCCGAGCAGTAATAACATCACACTAACTGCTACCGTGGCACCCCAACCCATCCTGCCATCAGTGGCAACTTGTCAGCCGTGCACTCGGGGATTTCCTGCTGCTCCAGTCTGCTGGGTGTCGTCTTGGAGAAGAGAGACTGCAGATGCTAGGCAGTGGAGCAACAAGCAATTTAGAATCAGTCTGGATGAACTCAGTGGGCCAAGCAGGGAAGGAATGTTTTGGATTGAAATGCTGCATCACAAGTCCTGAAATCAAGGCTTTAACCTGGAACATCAATCTCCCCCTCACCCCATCATAGATGCTGCTCAACCCACCGACTTCCCCTAGGAGATTGTTCGCTGATTTAGTGCCTGGCCATGTTTGCCCTCCAATTGTATCATCTCCTTTTGCCCCTTCCATGTCCATCAAACTAGTCCCTCAATAGCTTCCAAGAGCCTAGAAACTTCCTCCCTCAGTCACACCGATTTTGACAAAAATGAACTTAAATATAACACATACAAATGCTGGAGGAACTCGGCAGGCCATGCAGCATCTACAGAAAAGAGTAAACAGTCTACATTCCAGACCAAAACTCTTCATCAGGACTGGAAAGGAAGAGAAGGATCTCGGCTCAAAATGTCGACTATTTATTCATTTCCATAGATGCTGCCTGACCTGCTGTTCCTCCAGCATTTTGTGTGTGTGTTGCTTTACATTCCCAGCATCTGCAGATTTTCTTGTGTCTGTGGAACAACTTAAATGTGGCCCCCATATGTAGATCAGATCATACATCACAAAGAGAGTTCAGTTTCGAGCCCAGTTGCAGTCTGGGCTCAATGCCAGACAGCCATCACGGATCTTTGAATTATAACCAGCAAGGAGTCAATAATGGAAAAAGAAATCCACATTATATTTGATCCAAATGTCTAGAACCTGACTTTGATGAACATACCTTAAAATCCAGGTTAAAAGTGTACAGAAATGTTTCTCCTGTCCCAAAGTAATGGTCACTTGGCCTTGGAGGATGTGAAGTCAAAGCACCAAACACCTGTAATTATAACAGCGTAGTTAGGCACTTATGTGCATCAAGTTCCTGGGAGTTCACATCAGAGAGGACCTCACCTGGTCCCTTAATGTCACCTCCCTGAACAAAGTGGTACAGCTGTACCTTCACTTCCCCAGGAGATTGAGGGAAGCAAGGTTTCCCCCCCAGCCCAATCTTAATTGAATTTTATAGGAGTGCCAGTGAGTGTCCTGACAAGCTGTCTCTCCACCTAGTATGGGAGCAGCCAAGCAATAGGCCGGAGATCCCACAAAGGATTGTGAAAACGGCTGAGGGGATCACAGGGGGCTCCCTACCATCATCAGGGACATTTATCTGCATACACAGGGCCCTTAGTATTATTAAGGATTACACCCATCCAGCCAGCATCCTCTGGCTTTCTACCATCAGGTGGGAGACTCCGATGCACAAAAACAAGAACATTCAGGATGGGAAACAGTTTCTTCCCTCAGGTCATTAGGCTTCTGAACTCCCTGCCACATCGCATTCACAGTGTCACCGGTTACTCTGTCCTACACTTTACAACATCTAATTTATGTACTTTCATTTGTTATGTGATTCATCTGTAGATTTTATCCTCACCTTCACAAGTTATTGTGTTATGTGTGTGATATGTACTACTGTGTTTTACGCCCTGGTTTGGAGAAACATTGCCTCGTTCAACTGTATACAAGCATGTAGTTAAATGACAAAATTTGACTAGACTTGATGCCAGAGGAAGGAGTTGTAACATCAATGTCTCTTACCTGGCCGCAGGTATCTTTTATAACCAGCAGTACTGGCGAGTCAGTGTTAGCTACTTTGCGGTACAAGGTCTTTAGGCTGAAGCCATGCAAGGACGTGCTGAATGCCAAAAGCCACGGATGGCCCACTGTGCTGGGTGGGAGATACTTGGAAATCTACAGATCAAGGGAGAATTAAAATTAAAGTTAATCTGAAACTCAAAAAAGACATTATTGGGACAAACATCACAGAACAGGTTGCTGGAACCTATTCACTTTCAGCTGCCATTAAATTGGTCATGGTCAAACTAACAGTTCCTTGGGAAGACCTGATTGAGGAGGCATTTGAATACAAGAAAGCCAGATACCAGGAGCTGGTAGAGCAGTACCAGAGACAGGGGTGGGCCCTATAGAGGTGGGATGTAGAGGTTTTGCTGGCTTCTCGCTGTGCAGAACCTACTTTCTCTTTGGCATTGCAGGTGCTGCAAAGGAAAGGGACATCAGGGCTGTCACAGAGGCTGTTGAGTGAGCCTCCAGATGGCTATGGATCAAGAGGTTGAATCATGGAGCAATGCTGTTGGGTCACAAGCCTGATCAACCTTGGCCGGGTTGTCTGGGCAAGAGTGTCTGATGTTGAAGGACCTATAACACCCGATGGCCCCAGGTTACATCACTGATCACATGTTCCAGCACATCCTAGGACATATCTCAGCATCAGAGTTTTTTGTAAGGAGCTTTCTATCATCTCCAGCTCACTACATTTATTCAGAGGAATTTCATAGCTCCAGAGAACCTTGCAGGTCTTTGGACCTTCCACAATTTTAGATAAGTATGAGTTGGTGGATTCTATCAGCAATTTCTGTCCATCACCTTCCTAGAACCTGAAGCAAGCAACAGGAACAGCTGATGTGCTCGCTTTCATTTTGGGAGGGCAGACATGAATCTTCAGATGGCAACCAGCAAGAATGAGATTTGTCAAATCGAGCCGCCAAGGAAATTCTTTCTAAAATATTGACAAACTGGGTTCAGAGGAGGTTCACGAGAATGATTTCAGGAATGAAACAGTTAACATATGAACAGGGGTTGAAGGCTCCAGGCCTGTACTCATTGGAATTTGGTCAAGTTGGGGGGGGGGGGGGGGAAGAAATTCTAATTGAAACCTTTTGAATTTTGAAAGGCCGCGATAGAGTGGATGTGGAGAGGACGCCTCCTTTGGTGGGGCAAGTCTAGGACCAGGGGCACAGTCTCAATAGAGGGGCTCCATTTAGAACAGATGAGAAGGAATTTCTTTAGCCTGGGAGTGGTGAATCTGTGGAAGTCATTGCCACAGGTGGCTATGGAGGCCAAATCATTGGGTATATTTAAGGAAGAGGTTGATAGGTTCTTTATTAGTCAGGGCATGAAGGGATACGGGCAGATGGCAGGAGCTTGAGGCTGAGAGGGAATATGAATCAGCCATGATGGAATGGTGCAGCAATATCAATGGGCCAAATGGCTTAACTCTGCTCCTATCTATAGGCATCCGTTAGTCTCATGAGACCATGGATTTGCACCTTGGAAAGTTTCCAGGGTGCAGGCCTGGGCAAGGTTGTATGGAAGACCAGCAGCTGCAAGTCTCCCCTCTCCACACCACCGATGTTGTCCAAGGGAAGGGCATTAGGACCCATACAGCTTGGCACCAGTGTCATCGCAGAGCAATGTGTGGTTAAGTGCCTTGCTCAAGGACACAACATGCTGCCTCAGCCAAGGCTCAAACTAGCGACCTTCAGATCACTAGACGAACGCCTTAACCACTTGGCCACGCACCAACACTATATAACTGCTCCTATATCCAATAAATAACAGGATACAGCAATGTTGGAACCATCTAAAGCAACACCACTATCCCACCCCTCCAACCCTTTTCCATGGCTCCTTTGACTTGTGCTAGTAAACCCCCAAGTTCACAATCATATTCCAAAAAATGAAAAATATTTACAAACAATGCTCTTATAACTTCAAGATTATTTCTGCCAGATTTCTCCTCCTCCCCAAAGTGCACTACTCACCTTGATAACTTAATGTGGAACTCTTTGACAGCAGTTAGCAAGTTTTTGATCTTTGGTCACAAGATACCAGAGCACAATTCTGTAATTTAAGAGTGGCTTCCCTTCTTAATTGAATCATACAAGCACTTTTAAGTCTGGCAGCGACTTTGGAAAGAGAAATTGAGTTAATGTTTCACACTGAACGCTCTTTTAATTCTGTTACTCTTTCCACAGGTGCTACTTGACCCAAGAGTTTGAAGCACTTCTTTTTGATTTCATTGCAGTGTCAGCAGTTTGGTTTTCAGGTTGAGGGCACAGTGCGAGCCTCTGGTGGTGGGGTGTAGAGGTTTTGCTGGCTGCCTGCCTGCTGTGCAGAATCTACTCTCTGCCTGGCATTACGGGAGCTGCAAAGAAGAGCTATCAGGATTGTCATAGAGGCCGCTGAGCAAGCCTCCAGGTGGCTATGGATCAGGTGGTGTGGCCCATGGACCGATGCTGCTAGGACACATTGGTTGAATCAGGCCCTGGCTGAGAGTGTCTGATGTTGAAAGCCCGATGACCCCAGGTTACATCACTGATGATGCCCATCCTAGGATGTATCTCAGGATCATGAATTCCTTCAGCAAATTTAACTACTTATCTTGACATTGCTCTGCCTGGGGAAGAAAGGAATATCAGGGCAAGGTGTTCAACGTGAGATAAAGCAGAGGGGAAGCTCACTCAATGGCCCATGGCCCATTTCTACAATGCAACTTAGACCAAGTCATACAGTATGGCTTTCACTTGCAATTTTCATTTTTCAATTTGTTAATTTCTTAAATTCTGAAGTCCTATTTCACTCCTCAATGATGCTGTTGATGTTTCCAACATTTTATGATATGCTGTTTCCTTGTTTAAACAGTGCACTCTTAGAGAGATGGACAAGATCCAGCAAAAGAACAAGAACATTAGAAATAGGGGCAGGAGTCGGCCATCTGGCCCGGCGAGCCTGCTCCGCCATTCAATAAGATCATGGGTGATCTGGCCATGGACTCACCTCCACCTACCTACCTTTTCCTCATAACCCTCAATTCCCCTACTATCCAAAAATCTACCCAACCTTGTCTTAAATATATTTACTGAGGTGGCTGCCACTGCTTCATTGGGCAGAGAATTCCACACAGTACTGTGTCATACCTTCTCAACGTGGAAAGATTCCATTAAGCTGCTTTTCCCCTGAAGGACAGGTGCCATGTTTCCAAAGTCTGGATCAAAAATATCTTTCAAGTGCTTCAAATGGTCATCTTCCTCCGTTATAATCTAAAAAAAAAAGCACGAATTTCAAGTGAATAGCTATTTACGTTTAGAACGTTCAGACTACCACACTTCCAGAGCGCTGCTGGAGAAATATTGATTATTGGAACCCAGAGAGACTTAGTTACAACTCTGTGGCTGCATTTACAACACAAGTATGACAATACTGAATTACTTAGTCCATAGATATTGTTACACCACATGTTCAGTGTAATTTCTTAATATTCACAGACCTAAAAGAGTCCATTCAGATGAAGCAGTATTTCACTTGCACTTTTCCAATTTAGTCTGTTATATTTAGTGCTCTCAATGTGGTCTCTACCCAGCCTAGTTTGACAACCCCATTGTAGAGCACTGCTATTGAGTCTACAAGGCACCCTGAGCTTCTAGTTACCTGTCACTTTAACACTCAACCCAACTCACTTCTACACAGACTCTGCCTTCAGCTTCCGACATTGTCCCAACAATGGCCAATGTAAGCTCAAGGAACAGCACTTCAGTCTTTATCGGGATAAATGAATTCCTGAGACAAGAGACTAAATTATATCCCCTCACCAACCTCCATTTTGCCAGAGAGATTGTTGTATGTTCCTGTTTTAAATTATTTGTTTCCTCTGTCTTGGGAAATTTTACTTTAAAAATTGTCAATGATAGTTTTTGGGATCTGCACCCACCTTAGGCATTCCTGTTCTCTATACGATCACCACTACAACCTATAACAGGCATTGCTTTCCCATTTTTCCAGGGCTTACAAAAAAGGCCTTGCCCTGAAACAAACTATTTCTCTCACCATTGACCCATTTATTGGGATACAGTACGGAATAGGCCTCTTCCGACCCTTTGAATTGCACTGCCCAGCAACTCTCGACTTAACCCTAGCCTGATCATGGGACAATTTACAATGACCAATTAACCTACCAAGTGATACATCTTTGGACTGTGGGAGGAAACCAGAGCACCTGGAGGAAACCCACATGGTCATACAAAGAATCAACAAACTCCTTACAAGCAACGGTGGGTATTGAACCTGGGTCTCCTGTCCTGTAAAACCTTGCCATTTCTACTTTAAGAATTTTTAAGCAGCATTTTCTATTTGTTTTGTTTGAAATTAGTTGATGAGAAATTCCATACACTTGCAGATTATGGACAGCGTTACTTTTCTGTGGTGAGATTTCTGGATCCAAGTGAATGCCTGCACATTAAGTCATAGTTCCCAAATACAACAGGTCAGAAATAGAGTCACAGAACACTACAGCACAGAAATGGGCCCTTTGAACCATCTAGTCTGTGCCAGACTTATTCTGCCTCGTCTCATTGACCTGCACCTGGACCATAGCCTTCCCCACTCCTCCAAACCTAAAGTTTGGATATACCTATCCAAGCTTCTTAAATAATCCAATTGAATCTCCATTCAGCACTTCCCTTTCTCACACCACACCGAGCAAAGAAATTCTCCCTCAGGTTGCCCTCAAGTATTTCACCTTTCACCCAATCTCAATAGAAAAAGCGTGCTTGCATTCACTCCATCTACATATCCCAATCTCTGTCAAATGCATACCTCATTCTCCTCTGCTTCAGAGAATAAAGTCCTAACCTTTTCGAAAGCCATCACTAGATATTCTGCATGTGCTGTTAATCCAGAGTAACATAGGAGGTCAGGCAGCACCTATGGAAAGAAATAGGGAGTCAACTGTTTCAGACCGAGACCCTTCAGGACACATGAAGGGCCTTGGTCCAAAACGCCAACTCTTTATTCCTTTCCATAGATGCTGCCTAAACCTTCTGAGTTCCTTCAGCAGTTTGTCTGGGCTAGCCTATTCAACCTTTCTAGGATTGAAAGGCTTGTCATATGAGGAGCATTTGATAGCTCTGGACCTGTACTCACTGGAATTCAGAAGGCAGGGTAGGGTAGAATCTCATTGAAAATTGAAAGCCCTCAGAGTGGATATGGAGAGGATGTTTCCTGTGGTGGGGAAGTCCAAGACCAGACGGCACAGCCTCAGAATAGAGGGACATCCCTTCAGAATGGAGATGAGGAAGGATTTCTTTAGCCAGAGAGTGCTGAATCTGTGGAGGCCAAGTCAAATGGAAGGCAGAGGTTGATAGATTCTTGATTAGTCAGGGTGTGAAGGGATACAGGGAGAAGGCAGGAGATTGGGCTGAGAAGCTATGAAGAAATGGCGGAGCAGACTTGATGGGCCAAAAGGCCTAATTCTGCTTCTATATCTCACGGTCTTTCCTTACAACTCAGATCCTCAAGTCAAACCTTATTGATAGATGGATTCCACACCCCCCACGTTCTTGATACTTATTGCTTATTTATTATGTGTGTTTGCACAGATTGTCATCTTTTGCACATTTGCTGCTTGTCCATCCTGTTGAGTGTGAACTTTCATTGATTCTATGGTGCTTCTTGTATTTATTGTGAAAGCCTCAGGGTTGTATACGGTGACACATGTACTTTGATAATACATTTACTTTGAACTCATTAGCTGAATGGCCATGCATTTTATTTTCAAGCAAGTTGTTCCCACATAGCAAAGTTCCAAGTAAATTTATTATCAAAGCACATACATAGCACCATTTACAGCCCCATGATCCATTTTCTTGTGGGCATACTCAAGAAATCTATAAAAGAATAACCATAATGGAATCAATGAAAGGCCACACTCCCCAACTTGGGCATTCAACCAGTGTGCAAAAGACAACATGCTGTACAAATATTAAAAAGAAAGAAACAAGCAATAAATATCAAGAACATGAGATAGAGTCTTTGAAAATGAGTCCATAGGTTGTGGGAACATCTCTATGATGGGGAACCTGTCACCTGTTTTGCACTGTTGGAGAGCTGCGTTCAACTTGGCATCACTTCCCCATCTCAAGCACTCCTTAAAAAGTCACTTTCTGATGTTAATTCATCAGATTTTCTGAACATTCCAACACATGAACCTCACGTTCAGGTGGATGCCACAGGGGACTCGTACTTTAGCAAATTTATTCCTTCAGGAACTTCATTGACAGACCTTCACTAATCATTACCGGCAATTTAGGCAAAAGGTCTCCAGCAGGCTTGCCCAGAGCTCTTGCCAGTGGAGTACAACTAAAGTCAGACAGTGCAACCAAATTACTACTTGGCAAAAATCCAAAATATTTACTGCTTTCAACTCAAATAGCAGGTGATTTGATTAAAGTCTGGAAGAGGACAGGTTGTTTTCTTGCCCTATTTTAAGTAACCCCTGCACAATAATTTACATTTTGAACCCATTGCCTTTGTTAAAAGCAATAGGAAAGGCCAGGTCATGCTCTGTTCTTGCTGCTTCCATCAGGAAGGTGGTACAGGAGCCTCTGGACTCTCACCACCAGGTTCAGGAGCAGTTATTACCCCCCAGCCATCAGTTTCATGCACCAAGGGGATAATTTCACTGCCCCCCCCCCCCATCACTGAAGCGTTCCAACAACCTCTGGACTCACTTTCAAGGACTCTTCATCTCAAGTTCTCAATATTTATTATTTCTTTTTGTATTTGTGTAGTTTGTCGTCTCTTTTACACTGGTTAAACACCCTAAGTAGGTGTGGTCTTTCATTGATTCTATTATGAAATTATTGAGTGTGCCCACAAAAAAATGAACCCAGGGTTGTATATGGTGACATACATGCACTTTGATAGTAAATATATTTGAACTTTGCAAATTACCAGAGACCTGCACATAGGAAGTGATAATTCAATCACAGACTTCCAATACCAAAGGCATATTTTAATGTGTCTGCTTATCCCAGTACTTCAATGTTAGTTGGTAGTCAGCTGTGCAACACTCTTACATCACTTGTGCGAAGATTGGATATTTACTGCAGTTCTGGCATTGAGGTAAAACACGGGACAGTGCTCACTCTGGTATATTGATCCGTTGCAGAGCTGGGCTGAGGAGTGGTAGTTCAGCCACAAGGTGATGTTGCAGCTCTGGTTAGACCACACTTGGAATATTGTGCTCATTTCTGGTTGCCTCATTATCTAAAGCCTCTGGGATGTGGAAGCTTCAGAGAGGCTGCAGAGGAGATTTATCTGGAGGCTGTCTGGATTGGGGAGCATGTCTTAGGAGGTTAGTCTGAGTGAGCTAGGGCTTTTCTCTTTGGAGTGATGGAGATTGAGAGGTAACTTTTAAAAAAAATGAGGTGTACAAGAGACATCAATTGGACATCGAAACATTTCTCTCTCCCCCAGCCCCCCCCCCCCACAGGGTGGAAATGGCTAATACCAGGGGCATAACTTTAATATGACTGGAGGAAGGAAGTATAGTGGGGGGGGGGGATGTAGTTTCTTTAAAAAGTGGAGGAAGATACATACAACACATTTAAGAAACTCTAAGATAGGTACCTGGATGATAGAGAAATGGAGGACTATGCGCCAGGGAAGGGTTAGATTGATCTCAGAGTAGGTTAAAAGGTTGGCCCAACAATGTGGGCCAAATGGCCTGAACGTTGTGCTGTAACACTATGTTCCATTATCCCTGAGGTTTTCCCACATTCCGGACAGTCACATCAGTAATAGCGGCTGCACTTTGCTGTAGCTGGTACTTAAATTACAACTCAGACCTTTTGTACCTCAAGCTTTCACAGTCAATTTAAAATTGGAGGCTTCAGGAGAATGAGAATAATATTTAAAACTGACAACACACCATGATATTTTCACTAACTAGAACACCTCAGATGTCAACTGTATGTGCATGAGAAAGTACATGAACTTTGACCCCTAACCAAAAGCTGAGAGAGTTACACTCTGGCCACTTTATTCAGCACACCTGCACATTAGTGCAAATATCTAATCAGCCAATCATGTGGAAGCAACTCCATGCATAAAAGCATGCAGACATGGTCACGAGGTTCATTTGTTCAGGCTGGGGATTCCCCATCAGAATGGGAAGAAATGTGATCTAAGTGACTTTGACTATGGAGTGATTGTTGGTGCCACACAGGGTGGTTTGAGTATCTCAGTGACTGCTGTTCTCTGGGGATTTTTTATGCACAGTCTCTGGTGTTTACAGAGAATGATGCAAAAAAAAAACACACACAAATCTGGTGAGTGGCAGTTCTGTGGGCGAAAATGCCTCATTAATGAGAGTTCAGAGGAGAATGGCCAGACTGGTTCAAGCTCTACAGGAAGACAGCAGTATCTTAAATAACCACACGTCACAACAGCAGAAGAGCATCTCTGAAATGCACAACATGTCAAACCCTGAAGTGGATGGGCTACAGCAGTAGGACCTCGATCAGAGGACACAGCCTCAGAATAGAGTCGTCAGTTTAGAACAGATGAGGAATCTCTTTAGCCAAAGGGTGGCAAATCTGTGCAATTCATTGCTATGGATGGCTGTGGAGGCCAAGTCATTGAATATATCTAAAGAGTGTTGTGCATTTAATATTTCATATATGTTTTTTTAAGTTAAAAAATACACGTGGACTAAGATGTTAACTGTCCTGTGCTATCACCAGCGGGATCATCAGTTGATCTGCCACCCGTCTTCAGGAGTTTCGGCCCGCTTATGATCAAGACTCCCTCGAGGTGGTGGGCCAGCAGTGCTAAAGCACCACCTCCCACTGGTGAGCTTAAAAACTTAGCGTCTGCCTCTATCAGAGTTGTTGGTCACTTCCATCCAACAGATAGTCTGCTCTTCAGAGGGGACACACACACTATTTAAGTCTTGTTCAAACAATTCATTGCAGGTTATATGTAAAAATACATGATTTGCATGATCACAATGCTACCATGCAGTATGTGCACACACTTCACTTAAAGTAAACATGAAGTTAGACCCACATTTCAGACTCCCATGTCTTTCTTTGAATTAGCTTAATGTTTTGAAGTTACAAAACATTAGAGGTTGCTCGGTTCTTGATTAGTCAGGGCATCAAAGGTTATGGAGAGAAAGCAGGAGAATAGGGTTGAAGCAGATAATAAATCAGCCATGATGGAATGGTGGAGCAGACTCGATTGGGCAAGTGACCCAAATCTGCTCCTATGCCTTGTGGTTTAACATATTTTGAGACTGAATAAATAGGCAATTTCACACACACAAAATGCTGGAGGAACTCAGCAGGCCAGGCAGCATCTATGGAAAAAAATTATCAACGTTTCAAGCTGAAATGTCAACTGTACTTCCCCCCCCACCCCCCAACAAATAGATGCTGCCTGGCCATTTTGTATGTGTCGCTTGGATTTCCAGCATCTTCATATTTGTATATCCAGCATCTCTGTTTGTAAATAGGCAGCATGATTAGATTAATCAGAACAGGAACACAGAACTGGTGTGTGAAAGTAGTTAGGCATTCTAGTTGGCAGAGAAGAAACTGCCTCACAAGCCAGATTCAAAATGAAATTTAATAGTTTGCCAATCGATCCAACATTTGGTTCATTTTACCATAGCTAATGTCATTATTTGACATGCATTTGTACACCTTACCCAAATGGTATATAATTGTCATGTGTACCAACACAGTGAAAGACTATTGTATGCCATCCATTATACAAATGACCTGAGGTAGTACAAGGCAACAGAATGTAGAGTAAAGGGTTAAAATTACAGAAAAAGTGCAGTGGACAGCAAGATGCAAGGGCATAAATGAGGTTGGTTGTGAGGTCAAGTGCCCATCTTATCATACCGAGTGGTTTTATAACAGAAGCTGTCTCGAGCCCAGCAGTACATGCTTTCAAGTCTTTTATCTACTGCCCTGTCAGGGTGGGGGAAGGAGGAGAGAATGTACAGGGCAAATTGTGTCTGATTCTGGTGTTCACAATTCAGCATCTTGCTGGTGCACTCTGGCCGGCAGTGAAAGTATTAACACTGTCTAGTGGATGGACATGAGATGATCTGTACCTATGATCCAGAGAAGACGATTTGACTCACCTCCCAATCATCAAACAGTCTATCGAAAAGCTTCTCATTCAAGGAGAATGGACACTTTACATCCAAGAGAACAAAGTCATCTGCATGAGTGTCTCCCATTCCTTCAAATAGATAAATATCAGGTCTCCACTGCTTCAGGTATTTGTGGAATTCAGACACCCTGAAATGACAGAACAGGAAGTGGAAGTTGGATACATTTTCTGTTGTAAAAGTTTTTAAAAATTAAAGTACATATGTCACCATATACTACTATGAGAATCATTTTCTTGCAGACATTCACAGTAGAATAGGGGTTCCCAACCTTTTATGCACCATGGACCAATACCATTAAGCAAGGAGTCCATGGATCCCAGGTTGGGAACCCTTGCCATAGAACAAAGAAATACAATAGAATCAATGAAGAACTACACATAAGCAAAGACTAACAAGCAAGCAAAGTGCAAAAGGTAACAAACTGTATAAATAAAGGCATAAGCAAACACAAATACTGAGAAAATAACTTGTAGAGCCCTTGAAAGTGAGTCCATAGGTTGTAGAATCAGTTCAGGTTTGAAGCGAGTGAAGTTATCCACACTGGTTCAGAGTTCCTGCAACTGGTGTTGTGGGACCCAAGACCGTACGAAGCAGAACAGAGCAGTACAGGCTCTGGCTCATGAAATTGCAACGACTAATACAAGCACAGTCTATGATCAATCCAAGCCTTCCCTCCTACATAACCCTCCATTACCCTTGCATCCATATGCCCATCCAAGAGTTTCCCAGATGTCCCTATTGTGTCAGCCTCTATCACCACTCCCGGTACCATTGGGAAAATGACGCTGGCTGTCCACTCACTCTACGCCTCTCAATGTCAGAGACTTCTATCAAGCAGCCTCACTCCCACCTTCATTCCAAAGAGAAAAGCTCCAGCTTACTCAACTCTCACCAGACATCCAGGGAGTATCCTGGTATCCCAGGGTGACAAGATGGAGGTACATCTCTACCAAAGGAGGTGCAAGGCACTCTTTCCCTCTGCTAGCCTGCAGGTCACCCTTGGGCAAGGGGTAGCACCTGCTTAGGCCCCTCATTCAGGGTCACTTGAAGCCATGGGAGCTGGTGGATGGTTGTATGAGCAGTTGGACCATATCACAAGTCCTGCTTATGCGATTACTGATGCCAGGCAGACAACCTCAGGAGAGTATTGATAATGGGGTACCACAAGGCTCAGTGCTGGGACCCCAGTTGTTTACAATATATATTAATGAGGGAATTAAATGCAGCATCTCCAAGTCTGCAGAAGACATGAAGCTGGGTGGCAGTGTTAGCTGTGAGGAACATAGAACATAGAAAATAGGTGCAGGAGTAGGCCATTCAGCCCTTCGAGCCTGCACCGCCATTTATTATGATCATGGCTGATCATCCAACTCAGAACCCTGCCCCAGCCTTCCCTCCATACCCCCTGATCCCCGTAGCCACAAGGGCCATATCTAACTCCCTCTTAAATATAGCCAATGAACTGGCCTCAACTGCTTCCTGTGGCAGAGAATTCCACAGATTCACCACTCTCTGCGTGAAGAAGTTTCTCCTAATCTCAGTCCTAAAAGGCTTCCCCTTTATCCTCAAACTGTGACCCCTTGTTCTGGACTTCCCCAACATCGGGAACAATCTTCCTGCATCTAGCCTGTCCAATCCCTTTAGGATTTTATACGTTTCAATCAGATCCCCCCTCAATCTTCTAAATTCCAACGAGTACAAACCCAGTTCATCCAGTCTTTCTTCATATGAAAGTCCTGCCATCCCAGGAATCAATCTGGTGAACCTTCTCTGCACTCCCTCTATGGCAAGGATGTCTTTCCTCAGATTAGGGGACCAAAACTGCACACAATACTCCAGGTGTGGTCTCACCAAGGCCTTGTACAACTGCAGCAGTACCTCCCTGCTCCTGTACTCGAATCCTCTCGCTGTAAATGCCAGCATACCATTCGCCTTTTTCACCGCCTGCTGTACCTGCATGCCCACTTTCAATGACTGGTGTATAATGACACCCAGGTCTCATTGCACCTCCCCTTTTCCTAATCAGCCACCATTCAGATAATAATCTGTTTTCCTATTTTTGCCACCAAAGTGCATAACTTCACATTTATCCACATTAAATTGCATCTGCCATGAATTTGCCCACTCACCCAACCTATCCAAGTCACTCTGCATCCTCCTCACAGCTAACACTGCCACCCAGCTTCGTGTCATCCACAAACTTGGAGATACTGCATTTAATGCCCTCATCCAAGTCATTAATATATATTGTAAACAACTGGGGTCCCAGCACTGAGCCTTGCGGTACCCCACTAGTCACCGCCTGCCATTCTGAAAAGGTCCCGTTTATTCCCACTCTTTGCTTCCTGTCTGCCAACCAATTCTCTATCCACATCAATACCTTACCCCCAATACCATGTGCTTTAAGTTTGCACACTAATCTCCTGTGTGGGACCTTGTCAAAAGCCTTTTGAAAATCCAAATATACCACATCCACCGGTTCTCCCCTATCCACTCTACTAGTTACATCCTCAAAAAATTCTATGAGATTCGTCAGACATGATTTTCCTTTCACAAATCCATGCTGACTTTGTCCGATGATTTCACCGCTTTCCAAATGTGCTGTTATCACATCTTTGATAACTGACTCCAGCAATTTCCCCACCACCGACGTTAGGCTAACCAGTCTATAATTCCCCGGTTTCTCTCTCCCTCCTTTTTTAAAAAGTGGGGTTACATTAGCCACCCTCCAATCCTCAGGAACTAGTCCAGAATCTAACGATGCTAAGAGGATGCAGGGTGACTTGGATAGGTTAGGTGAGTGGGCAAATTCATGGCAGATGCAATTTAATGTGGATAAATGTCAGGTTATCGATTTTGGTGGCAAAAAACAGGAAAACAGATTATCTGAATGGTGGCCGATTAGGAAAAGGGGAGGTGCCACGAGACCTGGGTGTCATTATACACCATTCTTTGAAAGTGGGCATGCAGGTACAGCAGGTGGTGAAAAAGGCAAATGGTATGTTGGCATTCATAGCAAGAGGATTGGAGTACCGGAGCAGGGAGGTACTACTGTAGTTGTACAAGGCCTTGGTGAGACCACACCTGGAGTATTGTGCGCAGTTTTGGTCCCCTAATCTGAGGAAAGACGTTCTTGCCATAGAGGGAGCGCAAAGAAGGTTCACCAGATTGATTCCTGGGATAGCAGTACTTTCATATGATGAAAGACTGGATTGACTAGGATTATACTCGTTGGAATTTAGAAGATTGAGGGGGGGGAATCTTATTGAAACGTATAAAATCCTAAGGGATTGGATAGGCTAGATGCAGGAAGATTGTTCCCGATGTTGGGGAAGTCCAGAACGAGAGGTCACAGTTTGAGGATAGAGGGGAAGCCTTTTAGGACCGAGATTAGGAAAAACTTCTTCACACAGAGTGGTGAATCTGTGGAATTCTCTGCCACAGGAAACAGTTGAGGCCAGTTCATTGGCTATATTTAAGAGGGAGTTAGATATGGCCCTTGTGGCTAAAGGGATTGGGGGTATGGAGGGAAGGCAGGTACAGGGTTCTGAGTTGGATGAATGGCGGTGTAGGTTCGAAGGGCCAAATGGCCTACTCCTGCACCTATTTTCTATGTTTCTATGTAATGCCTGGAGTCACCCATCTTGTAAAGTCACTGCTCAGAAGGCAGCAACGTCAAGCCACATCTGTAGAAAAAATTGCCAAGAACAATCATGCTCCTGGAAAGACGACGATCGCTCACATCATACAACACAGCACAACACAAACAAATGATCCAGGTAAATCTCCTCACCAAAGCTTCCTCATCTTTCCTATAATGTGACCACAACTGAACATCATCCTACAGTGTTATTTAAACAGCATTCTATAGAAGTGTAACATTCCCTCTGATTCTTGAACTGTCTCCTGACTAATGAAGGCCAGCACACCATATGCCTTCTTAACCCCCACCCCATTAACTAGCTCAGCAACTTTGAGGGATCAATGGACTTAGATCCCAAAATCCCTCCACTTCTCCACATTACCAGGAATCCTGGCATTCACCTTCTATTCCACCTTTCATTTTCCAACCGAGAAAGATCTCCAAACACACCCTACTCCTTCAGTGTCATCAAGAGGACATTGCCACAATGATCATGAGGAAATACTGCAGATGGATTGGGTACATGATAAGAAGAGACCAACTTCATAATCAAAACAGCACTTCAATGGACCCCTGAAGGACGGAGGAAATTCGGGAGACCAAGCACAACTTGGCTCCGTACTCTAGAGGCAGAAATGGGGACCCTGAACTACACCTGCGGCACTATAGGAAAGATGACCCAAGAACAGTCAGAAATGGAGGACCTTCATTACTGCCCCAGACACCAATGCATAACAGGCAATAACTGACTAATAGGCTTAAAGTTCAATCTTCCAAAGTGTAACACTTCACACTTCTCTCCGGACTGAACGCTTTTTGCCACTTCACCCAACTCTACATCCTGCTTATACACATCCCGTTGTAACCTACAGCAACCTTCTACACTATCTTCAACTCCAACCTTCAAGACAATTAATAATTTGTAATGAAAGTCTGCAAACTCTCTGCTGCATTTACAAAAGGGAAAGCAAAACAACTTTAGGTGGTTCGACAGTAAGAGGAGACCATATACAGAAAGTATTACATATTTAATCAAACATCAGACATTGCCAGGAGAGTCAAATGAGGGTAATAATAGCTTCCATTTAATTAAACATCAGACATTGTCAGGAGTGGTCAATTTCCTTAATAACTTCCATTTACATTGCTTGCAACAAAGGAGTTCACATTGTTATTGCAACAAGTCAATCAAATAAAATTCATCTCACGTCTAGACTTGCACAAAGTGCTTGGATTGAGTCCTTCCTGTAACCCTGAGTCAACAATTTATTCACTTCTTCCTAATGAGATACAAACTCAATTCACAGAACTTACGATATACTATACCAAGCAAATCTTTAAAGCCATGATACAACTGAATTAATGTAAGAATACTCCTTCCTAATTTTCTTAGAAACTGCTTGCTTGCTGGAAACTGAGCTACAAATAGAAGACTTGTGTCAATTTAATCACAATTAGGTTCAATATGTTGTGAAGTTTGTTGACTTTGAGGCAGCAGTACAATGCAATATATAATAGAGAAAAAACATGAATTTCAGTAAGTTTATATGCTTAGTTAAATTAAATTAGTGCAAAAATGGAAATAAAAAAGTAATGGAGGTAGTGTTCATGGGTTCAATATCCATTCAGAAATCTGATGGCAGAGGGAAAGAAGCTGTTCCTGAATCATTGAGTGTGTGTCTTCAAGCTTCTGTACCTCCTCCCTGATGGTAGCAATGAGAACAAGGCATGACCTGGGTGATGGGGGTCCTTAATGATGGACACCACCTTTCAGAGTAATGACTCCTTGAAGAGGTCCTGGATATTACAGAGGCTAGTGCCCATGATAGAGCTGAGTAAATTTACAACTTTCCGCAGTTCCTTTTGATTCTGTTCAGTAGCCCCACACCCCATACCAGAAGGTAATACAGACCGATGTAGATAAAAACCATTATTAGTACTATTAAAGTAATAATTATTAGCACTATTATTAGAACTTGCAACTCCACTTCAATTCACTTTGTATACATTCACATTCTAATAAAATACAACCAGAAATATTAACTAAAATGCTAATTTGTTCTTTCTTTGGATAGATCTATGCAGTGCTTACCAAACAGACTCTCCTCAGCCAAACCTCTCCAGTCTTGCAATTGAAGTAACCAGCAGAAGAGACTGGGCTTTGAAAGTAGGCTATGAACAGGGTTATAAATCTTTCACTGACTAATCAGATGCCTGTTCCAGTTAACAGAAAGATAACATAGGTAATCATTCACAGCCTCTGTTCTCAGTTTTAAGTCTTGCATACCAGCTGTTTAAACAATGCAGCAGGTAAGGTATTTAAAAGTCACTGCAATTTATATAAAAAGCATTGGACCACATCTTAAATCCTAAAAGCAGGTGTGTTGAAGATGAAAGATTCAACAAACAGAACAGGAAGCAAAACCACCCACTTATGCATATAACGAGCATGAGCAGTTAGCCAATCTACTTGGGGGATATGGGTGGGTCATGCAAATATGACAATGAGACTGATTTCCTTAAATTGAACAATTATTTTGCTTTTATACCATAAAAGAGCTAGGTATATCATCTGAGAGCTAACAGGCTGAATGCTTATGAGAAGTGCTTTTATAAGCATTCAAATCTTGTTAAAGCAATGTGAAGTATAAAGAAAATTAAATTTCATGCACAGTCCCTTTGCATTACAATCTGCAATAGGAGGGTTAATTCAGGAAAAACTGCCCATCCAGCTCCCAATTACTCCTTAAAAGTTTACACTACTGAATATATTGACCACAAGTGCTAGGTTTTTTTTGCAGTTTTACTTCAACTTCACTCGCCCCATCATTGAAATGTTCCCACAACCTATGGACTCACTTTCAAGGACTCTTCGTCTCATGTTCTCGATATTTATTGCTTATTTATTAATTGTTATTTTTATTTCTTTCTTTTCATACTTGTTATTTTCTGGCCCCATTTTAAGAAAATTTGGCACAATATTCTGCACTTTAAAAGCATTTCCTTTGTTAAAGGCATTAGGAAGAACCAGGACATGCTCTCTTCTTGCTGCTGTCGTCAAGAAGAAGGCACAGAAGTCTCAGGACTCGCACCACCAGGTTCAGGAACAGTTACTACCTCTCAACCATCAGGCTCTTGAACCAAAAGGGATAACTTCACTCAATTTCACTTGCTCTACCATTGAAATGTTCCCACAACCAAATGACTGGCATGCATTTGATGAGGAGAGCTGCCGATCTGCAATCATTCTGTGGCACCTCTGCATCAGCCTGGTGGTGACCGCGTCTTTGCTGTGGTCTCCGTCCCAATCCCTTGGGGCAGTGCAGATGTGGTGCATCGCTAACACCCCATTGGTGAGCACCTGTACCAGATGTGCTCTGCCCAGGGTCAGATTGCACCCCACTACTACTTTTTTACTACTTGATGACTACTTTTTTTTTCTAAATGTGTTCTTTCTTGTAAAAAGTGTGTTTAATTTATATTCACAAACACCAGCTGCACAAGGCCTTGACCCTGCCTTGTGCAGATGGATCTTGGACTTCCTGTCAGATCGCCGGCAGGTGGTAAGAGTGGGCTGTGCATGAAGTCCCCTCCTTTACTCCCTGTATACCCATTACTGTGCCGCCGTCCACAGCTCTAATCTGCTAATTAAATTTGCCGACAACACTACATCGATTGGCCTTATCTCAAACAATAACGAGGTGGTCTGCAGGGAAGAAGTCATCTCTCTGACACAGTGGTGTCAAGAAAACAACCTCTCCCTCAATGTTGCAAAAACAAAGGAGCTGGTTATGGATTACAGGAGGAATGGAAATGGGCTAACCCCTATTGACATCAATGGATCTGGGGTTGAGAGGGTAAACAGCTTTAAATTCCTCGGCATCCACATCACCGAGGACCTCACGTGGTCTGTGCACACCAGCTGTGTGGTGAAGAAGGCACCACAGTGCCTCTTTCACCTCAGACGGTTGAGGAAGTTTGGCACAGGCCCCCAAACCCTAAGAACTTTCTACAGGGGCACAGTTGAGAGCATCCTGACTGGCTGCATCACTGGCTGGTATGGAAACTGTACCTTCCTTAATCGCAGGACTCTGCTGCAGAGAGTGGTGCGGACAGTCCAGCGCATCTGTAGTTGTGAACTTCCCATGATTCAGGACATTTACAAAGACAGGTGTGTAAAAAGGGCCCATAGGATCATTGGGGACCCCAGTCACCCCAACCACAATCTATTCCAGCTGCTACCATCCGGGAAACAGTACCGCAGCATAAAAGCCAGGACCACCAGGCCATCTGACTGATTAACTCACACTGATTTGAATGTATTTTATGTTACATTGACTGTTCTATTTATTATAACTTATTATAAATTACTAGGAATGCACATTGCACATTTAAACGCAGATGTAACATAAAGATTTTTACTCCTCGCGTATGTAAAGGATGTAAGAAATAAAGTCAATTCAATTCGATTTCTGCATCAGCAGTCCTGCACCCAGCACATAAGCGCAATTGGGAAGAAAGCCCGGCAGCACTTCTTCTTCCTTAGGAGTTTGTGGAGATTCAACACAACATCTAAAGCTTTGACAAACTTCTATAAATGTGTAGTGGAGAGTATATTGACTGGCTGCATCACAGCCTGGTATGGGAACACCATTGCCCTTGAATGGAAAATCCTACAAGAGGTATTGGATACAGCCAAGTCCATCGCGGGTAAAGCCCTCCCTACCATTGAGTGCATCTACATGAAACGCTGTTTCAGAAACCAGTGTCCATCATCAGGGACCCCCACCATCCAGGCCAAGCTCTCTTCTCACTGCTGCCATCAGGAAGAAGGCACAGGAGCCTCAGGACTCGTTCCACCAGGTTCAGGAACAGTTACTACCCCTCAACCATCAGGCTCTTGAACCAGAGCAGATAACTTCCTGCAACTTCACTTGCCCCATCACAAATATTCCCACAGCCAGTGGACTCACTCTCAAACTCTTCATCTCATGTTTTCGATATTTATTGCTTATTTATTATTATTTCTTTCTTTTTATATTTATGGAGTTTGTTGTCTTCTGCACTCTGGTTGAATACCCAAGTTGGGCGGTCTTTCACTGATTCTGTTGTGGTTATTATTCTATAGATTTATTGAGTATGCCCACAAGAAAATTAATCTCAGGGTTGTATATGGTGACATATACTGTATGTGCTTTGATAATAAATTTACTTCGAACTTTGAACTTCTTTATATACTTTTTAATTATTCATAAAGTCAATTTCTGAGATAAGGAACCTCACTGGTGGATAACAATGACTCTTTATTTGTATATCCAATCTTGTAAAACAACAAAAACGCTGAGCTTCAAAGCATTGTGTTCCTGCTTGCAATTAGAAAAGGGTCTGAAGTTGTTCTTTTTAAGCATCGAAACTCCAAATATGTGAGAGATATGACAATTGTGGGGAATGAGAACTGAGGGGATATAGGCTGTGTGCTTGGCTTTAATCGAGGGTGATAGGGTAGGTTAGTGGTTAGCGCAATGCCTTACAGTGCCAGCAATCAGTGATCAGGGTTCAATTCCCACCCCTGCCTGTAAGGAGCTTGTACTTTCTCCACGTGACCACATGAACTTTCTCCGGGTGCTCCAATTTCCTTCCACAGTCCAAAGACATACCAGGCAGGGTTAGCAAGCCGTAGGCACGCTATGTTGGCACGGGAAGAATGGCAACACTTGCGGGCTCCCCCAACACATCCCCAGACCGTGCTGGTTGTTGACGCAAATGATGTATGTTTCCATGTACATGTGACAAATAACTTTAATCTTTATATCGTTGTCCCCTTAATCAACTCCAGGCCAAGTTACCCACCAGCATTTATTGTTGAGAATGAATCATTAGCACTGGACTTTGCAGGGATAAGGAGTAGAAGCACTGGAGTTTTGCCATCGCTTCCGAACTTTGCCAATTTTAGACCTGATGCGAGGTCAGGAAGTTTGCATGCTCTTCCTGTGCGCGTGTGGGGTTTCTCCCGGTGTTTTGGTTTCTTCCCACATTCCAAATCTTGCTGGTTAGTAGGTTAATTGGTCATTGTAAATCGTCCTGTGGTTAGGCTAGGGTTAAATAGGTGGCTGAGCAGTGTGGCGTGTTGAACCAGAAAGACCTGTATAGCGTTGTATCTCTAACGAACTAACTGACTAGATAGAGATAGGTAAATAAACCATTTTATACAACATAACCAAAACCTTACCCTTTCATCTAACTATTATATTATAGGTTGGACTAGATGCACACTACTTAAATAGTTTGACAATCTTCTTAATTTATTATAGGTTAGATCGTTACAGACATGACCACTCCCAGCAAGTTCAATATTAAAGACAAATGCTGCAATTGTTAAAGGAGGTCAGGATGATCTACAGTGGAAGAGACAAAGGCAAGGGTACAAATCCATAACCTTTCATCGGATCCAGCATGTTTTAAGCTGCAAAGTGAGAAGTCAGTTAGTGCTTTTGCAGGTACTGTTCAACTTACTGAGTTACATAACCTTACGCTGGGATTTTTGGTTCATTTTTTCTGAGCTTTAACGACCCCTGGGCACAGCTAAAGAAACTTTTACATTACAGATATGTCACCATCTGACAGCTGGTGTGCAGTGGGCTGGCCATTTCACACTGAAAGAATTTACTTAGAGTGTCAGAACTGATGAGTGGCGGGGTGGAGATACGCCTCTGCCAAAAGAGGTGTAAGGTGCTCTGTCCCTCTGCTAGCCTGCAGGTCACCCTTGGGCAAGGTGTAACACCTGCTTAGCCCCCTGATCAGGGTCAGGGGAAGCCATGGGAGCAGGTGGTGGATGGTCGTTTGAGCAGCTGGTACACATCACAAGCCCTGGTTGTGCGACCACTGGCACCAGGCAGACAGTCTCTGAAGAGTATTGATAATGGCTGGGGTCACCCATCTTGTAAACACACTGCCCAGAAGAAGGCAATGACAAACCACTTCTGTAGAAAACTTGTCAAGAACAATGTTGGTCATGAAAGACCATGATTGCCCACATCATATGCCACGGAACAAAGTGATGATGGTGACGATGTCAGAACTGAAAGAGAAGCAACCCATCCCCAGTCTTGAGTAATTGCCGAATAACATAACTCTTAATCCACCAGTTGTGCTTAAGACTCAGCTTAAATTAAGATTTTTTATCTTAAATCTTTCTGATTCTTTTGCAAGATGCTCCTTGAAATTCCTCTTTTAATCAATTACATCTAACTGCAAGTTCTTTAGTGGCTCAGAGACAAATTTTGTATGATAGAGCTCCTATGAAGTGCCATGAGTCACTTGGATATGCAAGTGTTATAGAAATGGAGGCTGTGTCAGTGAAGGAACCCATCTAAGGTAAAGAGATGAACAAAATGGAAAAGCCTGTTTCAATACAGGATGCAAATTAGTTCAAAGTTAAAAGTAAAATGTATTATCCGAGTACATACAGTGGTGTTAGAAAGTTTGTGATGGGCCGGCTGGTGGCCCAACGACATCGGCGCCGGACCCGGGAGTGGAGGTTCCCGGGTTCGAAACGAGTCGGGCCCACTCCCGAGTACGCTTTCCATCCATGCCGGATTGAGTGTCGAGATCGCAACTCGACCTCGTAAGATAAAGGGAATATACTGCGAAAGTGTCTGTGTGAGGAGTGGCGTGCCATACAGTCAGTCAGTCTCTCTCTCTCTCTCTCTCTCTCTCTCTCTCTCTCTCACACTCGTTCCACACCTTGTAAAAAAAGCCATGAAAAAGACATTATCACGGACGCGCAGACTCGCTGCATGCAGGCACATGCCAGGCTCACACGCACACGGGCACACGTCAAAAATAGGGAAGTTTGTGAACCCTGCATTATTTTCTCTATTTCTGCATAAATATGACCTTAAACGTGATCAGATCTTCATGTAAGTCCTAAAACTAGATAAAGAGAACCCAATTAAATAAACAACAAAAAAAATATACTTGTTGAGAAAATGATCCAAATTACATGCTTTTGTTGGAAGAAGTATGTGAACCTCTGGGGTAATGCCTTCTACAAAAGCTATTTGGAGTCAGGTGTTCCAATCAATGAGTTGAGATTGGAGATTGGAGGTGTGGGTTGTAGAGGTGCCCTGCCCTGTTACAAAGACACACAAAGTCAGGGCTTGCTCTTCTCAAGAAAGACCTGCTTATGTGCACCATGCCTCGATCAAAAAAACTTGCAAAGGACCTTAGAAGAAGAATTAGAGAGATGAATGAAGCTGGAAAAGGCAACGGAAGTGTTTCTAAAGACCTGAATGTTCATTAGTCCACAGTAAGAGAAATTGTCTGCAAATGGAGGAAACTCAGTACTGTTGCTACTCTCCCTAGGAGTGGGCATCCTGCAACAATCACACCAACAGCACAACGTGCATTGCTGAAGGAGGTGAAAAAGAACCCAAGGGTAACAGCGAAAGATCTGCAGAAATCTCGAGAACTTGCTAAAGTCTTCATTCATGAGTCCACTATATGAAAAACACTGCTTCATGGAAGGACACCATAGACGAAACCACTGCTCTCCCAGAAAAAAAAGCATTGCTGTATGTATTAAGTTTGCAAAAGACCATCTGGATGTTCTACAACACTTCTGGGACAATGTTCTGTGGACAGATGAGTCAAAAGTTGAACTTTTGGCAGAAATGCACTATGTATGGAGAGAAAAGGGAACTGCCCATCAACACCAAAACCTCGTCCCAACTGTGAAGTATGGTGGAAGGTGCATCACGGTTTGAGGGTGCTTTGCTGCCTCAAGGCCTGGACAGCTCGAGGGAACAATGAATTCAAAATTGTATCAAGACATCTTATAGGAGAATGTCAGGGTAGCAGTGCATCTCCTGAAGCTTAATGAAAGCTGGATAATGCACCAAGACAATGATCTCAAAGACAAGAGTAAATCAACAACAGAATGGTTTAAAAAGTAAAACATTTGTGTTTCGGAATGACTGAGTCAAAGTCCTGACCTTAATCCTATAGAAATGCTGTGGCAGGACCTGAAGCAACCAGTTCATACAAGAAAGCCAACCAACGTCCCAGAGATGAAGCAGTTTTTAAGGAAGAATGACCTAAAATTCCTCCAAGCCGATGTGCAGGATGACTCATTTATCTTGTTATTTCATGCTCGTAATTTATTGCTATTTATTTATTACCTGTATTTGCATGGTTTGTTTACAGTTTACAGTTTCTGTTCTATAGATTTGCTAAGTATGCCTGTAGAAAAAGAATCGCAGGGTCACCACAAACATGTGGTGCAAACACTGCTACCCTGACATGTTTGTACACTGATAATAATTCTTACTTTGAACTTTGAATTTTCATACTTGAATTCAAAAAACTTAAGTGGATTAAGGAAAGATCTTCGGTTTTGAGGGTTGCCAGTTCTCTACTAATAGGTTACAGATACGAAACACTGGACAAATTCATCTGAAATCCATTCCTTCAATCAACATTTTAAACAGCTTCTTATGATTCTTCTTCATCATCCAGACCATACTCTTTTCTCCTCACTGCTGCCATCAAGAAGAAGGAATCCCACCACCAGGTTCATGAACAGTTATTACCCCTCAACCATCAGGCTTTTGAAGCAGAGGGGATAATTTCACTCAGCCTTACTCACCCCATCACTGAAATATTTCCCTAACCTATGGACTCACTTTCAAGGACTCTTCATCTCATCTCATGTTTTTGATATTTATTATTATTATTATAATTATTTCCTTCTTTTTGTATTTTCACAGTTTGTTGTCTTCTACACATTGGTTGAATTGAATGCCAAAATTGGGCGGTCTTTCATTGATTCTATTGTAGTTATTATTCTATAGATTTGTTGAGTATGACCACAAGAAAATAACTCTTAGAGTAGTACATGGTGACATATATTGTATGTACTTTGAGGAAACAAATTGTAGCAGCAGAGATGTGGTTTTTGAGGAGGATGCAAAGAATATCATGGACGAAACGAATATCTAACGAGGATGTCATGAACAGAGCAAACACAAAAAGAGAAATAATGTATGAGGTCGTGAAAAGGCAACGTAACTTCACTGGACGTGATTAGGAAAGAGGAGTTAGAAAGCATGGTAATTATGGAAAAGATTGAAGGGAAGAAAGCAAGAGGAAGACAAAGACAAATGATGATAGAGACAGCAGCCAGAGAACTGGAAATGAATACCAATGAATTGATCCACTTGACCCGAAGCAGGAGTATTTGGGCCATGGCAGTCAAAGCTCAAACTGGGCATGGCACCTGATGATGATGATGATGGCTTTGATAATAAATTTACTTTGAATTTTGAACTTTGCTTTTTGTCCTTAAGACAGAGTTGGATATTACCCTATCACTGTCTGTATGAATAGCAAGAACTTCATTTGCTAGGTTTACAGAAGAACAGCATCAGCTTCCCCATGTTAGACCAGGTTGAAGTATACAGTCTCAATGTTCCCAGTTGCAATCTTTCACAGCTCTCTGCATCCAGCAAAGTTTGTGTGTTTTGGAGCCTGTTCTTAAATGGTAACTCACAGTGCAAACAGTTCCCCTCCATCCGTAGCAATGGTAATGGAGATGGAACTGTATTCCCAGTGTACCAAAAGGACTGGGCAGGTTGCTGCACGTAGGAAACCTGCAAGTTCTTTGTGCATGGGTTACTGCAGCAAGAAAACAGGCCCTTCAGCCCAACTGGTCCGTGCTGACCAAGATGCCCCATCCAAGATAGTCCTCACCTTAACCTTCTAAACCTTTCCAACTGTCCAATTGTCTTTATTGTACCTGCCTTAACCAGCTTCCTTTGGCAGCTCCTTACACATATGCAACAACCTTTGTGTTAAAAAAAAGTTACCCCTCAAGTTCTTATTAAATCTCCCCCTCTCACCTTTTAGATCTTGATTCCTTAATCCTAGAAAAAAAGACTGATTGCATTTACTCTAACTACACCCCTCATGGTCACCAGAACTTGCTATGATATATCATCATCATTATGTGCCATGTCATATGACGTAGGCGATCATGGTCTTTCTACGACCAAATTTTTCTAGAGAAATAGTTTGCCATTACCTCCTTCTGGGCAGTGGCTTTACAAAGCGGGTGACCTCAGCTGTTATCAGTACTCTTCAGAGATTGCCTGGCGTCAGTGGTTGCATATCCAGGACTTTCACCAGCCACTCATACAACCATCCACCACTTGCTTTTACCCTGTCCATGCTATTATTGTGAAGAAAAAAATTGGCTTTATTTGTTACTTGTACATTGAAACATACGGTGAAATTAGTTGTTTATACCAAATCAAATCAGCGTGGATTGTGATGGGCAGCCCACAAGCATCACCAAGGTTTTCAGCACCAATTTAGCATGCCCACAACTCACTAACCTCAACCGTACATCTTTGGAATGTGGGAGGAAACCCACGCGGTCATGGGGAGAACGTACAAGCTCCTTACAGGCAGCAGCGGGAATTGAACCCTGATCAGTGATTGATGGTCCTTTTGATGGTAAAGCAATGCGCTAGCCACGATGCTACCATGCTACCCACTCGAAAAAATATTGATGAAATACAACTCGATTCTGTTGAAAAAGAGTTAATTTGGAGTGGAATAATTTCACTTGAATTTCTGGATCAGGAAGTTCACCTTCTCATTTTACAGTGGAATTTTCATTCACTCTCACATGTTGTTATTCTTTTTGTGTTAAAAACCTTTAATATTGGTGTAACACAGAAAATTTTCATCCTCAGTGACCTGAAAAGTGAGCTTATTCACAAATCAACCAGGTTTTCCCAACCCCATTTTTCCTGAAACTGTTCTGTTTAAAGGATCTGTGACCCCAGATTCAACTACTGGTTTTCCCATGGGGGTCAGGTCCTGCTCATTCCTCATTTCAGGAGGGTCAGCTAAATTCCATGGGGATTGGGCAACATTCCCTCTAAATTTTTTTACAGCTGTGCAGACCAGCCATTGCTCCGAGCAGGAAACATTTACACGGCCTGAAAACTGCCCAACACTTTAAATGTTTTTTTTTGTAATATGCATATCAAATAAATACAACCCACAATTCACAGCACAAGTAAACGATGTCAGATATTCAGAAAAACTGACAGATACAATGGTAAAAGTAAAATCTTTTGACTAGGCGGCGTTGGCATTCAGCGGGCAGGCAGTTTATTAACAATGAGCTACCAACTTCCATTCTGTGTTTATTGTTAGAATTTGTAACTTGAAACACTGACAATGTAAATACATTGACGTTCTAAAATGCTTCAAAGTCAAGGTTGTGGGACGTTTATTATTTAGAAAATTTATGGATTATATTCATTAATATAATTAATTATAGGGTATTTCACAATTATATGAACATAGATTTCATTTAATATTAATATATTAACATAATATAAAAGAAAGTTCCAGCTGCATGGCAACAAAGGCTATGTGCGCAGGAGCATTTCAGTTACTGTGTAGCCATGCACCCACACAGCATAGAAGAAACAGTGGATTGGCGACTTTTCCTTCATCCTACAGGTGTGAGCAGGAATATTTGCCTGCATTGCAGACCTCCCCAGAGTGCATGCACTCAGAGACTGTGTTAAAGTCCTTACAGAGACCTCCCGGGATGACTATGACTCTGTGACCTTGGAAAGTCAATCCTTAAACGGTGTGAAGTGACTTCACAAGCCAGAACAAAAAATTCTTGGGTAGAACCGGCTTAAGGTAGCCTTGTGTCAACGTGGAACTGTTGTTTTCACACATGGGCAAACCTTCGTTATCATCTCTCATGGAAGCTGAGTTAATGATTAGGTTTTCATTGAGACTGTGTCCTGGAGCCATGAGCATCACTATCAGAGTGTCTGACGCCTTGAGACCACCAATTGGTTTACTGTGCTTGGTTAAATATAGCTTGCTGCTGAATGATCACGGACAGTACGGTGACAGACAGGTTTCCACACTCTAACCTGCATTATTTACCATTGCAGAATAGTTGATCACTGAAGAAATGGAAGCTCTTTTCATTCAGATTCCAGCCTCTAACCTGCATTATTTACCTTTGCAAAATAGCCCATCACTGAGGGAATGAATGCTCTTTTCATTCAGACATAAGGTAGAGTTGAAATGTCGTTAATGTTGTGAATATTTGGTGTGCACATCTCAATCTGGGCAAGGGTTTATGTTTAGTCCATCTGATAATTAAATTCATGTTAGCTCTTTTCAGGATGGAACATCAGAAACCTAATTCCTAGAGTGAGCTCCATATCAAAATTATTCATTGGGATGAGAAGATTTGCTTGTAATTCACTACTGAATAATTTCCATCTCTGGTTTACACCTTCAGGATCATAGAAAATAAATAAAAAATATCTACCCATTAAAGTTCTGTGGGTGTCACCCATATCTTTCTGACCCTCTTTTCACTTTGGCCCTGCTCTTCCAGATTCAGCGAAGGTAAAGATAGGCTTCAAAAGGCTTAGGCACACAGCATGCCACAGACTTTTACACAGTGCTGTAGTAATTTTATGTATTGCATTGCACTGCTGCTGCTGAAAAAAAAGATCTCATGACATATGTGAGTGACGATAAAGCTGATTCTGATATGGGTCTCTACTGTGGACTGAGAGTGGTAAGGGGGCAAGGAGAGGGGAATCATAAGACCATAAGACTACAAGACATAGGAGCAGAATTAACTCGATTTGGATCATTGAGTCTGCTCCGCCATTTCATCATGGTTGATCCCTTTGTCCTTTGGGGGACATGATTGTCAAAAATCACTCCCATTATGATTGGGTAGGTCAGAAACTGCAGCTGCTTTTCCCATTGATTAGCTCCAAACCTATTCTGGTACTGCTTCCCAACTTTTCCTTCGCTACGTTGACGACTACATTGGTGTTGCTTCCTGCACCCATGCTGAGCTCGTCAATTTCATCGACTTTACTTCAAACTTCCACCCAGCCCTCAAATTCACTTGGCCTATCTCGGACACTTCTCTCCCCTTTCTCGATCTCTCGGTCTCCATCTCTGGAGACAGACCGTCCACTGACTCTTCTACAAGCCCACTGACTCTCATATCTACCTTGACTATACCTCTTCCTACCCTGTCACATGCAAAAATGCCATTCTCTATTCCCAGTTCCTCCGTCTCCACCGCATCTGCTCCCAGGATGAGGCTTTCCGTTGCAGGACATCTCAAATGTCCTTTTTCTTTAAGGATCGTGGTTTCCCTTCTGCCGTCATCAATGATGCCCTCACCCGCATCTCCTCCATTTCCAGCACTTCGGCCCTCACCCCATCCTCCCGCCACCACAACAGGGACAGAGTTCCCCTTGTCCTTACCTACCACCCCACCAGCCTCCAGATCCAGCACATTATCCTCTGCAACTTCTGCCACCTTCAACAGGACCCCACCACTAAGCACATCTTTCCCCCTCCACCCCTCTCCACTTTCTACAGGGATCGGTCCCTCCGCGACTCCCTGATCCACATGTCCCTCCCAACGGATCTCCCACCCGGCACTTATCCCTGTAAGTGCAAGTGCTACACCTGTCCCTACACCTCCTCTCTTGCCACCATTCAGGGCCCCAAACAGTGCTTCCAGGTGAGGCAACACTTCACTTGTGAGTCTGTTGGGGTCATCAATTGCATCCGGTGCTCCCGGTGCAGCCTCCTCTACATCAGTGAAACCCGACGCAGATTGGGGGACCGCTTCGTCTAGCACCTCTGCTCCATCCGCCACAACAGACAGGATCTCCCGGTTGCCACCCACTTCAACTCTGCTTCACGTTCCCATTCAGATGTGTCCATACATGGCCTCCTCTACTGCCATGATGAGGCTAAACTCAGGTTGGAGGAGCAACACCTCATATACCGTCTAGGTAGTCTCCAGTCCCTTGGTATGAACATAGAATTCTCCAACTTCCGGTAATTCCCTCCCCCTCCCTATTTCACTCTTCCCCCTCCCCCAGCTGCCTATCACCTCCCTCATGGTTCCACCTCCTTCTACTACCCATTGTGTTTTCCCCTATTCTTTCCTCACCTTTCCTGCCTATCACCTCCCTGCCTCCCCTCCCCCACCCCTTTATCTTTCCCCTTACTGGTTTTTCACCTGGAACCTACCAACCTTCTGATTCCCACCCTCCCCCCACCTTCTTTATAGGGCCTCTGCCTCTTCCCCCTACAGTCCTGACGAAGGGTTCCGGCCCGAAACGTTGACTGATCGTTTCCACGGATGCTGCCCGACCTGCTGGGTTCCCCCAGCATGTTGTGAGTGCCCATTGGTTAGCTGCCTGATGTCCAGTTTCAAACATCTCGGGTATGAAACAGCACGTGGAGGAGGCTTGTTCTCTTCCTTTGTTTAAGGCAAGCGATGCTCTGCATGCACATTTATGTTTGTTGAATGTATGTTTGCTGAATATTCAGCTTTGCAGTTTCTGTAACTTGTGGAACATGAACGTCTGGTCTAATTTTTACTGTTTGTAAATAAATGATTAATATACTTCTTCGCAGTCGGTGTGTTCTGTCTCACTTGCCAGACCCGTGAACCTGATTCAATGTTACACCCTCTGAGCCCCGATCTGCTGGGTGGCAGAAGGAGAAGGGAGTGGGGAGGGAGCGGGCATCACCAGTAATGATCAATAAACCAATTATTTGGAATCAAATTACCTTGCCTGGAGTCTCAGGGCTGGGAGTGTCCACACCTGCAACAACCCCTTCCCCGCCCTGGCACTCCTTCTCTGCCAGCTGTCCCACACCCCTCCTGTGGCTCTCCACCCTCGCCATTCCCAACATTACTCCCGCCAGATTTACAAACTCATTCTCTGCTCCATGTTGACAAATAAAGCACTGCGCAAAATCCTTAGGCACCCTAGCTTTATATATATATCCAGTACTCTAATTACACCTGAGATAAACATAAAATGTTAATCTGTCTTCGAACTGTATTGCACCGTGATGCATTTCACTGTATGTTACAATATACACGTGACATAATTATCTTAATCTTAAATCTTAACAATTCAGCCTGAAATTGCCATTAAGCCACTTAATCACCTGAATGTGGTCAAGTGTGCCTTCAGGACAACATCCATACACCACTAATCTTCAGGTCATGTCACTCAGGGACTGGTAGCAATATTTTTTTGCGACTGTATGTGCTATTGTAACTATTGGTGCTGTGTGTGACTGCATGCACTGTTTTTTTCCACCTTGGCCTCAGAGGAACCATGTTTCGTTTGGCTGTGCATAGTTGAATCACAATTAAGCTTGAATTAATACCTTGTGCAGGAGCCACGCATCTATTTTCTGCCTGTATTGCACTTTGTCTTGCTTGTTTATTATGGGTAATCTGTCCCGTGGGTGGTAGAAGCAAATGAGCATAGTGAGGTTTTCACGCTTCGTCTTTTGTTCAGTTTAGTCTAGGTACAGCCAGGGTGATTTTTTTTTTGTTGACTGCTAAATTAAATTAAATACAGATAGAATGTTAATGCTACTGCTAGATTGCTATTATACCACTTAGTATCATTATATCACTAGTTTTAGTTTCGTTAGTATTTTATCGCTACAAGATTGTTCATCTTTGCTGGTTTCTTCATAAAGGATTGAACTTCATTATTGTGGCTCACGCGTCATACAGTACCAACCACCATGCTTAGTCTCTATGTGGTTTTGGTCCGGTTTCAAGGAACCACTACACCACGTGAGAAGATATAGACGCTGCCCCGAATGCCGAGATATCAGGCTCAGTGATAGTCCAGTCCATGTCGGAAATGTATAAAAGCAACAGAATCAGACAATAACCATCAATGTGAAACCAGCCTGAAGTCAAGCCAACAAGGTTCAAAGGAATCCATTTTTTGACTGTGTAACTTTATTTTGAAGATTCTACAGATACTGTAGGAATTTCTACAGATGTACTGTGGAGAGCATTCTAACTGGCTGCATCACTGTCTGATTTTGGGAGGGGGGTGTGGACTACCTCATAGGATCGAAGTAAGCTGCAGAGAGCTGCAAACTTCGTCAGCTCCATCATGGGCACTAGTCTCCGTAGTATCCAGGACATCTTGGGTTGGCATGGTGGTGTAGTGGTTAGCACAACTCTTTATAGTACAGGCGACCTGTATTCAATTCCCACTGTTGCCTGTAAGGAGTTTGTACGTTCTCCCCGTGACTGCATGGGTTTCCTCTGGCTACTCCTGTTTCCTCCCACAGTCCAAAGAAGTACTGGTTCGTAGGTTAATTGATCATCATAAATTGCCGCGTGATTAGGCTGAGGTTAATATCAGGGGATTACTGGGTGGCAATCAGGGGATTACTTCGTGCTATATCCAAATGAATAAATAAATCAATAAATCTTCAGAAAGCAATGCCTCAGAAAGGTGGTGTCCATCATTAAGGACCCCCACCACCCAGGTCACGCCTTGTTCTCATTGCTACCATCAGGAAAGAGGTACAGGAGCCTGAAGGCACACACTCAACGATTCAGGAACATATGCCATCTGATTTCTGAATGGACATTGAACCCATGATCACTACCTCACTACTTTTTTATTTTCATTTTTGCACTACTTATTCAATTAACTATTCAATACATATATACTTATTGTAATTCACAGTTTTTTATTATTTCATGATATTGGTTGGTTGGTATCCGTCTGCCTTGAAGGACAATGGGTGACGATGATCATCATCACAAGCCTGGGCAGGAGGTATGGGGATCCTGAGATGCCCAGTCGTCAAGATCCCCCTCTTGGCCTCACCAGTGTAGTCCAAAGGAAAGCTTATGAAGCAATACGTTTGGCACCAGCTTGGCTGCAGGAGCTGCCGGGAGGATGTTCAATGACGTCCGGCCGCCTAAGAGGCTCCACTCTGGACTTGCTGTCTGGGTTTACTCCCGTAGCCTTCGTCTCTCCCGAGGCTGCCCACAAGGCAGTGGAGCAATTTACCCACAGCTGGGGATCTGGTTCACGAGCACCAGGGCGTGTCCACACACCGGTGGGTCTGTGTGCTACATCTGCAGAGGCCAGACCTCCTCCCCGTCCTCTGTAGTTCAGCCTGAGTCCGAAAGGAGCTCAGTTTCCGTGTGTCGCCAGCGAGGAGGCACTACATGAGGCTTGCTGTTGGAGAGACGATGTACTGGCAGGGAGAGACTTACACACTCAGCTCTCCTTTTCCCGAGACAGCTAGCCAGCGGTGGAAGCTGAAAATGAGAGTGACAAGCTCTACCCACTACACTACCACACTAGACGCATCTCAACAACCATTTTGACACGACATATGCCGGGGATATTAAACGTGATTCTGATTCTTCTGCTACTCCAGCTGTTCTTAAGTGAAACTGCAGAAATGTATTTATCCCCCAGCAGTTGCTAGACTCGATATAACTAAACCCATTAATATGAATACAGCATGCAGCATGAGAAAAGATGCGCAAGCAGCTGTATTCTAGCACCTAAATATAAAAAAGCCATGAATGTAAGTCATGCATCTCCTAATAATGGATGTCACGGTAACGGTTGAAATATTGCCGACAAATATTCACATTACTTCCCAAGCTTGAAGAGGGCCTCGACGATGCTGCAGGTTTAGTGGGTTATAGTTAGAATTAGGCAGTAAAATATGAAAGTGGTGTAGCAGATAGAATTATTTGTTGAAGTTATTCAGAACTTCACTTAATTTTCTTTTACTTCTATATGAAATTTTTTTGTTGTTTGCTCTGGAGTGGCAGAGGCAGAGTTCAAGGTTCAAAGAATATTTATCATCAAAGAATGTGTATTACATGCAAACTTGAGAGTCATCTCCTTACAAGCAGCCGTGAAGAGACCTGATAGAAGTTTATATAAGACTATAAAAAGGGTAGACAGCAAATATCTTTTTCCAAGAGTCGAAATACCTAATACGAGAGGGCATGCTTTTGGGTGCGGGAGGTAAGCACAAAGGAGATGTGTGGGGGAAGTTTGTTTTTTGTACACAGAGGATGGTGGGCGTCTAGAATGCACAGGCACATCATTACTGATGTAAAGCTACAAGGTGGCCCACACAGCAGAGACCAGACCACTAGCTGGAATAGTCAGAGACTCTATATGAGCAAACAAATATCCTGGGACCACTTTCTGTGCTTCCATAGCTGATGTCACCTGAACTATCTAGATACCCCGTGACTGGCCGTCAATGACACTCTTCAAAAAATGCACGTGACCTGCGTCCTAGCTGCACACAATGTCCTACAATCACTTCTTGCTATCTCATGAATTGGATGAGGAGAGCTGGCAATCTGCCATCATTCTGTGGCACCTCTGCATCAGCCTGGCGATGAACACATCATAGCTGTGGTCTCCATCTAGATTTTTTGGGGCAGTACAGCTGTGGTGCATCACTAAACTCCATCGGTGAGCCCCTGTACCAGATGTGCTGTGCCTGGTGTCAGATTGCACCCCGACAAGTTATTGATGACGACTACTCTTCTTTTTAACTAAATATGTTCTTTCTTGTAAAAAGTGTGTTTAATTTATGTTCACAAACACAAGGATTTCTGCATCAGCAGTCCAGGGCCCAGCCCGTAAGTGCAATTGTGAAGAAAGTACGTCAGCACCTCTACTTCCTTAGGAGTTTGTGGAGATTCAACACAACATCTAAAACTTTGACCAACATCTATAGATGTGGAGTGGACAATGTATTGACTGGCTGCATCACAGCCTGGTATGGAAATACCAATGCCCTTGAATGAAAAATCCTACAACAAGTAGTAGCTAAGGCCCAGTCCATCACAGGTAAAACCCTCCCTACCATTGAGCACATCTCGTCGTCGTGGCTATCCCTCGAGGTCGAGGATGATGGTCTTCATTCTGTTGATCTACTTATGGGCTCTCAAGTGGCTTATGAGTCCAATCTTGGCTTTGAAAGTTCTTCCGCATTCAGGACAGGTAGTTCCAGATGGCAGATCGGACTTTGGCTGTTGCTGCCTCTCTTTCCATTTTCTTCTCTTTTCTTCTAATTCTGCACATCTGTTGGCTTCGAAAGTTGCTGTTCCTTCTCGGATGATGGCTTGCCAGAGTTTCCTGTCCTTGGCATTGGTTTCCCAATTGTTGATGTCGATGTTACATTTCTTCATGTTGGCTTTTAAGACGTCTTTGAATCTCTTCTTTTATGTTTTTATGTCCGCCTCTTTTATGTTTTCCTTCTTTAAGCTGGGAGTAGAAGATTTGTTTCGGCAGACGTTCGTCTTTCATCCAAACACCATGACCGCTCCATCTTAGTTGGTTCTTGATGATGTAGGCTTCAATGCTTGTTGTTTAAGCCTTTTGACTCGGTATCAAGGGAACTCCTATGAGATGTCCTATCCACCTATGGATGCCCTGAAAAGTACATTCAAATCCTGCGACGACTCCACAATGGCATGCTTGCCACAGTCATGAGCAGCAACAGTAACTGTGAGTCTTTTCAAGTTAGATCAGGAGTAAAACAGGGATGCGTGATTGCCCCAACTTTGTTCACCATCTTCATTGCGACAATCATCCACATTATCAAGGACGACCTACCCCTAGGAATCGAAATTGTCTACAGAACAGATGGCAGACTTTTCAATCTTGCCCGTCTCAAATCCAAAACGAAGACATCCACGAGTTCCCTCATCGAGTTCCAACACGCAGATGAGCACATCTACCTATCGCAGGAAAGCAGCATCCATCATCAGATACCTCCACCACCCAGGACATGCTCTCTTCTCACTGCTGCTATTGGGAATAAGGTACGAGAGCCTCAGGGCTCGCACCACCAGGTTCAGGAACCTCAAACATCAGGTTCCTGAACTAAAGGGAATAACTTTACTCAACTTCACTTGCCCCATCAGCGAAATGTTCCAACAACTCACTTTCCAGGACTCTTCATCTCATGTTCTTGATATTTATTGTTTATTTATTATTATTATTATTATTCTTTTTGTATTTGAACAGTTTGTTGTCTTTTGCACTGTGGTTGAATGCTGTAATGGGCAATCTTCCATTGATTCTGTTATAGGTATTAGTCTACAGATTTATTGAGTAAGCCTACAAGAAAATGTCCTAAACGCCAGTGGTGTAACAAGCAGTAAGTAAGTATGTTTGTGAATGGACTGTTCATAAATCTGACGACAGACAGGAGAAAACTGTTCCTGTAATGTTGAGTGTATGTCTTCAGGCTCCTGTTCCTCCTCTTTGATTATAATTATAATAAGAGGCATATCCTGTGTAACAGCAAAACCAAACCAAAACAAAACAATTGCTGCTGCCCACAACTGCTACGGATTTGTTATATTTGCATGATGTGTCCCCAGCTCCAAATGATTGTTCCAAAAGCCGAATCCTTTATTCGACCTTTCATTAGCAATTGACAATCCTGAAGTGATGAAACTTTAGCATACCCAAGAGTAAGCTGAGCATTATCTCAGGGATCAGCAAAAGATACACCTGCCTGTCCCAAGCTACAAGCTGCCACAAGATAAGCAAGAATACGGAACTTATTCCCTTCACCTTTACCACGCCTCCACTTGTATGACTAGTTACCATAATAACCATAATAAACGTGCAACACACAGAATACAATGCAGATAGAGAACAGATACATCCTGGACGGTGCGCATCCTTACAGATGGATGCTGCCTTCTTGGGGCATCATCATTGATGTCAATGTAAGGAGATGTATTACATGTGTCTGTCATAAAAGAGCAGAATTTCAGGATTCAAGCCTGAAGTTTATTTATCACATGTACATTGAAACATACAATGAAATGCATTGTTTGCGTTAACAGCCAACACACGCAAGGGTGTGCTGGGGGTAGCCCACAAGTGTCACCACATGTGCATAGCTGAACAGAACAACACAAATCACAACAAGTAACGGAACATCAACAGCCAAAACAAGTCCTGTTCCTCCCTCCTTCCCATGCTCATATACAGTCCTTTAACCACAGGGTAGGCCTCCAGCCTCCAACCTTCAGCGGACTTGAACTTGGGCTTGTAGACATTGGGCTTTGGTTTCCACAGTGGATTCACAGACTTGGCTTCGGCCAAGGGGTCTCGACTTCCGGGCTTCCAATTCATCCTTCGGGCCTTGACCCTCACCATCGATTCCAGGTCATGCCAATCACCGAACACTAGGCCTCAAATTCCAGACTCGCTAATGATGGGATCCTGAACGATAGGCCTCCAGCTCCAGTCTCACCGAATGTAATTGGGACTTGTTCCTCTTGCCTATATGGACCTCGGACTCTGGAACCGCTGACAACTCGCTGATCGGTGGGTGGGGGTTCAGTGAGAGGGATGTGGAGGAATTAGAGATCAGAGTCTAAATCTCGGCTTCATGTTCTAAGGCCAGCAATGTAGGTGTGGGACATCCCTGGATTGATGTAAACTGTTGGGCTCGCAGAAAGCAGACGAGGCCACCCTAATAGTCAACATCCAACCGTGTATGTACCTGGTCCGTGTCCCTGGTCTTTAAACGTGAAGTCAAGATTTAGACTCTGGCCTGATCTCTAATTCCCCCATATCCTTGTCCCTGAACCCTAAACTGATCCTTAACTTCCCTCTCTATCCCCAAAACCATCCTTAGAACCTAAAAACACAACTAAACTTGAGACATGACTCAGTGGAGGTCATGGCTTCAAAGTTCGAAGTAAATTTTATTATCAGAGTACGTATATGTCACCACATCCAACCCTGAGGTTCATTTTCCGACAGGCATACTCAGCAAATCTATAGAATAGTAACTGTAACAGGATCAATGAAAGATCAACCAGAGTGCAGAAGACAGCATACTGTGCAAATACAAATATAAATAAATAGCAATAAATAATGAGATAATGAGATAAAGAGACCTTAAAGTGAGATCATTGGCTGTGGGAACATCTCAAAGGATGGGCAAGTGAGTGTAGTTATCCCTTCGAACACAGAACATAGAACACATAACATAGAAATCTGCAGTACATTACAGGCCCTTCAGCCCACAATAGTGTGCTGACCATGTAACCTACTCTAGAACCTGCCTAGAATTTCCCTATCACATAGCCCTTTTTCTAAGCTCTATGTACCTATCTAAGAGTCTCTTAAAAGACCCTATTGTATCCACCTCTACACCTTCGCCGGGAGTGCATTGCATGCACCCACGTTCAAGAGAGGTAAGAATTGTTCCTGAACCTGGCGGTGCGAGTCTTGAGGCTCCTGTACCTTCCACCTGATGGCAGCAGCAAGAAGAGAGCATGGCCTGGGTGGTGGGCATCTCTGATGACGGATGCTGCTTTCCTACGACAGCATTTCAAGTAGTTGCGCTCAATGGCTTGGTGCTAACTTGGACGCGTTGGTGAAAAGCTCAGCTTCATATAACCACGGTACATCTAGTAAGGTCACGCAATTCCTTCTGGCATTGCAATCATTTCTATTCCTTCAAGGGATGTGGGCTTCACAGGCTGGGCCAACATTAACTTATTCATCTCTTATTGCCCTAGAGAAGTTGGTGGTGAGCATGGGCACTAGCCGCGATAGTATCCAAGACATCTTCAAGAAGCGGTGCCTTAGGAAGGCAGGGTCAATCTTTGAGGACCCCCACTCCCCACCAAGACATGTCCTCTTCTCATTGTTACCATCGGGAAGGAGGTACAGAAGCCTGAAGGCACCCACTCAGTGATTCAAGAAAAGCTTCTTCCATCCAATTTCTGAATGAACATTGAACCCATGAACACTACCTCACTACTTTTTTATTTCTGCTTTTCTTTTGCACTGCTTATTTTAAGTTAACTATTTAATAGACATATATATATACTTACTGTAACAGATTTTTTTTCTTCTCTATATTTATCGTGTACTGCTATTCTGAAGTTAAAAAATTTCTCGACGTAAGCTGGTGATATTATGCCTGATTCTGATTTTTGAACTGCTGCACTTCCTAAGGTGTGGATACACCCACAATACTGCTGTGGAGAGGGCTCCAGGATGTTGACCCAGTAACCATATAACAACCATATTACAATTACAGCACGGAAACAGGCCATCTCGGCCCTTCTAGTCCGTGCCAAACTCTTACTCTCACCTAGTCCCACCGACCTGCACTTAGCCCATAACCTTCCATTCCTTTCCTGTCCATATATCTATCCAATTTAACTTTAAGTGACAACATCGTAACAATGAAAATCTGCAATGCATTCCGAGTCAGGATGGTGTGGAGGATGGAGGAGAACTTCTAGGTGGTTATTCCTCTCCATAGATGCTGCCTGACCTGCTGAGATCTTCCAGTACTTTGAGTTTATTTCTTTAATGTAGATATATGTTTTTTTTTTCCTTTTGAATGCTGCATACAGGATCCTATGTGCCTGTGATGCTGTTGCAAGTAAGATTTTCATTGCACCTCTGAATACATGCGCTTGGGCATATGACAACAACCACAACTTTTAACCTTTACACATTGAGTTTCACTGTAACACTCTTCCCTGTAAAGCAAGGGTTCCCAACCTGAGTTCCACGGACCCCTCGGTTAATGGTAAGGCTCACTGGCATTAAAAAGGTTGTGAACCCCTGCTGTAATGTAACCTGATGATCACTTGCAGTGCCAAGTGGCCAAGATGGTTCTGTGGGGTATTGGGCACAAAGACGTACAACGTGCTTCATCGTGACCACTCCCACCCCCTTCGTCTCCTCTTCCCTCAGAAACCCCTCCATCTCCATCTTCTGGGTTGTATCCCAATAACCTGAAAAAAAAACTCATCATACACAGTACTCCAAGTGCAGTCCCACCAACAACTTCTGAAAATGCAACACAGTGTTCCAAATCTTATACTCAGTGCCATGACTGATGAAGGCTAATGTACTAATGCCTTTTTGTCCACTATGCCTACTTGTCATGCTGTTTACAATAGACTATGCATTGTACTTTGAGTTCCTTCTATCCCACTACACTCCCCTGTGCCCTCCTATTCATGATATAAATCCTATAAGACCATCAGAGCATAAGACAGAGGAGCAGAATTGGGCCATTCAGCCCATCGAGTCTGCTCTGCCATTCCATCATGGCTGATCCCAGATCCCACTCAACCCCATACATCTGCCTTCTCACCATAACCTTTGCTGCCCTGACCAATCAGGAAACGATCAACTATCACCTTAAATACACCCACAGACTTGGCCTCCACTACAGTCTATGGCAGAGCATTCCACAGATTTACTACTCTCTGGCTAAAAATATTCCTCCTTACTTCTGTTCTAAAGGGTTGCCCCTCAATTTTGAGGCTGTGCCCTCTAGTTCTGGATACTCCCACCATAGGAAGCATCCTCTCCACATCCATTCTATCTAGTCCTTTCAACATTCGGTAGGTTTTAATGCATTCTTCTAAATTCCAGTGAGTACAGGCCCAAAGCTGCCCAATGCTCTTCATATGTTAACCCCTTCACTCCTGAAACCATCCTCCTGAACCTCCTCTGGACTCTCTATTACGACAACACATCCTTTCTAAGATATGGGGCCCAAAACCATTGACAATACTCCAAGTGCAGCCTGATTAGTGTCTTATAAAGGCTCAGCATTATCTCCTTGCTTTTATATTCTACTCCCCTTGAAATAAATGCTAACATTGCATTTGCCTTCTTTACCACAGAAGCCTACCTTGGCTTCACTTTCCAAAGTGCATTACCTCACACTTAATTTCATTGAAATTCATTTGCCACTCCTCAGCCCAATCCCCTAACTCATCAAGATCCCCCTACGCCAGGAATTCCCAGCCATTTTCATGTCATGGACCAAAGCCATGAAGCAAGGGGTCTGTGGACCCCAGGTTGAAGACCCATGCCCTACGATAACCTTTTTCTCTATCAACAAACCTCCAAATTTTGTGTCTTTTGCAAACTTGCTGATCAAGCCTTGGGCATTCCCATCTATGTCCTTTCGTTTGTAATGTGCCGTGTCGTATAATGTAGCCAGTCATGGTCTTTCCTTGACTATGATCGTTTTTGGCACATTTTTCTACAGAAATGGTTTACCAATGCCTTCTCCTGGACAGTGTCTTTACAAATCAGATGACTCCCAGCCACTGTCAATACTCTTCAGAGATTGTCTGCCTGGTGTCAGCGGTCGCATGACCAGGACTGGTGATACGCACCAGCTGCTCATACGACCATCCACCACCTGCTTCCGTGGCTTCATGTGACCCTGATTGGGGGGTTAAGCAAGGGGGTTACACCTTGCCCAAGGGTGACCTGCAGGCTAGCAGAAGGAAGGAGCACCTTAAACCTCCTTTGGTAGAGACGTATCTCCACCCTACTATCTGCATTCCCATCTGCAAATAATGATTAACAAGAGCACCAAAACCGATCTTATTGCAAATTATATTTCTATTTCCCTCCATAGTTTAAAAGAGAAATCACAATTGAGAAATATAACATGTAATGTCAGCTAGGTTGTACTGTGTAAATCGTCAACCAATATTTAATTGTGGTGTATAGCAATGCAAGTTCCACAGGTCATGTTCTGAGACAAGGATTCCCGTCCATAAACTTACTTTTCTTGGGACATTGCAAACCAGTATTCCTCAGATTTGTTCCGGTCCATATCCCGAGATGTAGCCACTCCAAACTTAAGCAAACGTGTCTTTTTTACAGTAAGTCTGACCTTTAGGCATAAAAACATCAATCGTAGTTTATCTTCATCTTCTTTAGAAGGACACTTGTCTGCAATTTAAAAAAAATAAATTTTTATAATTCTTTAATTGGTATTGGTTAATGTGGTATTGATAGAGATAGGAGGAACATAAACATACAGTGTTCTAGATTATGCAATAGGATTTTTCACAAAACAGTTTTTGAACATTTAAAAGTAAACTAAAAATTAAAGCAAGTTACAATAAAATTCCAATTAGCTGTTCACTTGCATTTTATTTATTGAGAAACAGCATGGGATAGGCCTTCTAGCCCTTTGAGCCATGCCGTCTAGCAATCCTTCGACTTAATCCTAGTCTCCTCATGGGACAATTTACAATGACCAATTAGCCTACCGACCAGTATATCTTTGGACTGTGGGAGGAAACCAGAATGCCAGGAGCAAACCCATGGAGTCACAGAAGAATTCCTTACAGGCAGCAGTGGGAATTGAACCCAAGTTGCCTGCACTGTAGAGCGTTGTGCTAACCACTACGCTACCGTGCCGCCCTTGATGGTGCTGGGCTGGCAGATATTTCATGCTATTGGATGTCACAGCCAAACAACCTTTAACATACAGAACCTTGTCTTTGATGTTACACAGTAGTAAAATACCTTTTCCAGAAAACGAGGAATGAGTCTAAAGAGAGCATGGGAAACAGAACTGTTGATTTTGAGGGAATGTGGGAATCAGGACCCTGGTTATTTTATAAGGATTGTGGGAAGAAGGCTCTGTGAATTTAAAGGAAGTGTGGGGAAAAGTCATTTGGTTAGCTGGATGTTGAACTATCGTGATATTTGAACAATTACTAGATTACTGGAGTGTTACTTATTTATTTTAAACTCATTGTGTCACCTCCAAAGAAAGTAGTAGAGGTAAACTGGTAAAATCCTTCATTAAGATGACATAACAGGGGCCGGCTGGTGGCGCAACGACATCGGCGCCAGACCTGGGAGCGGAGGTTCCCGGGTTCGAAACTAGTCAGGTCCGCCCCTCAGTACGCTTCCCATTCGTGCCGGATTGAGTGTTGAGAACACAACTCGACCTCGTAAAACAAAGGGAAAGTACTGAGCAAAGTGTCTGTGTGAGGAATGGCGCACCACACGAGCTCTCTCTCGCTCTGCACCTTGTAAAAGCCATGAAAAAGACATCATCATCCCCGATGCACACACGGACACGCAGACGCACACACACACGCACAGACTCGCACGCACGCAGGCCGCGCCAAAAAAAAGATGACATAACTGACGTTATAGATAGGGATTTTCATTTAAATGATAATCTTCATAAGCAGAAAAATTGTTAATGAGCTGACATCCATGTGCTTTCCATGTGTCACGTGGCCATGGCAACTGGCATTTTGAAATCTTTATGAAATATTCACTTCAAAAGCAGCCTGTTGGGTTCATTATCAGATGACTTCAGCAAGTTGTAGGGCAACATTTGCGCTTTAGTATAAGTGATGTGCAGGATCAAAGGTATCAGTAGACTCAGTCACTTCCATCATGGGCACAAGCCTCCTCACCACCGAGGAAACCTTGAAGAGGCAGTGCTTTAAGAAGGCGGCATCTTTCACTAAGGACCCTCACCATCTGGGCTACACCCTCATCTCTTTACTACTTTTGTGACTGTCAATGAAAACCACTGGAGAAACATGTAGCTGGTAGTATAAAAGTCTTTACCTGTGTTGGGCACACACAAGCTGACAGCATTTTGGAGTCACACTTCCTGACCCAACGTTACATCACATTTTTATATGCTAACGATCAAAGGTAACAGCAGGACAATTTCTCTAATTACAATGCATTGATAATGCTTCCTTTGAGTTATATATAATTTTCAAACAGTCAGATCTTCACACTAACGCACCCAAAATAAGTATCAATCACTGGTGTCTCTGAGATGCATTCATGCATATGCAGACATCTCATGTCAATTGGGTGTCTCCTGGTTTGCAATCAACCCCAGTATGAAGCTCCAATGTCACCACTGAGCTGAGCTGCATTTTAAATTCAATCTATAATCCAAATTCAGATCTGAAAACTGGTTGCTGTTGAAATTAATATTTTACTATATTCCATAACTCCAAAGCAAATGACTCAAAGCACATTTTATCAAAGAATGTATAAATTATACATCTTGAAATTTGTCTGCTTGTAAGCAGCTACAAAGCAAGGAACTCAATTAACTTAAATTAAAAAAAGATAAAAACCACTGCGCAGAGAAAGAGAGGAAGAAAGAACACATTATTCAAACAATAGAAGCAAGCCAATAGCATCCTGACTGAGTTCCAGATCCAGTCCCGAAGCGGTCGGAGTAGGCCCAAGCCAAGCCTTGGTCCCAGTTTTCACACCAGAAAGGAAAAAATGCACAGCAGCCAGATCAGTTCACAGCCTGGGTGCCACGGAGAAAGGAATGAACATTCGCAGGAGGGCGAGCAAAACCAGCCCAGCCCTCACCTCCGTTCCCAACACCTGGGCTTCCAGTCTATCTGCACTAGTGCTGAAATGGTCCAAGCACCAGGCAGTGCTACGTTCTAGGACCTGGATCCCAGCACCCTGATATGCCTGGGCCGCCCCGCCCGAAGCTGTTCTCGATCTCACCAAATCAGCTCGGCGCTTGAAGCGAACCAACTTCGCACCCGGCTCAGGTGGACAGGCATCAGATCTCTTCCGCATCGACTCCCCGCCAAAACGCTCACTCCATCTCAGACAGAGATACAAACTCCAGCAGCTTGAACACATTGCGTCTCACAATGCCCCAGCGTGGCTCATCTCCAGAACCGGCCACGCCTCCGCCTGCCTCCTTACTGTCTGCGGCAATAGTTCACCACAATTTCCCTCATGAAAGATGTTATAAGTAATGTTTTTAGTCAAATCTCTTGCCTTATGATCTACCAGTGGGCTGTTGCACATCTTCGGTAATGCTATCTTAAACCGGAAGTATAATTCTCCAGAATATGCCCTAACAACTGCTATTATGGTGGAGGTACAGGAGCCTGAAGACCCACACTCAATAATTTCTTAATAGTCTATGAACCGAAGAATACTACCTTTATTATTCCTCTTCTCTTGCACTATTTATTTACTTTGGTAACATATAGGAATTGTATGTCTTTGCGCTGTATTGCTATTACAAAACAACAAATTTCATGTCATATATGTTAGTGGTGATAATACATCTTATTTTGATTCTAATTCTGATTGGCCTCATATTCACATCTAGCTATTGGCAGGGGGAGTGGGTGGGAAAGGAAAGTGTGAGGGGTGGTTGTAGAACAAAGAAAGCTATTAAATATAAAACATAAATGAACAAAATATGTACAAAGTAGCTAGAAATGAAATTTTAAAGGATGAGAATACCATGATAATCAATCTTCTATCCAGTCAAGATAATCTAAGATATAATAACGGGTGATGTAATAAAGTGAGTTACTGTTTCACAGATATTGTTAGTCATTTCTAGTTTGCCAGTAACAATTTCCTGTTACTTTGTTTGAAGGAAATGGTGGACAAGATTATTTTACATTTGTTTATACATGACTAACAATCTCTCTTTACATTTTTACGCTGCTGACGTTTATTGCGGCAATGAAGTTCCTCCATCTCTGTCTCCTTCTTTTCTATCGTGCCTCAGGTTTGGTTTTCATTTCTGCCTCTAAGGTACGGCACTAAGTTGTCTTTGGTCTCCCATACCGTCGCACACAGATGTAGAAGGATTCTTCATTGCTGTTTCCCTAACAATTTTTGCTTGACCATTCAGGGTTATTAGCCCTGAGCTGAACCCCCAAACCTGGAGGAATGGTGGACCTCTACCCTTTGACCTGTTTGGCATGGGTGACCCTACCAAGAGCCAAAGCATAGAACTCTTACTTCAGCCAACATAGGTCTCCAGGTCATTGAGGCACGCAAGCCTCCAAACCCTACGACAAGTTTGTGGCCCTCTTGGAGGGAGTTTCTGAGTGCATACAAATATGGAATAAGTGTCAATAGACAGGACAAATTAATTTTCCAAAAATAGACTATAAGTTGGATGATGTCATAAATCTGGTATGATGATGTAGTTCCATCTGACTGAACGTTACATTTATTAGCAGGATTGACTCAATTATAAAAGAACAACCAAATCACCAAGGGAAGTTTTACTGGTAGAGCATCACTTTATCCTTCAATATTCTCTGGTTGATCTGATAGAGGTTTACAAGATTATGAGAGGCATACATAGAGTAGACAGAGAGTATCTGTTTCCCAGGGTTGATATATCTAATACCAGAGGGGATGCGAGAGGGGGGTAAGTTCAAGTGGGATATGAGAGGTAAATTGTTTTACTCAGAGAGCAATGGATGCCTGGAATGTGCTGCCTGCTATGGTAAGTATATTAGAGGCAAATACATTAGAGGCTTTTGAGTAATATTTGGATAGGCACATGGATGTAAGGAAGATGGAGGGATATGGACATTATGCAGGTCGGAGGGATTAGTTTTTGGATGTCTTCAATGTACTCTTTTGCTGGTTCAAAAGGACTTTGTACATTCTCCCCATGACCATGTGGGTTTCCTCCAGGTGCTCCAGTTTCCTTCCACAGTCCAAAGACGTACCAGTTGGTAGATTAATTGTCCCGTGATTAGGCTCAGATTAAATTGGGGGATTGATGGGAATGAGTCACCAGAAGGGTTTATTTCATGCTGAATCTAAAAAAAAACAAATCTCAATAGATAAACAAATAAATAAACTAATGAAATTCTGTGCTATTTTGTGAGTAATAATTCATCTTATAACGTAAAGCAAAGCTGACTTCTGATGCCAGAATTTCTCGAAGACATTTTGGTTAAATTGAGCAGCTACACAAACAGCAGCTTAAGTTTGCTTAGGACAAGGGCAATTTTTATAGTCCTTTACAAACTTTGTAATTATGCTCCAGTTGTGTAAATATGCCTGGACCTTGCTGGATTTGAATATCTAGATAAGCGAGCTTATTGTGCTGCAACTGTAATTCAATGATGATGCTATTCAGACTATTCAGTTAAAGAGATTAAAAATCAGAATTTAAGAAGATAATCTTCCAATATTACACTTCCTTCTCAGGCCACACCAGTCAGTACTGCAAGATATTTTTCCCCTTCATTTTCCACACCATTTTAACACAGGGGTTGAACAGCATGGAAACATCTACTCCATACCAACCAAGATGCTTACTCCAAGCTAGTCCCATCTACCAGCATTTGGTCCATATCCTATGAACCTTTCCAATCTATGATGGTCTGATCTTCACTGACAATGATGAAGATGTCATCAGCAAGCTGCTTTGTTAACCCACGAACACTACCTCAAACAAGAGAAAATCTGCAGATGCTGGAAATCCAAGCAACACACACAAAGTGCTGGGGGAACTCAGCAGGCCAGGCAGGATCTATGGAAAAGAGTTAACAGTCGACGTTTCAGGCCGAGACCCTTCATCAGGACTGCTTCACTACTTTTTATTTCTATTTTTTTGTACTACATATTTATTTTAACTATTTTATATATATATGTTTACTGTAATTCACAGGTTTTTCTTTACTACTATGTATTGCAATGTATGGCTACCACTAAGTTAACAAATTTCCATGACATACACTGTTGATATTAAACCCAATTCTGATTCTAATTTCAGATTTTCTTATTCTAAAACTAACGTTTATTCACAAAATTTGCAATTCTACAATATGGATTATTCATTGGTTCTTATTCACTGCACCCAGCATATCATTATATTATGATATGTTGATTATGTTAGCATGATTTTAACTTTCCTTTCTGAATCAATTCATGTGGTGTATATGGATTTTAGTAAGGTATTTGATAAGCTTCCATTCGGCAGTCTTATTCAGAAAGTCGGGAGCAACGGAATCCAGAGAGACTTGGCTAGATTCAGTATTGGTTTGCCCACAGAAGGCAGGGGAAAGTTGTAGACAGTTGTAGACGGTTGTATTCTGCCTGAAGGCTGGTGACCAGTGATGTTCCATAAGGATCTGTCCTGGGACCCCTGTTAGTCAGCTTGCAGATGACATGAATGTTGGTGGCGATGTGGATTGAGTAACAGGTTGTAGTAGGTTACAATGACATATCGATAATACGCAGAGCTGAGAAGTTGAAAATAGAGCGGTGACTTGATAGTAAGAGGCATGGAGAAGATAGCCAATGTCTTTTCCCAGGGCAGAAATGTCTAACATGAACGGACATACTTTTAAGGTGATTCAAAGGTTCAAAGGTTCAATTTAATGTCAGAGAATGTATACAGTATACAACCTGAAATTCTTACTCTTCACAGACATCCTCAAAACAGAAAACCCCAAAGAGTGAATTACAGAAATGTTAGAACCACAAAGCGTCCCTCCCCCTCCCATGCACAAGCAATAGCAAAGCATCAACACTCCACTCCCCCACTTGTTCCACCAAAAAGCATCAGCCTCACCCACCACCCACTGTGCAAAAATAGCAAGCCCCCAGAGACCTTGGTCTAGGGTCCATCAAAAACTATGGTCCATCCCAACACTTCAAAGTCTCAACAGGCTCTCTCTCTCTCTCTAATGGGGGGGAGATTTATTGCTCGTGCTACAGCGAGAAGGGAGGCCAACAGATCACTGTTTCAATGTTACAATCTATAGCGCCACTTATTTTGGGACGCTGACTCAAGAATCAACAGATGAATGAAGGAAAGTGTGGGGGGTGGGGTATCAGAGGTTGTTTCTTTTTAAACACAGATGTTGGTAGTTGAGGCAGATAGATTAGGGAAATTTAAGATGGGCACACGCATGAAAGAAAAATGGAGAAGTATGTGGGAGGGAAGGGTTAGATTGACGTGAAGTAGGTTAAAATGTCAGCACAACGTAATGGGCTGAAGGGCCATGTACTATTAGCATTCTATCATCAGTGTTCAGTGAAGGTGAGCTCTAAACTGCGCCCTTTCCCTTTCACCTTGTGGTGCTTGCACTACACCTCAGTATGTCCCTCGGCACGCACTCCTGCACCTTTTTATGTGCCAGTCAGTGACACTTGGTTGTGGACAGCTCCTTGCACTGGAAGACCAGCGAGTCTCAATGTAGAGTCCATTCAGCTGACGACCTGCTAGCTGGAGTCAATGTTTTACTTGGTGCACGTCCCCAGGGTCAACCTACCCTGCATTGGAGCCCTGTGTTTGTGTTCTGCTTGGGATGAATCTCAAACAAGATAATGCGGTTGCAAGCCATCCGTACAGATTATTTCACTAAAACGGTGCATGGTAGACACAGCCAACTCTTAATCAGATGATGGTGGACTGGGACATGAACCTAGAGACCTGTTTAGAGGTACAGCATGGTAACAGGTCCTTCCTGCCCAACAAGCTCATGGTGCCCAAATACGCCCAAGTGACTGATTAATCTTTAATCTGTACATCTTTGGGACGTGGGAAGAAACCAGAGCACCCGGAGGAAACCGACACAGTCATGGGGTGAATGTACCAACTTCTTCCTGGCAGCGTCGGGAATTGAACCCAGGTCACTGACACTGTAAAGCATTATGCTAACCGCTAGGCTGCAGTGCCACCCCACAGGCACTAAGTGGTGAAGTTTTTTCTTTGTGCTCAGTTTTTATTAAGGGTCCTATCTTTTGAGTGAAATTTTAAACTGAATGCTCCCTCACACAGATCTAAATGATTAAAGGACAATACTTCATGAAAGAATGTGGGGGTTATCTCTACCATCCTGGGCAATATCTACCATTCAATCTGTATTATTAAGAAATATGGTATGGGTTTTTCAAGGTTCTGTTCATGGTAGCTTCTTACATTAAGGGGAACATGAGGGGAAACTTCTTCAGTCAGAGGGTCCTGAGAATGTGGAACGAGCTGCCAATGCAAGTGGTGCATGCGAGCTTGTTTTCAATGTTTAACAGAAGTTTGGATAGGTACATTGATGGGAGGGGTATGAAGGGCTATGGTCGCAGGTTAAATGGGAGTAGGCAGTTTCAATGGTTCAGCATAAACCAGATGGGCCGAAGGGCCTGTTTCTGTGCTGTATTTTTCTATGACTCTATTAAAAAGTACTGAAGTTTGAAAGAAGCTAAAAAAAATAAAAGTCTTCCTTAAATAATGTCTTGGGTTCATGGGTTCCTATCAAACATAAATAATAAATAATACTTCACCATTAAATAATATTCTGCCAAATGGATTCAAGTATTGTGGGTCAAAAGGAAGACTGCCTCTTTTTTGGGAGGGCAGAGTTCCTCTTCCGTTAGTAAAATCAAAAGACTGACAATATAAAAGTCTGGAATGTCATATTGAATCTGGCTCAGAGAAGGATATCTGCCTTCCTTGTCTGCTGTCAGAGCCACCAATATAGTTGACTCTTAATAGCCTCACGTGTTCAGGGGCAACTAGATTTGAAAAAACATTTCCAGTGACATTTGTACAATTAACCAATAAATTAACAAAAGCCCAGGAACTGAATTGAACTCTACAATTAGAAATAGTTCATCAATAGATTGCTGTAGACGAGAGGCAATTTCACCATTTTTACCCTGGTACTGGAGAACCATTGTCCAAGACTGGACACAATCAGTGTCCTTGCCAATTTGAAAGATGCTATTCAACCTAATCTCACAATCAATTGAGATACTGTCAGGATTTAACCTTGCAAGTTCTATTTAGTACTTTCATAGCAAACCGTGCTGAGACACTCTCAAAATATGATGATGGCTTAGGTTTCCGACTTGTTTGAGATAGCTAATATTGTACCAATGAAGCCATCTTGATTGTCTGCTTTCTCTAAGCATCCTCAAGAGGAATTTCTTTTGTTGAAGAACTCGACACTAAATTCTATCATGAATTTATTACCACACAGAAGATTACAACAGTAGCTACATCTTTAAAGTACTTAATTAGTTACAAAAGACCACACTCTCTCTCTCTTTCTCTCGATGGTAGGGAGAGTTTGCGGCCGGTTCTGGAGTTGGAGAATCTTGGAATAAAAAGCCATGCAGCAGGCTGTAACATCATAACAGCGATTGCTGGTTTCCCTTTCGCTGTGAAATGGGAGACATCTCTCTGTCCCTCGTTAGTAAGAAAGAGAGGCCGTGGCGTGTCAAAGCATCGGGCATACAATAGTTTTTATGGTCTCACTTTGAGTGCTTTGCTATTGGTGGGTGGCTTTTTGCTGAAATGGATGGGGGGAGGGGGAGAGTGATGTGCTGATACTTTGCTGCTGCTTGCGTAAGGGGGGGAGAGGAGGCTTTGGGGTTCTAATGTTTTTTCTGGCGTTCATTCTTTTGGAGTTCTGTTTTTCGTGGATGTCTGTGAAGACTACATATTTCAGGTTGTATATTCTCTGATAATACATGGAACCATTTGATTTGAACCATTTGAAAATGCTTTGAGACATCATGGGGTTCTGAAAGGCAATATATAAATAACAATTCTTTAACTTACTTTGAATTCATTAATGTGTTTAGACAAATTTCAGATCATTTCCATCTTGCCAATATTTCAGTTTGGACTTGGACAAATTGGCATCAATAAACCATTTCTCTTATCTTGCTGACAGAGATTGATAAAAGTTGATTTGATTACAGTCAAACAATAATCAAAGACCACACCCATATCAGACATTCTGTCTTCCGCACCCCCCACCCCCACCATCGGGCAGAAAATGCAAAATCCTGAAAGCACGTACCATCAGGTTCAAGAGCAGCTTCTATTCCTCTACAATAAGATTACTGAATGGTCCCCTAGTACAATGAGATAGACTCTTGACCCCATAGTCTACCAAGTTAAGGCCTTACACCATATTGTCCAGCTGCACTGTACTGTTTCTATGGGTTGCCACGGTAGTGTAGTGGTTAGCACGGCACTTTACAGTACAGGCAACACAGGTTTATTTCCCGCCGCTGCCTGTAAGGAGTTTGTATGTCCTCCCTGTGATTGTAGGGGTTTCTTTGGGGTGCTCCAGTTTCCTCCCACAATCCAACAACGCACCAGTTGGTCGGTTAATTGGTCATTGTACATTGTCCTGTGATTAGGCTAGAGTTAAATTGGGGGATTGTTGGGTGTTGCGGCTTGAAGGGCTGGAAGGGCCTATTCCTCACTGTATCTCAATAAATAAATGAATAAATAAATAAACTGATAAATAAATAAGCAAGTAAACAAATAAATAGACGAATAAATAAATAAATTAATTAAACAACATTTTATTCGGCATTTTATTATTGTCTTCTCAATGCACTGTTGTAATGAAATGAGCTGTACAGATGGCATGCAAAACAAGTTTTTCTCTGTACCTTGGTACATGTGACAATAATAAACCAATTTAAGAGAAGTTAAATCAGTCATTTAAAAAAGCGAGTTCATGAACTCTGGTCCACTGGAATCAAAGCATCAGGAACAATTTAGGATTACAGTTATAGCTGTGATACACTTCTGTCTCATGTTTGCACAGCTTGCTTTCTAAATAGCAGCTACTACTTGTTAAGATCAGAAACAGATGTAATTAAACTTCCAGCTAACAGCTTGTTTAGTTTTTGGTCATAAAATGGAAATCAGTCTTCGGTTCTTAAAATGTAAATAGAAACCAGTAATCAGCTTGAAGTTATAAAAACACTCTCTATAGAACAGCTTTGAAAACAAGCTCTGTATTTTGCAGACACTCTGTCTGAGAGAAAGCAGATGCTAATCATGACACTTGCTTTATTACTGTTCAAGGACAGAGTATTAGACAATAGGTTGTTTAACTTGGGGGTCTTTCAAACAGACAAACTGACTCTTAAGTTGCTTAGTTCAAGGAAGCTTGCAGAGCAGATAGATACTATAATTTAGCACATTAATAACTGATGTACTTATAGTTTGAAAGGTTTTTTTGTGCTCAAGGAATGTGCTGTGATGTGTTTCACAGCATTTACAGCATTAATTGTGAACTGTGAGCATTAAACTAAGGTCTTCTTCTCCAAAAGATGCTTTTAGACTGCTTGTGTTAAAAGGATCACTGAGGAAATACCATATGCATGTGAAGTCATCCAAGTGGGAGAAAAAGGATACAAACGTAGAGAGCAGTTTAGGCTTATTAGGAATGGGGTAAGGAACACCAAGAAGAAACGTGAAAGAAACACGAAGTGAACTAGAATCCTCTCCTCCAGCTTTGGTTTCTGTAATGGACAATTTGTTGTCTGTATCTTTGGTATGTCATTTTAGTTTATAAGAATGGTACCTGTGTTTTGGAAATCCTTTATCCTTTGAGTTTAAGAAATCATTTATGATTTTGTGTTTTAGGAATACTCTGTGCTTTGTGTTTTAGGAAATGGTTTGTGTTTTAAAAATGGTTTGTGATCTGAAAATGTTTATGATAGAGAAGTCCTCCAAGCTTTAAAAGTGTTTTACGAATGTTATTTTGACTTAAATGAGTATCATTGAAGTGAACTGCTACTTTCATAGCTGGAAGTATCTTCTCCTTGGTAGGGAGAGGGGACCCACTGCTCAAATTTTTGGCAGCTAAACTCACCATGGAGAATAAACAGGGAAGTAAAGTAGTCTTTGACGATTGGATAGTTACATATTATCTTCCTTTAGTGAGAGTATTCATGGCTATTTATATCTGATAGGGCTTAAAGTCTTCATTTGAGTGAAGAACTTTGTAGTCAGCAAACCCAATACCATCATGCAACTCGAGATGAAACAGAAATAAAATCAATGAAAGATTATAAATGTAAAATTCAAAAATTAAAACCATCTCTTGATGATGGATTAAGTTGTCCTTAGTTGAGTACATTTATTGTGATTCAGGGCTGTATTCTATTGATGGGTTTAAATGAGATTGATTATCTGTATTGAACAATGCAGTAAGGTGGGGAAGATGCTGTTAGCTTGCATTTATCTGTTGTGTAACATTATGACTCGCTGACGTCACTATTACAAAGCTGTAGAAAATACCAAAGAACTACTGTAGATGTCTTAATTTAAGACCGTGGACTAAAAGAAAATGGGACTAGAATATTGGCTATTCGATGAACAAAATCTGATTTGGGTGAACCTATGGATTACATCCTGTCAGCAGTCACTGATACATCAGGGAGCTTGAGTAGAGAGAAGACTTCAGTGACTGGTGCCTGATTCATTCTCCTGACTGAGGCTGGCACCGTCACCATTAACCATTAACACACACACACACACACACACACACACACACACACAATGCTGGAGGAAGTCAGCAGATCAGGCAGCATCTATGCAAATGAATAAACAGTCAACATTTTGAGACGAGACTCTTCTCCAGGACCAGAAAGGAAGGGTGGGGGGGGGGGGAAGACGCCAGAATAAAAAGGTGGGGAGAGGGGAAGGAGCATAGCTAGAAGGTGATAGGTGAAGCCAGGTGGGTGTGAAAGGTCAGGGGCTGGAGAGGAAGGAATCTGATTGGAAGGGAGAGTGGCCCATAGGAGACAGGAAAGGAGGAGGACACACAGGGGGAGGTGATAGACAGGTGAGAAGAGGTAAGAGGCCAGAGTGGGGAATAGGAGAGGGGAGAGAGAGGGTTTTTTTTACCGGAAGGAGAAATTGATAATCATGCCATCAGGTTGGAAGCTACCCAGACAGAATATGAAGTGTTCCTCCACCCTGAGGGTGATCTCATTGTGGCACAAGAGGAGCCCATGGACCGACATGTCAGAACGGGAATGGAATCGGAATTCAAATGTTTGGCCACCGTGAAGTTCCACTTTTGGAACCAAGGCGCTCAACTCAGTCCCCCAATTTATGACGGGTCTCACCAATGTAGAGGAGGTCACATCCGGAGCACCAAACACAATAGACGAGCCCAGCAGATTTGCAGGAGAAGTGTTGCCTCACCTGGAAGAACTGTTTGGGGACCTGAATGGAGGTGAGGGAGGATGTGAATGAGCAGGTCTAGCCCTCTGGCCACTTGCAAGGATAAGTGTCAGGAGGGACAAATGGACGAGGGAAACACGGAGGCAGCCATCCCTGCAGAAAGCTGGGGGGGGTGGTGGTTGGAAGGTAAAGATATATTTGGTGGTAGGAGCATTTTGGAGAGGGCCAAGGTTGTGGAGAATGACGTGTTGGTTGTGGAAGCTCATGGGCTAGTAGGTAAGGACAAGAGCAACTCTGTCACTGTTAAGATGGTGGAAGAAGGGGTGAGCACGGATGTTCGCAAAATGGAGGAGATGCAGGTGAGGGCAGCATCAATAGTGGAGGAAGGAAAACCCTATTCTTTGAAAAAGGAGGAGATCTCTGATGTCCTGGAAAGGAAAGTCGCATCCTGGGAACAGATGTGGCAGACATGAAGGAACTGAGAAACAAGAATAGCTTCACCTTTAATTCACAGTTAGTGTGAGAATGGGAATTTACTATACAGCAGATCAGGGTAAGCTGTTACAAATTACAGAATTCTTGATTCAATCTATGAGGTTTTGTTTGTTGGTTCACAAAATGTGGACATCACTGAATGTGTTTGCATTTCATGTTCAACTCTAATTGGCCATGAAAAGATGAGGTAGTTAAGAGTCTGGAGTCACATACAGGACAGAACACATAAAGATGACAGATATCCTTCCCAGAAACCATATTACTGTGGCAATCCAGTTGTTGCTAAATTTAATTTCAGATATATTTAATGAATTAAATTTAATTTAGAATTTTCCATTTCCCATGGTAGGATTCAAACTTGCATCACTCGAAAAATGATTCAGCACTACTGGTTGCCGGTCTTGTACTTAATAAACTGTGCTTACTATCAAAAAGCAAAAAGAAATACCCAAAATATCATTTCTATTTTCAGAAAAATGTTAACACTTTGCAATGTTTTTTTTATTTAATGAGATATAGCATGGAGTAAACTGCCCCTTCAAGCCGTGCCACCCAGCAATCCCACGATTTAACACTACCCTAATCGTGGGACTATTTACAATGACCAATTAACCGACCAACTGGTACATCCTTGAACTGTGGGAGGAAATCAGAGCACCCAGAGGAAACCCACGCGGTCATGGGGGAGAACATACAAACTCCTGACAGCAGTCACAGGAATTGAACCCAGCTCGCTGGTACTGTAAGGCAGTATGTGAACTGCTATGCTACCGTGCCATTGTAAAAGTGTGTACTAATGTCAAATAGTTCTTGCTGTTTAACTAATCCATTGGAAGATACTCTGACTAGAAATTCAGTTGCAAGTGAGTGCTATTGATACACTTCTAGATTAAGAGAACACTCAGTCCTCTTTTTATTGTCATTTAGAAATGCATACATGCATTAATAAATTATACAATGTTTCTCCAGAGTGATATCACAGAAAACAGGACAAACCAAAGACTAACACTGACAGAACCACATAATTATAACATATAGTTACAGCAATGCAAAGCAATACCATAATTTGATGAAGAACAAACCATGGGCACGGTAAATAAAGTCTCAAAAGTCCTTGAGTCGATCGACTCCCGAGTCCCCGATAGCAGGCGGCAAAAGGGAGAAACTCCCTGCCATAAACCTCCAGGCACCGTCAACTTGCCGGTACCTTGGAAGCAGCCGACCACAGCCGACACTGAGTCCATCCATCCGAAAATTTTGAGCTTCCGACCAGCCTCCCCGATACAGCCTCCCGAGCGCCATCCTCTGCCGAGCGTTTTCGACTTCGCCCCGGCCGCTGAAACACACAAGGCTGAGGATTTTGGGGCCTTCTGCTCCGGAGATTCCGGTTACCACACAGTAGCAGTGGTAGCGAAGCAGGCATTTCAGAAGTTTTCCAGATGTTTCTCCGTGCTCTCACATCCGTCTCCATCAAATCAGAATTGTGCACGGTCCCCTACTGTTAGCATTTAGAATTATTATTCGAGATAAAGTCTTTAAGAATTTTTTCTTTGTGTATTCCTATGCCCATAGTTACTAATTAAGTGTTTTGACTGATTATAAAACAGTGGATTGGAACACAAAACTTTAGAATGCAGCAATCTCCTGCAGTAACTGTGTTATCCGAACCACTGAAATTTTGGTAGGTTAGATATCAATGTTGTTTCTTTCATTCCTGCTCCTGATAAGTTGCCAATGTCAGATCAAACTGGTTTCATGGATAGAAGAATGGGAAGGTCCTGTTTTGATCTTTGGTCCGTGCTGAGTTAGCTGATTGCAGCTGAGCACAGTCATACAGTCACAATAACTGGATACATGCCCCTGAGTTAGCAAAATCTCCCCTGGTTCTTGCTCCAAGCTGAAGCCAGTTACATCCAGTGCTATATCACCAAAGACTCTAGCTGGAAAATATGAATGGAACCATGCGCGGTGATAGTGGTTTTTGTGGGCAAATGGAGATTTATGTGGTTTCACCATTTGAGCAAGGAGGCTGCTTAACTAGAAAGGTGGCTGGGTAGAGATGCGTCTCTTCCAAAGGAGGTTTAATGCATGTCTTCTCTCTGTTAGCCTCCAGGTCACCCTTTAGCAAGGTGTAGCACCTGCATACCCCACCCCACCGATCAGGGTCTTGTGAAACCATGGGAGCAGCTGGTGGATGTTCATATAAGCAGCTGGTGCTTATCACAAGTCCTGGTTATTCAACCACTGATGCCAGGCAGACAATCTCTGAAGAGTATTGATAATAGTTGGGGTTGCCCATCTTGTAAAGGCAATGTCCAGAAGAAGGCAATGGCAAACCACTTCTGCAGAAAATATGCCAAGAGCAATCACAGTCATGGAAAGAACAGGATCGCCCATGTCACACGACATGGCACGTAATGAATGAACAGAGTGAACTAGCAAAAGGTGGAATATTTCATATGGGAAGGGACAATGAAATAAAGCAAAACAGAGTAACAGAAATTTACGTATGACACAGACAGCAATTTGGCTACCATCTCAATGACGGACAGGCACAACCTATTTTCCAGCTGTTAATCTGTGGGTTCTTGGAAAATATTGATCTCAGGATCACAATGAAACCTAAAGAATGTTGAAAGGACTCAGTAGAGTGGATGTGGAGAGGATGTTTCCTATGGTGAGGCTGCTTAGGACCAGAGGGCACAGATAGAGGCATATCCTTTTAGAACGGAGATGAGGAGGAATTTCTTTAGCCAGAGGGTGGTGAATCTGTCAGGCCACTCGTCTGAGTGCTACTGGTACCATGTAACCCAGTGCTACCTGTCGCATGGTCGGGTGGTCGGCGACTAAACCGGCTCCCCCACCAGGCTTGCCTGGTGAGGAAGGTGGCTAGACACCCTGCAGGACGAAAAACAAGACCTGTCAAAGGGCGGATGAACCCTCTCGTAGGGCCAACGGCCATCTAGCAAACACGTGCCATGAAGCACGGAAAGGGCATCCCTTGCATCGAAGCTTGGTCTGGCCATTCACTGCAACAGAACTTCCCCCAGCCGTCTTGGACCCCACCATCCTGCTGGATCGGGGAGAGGATGTCCAGAGGGTGGGTCTGGACCTGTGCAACTCACTACTCACCTAAAATCCACTCACGCACAAGCTGTTCCTTTCTGAGGAGTGGGGTACCACCCCACTAACTGACTGTAAGGAACCATCATCATCCTGTGGGATGGATGGCCAAAGAGAGAGAGGCGAATCTGTGGAATTCATTGCCACAAGCAACTGTGGAGGACAAGTCACTGGGTATACTTAAGGCAGAGGTTGATAGATTCTTGGTTAGTCAGGGCATGAAGAGTTACGGGGAGAAGACAGGAGATTGGGGCTGAGAAGGAAATGGATCAGCCATGATGAAATGGCGGAGCAGATTCAATGGACAAATGACCTGATTCTGCTCCTATATCTTATAGTTTTATGGTAACTCAAACTTAATTTTCCAACTGGCATAATGCTGCACACTTAAAGTCATACTGATTTTTCCTTTTTAAGTAATAACTGAAGTCTTAATGCCATCGATGAGATGGAGGAGCAACAGGTTCTTCAATGGCTGTTTCTTCCAACTTTCTGATAATGAAGGAAGACCACACTAGCTTCTTTATCTCAGTAAGTTCTAGGTGACTTCACCTGGTAGGTAAGAAACTTGGTAAGCCTCTGAGCAAAAATTAATTACTCCAAGCTATTTCTGCTCATTGCATCCTTCCCTCCCAGATTCTCACGTTCCAGACTTTCAAGAGAAGGCTGCCACTAACAACACCTTATGTTCTATCTGGGTAGTCTCCAACTTGAAGGCACGAATATCAAGTTCTCCTTCCAGTTAAAAAAAAAATTCCCTCTCTCTCCCCTCTTCTTCTATTCCCCAGTCTGGCCTCTTACCTCTTCTCACCTGCCTATTACCGCTCCCTGGTATCCCTCCTCCTCCCCTTTCTCTGATGGTCCACTCTTCTCTCCTATCAGATTCCTTCCTCTCCAGACCTTTACCTTTCCCACCTACCTGGCTTCACCTAGCGACCTTCCCCTTCACCCACCTTTTCATTCTGGCGTCTTCCCCTTTCCTTTCCAGTCCTGAGGAAGGGCCTCAGCCCAAAACATCAACGGTTTATTCATCTTCATAGATGCTGCCTGACCTGCTGAGTTCCTCCAGCATTTGTGTGTGTTACTAAAAATACTACTTTGAGTTCCTTTTGTCCGTTGCCCACTGAGGGGATAAATATTAAAATAAAATGAGTAAAATAAAAATTAACTTTTCCCACTAATTGAGGTTTTTATTTTTTTATTCAGAGATACATCACGACACAGTAACAGGCCTTTCCACCCCAATGAGCCCACACTGCTCAAATACACCCATGTAACTAATTAACCTACCAATCAGTGTACCTTTGGACCGTGGGAGGCCAAACCGGTTCACCCGGAGGACACCCACGTATGTGGAGAACGTATAAACTCCTTAGATATAGTGGCGGAATTGAAGTTCAAAGTACATTTATTATCAAAGTATTAATGCAGTATACAACCCTGAGATTTGTCTTCCCTACCGAGAGCCACCAAACAAAGAAACACCATGGAACCAGGTCAAGGAGAACATCAAACACACAGCATGCAAAAAAAAAAGAACAAATGGAGAGAGTCCAGAGGAGGTTCACAAGGATGATTCCGGGAATGAAGGGATTAACAGATAAGGAGCGTTTAACAGCTTTGGGCCCGTCCTCACTGGATTTTAGAAGAATGCGGGTGGATCCCATGGAAACCTACCAAATGTTGAGAGGACTAGACAGAGTGGACATGGAGAGGATGTTTCCAATGGTGGGGGTATCCAGAACTAAGGGGCACAGCCTCAAAATTGAGGGGTGATCTTTTAGAACAGAGGTAAGGAGGATTTTTTTTAGCCAGAGAGCAGTGAATCTGTGGAATGCTCTGCCACAGACTGTGGTGGAGGCCAAGTCCATGGGTATATTTAAGGCGGAAGTTGATAGCTTCCCGATTAGTCAGGGCATCAAAGGATATGGTGAGAAGGCAGGTGTATGGGGTTGAGTGGGATCCGGGATCAGCCTTGCTGGAATGGCAGAGCAGACTCGAAGGGCTGAATGGCCTAATTCTGCTCCTGTGTCTTACGACCTAAATTGCGCAAAAGGTAGACAAATGAGCGAAAAACACAGAATATAAAACATCAAACCACAGAGTTATTGAAACAGTCTAGGAATGTTCAGCATTCTTCTAGGGTGTATCACAACCTGGTATGGAAGTTGTCCTGTCCAAGACCGAAAGAAGCTGCAGAAGATTGTGAACACGGTGCAGCACATCACACAAACCAATCTTCTGTCCGTGGACTCACTTTACACCGCACGCTGTCAGAGCAGTGCTGCCAGGATAATCAAGGACACGACCCACCCAGCCAACACACTTTTCATCCCTCTTCCCTCTGGGAGAAGGTTCAGGAGCTTGAAGACTCATACAGCCAGATTTGGGAACAGCTTCTTTCCAACTGTGATAAGACTACTGAACGGATCCTGACCCGGATCTGGGCCGTACCCTCCAAATATCCGGATTTGCCTCTTGGTTTTTTTGCACTACCTTACTTCCCATTTTTCTATTTTCTATTTATGATTTATAATTTAAATTTTTAATATTTATTAATTTTAACTATTTTTTATATTTATAATATTTAATATTTGTAATCCAGGGAGTGTGAAGCGCAGAATCAAATATCACTGTGATGATTGTACGTTCTAGTACCAATTGTTTGGCCACAATAAAGCATAAAGTATAAAAATCAATTTAGTGCTGTGCCATTTGTTGACTGCAGGCCACAGAGCCAGCCCGCCCCGATCAAAATCACATATAATAGCAACTAAAAAATTGAATTCATGTCACCGGCACTGTGGTAGTGTTACACTAACAGCTATGCTACCTTGTCACCGTTATAAACCTCACTGAAATGAACGGGGTCTACAAGCCTATGAGGGACACGACTGGTGTAGGATCAGAGAGGTGGCCTCCTCAGCATAATGGTGGGGAATCCCGGAGAGTACGAGTTCACATGGAATCGAGTGACTGAGTGGTGATGTCCACACCTACCTCTCACGCTTATGGGAGCAGCTGAGTTACAGCAGTTCTTTGTGGCCAGGGCCAATCTGATTGTCCTGACACTTTGCAGGGTAGGAGAAAATTACCACACACACACACACACACACACAAAAAAAGTTGTTTGGAATTGGTAAAAACCAAAAAAGTGACATAGCATCCTTCTGTTAAGGGAGAACTTACCATTTTGTCAGCTATCGCAGGTATTTAACTGTAGGTTAAGAAATAAAATTAGCTTTATTTGTCACCTGTACATCGAAACATCAAAACGTACAGTTTTGTGTCAACGACCAACAGTGTGAGGATGTGTTGCAAGTGTCGCCATGCTTCCGGTGCCATCATAGCATGTCCACAATAATCCTCCTTGGAAAGCAGGAGGAAACCAGGGCACCCAGAGGAAACCCACACAGTCATGGAGAGAATGTACAAACTCTTTAAATACAGCGGCGTGTATTGAACCCGGATCACCGGCACTGTAAGGTGCTACACTAACCACTACACTACTGTCCTGGCCTGCTTGTAACCAAGTCCTGATCTGGGGCCAGATGTCTTCTGCCAATAAGGAAGTTATAACCTCTATGCACATCCCTGAAACTGTAACACTTTATGAGAGGCAGAATCTGAATTAATACCACCAACAAATTAAAATTTGTTGTTATGTAGCAGCAGTACATAGCAATACATATAAAAACTGTAAATTATAGTGTGTGTGTGTATATATATATATATATATATATATATATATACACACACACATATATATGTATACACATACATGGATATTATATATATTTATTAAAAGAAGTCAAATTAATTAAGTAGTGCAGAAAGGCAAAAAAAAAAGTAGTGAGGCAGTGTTCATGGGTTCAATGTCCATTCAGAAATCAGATGGCAGAGGGCAAGAAGCTATTCCTAATTCATTGAGTGTGTGCCTTCAGGCTCCTATTCTCCCTCTCTGATGGCAGCAATGAGAACAGGGCATTTCCTGGGTGATGTGGATCCTTAATGATGGATGCTGCCTTTTTGAGGCATCACTCCTTGAAGATGTCCTGGATACTATGGAGGCTAGTGCCCATGATGGAACTGACTGAGTTCTCAACCTTCTGCAGCTTATTCCGATCCTGTGCAGTTGCTGTACCCACCTCCCCCACCATAGCAGACAGTGATGAATCCAGTTAGAATGTTCTCCACGGTATTCTGCATTCTATTATTGTTTTCCCTTGTAGCACCTCCACCTCAATGGATTATTTCAATGAAATGATCCTTATGGATGGATTGCAAAACACAATTTTCACTGTACCTCAGGTCATGTTGCTCTGCCATGGACAGTCCCATGCCCGGCTGCGACAGGAGCAGGTTGGATGCGGGGCTAGCAACCCCATTCCATTAAAATGCACAGAAATGCCAACAGATGCTCTAAGGAGCTCATTCCTAGGACAGGAAGGATCTTTGCCTCGAAGATGGATGCTGACAGCTGCTAACCCATAAAAATCCAGGACCAATCAACCTTCTATCATCCAGGAGCACCACCAGACTGGCCTAGGACAGAAGACTCTGGCGAGCTGCTGTCAGTGGCCTAAAGGGGTGACATGTTTAACTAACTAACAGTACCCGTGACAGTAATAAATTCATTTACCATTAGATCTCAATTCCTAGAGTCTGTGAACAGCGTTTGGGAGAAAGAACTGAGAGCTAAGCAACGGCCTTCTCTCAGCTTGGAAGTTTTTGGAATGGATTGATTTCACAAGTAAACACCTCCAAGAGGACCACATCCTTGATGTGATTTGGAGGCTTAATGAGCCGGGAGAGCTATGTTGGCTGGAGCCAGGGCCTTGTGCTCTGGCTCTTGGTCGGGTCACATATACCTCTCCCGGCATACCAACAGGTCAAAGGGTTGAGGCCAGACTAAGAGTGGTCCGCCAGTTCTCCAGGTTCAGGTGTTCAATCAAGGCTAGTAACCCTGACTGATAAAACACAATCGTTATGGAAACAGCAATGAAGAATCCTTCTACATCTGAGTGTGACGGTATTCCTGAGTCTCCACCCGGGACTTGCACGACTAACAGTGGTAAAAACCGAGCTACTGACATGCTGAAGGAAGCCCTGAACATCACCAAAGATGGAGGACCTTCATTGCTGCCCTAAATGCCAGCGGTGTAATGGGTAGTAAGTACAAGTAAACAAATCTGGGAGAAAAATACAAAGATGGAAAAATGAAGGTGGTGTTAAAAACTGCCAAAACAGTAGCAATTATCACCTACCTTGTTGGAATCCAGGTCTGCTTGTCAATGTGGGTAATGTATCATTTGATTTAACACCTTGTTTATTACAGAATCCACATGGATCATCTTTGACTTTGTCTATGGTAGAACAAGCTTCTTCGGGCTTCAAGCTTGACATTTCAGTATAAAGCCTTTTCTCTCCTGCTTTCTCCACCATAGACCACAGATATTTACACCCTTGATCTGATAGATTTATCTCGCAGAATGATGCAGTTTTATCATCTGTATTGTTGAGTGGATCACAAAGCATCTCTCCCTTATTTTGCTTACACAACTGCTCCTCTGTCAATATCTGGGATAAATACTGGTTGCTGCCAGGATTTGCCTCTTGTTCCAATAATCGTTCTCTTGTAACCTTTTCAGAATAATCGCATCGTTTGTTCCCTGATATAGAAGTTTTCCCTCTGTATTTTCCTTTGTTTGTGAAGAGAACTGTACCTTCATTCTCAGCTTTGTCATTTTCTTTCAGGTCCACGCACAGTACATTCTTCTGCAATTCCGTCATCTCATTGCACGATTTCATATTAACCTGACAAACAGAATCTAGACAGGAGTAGGGGATGCCAGAAAATTTTGTCAAAGTTTTAGATTGTTGGTCGGTGGAAAATAAATCAGTTTCTTTGATCCCTGCACGCCATGATTTGCCTTTGATCTGAGCTGCTGTAAGGATATAAGGTTTTTTCTTTTGGCTGGAGTTTGCAGTTTCTCTTCCTGTCTGTTGTACTTTACTTTGGATAGGAACTTTTCTTCTATAAGAGAGACAGAAAAAGACCATAAGATATAGGAGCAAAATTATGCCATTTGGCCAATTGAGTCTGCTCCACCATTTCGTCATGGCTGATTCATTTTCCTCCTCAGTCCCAATCTCCTGCCTTCTCCCCATATCCCTTCATGCCCTGTCTAATCAAGAAACTATCAACCTCTGCATTAAATACACCCAATAACTTGGCCTCCACAGTCACCTGTGGCACCGAATTCCTCAGATTTACCACTCTCTGTCTAAAATAAAGAACCTTCATGTCCATTCAGGCAAAGCAGAGTGAAGTTATTTAATGTGGAGTTTAACAGTTAAGTCAGAGACTACCAAGTACACTCACTGGCCACATAATTAGGTACAGGAGTGGAGCCCAGTGTGGTCTTCTGCTGCTGTAGCCCATCTACCTCAAGATTTGATGTGATGTGCATTCAGAGATGCTTTTCTGCACACCACTGTTGGAAAGCATGGTTATTTGAATTACTGTCACCTTCCTGTCAGCTTGAACCAGTCTGGCCATTCTCCTTTGACCTCTCATTAACAAGGCATTTTCACTCTCAGAACTACCGCTCACTGGAATTTTTTTTGTTTTGGTTTTTGCATCATTCTCTGTAAACTGTAGAGACCGCTGTGCATGAAAATCCCATATTTATGCATTGAGTTGTTGCCACGTGATTGGCTGATTAGATATTTGCATAAGCAAAGTGTACAGGTTACCTATTAATAAAATGGTCAATGAATATACATTAGAATGAATTTAAATTCTATTCCTTACCTATTCTAAATACTAAGAACCACAACTCTGAGTTTACTCTGGCTGTATTTTGTTTTAAGGTTGCGCAAGAAACCTTGTATGCTGAGACAGAGTGGTAATTGTCAGATATGGAGGCTATATACTTCAGATTAGGGTGTCCAGGCAGGGGTAGCACCTCTGGTGAAGGGGTTTGTCGTGTCCATTCTGGGGCAGCTCACTCACCTTTGGTCCCCACCAGACACTCAGTCGTCACCTGTGGCTCCAAGTAGCTGTTTGCATGCGGCCACACCTCGGTACACAGCTTCGACGGGCAGGCTAAACCAGTGAGTGTAGCCGGTGGCCTCACACCCCGGTGAGACAGGGACATGCCTGTCCCATCACCTGAAGTCAGCTCTGGTGGACTGGGTGGGTGAGATCTACAGTGAGATCCAACGGCCAGAAAGGCAGTTTTGCAATGCTCCGTGGAGAACAAAAGGGCACAACAAGGCACAGAAGATGCCATGGTCATCCACTGCAACCAAGGAAGACCCTAGTTTGTGATGCTTGTTCATACCGCTGGAGCAGAGTTCTGAGGTCGAGAGAGAAGAACTGCTCCAGTGCAATGGCTTCTTCACTTTAAAAACTCTCCCACACAGGTTTCCTGTCGTTGCCGGAAATGATGGACAACCACCATACCTGGGATTTTATCACTGATTAGATTTCAATGGCTGTGGACTGTTTCCAAATGCTTGGGAAACCTGTCAGGAGCAGAAGCAGCAGCAGCAGCAGGTGACTGCCCAATAAACCCCAGGAGCATTGTGCTGAATCGTTACCAGAGCAATCCAAAATTAACGGCAAGCACTGCTCACTTCCTGGTATGTCCTCAGCTCCATACATACAGTACAGCCATCCCAGTGAAAAACATTAATTTGGATGTTCACAGGTTCTGGGCTCTCTGTGATGGCTGTAGGAGGTCTGCAGAAAGTAACTTTGACAGCTCTGGACACATTTCTTCTCTAACAATTGACTCTGCTCTCCTCCACTGATCGATATGTCATCTCTATCAGGCTCAGTCTCCACTGTGTAGGAGAGTGGTCCAGTTCTGTCCTTAATCTTTCCGAGTACCCGCTTTTGATCAGCTCTGTAGTCCCAGACAAGGACTGATCATTCAGGAATGAAACATCAAACCTCCTTGTTTGAGGAGCCCTCAATTTGTCTCAGCTGTTTGTCCTGCAGACTGTTTCTGAGATTGGGCTTGAGGAGATCCTAGCGTGAGCCTGGAACAGCACAGCTGGCGGGTTGTTGGTTGTCGAGTGGGTTGCACTGCAATATGCAAAGAGGAACTTGGTCAGCTTCCGCTTCAGCGTCAGCGTAGTGTGTTCTTCTGAAATTGCTCGCAGTGTGTTCTTCAGACGCTGGACAAACCTTTCTACCAAGTTATTTGTAGCTGGGTGGTATGGGCCAGGTGTAATATGCCTTATTCCATTCACATTTAGGAATGACTGAAACTGTTCTGCAACCAACTGTGGTCCATTGTTAGTGACTCAGTGTTCTAGAACAGGGGTCCCCAACCTTTTTTGCACCGCGGACCAGTTTAATATTGACAATATTCTTGCGGACCCCCCGACCCCGGGGGGGGGGGGGGTGTTCAGATAGGGTTAAACTCACCTCAACATGTCTTTTACAGTTAGTGTTGCCAACTTTCTCACTCCCAAATAAGGGACAAAAGTAGCAGTTAAATCCCAGGACATTTGTGTTTACCCCAGGAAAGACTACTATGACCATGAAGCCTTGCGCGGGCACCTGTCCGTGCATGCATGATGTGCGCATGCGTGTACGTGCTGATTTTTTCCCATAAATCGGTTTTCGCTTAATCTTCCCGACTATACTATACATATATTTCTACTTTTTATAGGCTGTGTATTTATCATATCATTCCTGCTTTTACTATATGTTAGTGTTATTTTAGGTTTTTTGTGTTATTTGCTAGGTTATTTTTTGGGTATGGAAACGCTCAAAAATTTTTCCCATATAAATTAATAGTAATTGCTTCTTCACTTCATGCCATTTCGGCACGAAAGGTTTCATAGGAACGCTGTACCTTAGCAGGGGAAATACGGGACAAGGGCAGTCCAATATATGGGATGTCCCGGCTAATATGGGACAGTTGGCAACCCTATGTTCAGGTTCAACAGTGCATGACAGGGAATGAGGAAAGGTGTAGCTGACTCATATAATTTCCTTGCGGCCCGGTACCGGTCCACAGCCCGGTGGTTGGGGACCGCTGTTCTAGAATACCAATCCTTAATAAAAGGCTTCCCAACACTTCGCTACTGTGAGAGGCTATAGTGGAGGCTATTTGGAACATTTCTGGCCACTTTGTAACTCCATCCACAACTATCAGGAAAGTTGTGCCCATGAACGGCCTAGCAAAACCCACATGAATCCTCTGCTAGGGCAATGCAGGCCATTCCCAGGGATGGAGAGGCACTGCTCTTGTCATCTTCTGGATGTGCTGGCATCCTGAATAGTGTGTGGCGGGCTGCGCGATCTGCTGATCTATCCCAAGCCAGCAGACAAAGCTTCGAGCCAACACTTACATTTTGACCACACCTGGATGACTGGCATGTAGGTCCTCCAACACTTTAGACTTCAGCTTGGATGATACAACAATTCCTAATTCCTACATACGGCAACCCCCGTCAAAGGGAAGTTCATTCCAGCACTGATAAAAATGGGAGAACTAGAATTTCAGCTGCACATTCCAGCAATTTTGGGTTGCCCGTAGACCTAAGACAGTGTAGGTCTTTTCTGGTTTCCCTTTGGATCATCTCTGCCGTAATAGGGAGACGTTTGATTTGCATTAGGGAGAATATGTCAAGAGGAGTGTCCTCTTTTGAGAATTTTTCAGGTATTTCCTTTTCCAACAGTAAACGGGACAACCCATCAGCACTTCCATGATTAGATATCCTCTTGAATTTGATCTTGTATTTGTATCCTCCAAGAAACAGAGTTCATCTCTGCATTCGTGCTGCTGTCGTTAGTGGAACATCTTTCTGTGGACTAAAAACGGACACCAGTGGTTGATGATCAGTAATGAAGGTAACTTTCTCCCATACACGTAGTAGTTGAAACATTTTACACCCCAAACCAGACTCAAAAGCCTTTATGTCAATATGCGTAATTTTTCCCTGCAGCAGTACGGGAACGCGATGTGAAGGCTATGTGGCGTCCACTTCCATCACTCATAGCATGTGACATGACTGCACCTGTACCATAAGGTGAGGCACCACTGCAAAGCTTCACTGGACGATATGAGTCATAATGTGTGAGTACAGAATCTGACCTCACCATTTCCCACGTATTTTGGAAAGCTACCTAACACTGCTTTGTCCATTGCCATTTCTTCCTGATCTGTAGTATTGAGTTCAAGGGGTGGAGCACAGTAGCCAGGTCTGGCAGGAACTTGTTATAGTAATTGACAAATCCTAAAAAGGACTGCAACTGTGACTCATTCTTTAGCCTTGAGGCATCCGCCACTGCCCGAGTTTTCTCACCACATTTGTGTAAAACTTGTGTGTCAATGGTGTGACCACACTAAGTGATGATTAAAGGCTTTACGCTTGTCACATCATACTCTGAGCGCATAATCTGCTATTCTTTTCAACACAGTCTTGAGGTTTTGGAGATGTTCCTTGTCATTCTCACTGCTAACAATGATGTCATCCAGTCAATACTGAGTGCCTGCGCTGCCTAGACCATAATTCTCTGACAGAATGTAGGTGCAGAAGCTACTCCAAAAATAAGCCTATTATACCGATAAAGCCCTTTGTGAGTACTTATGGTGAGCAACACTTTGGACCCTGCTTTCATCTCCATCTGCGGGTCAGCCTCAGCTAAGTCACTTTGCTGAAGTGTTTCCCTCCAGAAAAGTTTGCAAAGATATTTCTATCTCAGTAGAGGGTATTGATCTACTTTCAGTACTGAGTTTAAAATCACCACAGATCCTGACAAACACATCCTTCTTGGCTACTGGGACCACAGGCTCCACTCAAACTTGTCCATGGGCTCCACTCAGTTTCCATGCGACCTTGCTCACTGACTACTTTATCATGGATGGTATTAGGAACCAGGCGGGCTCTGTAAAACTTGGGTGTACCTTCCTTAATTTGCTTTCAGTTCACCCTATTGGAGAGATGTGGCATGCAAATGGTGGATGGATCGCCAATCGAGTTGTAGTTGTCTCAGCCAATTGCGGCCCCACAATGCTGGGCCTCCTGTTTTTACCACATACAAACCCAATGTGGTTTGTTGGTTGTTGTATTTCACTGAATATCATCCCCACAGGAGTTATCTATTCTCCATTATACGTTCTTAGTTCGATATCTGCAGACTTCAGTTCAGTATCTTTGAAATGTCCTTCAGACTCATTTTGTGGAATGACTGAAACAGCCAAGCCTGTGTCCAATTCCATTTTAATTAATTTGCCTTTCATGCTCTGGTGGAAGCCATTCTGCATATCTCTTGTTAGAGATATTTTAAGTCTCAAGGCTACCCTGTCCTGTGTCACTCTCGTCATTATTGTATTTTTCATCAACAGCATGCAAGTTAGTGCTCATTTTGAAACTGCAACTTGACTTTTTATCTTTTTCTCTTCCCTGTGCAGCCTGTTTAATTTTGCCTGCCCAACATGCTTTTTGTATATGTTTTACTTTGTTGCATTTTCTGCAAGCTTCACCTTTAATTCAGCTTTGGTCTGGTACATGTGAGCCCCTGCTACAACGATAAAACAATTGTTTGGCCAGGCTGGATTTTGTTCACACTCACTTTCATTTCTGACTGTAACTCAATTGCATCTCTGGCTGCTGTTTCCATTGATACAGTGATTTCAGCTGTTCTTTTAAACGTGAGTTGTACTCCGTTTAGGTTTTGTGTTTTTGAATGCGTTCTTGTAAGATTGCACAAACGAATTAATCTCTCAGCACATCATTAAGCCCAACACTGAACTCATAATGCTCGGGAAATTTCTTCAATTCAGCCATGTAAGCTGAAAAGGACTCCCCTTCAAGAGAAAATGTGCAGAAGCTGGAAATCCAAAGCAATACACACAAAATACTAGAGGAAAATCTGCGCTTAAAAAAACTCTATCGTCTCTCTCTCTCTCTTCCCTCCCAAAGAAAAACATGTTGAGCTTCAATAGGTAGGTAGTTGTCTCGGGTTTGTTTTAAAACTTCCTCATTGCCACTGTTATGCTTTTAACTCAAAAATAAATCAAAAGAAAACCACAGGAGCCCAAGATAATTTGCCTACGTAGTTTTTCTTTAGTGAGGTGCTACATACGATGTGGGGGCATAATGATGTATGTCATTCACATACTTTTTACATAAAACCCATTATGAATTATGTAAGTAAAAAATGCTTTATCAAACAATATTTACTATATTACTCAAATATTACTGAAGTAATACAGTACATTCTTCCCTGCTTAGCTATAAGCTCCAACTCAATGTAGAATGCACCTCAACTCAAATATACAACATATTACTTGAGTCATACGGTGCAGAGGAGATTTACAAGGATGTTGCCTGTATTGGGGAGCATGCCTTATAAGAATAGGTTGAGAGAACTCGGCCTTTTCTCCTTGGAGTGACAGAGGATGAGAGGTGACTTGATAGAGGTGTACAAGATAATGAGAGGCATCGATCGTGTGGATAGTCAGAGGCTTTTCCCCAGGGCTGAATTGGCTAGCACGAGAGGGCTTAGTTTTAAGGTGCTTGGAAGTAGGTGCAGAGGAGATGTCGGGGTAAGTTTTTTTATGCAGAGAGTGGTGAGTGCGTGGAATGGGCTGCCGGCGGCGCTGGTGGAGGCAGAAACGATAGGGTCTTTTAAGAGACTCCTGGATGGCTACATGGAGTTTAGAAAAATAGAGGGCTATGGGCAAAGCCTAGGTAGTTCTAAGATAGGGACATGTTTGGCACAGCTTTGTGGGCTGAAGGGCCTGTATTGCGCTGTATGTTTTCTACGTTTCTATATATACACAGTATATTCTATTATACAATTACTATATCGACATCCACAGCATAGTAAATTTTAAATTGTCCAATTTAGGCCTAAAAATTTAATTGCTGTGGAGGATATCTTACTCTTGTGGGATAATACAAGGGCAGGGGTCGCTACATGTGAGAACGTTTCAGCTACTGCGCAGTGTGGCCACAAGATGCATTGCTGGAGGGTGCCAAGTTTCCTTGACATAGTCATGATTCATACATCCTGGAAGATTAGAGCAATTGATCTGGGGATATAGTACACTTTGCTCTTTCGTCATGCTGGGTCATACTCCCACAATCCAGTACTTAACAACACTGTGGGAGGGCTTTCACCACATAGTTGTCTGTGGTCAGGAAGACAGCTCACTCCTATTCACGGAAAATTAGGGATGCACAATAAAGGCTGTTCCTGCCAAAGGTCCTTGTGTCCTGCAAGTGAATGGACAAAGATAAATTTAAATAAACACAATGGTTCCAAATGAGTGATTTTAAATTATACTCACAAGGGAGAAGATGTGTAGAGCTTCATTTGCGAGATGTCTTTGTGAGATTCAGCTGAAATAATTGATTGTGTGCTGCAGGAAAAGAAGTAATCTTCACAGCCATTTTCAATGATCAGAGGATGGGATTTGTATGGGTCAAAAAAGATCTTTTTTGGAGTGACATACAGGATTCCCATTACAACACCCTGCAAACAGATCACACAGTGCAAACACAATGAGAGATTACTGACCAGTATCACAGTATTTTGTTAAGGGACTCAAAACATCGTAGCCTATAATATAAATCATTTATCTTTGACAGCTTGATACTAAAGTTCAAAGTAAATTTATCATCAACGTACCATATATATGTCATCATATACAACCCTGAGATTAATTTTCTTGTGGATGTACTCAATAAAACCATAATAGAATAATAAACATAATAGAATCAATGAAAGACTGCACCAATTTGGGGGTTCAACCAGGGTGCAAAATACAGCACACTGCAAATACCAAAAATTATAATAATTAATAAATAAATTAATAAACAAAAATATCAAGAACATGATATGAAGAGTCCCTGAAAGTGAGTCCATAGGTTGTTGGAATATTTCAACAATGGGACAAGTGAAGTTATCCCCTTTGCTTCAAGAGCCTGACAGTTGAGGGTAGTAACTGTTCCTGAACCTAGTGGTGAGAGTCCTGAGGCTCCTGTACCTTCTACCTGATGGCAGCAGCAAGAAGAGAGCATGGCATGCACTCTTCTGTACTAGGATTGCTGTGAAACTATTTTGTTATTACATCATTTGACCATTAAAATAGTTTATTTATACTTCTGAAACAAAAAAATCCTTTTCAAATTTACAGACAGAATTATCATTTTATGCAAATATTCCCTTTAAGCCAAGTCCCATTCTTGCTGTTTAATAGGTTCACTCAGATAACGATCCTAAGATGATATTAGAAGATAGGCCCTGAAGATAACGCATAGCAGAGAAATGTCAATCTTGTGAAATGGTCAATTTTCTTCTTATTTTCAACATCTATCACTTCCCTGTAAGACTCTCTGTGCACTTCTAGAGTAATATGCCTGCACTCAGGTGTGATTTCAATAAAGATAATGCAGGTGAAGTTATACCAGCACATATTCTGGAACAGGTGCTGTCCAGGAGACAGCCTCCCATGCCCTAATACTGTCACTTCAATAAATACGAATCAGTGATGAAACCATTTTGTGTAAAGTATGCGGAATATTTTCTGGCTGTTACATGCCTATAACTTTCAGAATGTTAAAGAGGGATACCTTTTTAAAGTTAGTTCTGTTGTTATAATTAAAAGATTTTACCTTTCTGTCTGTGAAATACTTGCAACAGATTTTTAGGAATCTTTCGGAAGTAGGGATTTCAGCCCTGATTTGACCTGAGGAGCTGACAATCTGTGAGCCGCACCACTGCACACTGGACATTTCTGCAGAATCAGCATCCTGAAAATTCACAGAATGATTGTTAGTACAATGAGTCAATGGTCGTGCTGCTGCCATACTGTTCTAACGAACCAGGTTCAATCCTGGACTTTGTCGGGGTGTGTGTGTGTGTGTGTGTGTGAGAGAGAGAGAGTGTGAGACAGAGTGTATGAGGATGAGAGAGAATGAGTAAGTGAGAATGTAAGAGTGAGAGTGTTTGAGAGAGAGTGAGAGAGAGGGAGGGAGAGTGAGTGAGAGGGAATGAGGGAGGCAGAGGGAGAGTGAGAGGGAGGGAGGGAGTGATTGAGAGAGGGAGTCAGTGAGGGGGAGAGAGTGGGGAGAAAGGGGGGAGAGAGGGGTGGAGAGAGGGAGGAAGAGAGGGAGTGAGTGAGAGTGAGAAAGGGAGGGAATGAGGGTGTGAGAAAGGAATAGAGTGAGGGAGACAGAGAGAGAGCGAGATTGTGTGTGGAGTTCATATGTTCTCCTTGTGACTGTGTGGGCCTCATCCCACATCCGAAAGGTAGGTTAAATGATCACTAAAAATACTCTCTGTGTAGGTAAGTGGTAGGAGAACTGGAGGTAACTCTTGGCTGTGTGAGAAAGAATAATGTACAAGGCACTAAGCCTGGGCAATTGAACTGGTAGGATTTCTCTGAGAACTAGCACAGACAGAATGGGCTAAACAGCCTCCTTCTATGTCATGAGCAGATATGAGAAACACACCCATTAGTTCTCCCATATGTTTGAAACACATAGCTTTGGAATTTAATCATTCCAACAACAGAATGCATATTTTAAAAAATACTTCGTGGTGATGGTGGATCATGGGGATATTCATTCTCAGACCTCACTGGGAGAAAGCTGGCAGCCATGTTTTCTACACTTCACCACAGATTAACCCAAAAGTAGGTCTTGCAAGTACAAATGCATGTCATTTTCCCAGGTGAAAGCTGATCTGAAGGTCTGTGCTTGGGCCTTTTCCACTTTTACATATTACCTAGGCTAAAAATGGCCAATCTGTTGTCAAAATAGCTGTGTGGTTATGACTGCTAACACATTGGCTTGAGGTTTATTTCCAATAAGAAGAAGATAAACACCTACACTTGTCAAGATAATCTAACAACAAACAAGGTACTGAAGGCACTCAGTGGGTCAGGCAAAATCTGTGGAGGAAAATGGATAGACAAAAGTTGGATTATGCACATTGGCCACCCATGTCCATCCACAGATCCACTGACTTCCTCCAATATCTGTTTGATGTTCCAGATTTCAGCATCTGCAGTATTTTACATCTATGGGATCTCTACCACCTTTTCTTTGTACAAATAACACCATGGATAAATAGTGCCACCTTTAGACTTCAGTGCGAACAGAAAATACTCTGAAAGGTATGCATTGTATCCAAAGCAACACACACAAAATGCTGGAGGAACTCAGCAGGTCAGGTAGCATCAATGGAAATGATTAAATAGTTGACGTTTCAGGCCAAGACCTTTCCTCAGGACTGGAAAGGAAGGGGAAAGATGCCAAAATAAAAAAAGGTTGGGCGGGGGGGAACAGGAAGGACTCTAGATAGAAGGTGAGGCCAGGTAGGTGGGAAAAGTAAAGGGCTGGAGAGGAAGGAATATGATAGGAGAGGGCAGTGGACAGTAGGAGAAAGAGAAGGAGGAGGGGACCCAGGGGAAGTGATAGGCAGGTGAGAAGAGGCTAGAGTGGGGAAATAGAAGAACAGGGGAGGGTGGGAAAGTTTTATTGTTATTTATTTTTTATTTTTTTCACCAGAAGGAGAAATTGACATTCATGCCATCGGGGTGGAGGTAACCAGACAGAATACAAGGTGTTGCTCCTCCACTCTGAGGGTGGCCTCATTGTGGCACAAGAGGAGGCCATGGATCGACATGTTGAAACGGGAACGGGAATTGAAATGTTTGTCCACTGGGAAGTCCCGCTCGTGGCAGATTCAGTGGAGGTGCTCGACCAAATGGTCCTCCTATTTTCAATGTGTCTCACCAACGTCAAGGAGGCCACATCAGGAGTGCTGGACACAATAGACAAACCCAGCAAACTTGCCTCACCTGGAAGGACTGTTTGGGGCCCTGGGTGGAGATGAGAGAGGAAGTAAATTCTGCATTTCTTTTTTCTTTGTTCCTTTGGTCTTGGAACAGCTGTAACCACCAATTTTTACATTTCATTACTGACTTTCAAACCTCTGGATTGCACAAATACAGTATTTCATGTTGGCTATTATTTAACCCTCGATCAACATAAAACAGATGATTTTGTCATTTTCAAACTGCTGATCATTGTACCTTACTGTAGGAAAATTGACTGCTGTGTTTTTTTAAAATTCCAACCTATAAAATGGTCCTTTATTGGCAGCAGGCATGAATGGTAGTGTATAAACACGTCCTTTTCCTTCAGGTTGGAGGAGTAACACCTTATATTCTGTCTGGGTAGCCTCTAACCTGATGGCATGGATATTGATTTCTTCTACCAATAAAAAAAATAAACAAATAAATACTTCCCCCCCCCCAGTCCCTTTCATCTATTACCATGGAAGTGTTTCTATGTACACGTGACAAATAAAGCTAACCTCTTTACCTTCAAATTGGCCCTCATAATGTTACTGCCTCTGCAGTTACCCCAAATATCTACATCCTGTCTGAAGGTAGTATTATTGTAACTATATACAGCGGATTCTAGTTAACTGGGACACATCAGAATCAGTACATTTTGGCTGCAATTAGCCAAAGTTTCATGGAAATAGTTAAAAAGGTATAAAAAAGACAAACTGAGTAACAACACACAGTAACATTGGCCTTTATACAATGCTATCGATGATTCATTTCATTTTCATTTTAATATTCAAGACAACTATTGATACCTTCAGATTCTTCATGGTTCCTATCTTGTTGTAGTAGTGAAATTGTTTCCATTTTTACTCCTGACCGTTTCTGGCACTTCCAAGCCTGAATGCTTGAAACCATGGTGAACAAAATAGTTCCGATTCGTCTTACTGCTCATTTCTTGCCAACTACTAGTGACAAAAATCACTACTTTTTGAACAGAGTGCACATAACAGACACCATTTAAAACCTGTTCGCTCTAAGCACAGCGAACTGTCTAACGGCTATGTAAATGCACATGACTGATGCTAGTTAGCTGTTTGGCAACAGTTCCCTGCTCCAATTAACCAGCACGCTGGCTCAATAACTGAAAGGAATCCTGGTTATTTTCTCAATTAGCCTTTGTTCTTTACAAGTTGTCCCAAATAAGTGATGTCCTGATTAACCGAAGGCTCAATTTAACTGGAATCTACTGTATTAATATTACAAGTATTAACTTTTTATATCAGGGTATATAATAATTTGGGCTCTATTTCATTGGTACTATCAGTTTTCTTATTGTGACTCTAGGGCTAGTAACACTTCATGTATTTTCCCAAATTAAATATATTCTGTTTCTATTTTTAAAAATTGACAAGCTTTCTGTTTCTCCTCACCTACCATTTCCATTTCCATTGTCTGTTCAAATTTTGCAAGGTATCTTTCTAACTCCATCCACTAAGAGAAATTAAATGATTATTTTTAGGGAGGCCTGCGTGAAAGCCAGGTGAGTGGGGGGAGGGATACAGGAAATTAATCAGCACCACTTACCAAGAGTTTGTCGTATTCAGCGTCGGATGAAGACAGACTTAGAGAATGGGTTGGACTTGAGGACAAGGGGCTGTCTTCACTCTGTGCAGTGACAGGAAAAGGAATGTACAACCGCTGCAGGGGGAAAAAATTATTCAGAGTTTGTTCACTTAGGCATAACATTGCTTCGCCACTGATCCAGATCTGAAGTAGGTGTAAATGCAACATCCTTGTCAATTTTCTATTCAAGACAAGCAAGACAGGGCACCACTGCTCAATACAAAAGGACATGGCTTTAAGGTAAGGGGTGGGAAGTTCAAGGGGGATATTAGAGGAAGGTTTTTTACTCAGAGAGTGGTTGGTGCGTGGAATGCACTGCCTGAGTCAGTGGTGGAGGCAGATACACTAGTGAAGTTTAAGAGACTACTAGACAGGTATATGGAGGAATCTAAGGTGGGGGCTTATATGGGAGGCAGGGTTTGAAGGTCAGCACAACATTGTGGGCCGAAGGGCCTGTACTGTGCCGTACTATTCTATGTTCTATGAAATGTACTGTACATAATGGGATTTCCATTTTATACCATTTGGCCTCTATTATCTTTCCAACATTTGATCAAAGTTCAAAGTCAATTTTATTATCAGAGTACATACTGTATATATTACCACATACAACCCTGAGACTCTTTTTCCCTGCAGGTATACTCAGCAAATCTACAGAATAGTAACTACAACAGGATCAATGAAAGATCAACCAGAGTGCAGAAGACAACAAACGGTGCAAATCCAAATATAAATAAATAGCATAAAAAATGAGAGTATGAAATTATAAGACAAAGAGTCCATAAAGTGACACCAATGGTTGTGGGAACATCTTAATAGATCAGTGTCGTTATCCCCTTTTGTTCAAGAGTCTGATGGTTGAGGGGTAGTAACTGTTCTTGAACCTGGTGGTGTGAGTCCTGAGGCTCTTGTACCTTCTACCTGATGGCAGCAGTGAGAAGAGAGCATGGCCTGGGTGGTGGGGGTCTTTGGTGATGGACGCTGCTTTCTTTTGACAGCGTTTCATGTAGATGTGCTCAGTGCTTGGGAGGGCTTTACCCGTGATGTACTGGGCTGAATCCATTATCTTTTGTAGGATTTTCTGTTCAAAGGCATTGGTGTTCCCATACCAGGCCATGATGCAGCCATTATACATCTGATAGTGGAGACTTAGCAATGCACATACCTGCCCAGGGACAATACTTTGTGAGTAGAGCTTGTTTAGATGAACCAGTTTATTTGGTGTGCTGTTGAACTTCAGGGCTATGCTGCAGAGAGTATCCTCCATTCCTGCCTATAAAGGAAAAAGAATCACATTGTATATCTAACATGAGAAATTTTGCCGATGCTGGAAATCTAAAGCAACACACACAAGATGCTGGAGGAACTCAGCAGGCGAGGCAGCATCTATGGAAAAGAGTAAACAGTTGATGTTTTGGGCTGAGACCCTTCATCAGAACTGGAAAGGAAGGGGCAATAGAGGAGACTATAGGCTGACATGTCGGAATAGGAATAGGAATAGGAAGTAGTATTAAAATGGATGACCACGATGAGGGCACATTCAGGTTGGAGGAGCATCAGAACACCTTATATTCCATTTGGGTAGCCTCTAACCTGACAGAATGAACATCAACTTCTCAATCTTCCGGTAATTGCACCCCCCCCAACCATTCCCCATTGTTGTTTTCCTCTCCTTATCTCCTTACCGGCCCATCACCTCCCTCTGGTGCTCCTCCCCCTTCCCATTCTTCTATGGTCTTCTGTCCTCTCTTATCAGATTCCCCCTTATCCAGCCCTTTATCTCTTTCACCAACCAACTTCCCAGCTTTTTACTTCACCCCTCCCCCTCTGCCAGTTTCACCTGTCACCTGCCACCTGCCACCTTGTACTTCTTCCTCCTCACCTTCTTACTCTGACGTTTTATTTCTTTTCCAATTCTGATGAAGAGTCTCGGCCGAAACGTCAACTGTTTATTCTTTCCCATAGATGCTGCCTGGCCTGCTGAGTTCCTCCAGCATTTTGTGTGTGTTGCTTTGTATCTCTATTTCTAATGCACTTATAAAGAGAGACAAATAAAATTATATAATTGGAGAACACTTACTCTATATTCTATTGTGCCTTCCAGTTTCCCTTGGATTAGTTTTCTACTATTATTCTGCTCGTTTTTATTTTCTGAAAGATATAGAACATAAAAAATAGTAAAGTACATGCCCTTGAGCCCATGATATTGTGCTAACCTTTTAACCTACTCCAAGGTCAATCTACCCTTCCCTCCCACATAGCTCTGTTGGAAACCGCTGTTTTTTAAAGTAATACTTGTATAAGATTTGTTCTTTTTAACAAACTCATGTATTTTTCACACTCACTGGTAGAAAGCGGTATAGCAGCTAAACTAACAGTTTATTACCTTTCTCAGTTTTCATTGGCTAAGTATTAGAATATTACCCATACGATGTAATTGTTTTAATTATGTAGCATATTAATTCATTCATTTCTATCTAAGGAATTTTCTTATATATAAAAGTGATAGATTTTTCATAAGCACCATCTTTTATTCCTTTGTCTTAAACTCATTAGCATTATTTCACCTCTTAGAACCATTTCTTGGCTCTTTATTATGTTTGTTCGTATTCTAAAGTAAACTGAAATCTTGGAATTAAGACTGGTTGCCATTTCTGACTCCGGGAAGAACCCTAAGGATCAGAAATATAACAGTCCACAATCCTCCATTTTTCTTTCATGCATGTACCTATGGGATTTTGTGAATAAAACATGCAAGATTCATTTTAAGTGCTGAACAAAAGCCGCAGCCCTTTACTTCCATTTTCAACAAACCAAAAGCAGTCACCTTACACTGACGACATTACATCAGACACCATTTCTTAAAGTGAACACAACTCAATGATGATGTATGTGAATTATGTAAAACATTTTTTATTATGAACATCTGTTGTCTGTCACCCATTACATTACCCTATATACTGTGCCTATCTAAGAGTCTCTTAAATGAACCTAATATTCCAACCAGGTACTTACCACTTCCTGTGTAAAAAAAAACTACCTCTGACATCTCCCTTAAACTTTCCTCTGCTCACCTTAGAGTTCAAAGTTCAAAGTAAATTTGAACTGATGCCCTCAGGTATTAGCCATTAGCCTACACACCTCTATCAAATTGTCTCTATTCCTCCACCACTCCAAAAAGAAAAGCCCTAGCTTGCTTAACCTCTCCTCATATTTAATGCTTTCTAACCATGGCAACATCCTAGTAAATCTTTGGAGAGGGTACTGAGGAGATTTACCAGGATTCTGCTTGGGTTAGAGAGCATGTCTTATGAAGAAAAGTCAACTGCATGTTCTTCTCCATAGATTCTGCCGGGCTTGCTGAGTTCCTCAAGCATTTTGTGTGTGTTGCTCAAGATTTCCAGCATCTGCAGAATCTCTTGTGTTTATGGACTGCTTTGTTAGGTCACTTTGGTGGTACTAAAGTTTTGACAGAACCATCGTGAGTTTGGAGGATTCCAATATGTAATCCAATTCCAGCAGTTAAACTAGGTGAGTGGTCGCAGCTCTATAAAAGAGATATCCCATGCTCACACAACACATCTGCACTCATACCAGCCATTCAGTCACTATGGGCAGGCCCATTCAGTCAGTGAACTCATCTTACAAGGCTCTGGTCCAGACCGTGTTCCATAGGCATCTGAGCATTCTCAGTAGCTATGACCTGCCAGGATAATTTGCATATTTTCTAGTGAAAAGCTGATTAGTAAATGATGGATGATGGAATTGATGGCTTTGTGGCCAAGTTTACGGATGATACAAAGAGAGGTGGAGGGACAGCTAGTTTTGAGGAAGTGTAGAAGGACTTAGACAGATTAGGAGAATGGACAAAGAAGTGGCAGATGGAAAATAGTGTTGAGAAGTGTGTGGTCATGCACTTTGGTAGAAGAAGTAAAAGGGTAGACTGTTTTCTAAATGGAGAGAAAATTCAAAAGTCTGAGGTGCAAAGGGACTTGGGAGTCCTTGTGCAGGATTCCCTAAAGGTTAGCTTGCAGGTTGAGTTGGTGATGAGGAAGGCAAATGTAATGTTAGCATTCATTTCAAGAGGGCTAGAATATATAAACAAGGATGTAATGTCGAGGCTTTATAAAGCACTGGTGAGGCCTCACTTAGAGTACTGTGAGCAGTTTGGGGCCCCTTAGCTAAGAAAGGATGTGCTGAAACTGAAGAGGGTTCAAAGGAGGTTCACAAAAATGATTCCAAGATTGAACGGCTTGTCATATGAAGAGTATTTAATTGTTCTGGGCCTGTATTCACTAGAATTCAGAAGAATGCAGGCAGACCTCATTGAAACCTACTGAATGGTGAAAAGCCTTGATAGAATAGATGTGATGAGGATGTTTCTTATGATGGGAGAGTCTAAGACCAGAGGACACAGCTCAGAATAGAGGGGCTCCTTTTGGAATGGAGATAAGGAGGAATTTCTTCAGCCAGAGAATGGTGAATCTCTGGAATTCATTGCCACAGGTGGTTGTGGAGGCCAAGTTATTGGGTATATTTAAGTAGTGGTTGATAGAGTCTTGATTAGTCAGTGAATGAAGGGATATGAGAAGGCAGAAGATTCGGATGAGAGTGAAAATGGATCAGCCATGATGAAATGGCAGGAGCAAACTCGAGGGGCCAAATGGCCTAAAGAATTGTCAAATCATTAATGTCAATTTAAGCCCTCAAATATTTCCATTCCCATTGCAAATCCTTCCTTTTGTAGTCTGATTAAAATCAGAGAGAAGTTTTACCCAGTTGAGTCAGAAAGTATGATGTTAATTCCGACATGTTCTGAGTCGGAAATGTGGACAGTAAATCATTGGGGTAAAACGATCTCCTTTATGTATCTAACTCAATAACTTATCAGCCCTCAAGAGAATAATTTTGGAAAGGTAAAAATGCACACGTGAAATTAATTTTACTAGTGCCATAAGGATCCCACAAAAATGTTTAAAAACTGGCTTTTGAAAGAAATATTAGATTGACTTTTCTTCATTCAGATCAGGGGTTTCCAGCCTTTTTTATGCCACGGACCCTAACTGTTAGACGAGGAATCAGTGGATCCCAGGTTGGGAATCTCTGATTAAAATGATGAGAACTTGCAGGAACACACAAACTTTGCAATTGACGTGAATTGACCTGTTTGTGCGTAGCTCTATTCAAGGTTCAGGTATCCTAACAAATTTCATTTGTGAAATTCTTCTTGTAATACATATTTCTGTCCTTTTCTAGGTAAGACTTCCAAAATCAAACAAGAGCATGAACGGTAAACACAAGGGATTAGGCAGGCTTTAGAAATGGACTTCAAGCTGTCTGGTGATTTAGTTGCATCCTCACCAGACTTTGGGGCAAGTGGGCCTGGGGTTCGAATCAGCCCAACTCCTTGCACGCTTTCCATCTGTGCTGGGTTGAGTTAGCAATTCGGGCCGATGCGCCACAGGGCGCGGAGAGGAGCAACAACGGGCTGACCGGAAGTGCACTGAGAGCGGTAAGTGTAAAGGAGGGGGGCTTGCTGTTCTGATTAACAACAGATGGTGCAATCCTGGTCATATTACAATCAAGGAACGTGTTTGTAGCCTGGATATTGAACTTTTTGCTGTTGGACTCTGGCCATATTCCACCGAGATGCAACACTGGACGTCATGGGAGGTTGTTCTTGCCTGTGGCCATTGAACTTTGCAGCTCCTCCCGTGGAGGGTCAGACACCCTGAGCCAATGGGCTGGTCCTGGACCTATTTCCATCTGACATAGTTTGCATATTGTTGTTTGATTGTTTGTGGTTTTGTATTTCTATATTTATGCTCTATTCTTGGTTGGTGCAGCTGTAACGAAACCCAATTTCCCTCGGGATCAATAAAGTATGTCTATGTCTATGTCTATTTCTAACAATAAATGGACTCCAGTCATTCTCTGGTTGGTGAATGTACTTCTAAAAATTAACACTTCTAAAGGCTGCCTTTAATAGAGGATTGTTTGTAATTCAAGTTTCAGTGATTCTGGATATACTGTATGAACATGTATAGCCAGAGAGATGACACTAATTAAACAGTTCGGATAAAAGTTCAATCTGAAACAGTAGCTCTGTTTCTCTCGTCACAGATCTTCACTGACTGCAGTACTTTAGATCTCCAGTACTTGCAGTTGGTGTTTCAGTTTATGAGTAAACTTACTGCTTTTACAACGACCACTTTTTGTAATCTTTTTATGTACTCGAGCGATTCCCTCTCTCTTTCAATGAAGAATGTGAACCTGTTCATGCCTGAGACAGGGGATTTGCAGAAGATTGTAACATTGGGACAGTGAGTTGCTGGTCTCTGCTCTCATTGTTGTACCAACCTCTCGGCTGGAGGGGGTGAGAGAGACGGGAAGAGAGACGGGGGGGGGGTGGGGGGGAGAGAGAGAGAGGAGAGAGTCTGTCTGTGCATTTTGTGTGTGTAGCTTGGATTTTCAGCATCTGCAGATCTTCACTTGTTTGAAATACCAAAGTGCTGGTTTGTGGACTGTAGTTTGATGGACTGTGGATCAATGGACTGTTTGGGGTTTCTGCTACTGCTTGCAAGGTTGGTTGGGGGTGTGGGGGTGGAGTGGGTGGTCGATGCTTTTTGCTGATGCTTGTGCAAAGGGAGCAGCTTCAGGGCTTCGATGTTTTTATCGTTCTTTGAGTTTCTTTGTCTCATGGATGTCTGTGAAGAGCATGAATTTCAGGTTGTATACTGAATACATTCTCTGATATTAAATGTACATTGAACTTTGATCATTTTAACTTATCATTACATTGGATTTGACACCATTATGTGCATTTGGTGTCAAATGGATCATGTCATTTACGACATGGAAGTCCTGCGATTGTTTCACAGCCACAAGTCTCACCTGCTAAGCAGAGTGATTCCCTTGGTCAGGGAAGACGTTACCCCATTCTCGATGCTTTATACCTTCAAAACAATAAATTAATTCAAAGGAAGACACGTGGCCAAGAAATGTGGGACAAGAAACTATGTTTTTATGTTTCGAAATGTGGGTGTAACTTCGTCTTTACTTTAAGCGAGGCGCACCCATTTTATGTGGTAGTGTGGTGATGTATTCAATTAATGCATTTTTACATATAACCTTTAATTAATTGTTTAAACAAACACGAATACTTAATAAACCAATATATGTACACAACAGTATAGGCAGCATCCATGGCGTGGGGGGGGGGCGGATTCCGTTTCAGATTCCTGGCCCAAAATGTTGCGTGCTCTCTTCTCTCTGCAGGTGTTGTCTGACCCACTGAGTTCCCCCAAAATTTTGTTTTCTGCTTCCAATTCCAGCATCTGCTGTCTCTTGTATTTTGTGTCGTTATTGTACTACCATTCTGACAAGAGCAAATGATCAGGTTACCTGTGGGCTACAGTCACTCATCGATAAATAAGAGAATGTCCTTTAATCACTGGTTCTAGGGTAGTCAATTTTTGCAGGTTGTAAATACAACTTACGATTGAAACTTTAAAGCAGGGGTTCCAAATCTGGTGTCCATGGACCCCTCAGTTAATGGTAGGGATAAATGGAATAAACAGGGTTGGGAATCCTCAGTTAAAATAAGCTGCAGAGAGTTGTAACTCATCCAGCTCCATCATGGGCACTAACCGCCATAAAATTCAAGACATTTTAAAGGAGCGATGCCTGAAAAAGGCAGCATCTATTATTAAGGATCCCCCATCACCCAGGTCATTCCTTGTTCTTATTGCTACCATCAGGAAGGAGGTACAGGAGCCTGAAGGCACACACTCAGTGATTTAGGAACAGCTTCTTCCCCTCTGCCATCCAATTTCTGAATGGACATTGAACTATGAACACGACCTCACTACCTTTTATTTCTATTTTTGCACTATTAAACCTGATTCTAATTCTAAAGCCAGGTGCAGCATAACAGGAACAACATAACAACTACAGCAGCATTTCAAATGATAATTTAATCATTTTCAAATAATTTTTAAACATCCAATTACCCTTCTCTTCAAAAGTAAATACCTTCTCAACAGAGTGTAGCTTCATCAGCAAAATTTACTCCCATTACCTTGCTCAAGTTGTCATGAGAAATTTTCATGAAGGACATCCAGACCTGATCTTATTCTCACCCAGAAACATAGCAGAGATGAAATTAGGAACAGGAACCACGCACAGTTTCTTCTCTTTAGTGAGAGCCCCGTAAATAAGTGTCTTACTTTACTCTTGCTCCTTGTTTGATTACTAGCAGACAAGATAGTGATCTGGGAGTTTTCCTAATGTCCAAGCCTCAACTAATAAACACATAGACATTGACTTTAAAGGGGTAGATTTATTTTCCCCAGCCTGGTAGATTTCAGATTGGCGGATATTGTGGTATTGCAGAGTGCAGGAAGTGGGGAAATGAGGGAAGAGGGAGAGTGGGAGAAAGGGGGAGATGAGGGGAGGGGATTGGGGAAAGAAAGGTAACAAGGGGAGGAGGTCAAGCAAAACGCAACACCACCTGACCCAATACATTTTGTTTCTTGATACAGCCATCTGCATCAAGGACACATGCCCCAGAGCTGGTGAGGTCGATTTAAACAACAAAACTAAATTTTACTCTAGCACGAGAGTGGCCTTTGTTTCACAATCAGACTGTGCTAGAATGTAAGCCAAAGTCAAAGGAGCCTGGTAAGGTAATTTAAAAAAAAATGTTATTTCCTTGAAGATGAGGAGGATATTGGAGTCAATATCTTCAAAAAGATACGGCAGAAGTTGTGTGAAATAACTATTTTGTTCCCTTTAACGACTATTTTGTTCCTAAAGATATAGTAAATTCCACATACTAACGTGAATACTCACGAGCAAATATATTTTTAAAAATTACCTATTGTATGGAGTTGTTGAAGATCAGTTTTCTGTCTTCCTGATGGATCCGTTACTGGTGTGGACTGTGCACTATTAAACACAGCTGCTTTGTTTGTTATGGAGGCCATCTCCATGTTTCTGTGCTCAATCCCTGGAGACTATTGAGGTGACTTCAATTTGCTCAATTTTCTTCTTTGATCTTGTGGAAAGAAATTATTCAATTAAAACTCTTTCAGCAGATTCTGTCCATACACGCCCACCATAAACCTTACAAATGCCGGCCTGTCCGCACGATAGAAGAGATACCTTGAAGGTTCTTTGAAATTTCTGATGCTGAGTTGTAAACTTAAAGTAATTAAGTAGATTTATTAGAGTTATAGAAAAGTACGGTATAGAAACAGGCCCTTTGGTCCATCCAGTCTGTGTTGAACCTATTAAACTATCTAGTCCCATTGACCTGAACCCAGACCATAGCCCTCCATACCTATGCTATCCATATACCTGTCCAAATTTCTCTTAAATGCTGAAATTGAGCTTGCATGCACCACTTGCTCTGGAAGCATATTCCACACTCTCACGATCCTCTGAGTGAAGAAGTTTCCCCTCATGTTCCCCTTAAACTTTTCACCTTTCACCCTTAACCCATGGCCTCTAGTTGTAGTGCCACCCAACCACAGTGGAAAAAGCCTGCTTGCATTTACCCTATCAATACCTCTCATAATTCTGTATACTGTACCTTTATCAAATCTCCCCTCTAGAGTCTTACTTTAGAATCTCAGTGTTGAACCTTTGAACAACAAGGACACCATGTGGGTGACATGGAAGTCTTGCTACCCTAATGGTTAGCTCACCAGAAAAGATTTGTGATCCAGAATTAAAAGACATGAGAGAATGTTGCCTTTTACATTCTCTGAAATATAAATCTTTCAGGAGGAAAATAATTAGAATGGCAGGTGTTGTATCAAGGCTATTTTTCCTCCAGAACCATGAGCTTTCATGGGGAAAAGGTATAGAAAACGAAGAAGCACAGAAAACGGGAGCAGGAAAAGGACATTTGACACTTCAAACTTGCTCCATTTTCAAAGTGATTACAAATTGACCCATTTACTGACATGTTCTCTTATGCTCTCCTTCGTACAGAATTCTACTCTCAGGGTGAGGAATTTTTTGTCATCTCAATCCTAAACATCACCCTGTGTCCTGAAACAGTGACCGCTGGTTCTATACTCCTCAGTCATGGAAAATATCCTCCCCTCATCTATCTGTCTAGAAAATCACACTTTTCAATGAGACTCCCTCTTATTGTTCAAAGTCTAGTGAATAGAGGCCAATCACTTCTCATACAACAGTCCTGATATCTCAAGAATTAGTCTGATAAATTTCACTGCATTCTCGCCATGCAAACACTGTATGTCCGTATATGGATATCATGGTAACGTAGTGGTTAGTGCAACACTATCAAAGCTCAGGACATTGGCATTCAATTCAGAGGTCTTCTGTAAGGAGTCTGTCCCCGTGAATGCATGGGTTCTTTCCGGGTGCTCTAGTTTCCTCCCACATTCCAAAGATGAACCAGTTAGTTAATCGGTTAATCAGTCATCGTAAATCATCCCATGATTAGGCTAGCGTTAAGCTGGGGGATGCTTGAAGGGCCAGAACGGCCTATTCTGCACTGTTTCTCTAAATAAAAATCTTTCCTTAGATAAGTAATATATTTTCTTAGGGTAAAAGTAACAATACAATGCAATTGACTGTGACATACTAAACAGCTAATATTTGACTTTCTAAAAAAAAGTTAATATTTAATTAGCGTTGTAGGAAAACATGGAAATGTGTGATTCTCTATCAAACAATTAAATTGCTTTGCAAATAGCTTCAATGCAAATAAGAAGTACGGAGTTCCAAAGAACATCATAAGTTTTTAAAACCAACAGTGGAAATCCTGCCTGACAAATCTATTGGAATTCTTTGAGGAAATAACAGGCAGGATAGACAAAGGAGAGCCAGTGGATGTTGTTTACTTGGATTTTCATAAGGCCTTTGACAAGATACCACACATGAGACTGATTAACGAGAACCCATGCTGTTACAGGAAAGAAACTAGAATAGATAGAAGATTGGCTGACTGCAGGAAGCAAAGAGTCAGAACAAAGGGGGCCTATTCTGGTGTTCTGCAGGGGCCAGATATTGGCACCACTTCTTTTCACATTCCATGTCAGTGATTTGGATGATGGAATTGACAGCTTTGTCACCAAGTTTGCAGATGATACAAAGATAGGTGGAGGGGCAGGTAGTGTTGAGGAAGCAGGGAGTCTGCAGAGGGACTTAGACAGATTGGGAGAACGGGCAAAGTAATGGCAGATGGAATATAGTGTAAGGAAGTGTATAGTCAAGCACCTTTGTAGAAGGAACAAAAGCATAGTCTATTTCCTAAATGGGGAAAGAAATCAAAAATCAAGGTGCAAAGGGACTTGGGTGTCCTCGTGCAGGATTCCCTAAAGGTTAATTTTCAGGTTGAGTTCATGGTAAGGAAGGCAAATGCAATGTAGCATTCATTTCAAGATGACTAGAATATAAAAACAGGGATATAATGCCAAGGCTTTATAAGGAATTGGTTATACCACACTTGGGAGTATTGTGAAAGGTTTTGGGCCCCTTTATCTATGAAAGGATATACTGGCATATGAGAGGGTCCAGAAGAGGTTCATAAGAATGATTCTGGAATTGAAAGGGTTCTCATATGAGAAGCATTTTTGGTGGCTCTTGGCCTGTAATTACTGGAGTTTAGAAGAATGAGGGGGATCTCATTGAAACCTATTGTATATTGAAAGGCGTAAATAGAGTGGATTTGGAGAGCATGTTTCCTGTAGTGGGGGAGTATAGGACCAGAGGGAACAGCCTCAGAATGGAGGAACATCCATGTAGGACAGAGATTAGGAGAAATTTCTTTAGCCAGAGGGTGGTGAATCTGTAGAATTCATTGCCACAGACGGCTATAAAGGCCAAGTCATTGAGTATATTGAAAGCTGAGTTTGCTAGGTTCTTGATTAGTCAGGGCGACAAAAGTTACAGGGAGTTGGCAAGAGAATGGGTGTCAATAAATGATGGAATGGTGGAGCAGATTCGATAGGCCTAATGGCCTAATTCTGCTTCTACATTTTATGGTCTAATAGAATGCTGCTTATCTTATCTTATCTTATCCATGCTGCACCAACCGCCGCCGCTGGGCTATAAACGTGCAGGAGCAATGTGTGGTTAAATGCTTTGCTCAAGGACACAACACGCTGCCTCGGCTGAGGCTTGAACTCGTGACCTTCAGGTTGCTAGTCCAACGCCTTAACCACTTGGCTACGCAATGTGATTGTGCTGCTGCTGCAAGTAAATTTTTCATTGCACCTGCACATTCATATACTTTTGCATTTGAAATTAAAGTCGACTTTGAAACTATTCACGTCAAGTGTTCCACAACTCCCTCAGATGCAGCTTTCAAAATATTTTACGTGCATATTATCTCTCTGCAGTCATTCTAGAATTTGTGTTGGAGAACATTTTGAGTTATTGACAATATATTGAGCTATCTGATGACTGTGCTTTTTTGGTAACAGTTTCAGGCTTGTATTAATGAGTAAAGGATGAAAAATAAAACATAATATCAAGGATCCTGTCCCCATGATTGTTATTCCTTGAAGGGATAGGAAATTGTTTAATGGTTTATTTCTGTGCCCTTTTTGGTATAAGGAAGATGTGCCCATGAAAGTGGGTGGGGGGGGGGATGCAGTGGGAGAATGGAGGTGAATTAATATGCAAATATTTTCATCTTACTGATATATTTCATCATGCTTTCTTTAGGGAATATTTTGAACCTCTGTCTCTCTAGCTCTCTCCTGCACAATTGCAAACACACCAGCGAAAAATCACAAGTATCCACTTGAATGGTAGATACAAAGTCCATGTAAGATTGGACTCAAGGATCAACCTCTCTGAACATGCAAAATCCAGAAGATCCAGAGCAGGAGTTCCCAACAGGGGTCCACGGACTCCTCGGTTAATGGTAGGAGTCCATGGTATAAAAAAGATTGGGAACCCCTGATCTTAAGGAAGAGCTAAATTCTCAGAGCTTCCATCTCTGCCTGTCTGTTCAGGTGTACCAAAAAGATTCTACAGTGGTGTTTTTCAGAGTTCATCTTATGTCCTGGCTAATTTCCATCTCCAATCTCCCACAAATACCATCAAAAACAGATTCGGTGATCAGTTAGTGAATTTGCTGTTTGCCAGAACTATCTGAAAACATATTTTCATTCACAGTAACTTACAATTTTGATAGAAAGTAATTAGTTAAATGCGAAACACCTGGGTCTTTTTGAATTTTTTTAGTTCAATTTTTAAAACATAATTTCATTCCTTTTTTAAACTTCTTGGTAACACAGCAAATTCTCCTAAGCCACTGACCAGCTCAAGTTCGCCGTCATCCAGAATTATTTCAAATTTCCACTATATTTATCACCACCATATTAAAAAATACTAGAACACTTGCATCACAGAAGTAAAATAAATAGGTGTTAATTTTTATTGCTTTATTTATAATGAAATGTTGACATTAAAATAGTTTTATTTCTCTTCTTGAAGATGAAGCACTACCTGGCAATTTTCAAGTTGTCAAGTTTATTGTAGACATATACTGCCAAACGAGACGACGTTTCTCTGAACCAGGGTGTAAAACACAGTAGTACACATAACATACAATAATTTAGGAAAGTAAGGATAAAATCGACAGATAAATTATGCATAAATAAATAATGTAAACTGCACTAATTAAATATTGTAAAGTATATAACAGATTAACCCGTGACACTTTGAATGTGATGCAACAGGGAGTTCAGAAGGCTAATGGCCTGAGGGAAGAAGTTGTTTCCCATCCTGACTGTTCTTGTTTTCGTGCATCGGAGTCTCCTGCCTGATGGTAGAAAGTCAAAGAGGATGCTGCATGAATGGGTGGGGTGCTTGATAATACTAAGGGCCCTGCGTATGCAGAACTCCTGATAAATGTCTCCGAAGGCTGGTAGGGGGACCCCTATAATCCTAAGACCCCTAAGGCCGAAAGAAGCTGCAGAAGATCGTGAACACGGTGTAGCACATCACACAAACCAATCTTCCGTCCGTGGACTCACTTTACACCGCACGCTGTCGGAGCAGTGCTGCCAGGATAATCAAGGACACGACCCACCCAGCCAACACACTTTTCATCCCTCTTCCCTCCGGGAGAAGGTTCAGGAGCTTGAAGACTCATATGGCCAGATTTGGGAACAGCTTCTTTCCAACTGTGATAAGACTGCTGAACGGATCCTGACCCGGATCTGGGCCGTACCCTCCAAATATCCCGACCTGCCTCTCAGTTTTTTTGCACTACCTTACTTCCCATTTTTCTATTTTCTATTTATGATTTATAATTTAATTTTTTAATATTTACAAATTTTAACTATTTTTAATATTTAATATTTGCAATCCAGGGAGTGTGAAGCGCAGAATCAAATATCACTGTGATGATTATACGTTCTAGTATCAATTGTTTGGTGACAATAAAGTATGATCCTGTCAACCGTTCTCACAATCTTCTGTAGGGACTTCCGCTAATGCTTGGCTACTCCCATACCAGATGGAGTTGCAGCTTGTCAAGACATTCTCAGTGGAGAAAATAAGACCTGTGACATCTGCACACAAATGAATGTGCTTGGACTTACTGTACACAGCCATGGGCTGCTTCAATTGCTGAGGAATTGCAAATGAAGTTAAGCATGCAGGATGAAAGCTCATTGCTGAAGCAGCTGAAGATGGCTGTGCCTGGAACAGGGGCCTGAAGGATTCTTACAATGATGTCCAGGGATAGGGAGGACTGATGTCCGATGAGATTACAGGGTTACGATCCCAGCCACTGCTTTTCCTTAGAAGTCCACTGATTACAACTTCACCAGAGTGCCTACATGCCACACTAGATCACATGATGCCTTGGACAGTCACTCTCATTTCCTTTTGATAATTTAGGGCAAAGAGATGTTTGTGTCAAGGCTGTGATGACATATGCAGCTGAGGGATCCTGGCAATTCAGAGGGTTCCGGCCTGAAACGCCGACTCATCGTTTCCACGGATGCTGCCCGACCTGCTGAGTTCCTCCAGCGTGTTGTGAGTGTTGCTTTGACCCCAGCATCTGCAGAGTATTTTGTGTTTACTGGCAAATCAGAAACTGAGCACCATTTGGCAAGAGGCAATTGATAATGCTGTTGATGATGGGCTTCTTTCACTTGGGTTGTGATTAGGTGATAATTACCTGGATTGGTTGGATTGGTTAGTTCTGCTTTTGTGGTACCTGGGTAACATTCTACATTGTCAGTTAGATAACAGTGTTATTTATTTATTGAGATACAGCACGGAATAGGGCCTTTGAGTTGTGCCATCTAGCATCCCCCTATTTAACCCTAGCCTAATTATGGGATAATTTACAACGACCAATTAACCTACTAACTGGTCCGTCTTTGGACTGTGGGAAGAAACCGGAGCAACTGGAAGAAACCCACAAGGTCATGGAGAGAATGTACAAACTCCCTACAGGAAGTACGGGAACAGTGTGGTTAAAGGCACATTTCCAGAGCAAAGGCAAGATCATTTTAGGTCCCTTATCCTATGCTGTATCCAGTACTTGAAACAATTTCTTGATAAACATGTGAAATTTAACTAAACTGGCTTCTATGATGGTAGGGATCACAGGAGGAAGTCAAGGTTAGTAACACAAGGGAAGTGGGAATTCATTATATATCCCTTTGCAATTTCCACACAACATTGTGGCCTGAAACATACCATGTGATGCTGTATGTTTCAGAAATACCAGGTACTGTATTTCTGAACATTAGTTAGTCAAGATTTGTTCACTCAAACGTGAAGTTGCATTTTTCCATTTGGTGCGGCAACCCGCTTTGAAGGCACCATTTTGGTATGCCTGGGCATCCTGCTCAGGGCGGCATTCTCCAAAACAAAAAGTAAATTGAAGTATAATGCAGGTTTCTGCTAAATGTTTACTCCAACTATTTTTAGTTATTTATTTAGAGATACAGCCTGGAACAGGCCCTTTCAGCCCAGCAACTCACCTATTTAACCCTAGCCTAATCACAGGACAATTTACAATAACCAATTAACCCACTAACTGGTACGTCTTTGGACAGTGGAAGGAAACCGAAGCAGCCAGATTAAACCCACATGTTCATGAAGAGGACCTACAAACTCCTTACAAGTGGTGTCTAAATTCAACTCCGAACCCCAGTGCCCTGAGTGGTAACAGCGCCTTGCAAACCACTATGCTGCCATTTCGCCCTGTCATTTGGAACTTGACTGAAGTTGCTTTTTTTTTAAACATGTGATATTGTAGGTTTACAAATAAACAGCGGAGGTGTTTTATGTTTTAGGGAAGCCGCAACAACTCATTTACTGAACACCAAAAAACGGAACTCAAAGTGCACTAAAAGTCCTTTATGTAATTACCTCATCATGTCAGACCCACCTCTTAAAGTGAACTCAAACCCAATGTCAGTAGTTGTGAATTCTGTACATTTCCACCAATTACATTACCCTACAATATGAAGCATTGGCAGGATATTAAGTCAAAAATTGGAACTCTGTTTCTCCGATATTTGACAGTTGAGTTCAGTGAAGAGTGGCCATCACTTCCTCCTGCCAAGTCCAAGGATTGTTGCTTTTCCTCCACTCAGTCTGAGATCCAGCCTCAGACTAATATCCATTTCAGATAGTCTCGACTCCTTCTTAAATAGCTGCCCAAACCTTGTTATCCTTTAGCTTTAAAAACAATTACATTTAGCAAGAAGATTTGACAATATATAGGAGCAGCAGATTGTCGGTTAAAATAACTAGGCCAATATAAACCTAAAAAGGAACTGAAAACTGCCAGGGCTATCTATTCCTTGCATTAAAAGCATTCACTGATGATTCACTGGGAGCAATTTATACCATCAAACAGTCTGTACAAATTTCCAATCATGTGACATAGTGACACAACACTTAATACTGTTGTGTCACAGCTCTAGAAACATGGTGACCTGACCTTGGGTTCTGATTATTTGAGTTCTCCCTGGATTCCCTGGTCCTCTCTTGTTGGAGCCGTATATCTGTTCTCTATCTCCTTTGAATTCTGTGTTGCGCATTTATTAAGGTAACTAATCTCATGAGTTGGGGGTGGGGTGGTAAAGGCAAAGGGAATAAGTTACATATTCTTGCTTATTTTGTGGCAGTTCTTATCTTGGGACCGGTGGACGTCGTATCTTTTGCGGACCACTGAGATAACGCTTAGCTTATGTGAGCATGCTTAAGTTTCATCGTTTCAAGATTGTACATATGCTAATTGCTAATGAAGGATCGAATAAAGGATTCAGTTTTTAGAACAACGATTGGAGCTGGGGGATGAGTCACGCAAGTATAACAAATCCACAGCGGTCGCAAGCTAGTGGCAATTGTTCTTGTTTTTGCTTTGGTTTCTCCACTAGACCCCCTCCCGCCAAATGCCAAGGATGTGCCAGCTTGCAGTTTGATTGGGTACTGTTGTAAATTATCCCTAGTGTAGGGTACGGCAGGAAAAATCACAGCTGGAAAGGTGGTGGTGGCGGCAGGTGAATAACAGGTAATAATAGAGGCTGAGGGCAATTTATGGGAATGAGTGAGGAAAAATGTGATTGGTGTAGGTGATTGCTTGATAGTTGGCATGGGTGTCGTAGGCTGAAGAGTAATATGACACAAATTATTATTTTTTTTAAACTATAGAGGGCTACAGTCTAGGTGCAAGTTGATGTAACTAGGCAGAAAACCAAGGTAGACTAGATGGGCCGAAGGACCTATCCTGTTGTGCTCTGTGACTCTATTACTTATTTATATTACCCAGTTTAAAGTATATGAAGTTCATAACAGAAATAATTTTTCCAGTGTTGAATAATTATTTGTAAGATATTGTTGTGTACCCTTCCTTTCCTCCATTCTGGCTGAACACCCAAGACAGCTTCCTGACCCTTGGTTCAGTGCATTCATCCTTGGATAGAACAAATGGCACAGCTTGGCTGCAATTTTAAATTAATGTCCATTTACTCTGGATTAGACCATCTCAAGAAAGTACTGCAAAGGTTAGTTCAGCATCACATCGTGGGCTGAAGGACCTGTTCCTGTGCTGTACTATTCCATATTCCCTGTTTTCCCCATTTCCTCCAACATTCCAAAGACATGCTGATGTAAGGGCATATTCTGGAGTTAGGGTATATAACAAATATTAACCTCAACAGTAATCAACCTTCAGATCTGAATAGGGATTGTAGATTAAATTTAAAAGGAAGCCCGGAACAGTAAATTATAGACCAGGAGACATTCAACTGACTGAGATGTCTGCATATGCATGAAAACAATCAACATCCCTTTGCATGAGTATGATCACAGTAAGTAATTAACACTCATTTTGGGTGTGTTGGTGGGAAGATCCAGGAGTCTGAAAATTATGTGTAACTCAAAAGAAGCATTATAAGGGCATAGTAACCAAAGAAATTGTCCAGATTATTTTATATATATAATCACACAAACACAAAGGATGTCAGCATGTGTGTGTCCCAAATAAAGTCATTTACATCTACCAGTTGCGTCCTCTGGTAACTTTGTTCGCAGTTACAAAACTGGTAGAATAACTAGGTATTTTAAAATTACCCACAGCATTGCTACTTTTTGATATTAACCTAAGGCGAGTTGGTGGACTTGTGTGAGTGAACAATCTGCAAAGGTAAAGGGAAATAGACAATAGACAATAGGTGCAGGAGTAGGCCATTCGGCCCTTTGAGCCAGCTCCACCATTCACTGTGATCATGGCTGATCATCCACAATCAGTACCCCATTCCTGCCTTCTCCCCATATCCCTTGACTCCGCTATCATTAAGAGCTCTATCTAACTCTTTCTAGAAAGTATCCAGAGAATTGGCCTCCACTGCCTTCTGAGGCAGAGGATTCTACAGATCCACAACTCTCTGGGTGAAAAAGTTTTTCCTCAACTCCATTCTAAATGGCCTACCCCTTATTCTCAAATTGTGGCCTCTGGATCTGGACTCCCCCAACATCGGGAACATGTTTCCTGCCTCTAGCGTGTCCAATCCCTTAATAATCTTATATGTTTCAATCAGATTCTCTCTCATCCTTCTAAATTCCAGTGTATACAAGCCCAGTAGCTCCAATCTTTCAACATATGACAATCCCGCCATCCCGGGAATTAATGGTGTAAACTCCTGCTGTACTCCCTCAATAGCAAGAATGTCCTTCCTCAAATTTGGAGACCAAAACTGCACACAATACTCCAGGTGTGGTCTCACCAGGGCCCTGTACAACTGCAGAAGGACCTCTTTGCTCCTATACTCAACTCCCCTGGTTATGAAGGCCAACATGCCATTAGCTTTCTTCACTACCTGCTGAACCTGCATGCTTACTTTCAGTGACTGATGAACAAGGACACCTAGAAACACACATAAAAGTTGCTGGTGAATGCAGCAGGCCAGGCAGCATCTCTAGGAAGAGGTAGTCGATGTTTCGGGCCGAGACCCTTCGTCAGGACTAACTGAAAGAAGAGCTAGTAAGAGATTTGAAAGTGGGAGGGGGAGGGGGAGATCCAAAATGATAGGAGAAGACAGGATGGGGAGGGATGGAGCCAAGAGCTGGACAGTTGATTGGCAAAAGGGATATGAGAGGATCATGGGATCATGGCCTAGGGAGAAAGAAAAGGGGGAGGGGGGGAAAAAGCCCAGAGGATGGGCAAGGGGTATAGTGAGGGGGACAGAGAGAGAAAAAAGAGAGAGAGAAAAAGAATGTGTGTGTATAAATAAAGAACGGATGGGATACGAGGGGGAGGTGGGGCTTTAGCGGAAGTTTGAGAAGGACACCTAGATCTCGTTGTACTTCCCCTTTTCTAACTTGACACCATTCAAATAGTAATCTGGCTTCCTGTTCTTGCCACCAAAGTGGATAACCTCACATTTATCCACATTAAACTGCATCTGCCCACTCACCCAACTTGTCCAAGTCATCCTGCATTATCTCATCATCCTCCGCACATTTCACACTGTCGCCCATAAATAAGGAGTGTCAATGGGATTGCTTCTATGGGAACTAGCATAGACCTAAAGAGCCGAATAGTCTCTTCCCATTTTCTGATAAAGGAGACGGTGTTTAACTTTAGTGTGGCACTAAAGAGGCAGTTTTATTTATTTCTCTTTTAGCGGAGAGTACAAAGGACTGAATTCAATCCTAAAAATATTTCTTCAGGGAGTAAGATTGGATTTCTGAAATAATTCATTGTTGAGATGTACAGAACTTATTCTCATTTCCTAAGCCAACTTATCAGACTTCTACTGCTTTATTTTGCCAAAGGTGAATGACAATTTGCCTTCACGTGAGAAGAATAATCTTATTTCCCCTTCTGTTCATTGTAATCCATTGTTATACTGACACTACAATGCAAAAATGTTTGCTATTTTAAAATGTACTCTATCTCACTTCCGACTCCAGTGGAACACTTCCTTATTAATGCAAAATTAAACATGTGTATTGGTGCCCAGGTGTATTTTCTTCTAAAGATACTAAACAGGAATTAAAATAAAAATCAATAAGTTAGAAAATATTCAAAAATAGATTATGATCAACTAAAAAGATAAAATATAAATGATTAAACCATCACTATTTTGTTTTCACACCAAGCATGTGAAAACTAGTTATTTCTGGAGTGAAAAGTAATGTCAATGTTATCTGTCACAAACAAGAGAAAATCTGCAGATGCTGGAAATCCAAGAAGCGCACATGAAATGCTGGAGAAACTCAGCAGGCCAGGTAGCATCTATGGAAAAAAGCACAATCAACATTTCAGGCCGAAACCTTTCAGCAGGATCCCTCCAGCATTTTGTGTGTGTCACTGATACCTGGATACTTCAAAGGCTGTATATCACTTTGGGATATACTGAAAAGGTTATGACAGCTATTTCTTTCAAACTAACTGAAATGAGCAAAAGGCTCAAGAGGCTGATCGATCTGCTACTACGTGCTAACGTAAGCCTGGTTTCTGCCTCCTCACCCCATCACCATCCCAACTGTTCCTAGTAACGGAGGGGGGGGGAGGGGAATTGTGGGGAAAGAGGAGGGGTTGTTTGCAGTAGCAGACAGAAGGAGAAACATATTCAAACAAATGTACAATCAAAACTTAAAAATAGCCTTTTACATTTTGATTTATTCTTAATATATTATTCTTTCACACCCACTGCATATACTGTACTAATCTCCGTGCCCCAGTCAACGGCTCCCAATCGAAATCCAGTAATCCACCTCCACAAAATAACAGCCTTCAATCATCCTTTTTAATTATCAGACTCCCAACACTCCCTCAGACCACCTGTAGAACTCAAATATCTGTCCCCAATCCAACTGGAATGCTAATCTCCAGTTCTTTCACGTTGACTGGACTTAAGGCTTCCTCCACTGGTCGGGGTCAACCTTGGGTGCTGCTTCCTAGCTGTCTAGATATACAAGTCAGGACAGTACAATATGGAGAGCAAACTGTTACCCAGGCACCAGGCTCCCTCTCTCCACGCAGCTGATGAATCCAGAGGAACGGCAGAGACTGATAGTTTGGCACCAGGAGTTGCCAGCAGGTGTTGGACTCAACGTGGGCACTCCAGCTCCAGATATTTCCCTCGGGGTTTATTCCCGAAGCCTTCCCCTGTCCCTGAAACGCACTCTGACCCAGCAGGAGTGTTGGAGCACCCATCTCACGCACCTCTAAGAATGCAATAGAACTTGTAGTCTTAAAGTACTTGATAGGGTAGATGCTAACAGGCTGCTTCCTCTATCCAAATACCCTGGAACTTATCATAAGAGATCGACAAGTGAGAAATTATACAGGAGAAAAATTCTTCATTCAATATGCTGTAAATACTCAATCACTGGGTGTAGCGACTACTTGAAAACAACTAAAGGTCACTGGGAGGCTAAGAGAGGGAGTACCGCAATGTATGGCATGCTTCCAATTAACTGAGTTCCAAGATGAAAAACTACATTTAATACTCTATTACAAGTCAACAATACAATCATAGGACTCTTCTGTATTTCATGTAAAACAAAGATGAGCGTAATTGATGAACAGAAGTCTGTTAATCTCAGATTTAAAATTGGTAACTGAACCACAGTCGTAACAAATGTCATTTTTCTGAAGAAAATTCCATATTTATAACATTTGATCATGTAAAGTATTTTTTCTTTCCTAAAACTCTTTGCTATAATATAGAGATTATTTCCTCCAGCCAAAGGTGCCTCAAGGGTGGCAGGGAAGGGAAGTGTGCGCAGTCACAATTACGACAGAGAAAGTACTCAGGAAGCTGAGTAGGCTAAAGGTCGATAAATCTCCTGGACCAGATGGAATGCACCCTTGTGTTCTGAAGGAAGTAGCTGTGGAGATTGCGGAGGCATTAGCGACGATCTTTCAAAAGTCGATAGATTCTGGCATGGTTCCGGAAGACTGGAAGATTGCAAATGTCACTCCGCTATTTAAGAAGGGGGCAAGGAAGGAAAAAGGAAATTATAGACCAGTTAGCTTGACGTCGGTGGTTGGGAAGTTGTTGGGAGTCGATTGTCAAGGATGAGGTTACAGAGTACCTGGAGGCATATGACAAGATAGGCAGAACTCAGCATGGATTCCTTAAAGGAAAATCCTGCCTGACAAACCTATTGCAATTTTTTGAGGAAATTACCAGTAGGCTAGACAAGGGAGATGCAGTGGATGTTGTATATTTGGATTTTCAGAAGGCCTTTGACAAGGTGCCACACATGAGGCTGCTTAACAAGATAAGAGCCCATGGAATTACAGGAAAGTTACATACGTGGATAGAGCGTTGGCTGATTGGCAGGAAACAGAGAGTGGGAATAAAGGGACCCTATTCTGGTTGGCTGCCGGTTACCAGTGGTGTTCCACAGGGAACAGTGTTGGGGCCGCTTCTTTTTACATTGTACATCAACGATTTGGATTATGGAATAGATGGCTTTGTGGCTAAGTTTGCTGACGATATGAAGATAGGTGGAGGGGCCGGTAGTGCTGAGGAAACGGAGAGTCTGCAGAGAGACTTGGATAGATTGGAAGAATGGGCAGAGAAGTGGCAAATGAAGTACAATGTTGGAAAGTGTATGGTTATGCACTTTGGCAGAAAAAATAAACAGGCAGACTATTATTTAAATGGGGAAAGAATTCAAAGTTCTGAGATGCAACGGGACTTGGGAGTCCTCGTACAGGATTCCCTTAAAGTTAACCTCCAGGTTGAGTCGGTAGTGATGAAGGCGAATGCAATGTTGGCATTCATTTCTAGAGGAATAGAGTATAGGAGCAGGGATGTGATGTTGAGGATCTATAGGGCACTGGTGAGACCTCACTTGGAGTACTGTGGGCAGTTTTGGTCTCCTTATTTAAGAAAGGATGTGCTGACGTTGGAGAGGGTACCGAGAAGATTCACTAGAATGATTCCGGGAATGAGAGGGTTAACATATGAGGAACGTTTGTCTGCTCTTGGACTGTATTCCTTGGAGTTTAGAAGAATGAGGGGAGACCTCATAGAAACATTTTGAATGTTAAAAGGCATGGACAGAGTGGATGTGGTAAAGCTGTTTCCCATGATGGGGGAGTCTAGTACGAGAGGGCATGACTTCAGGATTGAAGGGCGCCCTTTCAGAACAGAAATGCGAAAAAATTTTTTTAGTCAGAGGGTGGTGAATCTATGGAATTTGTTGCCACGGGCAGCAGTGAAGGCCAAGTCATTGGGTGTCTTTAAGGCAGAGATTGATAGGTATCTGAGTAGCCAGGGCATCAAAGGTTATGGTGAGAAGGCGGGGCAGTGGGACTAAATAGGATAAAATGGATCAGCTCATGATAAAATGGCGGAGCAGACTCGATGGGCCGAATGGCCTGCTTCTGCTCCTTTGTCTTATGGTCTTATGGCGAAATAACCTGTTTTATATAAATTATCTTTATTTTGTTGAAAACTTGAAGAAAATGATCCCCTAGCCTTCTCCCAATAATTTAACCCTGAATTCCGAATAGCACGGTACAAATTTATCTTACATTTCCTCACAGCAACCACAGTTACATGGTTCCACATTCAACTAAAATGACAGACAAGATACTTCAAGAAATTACGATGGATTATGTGAAAGCTGAAGAGAATTAATTTGGATTTTTCAACATTAAAAATGGAGGAAATGAGTCACTTTCAATTCCTCATCAACAGCTTCTGAGCTTATTTTCTTATACCCTTTATATTCCTTGCAACACATACAGAATGCTGCATTCTATCATAAGACCATAAGATCCAAGAGCAGAATTAAGCCAATTGTCCCATAGCATTCCTAACGCCATTTCATCATTGCTGATCTAGTTTCCCTCTCAACCCCATTCTCCCGCCTTCTCCCCGTAACTTTTCATCCTGACTGATAAAGAACCAATCAGCATCTGCCTTAAATACACCCAATGACTTGGCCTCCATAGCCACCTGTGGCAACAAATTTGATAGATTCACCACTCTTTGGCTAAATAAATTCCTTTTTGTCTCAGTTCTAAATGGACAACCCTCTATTCTGAGGCTGTGCCCTCTGATCCTATAGGAGATATCCTCTCCACATCCACTCTATCTAGTCCTTTCAACATTCGAAAGGTTTCAATGAGATACCTCTGTCATTCTTCTAAATTCCAGTGAACAAAGGCCTAGAGCCATCAAATGCCCCTCATATAAGAAGCCTTTCATTCCCAGAATTATTCTCGTGAACCTCCTCTGGATCCCTCCAATGTAGGCACATCTTTTCTTAGATAAGGGGCCCAAAACTACTCACAATACTCTAAGTGAGGTCTCTCCAGTGCCTTATATATCATACCAACATCAGTCCTGCTACTTCTTAATTTTAGTAGACATAAGCGGATCAGGGTTTACTAGTCTATTTACTATTTTCTGAACATCTTCAACATCCTTACCATTTTAACGATCATCTGGCTTGATCTTCATTCTACATTACCACCACCAAACTGAGCAAGGGCACACAAGTACACCTTGAAATTTGCATATGCCAACAGCATTAATCATGGGCTAATTCCCTTCAAAAAGTCAAAGACATGCTCGTGTAATATTTGCCAATAATGGCAAAATATTTTTGCAAATGGAGTTTGCTACATACGTTCAGCTTGATGTAACATGGAGCAGACTTTGCTGGCCTTTTTTTCCCCAAAGGTGATTATGTATATATAACCAATTGCAAAAAGACAGAATATATGGTGATATCCAAAAAGGAGAATCCTATCTGCAAGCTGAGTATAAACAGGGAAGACATAAAAAAAAGTATAGAACTTTTGCTACTTAGGAAGCTGGGTCACAATAGACAATAGACAATAGGTGCAGGAATAAGGCATTCAGCCCTTCGAGCCAGCACCACCATTCACTGTGATTATGGCTGATCATCCACAATCAGTACCCTTTTCCTGCCTTCTCCCCATATCCCTTCACTCTGCTATCTTTAAGAACTCTATCTAACTCTTTCTTGAAAGAATCCAGAGAATTGGCCTCCACTGCCTTCTGAGGCAGAGCATTCCACAGAACCACAACCCTCTATGTGAAAAAGTTTTTCCTCAACTCCGGTCTACCCCTTATTCTTAAACTGTGGCCTCTGGTTCTGGACTCCCCCAACATCGGGAACATGTTTCCTGCCAATCCCTTAATAATCTTATATCTTTCAATCAGATGGCAGGTGCAACATGGACATAAAAGAAGAATAGGGATGGCAAAAGACACCTTTACGCGAATAAAGAGTATACTGACCAACACTGAACTAGGCATGACAACCTGCCTCAGAGCACTGAAATGTTACGTTTATCCAGTTATGTCATATGGCTCAGAATGTTGGACAATATCTAGTAATGTGAGGAAACGAATTGAAGCAGCAGACATGTGGTTTTTGAGGAGGATGCAAAGAATATCATGGACGAAATGAATATCTAATGAGGATGTCATGAACAGAGCAAACACAAAAAGAGAAGTAATGTATGAGATCATGAAAAGGCTACGTGACTTCATTGGACATGTGATTAGGAAAGAGGAGTTAGAATGCACAGTAATTATGGGAAAGATTGAAGGGAAGAAAGCAAGAGGAAGACAAAGACAAATGATGATGGAGACAGCAACCAGAGAACTGGAAATGAATACCAATGAATTGATCCACTTGACCCGAAACAGGAGTGTGTGGGCCATGGCAGTCAAAGCTCAAACTGGGCTCGGCGCCTGATGATGATGATGATGATAATATTGTATACTTTTCATTGACATTAAATTGTACCTTTGAACCTTTGAGAAGCTGTTAAACGAGAAAATCTGCAGATGCTGGAAGTCCGAGCAACACACACAAAATGCTGGAGGAACTCAGCAGGGCAGGTAGCATCTAGGGAAAAAAGTACAGTCAACGTTTCGGCCATTTTGTGTGTGTTGCTCTGGTAAAGCTGTATAGGCCAATCCCTGTACAATGGATGCAATGTATTGTAGAAGCACTGATGTATTCCAACCATACCATCAACTTCAGAGGATAATAGGGACGCGAGATCATCGATAGCCTGTGCTCCACTGGGAGCTAAAAGCCCAAGTAAGTAAGTAGGGTCATAAAGTCATTGTTTACAGAACGTGCCTTTGGCCAACCATGCCTATGCTGACCAATATACTTATCTATACTAGTCCAATGCACCTGCATGTGGCCTGTAACCTTCTATGTCATGCCAATTCAAGTGATTGTTCAGGTAGTTTTAAATTGTTATGAGAGTATCTGCTTTCACTACTTCCCCAGGCAGACTTATCACTATACAACATCATGTAATAAACAATCAAATGTACTTTTTTCAACTTGGGACTCAGCTATTCTGAAGCACTTCAGCCAGTGGTTTTGGTTTTTTCCAAGTAACTGTTATACTTTTTAAATCTTAATGGTGGCAAACTTCCATTGTACCTGCTCTAGCCTTTGCCATTCTTTCTCATAATGTTGGTTCGTTGGAATATCTTCTCTCTTTCTTCTTGAAACAACATTTAGGAATGACTTAAGTAGACCTCCCAATACTCTATTGTTGTCTTCTATTCTTCTCACCTTATGATGAAAACATTTTGATCTACCAATATACTTAGAGCTTCAGTGCCAGGAATGATAAAATTTTTTAATTGCCAATCATGCAAAATTAAAAGGGTTAATATTCCCACTCCTTGTAGTAACTGAATAGATATAAATATCATAAATATGAGAAAGTCTGCAGATGCTGGAAATCCAAAGATGAAGTCAAGTTTATTGTCGTTTAACCCTATACATGGAAACTGCAAAACAAGGCAAAGTTTTCCTGGACCATATTGTTAAGTACAGTAGTACACATAATAGATATATAACACACAATAATTTAAGAAAGTAAAGATAAAACCTACAAAGGAATTATGCATAAATAAACAAAGTAAAGAGTATAATTTAAATATTGTAACAAATGTCAACTTTGGTGACATTTTGAATGTGATGTGGCAGGGAGAGTCAGAAGCCTAATGGTCTGAGGGAAGAAACTGTTTCCCCATTCTGACTGTTCTTTATCAGAGTCTCCTGCCTGATGGTAGAAAGTCAAAGAGGATGCTGGATGGATGGGTGGGATCCTTGATAATACTAAGGGCCCTGCGAATGCAGTTCTCCTGATAAACGCCCCCAGTGGATGCTAGGGATACCCCTATGATCCTCTCAGTCGTTTGTAAGGCCTTCCAGTTCACACATAAAACGCTGGAGGAACTCAGGTCAGGCAGCATTTACTGAAATGAATAAACAGTCAACAGTTCGGACTGAGACTCTTCTTCAGGATATAAATATCAACTGAAACCATAACCAGCTGGCATCTTCCCCCTTCCTTCTCAGTCCTGAAAAAGTGTCTCAGCCCAAATTGTCGATGTTTATTCATTTCTATAGATGCTGCCTGACCTGCTGAGTTCCTCCAGTATTTTCCATGCATTGCTTTCGATTTCCAGCATCTGCAGACTTTCTCATGTTTATGACACATTATTATGGATTATGGATTCTACCAGAACGAGAGATTCCAATCTTGCTTGGATATTTGAGATGCAAGAGCCTTTACCATACAGCTCCAAAAGTGAAGCTTATTTTCAAGATTATAAATGATTTTGACATTTTGATAGATTGTTTCACCTGGTCAGCAAGACAATAATGAAAAGCTACAAATTTCAAGTTTTAAGCAAATTTCTTTGCACAAGGTAGTTGTAATTAACATATCTCCATCACAAACTACTTTAAATGAAGGTGGAATGGTAAATAACACAAATTCAAAAACATCACAGCATTTTACAGGCATTAAATTGCATATAACATCTTCAAGGAGCAATGCCTCAGAAAAGTGCCTCATTATCAAGGACACCACCCAGGACATGCCCTCTTCTCATTGTTACCATCAGGAAGGAGGTACAGAAGTCTGAAGGCACACACTCAATGATTCAGGAATAGCTTCTTCTCCTCTGCCATCTGATTTCTGAATGAAACCAGTAATACTACCTCACTACTTTATTTTTAAATTTGTTTTTGCACTAATCTTAATTTAACTATTTAATACACAAACACACACACACACACACACACACACAGTAATTCGATTTTTTTTCTCTATTTATTATGTATTGCAATGTACTGCTGCCGCAAAGTTAACAAAGTTCACGACACATGTTGGTGATATTAAATCTGATTCTGATTTATGAACAGACATACAGTACTACAACTTGCGCTCAACAAGCCACAATCAATGACCAGACTGAAAAGCAAAACACTGCAGGTTAGAAATCTGAACTAAAAAGAGAAAATTAGGGAGATTTCGGTTCGTCAGGCAGAATCTCTGGATGAGAAAAATGGTCAGTGTTTCATCATGAGGTTATCAACCCAAGTTAATAATGACCAGAAAATCTGCTTCAGCAGTATAAACCGGTAAGTACAGCTGCTAGACCTCCTGAACAGGACAGTATATTCAGTTGAGAGAAAAGATATGACAGTACACCTTTTGGTGCAGTACACTCTTGGTAATGCACTCGATTTTCTTTCACGTGCCTGTAGTGAGATGTGAACATTTTACCTCACAAGCATGATTGCCACTGCAAAACAATAACCTAAATGCGGAATTAGAGCGCGTCTCAAAATGCCATTAGAGGTTGAAAGAAGCCACGAACTAGCTACAAAGCGGTGTGCATATCATGTAGAAAGATTATTTCTAAATTAGAAATCAATGCTTTCACACTCACCTACATCCTGTCGCATTTTAGTTATTAGATTTTCATTCAGTGGAACGGACTAGTATTTGCATGTATTTCTTAAGTGCCACCAGATGAATTCTGAACAGATTCTGGAAAAATACTGCATTCTGACATACGCCACTTTTTTTTAAAGCACCAGCACTATAAAATCGAGAGGAAGCGAAAATATTGATGAGTAGTTTTAAGCATTAACAAATCATCTGCCACACACAAAAAAAGCCTTCACTTGACAAAACGTCACTCTCTGTACCGCCCAACTGGTTGATCACCGGCGGGCGAGCGACAATAAATGACCGATTAGTTACAATTGAAACAAGGAGATCGTTTCTGAGGTACAAGAATGGGGAAGGGAAATAGCCATGGGTGGGCAGTTTGTGAGGCAGATGGTGTGATGACCCCCATGCACCGTATAGCAACCGTGTCTCTGTCTCAAGTCAGGGGACCCTTTAAAACCGCAGGCCGACATCTTTGTTCTTCCCCTTCCTCCGGCTGCCAGGGCGCCAGCCCCTCCGTCCCAGGCAACCTATTGGCTACAAGCAATCGGGAACCTCACCAAGGGTCCAATAGGAGACGGGGTTGTTAAAACGCCCATGGAAACGACTTGCCAGTCTTCTACACCAAGCGGCCTAGTCGAGCCGGAAGCTACGAGCTCGGTTTAGCTTGACAACCCGAATGTGTTGGTGTCCTTAACGCACGAGGGCCAATTCTTTGTTGGCAAGGTACATTTTGCATCTTTAATGCGCAATAAGTATTTCAGCACTAGACTTTAAGGCTTGTGGCTTTAAAGTCTAGTGGGATAGGAACACTATTGTTTAATTGAACTGCGCTGTCGTACTAAAAGGGTATAAGATATTTCAGTTCAGCTTAAATAATTAATATGTAATGACTTCATGAACTAGTGGTTTGGTCCAAACTTATAACTTGGACAGTGTGTTCATCTTTTATTATTATAAAGTAAAATTCAGTAAGCCTTTTGAAGGGATGTACGATCTTTTCCATCAGGAGTTGTTGGTATTGGCTGACCTTGATGTGTTTTGACCACGCATTTAAATAGCTTTCCAAAATCCCCAGGCTCACCAAATACCAACTGGAACAAACCAGCAAATTCTTGGTATAGTTCTGACTGCGTTGACTAGTTTCTAAGATGTGATTGCCAGGGCCCAGTTGATAACGCTGTCTCAGTGCGGTTATAATATTGCCCATGTTCAAAATGTGATTTATTTTTAATCTGTTAGGGAACAGGCGACTTTTTAACAAGTTATCACCGTTTATGATTGAAAATGTTTGCACTTAAATGAGATAATAGCATGTAAAGCTGCCCAATTTTTTTCACTGGAACAAAAACGATTTTGTACTCAAACTGTGGTAACTGTGCTATGCAGGTTGACTCTGTGGAAAGCTGCTGCGTAGGTTGACTCTGTGGTTAAGAAGGCATTCGGTGCATTGGCCTTCATCAATCGTGGGATTGAGTTTAAGAGCCGAGAGGTAATGTTGCAGCTATATAGGACCCTGGTCAGGACCCCACTTGGAGTACTGTGCTCAATTCTGGTCGCCTCACTACAGGAAGGACGTGGAAATCATAGGAAGGGTGCAGAGGAGATTTACAAAGATGTTGCCTGGATTGGGGAATAGATTGAGTGAACTCGGCCTTTTCTCCTTGAAGCAATGGAGGACGAGAGGTGACCTGATAGAGGTGTACAAGATAATGAGAGGCATTGATCATGTGGATAGCCAGAGGCTTTCAGAGCTGAAATGGCTAGCACAAGAGGGCATAGTTTTAAGGTGCTTGGAAGTAGGTACAGAGGAAATGTCAGGGGTAAGTTTTTTACGCAGCGTGTGGTGAGTGCGTGGAATAGGCTGCCGGCAACAGTGGTGGAGGCGGAAACGATAGGGTCTTTTAAGAGACTCCTGGATAGCTATATAGAGCTTAGAAAAATAGAGAGCTATGGGTAAAGCTTAGGTAGTTCTAAAGTAAGGACATGTTCGGCACAGCTTTGTGGGCTGAAGGGCCTGTATTGTGCTGTAGGTTTCCTATGTTTCTATGTTTCTAAATCTCCAGTGGTCATATTTACTGTTCAAAATGAGAGGGGCTCATATTGCTTGTAGGGGGAAAATATTGATTTTTGAATGCAAACGTTATAAAATAGACTTAAAATAGTACATATGTATCGCCATATAACCCTGAGATTGATTTTCCTGTGGGCATACTCAGCAAATCTATAGAATCGTAACTATACCAGGATCAATGAAAGATCAGCCAGAGTGCAGAAGGTGACAAACTGTGCAAATACAAATAAATAGCATTAAATAATGAGAACATGAGATTATGAGATAGAGCCCTTAAAGTGAGATCATTGGTTGTAGGAACATTTGAATTATGGGGCAAGTGAGTGTAGTTATGCCCTTCTATTTGAAGTCAGATAGTTGAGGGGTAGTAACTGTTCTTGACTCAATTGACTGAAGATCCTCAAGGAATTATGGACAAATATTTACTTATTTCTGCTCCATTTCAATTTATTAAATGTACTAGACACACAAACAAAACTATTAAACTGCCTTCACAAACAAGAGAAAATCTGCAGATGCTGGAAATCCAAGCAAGACACACAAAATGCCGGAGGAACTCAACGGGTCTGGCAGCATCTGTGGAAAAGAGTAAACCGTCAATATTTCGGGCTGAGACCATTTTTTAGGCTGAAACGTTGATGGTTTACTCTTTTCCATAGATGCTGCCTAGCCTGCTGAGTTCCTCCAGCATTTTGTGTGTTGCTATTAAACTGCCTTGCTGTGGGATTATTCTGATGGCTTCATCTGAGCACCTGACCTTAATTATATCCTCAGTTCACATTTTTCCATGTTCACCACTCTTGAAATTGCTGAGAGGTTTGTTCTTTCTTGTACTTTTGAGTGCTTCTGAGCATATGGTTTATGGTCTTGTGCTTAACCTTGTGCTAAATTTAAATTGTCTGTTAATCTCTTATAGAATATCTTGGCACATGCTAAATGTGCCCAATCTAAAATAATGCTAGAAGTAGCTTGACATCAGTAATATTTTCAGTACATTTTTAATCACAATGATGGGTCTTTTGTCATGTTTCCATCATTTTTATCATCAGTACATTCCCTTGGTTGTGATAATTTTCCTTGTGATTGCAAATATCTTTCTTTTGTTTATTTTCTCAACTCTGTTGTTATCTTATCTGTTAGTATCTGATCTTGTCCTAGATTGTAATGCAGTTCCTGCATTATTTCCTTCCTCTTGTAACTTACAAATAGACGTTTTAAAAAATCTAGTGAGGTAGTGTTCATGAGTTCAATGTCCAGAAATCGGATGGCAGAGGGGAAGAAACTGTTCTTGAACTGCTGAGTGTGTGCCTTCAGGCTTTAGTACCTCCTTCCTGATGGTAACAATGAGGAGAGGGCATGTCCTGGGTGGTGGGGGTCCTTGATGATAGAAGCCGCTTTTGAGGCATCCCTCCTTGAAGATGACCTGGATGATGGGGGTTCTTAATGATGGACACCAGCCTTATGAGGAATCACTCCTTGAAGCTGTCCTAGATACTGTGAAGGTTAGTACCCACGATGGAGCTGACTAATTTTACAAATCTTTGCTGCTTATTTCGATCCTGTGCAGTAGCCTCCTGCCCCCATACCAGACAATGATGCAGCCAGCTGGCATGCTCTCCACAGTACATCCGTACAAATCTGCAGTGTTTTTGGTGGCATACCAAATCTCCTCATACTAATGAAATATAGCTGCTGTCTTGCCTTATTTGAGGCTGCATCAGTATGTTTGGACCATGTTAGGTCCTCCGAGATCCAGGAACTTGAAACTGAAAGTCATCAGTCTGAAAGGTAACTCTTTTGCTTTCCATAGATGCTACTTAACCTGCATATTTTGTGGTCATAGCCAAGCGTGAACTTGACACTTCCCTGATTTCCATCCGCTTTTCCTCTCTCATGTTTTTCCTTACCTCCCTCTGGTGCTCCTCGCCCCCCCCCTTCTTCCATGGCATTCTGTCTCTTTCACCAACTTCCTAGCTCTTTGCTTCATCCCTCCCCCTCCAAGCCTCCAAGTTTCACATATTGCCTGGTGTATCTCTCTCCCCTCCCCCCACTTATCACATCTACCCCTCAGCTTTTTTTCCCTAGTCCTGCCGAAGAGTTTCAGCCCGAAACATCAACTGTTCTGTTTTCCATAGATGCTGACTAGCCTGCTGAGTTCTTCCAGCATTTTGTGTGTGTTGCTCGGATTTCCAGCATCTGCAGATTTTCTCTTGTTTGTGATTTGACACAATTCTTTCATGGTTTTCAAATTTGTAATTAAAAGAAGGGTGTGAATATTCGCTGCTATATAAAGCATCAAACCAGAGATCTGAGTGTTTTAAAAACCATTCAAATTCAATATGTAGATTGATTCTGTTTTTGCAAACACTCCAAAGCTGTTTGAGTATGCCTGCAAGAAAAGGAATCTCAGGGTTGTGTATATGGTAACATATATGTACTTTGATAATTTTACTTTGAACTTTAAATACAAATCTGTTAGTATTTTCCCTTTTAACTGAGTAGGGTTTCTGCCTTTTTGTTTCGTGTGAATACAGTGCATCATCATTGCTCCTGATACGATGCCCCAACCACTTGGGCTGTCTTGCCTCTGATTTTAAAATTATGCACTTGTGTTTATGGACTTTTATTTTTGTAACTTTAATGACTCAGCCAAGATGGTAGAGAGGGCATTTTTGGCTACTGTGTTAACATTTTGACTGCTGTTATTACATGGCCTAACCTCTGAGGCTGTTAACCTGCAGATGGCAAAAGGCCGCGTGTTTCCTACTTCTCTTGTTTCTGCTTAATTTGCAGTATTTTTACGAGAAACGTAAACTCAAAATTCTGAGTGGGTAATCTGTCTGAAATTTTATTGTGTTTAACTGGTTCTAGAAAGCCAGTTGATAGAACAAATTCAGCATTTTTTTATCACAGGAAATCTGTTTCTAACCAGATGAGGGAACTATTTATAATTTTCACCACTTGGGTTCATGAAGATAATAGACAATAGACAATAGGTGTAGAAGTAGGCCATTCGGCCCTTCGAGCCAGCACCGCCATTCACTGTGATCATGGCTGATCATTCACAATCAGTATCCAGTTCCTGCCTTATCCCCATAACCTTTGATTCCGCTATCTTTAAGAGCTCTATCCATCTCTTTTTTGAAAGCATCCAGAGACTTGGCCTCCACAGTCTTCTGGGCCATATATCCACGACTCTGTGGGTGAAAAAGTTTTTCCTCAACTCCGTTCTAAATGACCTACCCCTAATTCTTAAACTGTGGCCTCTGGTTCTGGACTCGCCCATCAGCGGGAACATGCTTCCTGCCTCCAGCGTGTCAAAATCCCTTAATAATCTTACATGTTTCAATAAGATCCCCTCTCAGCCTTCTAAATTCCAGAGTATACAAGCCCAGTTGCTCCAATCTTTCGACATATGACAGTCCCGCCATCTCAGGAATTAACCTTGTGGACCTCCGCTGCACTCTCTCAATAGCAAGAATGTCCTTCCTCAAATTTGGAGACCAAAACTGCACACAGTACTCCAGGTGTGGTCTAACCAGGGCCCTGTACAGCTGCAGAAGGACCTCTTTGCTGTTATACTCAATTCCCCTTGTTATGAAGGCCAGCATGCCATTAGCTTTCTTCACTGCCTGCTGTACTTGCATGCTTGCTTTCAGTGACTGATGTACAAGAACACCTAGATCTCGTTGTGCTTTCGCCTTTCCTGACGACTCCATTTAGATAATAATCTGCCTTCCCGTTCTTACCACCAAAGTGGATAACCTCACATTTATCCACATTAAACTGCATCTGCCATGGATGGCTGCTATGGAAATATGTGGGTAACACTATAATGGGAACTGTAAATTTGAGGTTAAAGTGAAAGTGTGTGGTTGATGTATGGACAATTAAAATCTAGTCTGTTAATACATGAGCTTCTGAATACCTATCTACTGCCTGTTACTGCACTGGCGTTTAGGGTTGCAATGAAGGTCTTCCATCTCTGGTAGTGTCCGTAGCTCAGTCGTCACTACTGTCAGACATGCAGGTCCTGGGGGGGAGACTCAGGAATACCATTGCACACAGATGTAGAAGGATTTTTCATTGCTGTTTCAGTTTTGTTTTACCAGTCAGGGTTGTTAGCCCTGAACTGAACCCCCCCCCAAACCTGGAGGAGCTGTGGAGTCTGGCCTTTACCTTTTGACCTGATTGGCATGGGTGACCCTACCAAGAGCCGAAGCATAAAGCTGTGACTCCAGCCAACGTAGCTCTCTGGTCACTGAGGTACACAAGCCTCCAAACCCTACTACAAGGTTGTGCTTCTCTTGGAGCAAGCTTCTGAGTGCATATATTTACCGTTACTGATCAGTTTGAATGTACAACTTTTATTGTACATCTATTTTACGGTATTGAGATTTGTATGTATTTTTAGCAAATGCTTAAGCTTTGGTATTGAACAAAAACCAATGAATTATTAATTAAAAATGAACTCCCATAGCTTTGTTTTTTTTTTAACCCAGTTCCCAAGGTTGGTTCCTTAGTTTCTACTTTTAAGGCCAAGTGACTAAATTGAGAGGGCTGTGCCATGGATTAGTTAAGAAAATTCTGACACAGTTATACTTACAGAATCATAAACACGAGAAAGTCTGCAGATGCTGGACATTAAAAGCAACACACACAGGATGCTGGAGGAACTCAGCAGGCCGGGCAGCAGCTATGGAAAAGAATAAACAGTTGGCGTTTTGGGCCGAGACCCTTCTTCTGGACTGAGCAGGAGAGGGGAAGGTGCCAGAATAAAAAGGTGGGAGGAGGAGAAGGAAGGTAGCTAGGTGAAGCCAGGTAGGTGGGAAAGGTAAAGGGCTGGAGAGGAAGGAATCTGATGGGAGAGGAGAGTGGACCATAGGAGAAAGGGAGGGAGGAGGGGACCCGGGGGAAATGATAGGCAGGTTAAAGGTCTGAGTGAGGAACAGAGGGTGGGGGAACATTTGTTTACCGGAAGGAGAAAGTGATATTTTTGCACAAACAAGAGAAAATGTGCAGGTGCTGAAAATCCAAGTAACACACACAAAATGCTGCACGAGCTCAGTAGGCCAGGCTGCATCTATACAAAAGAGTACAGTCAACGTTTCATACAGTCAAGTACAGTATGTAGGGACCAATTCGGTCCAAACAGTATGGAGGGAACAAACGAGCAACCTCACAAACATAAAGTCCAGTTGTGGTTCTGTAGTTCTGCCACATCTGGTTGTGTAAGAGGGTGAATAATTCAACGACTAATGGAACAAGTGGCATTAAAAATAACCCCTTCTGCAATGGTTGAACCTAGCACGAGTGCTGAAGACGAGGATGAAGCATTCACAATCACATTCAGCCAGAAGTGCAGAGTGGATTATCTATCTTGGTTTTCTCCAGAGAGTTTCACCTGCATAGTAGGCAGTCTTCAGTTAATTGGATTTGAACCACATGACATCAAGAAACTGCATACCTGAATTTGAGAGCTGGCTGCCATTTTAGCTAGGCATCTATTACAGTTACTACACTGGGAAATGCCCAGCAATATGGAGAATTGCAAATACGATATGACAAAGCAGAAAATGGAATTAATTGCCACCCAAGCATTCTACTATAGTCAGTAAAGTGAAGTTATGATCACCTCTACAGTCAAGTGGCATTTGCTCGCCAATAATCACCTTATAAAAGTCCAGTTTTGATTTTGTCAGTAGAATTTAACTCCAGATTTTCTCACATTCGTAATCCAGGCATGGACCATACAGCTAAATTCCAGAGGTGAACTGTAAATGACTGCCTTTATATTAAGGCAGCATTTGACAATGTGTGACATCAAACAGACCTGGTAGAATGGAAATTATTGGGCACCGAAGGGAACACACTTGGAGACTGACTTCACGGAAGAGAAGCTGGTTGTCATTGTTGATCATCGATGATCCCAGTAAAAATACATTGCTGCTGGAGTTCTTCAGGGCAGTGCCTTAGGCCCTATCAACCAGCTCCTTAATCAATGACCTTTCTCCCTTTATAAGGTCAGAATGGGGATGTGCTGTTTTCAGTTTCTTGATTTTCCGTTGGAACTCCTCTGCAAATCAAGTGGGTCTTCACTGAGACTTGCATCAGGAATGGGCTGGTAAGTGAAAAATAAGTTTCAAGCCACAGAACTGGCAGCCAGTGAAAAGAATGATTAACCACTTACCCTTGTCATTGAGAATCTCTTTCCTACCACCCACCATCAACAACATTCTAGGGTGTGTCACCATTGATCAGACTCTCAACTGCATTGCTGGATATCCTTTGGTAAATGGTGCCTCCAAGCCTTTCCGGTGTATACTGAGACTACTTAGGAGTGTGATGGGATACTCTGCACCAGCCTCTGTACAGCTGCAGTAGTACATGAGGAACTCAAACAGGATTGACTCTGATCCACCATTTTAAACACTCATTCTATCATGTATAAAATATATTCCTTTTACTCACCTGGGCAATTCTGATAACATCTCCCAACCCCAGGTTTCTTCACTGCCCTGAAGAACTACAGCAGTAACCTTGGTCACCAATATCCAACGACTACAACCAGCTTCCTTTCTATGAAGTAGGACTCCAAATGTTTTCCCCTTGTTGCCAACTACAGAGGAAGACAAGGACTTTGGGCGTGTGGGATAGCACTGCAATCTACAAATGACCCTCCAACTCGTGCACTACTCTTCTTAGAAACATATTAGCATTCTATGATTGTTTGGTCTAAATTTACTGGTTGAAATACAGTGTGAATAGGCCCTTCTGGCCCTTTGAGCCATGCTGCCCAGCAATCCTCTGTTCAATCCTAACCTAATCATAGGTCAATTTACAATGACCAATTAACCTACCGACCGGTATGAATTTGGACTGTGGGAGGAAATCCATGTGGTCACGGGAGAGAACATGGAAATCCTTGCAGGCAGTGGCAGGAATTGAACCCAGGTCACTGGTACTATAAAGCGTTGTGTTAACCGCTACGCTACCATACTGTCCAATTCCAGAAGTCCTGACAACAATTTGGAAGTATATTCACTGGATGGACTGCTCCTTCCACTCACTCTCTTCTTCTTGGATTTTTTTTAGGAACAGGGATTAAAGGCTGATGTTGTCAATATCCAGATCCTGAAAAATAAACACAAACTGAACTGCTTCCGTCATTTGTGTTGAATGCATCCTCACTGCATAAGTCTCGCTTCCTGACTTGTCTGTAATCATCCCGCTACACCTCATTAATACAACTGCATTCTGGCTAGATTTCTGGCCGCTCTTGTGGAGAAATCTGAAACTTTTTATATGCTTTCCTTTTCTCATGTATTATTCATCATGATTTGAGTTTCTTCCGTTTTCCCCCTAGTTGCACTTCCTTTTGAGTGCAAGCAGAGTTGATTTGTTTTAAACCACTGAGGAGGATATGATGAACACGAGACTTGAGTACAGGTATTTCATGATTTGAAACACCCATTAACATCATTTACAGACTTGCAGGCATTGCTCCCCCAGAGATCCGAAGACACACTACAACAAAAATTGGAAAAAGGTGAACAGAACTCGTATCCACGGCACCCACTACATCATCATGTGCCAGTTTCCAACCGCCTAAAATCGAGGAAAAGCTTTGCTACAGTGGAAGAACTACCGCACGGAACATCCCCCCAAACATACAGGATTGACCTCTGGTAAAAAACAGAAGCCAGAACCCCACCAAACAATACAGTGCAAGACCCCACAGAAATGTTACCAGACAGGACACTGCTTGACAGACGGAAGTGGTGCATTCTCAACAGAGCGAGAGCGGGAGTTTGTAGGACGGGAGACAATGTGGTGAAGTGGGGTTTAAAGACCAGCGAATCCTGTGAGTGCGGCGAAAGGGTGCAGAACATTGAACGCGTTCTGCGCAACTGCCCACTCTCACCTGATTTAGCTGACACTGACCTGCTCAACATCAACCAAACAACACTGGAGTGGCTGGCTAGTGTGACAAGCTATGATGATGAATTGCACTATTGTTGGAGCAATATGTTGTGATCCATTCTTTCATGAATGCATGGTTCAAACCTACACATCAAATTAATTTTGTAAAGGAGATAAAAATTACTTTGTTAGCTCTTGGAGATCTTTCCTTATTGCTTGTTGGTGAGGAAGACCTGGTGAGGTGAATTTTCTTTTTTTTTTAACCATCCTTTGAAACATCACTTATGTTGATGCTTGCTGGTTATGAGTGTTTTCTATTGGCTCCTTTACAGATAGATACTTGTATTTAAAATTCAGTATCTTGCATTAAGCTGTTGAGTTTTGTGCAAAGTGTTAAAATTGTTCGGACAACTCTAGAAAATTTTCCCATTGTTCTCAAAAAGTGTTGTGACAATTTTTGTTTTCCAGATGATTCCAATATGGCAAAATAAACCTTATGGATCTTCCCGCAGTGTTGTTCGAATGATCGGATCAAACCTCCCACTGAGACCATGTCCTAGAGTTTGTTTTCAGGTAATGCCATTTAAATTAAAAATACCACTACATGCTTGTAAAACAGAACACAGAAGAGTACAGCTCAGGAACAGGCTCTTCAGCCTACAGTGTTGTGCCGAACCAGCTAAAATGCAAATCAACAAAACCCAAATACTAATGCCTCCTACATGCACCACGTAAATATCCCTCCATCTTCCTTGCATCCATGTATCCAAATATCTCTTAAAAGCCTCTAACGTATTTACCTCTGTCACCATACCAGGCAGTGCATTACAGGCACCCATCACTCTCTAAGTAAAATAACTTGCCCCTCACATCTCCGTTGAACCTACTCCCTCTCACCTTTAGTGCATGCCCTCTGGTATTAGACATTTCAACCCTGGGAAACGGATATTCTCTGTCCATTATATCAATACCTCTCATAATCTTGTAAACATTTATCAGATCTCCCCTCAGCCTCCAGCGCTTCAGAGAAAACAACCCAAGTTTATCCAACCTTCTGTGATAGCACATGCCCTCTAAATCAGGCAGTATCCTGGTGAACCTCTTCTGCACCCTCTCCAAAGTCTCAACATCCTTCCTATAGTGGGGTGACCAGAACTGTACACAATACTCCAGATGTGACCTAACGAGAGTTTTATTTAGTTGTGTTTGGGAAAATATTTATTATTGTTGTACACTTGGAAATGTCAATAGTCCAATTAAAGTGCAGAAACATTTTGTGTTGCTGCTTAACTTGGCAAGACAGTTTTGTTTTTTTCTCATATTCGTTCTTTAAGGAACTGCAAAAACTGGCTGTGTTGGTCTTGTCCTGTTATTAAACAAGTCTGTGTGAAGCTTCATAGCATATAGTTGATCATAGCAGGTATGGTGTATTTTATCAAACCACACGTTTAACTACCTAAATAATGATATCTCCTTCTACAAACGTATATGGGTCCAAGTACATTGACTTCTTTAAGAACATCGAAGACAGAGGGTAGTGATTAAAGGGAGCTGGGGGTCTGTAATTAGCGGTGTTTCACAGGGATCTGTGCTAGAACCTCTGCTGTTTGTGAATGATCTGGATGAAAATGTAAATGGGTGGGTTAGTAAGTTTGCGGATGATACCAAGATTGGTGGAGTTATGGGTAGCTCAGAAGACTGACAAAGAATTCAATGCGATATAGATCAGTTGCAGATCTGGGCTGGGAACCCAGATAAATGTGAGGTGTTGCACCTTGGTAGGGCAAACGCAAGGAGACAGTACATTGGTAAGGGAAAGTTCCGTAACCGTGTTGCTGAGCAGAGAGATCTTGGGATCCAAATTTATAGCTCCCTGAAAGTGGCTGCGCAGGTCGATAAGGTGGTTAAGAAGGCTTATGGAATGCTCGCTTTTATTAGTTGAGACATTGAGTCAAGAGGTTGTGTTGCAACTTTATAAAACTCTGTTTAAGCCGCTTGTGGAATATTATATACACTATAGGAAGAATGTTGAGGCTTTGGAGAGGGGTGCAGAAGAGGTTTAGCAGGATGCTGCCTGGTTTAGAGGGCATATGCTATCAAGAGAAGCTAGATGAACTTGGGCTTTTTTCTCTGGAGTGGTGGAGGCTGAGGGAAGATCTGATGGAGGTTTATAAGATTATGAGAGGCATAGAGTGGGCAGAGAGTGTCTGTTTGCCAGGGTTGAAATGTCTAATACCAGAGGGCATGCATTGAAGGTGGAAGGGGATAGGTTCAGTGGGATAGGAGGGGTAGTTTTGTAAACTTAAAAAGGTTGCCGGACCAATAATCACACCACACAGTTATTACTTTAACCTCTTCACCAGTTTATTGTGCTCAGTTCAGCCGGAGAGAAAGACTCGGAGCCAGTTATCAAAGAGAGACAGAGACTCACTCTCTCTTAGAGGCGCAGACAAGCTTTCTGATTTTAGAACAGAGATGCTACAATATATAGAATGAGCAGACAAAGAATGCTCAGTTACTATGGTATGTCAAGGTCAGTTAGAGCAAAACCCAATTACTTTGATAAGAGAGTCCACTAAATAACTGGTTTTAATTACAGACAAATTCTTGCCTTATCAGTAAAACTTGAACAGACAAAGGTGGGAGCATAGATCAATATGTGAACTCATAAGACATGATGTATGCAGCATGTCTGAATATAGCTCACAGATCATTCTCAAAGGGACAGCTGTGAGTTGTTTTAAAAAAAACCACTGAAGGCAGTTTTTTCAGTCAAGAACAGTCTCTCCAACTTTTCACAGAAGAGAGCAACGACAAGCTGGCACCTAATTTTAACCCGCTATTTACCAGAATCAGAGAATCATTTCTTACTTCCCCAACACCCTTAAACTCCATCAAACGCCCTTAAACTTCATCAGTCTTTTTTTAACGCGGAGATGTTAGATGCCTGTAATGCACTGCTTCATATGGTGGTAGAGGCCAAATACTTCAGAGAATTTTAAGAGACGTTTAGATAGGCACATGGATGTAAGGAAGATGGAGGGATATGGACATTATGCAGGTAGAAGGGATTAGTGTTTGGATGTTTTTGATTTGCTTTTTAGTTGACCAAATTGCCTGTTCTTGTGCTGTTCTGTTCTGTTCTAAGTTCTATGGACAGATTTTTCTTTGTGACTTTTTGCACTGTGCTATATAAATGACGCTTGTCAAATGCTAAGAGTTCTGGTTGGGTTGAGTTGTTCTCTGATCTTGGCAATTTACTTTCAAATGCTTCAGTGCGCTGTTGATTGTGGTGTGTCCTCCGAATGCTTGGCCTTTATATTCTCAGTCAGCTAATTGGATGTGATTTGGGAAACTCAGTTGTGTTGTGGGGAGGAAATCTCGTCACTGTTTGGCTGTGGGGCGAACTTCGTGCGTTGTGGTCTGGAATTGTTCATGGAAAACCATACTTCTAGGAATTTTCTTGCATGCCGCGTGTTTCCTTGCAAACAATTCTATAAAAAAACATGGAGACCTCAATCCTATTTATTAGCCAATGCAGGCAAAATTCCAGACCACGATGCACAAAGTTCACTGCACAGCCAGTCAGCGAAGTGTCCTCCTCTCCACCTCAGAGTTTCTGAAATGACGTCCAGTCAGCTGATTGAAAAGTATATAAAGGGCAAGCATTTGGAGGACACACCACAATCAACAGTGCACGGACAGTGTCTGTTCGCATGGTAACAAAATGTTTGCAAGTAAATTGCCAAGACCAGAGAACAATTCAACCCAACCATCAACCACCCAAGATACACAACTTCTGAATTATTTCCGACTAAGAATTCTCTTTGGAGACCTGAGATGTGCTTTATGTTATGTGTTAGAATGCAGATTTCCAGGGAGCAGCCCCTTTGAGCACTTTAAAGGTCTGTCGAGTAGTAAATCTGCACCTGGCTTATTTTCTCATTTGGATGTGTTGGGAAAAGTAGTCAAGCTTACTGAACTTGCATGATAAAAAAAAATGTATTTCAAGCATTTTTCATAGCAGTATTTTAAAATTCAAAGTAAAATTTATTATCATAGTACATATGTGTCACTGCATACAACTCTGAGATTCATTTTCCTGTGGGCTTACTCAGCAAATACAGAGAATTATAACTGTAACAGAATCAATGAAAGAACAATTAGAGCACAGGAGACGACAAACTGAAATGCAAATATAAATAAATAGCAACAAATAACGAGAGCATGAAATAACAAGCGAAAGAGCCCTTAAATTGAGGTCATCGGTTGTGGGAAAGTCTCAATAGATGAATGCAGTTAACCCTTGATGTTGAAGGGTAGTAACTGTTCCTGAACCTGGTTCAAGTCCTGAGAATTCTGTACCCTCTACCTGATGGCAGCAGCAAGAGCATTGCCTGGGTGGTGAGGATCTTTGGATGCTGCTTTGATGATCTGTTAAAAGGCATTGGTGTTCCCGTAGCGGACCATAATGCAGCCAGTCAGTACGCTTTCCACTACACATCTATAGAAATTTGTCAAAGTTTCTGATGTCATGCCGAATCTCCGCAGACTCCTGAGGAAGTAGAGGGGCTGTCATGCTTTCTTTACGATTATATTTACATGTTGTGAACCCAACATTCTGAACCGGACAGGCAAAGTGTACAACTGTTGATGGTTTGTGGCAAGTTTGTGTTCTGAAAGGGGTAGAAAATTTCTTGCGTACACAGGATATATGGCCTTCATCCTACAATGCAAAAGGGTAGGTCATATTGAATTCTCAAATGATCCAGATTCAGTAAGTGGTTTAATGAGATTATTGAATACTGAAAGAGGTATTGTAAAATGACCGACTTTACATTTGTTAAGGTCAACTTCAATGAACTAGAAGCCATGCACAATCTGGGCAAAATCTGCAAATGGATTAAATACACAATGGAGTGGTGGGGATGATCAAGGCATTTACTATGATTCAGAACCATTCTATAATCCCTAGAGACAAGTACAATAGCTGTCAGAAAAGTACAAATGTGGGTGATCAAAAGTATAATCAAAACATACAAAAAGACAACTGTCACTGAAAAGAAGCTAATGGTGATTAAAAATAACCACAACTACGAAAAAGATTATGTGAAAACTTGAAAGGGGTGTAAATTTTACAGTTATATGAGGTGAATAAAACAGGATAAGAACAACTGGACACATTAAAAATTGATAGTCATACTGTAAAATGAAAATATCGGAACTTGTCAAATGATTACTTTGCATTAATGTCTGTCATGGGGAAGAGGGAATTTCAATTTGTGAGCTCATTTTCAACAACTGTAGTTAAGAGGTTAGAACTGTTCTGTGACAACCTCAGCAATACTGTAATGCATACATGAGGAAAGGGAATATACTCAAAGTGTTGATGCTTGCAAAATCTATGCCTGGATTCCCAAGGCTTGGGAAATGAGGTCATTATTCTTGCAATCTTAATATTTCATCAACTCTAACTCTCTGTACGAATTTCACGAGCATTGAAGACCCTGATGGGAAATGTATTGCTGGTACCTTTGGCAGAACATGCCCTCTTCTCATTACCACCACCAGAGAGGAGGTACAGGAGCCTGGGGACACACATCCAAGATCTTAGGAACAGCTTCTTCCCCTCTGCCATCAGATTTCTAAATGGTCTAATTCACTATTTTGCTTTCTTTTTACTCTCATCATTATCATTATGTGCCATGTTGTATGACATGGGCAATCATGGTCTTGACCATGGTTGTTCTTGGTAAATTTTTATACAGAAGTGGTTTCCCGTTGCCGCCTTCTAGGCAGCGTCTTTACAAGACAGGTGACCCCAGCCATCATCAATACTGTTCAGAGATTGTCTGCCTGGTGTCAGTGGTCGTAGAACCAGGACTTGTGATATATGCCAGAGCTACTCGTATGACCATCCACTACCTGCTCCCATGGCTTCACATGAACCTGATCGGGGACTGAGCAGTTGCTACACCTTGCCCAAGAGTGACCTGCAGGCTAGCGGAGGGAGGGAGAGCCTTACACCTCCTTTGGTAGGTGGTATCTCTACCACGCCACCCTCTTTTTATATGTAATACCCTGGTTAAGAATATTTTATTACTACAACTATGCTGTTGGGTATTTTCTGTAACATTCCTGTGAAACATTGTGTTCTGTTAATCAAACTTTACAGCACAACATTTTGGTTTCTGTTAAGATAAGGAATCATTTGATCCACTTAGGAATGCTGCGTCAGCCAATCGGGTTTGTCTTGATAACATTTTGGCCAGTGAGTTGCCATGGGACATAGAGAGATTGCTGGCACCCAATTTCTAGGAGAACATGGGTTTTGGGAGAGGTCTCTGGCAGTTGTTGGAGGAAGATGGAGGTGTAGAGCAGAGCACAAGGGAAGATGCTCACGGTGCCCTGCCCAAAGGAGAAACTCCATTGTAAGAGGTGCTTTGTGCAGACAAATGGTTCCATGGAGGAAATGCCAATTCTTCCGAGTTAGCCAATTCGTTCAGAATGGATTTCGTGGGAAGTTTGAACTGTGGCTGACCTCTTTCACGCAGAATGTGGGTTCAGCGTCGTGAATAATTAAAGCAAAGCACCCAACTACCCAGGAATGAGCTCCAATGTTTATGTGCACATTATAGACTGGTTTAGCTGTTATGGGCCTTTTTACTGTTAACTGTTTGTCGAATTTGAAATATATTTCCACTTTAACTTTATGACAGTGTAAGTTCGTTATTTCGTGACGAGCGATAACTTTGCATGGGGCAGTATTTACACAGCATTCACCATAATTTCCATTCCCTCATTAGAACATTCCAACTTTCCTGTTTGGTTGAGCCCGAAAGATACGGACTCTAGATGTGTTGCTTGTTGAAGGTGGCCGACTCACCATTACCTATGCAGTGCTGAGTCACGGGGCTGTTAGCCAGCAATAGCTAACAAGCCCAATCTATTATGAGCCATGGTGAAAGGGTTACGTACACCACTTTTTGGTATTTATTATTATAACTTGTATATTTTTATGTGTTGCCTTGTGCAGCTGCTGCAAACCAATAAATTTCACAACCTATTCTTCTGATTATGTGAATTAATCTTCCATGAATGTCATTTTTAATAATCCAAGTTTATGCATTTTGTTTCTGATTGATGAAATGTCAAACACACAGAATTGTAATGAGGTTGAAATTTTAAAATATTTACAGTGGAAAGGAGGCCCATTAAGGCCAGTATGCTTAATCTAGGCTTTTGTTTATTATAGAAGCTATTTGAGCAACTCTGACATTCCTCATCCTGGTTGTTGTAAAATGCACTTGTAGTGTTGTAAAATAGCCATCAGCTTTTCTCATCCGGAATATCTGATTTGAACGTAGAATAAATGAAGGTATTAAAATAAAGTATATGGGAGTGCTGGGAGCTTTCAGTTGGTTGCTACAGAATTAATGAAAAAATTGCCTTGAGAAAACGGATAAAATTTGAGTATGTTCACATACAAAGTAAATTTTATTATCATTGTACATATATGTCACTAAATACAACCCTGAGATTCTTTTTCCTGCGGGCATACTCAGCAAATCTATAGAATTATAACAATAACAGGATCAATGAAAAATCAAGTAGAGCGTAGAATACAACAAACTGCATATGCAAGTATATAAATAATGAAAACATGATTTAGATTTAGATTATGAGGATACACAGTCCTCTTTTATTGTCATTTAGTAATGCATGCATTAAGAAATGACACAATATTCCTCCGGTGTGATATCACAGAAACACAGGACAGACCAAGACTGAAAAACTAACAAAAACCACATAATTATAACATATAGTTACAACAGTGCAACAATACCATAACTTGAAGAACAGGCCATGGCACAGTAAAAAAAAAAGTTCAAAGTCTCTCAAGTGTCCCACATCTCACGCAGACGGGAGAAAGAAGAAAACTCTCCCTGCCATGCCATGAGATAACAAGATTAAAAAGTCCTTAAATTGAGATCATTGGTTGAGGGAACATCTCAGTGGATGGGCAAGTGAGTGTAGCCATCTTTTTGCTCAAGAGCCTGGTGGTTGATGAGCAGTAAATGTTCTTGAACCTGGGGTCCTGAGGCTCCTGTACCTTCTATCTGATGGGGACAGTGAGAAAAGAGCACTACATGGGTGCTGAGGATCTCTGATGATGAATGCTGCTTTCCAACGGTAGCGTTTCATGTAGATGTGTTCAATGGTTGGAGGGCTTTCCCTGTGATATACTGAGCCTAATTCATTAGCTTTTGTAGGATTTTCCATTCAAAGGCGTTGGAGTTCCCTTTCCAGTCTGTGATGCACAGATATTGTTTGGAATGGGAAAGGTTTTACAGTATATAAAGATCACTTTAAATCAAATGACTTGGGTTGCAATATCATAACTTTGTATTTATATAGTAAGCATTAGTTTTATTTTTGTATTCACATTCTTACAATTGTAGAAGAATAATATTTAGCTCATCAAGATGTTGCTGAATCTCAGAAGTCCTATTTATCCTTTGCCCCTACCTATTTTGTTGTAACCTGTTCTCTCCCTCGGGCTCATCAGACCTCCACCCACCTACACTAGGGCTAAGTTTACGGTACCCAATTAATCAGCATGCTGCACATCTTTGCAGTGTGTGAGGAAACCAGAGCAAATGGAGGAAATCTGTTTTGTTACAAAAAGAGAGTGAACATCTCCACTGACAGCACCAAAAGTTAGGAGTGAACCTGTCTCACCGAAGTTGTGAGGCTGCTTGCTAAACTACTGCGCCGCCTCTTTAAGCAATATAAATATTAACATAATATAATTGAATGTAAAGGGTGAGGTGGCTGCAGTAAGGAATGAAAGCTGGAAAATAACATTGTGCAGGTTTAAGTTCCTAGTATTTGATTCATTCATTTCAATCATTGAGTCTTCAATAATTTAAATACTCTGCATATCTTGACTTCACATACTGTTGGGCATGTATTAACTGGATTTTTAAAATTTAAATATGATAAGAAGGCCCATATGTCTTTTTAAAACCCCAATCCATTTACTTATTTAGTTCAGCCAAATGTTTCTAATTCAATTAATAAAATCTTCTTTCGAATTCCATTAATGCAATTTCTTTTCCCCTCAGCTTGTTCCTGGGCTTACTGCAGCTGAGACTTTAAGTTCCATCCATGGAGATAAACCAGCCGTTCCGACCCTGGCAGACATTGCATGGATAGCTGCAGATGAAGGAGAAGCCTTTACAAGGATGAGGTATTCACCAATAGGACTGAATCTGTGTTGGGTGGTTGTGTGTGAGGTTATGTTGCAAAGAAGTTAGTCAAAACAAAAGGAACCAGTTAATTCTACTTTTAAAAGAAATGGGGTATAAAGTAGGCAGCAAACTGAGAGAAAAATGTTGCTCACTTAAGTATTAAAATGAGTCTGTCTGGCCTTGCTGTCATTTCTGATTTTGACTGTTGGTGGCAAGGTTCCCAGACCTCTGGACACTGGTAAGAATAACTGAATTTATAAAATTGATTTTTTACGAATCAACATCTTGTTGAAGGATGTTTTTCTCCCTTTTCGTGTCAATTGATCTGCTCTCCCATCCCGTGTCCACCCTTCTTCAGACAACTTGGGGTAGTAAGTATCCCTGTACTGGTCAGTATGTTCTATTTAAAATAAAAGTTGGTAGCTCAGTACAATACAGTATTGACTTGCAGTATTTTTTTAAAAGCCTTTGTAGCGACCAAATCAAAACCAAAACAATTGCGACCCTACGGATTTGTTATACCTGCATGATATGCCTTCACTCCAACAACGTTTGCTCCAAAGGTCAATGATATGTATTTGATCCTTTATGCACAATTAGTAGACATGCAATCTTGAAGCAATGGAACTTAAGTGTATCCAAGTGTAAGCTAAGCATTATTGAGCATTTAGCTAAAGATATGACATCTGCTGGTCCCCAGCTACTACTGCAATGAACAAAAGTGTGAATATGTGACTTATTCCATTCGCTTTTACCACGCCCCCAATTATGTGACTAGTTACCATAATAAACACAGAACATAGAATATGAGGCAAGTAGAGAACAGACGCAAGGCTCCTGCAGCTTTGGATCAGTCTTAAGCAGAATTTTCTATTTCTGGATGTGGGTTTCACTTGCTTAATCTTTATTGAATTGCTGTTGTTAGTATAGTGGTGAACAACTTTCTTGAAACACTTGCAGTCCTTTTGGTGTTGATACTGGGCAGGGAGTTGCAGGACTGTGTCCAATGATAAAAAAGGTACCAGCAAATTATTTCCAAATCTGAATGGTTTACAGTATGAAAAGAGAACTTACAGATGGTGGAGGTCCCATGTGCCTGTTGTGCTTGTCCTCTCAAAGGCAAGGCCATGGATTTGGAAGCTCTTGGTCTGGTATAGCCTAGGTAAGTTACTGCAGTGCAGTTTGTAGGTGAGAATACAAACAGAAGTAGGAGCAGGCATTTCAAAGGTTCATTTATTAAAGTATACAACTCTGAGATTTTTCTTCTCCAAATAGTCTCAAAGCCAAGAAAAAAAAAGAATGGCACCACAATCAACAACCCCCAAATCCCCCCGTCCCCCCCGCACAGAATGCAACAAGAACATTGGCCCCCAAATATCCCTCACCCCGCACAAAAAAATGCAACAAGAACATCGACCCCCAGACCCCCTCTCCCTGCACAATACTTAAAAAGAACATCGACCACCCCATCCCCCTCCCCCACACAAAAAAAGGAGAGAAAGAATGGGTGAAAACACAGAATATTAAAAAAACTGTAAGAGTGGGGGAAAACGTCCATAGTCCATAGTCCAAGTCCATATCCATATCCAAAACGCAGAAAACCTTGGTAACATTCTCCAGGTACAGCAACAGGTTACACAGGCTCCCTTCTCCGGTAGCAGAGTGATCCCACCAGTGATCAGAAGGCAGGCAGGCAGCCAGTTCAGAAATACCATTGATCTTCTACCTTGGTTTCACCAGCCCTGTGTCTAAACATCCATTTGTTTCACCTTGAACTCTCCACAGTCTTCTTGGTAGGAAAACCCAATGGCTTAGCATCATCTTCTTATTTGTTTGCATCCACATCCCTAACTTTGAGATTGTGACCCTTGATTGTCGGCACCCCGTAGAGCAAGGGTTCCTAACCTGGGATCCGTGGACCCCTTGCTTAATGATATTGGTCCATGGCAGAAAAAAGATTGGGAACCCCTGCCGTAGAGGAAACTTTATCCCATATTTACTCTTAAGCCATGTGAGATTTTACACAAAGCTGTTATGTTTATATTCATATATTACTTGCCAATTAAGGCAGTCAGTTTGTCTGGGACGATATCAAGCTGCTTGATTATTGTTGGAGCTGCAGTCCTCTCGGCGTGTTGAGAGCATTCTATTGTTCTTGCCATCTGTAAGATACAGGTTAGGGAAGGTTTCCAGGGTGGTTTCAGGTAAGTCATTTTTCACAGATGTGCCCAGCCTTTGACCTGCTATTTAGTGACCACAATATTTGTGGCTAGTGTACTTGAATGTCAGGTTAAGCGTGACTCTCATAATGATGCTGAGAACTTGGGAATGTTAATAGCAAGAGTACCTGTCAGACGATGGCCCAGATTTTGTGATTACTTGCAAACAGCTCTTATTGAGTGATAAACAATTACTAAGAACTTCAAGACGAATCTTACTTAGTGAGCTGCAAAAGTATAGTTACAAGACTTCGACCTTTGGAGGAATAAAATATTATCTCATCTGTCTTAATTGGGTGACTCAATTATTTTTAAACAGTGACACCTAATTCTAGATACTTCCACGAGGACCAACATGATGTAATATCTTATATGATTTTTTTTTGTTACCACCAAGATCCCCCCTCTCAATTTTCCAGTCAACACAAATCTGACCACTTCAGACGTAATAGCCCATTTCAGATATTAATAAATTACGATTATGAGGACACGCAGTCCCCTCTTAATGTCATTTGGTAATGCATGCACTAAGAAATGATAAAAATGTTTTTCCAGAAGGATATCATGAAAACACATGACAAACTGACTTAAAAACTAACAAAAACCACATAATTATAACGTAGTTACAACAGTGTAAAGCAATACTATAATTTGATAAGAACAGACCATGGCACAGTAAAAGTCTCAAAGTCTCTCGAAAGTCCCATCATCTCACGCAGACGGTAAACCTCCAGAGCCACCAACTTGCCGATGCAGCATCCTGGAAGCATCCGACCACAGTCTGACTCAGAGTCCGTCCGAAAAACTCTGAGCCTCCGACCACCTATTGGACACCGAGCACCATCTCTGCTGAGTGTTTTGACCCCAGCTCTGGCAACAGGCGATATGCAAAGCCGAGGATTTGGGGCCTTTGTCTCCGGAGATTCACGATCGCACAGTAGCAGCGGCAGCGAAGCAGGCATTTCAGAAGTTACTCCAGATGTTCCTCTGTGTTTTCCCGACTGTCTCTATAAAATCCGGATTGTGCACGGCCCCTAGTTACACATATCGATATTCATTCGGAACAGCTGTGCACGCTGCGTCGCGCCGCCATCTTCTCCTCCCTCCTTCTCTGGAATTAGCTCTTCTCTGAACTGCTTCTCAGTTGTTAACATCCTTTCTTAAATAAGAAGAGTAATGTTGCACATGGTACTGCAGATGTGATCTCATCACTGATCATTTTTCCATTCTTTTCTTCTCCCTCTTTGCCTCATTATCACTCTCGGTCCAAAGTCGATAAGGGACTAGGAGACTGCTACTGTTAAATGGGCTTTCTGTCTCAAGGATGTCAGCTTGTCCATCAGACCCTTTGAAAAGGAGCCTTAAAATTTAATTTTGTTGGCTCTTTTACAAACTCGTTCTTCCATTTTCCTGTCTTCACTATAGCTTGCCACTTTCTTATCACCTAACTCCTCTTCTTGGATGGGTGACTTCTGCAATTGTCATGAAATTGTTAACTGGTATTAACATCTAGGTTAGTACCAAAGTACATTCTACTACGGTATTTCCCAAATGAGTGCACTTTTTTGGTTTGCCTTTGTGGAAATATATTTGAAACTGAGATTTTAATGTATTTAATCTCATAATGTGACAAAGTGAAACCTGTATAATTCCAAAGTGCTTTGCTATAAACTAAGTGTGTATGTGTTAAGAGGCATGTAATGTCCTGATCATTGCTCTTGTGTAACTAAGGGGAGGTTGATATACTGCTGGCCTTGAGTACTGCAACTGTACTGCAATGAGGTGTGCTGACCTCCAGACAGATAACAGCCAAAGAATATTCTGAAAATTTGTATTTTTTTTTTAAAAAAAAGAACTTTCAGAAGCAGCCTGACACCCATGAGGAGTGGAGGTGTTTCTCCTTGCAAATAAGAAACATGTCTTTGAACAGATCAACTTTTTTTTTTAATTTTAGGACCTAGTGAAAGGTACATGACCCCTTTTACTAATTAGCACATGGTGTTGTTGGATTTGAAAATATCTTGCATTTCCTCAGTTATTTTACATGTTTATACATATATTTTCATGCCGAAGATGCTATTAATTCATTCTGAATCCATTCTAGGTCTTTTAGGTGTCCCAACTATTTGCTACCTAAAAATACTTTTTCCCTGTGACTGAAACCAACATTTTATCCATAATGGTGTAAAGGTTCATATTGCCATTATTTATTTATTGAGATAGAGCAGAGTAGACCTTTCTGGCCCTTCGAGCTGCACTGCCGAGCAATTCCCCGATTTAACCTTGCCCTAATCATGGAACAAGTAACAATGACTAATTAACCTACCAACCGGTACGTTTTCATACCGTGGGTAGAAACTGTAGTACCCAGAGGAAACCACATTATCATGGGGAGAACGTACAAACTCCTTATGTGCAGTGGCTGGAATTGAGCCCGGGTCACTGGTACTGTAAATCATTGTGCTATGCTACCATGCCACCCCAAATCAGACAATCACTTGACACCTGTGTGTTTTAGATTTGTAGTTTTAATAGATATCTCTTGAACTATGGGTTATGTTTTGATTTAAAGAAATTATTCTGAAAACTTTCCCTCTGATAGTATTTGTAAATTATCCGATTTGGATTACAGAGCTGATGCGAGACCCTACAGGGAAGAATGGCATCCGACACCACTGCTTATAATGCATAGAAATTCTTCAGTGCCTAACTTCCGAAGGGAAGGGAGGAAATACGAAAGCCTGAAGAAGCCGGGTCTGACTGCACTGAATCACACTGTGGCACTTCAAGATGAACTTAGCCGCTTGCGAGAGCAGATTGCTAAAATTGTTGCTGTGCCAGAGGGTAAAATGGAAACTGGTGAGTCAGTGAAAGTATTGTCTCCCACTGATAGCTTCAGATACAGTTAGAAACAAAAGAATTGAGGTTTTTTGAAAGAACTAGCCCAAGCTGTTGGTAATAAGTGGCGGTTTAGGAACAAAGTTCAGAATTGCTTAGTGGTTGAAGATTCTTGCAGATTGTTGTGTATGGAAGGGAAATTCAATAACAAAAGATTATTTCTATTCTCTATTTCCCATCCCCCTTTCCCTCTTTCATCTTGTCTCCTTGCCTGCCCATTGCCTTCCTCTGGTGCTCCTCCCCCTTTTTTCTCCCGTGGCCTTCTGTCCTCTCCTATTAGATTCCCCCTTCTCCAACTCTGTATCTCTTTCACCAATCAACTTCCCAGCTCTTTACTTCACCCCTCCTCCCCCTCCCAGTTTCATCTATCCCTTTGTGTTTCTTCCTGCCCTACCCCACCTAAATCTGACTCCTCATCTTTATTTCTCCAGTCCTGCTGAAGGGTCTCCCCCCGAAGCGTCAACTGTACTCTTCTCTATAGACGCTGCCCGATCTGCTGAATTTCTCTAGCGTTTTGTGGTTGTTGCTATGAAGATTTGGAGTTGCTTAGGTGTTGTGAATGGAGAATTTGAGTGATGATGTATTTTGCAGAGAGAAAAGTAGGGCACACATGAGGGGTATCTATAATTAATACTGCTTGGATTATTAGTAGTCTTTTAGTACATTGGACCAGTAACTGTAGATGTCTAAAAGAACAGTGAGGCCAAGCCAGTCGGGGATTGAAGGTAAAAGATTTTACCTTCTAAGACTTTTTAAGTCTCGATCCTGTACAATAGCACATGGTTTAGTAGTCTTGTACCATTGTTATTAACTTGTCACATCTGGATACTGAACCATTAGGTACTTGAACATACCTGTTATGTCAGTGTATATAGAGTCATAGTCATAGAAAACTACAGCACAGAAACAGGCCCTTCAGCCCATCTACTCCATGCCAAACTATTAATCTGCCTAGTCCCATCGACATGCACCTGGATTAAAAACAGAAACTTCATGACATATGTGAGTGAGATAAACCTGATTCTGATATGGGTCTCTGTGTACTGAATGTGAGAATGGGGCACAGAGAGGGGGATCATGGTTGGGAAAAGGGGAAGGGAAAGAGGAGGGAGCAGAAACCATCAAAGAAACATTCTGTAATGACCAATAAACCAATTGTTTAGAACCAACCCTCAATAGCACTCCTTCTCTGCCACCTATTTCACACCTTTCTGCATTCCACCATCACAATTCCCAACACCCTTTGCTCTCGCCGGATTTGGTCTCACTCTCTGCTCTATGTTGACAAATACAGCATTGTGCAAATGTCTTGGACACCCCAGCTAAATATATTTGCCTAAGAGTTTTGCACAGTAGTGTATCTATGCCCCTCTTTATTTTGTTTACAGCTTTCTTGTAGGTAGGTGACCAGCTCTAAATTAGGCCTCTCCAACGTCTTATGCAACTTCAACGTAACACTCCATTTCCTGTACTCAATACTTTGATTTATGAAGGCCAACATGCCAAAAGCTTTCTTTACAACTCTAACTACCTGTGACACCACTTATAAAAAATTATAGATTGATATTCCCAGATCCCTTTGTTCTACCGCACCCCTCAGTGCCCTATTGTGCAAGTCCTACCCTGGTTTGTCCTCCCAAAGTGCAACACCTCATACTAGTCTGCATTATATTCCATATGCCTTTTTTTTAAAGCCCATTTTTCTAGCTGGTTGAGATTCTACTGCAAATTCTGACAGTTTTCTTTGCCCACTACACTCTCAATCTTGGTGTCATCCACAAATTTACTGATCCAGTTTACCACATTATCATTGCCTTAGGAAGGCAGCATCCATCATTAAGGATCCCTACCACCTAGGACATGCCCTCCTCACGCTGTTACTGTTGGGAAGGAGGTACAGAAGCCTGAAGGCACACATTCAGTGATTCAGCAACAGCTTCTTCCCTTCTGCCATCCGATTCCTAAATGGACATTGAACTCATGAACACTACCTCACTACTTTTTTAAAATTTCTGTTTTTGGTCTACTTAATGTAACTCCATTTTTTTTTTAATTTATTTATCATCTACTGCTGCCATAAAGTTAACAAATGTCAAGGCATATGCCGGTGATATTAAATCTTATACTGATATAGATGACAAACAACAAATCCCTGCGGCAGTCCACGTATCACAAGCCTCCGGTCAGAAGTAACTATTTATTACCACTCTGTCTTCACCCACAAAGCCAATGTCTAATCCAAATGATGACCTCATCTTGAATGCCGAGCAACTGGACCTTCTTGACCAACCTCCCATGCAGGACTCAATATATTTGTTTTAGGGAAAAAAAAGTTCATCCAACATGTGCTGGCTTAAAGAGAATCTAAGATTTCCCTCTTGTCTTCCAGAATCTGCGCCTTTTACACCAGAACTTGGTTCTCCTGACACGTCAAGCGTTGCCTGCTCTCTACCAGATTTTGAATCTGCATATCCTCCATTAGCGTCGTTTACCTTAAATGATGATATTCCAGAAAATGATCCAGCTGAATCTTTAAGCATTGCATCATTTTCCATGGCTGCTTCATCAAACTTTGACCTTGATTTTGAAAGTAAAAGGCAGGATATAACTGCAAATGAAGACGACGAAACCTCCTGTCTATCAAAGTCCACAAGCTTTGCAGATATGATGGATATTCTGAAAGATATGAACAGGGTCAAATTAAACTCCTTACAAGGGTGAGTTGGAAGTGGAGATAACCTGATGGTATAATTACATATTCATGTTAATAATATTAGACTGTTTATGTTCTAAAGTTGAAAGCTATTGTATAAAATAATAATGACTGAAACTTTAAAGCACAAACATTCCATGTTTCTCTGCCATTTTAATAGAACCATAGTAGGAGGCTTCCACTCTAGCGCTCTACCAGAGCAATTCTTCCATCTACCAGCCCATTCTCTGTAGCCTTGCAAATTTTCTCTACTGTTTGGTTATCTGGTTCCCTCTTGAGGGCTATAATGGAAGTAGCCTCCACCATGTCATCAAACAGTGCACTCCAGATTCCAACCATGTTGCATTTTTCCCAACAATAAGTTTCTTTCCATGACACTCCTAAGTCTCTTCCCTTTTATGCCCATGACCTTTAGGCCTCGATGCCTCCACCAAATGGAGCAGCCCTAAACTATTCATGCTTTTCAGACCCATCATTTTACATCCCATCAAATCTGACTTCAGCCTTCTCAAGTCATGTCAAGTCAAGTTTATTGTCATTTAACTATATACATGTATGTAATGTATATAACCATGTAGTGTATATAGAAATGAGACGAAGTTCACTTAACATATGAAACTTGTGAAGGTAAGGATAAAATCTACAGATGAATCGCACATAAATAACAAACTATAGTGTATTAATATTAAATATTGTAAGGTATGGAACAGATTAATCAAAGAAAGCTGTTCCAGTATCCTTTTTATATTTTCAACCCTCACTCCAGGAACTATGTTCTTAATTCTTCTCTGGAGCCTCTAAAGCTGTCCTACAACAGGTCAATCTATTGATCTCTGTAGGATTTTGTAAGGCTTCGGCACAATTTACAAGATCTACATAGTATTCATCACATGGAATGTTTCATTTTACAAATATTTTTATTCTGAATAATCCATTTGTTTATATACATCTAAAGCCATCTTTTTCTGTTCTGTAACAAGAGATATTTGTACCACCAGTGTTTTTTTTTCTCTTGATTTGACAACCCTTATAATTATTCAGTTATGTGGCCATTATACGCAGAAAGCCATAACTCCATGGAACTTTATGTGTACAAAAGAAAATATTACAGCTGCTGGAAAACTGGAGTCAAAGCAGAAAATGGTAGAAATACTCAGCAGGTCAAACTGTGTGTGGAAAGAGCAAAAAGCTTGATCAGAGCTAACCTGATGCATAAGCTCTGTTTCTCTCAGGCACTGCCTGATCGATCCTGTCCATAAGCATCCAAAATATAAACAAAATGTTGGAGATACTCAGGAGGTCAGATTCCATCTGATATTTCACAGAAGCATCTGAGCTGATGAGTGCAACCAGCATTTTCTTGGTTTGTTTTCAGATTTCAAGTATGTGCAGTTTTTTGGCCTTCTCTCCCTCCCCCCCCCCCACCTCCCCCTTTAACTATAATTTGTGAATTAGCTTACAATTCAAGTTTAATTGTCATTCAACCATACACGAATACTCAGGAATACAGCCATACGAGGCAGCATTACTACGGGGTCAAGGTGCAAAACGCTTTTACGGGATAAGAGTCCTGGCGCCCCTCCCCTCTCAGTGAAACCGCGGCTTGATGTCCAGTCTTCGCACGTACAAGTCAACAAACCCATATAGAATATCAGTAAGATACAACGATGCAGAATGTGCATGTATATAGTCCAGACCTCCCAGCCCATTGAGATCATCTCTTGACTGGTCCTGATGTCTGACACCCGCTAGGTGATACCACGGTTTTGAGGCCCAGTCCTCGCAAATACAGGCGCAAATAGAATGTTAATAAAAACACGACCAGGCAAATATACGCGTATATAGTGCAGAACCCTCAGTCCAACTAAAAGCTTCAATCAACCACAACTGAGCTGTGTCGCCTCCGGTAACAAACTAACATCACTGGTAACAGTATTAATAAATGTCAGACAAACCTTGCAATATGTTGCAGCTACAATAAATATCCATCAAAGAGTTTATTTTACAACAGCTTGTTTGATTGGAAAGACAAGTTTTAACTAAAATTGTGTTACTTTAGGTCCAGGAGAGGCTCTCAGCTTTTGAAAGAGAATGACCCCTCGGTACTCATATCAGAGGCATTGAAACGCAAGTTTACTGTATCAGACAGTAGTATTTTTATGAAGGAAGACTGATTTACGCAAGTTCTTCAAACATCAAGTAGTACCCACAACTCAAGTAAGTCACAATTACGTACACAGTGAAAATTAGGTCATTGTTTAACTAACCCTTTCCATGAATAACAAAACAGCTTCTTGATTTCATGCATAAATGACTTAAGTGTTCATCCTTTTCTTAGTCTCTTTCTTAAACAAGTAAAAAGTTGAACTTTTTCCTCACTAAAACTAGCTGCTGTAGTTAGGAAGTATGGTCAGATTGTCAAGTGAAAATTTCTTCAAGGGGCTGCAATATTTCTGATTGAATGCTTTGGGCGTGGTATATTATAAGATTAAGGCAAAAGTTTGTCGTGAAGATGGGCAATGTTACTGGGATGAGGTAGGGGTACAGTGGGAAAGGGAGAGAGCAAGGCTTTCTAACCAAGCAAAGAAGCAGTGTTTTTAATGATGTAGTGTGAGGGCAAATTTAGTGTTGTATTAGGAACTCCCATCATAGGGGAAGCAATTAATGGGGATGTTTAATGGCAGGCATTTTACTTTGGGAATTGAATGGGGGGTGTGGGGGAGGGAATACAACAATGGAGGTTTTGGCTTCCAGGTGATTCCAAGAATCGGTGATTTTCATGAAGCTGAGAAAAAGTTATTTCCCATATGGACTTTTCCCAGTAAGTTAAACGTTAAGCATTAAAACACATCTGATAGTTTTGTTTTTGTCTTAATATTTCTGTCTTCACATTAGGTCTCATAACAAGACCTGTTGATAGAAAACTGCAGTTATTTGGGAAGGACTGCTGTACTCCAGTATGCCCTGTGGACCCTACTATTAATACATAAAGGACCTGGAGCACAACTGTGCCGGACAGGACATTCCTGTTCACTTTGCACTGCAATATTACAGGTTGCGGAAACAAGGTTATAAACGGAGCAAGCTTGTATTTGTGCCTTGACTGTTGGAAATAGAGGAATGTCTTCCTTACCTCAGTTTTTCTTTGGGGGAAGGGGTGGGGTGGTAGACTTAGGGTGGTAGAGGTGGGGATAAATTGGGCATTTGATTTAAGAAATAATTTTCCCCTTATCTATTTTACATTCTCTCAACCACCATACTGCGCCCTCAGGGAACTGGGATATCCAAGGAAAATTCACCAGTGAGAGGCTTTGTGGTTTCCTCTACTTTAAGTGACGACTTCTCTGTTTAACATCCTTGATTTTTGCATCCAATTGTGCAAAGCAGCCCTGCAGATTTCCTCTTGTTTGTCACACCAAAGTGGATGGCTGTTTGAAATTTGAGAGTGTAGGTGATTGCAGCATAAAAAAGAAACTTGTGGCCTATTTTACCATATCCACTCAAAATTGATTTCCGCTGCTTTTAAAAAGGAATCTAATGGCTTTGTGCATTTCCAAGTGTTATCCACTTGCACTATTAAAACAATTATCTGTAAAGAAAATATTGAGAAATAAAACCCAAGTATGGTCGGGTTTGCTGAATGTATTTACATGTATTGTCCCTTTAGCAACATGGGAGTAAAGATTTGATAGGAGAAATGATCATTGGAGCAGTGAATCACATCACCATCCTTGTGCTTGGATTGCACTTTTAATATTCCCTTCTGCCGATACTAGTGTATTATCAACAAAGGTGGAAAAGGCCCCATGGTGGCATAGTGGTTAGTGCGATGCTGTTACAGTTTGGGGCGTCCTGGCGTTGGCAGTTCAATTCCGCTGCTGTATGTAAGGAGTTTGTGTCTTCTCATGTGAACTGAGGTTTTCTCTGGGTGCTTCAGTTTCTTCCTACAGTTCCTACAGTCCTACGGTTAATTGGGCATTGTAAATAGTTATTGCATATGGTAGGATTAAATCGGGGTTGCTGGGCTGCGTGGCTCAAAGGGCCTATTCTCAATAAATAAATAGGTTGCTGGGTGGTGTGGCTCGTTGAGCCAGAAGGGACTATTCCGTGCTGTTCGCTAGATAAATAAGTAAAATTAATACTTATTTCTGAATGGATTGCTTTCCTCTTGTTCTGTTTTTTTTTTAAGGAAAGACATTACACAGTTGCACAGAATTTACCGCCAATGTTTTTGTGCACAACTTGCACCTCCACTCACACTTATAACTTATTTTAACTAATGTGTTTAAAATGTTGGGAATAAGTTGCTCATCATAGTGCCATAAACTTTGTTGATGTGTTTGCAGCTCTGTTACACAAACCAGCTGGAGTAACTTTTCCTAACACTTTTTTTCTCCACCTACTACCACCACCAACCCTTACTCCCCACAGTTTTGTTGCAATTATAGAACTTTTCTTTTGTTAGTGACTGCATTTTTAATTTCAGTGGGATTTTTTTATGTTAACTTTTTTTTTGTCAGCGAGCGAAGAAGTCTTTGGATGTGCTGGCAGTAAATGCTTCAATTGATAAATAAACAAGCTTTGGTTTTGGGAATGTAACATTTTGGGCCCAAGTACTTCAGTCGTGCACTATGGACATGCACAGGTAACTGAGCTCAACCTGCATGTTTATGGTGCCACCTCAGATCGGATGGGTGAGACTTTGGCATATTTATTCAAAACTATTTTAGTATTTAAATGTAAAACTGCATTATTGAATGTTAATCTAGATTTAAATGCTCATTTTACTCAATGTTAAAAGCAATAAAGGTATCAGCATGATTGGTTAACTATTTATTACATTTAAGAGGGAGATCTATTGAAATGGTTTTTCATCCTTGTACTAAAAAGATTTTTTAAACATTGATATTTCTGAAAGTACCAATAAAAGAACTTAAAATATTTTGAGGTCTCTGAACTCGTTTAGTTATATAATGTGTTTCTTTTGCAGCCAACCAATTATTTAGCATTATCCCAGCACACACACAATGTTGGTCTGTGGTTAGATGAAGGTTTTATTGTCTAACTTGTCTAGAACCAAGTAAAGGAAATATTTGTAAGTATAATCATCTTGGGGATTGGTTAGCAAGCTTGTCCAGTGAACACAACTGCTGTGATAATTCATCTCAGTGGAGGTTACGTCAGTGCAGCTACAGATAGCCTCAGCACTGTAGATTGGAGAGGGCAAACTTGTACTAGGGTAGCTTTCCCTGATGAATACTAGGCCTTCTGAGAAGCAGTGCACAGACTAAGTCGGATTTAGATTTCATTTAATTATCATGTGTATGTCAAAACCTGCAGTCAAATGTGTCACTTGCACCAACAACCAACACAAACTAACGATGTGCTGGGGCAGCCTGCAAGTCGACACACATTTTGGGGCCTACATAACATGCCTACAACGCAAGCAACAACAACAGCCACTCTTAAACTGCCTTCCCATACGATAGGGTGGGAATAGGCAGAGAGGTTATGTGTGTGTTTTTTTTGGTTGGAAAGTTTTCCACTCCAGATTTTTCTTCTAAAGTGTTTATTTCCATAACTACTTTAAAAATGGGTCTTTCAGGTCATACATCATTGGAATGTTTTTTTTTTGGCTTGGGGAGACTGGCGTGAGCAAAATTCTAGTCGTATGTTGCCTCCCTGGAGCCAGGGTCAAGGATATCTCTGTGTAGGCACAGGGCATTCTGAATGGGAGTGCGAGCCTTGGACGTCGTGGTCCTTACTGGTTCTAACCGCATAAGCAGGAAGAGAGATGAGGCTTGGAAAGTGAAATTGGGAATTTATGCAGGAAGTTAAAATGTAGGGCCAGGGATTACTCCCTGGGCTATGTGCTAGAGAAAGAAATGGGAAGATAGTACAGTTAAAAATTGTGGCTAAGGAGGTGGGGCTAGCAAAAGTGTTTCAGTAACATAGATTACTGAGCTCTCTTCCAGGATAGGTGAGACTAATACAAGAAGAAAAGGTTGCACTTGAACTGGAGGGGAACCATATCCTTGCAGGAAGATTTACTACTGCTACTAGGGGAAGGCTTAAGCTAGTGGGGCAGTGAAAATAAGAACCAGTGGTGTAGATTAGCAAGTGAAGAGACTGAAGTGTAAAGTAAGGGTCAGCTTAAGCACTGGTGAGACCTGTTGAAATTTGGGGGACTGCTTCATCAAGCACCTCCGCTCCTTCCGCCACAAGCAGAACTTCCCAGTGGCCAAACGTTTTCATTCTGATTCCCATTCTCGTTCTGACATGTCGGCCCACGGCCACCTCTTGTGCCGAGATGAGGCTATCAAGGTGGAGGAGCAACACTTTATATTCTGCCTGGACAGGCTCAAACCTGGTGGCATGAATATTGATTTCTCCTTCTGGCTTAAAAAAAATATTACCACACCTCCTTTCCCCCTCTTCTATTCCCCACTCTAACCTTTTACTTCTTCTCACCTGCCTATCACTTCCCTCAGGGTCCCCTCCTTCCGTTTCTCCTTTGGTCCACTCTCCTATTAATGCCTTCTTCTCCAGCCCTTGACCTTTCCCATCCACCTTGCTTCACCTATCACCTTCCATCCTTCCCATCCCCACATCAGACGTCTTTCCTCCTTCCTTCTCAGTCCTGAAGAAGGGTCTCAGGCCGAAAAGTCAACTGTATATTGATTTCCATAGATGCTGCCTGACCTATTGAGTTCCTCCAGTATATTTTGTGTATTACTTTGAGTATAGCTGATAGGAAAGGCAGACAGTGAGCACGTTGGAGCTGATGGGCTGAAGCATATGCAAGGTGTCTTATAGGTACAGTAAGTCAGATGAACTTATGGCTAGATTAGTATATGGAACTCTAATACTGTAGCTATTACAGAGATTAGGCTGAGAGAAGGCTTATTACATTATTAGGTTGGAGCTGGGGAGAGTAGGTTGGGAGCAGCTATTACTTGGTAACTTCACAACTGGCATGTGGGATTCGTTTTAAGGCCAACTGATCAGAATTCAGGGCCAGCACGTTCCCACGAGGAAGAAAGCCAAGGATGGCAAGGTTCAGGAAACTTGGATTTGAGAATTGTTGCAAATTTAGTCCAAAGCACTTGGGAAGCTGAAATTAGACAGGGCTTTTGAAGAAATATAAAAGAAGCAGGGAGGGAACTTAATTAGGGATTCAGGAGAGCTAAAAGGGGCCTTGAAAAGTCCTTGGCAAATAGGAGTATGGAGAATCACTATGTATTTTGCTGCATACATTAAAAACAAGGGTAGGACCATTGAAGGACAAAGGAGGACATTTATGCCTGAAGAAATGGATGAGGTACCAAATGAGTACTTTGAGACAGTATTCACCAAGGAGAAGGACATGGATGATGAGATCACAGGGCTTTACTGATGTTCTAGGACAAGAAGTTGTTGAGTTACTTGAAGCATTTAGTATCAAAGTATACAACTCTGAAATTATTCTTCTCCAGATAGCCACGAAACCAAGGAAAAAAAGAACAGCAACACGACCATCAATCCCCAAATCTCCCTTCACCCACACAAAAAAAACAATGAAATAGGAACATAGACTCCCAAATCCCCCTCTCCCACCCCCCAAAAAAAGTGAAGTGTGGCCAAAAAACACAATTATAGAAAACTGTGGTTGAATTTTTTAAAGAAGTCCATAGTCCAAGTCCATATCCATATCCAAAATGCAGCAAACCATGGTAACATTTTCCGGGCACAGTGGCAGGCCACACAGTCTCCCCTCTCTGGCAGCAGAGCGATCCTATCAGCGATCAAAAGGCAGGCAGCCGGTGCGCTCACCTGCATTTGCCTTAATTTTTCATGATCCATCTCTGCTTTAATCAGGGAACAATGGAAGCTTTAGTGAAATGGAATGGAGTTGAACATCGGCTGAATGGAATGGAGTTGAACATCGGCTGAAGCCGCCCCCCCCCCCCCGGCAGCCTCCTCGCCATTAGGAATTCACACTCACTGCCTCCTGGAATCCTTTCGAGACAGCAAAGCAGTGGATCACCAAACTGCGCGGCTGGTGGTGCAGTGAGATCAGCACTGGACTCCAGAGCGAAGGTTCCTGAGTTCACCCGAGCACGCTTTGCATCCGTGCTGGGTTGAGCGTCGAACTAGCCACTCGGCCTCGTAAAAAATACAAGGGTTGAGTCAGAAACGTTCATAACGTGACCCAGTTAATCCTGACACCACGTGCCAGACAAGAATGACTGAATGTCTGGTACGATACGCTTTAAAAAAAAAGAAACTGCAAATCACAGGCACCAACAGTTCCAGATACACATTCAAGAGGAAAAACAGATGAAAAGGACATAAAAGAAGTGAAATAAATAGTTTTGTGGTCTATCCAGAAGGTGGCAGCAGTGGGGCTGTTGTAAAACAGGTGCCATCTTGACCAGAAGGTCAAGAAATTGAAGAGTATTATGATGGGAAAGTCCCAGGGTCCTGAGGAATCTATCCCAGGTTATTGAGAGAGGCGAGAAAGTAGATTGCTGGGGCCTTGACAGAGATATTTGTATCCTCTCTAGCTTCAGGCAAGGTCCTTGAAGACTGAAGAACTACATGAGTTCCCCTGTTCAGGAAGGGAAATGGAGACAAACCAGGAAATTATAGCCTGACGAGCTTTGCATTAGTGGGATGGAGATTATTTGAGAAAATGCTTGGGGATAGAATCTGGACAAGCATAGACTTATTAGGGATTGTCAGCATGGCATTGTGCAGGGGAGATGTCAGATGACTGATGAGAGTAGAGCAGTTGATGTAGTGTACATGGCTTTTGATAAAGCTTTCAACTAGGTCCCTTGTAGGCTGATCCAGAAGAATAAGGCACACGGGTCTATGGGATCCATATACTCTGTAGTTCGAATTCAGAGTTGGTCACAGAGCACACGAGAGTGGTGGAAAGGGGTTATTCTGATGTGAGGTCTGACTAATGGTGTTTTTGCAGGGATCGGTGATGAGACCTGTTGGTAATGTGCATGATTAACTTGAACGAAAATGTAAGCTGGCTGATTAGTATGTGTGCATATGACACAAAAATTAGCTGAGTTATGGATAGTGATGATTAAAAGATTCAGCAGGATGTAGAGCAGTTGGACATATGGGCAGAGAAATGGCAGATGGCGTTTAGTTCAGGCAATTATGCGGTGTAAGAGGGAAGTGTTCAGTAATTAGCAGGGCCCTTTGGGGCATTGATTTACAGAGTGATCTTAGGGTGCAAATCCATCGCATCGAGGAAGTTGCAATACTGGTAAAGAAGGCTTGTTGCACACTTGCCTTCGTTGGTAGGGGTGTTGAGTATAATTGTCAGGAGATGTGCTGCTGCAGCTGTCTCAAACTTTGGTCAGGCCATATCTGGAGTATTGCGTGCACTTCTGGTCATTACAGGAAGGACGTGGAAGCTTTGAAGAAGGTGTGGAAGAGCTTGGCCGTGACATTGCATGGATTGAGAGCATTAGCTGTAAGGAGAGGTTGGACAGTCTTAGATCATTTTCGCTGGAGCAACAGAGGCCGAAGACATATCTGATCGAAGTGTGAGAGGCGTAGACAAACAAGAGTAGTAGATAGTCAGTCTTTTCCTCAGGATGGAAATGCCGAAACCCACAGGCACTAGATTTCAGGTGATGGGGTGGGAGTTAAAAGGAGATTTACATGTCAAGTCCTTTTTCCTGACTCAGAGTGGTTGATGCTTGAAATGTGCTGTCAGGGGAGATAATGGAAGTAGATATGGTAGCAATATTTAAAAGACATTTAGACAAGCATGTGTACAAGTGGACCACATGCAGGCAATGTTGCAATTTAAATTGGCATCACGTACAGCACAGATATTGTGGGCCAAGTGGCCTATCCCTGTGCTGTACTGTTCTAAGAATTTTAATATAAATCTGCAGGGAAAATACGTGCCAGCTGGGGGCAGCATTTCACAATAGTTGATTGAAAGGTGACAAGGCCAGAACAGCAATGTACAATGTGATCTGAAACAGTAGCAGATGTTCTTTCCACAGATGCTGAACATTTCCAGCTTTTCCTGTTTTTAATTTCGGATTTCTTTCTCCCACTGAGGAGAAACAAAAACTACAGACGATATAAACCTGAAGTAAAAATTGCCAGTGATGGAAATGTTTGGCAGCGTCTGTGGAGAGATGGAGCTGAAGTTTCTTTCTTCTACAGATGTAGATGTACAGTTCTACAGAAAACCTCCACAGATGTACTGTGGAAAGCACTCTTAACTAGCTGCATTACCATCTGGTATGGTGGGGGGGGGGTCTATTGCAAAGGAACAAAGTTGCAGAAGGTCATAAAATTAGTCAGCTCCATGGGTACTAGCCTCCATAGTACCCAAGCCATCTTCAAGGAATGTTGCCTCAGGAAGGTGGCATCTATCATCAAAGACCCTCGTCATCCAGGGCATGCCCCCTTCTCATCAGGGAGGAGGTACTGAAGCCTGAAGTCACACACTCAGTGACTCAGGATCAGTTTCTTCTCCTCTGACAGCCGATTTCTAAAAGGACATTGAACCCATAAACACAACCTCACTACTTTTTAAAAACTTCTGTTCTTACACAACTTAACTTAACTGTTTAATATATGTATGTATATACTTGTAATTCAGTTTTATTTTCTATATTTATCATGTACTGCATTGCACTGCTACTGCAAACTTAACAAATTTCACAACATATGCTGGTGATATTAAACCTGACTCTGATTAAAATTCCTTGAAGAGCGAAAGAGCACATGTAAGTAATTCTTCATTCTTTCTATGTTTACTAACATACGTAAATACGCCAAGAATTTTCCATTGCTTTAAATGACCTAAATCAAAACATATTTTCCTTACTGAAAAGATATTCTTATCCTCTTACTTAAGTTGTAAACATTTCCCTTAATAATTTCCTTATGAATAGACAGTGCTGTTTGCGGCTTTGTGTTACAGCTACTGTAATTGCCAGCAATATGCTGAAGAGACACAAGTAAAAGTGAAACACTCCTGATCTGCCATTTAACAAGGTCATGACTAATCCAATTTTTGGTGTCCACTCTCTTCTCTGCAAAATTGCTGATTCATTATAGTTTAAATATTTGTCTTTTTTTTTACCTTGAACATTTTCAGTCATCTCACCTCTACAACTCTCTGGGATAGAGAAGTCCAGAGATCAGTAACCTTCAGAAATTCCTTCTTGTCTGCTGGAAAGGGTAACTCCTTACTCTGAATTTTGATAATCCCACTGGTGGGGGAGCATCCACTCTCAATCTCTTTTTCAAATCTTTTTTATTATTATTATCCAAAATTAACAAGAGTACATCGAAGTAGGCAACACTTACAAAGTCATAAGGAAAAAAAACATTGTTTCAAAGATTGAAAAAATTTTGATGACAAGAGGGAGAAAACCCTACTAAAGCAAAGTGAGGGGGAAAAACCCATTAGGTGTTCAACCCCGGAGCCACATACAAAAAGTTTCTAAAGATAAACATTAAACCGCCAGCAAGGAAAAAAAAATGTATCAAAAATTTACAATTAGATCGTGGAGGAAATCTATCAATTAACTCAAATGATAGTAACGAGCAAATGAACCCTATCTTTTCTCAAAATCAAACAGGTTCAAAGGTTCGACTTCTAATTTTCTCCACACTAAGACATAGCATCACTTGAGAAAACTATTGTGATGAAGTGGGAGCTGATGTATCCTTCCACTTCAACAAAATGGCCCTCCTAGCTATCAATATAATAAGCAATAACATGTTGGTCAAAGAGATACCGCAGATATTTTGAGGAATTATTCCAAAAAGCACAGTTAATTTGTTAGGTTGTAAATTAATTTTAGTCTCAATCTCATTGGCTTTAATAAATTCTCTTCTCAGTCCCCTAAACTTCAATGGGTAAATGCTCAATCTCTCCAGACATCATCAACCCCTTCAGCCCAGGAGTCAACCTACTAAGCCTTCTCTGCACTACCTTTCGTGTAAGTCTACTTTTCCTCAAGTGTCTATCTGAAGTGTCTATACTTCATGCAACGCATAGACACTCGAACAGCATTCCAGGTGAGAGCTTGCCTGCAAAGAAATTCTAAAGGACAAGATTCCTTCCTATAATGAGGTGACCAGAACAGAACACAATACTGCAAGTGTGGCTTAACCAGAGTTTTATAGAGCTGCAACATTACCAAAAAATAAATATTGTTTTAATAACTCTTAATCTTTCAGTATAGTAACAAGATTAGACAAGAGAAAAGCAACACACACAAAATGCTGGAGGAACTCAGCAGGTCAGGCAGCATCTATGGAAATGAATAAGCAGTCAACGTTTCCAGCCAAGACCCTTCTTTGGGACTGAGAAGGAAGGAGGAAGATGCCAGAATGAAAAGGTGGGTGGAGGGGAAGGAGAATAGCTGGAAGATGATGGGTGAAGACAGGTGGTTGGGAAAGTTGAGGGCTGCAGAAGAAGGAATCTGAGAGGAGAAAGGGAAGGAGGTGGCCCATAGTGGCCAGGGATGCTTGGATAAATTTCTGGTGATTTCAACTTTGTGTTATATAATACAAGGGGTGATTGATAAGTTTGTGGCCTAAGGTAGAAAGAGTCAATTTTAGAAAACCTGGGCACATTTACTTTTCCTACATTTACACACTTAGTCCAGCGGACGTGGAGCATACGGATCCCTTCTTTGTAGAAGTCGGCGTCTTGGACCTCCAGAAAATGGTCCACAGCAGGGGTGATTGATAAGTTCATGGCCTAAGGTAGAAGGAGATGAGTTATTAACTTCAAACTTTCTGCATTTTTACTCAGAGTTGAACTGCACGTGCATGTAACGAGAGTGGTATAACTCATCTCCTCCTACCTTAGGCCATGAACTTATCAATTGCCTCTGCTGTGGACCACCTGGAGGTCCAAGATGCTTTTGTTACATGTTGCACATGCAGTTCAATTCTTTGAGTGGTTATGCAGAAAGTTTGAAGTTAATAACTCATCTCCTTCTACCTTAGGCCACGAACTTATCAATCACCCCTGCGGTGGACCACTTCTACAAAGAAGGGACCCGTATGCTCCACGACCGCTGGACTAAGTGTGTACATGTAGGAGGGGACTATGTTGAAAAATAAATGTGCTTGGCTTTCTAAAATTGACTCCTTCTACCTTAGGCCACAAACTTATCAATCGCCCCTCGTCTAGAACATTGAAGACTACAACACAGGAAGACTCTTCAACCCATAATTTTTGTCGACTGTGATGCAAATTAAATTAAGCCCATCTGCCTGGAGATTATCCATATCCCACCATGTGCCTGTCTAAGTGCTCTTAAATGCCACTGTTGTTTGATTACACCAGCTCCCCCGGCAGCACGTTCCAGGAACCTACTGATCTATGTGTAAATAGACTTGCCCCACATGTCTCCTTTAAACATTCCTCCTCTCACCTCACAGCTGTGCCCTCTAGTGTTTGACGTTTCAACTGCCCAGTTACTATAATTCTCGACGATTACAGAGTTAAATGCATGGAGCTGCAGTATTTGAAGACCAGAACACGAGCTTAGCACTCTTTAAACATTGCTGAACTTATTCCCATTTTAACAATGTGACTGGACAACTTGTAGCTTTAAAAGGAAATACCTACCACATCATACCTTTTACCTTTTGGATTCAAAGAATGATTCATCGATCTGGCTTGCCTCCACCAGATGCTTAGCCCAGTGCCCAACCCTGATGCATTAGTTTCACAATTACCTCACTTATTGCCTTTTGAATGACATCATTGATCTGAAATGCATCTGGTAGATCGAGTGAATGGCCAGAGACTTTATCCCAGGGGCCGCAATGGCTAATACGAGGGGGCATGAACTTAAGGTGATTGGAGGAAAGTATAGGGAGGATATACACCCATGACTGTGTGGCTCAGCACAGCTCAAACGGCATCCATAAACTTGCTGACGATACAACCATTGTTGGTAGAATCTCAGAGGGAGATGACAGGGTGTACAGGAGTGAGATGTTAACAACTAGTGGAGTGGTGTTGCAGCTGATTGTGGACTTCAGGAAGGGTAAGTCAAGGAAATATGAACCAATCCTCAGAGAGGGATCGGAAGTGGAGAGAGTGAGCAATTTCAAGTTCCTGGGTGTCAATATCTCTGAGGATCTAACCTGGTCCTAACATATCGATGGAGAGCATTCTGATAGGCTGCATCACCATCTGGTGTGGAGGGGGAGCTACTGCATAGAATCAAAGAAAGCTCTGTCATGGGTGCCTCCTTAGTATCCAAGACGTCTTCAAGGAGCGATGCCTCAAAAAGATGGTGTCTATCATTAAGGACACCCATCACCCAGGTCATGCCTTGTTCTCATTGCTACCATAAGGAAGGAGGTACGGGAGCTTAAAGGCACACACTCAACTATTCAGGAACAGCTTATTCCCCTCTGCCATCCGATTCTTCAGGATTGTTAACCCTGAGCTGAATCCCGGAATCTGGAGGACCGGTGGTCCACTCTTAGTCTGGCCTCTACCCTTTGACCTGTTTGGCATGGGTGACCCTACCCAGAGCCAAAGCACAAGGCCCTGACTCCAGCCAACGTAGAACTGTGAATCACTGAGGCATGCAAGCCTCCAACCATGACAAGGTCGTGGTCCTCCTGGAGGGACGTTGTACATAGAAACTCTCATATCCTTACCAGAACATTCCTAAATGCTCTGTAGCTAATGGAATATTTCTGACATGCAGCCACTAATTAGGCAATCACCCACATGCATCAATATGAATAATAATACATTTGTGGTGATATTGATTGAGGGAAAGTTTTGATGTTGGCTGGATCTCCAGGGAGGTAAGTTCCTCCCCACACCTTGTTTGGCGCATTGTGTGGCAACCTTGCCATTTCTTTAGCATTTATCTTTTTTACGAGGCCGAGTTGCTAGCTTCATGCTCAACCCAGCAGAGATGGAAAGCATGCAAGGGGCCGGCCGGATTCGAACCCAGGACCCCTTGTTCCGAAGTCCGGTGTGGATGCCACCACAACACCAGCACTGACAACTTCAGGGGGCTCAATGACAAAAACTGAGGGACTCTCATCAGATTTTATTACTTTTGACCTAACACAGTAAAATATGTCCCAGCTAAAAGTGGGAAAACACAAATGTTGTAAATTCATGTGGTGTCTCGTTATTGCCAATGCCAGTATTTGCCATTTCCAAATGCCTTTGAACTTGGCTGGTCAGGGGCTTTCAGAGACCAATTCAGAACCCACTCCGTAGTCACCCTTGGGCCAGGCCTGGTCAGGAATGTCGACTGCCTGGACAACCAGCGAGTTAATGGTCACCACTGCTGATTAACCATTGTTATTATTAGGGCGGCCCTGTAGAGTTCCATTCCCTCCGCACTCTGTAAGGCGTTTGTATGTTCTTCCCATCACCACTAGAGTTCCCTCTAGGTGCTCCGGTTTCCTCCCATATAGCAAACTTTACGGTTAGGGTTAGTGAGTTGTGGCACGTTGTGTTGGCAGCGGAAGACGCGACCAATGCATTTCGCTGCATGTTGGGGCAACACAGTAGCATAGTAGTCAGCACAACGCTCTACAGTTCAGGCAACCCGGGTTCAATTCCCGCCGCTGCTTGTAAGGTGTTTGTACGTTCTCCCGTGACTGCGTGGGTTTCCTCCGGGTGCTCCGGTTTCCTCCCACAGTCCAAAGATGTACTGCTTGGTAGGTTACTTGGTCATTCTAAATTGCCTCGTGATTAGGGTAGGTTTAAGTTGAGGGGTGTCGGGCAGTGTGGCTCGAAGGGCCAAGAGGGCTTATTATGTGCCTAAGACTTCTGCATGGTGCGTACGTATGACAAATAAAGCTAAACTTTTAAAAATCTATTGGGTGACTTCTTCTCAGCAAGAGTGTGTATCATAGTGAATAGAGATGATAAAACCAGGTTGTGTATGAATACTCTCAGGAGGTGCCTAATAAAGTGGCCACAGAGTGTATGTTTGAGGTCTTCTGCGGCTGTAGCCCACCCACTTGAAAGTTCGCCTTGTGCATTCGGAGATGCCCTTCTGCACACCATTGTTATAACGCGTGGTTATTTGAGATGCTGCCTCCTCCCTGGCAGCTTGAACCAGTCCAGCCAATCTCTGCGTAGGTCTGCACAAGTAGATTTGCTCCAAATGTTATTTCTGAATAAACCAGTATTAATATCATCTGCATGCCGGCCGGTGGGGTAGTGGCATCAGCAGCACTTCGAGGCGAGGAGTCCTGGGTTCGAATCCGGCAGACTCCATGCACACTTTCTATCCATGCTCAATCTACAGCACCGAGCTCGCAACACAGCTGAAAAGCGAAGAGGAATAAAATTAACAATATTATAAAATGTACTCTTTCATCGTAAAGAATATTTGTTCTACCCTGATGTAAAGGATGAGTCATTTAGCCTTTAGGAAGTGAAATATAACAATGAACACCTCGTATTTTCATTGATTAATTGAGTAATGAACTTCCTGTTGCTATTACACAACTCATAAAAGTACACAGTGCTAAATTTAGATCTACAGTCTTCAGCATACAATAAAGAGTAGGAAGCAATCTTATTTCCTGCGCATCATTTATAGAAGAGAACAGAACTTCGAACTGTCACCTGACCTGAATACTTCGGAATCTTCTACCAAAAGTTAGCATTAAAATTGGCTCAGAGACATCAGATGCCGTGGTGTTTAAACTGACTTCTCAGGGGAAAAAAAAGTACCCCCAGTCTCACCCCCACAGGTTGCAAAATATCGAACTGTAAGAAGGATAGTGATAGATAAAAGAAGGATAGGTAGGATTGGACAGGGACGTGGCAGATAAAATTTAATACTGTAGTGAAAAATGCAAAAAAAATTGCATTTGAAAGGCAAAATGAAGTGAGTGGAACAATCCTATGACTTTTGGAAATAGATCTGTCAGTTCAGGGTAAGTGCAAGCAGGTTTTTCTCCCCCACTGAGGTTGGGTGAGACCGCAACCAGAGGTCATGGGTTAAGGGTGAAAGGTGAAAGTCTGAGGGGACTATGAGGGGGAACTTCTTCGCTCACGGGGTAGAACGAGCTGCCGCCGCAAATGGTGGATGCGATTTCGATTTCGACGTGATAGAGAAGATAGAATAGGTAGGTACATGGACAGGAGGGGTATGGAGGGCGATGGTCTGGGTGCAGGTCGATGGGACGGGGCAGTTTAAATGGTTCAGCATGGACTAGATGGGCCGAAGGGCTTGTTTCTGTGATGGCATCATGGCATCCGCATCCGACTTCGAGGCGAGTGGTTCCGGGTTCGAATCCTTATATGCTGGGTTGAACATCGATCGAGCTAGCAACTCGACCTCATAAGGAAACAGACAAAAATGCTAAAGAAACGGTAGTGAGGCGCAGGAGGATATTATTATTACTTACCGTTGCTGTTGAAGTAACAGCAGATGGCTACTCTATCAAAATAAAATGCCTTTAGAATCTTCTTTCAACATCCTCCAACTAAAAGGACGTGGTCTGTGATGTTTAACAACAGCATTCCAATCACGCTCAGGAAGTGCTGAAGTTAGATCCTTGACAACAATCGGCTTTTCTGAAAGAGTAAACATTCTCCCAGGACTAAAAATACAACGCAGCTTCTGGCAGGGTAATGAAAAACGATCTCGTGCAGTAAAATTGGGAACCAAAGTCTTCTGACGTGATCTCCTTACCTACAACCCCAGCATGTCGAACTTACTTCTGGTTTGGATCCAAAAGGTGCTTCCACCATCAGTGAAAGTTTAGCAAAACAAGATAACAAAAGATTAAGAGGAGATTTGATGGAAGGCATCCGTAGATCTTGAAAAACCATGGACCTGCGCCAGGAAAGTCTTCACTCTCCAGGGAGAAGGCCTGGGCAAGGTTGTATGGAAGACCAGCAGTTGCCCATGCTGCAAGTCTCCCCTCTCCACAACACCGATGTTGGCCAAGGGAAGGGCATTAGGACCCATACAGCTTGGCACCAGTGTTGTCACAGAGCAATGTATGGTTAAGTGCCTTGCTCAAGGACACAACACATTGCCTCAGCTGGGGCTCGAACCCATGACTTTCAGATCGCTAGTCGAATGCCTTAACCACTTGGCCACGTGCCCATGGAGATTTGATAGAAGCATATAAAAAAAATATGAGGGGTATAGATGGGGTAAATGCAAACAGACTTTTTTTCCCACTGAGATTGGCTGGGATTACACCTAGAGTCATGGGTTAAGGGTGAAAGGTGAAAAGTTTAAGGGGAACATGAGGGGAAATTTCTTCATTGAGAGGATGGTGAGAGTGTGGAACCAGCTGCCAGCGCAAGTGGTGCACGTAAGCTCGATTTCAACATTTAAGAGAGTTTGGATAGGTACAAGGATGGTAGGGGTATGGAGGGTTATGGTCCGGGTGCAGATCAATGGGAGTAGGGAGTTTAAATGGTTTGGCCCAGACTAGATGGGCCAAATGGCCAGTTTCTGTGCTGTACTTTTCTATGACTATTAATTCAGTGTCATTGTAACCTATTTGACTCTGCTTAGCTGTAAACTGGAATAATTGCTTGCATGCAAAAATTGGTGTAAGGTAATTTTTCACCCGAAGCTACACTCGGTGAGGGTTAGGAGTGGAACCTGGTGTGGTATTCTGCTGCTGTAGCCCATCCACTTCAAGGGTTGATGTGTTGTGTTTTCAGAGAAGCACTTCTGCACACTAGTGTTGTAATGCATGGTTATATGAGTTAATTTTCGCATTCCTGTCAGCTTGAACCAGTCTGGCCATTCTCATCTGATTTCTCTCATTAACAAGGTATTTTCAGAAGTGCTGCTCACTGGATGTTTTTTTTTGTTTGTTTTTCATATCATTCTCTGTAAACTCTAGGGACTGTTCTGTGTGAAAACCCCAGGAGATCAGCAATTTCTGAGATACTCAAACCACCCCGTCTGGCACCAACAATTATTCCACAGTCAAAGTCACTTAGATCACATTTCTTCCCCATCCTGATGTTTGGTTTGAACAACAGCTGAATTTCTTGACTATGTTTGCATTCTTTTCCCCACCGCTGCCTGCAAAGAGTTTGTATGTTCTCCCTGTGACCACGTGGGTTTCCTCCGGGTGCTCCGGTTTCCTCCCACAGTCCAAAGACCTACCGGCTGGTAGGGTAATTGCTCATTGCTCATTGTCCCGTGATTAGGCTAGGATTAAATCGGGGAATTGCTGGGTGGTGATGGCTCGAAGGGTTGGAAGGGTCTATTCCACACTGTATCTCAATAAGTTAAATAGAGAGAGAGATAGTGAGGGAGAGAGGAAAAATAAATAGAGAGATAGATAGAGATAGAGAGATGGATAAATAAATAATGCCTTGAGTTGCTGCCACGTGATTTGCCAATTAGATATTTGCATTAATAAGCAGTTGTACAAGTTGTACCTAATAAAATTGCCAATGAGTGTATAACAGCATTAATGTAAATACATAGAAGCCTTTCATCCTTACAAAAAGATGCAGAAACAGTTAGATTAGATTAGCAAATCAATATTACCCAACCTTCTTTGTGACATGGAATTATTCACAGAAATAATAAAATAACAAGCAGCATTTTGTGGGTAAATTAGTCCCTTCAATGTGCCCACATATCTTGATTCAACGTGAAAATCAGTTATCTTGCTTAAAACTAAATTAAACGGAAATAATTTGTAATTATTCTTTGCAATAATTCTACATCGTTATGGAATTAAAGAAAATCCATTAATAAATCTCTTTGTAAACTTGTTTTGAGACAAACTAGTCAGGACAGTTGAAAACAGAAATTAATCAAACAGTGCTATACAAATTAATTGTTGCAGATACCTAGGGTTAGTTATATTAATGATAAAATGTTTTTTTATGTACAGTGGATTCCAGTTAATTGGGACACATCGGGACCAGTATATTAAGTGGCTCCCCAATTAGCCAAAGTTTCATGGAAATAGTATATAAGGTATAAAAAAGACAAACTACTAAAGATCCTGCATTTCTGGACAATGTTTCTCACCCTCTGCATGCCACCTTGGCTAAATGAGGAGCACTTTTAGTAATAGACTAAGACAACTGCACTGCTCCAAAGAGCGCTATATGAGATCATTCTTACCTTTGGCCATCAGGTTCTATAATGAGTCAAGCTTTAGCCAAGGAAGTGATGAACCCCTCCTGTCAGACTGTTTGATATAACTTATCTTTTATCCTTCCTTACTTCTATTCTAGTATTTGTATATCTGTGCACTTGTAATGCTACTGTGACATTATAATTTCCTTTGGGATCAATAAAGTAACTGAGTAACAAATTATAAGACCATAAGATATAGGGGCAGAAGTAGGCCATTCAGCCCATCGAGTCTGCTCCACCATTCCATCATGGGCTGATCCAATTCTTCCAGTCATCCCCACTCCCCTGCCTTCTCCCCATACCCTTTGATGCCCTGGCTAATCAAGAACCTATCTATCTCTGCCTTAAATACACCTAATGAGTTGGCCTCCACAGCCGCTTGTGGCAACAAATTCCACAGATTTACCACCCTCTGACTAAAGTAATTTCTCTGCATCTCTGTTCTAGATGGACGTCCTTCAATCCTGAAGTCGTACCCTCTTGTCCTAGGCTCCCCTACCATGGGTAATAACTTTGCCATATCTAATCTGTACAGACCTTTTAACATTCGGAATGTTTCTATGAGATTCCCCCTCATTCTCCTGAACTCCAGGGAATACAGCCCAAGAGCTGCCAGACGTTCCTCATACAGTAACCCTTTCATTCCTGGAAACATTATCGTGAATCTTCTCTGAACCCTTTCCAATGTCAGTATATCCTTTCTAAAATAAAGAGCCCAAAATTGCACACAATACTCCAAGTGTGGTCTCATGAGTGCCTTATAGAGCCTCAATATCACATTCCTGCTCTTATATTCCATACCTCTAGAAATGAATGTCAACATTGCATTTGCCTTCTTCACCACCGTCTCAACCTGGAGATTATATCCTGCACAAGGACTCCCAAGTCCCTTTGCATCTCTGCATTTTGAATTCTCTCACCATCTAATAATAGTCTGCCCATACACTTTCCAACATTGTACTTCATTTGGCACTTCTTTGCCCATTCCCTTAAACTATCTAAGTCTCTCTGCAACACACATAAAAGTTGCTGGTGAACACAGCAGGCCAGGCAGCATCTTTAGGAAGAGGTACTGTCGACGTCTCAGCCCGAAACGTCGACTGTACCTCTTCCTAGAGATGCTGCCTGGCCTGCTGCGTTCACCAGCAACTTTTATGTGTGTTGCTTGAAATTCCAGCATCTGCAGATTTCCTTGTGTTTGTGAAGTCTCTCTGCAGGCTGTTTCCTCAACACTACCCGCTCCTGCACCTATTTTTGTAATATGTTTGATGTTTCGGTGTTCACCGAGCTTGGCAATTAGGTAGCAGATGTTTCACCACCAGCCTCAGTGTGCAGTTTCTTTCTGGGAGTACTTGCTTTTATATAGGCTTCTGTTCACTTGCCTTGGTCCTGATTGGCCACCACTTGTGTTGACCTTTAAATGCGAGCACTCCCAGAGAGAAACACCAACAACTGTGCACTGAGGATGTCACCTCGACTGGTGATGAAACGTCTGCAAGCTAATTGCCAAGCTCAGCGAACACTGTTAAGGTCAAACTGAGCTACCAATATTCACCACCATCCTAAACGAATTATGTATTTAAATGAAATACAGAACAAATTAGAAAGTCGTCCATACTACTACAGTATTATAAAACTGTGTATTAATTCCTAATAGTTATCAATGGAGGAATTAATCCAGTATATGCTGGCATGTTGTTTTGTTTGACTGCAAATGTACAAAATCACCACAGACACCTTGTGTAGATAATGGATTGCCTTCATACAATGCTTTCAATGATTGCATCCTCCAAATCTTCATTTTCATTGTAACATTCAAGACGACTGTTGATACCTTCAAATTCTTCGTAGATCCTAACTTGTTCGGAGTTAGTAGAGAAATAGAATCATTTTCAAAGCCGGCCGTTTCTGGTATCTGCAAACCTGAAAGCTTGAAACCGCAGTGAGCAAAACCATTGTGACTCACCTTATCGCTTATTTCTCGCCAACCATCAGTGACAAAAATCGCTGCTTTTTTGAACACAAGCACACGCAACTGACACTATGTAAAAACCGTTTGCTCCAAGCATGGTGCAATGTCTAATGGTTACACAAGTACACACGGACTGATGCTAGTTAGAAACAGTTTGGCAGCAGTCTCCTGTCCCAATTAAGTGGCTTAGTGTCCCAAATAAATGAAGGGAATCCCGGCTATTTTCTCAATTATTGTTCTTTAAGATTTGTCCCAAATGAGTGGCTGCCCTGATTAATCAATTAACCAGAATCCACTGTATTTAATATATCAATTGGCACTTTTAGATCCAATAAAGAATATACAAAACTTCTCCACCTACTGTGTTTAGGAAGTGTAACTCTCTATAAAAAAGAGTAATTGTAACAAATGGGGTCTGTCCCTTTAAGTGGCTTCTAAGTTGGTGCTTGAGGAAAGGAGTAGGAAGATATATTAATGGAGAAAGGAACAAAAGGGGAGGAGGTTGTTCGGAGGATCATAAATGTTCATACCTGGTTGGTGATTCCTCCAAGAGGGCCACAACCTTGTTGTAGGGTTTGGAGGCTTTGTGCCTCAATGACCCGGAGAGCTATGTTGGCTGGAGTCCGGGCTTTAGGCTTTGGCTCTTGGTTAGGGTCACCTATGTGAAACAGGGTAGAGGTCAGACTAAGAGTGGTCCACCGGTCCCTTGGGTTCGGGGTTTCAGCTCAGGGCTAACAACTCTGACTGGTCAAACAAAATTGTCGCAGAAACAGCAATGAAGAACCCTTCATTGATGGTATTCCTGAGTCTCCACCCGGAACTTGCATAACTGACAGGAGTGAAAACCAAGAGGAAGCTACTGACACGATGAAGGAAGCCCCGAACAGAGCCAGAGATGGAGGATCTTCATAGCTGCCCTAAATGCCAGTGGCGTAATGGGCAGTAGAGCAGGGTTGATGAGACAAATGGTTAGTTTCAGTGAGGCAAACAGGGAGAATGTGAATTTAGAATGTTCCAACTTGCAGGGCTGAGAAAGCAAAATCCTTTAATTAGCTTTTCATATTGTTTGGAATATTTCACTTATCTAACCACAGTGTTGGCTATGGCTCAATTCCTCAAAATAAAGAAGGAGGCCTTTTGACCCTCTGAGTCAATGCTAGCTCAGGAAAATTCAATCAATCCTGTTGCCCCACTTGTTTTCCTGTAACCCATCGGTTGTGTTTTTGTAATTAATCCAGAAACTAATCAAAAGAAAACACGGGAGCTGCGGTACTCGTGAATGTTTAGTTTCATTTTAGTGAGGCGTGCACTTATGATGTGGTGACGTAATGACGTATGCCATTCATGTACTTTTATATATAACCCATAATGAATAATGTAAATGAACAAAGAATGCTTAATCAAACAATATTACTCAAATATCGGTGGTTGTCCATCGTGTCCGATGATGACAGGAAACCTGTGAGGGAGAGTTTTTAAAATGGAAAAGCTATTACACTAGGCCAGTTCCACTCTCTTGACCTCATAAGTTTGGGTCCAGAGGTACGAACAAGTGTCACAAATTTGGTTGCAGTGGATGACCGTGACGTTTTCTGTGCCTTGTCATGCCCTTCGCTCTCCACGGAGTGTTGCAGAACCATCTTCCTGGCCGTTGGTTCTCACTGTAGATCTCACTCGCCCAGTCCACCAGAGCTGACTTCACATGCCGGGACAGGCATGCCTCTGTCTCACCGGGGTGTGAGGTCCCCCGGTTACACTCACCGGTTTAGCCCGCTGTTGAAGTGGTGTACCGGGATGTGGCCACGGTCATGGATAAACAGCTACTTGGAGCCGCAGGTGAGAGCTGAGTGTCCGGAGGGGACCAAAGGTGAGTGAGCTGCCCCAGAATGGACACAACAAGCCCCTTCACCAGAGGTGTTACCCCTCCCTGCACACCCCAATTATTACTGAAACAGTACTCAAATATTAAATACACAACACCATCCTCGCTCACTTGTCCATTATCTCCACTGATTCTCCCGCCACCGATCTCCTGTGGGGTGATTTACAGCAACCAATTAACTCACCGGTCAGAGTGTTATCAGGAGGTACGTGGAGGAAGCCCCCACAGCTACAGGGAGAACATGCAGACTCTGAACAGTCAGCACCACGAGTCCGGATTGAACCCGTCCATGGATCATACCTCCCTTTTGGTAGTCCTGTCGCTTTTGGGCCAGAAGGCTGTGGGCCTGAGGTCATTGCGAAGAAGATCCCAAACTGACCGTGAATAGGACGTGCATTGGCTGGACTGCCCCTCTTGATCACACCTTTTGTTATGATACAACTATAAAATGTGTCCATTGTCTGAACTCTTGATGATGCAGATCGACAGATTGGTCTTTCTCGTAGAATCCCCAGCATTTAGATTATGAAGACACGCAGTCCTCGTTTATTGTCATTTAGTAATGCATGCGTTAAGAAATGATACAATATTTCCTCCAGTGTGATATCACAAAACACAGGACAGACCAAGACTGAAAAAAACTAACAAAACCACATAATTATAACATATAGTTACAACAATGCAACAATACCATAACTTGATGAAGAAGTCCATGAGCACAGTAAAAGTTCAAAGTCTCTCAAATGTCCCACATCTCACGCAGACGGGAGAAGGAAGAAAACCTCTCCCTGCCATACCCGACCACGGTCCGACTCTGAGTCTTCCGAAAACTTCGAGCTCTGATCAGCCGTCCGACACCGAGTACTGAGCGCCATCTCTATCCGAACGATTGGACCTCCATCTCGGTCACCAACAGCAGGCAAAGCCGGGGACTTTGAGGCCTTCCCTCCGAAAGATTCCCGACCACGCAGTAACGACAGCAGCAAACGAGCGTTTCAGAAATTTTTAGGTGTGCTGGAGTGATCACGAGACCAGCCTACTTGGACACTGACGATGTCAAGGTGGCAGGTAGTGTAGTGGTTAGCTAAATGATTTACAGAGCAGGCGACCCGGGTTCAATTCTTGCTGCTGCCTATAAGGAGTTTGTAACGTTCTTCCCTGTGACCATGTGGGTTTCCTCCAAGTGCTTCGATTTCCTCCCACAGTCCAAAGACCTACTGGTTTGTAGGTTAACTGGTCATTGTAAATTGTCCCATGATTAGGGTAGGATTAATTCAGGTATTGCTGGGCAGCATGGCTTAAAAAGCCAGAAGGGTTTTTTCTGCTCTGTGTGTCAATCAATCAATCAATCAATTTATTAAACAAATAAATAAACAAACAAATAGATAAATAGGCAGATAGATAGAAAGAACCACCCACTTGCCCCCCCAACCCCTCAATACAAAACCTCATGGGGTACAAACAAGGTAATTAATATCAATGTATATTAGAATATGGGAAGTTATTTATTGCACATATGTAATTACCTGTACAAAACAGTAAATGATCCTTTCTTATTCATTTTACGCCTAAACACAAGAGGTTCCACAGATGCTGGAAATCTTGAGCAACACACAAAATGCAGGAGGGACTCGGCAGGTCAGGCAGCATCTATGGAGGGGAATAAACCTTTGACGTTTCGGGCAGAGACCCTTCATCAGGACCTTCATGAAGGGTATTGACCTGAAATGTTCTCCTCCATAGATACTGCCTGACCTTCTGAGCTCTGCCAGCATTGCATGTGTGTGATAGTCACTTTACTGTTTGTTTAAACCACTAGTTCATCTGTAATAGACAGCTACACTCTGCAGGTTACAGAGACAATTTTAATGGTAAACAAAAGTACGTATTATAAAGAATTTGGCAGATTAAGCATCCTATGAGTTTGCAGCCTGGTGCCAGGCTTTCTCAATGTAAACAAGACAAAGGAGATGGTTATTGACTTAAGGAGAACTCCTCCACTCACCTCTCTCTTTACATCAGTGGCACAGCAGTGGAAACTGTGAGCAGTTTGAAACTCCGGGAGTGCACATCTCGGACAACCTGTCATGGTCCCGCACCACATTCTACACCATCAGGAAAGTTCGCCAAAGCCTTTATGCTCAGAGGTGGCTGAAGACAGCTGGAGTATGCATATCTATACACACGTCATTCTACAGATGCGCAGTAGAGAGCATCCTAACAAGCTGCATCAGTGCATGGTGTGGATCCTGCACTGTGGCGGACTGAAAAGCTCGACAATGGGTGGTCAAAACTGCCCAGCACATAACCGGCATCAACCTACCCGCCATCAAGGACATATATACCGAAAAGTGGCAGAAAAGGATCAATAACATCATGAAAGATCCCACCCACCCTGCTCACAGACTGCTTGTCCCACTGCCATCAGGGAGGAGGCTACGTGGCATCCAAACCAGGACCACCAGACTCAAAAACAGCTACTTTCTGCAAGCAGTAAGTCTGATCAGCACCTCCACCCACTAATCCGCCCCTCCACACCCCCAACCACCACTACTTTATCATTTTCTGTCAGCCACCTTCTGTACAGACACTCCTGTGCCTAGCGTCACTTTACGGACATACAATCAATCCATGTATATAAGCTATGTGGCGGGAGGAGAAGATGGTGGCGCGACGCAGCTCGCAGTGGCCACTCCGGTGGTGATGTCTGTTATTTGTCAAGTAGGGTGCCGTGCACAATCCTGATTTGATGGAGACGGACGTGAGAGTACGGAGGAACATCTGGTGAAACTTCTGAAATGCCTGCTTCGCTGCTGCCGCTACTGTGTGATCCAGAATCTCCGGAGGGGAAGGCCCCGAGTCCTCGGCTTTGCTTGTTGCTCGGTGGCCGGGGAAGGGTCGAGGCGCTCGGCAGAGGATGGTCGGAGGCCCGAAGTTTTCGGACGGACTCAGAGTCCGCTGCGGTCGGGTGCTTCCAATGGTGCTGCATTGGCATGTTGGCAGGGCTTGGAGGTTCATGGCAGGGAGAGTTCCTCCCTTCTGCCGCCTGCGTGGGATGATAGGCTATCAGGACTTTGAGACTTTATTTTACCGTGCCCATGCTTTAATTATGGTATTGCTTTGCACTGTTGTAACTATATGTTATAATTATGTGGTTTTATCAGTTTTAGTCTTGGTTTGTCTTGTGTTTTCTTGAGTTATCATTCTGGAGGAGCGTTGTATCATTTTTTAATGCATGCGTTTCTAAATGACAATAAACGAGGACTGAATGTCCTCATAATCTCATCTTATGTATCTAAATTTATTTTTTTTATTGTGTCCTTTATCTTATAGTGTTTTTATTGAGCTGCATAAGATCAGGAGTAACAATTATTCTTTTCTCCTTTATATTGGCATACTGGAAACAACATGAAACAATCTTGGGTCTTGAATGTTATGGAAGAATTAACGTACTTCCAAAGGATGAAATAACTTTCACAGACTATTTTGGGCCAAACCCAGATATGTTGCAATATTGCAGATGAATTCTCTGTAAGTGATGGGAAATAAACCTCAAAAGCTATAAAATAGAATGGTCCACAGGCACCAACTAAATAATTTGCAGTATGTTTATTTTTCTAAAATGGTTGAAAACTCCAGTCCATTTCCTCCATCCCAGAGGCAAAAAACTGAGCTGGAGGCCCCATTGCTTTGTTTAGCTGCGCTGGAAAATGGCAGCACAGCTCGGATCACCTTTTCATTACCAAATGGGCGGAAGGTTAGAGATTCAAGCATCATCTGCAATTCCTCCTATTCTGGGTGTTTTGATTGGGGTCCAGGTACTTTTGGACTGCAGGTCAAGTCCATCACAGGTACAGCCCTCCCCACCATTGAACACACCCACAAGGAGCACTGCCACAAGTAAGCAGCATCCATCACCAAGGACTCCCGCCATCCAGGCCGTGCGCTCTTCTCACTACTGGCATTGGGTAAAGGAGTACTGTCATGATGTGTGCTGGTGGTATTGGAACCCAAGTGTGGAGAAAAGGCAGGCTCCAATGTAGAGAGGTGATCAGAATTTACTCATAAGAATTCCAACTGAATATCAATGGCTCGGCCGAGCGACACCGTGGGACGTAATATTCTCAACACCAGGACCCCGCGATTAGTACTAATCTGGCGTCCGCTTAAATACAGGTAACGTGGAATCCCCAAGCCTATCAAAATAAACTTGACAAGCTCAAACAGAAAGCACCAGGAGACCACATTACAAACAGTGAGTCGCTTGAGAAAAAACACTAAGATTTCTAAATGATTAACGACTCTCACTAAACAACAAATAACCAATTCAGGTGCTCTAAAGTCCTTGGAGCCCAACGCTCTGAGGCTACATGCAAAAACCCAAAGAGCTCATTAAAAGTACAGGAACTTTAAAATCCCACACCACCAAGTTCAGGAGCAGTTTTTAGCCAGAGCCATCAGGCTCCTGAACCATTGTGGATAACTTAACTCACCTCAACTCTGAACAGGCTCCACAACCTACAGCAACACACACAAAATGCTGGAGGAACTCAGCAGGTGAGGTAGCATCTTTGGAAAAGAGTACAGTCGATGTTTCGGATCAAGACCTTTCGGCAGGACTGCTTCCACAACATACAGATTCACTTTCAAGGAGTCAAATTATTTCCGCAGTTTGTCTCCTTTTGCACATTGGTTGGTTGTCAATCTCTGTCTAGATATCCTTCATTCATTCGTTCATTATGTGCCGTGTCGTATGACGTGGACAATCATGGTATTTCTATGAGTATATTTGTTCTTGTCAAATTTTTCTACATTAGTAGTTTGCCATTGCCTTCTACTGGGCAGTGTCTCTACAAGACAGATGACCCCAGCCATTATTAATACTCTTCAGAGATTGTCTGCCTGGCGTCAGTGGTCGCATAACCAGGATTTGTGATATGCACTGGCTGCTCATACGACCATCCACCACCAGCTCCCATGGTTTCACATGACCCTGATCAGGGGGGCTAAGCAAGTGCTATACCTTGCCCGAGGGTGACCTGCAGGCTAGCAGAGGAAAGGAGCACCTTACACCTCCTTTGGCAGAGAAAATATCTCCACTCTGCCACCTTTAGTCATAGTTTTTCATGAAGTCTATTACATTTCTTTATTATCAAGAAGGGTCAGAGCCGTCTCTATTTCCTGAGGAGACTGAGGTCCTTTAACATCTGCCGGACAATGCTGAGGATGTTCTATGAGTCTGTGGTGGCCAGTGCTATCATGTTTGCTGTTGTGTGCTGGGGCAGCAGGCTGAGGGTAGCAGACACCAACAGAATCAACAAACTCAATCCTAAGGCCAGTGATGTAGTGGGGATGGAACTGGACTCTCCCACGGTGGTGTCTGAAAAGAGGATGCTGTCCAAGTTGCATGCCATCTTGGACAATGTCTCCCATCCACTACATAATGTACTGGTTGGGCACAGGAGTACATTCAGCCAGAGACTCATTCCACCAAGATGCAACACAGAGCGTCATAGGAAGTCATTCCTGCCTGTGGCCATCGAACTTTACAACTCCTCCCTTGGAGGGTCAGACACCCTGAGCCAATAGGCTGGTCCTGGACTTATTTACTGGCATAATTTACATATTACTATTTAATTATTTATGGTTTTATTACTATTTAATTATTTATGGTGCAACAGTAACAAAAACCAAATTTCCCTCGGGATCAATAAAGTATGACTATGACTATGACTATCCTGTAACTGCCCGCAATAAAATGAATCTCACGGTAGTGCGTAGTGACATATATGTACTTTGATAATAAATTTACTTTGACATTGATTTTGACTTTGAGATGATCCAACCTATGGTTTTGGTGGGATAACATGCTAAGCGGAGGCTTGTTGCAAAATGCTGGCGATGGAGTCAACATGTTTTGGAAAATAGTTTTATTAGTAGCAAGGGTTGCCTGATGAAAGTAAACACAACTCTCATACCATTACTGCTGTTGGAGAGCCCTGGAAACAGCAATTGTAAGAATCATTGAATAGAGCTTAATAGTGCCAGTGATTATTGTTCAGAAGAGAGCTCCGCTCAATTAATCCCAGACACAACCCGTTCTCAAGGGAAGTAGTGTTCTCACATTGCTCCTGCTGTTCTAGACTCCTAGCAACAGCAAATATAGAAGCATCTTCTCTGTTTATAGCCCTTGGTGTCATTCACAAACCCAGACCAAAGGTGAAGTCACACCATCAGTGGAAAATTTGTTATCCACATGATCATACAGCTCCTTGCCAGATGACGAATCGCAACAGAATCAGAATCAGAATCAGGTTTATTACCACTGACATGTGATGTGAAATTTCTTCCTGTGCAACAACAGTAAGTGCAAAACACTTTTAAAAATTACTATAGTTCACAATAAGGTTGCTTCATGCTTTGTGTCCACGAGCTTTGCAATGATTCGCCTTCGCTGTGTGGTGAACTGAGGCTTTGGGCCTACTCTGGCTGTTCCGGGATTTGTGTCTACGGACTCGATTTGCTTCTGAATTTTGTTGCCTGCTCTTATTATTTGCAAGATTTTGTGTTTCTTTTTTCCCTTTCTCTGCACAGTGGGTATTGGTCTTTTGTTTAGGTTGGCTTCTTTCGGATGCCTTGCTTTGTGGCTGCCTATAAGCAGACGAATCTCAAGGTTGTACAATTTATACATACTTTGATAATAAATGTACTTCGAATCCTTTAAAAAAAACAAATAAAGAGAACAAAAAAGTGAGGTAGTGTTCATGGGTTCATGGTCTGTTCAGAAATCTGATGGCGGAGGCGAGGAAGCTGTTCCTAAAACAGTTTCAGACTCCTTTACTTCCTCTTTGATGGTAGGAACGAGAAGAGGGTGTGTCCCAAATGGGGAGGGCCCTTAATGACGGACGGTGCCTTCTGGAGGCATCGTCTGTTGAAGACAGGTGTTAGCAAACCAACTTTAATAAAACTTTCTAACTTGCTTTATGTTACCTCACCCAATGTTCCCTCTACAGTGCGCGCGCACACATCTTTTGCTACTAGCGCACAAAGGAATTTAAACTGCGCACAAAAGGTTGTCACCCTCTACCTTGTTGGCGTGTTAAGTATATTTCACGACCGTGCACAATCACATTTCCTTCTCCAGTTTCTGATGTGGACGGTGTTGACAATGTGGCGTCTGTGACGATTTGTCTGCAGATTTTAGAACTGGCTGATTTATAATGTTTGTATTGAACAACTTTAATAACATGTGAAAAAATGGATATTATTACACACTGTCATATAGTCTATGAGAAATAAGACCCATTGATATGAATTATTTTATTTCTTTTAAACAATGAACAACAGACTGGACTTGGTAGTTTATTATCCTTAGGATAATAAACCTTCAGGTTTACTTCCACATCAAAATTCAGTGCGGACATGTTGTTGTCACTGGGCAAAAAAATCGCACTGCGCAAGATTTTTGCGCACACTGGTCATTACAAATTAGAGGGAACATTGGCCTCACCAATTGTCTTAACAAAATTAGTAGCACACATCACAAAGTGTTAATAAACTAAGAATGTGTAATATCACTGGTTAAAATCGATTATAAGGTCCTCGTGCTGCAGGGCTCCATCAGTTTGCTAAGATCTAATGGAATTATTTTAAAGACAAGCAGGGAGCGATCACTGGACAACGAACGTTTCAGGCAACACCGGTGAAACAAAGCGCTCGTCGTCACATGCCTGTACTTGGGAACTTGCCAACTCTAGACTAGCTGTGCCTTCCACTTCCAAAGTACTTCAGTCTAGCTACTTGTGTGCAGTTAGAGCCTCGATGTTGAGGATGGGGGTTTGGAAGAGGTCACCGATGTCCTCTCACATCCTTTCAGTGAACTTGGAAGACTTTACAGTGATAGCATTAATGATATTTCTCAGTGTCCTTGAGTTGACTTTCTTTAAGCATTCCAAGTTTCAGATCGTATAGGAGCAGAATTATATAGGACCCATGGAGTCTGCTCTGACATTCAATCATGGCTGATTTAATTTCCCCATCACCTCCATTATCCTGCCTTCTAACCTTTATCACCCTTACTAATCAAGAATCTATCAACCTCCACTTCAAGTATACCCAATTGACTTGGCCTCCTCAGCAGTCAGCGGCAATGAACTCCACAGGTTCACCACTCTCTGGCTAAAGAAATTCTTCCTCATCCCTGTTCGGAAAGGTGAGGGGAAAGGTGGGTGGCCGGGGGAGCGGGGACTGAAGTGAGAAGAGCACATGGTCGAAGAATCAGACAGCAGCAGATGTTCACAGAGGGGGAGCGATGAGAGAGGGTCTCACTGAACTCCCGTCAACAAGAAGATTTCAGCTTCTTCAGGGTAGACCTACCTTGAAGAGACTTCACAGAGGAGCAGCAAATCATAAACACGAGGGATTCGGCAGATGCTGGAAATCCAGAGTAACGGACACAAAATGCTAGAGGAACTCAGCAGGTCAGGCAGCATCTATAGAGAGGAATAAACAGTTGATAGTTTGGGTTGAGACCCTTCTTCAGGGAACAGGAAGGGGGAAGAAGCATTGCAATACTGAGAGGGGGCTCCTTGGGTCAAATGAACTGATTCTGCTCCTATGTGATCCAAAACTTGGAATGCCTATAGAAAGACATCTCAAGACACTAAGAAGATACCCTTAATGCTATCACTGTAAAATTTTCCTAATTTATTGAGTTGGGTGGCACTGTTGAACCCTCTGAGTTAGGCCGTGAAAGATTACCATGGCATTAGTCATAGTCATAGTCATACTTTATAGATCCTGGGGGAAATTTGGTTTTCATTACAGTTGCACCATAAATAATAAATAGTAATAACACCATAAATAGTTAAATAGTAATATGTAAATTATGCCAGGAAATAAGTCCAGGACCAGCCTATTGGCTCAGGGTGTCTGACCCTCCAAGGGAGGAGTTGTAAAGTTTGATGGCCACAGGCAGGAATGACTTCCTATGACGCTCTGTGTTGCATTTCGGTGGAATGAGTCTCTGGCTGAATGTACTCCTGTGCCCAACCAGTACATTACGTAGTGGATGGGAGACATTGTCCAAGATGGCATGCAACTTGGACAGCATCCTCTTTTCAGACACCACCGTGGGAGAGTCCAGTTCCATCCCCACCACATCACTGGCCTTACGAATGAGTTTGTTGATTCTGTTGGTGTCTGCTACCCTCAGCCTGTTGCCCTAGCACACAACAGCAAACATGATAGCACTGGCCACCACAGACTCATAGAACATCCTCAGCATCATCCGGCAGATGTTAAAGGACCTCAGTCTCCTCAGGAAATAGAGACGGCTCTGACCCTTCTTGTAGACAGCCTCAGTGCTCTTTGACCAGTCCAGTTTATTGTCAATTCGTATCCCCAGGTATTTGTAATCCTCCACCATGTCCACCCTGACCCCCTGGATGGAAACGGGTCACCGGTACCTTAGCTCTCCTCAGGTCTACCACCAGCTCCTTAGTCTTTTTCACATTAAGCTGCAGATAATTCTGCTCACACCATGTGACAAAGTTTCCTACCGTAGCCCTGTACTCAGCCTCATCTCCCTTGCTGATGCATCCAACTATGGCAGAGTCATCAGAAAACTTCTGAAGATGACAAGACTCTGTGCAGTAGTTGAAGTCCGAGGTGTAAATGGTGAAGAGAAAGGGAGACAAGACAGTCCCCTGTGGAGCCCCAGTGCTGCTGATCACTCTGTCGGACACACAGTGTTGCAAGCACACGTACTGTGGTCTGCCATTTCAAAGACTAACAGCAGAATTATTCAGGTATCCTGCCCAAAATTCCCACAACCAATATCACATAAGCAGATTATTTGATTTTTTTTTGGCACAATAGTGCTTCGGGGAAGTATTCAGGAAATTTAATTGTACAATCTTTAAATTTCTAACAAAGGTGAAACCGTAAGATGAAAGCTTCGCTTTGGGCCATCCAGATTATTAGAGTTCACCTCCAGATCGAACCCAAAGGAAGCCAGTGGCTCTGTTAATCATGTTATTGATTTTCAGCTGTACTCCTTCAGTCTGTATTAGACTGCGTATTTTGACTAGGGACCTCACTGACCTGTGACAACTTGAGACATGCTGTGCATCTGGTCTTTCCACAATATCACAACTTTGACTGCAGTATTTTTAGAAACAACTCAACCTCGCACCCACAATATCCAAAGTCAAATACCCCCTTCCTCAAGGTCCAATAATGCCTACAAAACACTTCATTAGGGGTTATGTGAAGATGAGTTGCTTGTCTCCCATAACCGAGACCTGCTCACTAAAATATCAAGAGGAGAAAATTCCCAACATAATAGTTTTAAAAGTTGCCTTGGCCCTTTATTTTGTTTCCATTTTTATTCCAACTACAGCATAGAAACAGGCCCTTCGGCCCTTCTAATCTGTGCTAAACCATTTCAACTACCTAGTCCAATTGAGCTACACCTTAGCCCTCCATACCTCTCCCTTCCATGGACCTATTCAAACTTCTCTTAAACGCTGAAATCGAAATCGCATGCACCAGTTGTGATGGCAGCTCTTTCCACACTCTCACGGCCCACTGAGTGAAAAAATTCCTCCTCACATTCCCCTTAAGTATTTTGCCTTTCACCCTTAACTCATGACCTCTCGTTGCAGTCTCACCCAACCTTAGCTGAAAAAGCCTGCTTGCACTTACCATGTCTATACCCCCCCATAATTTTGTATACCTCTATCAGATCTACCCTCAATGTTCTACTTTCCAAGGAATACAGTCCAAAGCTATTCAACCTTCAATCTGCAGGCCACGACATTCAGGGACTTGGGTGCTATGATTACTTTTTTAATATTCTTTTTGTAACTGTATACTTTTCTGCTATCAGAATTATATGAGCTCTGTTTTGTGAGTGACTGTTGGTTCTGTGTTTTTCACCTTGCCCGTGAGGAGGAGTGCTTCATTTGGCTGTATTCATATGTACAGTTGAAGGACAATTAAATTTGAACTTGAAATTGAACTTTCAATTGCAATCTTTTTAGAAATTACTCAACCCTCCCACCCATAGAGTTGCCAACTGTCCCGTATTAGCCGGGACATCCCGTGTATCGGGCTAAATTGGTTTGTCCCATATGGGACTGCCCTTGTCCCGTATTTCCCCTGCTATGGTAGAGCGTTCCGGTGAAACCGTTCGTAAGCCGAAATGGCGTGAAGCGAAGAAGCAATTACCATTAATTTATATGGGAAAATTTTTTGAGCATTCCCAGACCCAAAAAATAACCTACCAAATCATACCAAATAACACATAAAACCTAAAATAACACTAACATATAGTAAAAGCAGGAATGATATGATAAATACACAGCCTATATAAAGTAGAAATAATGTATGTACAGTGTAGTTTCACTTAACAGAATCGGGAAGATTAAGCCAAAACCGATTTGTAGAAAAAAATCGGCACGTACAGGCATGCACACACAAGTGTCCGTGCAAGGCTTCATGGTCATGGTGGTCTTTCCTGGGGTAAACACAAATGTCCCGTATTTGACTGCTACTTTTGTCCCTTATTTGGGAGTGAGAAAGTTGGCAACCCTACCCACCCACAATCACTATTCAGTGAATATTTTTCTCCAAAGTCAAATAATTCCAACAACTCTCTTCATTAGAGGGCAATGTGGAGATTATCTCCAGCACTGGAAGACATTTGTACATCTGCTCACTAAACCATCAAAAGGAGAAAATTAAGACAAACATAATAATTTTAAAAGTTAAACACAAAAAAATCAGCAGATGCTGGCGATCCAGAGCAACACACACAAAATGCTGGAGGAACTCAGCAGGCCGGGCAGCATCCATGGGGATGAATAAACAGTCGACAATTCGGGCTGACACCCTTCTTCAGGACTGGAAAAGAAGGGGGAAGATGCCAGAATAAAAAGGTGGGGGCAGAGGAAGGAAGATAGCTAGAAGATGATAGGTGCAGCCAGGTGGGTGTGAAAGGGCTGGAGATGCTCGGAGGGAGCAATCTCCATGAAAGGGGGAGGGGGTGGTGTGATGTGGTGCAGATATGTTTGGTGGTAGGATCCCTTTGGAGATGACGGAAATTGTGCAGGATGATGTATTGGATGCGGAGGCTCATGGACAAAAGGAACTACAGTGCCAGCGACCCGGGTTCAATTCCCGTCGCCGCCTGTAAGAAATTTGTATGTTCTCCCCATGACCATGGGTAGTGGGTTTAAGGGGTAGTGGAAGTATAATTTGTCCATCTGTGCTGATCACCCCATCCTTGACCAAGCTGTTCCACCGTGAACACGATCTGTTATGAGTCAACACGATGCTTTCAGATCAGGTCATGCATAGCACGTACCTCCGCCGCATCGCTCAGGTGTGTTTCTGGGGTACAGGGGCTAGCGACCCTTGTGCCTATTATCGCCCTGAGCGGCAGTGAACCATCTGATTGGCCAATCAGAGTTCTGTTTGGGAACTAGTTGACTTGATCAGCATTTCTGATCTGGCTATTGTACACCATTGCACTTAATAAACAAAAATGTGTGTTTCCTCCAGGTGCTCCAATTTCCACCCACGTTCCCAAGGAATACCGGTTGGTAGGTTAATTGGTCATTGTAGACTGTCCCGTGATTAGGCTAGGGTTAAATCAGGGGATTGCTGGGTGACATGGCTCGATAAATAAATAAACTCTGTCACTGTTAGCAGCTGGAAAATGGGGTGAATGCAGAGTTAAAGTTGCTTTGCCCCTTTCAGTTCGTTTCCCAGGAGGAGAAGAAGATGACAGCTCGCGTGGCCTCTCCGGTAAATGATATCTGTAATCTGTCAAGTAGGGGACTGTGCACAATTCTGATTTGATGGAGACAGACGTGAGAGTGCGGAGGAACATCTGGAGAAACTTCTGAAATGCCCGCTTCGCTGCCGCTGCTACTGTGTGGTAACCGGAATCTCCGGAGCAGAAGGCCCTGAATCCTCGGCTTTGCTTGTTTCAGTGGCCGGGGCGAGGTCGAAGGCGCTCGGCAGAGGATGGCGCTCAGGAGGCTGTATTGGAGGGGCTGGTCGGAGGCTCTAAGTTTTCGGACGAACGAACTCAGTGTCGGCTGTAGTCGGCTGTTTCCAAGGCATTGGCAGTTGTCGGTGCCTGGAGGTTTATGGCAGGGAGTTTCTCCCTTTTGCCGCCTGCTATCGGGGACTCGGGAGTCGATCGGAACTTGAGACTTTTTTTTACCGTGCCCATGGTTGGTTCTTTATCAAATTATGGTATTGCTTTGCACTGCTGTAACTATATGTTATAATTATGTGGTTCTGTCAGTGTTAGTCTTTGGTTTGTCCTGTTTTTCTGTGCTGTCAGAATATTCAGAGAATTGAACACCGGATTATTGGAGTTTAATCTAGCTTCTTTAGGTTAATTACGCATCACAGAACTCTCAGTATGTATGAAATAGGTGAAAGGTGAAGGGTGAAATATTTCAGGGGAACCCGAGGGGGAATTTCTCCACTCAGAGAGTGGTGCGAGAGTGGAACGAGCGTAAGTGGAGGATGTGGGTTCAATTGCAACATTTAAGTTTGGTTAAGCACATATTTGGGAGGCGTATGGAGGTAATGGTCCAGGTGCAGGTTGATGAGACTAGGCTGACTAGCAGTTTGGCGCACATCAGATGAGCTGAGAGGCCTGTTTCTGATCAAGAGAAAGTCTGCAGATGCTGGAAATCTGAGCTACACACACGAAATGTTGGAGGAACTCGGCAGGCCAGGCGGCATCTATGGAAAAAAGTACAGTTGACATTTCAGGCCGAGACCCTTCGGCAGGACTGGAGAGAAAAAAAGCTGAGGAGTAGATTGGAATGGCGGGGGAGGGGAGAGAGAAACACCAGGGGATAGGTGAAACTTGGAGGGGGACGGATGAAGTAAAGAGCTAGGAAGTTGGTTGGTGAAAGAGACAGAAGACTGTGGAAGAAAGAAGAAAGGGGGGAAGGGAGGAGCACTCGAGGGAGGCGATGACAGGCAAGGAGATAGCAAGAGAGAGTGACAAGGGGATGGGAAATGGTGAAGCGGGGTGCAGGCATTACTGGAAGTTTGAGAAATCGGTGTTCGTGCCATCAGGTTAGAGGCCTGTTTCGGTTCTTGTAGAGCTCTTGGAAACTTTAGAAACTCAAGAGATTCTGCAGATGCTGGAATCCTTGAGCAAAAGACACAAAATGCTAGAGGAACTTAGCAGGCCAGGCAGCATCTATGGAGGGAAATAAACAGTCGTTTTAGATCAAGCTCCTGTGAGTGAAGAAGTTCCCCCGAAGGCTCCCAGTAAATATTTCACCTTTAAACCTTAACACGTGACTTCTAGTTCTAGCGTCACCTGACCTCAGAGTAGGAAGCCTGCATGCATTTACGCTAAGTATACGCGCAGACGTGTCAAAAAATTTCTCCTTGGAGCTGTAAGGCAAGTGATGGATAAAGCAATGCAAAATATGAAGTTATAATCAACCGAAAGGTACGCTGGAATGGAAACACAAATCTCAAGAAAAGGTGGTGGATTTTGACCCTGGCAAAACATGTAACCTGGAATGAATGTGTGAGTCTGTGTTAAGAGGAACTTTCTGTCTGAATCACTTAACGACAGAAATGCTCCCACCCTCTATTGAGTCCAGTGCTGTTTCTGCTTACAATGACGGTGAGAATTAGGGCGGTCTTCATTGTTCTTTGGAAAATTGCCTCTTCCTCATTATGTAAATACACAGGAGACTGTTACCAAACCCCCTATCACTGAAATAGCATAATTTGATGAATAACCTTCAAAAAGCTTTTCACACTTTCATGAGATTCTCCTGTGTGAGAACAGCTTTCTCTGGGAACCTCACTAGCACTGGGTGATGTCAGAGAGGGAAGGCTGTCCAATTTTGAAAATAACATCTATACTCATACATGGAAGCGAACTCAGAGCATGCTGGGATATATAAGGTCAAATTGTGAGGCGAGTGACAAAGTTCAAAGTAAATTTATTCTCAAAGTACCTATATGCCACCATATACAACCCTGAGATCCATTTTCTTGCAGGCATACTCAATAAGTCCATAATGGAAGAATCGTCATAACAGAATCAATGAAAGACTGCACTAACTTTGGTGTTCAATCAGCGTGCAAAAGACAACAAACAGTGCAAATACAAAAAGAAACAAATACGAAATATGAGGCGGGAGGAGAAGATGGCGGCGCGCCTGCATGTGCACAGCCCTCTGGTGAAAAATTATATCGTATCTGTTAAATAGGGGCCGTGGACAATTCTGATTTGATGGAGAATGGACGTGAAAGCGCAGAGGAACATCTGGAGAAATTTTTAAAACGCCCGTTCGCTGCTGTCATTACTGTGTGGTTGGGAATCTTTCGGAGGGTAGGCCTCAAAACCCCCGGCCTTGCCTGCTCTTGTTGACCAAGAAGGAGGTCGAATCATTCGGACGGAGATGGTGCTCAGTACTCAGTGTCGGAGGGCTGATCAGAGCTCGAAGTTTTTGGATGTGGTCGGGCATGGCAGGGAGAGTTTTTCTTCCTTCTCCTGTCTGTGTGAGATGTGGGACATTTGAGAAACTTTGAACTTTACTGTGCTCACGGACTTCTTCATAAAGTTATGGTATTGTTGCACTGTTGTAACTATATGTTATAATTATGTGGTTTTGTCAGTTTTTTCAGTCTTGGTCTGTCCTGTGTTTTGCAATATCACACCAGAGGAAATAATGTATCATTTCTTAATGCATGCATTACTAAATGACAATAAAAGAGGACTACATAATCTAATCTAATAATAAATAAATAAATAAGCAATAAATATGGAGCACATGAGATGAAGAGTCCTTGAAAGTGAGTCCATAGATTGTGGGAACATTTCAATGATGTGGCCAGTGAAGTTACCCCCTTTGGTTCAAGAGCCTGATGGCTGTGGGTTAATAACTATTCCTGAACTTGGTGGTGTGAGTCCTGAGGTTCCTATACCTTCTTCCTGACGGCAGCACTGAGAAGAAAGCATGTCCTGGGTGGTAGGGGTCCCTGATGAGGGATATCCATCAGAATCTGTCTAAAACTGGAGGAATTCAACAGGTCAGGCCGCATCTAAGGAGAAGAATAAACAATTGGGATTTCAGCAAAACAGACAAAAAACGCTGGTGAACACAGCAGGCCAGGCAGCATCTCTAGGAAGAGGTACAGTCGATGTTTCGGGCCGAGACCCTTCGTCAGGACTAACTGAAAGAAGAACAAGTAAGAGATTTGAAAGTGGGAGGGGGAGGGCAAGATCCAAAATGATAGGAGATGGCAGGAGGGGGAAGGATGGAGCCAAGAGCTGGACAGGTGATTGGCAAAAGGGATACGAGGCTGGAGAAGGGAGAGGATCATGGGACGGGAGGCCTAGGGGGAAAAGAAAGGAGGAGGGGAGCCCAGAGGATGGGCAAGGAGTTATAGTGAGAGGGACAGAGGGAGAAAAAAAGAGAGAAAGAAAGGGGGGGGGGAGAGAGAGAGAGAGAGAGAGAGAGAAAAAAAAAGGGGGGAAATAAATAAATAAACAAACAAACAAATAAACTAATAAATAAGGGATGGGGTACGAAGGGAGGTGGGGCATTAACGGAAGTTTGAGAAGTCAATGTTCATGCCATCAGGTTGGAGGCTGCCCAGATGGAATATAAGGTGTTGTTCCACCAACCTGAGTGTGGCTTCATCTTGACAGTAGAGGAGGCCGTGGATAGACATGTCAGAATGGGAATGGGATGTGGAATTAAAATGTGTGGCCACTAGGAGATCCTGCTTTCTCTGGCGGACAGAGCGTAGGTGTTCAGCGAAATGGTCTCCCAGTCTGCGTTGGGTCTCGCCAATATATAGAAGGCCGCATTGGGAGCACCGGACACAGTAGATCACCCCAGCCAACTCACAGGTGAAGTGTCTCCTCAACTGTGACTACAACCCTCTGCGGCCTCTTGCAAGCCTACAGAATGGAGCCTCAACACCAAGCTGTGATGCATCCAGTCAGAAAGCTCTCCACCACACAAATATTGAAGATTGGTGAGATACCAATCTCCTCAAACTCTGAACAAAATGTGACCTGGAGAGCTCTGTTAGCTGGAGTCAGGGCTTTATGCTTTGGCTCTTGGTAGGGTCACCCATGCCAAAGAGGTCAAAGGGTAGAGGCCAGACTAAGAGTGGTCCACTGGTCCTCCAGGTTCAGAGGTTCAGCTCAAAGCTAACAACTCTGACTGTTAAAACAAAACTGTTATGGAAACAGCAACGAAGAACCCTTCTACATCTGAGTGTGATGGTATTCCTGAGTCTCCACCCGGGACTTGCATGATCAACAGTGGTGAAAACCGAGAGGAAGCTACTGACACGGTGAACACCACCAGAGATGGAGGACCTTCATTGCTGCCCTAAATGCCGGCGGTGTAACGGGCAGTAGGCAAGTAGGCCCTATCAAAATATAGCCACTGGCATCAATGTGCTGGGACCAGGACAGATCCTCTGCAATGGTGACACCCGTGGGACTTGACACTGTTCTCCCTTTCCACCACTGACCTCTCAATGATAACTGGTGGGCGACCTCCCAAATTTCCCTTCCTGAAGTCCACAAACAGTTCTTTGGTCTGGTTGACACCAACACTTCCACATTCCATGGAAGTTGAGTCTCTTCATGTATTGCAAGGAAGAACAGAGGAAGGTTGCTTTCTTACTAACAGAACAGATGCAACAGAATTATTTTCTCTGATGGGAAAGTTAAAAATACAGGGACCTTACTTTAAAGTCAGTCTGGTCACACAGCCGGGGCGTGAAACTGGCGTGCACTTGAACTCATAATGGGCAGCAGAAATCTAAAGTTCCTTCTGGTCGTTGGAACTGTTAGCATTTTGATCTAGGCAAGGGGCTTCAGAAGAATTGAAAGGGTTAACACACGAGAAGTATTTGGAGGCTCCGGAAGAATGAGGGGGGTGGGGATCTCATTGAAACCTATTAAATATTGGAAGGACCAGATAGAGTGGACATGGAGAGGATATATCCTACAGTAGGGGTGGGAGGGGGTCTAGGACCAGAGGGCACCACCTCAGAACTGAAGGATCTCCCTTCAGAACAGAGATGAGGAGGAATTTCTTTAGCCAAAGGATGGTAAATCTGTGGAGCTCACAGCCACAGATGGCTGTGAAGGCCAAGTCATTGGTTTTTTTTAAGGTGGAGGCTGATATGCTTTTGATTAGTCAGGGTGTCAAAAGTTACAGGGAGAAGATAGGAGAATGGGGTTGAGAAATATAATAAATCAGCCATGTTGGAATGGCGGAGCAGACCCAATGGGCTTCGTGGCCTAATTCTGCTCTTTTGACTTATGGTCTTAAGGATATAGGCCATGAAACCATCAATAAACATGATAAACTGAAGGTGCAAAAGGACTCATTCAAGAAGGTTACACAAGGGAGCAAGTATGGAGATGTACAGTACAGAAACAGGCCATTTGGCCTACCTTATCCATGCTAACTTCTTTGCCTGTCTACTTTCGTTCTATTTGCCTACACAGGTCCGTCACCTTCTTTGAGTTGCTGCAGGTGGTAGATTTGTGGAATTTATTGCCCTCAGAGGTCTGTGGGGGTGTATTTAAGGCAGAGATTGATAAGTTCTCGACTGGTAAGGGGGTTTAAAAGTTACAGAGAGAAGACCGATGTGTGGGATTTTAAAAAGCCATCATTGAATGTCAGAGCAGACTAGATAGGCCAAATGGTTTATATTTATTCCTATATCCTATGGTCTGTCTTGTCTATTCAGGTGCCTTTCTACATGTCTCTAAATATAGCTGTAGGACCCATGCATCTGTTTTCTATCTGCATTGATCTTTCCAATGATTTCAAGTTCCCTGGCCCCGATCATCTAATTTTCACCATGGATGTCCAGTCCCTATACACCTCCATCCCCCACCAGGAAGGCCTCAAAGCTCTCTGTTTCTTTCTGGACACCAAACCCAACCAGTTCCCCTCCAGCACCACTCTCCTTCGTCTAGCAGAACTTGTCCTCACTCTTAACAAGTTCTCCTTTGGCCCATCCCACTTCCTTCAAACAAAAGGTGTAGCCATGGGGACTTGCAGGGTCCCAGCTATGCCTGCCTGTTTGTTGGCTACTTGGAACAGTTTGTGTTCCAAGCCTATACTTCTATCACTCCCAACTTTTCCTACACTACATCTAAAGTCCTGATGCATCGAAACATCGGCTGTACTCTTTTCCATAGATGCTGCCTGGCCTGCTGAGTTCCTCCAGCATTTTATGTATGTTGCTTGGACTTCCCGCATCTGCAGATTTTATCTTGTTTGCACTGATTTCCTGTTGCTTTAGGCCACCAAGTTTGCTGTTTCTTTAGCATTTTGTCTGTTTTTATGAGGCCGGTTTGCCAGCTCAGCACTCAACCCAGCACGGATGGATAGCGTGCAAGGAGCCGGCCAGATTCGAACCTAGGATCACTCGCCTCGAAGTCCGGTGCTGATGCTACTACAACACCGGCCAGCAGGTCGTATTCCCCCTTAGCACATTTATCATGGTAACTAGTCACGTGGCTGGGGGTGTGGTAAAAGCAAAAGGAATTGAGTTACGTACTTGTGCTTTGTTCTGTGCAGTGTGGAGGTGGGGACCACCGGGTGTCAAGTCTTTTGTTGACCGCTTAGTTGTGTTTAATTTACTTCTAACATTTAAAATTGCTTAACTCTATTTAACTTTGATTACATCTGCTTAAGTACATTTAATATTGCTAGGCTTAGTTTCATCGCTTCAATATCGTATGTTTTATTAGTTGCTAATAAAAGATCGAATATAGTTCTTCGACTTCGTTACCAGATTGATCGGAGGGCGTGTCGTACAAGGATAACAATCCGCGGGGCTCGTCAGCAGCAGCGAGGGTTTGTTTGAATCGGAATTAAGTTTAATATCACTGGCATAGGTTGTGAAATTTGTTAACTTTGTGGCAGCAGTACAATGTAATACATGACAAATATAGAAAAAAATCTGAATTATATTAAGTGTATATATGTGTATTAAATAGTTAAATTTTTGCATTAAATATGTGTATTTAATAGTTAAAGTTATTGAAGCGATGAAACTAAAATATGTAGTGCAAAATCAGAAAATACTGAGGAAGTGTTCATGGGTTCAAAGTCCACTCAGAAATCGGATGGCAGAGGGGAAGAAGCTGTTCCTGAATCGTTGAGTGTGTGTCTTCAGGCTCCTGTATCTCCTCCCTGATGGTAGCAATGAGAAGAGGGCATGTCCTGGGTGGTGGTGGTGGTGGGGGGAATGTCCTTAATGATGGACGTTGCCTTTTTGAGGCACCGCTCCTTGAAGGTGTCCTGGATATTACGGAGGCTAGTGCCCGTGAGGAGCTGACTGAGTTTACAACTTTCTGCAACTTACTTTGATCCTGCGCAGTAGCCCCCACACCCCCATGATTCAGCTTGTCAGAATGCTGTCCACTGCACATCTGTAGAAATTTGCAAGTGTTTTTGGAAGCAATTAACTCTGCTTAACTTCGATTACACCCACTTAAGTACGTTTAATATCGCTAGTCTTAGTTTCATAAATTTGACTTTATTATCGGATTTATCGGAGGGCATGTCATACAAGGATAACAATCCGTGGGGGGGGGGGGTCACCAGCAGTAGCATTGGTTTGCTAGAATTGGCCGTTTCAATAGCTTGGACGCATTTAGGCAACTCTACCACCTCTTCTGACAGTGAGTGGTAGATGTCAAACTCTATCTGTGCAAAATACATATTCCTCAAATCCCCTTTCTCTCACCTTAAACCTATTCCCTCTTGTTTTTCATATCCCTGCCCTGAAAAAAGACTCTGATAACACATCTTTCAGCCCCCACGGAAAAGAAGGTTAAGGATTTGCTTTATTTGCCGCGATGAAACACATCATTTGCGTGAAATGAATTCAGCGAGCATTGTGCTGGAGGCAGCCTGCAAGTGTCGCCATACTTCTGGTGCGCCCACAATCTACTAACCCAAACCCGTACGACTTTGGACTGTGGGAGGAAACCGGGGCACCGGGAGGAAACCCACATGGTCAAGGGGAGAAGATACAAAGTCCTTGAATCAAACCACAATCGGTGATCACCAGCGCTGAAAGAGCATTGTCCTAATTGCTATGCCTATCCAGTTTCGGGTGGCAGGGTGGAGATACGTCTGCACCAAAGGAGGTGTAAGTCACTCCTTCCCTCCATTCCGGGGCAGTTTACTCACCTTTGGGCCCCACTGGGCACTCAGCTCTCACCTGTGGCTCCAAGCAGCTGTTCACATGCGACAGTGGCCACGCCTCGGTATAAAGCTTATGGGGTGTTAGCTTTCATAAATCGAGGGATAGAGTTTAAGAGTCGCAATGTAATGATGCAGCTCTAGAAAACTCTGGTTAGGCCACACTTGTGGAGCACTGCGTCCAGTTCTGGTCACCTCACTATAGGAAGGATGTGGAAGCATTGGAAAGGGTTCAGAGGAGGTTTACCAGGATGCTGCCGGGTTTAGAGAGTATGGATTATGATCAGAGATTAAGGGAGCTAGGGCTTTACTCTTTAGAGAGAAGGAGGATGAGAGGAGACATGATAGAGCTGTACAAGATAATAAGAGGAATAGATAGAGTAGACAGCCAGCGACTCTTCCCCAGGGCACCACTGCTCAATACAAGAGGACATGGCTTTAAGGTAAGGGGTGGGAAGTTCAAGGGGGATATTAGAGGAAGGTTTTTTACTCAGAGAGTGGTTGGTGCGTGGAATGCACTGCCTGAGTCAGTGGTGGAGGCAGATACACTAGTGAAGTTTAAAAGACTACTAGACAGGTATATGGAGGAATTTAAGATGGGGGCTTATATGGGAGGCAGGATTTGAGGGTTGGCACAACATTGTGGGCCGAAGGGCCTGTACTATGCTGTACTGTTCTATGTTCTATGTTCTAACACTTCGACAGGCGGGCTAAACCAGGTGAGGGTAACCGGCGGCCTCATACCCCGGTGAGATAGGGACACGGCCGTCCCAGCATGCAAAGTTGTCTCCGGTGAAGTAGGCAGGTGAGATCAACAGGGAGATCCAACGGTCAGGAAGGCAGTTCTGCAAAGCTTTGTGGAGAGCAAAGGGCATGACAAGGCACAGAAGACGTCATGGTCATCCACTGGATTTATTCGTAACACTGGATCCAAACTTCCGAGGCCGAGAGAGTGGAATTGCCGATATGCCGTGGTTTTTCCACTTTAAGAGCTCTCCTATACATGTTCAAGGTAAATTTATTATCAAAGTACATATATGTCACCTGAGGTTCATTTTCTTTAAGGCATATTCAATAACTCCGTAGAATAATAACCATAACAGAATCAATGAAAGACCGCACCAACTTGGGTGTTTAACCAGTGTGTAACACACAACGAACTATGCAACAAACAAAAATAAATGAATAATAATAATAATAACTGTCAGAAACATGAGATGAAGAGTCCTTGAAAGTGAGTAGATAGATTGTGGGAACATTTCAATTACAGGGCAGTGAAGCTGAGTGAAGTTATCCCCTTTGATTCAAGAGCCTAATGGATGAGGGGTAGTAACTGATCCTGAACCTGGTGGTGTGAGTCCTGAGGCTCCTGTACCTTCCGCCTGATTTCACTGTCATCATTTGACATCAATTAATCATTTTACTTGTAAATCAGTCTAGTGGCAAGAATATTTTCTGGGTCCCGTTAGAGCTGAAACCCCAACAAACCAAAAAAATTAGATAATGTTTGCTGCTCTCCTATCTAAAGTATCCAGTCTATAACATCCTGCATCTGGTGCACCCGGTGTGGCCTGCTGTATATCAGTGAGAGCCATCGTGGAGTGGGAGACTGCTTCGTTGAGCACCTTCTCTCCGTCCGCCACAAAAAGCGGGATATCCCAGTGGCCACCCATGTCAATTCTACTTCCCATTCCCAGTCCAACATGTCAGTCCATGGCCTCCTCTACTGCCACAATGAGGCCACACTCAGGTTGGAGGAGCAGGTCTCAGAGATGGTGATAAGTTTACTTGGACTTATAGTATTGAAGGCAGAGCCGTAGTCAATAAACATTCATCTATCATCCGTTTGGGTAGCCTCCAACTTGATGGCATGAACACTGATTTCTCAAACATCCGGTAATTACACTCTCTCCTCTCCTTTCACTATTCCTCATTGCTGTTTCCCTCTCGCACCTTGTCTCCTTACCTGCCCATCACCTCCCTCTGGTGCTCCTCCCCCTTCCCTTTCTTCCATGGTCTCTGTCCTCTCTTATCAGATTCCCCCTTCTCCAGCCCTTTATCTCTTTCACCAATCAACTTCCCAGCTCTTTACTTCACCCCCTCCCCCTCTCCTGGTTCCACCCATCACCTGCCACCTTGTACTCCTTCCTCCCCTCCCTCCCACCTTCCTATTCTGACTTCGCCCCTTCCTTTCCAGTCCCGATGAAGGGTCTCGGCCCGAAACGTCGACTGTTTGCTCTTTCCCAGGTACTGCCTGTCCTGCTGAGTTTCTCCAGCATTTTGTGAGTCCCGTCAATATCCATTCTCTTCAGGCTCCGATTGTTGTTGTTTGTCACCACGGAAACCATCAGTGTGGGTTTTGTTCTGATAAGTTTTCTTTTCAAGTATAGTTTCTAGAGTTTTGAACGATCATTCCCTCGGGATATTCTCCTCTGTGCCTTCTTCCAAAAGGCGGCTGAAAGATGTAGGATTCTTGTCAGAGGGAACTGAGTCCCCATTGACAGAGCCCATGTAAGCGCTGTGGAGAGCTGAAAGTCAAGGGCGAAACGTTAGAAGTTCTGCTGAAACGAGACACACAGCAGCACTTGTAAACCCTACAAGAATGTTCCTCAGATCACTGAAATCCTATAAGGCATGCTGAATGAGCTGGTGAAATCCTACTTTTTTTTCTGAGAAGCTTTCAGCAGCTTTAAGAAAAACAAATGTTTGTTTATAGTAATCTGCAGTGGAATTCAGCCATTAACCCATTACCTCACTAATTTTCCAGTGTGCCTTGCAATATACAGGGAATTAGTGAATTTCCATGCAATATTTACGCTCACCAGTGGTTCCCTTTGCCAAATATAATTTTTTTAAAATCCATTCATGGGTTCGAATATTGCTGATTTCTCACTGAGTTAAATGCCTTTCTGCATCATTTCTGTAGGGGGTATTAGGACTGAATGAAGTTATTGTGTCTGGAGTTATATATGTGCCAGTTTGAGTAAGGCCAGAAGATTTCCTTTCCCAAATCAGAATGGGGTTTAATATCACTGACATATGTCATGAAATTTGTTAACTTAGCGGCAGCAGTACAATGCAATACATAATAATAGAGAGAAAATGTGAATTACAGTAAATATATATATATAAATAGTTAAATTAAATCAGTAGTGCAAAAAATAGAAATAAAGAAGTAGTGAGGTAGTGTTCATGGGTTCAATGTCCATTCAGAAATCGGATGGCAGAGGGGAAGAAGCTGTTCCTGAATCATTGAGTGTGTGCCTTCAGGCTTCTGTACCTCCTCCTGGATGGTAGCAGTGAGAAGAGGGTATGTCCTGGGTGATGGGGTCCTTAATGATGGATGACTCTTTCCTGCGGCAACAATCCTTGAAGTTGTCCTGGATACTACGGAGGCTAGTGCCCATGATGGAGCTGACTGAGTTTACAACTCGCTGCAACTGACTTTGAACTGTGTAGTAGCTCCCCACCACCCCCCCCCACACACACACAAACACACACACAAACACACACACACACACATACATACACACGCACACACACAAACACACACACACACACACTCACACACAAACACACACACACAAACACACACACACAGACACAAACACACATACACACACACAAACACACACACACACACACACACGCACACACACACACACACACACACACAAACACACACACACACTCACACACAAACACACACACACACACACACACACACACACACACACACACACACACACACACACACACACACACACACACACACACACACACACACACACACACACCAGACAAGTGATGCAACTGGTTAGAAAACTCTCCACAGTACATCTGTAGAAACTTGGGAGTGTTTTTGGTGGCATACCAAATCTCCTCAATCTCCCCCACCCGCCCCAAGAACATTACTAACATTTTGCGACTTTTTCTCACCCGAAACCTGCGGATCATGGACACAATAATTGATGTTATGATTTCATTTCAAATTTATTGAATTTATAAGTCCATTTTGCTATCTTCAAGACCATTCCTGTCCCATCTGATCTGGTGTGACAACCGAAATGACATCATGTCAAAAAATAATTGGAGGATGCAGATCTGAGTCAGTGAAGCCAAATCCAAAGACTCTTATCTCAATATACAACCAGCTCTGGATCTGTCTGAGATGGATATTCTAAGGCCTTCCTCCCAGAGTGAGCAATTTCAAGATCCCGGGTGTCCAGATCTCTGAGGATCTAACCTGGTCCCAACATATAGAAAGCAAGACCATAAGACGTAGTAGCAGAATTAGGCCATTCAGCCCATCAAGTCTGCTCCACCATTCCGTCATGGTTGATCCTGTATTCCACTCAACCCCGTACACCTGCTTTCTTGCCATATGCTTTGATGACCTGACCAATCAGGAAACGATCAACTTCCGCTTTAAATATTTGCTCAGACTTGGCCTCCACCGCAGTCTGTGGCAGAGCATTCCACAGCAGCGATATTTCATTCGGAGCTGGAAGAGATTTGGTTTGTCGCCTAAAGCACTGGAAAACGTCTACAGGTGTACCATGGAGAACATTCTGACAGGCTCCATCGCTGTCTGGTATGGGGGGGTGGTAGGTGGTGATGGTACTGCACAGGACCGAAAGAAGCTACAGAAAGTTATAGAATTTGTCAGCTTTGTCTTGGGTACCAGCATCCATATTATCCAAGACATCTTCAAGGAACGGTGTCTCAGAAATGCGGCGTCCACTATTAAGGACCTCCATCATCCTCTCCTCATTGTTGCTTTTAGGAAGGAGGTACAGAAGCCTGAAGGCACACACTCAGCAAATCAGGAATATTTAATCAGGTTGAATACTTAAGGGGAAACTGAGGGGGAACTTCTTCACTGAGAGGACAGGGTGATTGTGGAATGAGCTGCCAGAGGAAGAGGAATCCTGCACAAAGACTTGGAATGTGGGAGGAAATCAGAGTACCTGGAGGAAACCCCAGCAGTCATGGGGAGAAAGTACTAACTGCTTGAGGCAGCTCAAGAAAGCTCTGGCCAATGCTCTCCACCACCACGGACTCAAGGGCAATTAGAGACGGGTAATTAAATGCCACTTCACCCCTTGATTGAATTATAAAAAGCACAAGATATTCTACAGATACTTGAAATCCCAGCAACACACACAAAATATTGGAAGAACTCAGCAGGTCAGGCAGCATCTATGGAAATGAATGAACAGTCGACGTTTCAGGCTGAGGGATCAATAACCACAAGTTATTCACATGGGAACAGCCAAGACTTCAGGAATCAAAGTGAGGGCTGAACTGAAGGGAAGGTTGTGCATCTCTGAAGGGCTGTGGGTGGCAGGAATCGAGCCCCGATCAGTGATCGTGGGAAGTTTCGTAGGAAAGGGGACAGAACCAGGGATTTCCCTCCTTTGCCAGCCTCCAGTACTCACTAAAGAATTGCAAAGTCATTGAGGAAGCTGCCAGTAATCAGCTTGGATGTGTTCCCTCTAAACTGGGCTTCCCTTCATTGTCACGTAGCGACCAGCACAGTGAAAGCCTTGTCTGTGGGCGTGGAGGAAGTGAAATGAAGATACAAATTGCTGATAGAATTCATATACACTTGTTTAGGAACCATCTGACACTGGGTGTTTACTACCATGTTTTGTAACTTCAAAACATTAAACTAATTCGAAGGAAGACACTGGAGTCCAAAATACGGTCTAACTTTGAGTTTACTTTAAGCGAGGAGCGCACATATGACGTGGTAGCGTGATGACGCATGCAATTCACGTATTTTTACATATAACCCATAATTAATTATTGAAACAAAGAATGCTTAATTAACTAACATATATATACAAGATTACTCAAACATTACTTAAATATTCTCTGACGGTGGTGTCTGAAAAGAGGATGCTGTCCAAGTTGCATGCCATCTTGGACAATGTCTCCCATCCACTACATAATGTACTGGTTGGGCACAGGAGTACATTCAGCCAGAGACTCATTCCTCCGAGATGTAGCACAGAGCGTCATAGGAAGTCATTCCTGCCTGTTGCCATCAAACTTTACAACTCCTCCCTTGGAGGGTCAGACACCCTGAGCCAATAGGCTGGTCCTGGACTTATTTCATAATTTACTGGCATAATTTACATATTACTATTTAACTATTTATGGTTCTATTACTATTTATTATTTATGGTGCAACTGTAACGAAACCCAATTTCCCCCAGGATCAATAAAGTATGACTATGACTAAATATTAAATGCACAACATTTACCGAGACTTAATTAAATTTAGAACTTAATTACTAGGACAGCAACAATATACTGAAAAATCTCTGCTTGCAGTGAAATGAGTTGGCCAAGGAACTTGGCCTGACCTTTGAAAAAAGTGGTCATGATCACAGTTGCCCTGATGAAAAGTCTCAGCCTGAGTAGTTTATTCCACTCCGTAGATGCTGCCTGATCTGCCGAGTTCCTCCATCATTTTGTGTGTTTTGCTATGATTTCCAGCATCTGCAGAATCTCTTGTGTTTGTATTATTGATCATATTTACCCTTGTCAATCAATTTTGGGGAATGGGGGTGTAAATTATTAAAACTGTGACTAATAGTGTTACAGTGAAGGTAAGCAAGGACTCTGTGACTTTGTGAAAAAATTCGGTTTTAGGAAGTGCAAAATGAGCAGGGAACCGGCAGAGAAAAATTAAAATCTTCGTCATTATTGTGTGCCCTGGGTGATCATGGTCTTTCACCGTGGTTGTTCTTGGCAAATTTGTCAACAGAAGTGGTTTTGCCATCGCCTTCTTCTGGGCAGTGTCTTTACAAGATGGGTGACCCCAGCCATTATCAATACTCTTCAGGGATTGTCTGCCTGGAGTTAGTGGTCGCATAACCAGGACTTGCGACATGCACCAGCTGCTCACATGACCATCCACCACCTGCTCCCATGGCGCCACGTGACCCTGATCGGGGGGCTAAGCAGGTGCTACACCTTGCCCAAGGGTGACCTGCAGGCCAGCGGAGGGAAGGAGCACCTTACCCCTCCGCTGGTGGAGACGTACCTGCGCCCCGCCACCCTAGAGTAAAATATGTAACACGTGGGAACATTTCAATGACGGGGCAAGTGAAGTTATCCTCTTTGGTTCAAGAGCCTGATGGTTGAAGGGTAATAACTGTTCTTGAACCTGGTGGTGTGAGTCCTAAGGCTTTTGTACCTTCTTCCCAATGGCAGCAGCGAGAAGAGAGCATATCTGGGTGGTGGGGGTCCCTGATGATGGATGCTACTTTCCTGCGGCAAAGCTCCAACTAGGTGTGCTCAACGGCGTGGAGGGTTTTACCTGAGACGGACTGGGACGTGTCCACTGCTTTTTGTAGGATTTTCCATTTAAGGGCGTTGGCATTTCCATACCAGGCTGTGATGCAGCTGTCAATATGTTCTCCACCGCACATCTATAGAAATTTGTCAAAGTTTTAGATGTCATGCAGAATCTTTGCAAACTCCTGGGGAAGTAGACACACTGGCATGTTTTCTTCATAATTGCACTTACGTGCTGGGCCCAGGACAGGTCCTTTGAAGTGATAACACTGAGGAATTTAAAGCTGCTGACCCTCTCCACCTCTGATCCTCTGATGAGTTCTGGCTCATGGTCCTCTGGTGTCCTCCTCCTGAGGTCAATAATCAGCTCCTTGGTCTTGCTGACATTGAGTGAGAGGTTGTTGCTGTGGCACCACTCGCCCAGATTTTCAGTCACCCTCCTATATATACTGATTCATCACCATCTTTGATTTGGCCAATAACAGTGGTGTTGTCAGCAAACTTGAATATGGCATTAGCCGCACAGTCATAAGTGTAAAGCGAGTGCCTGTTCCAGACAGTTGAACCAGCATTCAACTAGGAGGGTTAATGGCGCCTAACAGCGACTCCTTTGTTTGCATCTTCGGAGCAGCTCTATTTCCATCTTTGATATCTCTATTTTTCCCTTTCAGGGTTCTTTTGAAGACCCTGACTTGGAGTTACACGCTGACTACGGTTCTTTCTGGGAATGGGACCCGCTCTCGGAGTTTCACAACTGGCCATTGTTCGGCACGCCAAGGGCTCGGCCTAAGAGCATCGCTCGCCTTCAGAGGACCAAGTTTTCATGGCTCTGGAGACCAGGGGATTGGAAGTCGGTGTCCGAGCAGAAGACCAGTGTGTCGTGGGAGATGGAGGATCTAAGGCCATGTGCCCAGAGACCTGAGATCTTTGGGCACAGAGCTCAGAAAAAGTGACACAATGGACTTTTAACATCATAATCCAACAAATTGTTATGTCTCTCCTCTCTCTGTGAAACGGAGACGCCTCTTTCTCCCTTATTAGGGAGAGAGAGAGCCTGTGTTATGTTGAATGCCGGATGAAAAATGTAGTCTTTGGGGTACTGCAAGTCTGTGTCTTTGCTGTTGTCTTGCTCATGCGTGGGTGCTCGGTGGTGGGTGCCAATGCTTTTTTTGCCTGTGGGAGGATTGTCGCTTGCTGCTGCTTATGCGTGGGAGGGAGGGGACTTTGGGGTTCTAACATTTAACTGTCATTCATTCTTTGGGGCACTCCTCTGTTTTTGTGGATGGTTGCGAAGGAAAAGCATTTCAGGATGTATATTGTATACATTTCTCTGACATTAAATGTACCTTTGATACCTTTGAACTACCTCTCCCGCATTGCCCTTGAGAAGGTGGTGGTGGGGGTGAACATTAGGCCTTGCGTCAAGAAGGCAACATCCATCACGAAAGGTCCCCGCTGTCCGGGCAACGCTATCTTCTCGCTGTTACCATCAGGCAGGAAGTACAGAAGCTTGATGTCCCACACCACCAGGTTCAAGAACAGCTATTTATTTTCCTTCAACCATTCCGTCCTTCAACCAACCAGCACAATCGGATGCAATGTAGCACCACTTTGATCACTCTGCATTAAAACGGCCATTTTTGCCTATTTGCGTTCTTTCTTGTAAAATTGCGTTTATGCTTATGTTTTCCTTGTGAATGCTGCTTATATGATGTCATGTGCCTCCAACTGCTGTAAGCAGTCTTTCACAGCACCTGTGCATACGTATGACAACAAACTTGACTTTGACTTTTGACTATGTTGAATCTCTTGAGCTGTGGTATAACCACATTACTGTTAGGGAGAGAGTTCCTGGATTTTGATGCAGCAATAATGAAGATATAAAATATGAAAAATTTCTGTGTCACTTGGAGGGCAACTTCCAGGTAGTGTTCCCATATTTTCACTCTCTTGGGTGGCGGGGTGGAGATATATCTCCCCAAAGCAAAGTGTAAGGCTCTCCTTCCCTCTGCTAGCCTGCAGGTCTCCCTTGTGCAAGGTGTAGCACCTACTTAGCCCCCCCGATCAAGGTCAGGTGAAGCCATGGGAGCAGGTGGTGGATGGTCGTATGAGCAGCTGGTGCACATCACAAGTCCTGGTGATGCGACCACTGACGCCAGGCAGACAATCTCTGAAGAGTATTGATAATGGCTGGGGTCACCAGTCTTGTAAAGACACTGCCCAGAAGAAGGCAGTGGCAAACCATTTCTGTAGAAAAATTTGCCAATTTGTCAGAGACCATGATTGCCCATGTCATACAACACATAATGATGATGAAACTATGTTACTAAGCTCTCTATCTCCTTCCTATTCTCTGACTCATTGTTATTTGAGATACGGACCGCTAGGGTGGGGTACAAACTTGTAAATAAAGTTAGACCTTAAGAACATGAGTGTACAATATGGGGAGTAGAGTGGAGGGCTTGAGGGCTCAACTTTGTGAAGTACCTGCTATTCACCCAGGCAATTGGAAAGTATTCCATCAGACATAAGACTTGTAAATGATGGGAAGACTTTGTGGAGTTCAGAGATGAGTTACTTGCCATGGGACTCCTTGCTTCCAGTCTGCTCTTGAGGTCATGTAGTGTAGTTCGTTCAGTTTCTGGTCAATGGTAAAATCTGGGATATTGATATTGGGGGATTCGGTGACGGTAACTTATAATTACTGTAAGCACTAGAACGTCTGTAGACGCTGGAGGTCCACACAAAATGCTGGAGGAACTCAGCAGGTCAGGCAGCATCTATGGAAATGAATAAACAGGCAATGTTTTGGGCCGAGACCCTTCTTCAGGCTGGAAAGGAAGAGGAAAGATGCCAGAATAAACATAGAAACATAGAAACATAGAAAATAGGTGCAGGAGTAGGCCATTCAGCCCTTCGAGCCTGCACCGCCATTTATTATGATCATGGCTGATCATCCAACTCAGAACCCAGCCTTCCCTCCATACCCCCTGACCCCTGTAGCCACAAGGGCCATATCTAACTTCCTTTTAAACATAGCTAATGAACTTGCCTCAACAGTTTGCTGTGGCAGAGAATTCCACAGATTCACCACTCTCTGTGTGAAGAAGTTTTTCCTAATCTCGGTCCTAAAAGGCTTCCCCTCTATCCTCAAACTGTGACCCCTCGTTCTGGACCTCCCCAACATCGGGAACAATCTTCCCGCATCTAGCCTGTCCAATCCCTTTAGGATCTTATACGTTTCAATCAGATCCCCCCTCAATCTTCTAAATTCCAACGAGTACAAGCCCAGTTCATCCAGTCTTTCTTCATATGTAAGACCTGCCATCCCAGGAATCAATCTGGTGAACCTTCTTTGTACTCCCTCTATGGCAAAGATGTCTTTCCTCAGATTAGGGGACCAAAACTGCACACAATACTCCAGGTGTGGTCTCACCAAGGCCTTGTACAACTGCAGTAGTACCTCCCTGCTCCTGTACTCGAATCCTCTCGCTATAAATGCCAGCATACCGTTCGCCTTTTTCACCGCCTGCTGTACCTGCATGCCCACTTTCAATGACTGGTGTATAATGACACCCAGGTCTCGTTGCACCTCCCCTTTTCCTAATCAGCCACCATTCAGATAATAATCTGTTTTCCTATTTTTGCCACCAAAGTGGATAACTTCACATTTATCCACATTAAATTGCATCTGCCATGAGTTTGCCCACTCACCCAACCTATCCAAGTCACCCTGCATCCTCTTAGCATCCTCCTCACTGCTAACACTGCCACCCAGCTTCGTGTCATCCGCAAACTTGGAGATGCTGCATTTAATTCCCTCATCCAAGTCATTAATATATATTGTAAACAACTGGGGTCCCAGCACTGAGCCTTGCGGTACCCCACTAGTCACCGCCTGCCATTCTGAAAAGGTCCCGTTTATTCCCACTCTTTGCTTCCTGTCTGCTAACCAATTCTCCACCCACACCAATACCTTACCCCCAATACCGTGTGCTTTAAGTTTCCACACTAATCTCCTGTGTGGGACCTTGTCAAAAGCCTTTTGAAAATCCAAATATACCACATCCACTGGTTCTCCCCTATCCACTCTACTAGTTACATCCTCAAAAAATTCTATGAGATTCGTCAGACATGATTTTCCTTTCACAAATCCATGCTGACTTTGTCCGATCATTTCACCGCTTTCCAAATGTGCTGTTATCACATCCTTGATAACTGACTCCAGCAGTTTCCCCACCACCGACGTTAGGCTAACCGGCCTATAATTCCCCGGTTTCTCTCTCCCTCCTTTTTTAAAAAGTGGGGTTACATTAGCCACCCTCCAATCCTCAGGAACTAGTCCAGAATCTAACGAGTTTTGAAAAATTATCACTAATGCATCCACTATTTCTTGGGCTACTTCCTTAAGCACTCTGGGATGCAGACCATCTGGCCCAGAGGTGGTAAAGAGGTGGGAAAGAGGCAGTAGAGTATCTAGAATGTGATAGGTGAAGCCAGGTGGGTGAGAAAGGTCAAGGGCTGGAGAGGAAGGAATCTGATAGGAGAGGAGAGTGAGCCACAGGAGCAAGGGAAGGAGGAGGGGACCCAGGATGAGGTGATAGGCAGGTGAGAAGAGGTAAGAGGCCTGATTGGGAAATAGAAGAAGTGGGGACAGGGAGGGAAGTTTTTCACTGGAAGGAGAAATCAATATTCATGCCATCAAGTTGGAGGCTACCCAGACAGAATATAAGGTGTTGCTCCTCCACCCTGAGGGTGGCCTCACCTTGGCTCAAGAGGAGGCCGTGGACCAACACATCGGAATGGGAATGGGAATTAAAATGCTTGGACAACGGAAGTTTCACTGTAGGCAGCTGGAGGAAGCGCCTGTAATCTACATTACGAAAGGGAGTTAACTTGCAGGTAGAGTCGGTGGTGAGGAAGGCAAATGCAAAGCTAGCATTCATTTCAAAAGGTCTAGAATACAAGAGTGGGGATGTGGTACTGAGGCTTTATAAGGCACTGGTGAAGCCTCGCCTTGCTTATTGTGAAGTTTTGCACTCCTTATCTAAGAAAAGAAGTGCTGGCGTTGGAGAGTGTTCAGAGGAACTTCACAAGGACGATTCCAGGAATGAAAGGGTTGTCATACCAGGAACATTTGATAGCTCTGGGTCTATACTTGCTGGAATTTAGAAGGATGAGGTGAGATCTCACTAAAACATTTTGAATGGTGAAAGACCTAGACAGAGTAGACATGGAAAGGAAGTTGCCCATGGTGAGGGAGTCTAGGACAAGAGGGTACAGCCTCAGGCTAGAGGGGCATCCATTTAAAACAGAGCTGCAAAGAAAGTCCTTTAGCCAGGGGATGGTGAATTTGTGGAATTTATTAGCACAGGCAGCTGTGGAGGTCAGGTCATTGGGTGTATTTAAGGCAGATCTTGATAGGTTCTTGATTGGACATGGCATCAAAGGTTACGGGGAGAAGGCTGGGGAGTGGGGCTGAGGAAGGGAATAAAGGATCAGCCATGATTGAATGGTGGAGTGGACTCGATGGGCCAAATGGCCTAATTCTGTTCCTATGTCTTACGCTGTTAAGAAGAAGACTTCATTCTCAATAGTAAATCAAAATAGCAGAAATTGAAGGAAAAACTCAGCAGGTCACACAGCATCAGTGGAAAGAGAAATGGTTAATATTTACAGTCATGTTCCTGGACTTGAAATATTAACTACTTGTCTTGCCACAGATGCTGCCTGACATGCTGGGTTTTCCTCCAGCATGTTCTGATTTTGTTTCAGCTTCCCATCATCTGCAGATGTTTTTGGTTTTCCATTCACTCCCCATGACACTCATTTCCTATTTGTAACAGGTGTGTCATATGTAACATTGGTCTGTGGACAATATTCACTTCTTTAAGGACCATTTCATGTGATAAATGCGGACTGGTATTGCAATGGCATCTTGTGACAAAGTTTTCACAGGAAGCTGGTTAGGTGGAGAGCAACTGCAAGGAAGCAGGCGGAATCCACGATGTGGCGGTTACTTTAAAACAACAGAAAACTGCCTAGAGTACTCGACACTGTACAACATACTTCCAAATAATGAATTTCCAATCCGATCCTTTATTAGGAAACCAGCAAAGATGAACAATCTTGTAATGATAAAAAACTAACAAAACTAAATTAGCGATATAATGGTCTAACAGTGATGTTAGCGAAACTAAGTGGTATAATAGTGTAATTAGTGGTCAAGAAGCCTAAGTAAATGAAGTTAGTGAAATAACGAAGTTAGCGATTTTAAGTGGTCTAATATCATTCTAATTAGCATATTTAAAAGGTCTACGGAATAATATCATTCCCCGTGGTTCACTGGCTAGCACCCAACTAACCCCAAGTGTGAATATGTAGCTATGATGGTGAATATCGGTAGCTCGGGTTCAGGTGTTTGATGTTGCAGTGTTTGCCGAGCTTAGCAATTAGCTGGCAGGTGTTTCATCGCCCATTGAGGTGACATCCTCAGTGCATAGTTGTTGGTGTTTCTCTCTGGGAGTGCTCACGCTTATATAGGCCCCCTGTTCGCTTGCCTCAGCCCTGATTGGCTACCCCTTCAGTTGACCTTTGGATTCTATTGGCTCCCGTTTCCTTGGCTCTTAGGAGTTCGTAGATGGCGCCTATTTCAATATGTTTGTTTACGGAGTTATCAGAAGAGAACCGTGCTTCTAAAAATTCTCATCCCTGCTTCGTGTTGCCCTGCCCCAGAAACTCCATGGTGTCCAGTCTTTAACTGTGGTGTCCTTCTCAGTCTTCATGTACTGAGATCAGCAACAGTGGATCATGTTTCCGTACCTATCAAAACATATCAAAATAACGTATCATATCATCTACGAATCCCTAAGGGTGCGTTAAAAGCATGAGGTGAAACAGAGCGGGGAGGGGCTTTGGAAGTGGTTCTGTCCCCACTACCCTGCAGGCAATGGGTTCAAGGTCAGAAAGGTTTGACTGTTTCTCTCATTCAGGGATGAGGAGGAATTTCTGTAACAGAGAGTGCTGAATCTGTAGAATTTGTTGCTGCAGGCAGCTGTGGGGGCCAGGTCATTGCAAGGCAGAAGTTGATATATTCTTGATTAGTCAGGGCACAAAGGGAGGAGGCAGGAGATTGGGGCTGAGAGGGACACGGATCAACCATGATGAAATGGCGGAGCAGACTCAATGGGCCAAATGGCCTAATTCTGCTCCTATATCTTTTGCTGAAAACTTTTTAAGTCTGCAAACCCCCAGTCTCGATAAACAGACCGTTTCTCCCACCGAAACTCGTCATGATCTTGCCTACTTCTGTCTGATTTCCTCTCAGCCTGTGCCACCCGAGTCCAGGCAGAAGTCCACCATCCCTGGTGCTGCTCTAGTAAATCAAATGGTGTAACCGATATGCAGTTCTAATATGCCTGACTCGCCAGAAAGAAGTACTGCGAGACCCTTCATTATTATTTCAGTAGGTATCCTTATCTTCTTCTGCTGCGGTTACGTGACAAGAATTGAATTCTAAAGTACTACTTTGATGTGCCTGGCTTTCCAGCTGAGTGATTGGTGTTATTTAAAGCTGCAACACCCCGTAAATGGAACCACGATACCTTTTCATGACGTACATATGAGATAAGGGAGCCAATCTTGGTACAACTGATAGGTCCTTCACGTCAGCGTCACTTATGAAGATACTCGAAGACAGCAGGGTTTCAACAAAGTATGTTTGGGTGGGGAACCATCATGGAACTAGCTGAAGGTTTGACTGCAGAAGACAACCCTTATCTGTAGTCTGATATTAGTTAGGGAGTTAATAAGATCATGTGATCATAAAACGTACAAACAGGAGTACGCCATTCAGCTCCTCAAAGTGATCCAACTTTCAAGTCCCTTTTCAGCCATTTCTCCATGGCCCTCCATTCCCTTACTGAATAGATAAGTAAATTGGCCTTAAATATATCTGAGGATTCTGCCCCACAGTTATCTGAGGCAAGGAGATGCGTGGACTCACATCTCTCAGGGAGAAGAAATTCTTGCTCATCTCGCCATTAAATGGGCAGCTCCTTATTCTCAGACTGTTCCCTTTGGTACTGACTTCATCTGCCCACCAGCCTTCACCTCTCCTGGGTCCACCAATCACCTATTTGCCCTGGCTAACAATGACCTCACTGAACTTCCTCTCTCTCTTTCTCTCTCTCTCTCTCTCTCTCTCTCTCTCTTCCTCTCTCTCTCTCTCTTCCTCTTTCTCGCTCTCTCTCTCTCTCAAACACATCCTCGCTATCTCTCCCCCCCCCCATATATATATGTGGGCATGTGGCCAAGTGGTTAAGGCATTGGACTAGCGACCTGAAGGTTGTGAGTTCGAGCCCCAGCCGAGGGAACATGTTGTGTCCTTGAGCAAGGCACTTAATCACACATTGCTCTGTGACGACACTGGTGCCAAGCTGTATGGGTCCTAATGCCCTTCCCTTGGACAACATCGGTGTCGTGGAGAGGGGAGACTTGCAGCATGGGCAACTGCTGGTCTTCCATATAACCTTACTCAGGCCTACGCCCTGGAGAGTGAAGCCTTTCCAGGTGCAGATCCATGGTCTCGCAAGACTAGCAGATGCCAAAATATATATATATATCACTCTTTCTTTATCTCTCTCACACCCTCTCTTCCTCTCTCTCCCCCCTCTGTCTATCTATCACTATCTCTATCTCTCAGAATCACCGGTGGTCTTATTTTTAAGCCAGTAAATGACCTGACTGGTATACGATCACCGAGGAGTTTGCATTTACAAATAGCGCTGTCTTGGAGAGTGTGAATGTGAATGGGTGCCAATATGATGAGCAAAAGCACAGGCTGGAGGCTAGCCATGTCAAATCAGAAACTTCACGTGAGCATACAAATTAGGATCAGGAACTGGCCACTTGGTAGCTCAAGCTTGACCCACCACTTAATAAGGTTGTGACTGATCTGGTGATAACGTCAACTCCATAACCCTGTTTGCACACGGTAATGTTTCACAACTTGCTTATCAACTATCTGTCTACCTTTACTTTTAAAATATTCAAAGACTTTTTCCACTGACCTTCTTCCACTTACACATTTATCATCCTTCCTCAGATAGGGAGACCAACACTCTAAACTAATATGTTTTCATCTTTATCCTTTTCGGGTATAACTGAAGCGCAACCTCTCCAGCTTTGTATTCCTGCATGGGAGCCTTTTGCGGATCATGAACGGGATCACTCAGAAACATCTGCATCTGAGATAATATTTTTGCATTCAATGTACGTGAGACCAAAGAACTTGATTGTGGACTTCAGAAAGGGTAAGTTGAGGGAGCACACCAATCCTCATAGAGGGATCCGAAGTGGAGAGAGCGAACAGTTTCAAGTTCCTGCATGTCAATATATCAAAGCAGCTACAAAAAAGGCGAGGTAACAGCTATATTTCATTAGGGGTTTGAGGAGATTTTTAGTGTCACCAAAAACACTCGCAAGCATCTACAAATGTACCTTGGAGAGCATTTTAACTGGCTGCATTGCCGTCTGGTACGGGGGGGGGGGGTTGGGGACTTTGCAGCTACCACACAGGATCGAAAGAAGCTGCAGAGAGTTGTAAACTCAGTCAGCTCCATCATGGACACTAGCCTCCGTAGTATCCAGGACATCCTCAAGGAGCAATGCTTCAGGAAGGCGACGTCCATCATCAAGGACCCCCATCACCCAGATCATGCCTTGTTCTTATTGTTACCATCAGGATGGAGGTACAGGAGCCTGAAGGCACACACTCAACGATTCAGGAACAGCTTCTTCCCCCCTGCCATCAGATTTCTGAATGGACATTGAACCCATGAACGCCACCTCACTACTTTTTTATTTCTATTTTTTGCATTACTTATTTAATTTAACTATTTGTTATATAAATATACTTGCTGTAATTCACAGTTTTTTTCTCTCTATTATAATATGTTGCATTGTACTGCTGCCACAAAGTTAACAAATTTCATGACAAATGCCGGTGATATTAAACCTGATTCTGACTCTTTTACACTTTTCTGGCTGAAATAGACACTTTCACATTTTCTCACATCACACTCCACTTGCTAGATCTTTTAAAAAAAAGATTAGCTTCATTTGTCACATGGACATGAAACGTAAAGAGAAATGCATCCTTTGTGTCAGTGGCCAGCAGAGTCCGATGATGTGCTGGGGACAGCAAGCAAATGTTATGTTTTCGGCACCAACATAGCATGCTCAAAACTTATTAACCCTAATCTGTATGTCTTTGGAATATGGGAGGAAACCAGAGCACCTGGAGGAAACCAAGGCATTTATCGGGATTGCATATAAACTCCTTGCAGACACATTGGTGGAATTGAAGCTGGGTTGTTGGCAATGTAAATGTTATATATTTAATATTTCAGTAATATTTGAGTAATATTGTAAATATGTTATTTGATTAAGCATTCTTTGCTGTTTATATGATTCATTACAGGTTATATGTAAAAGCACGTGAATGGCATATGTCATTATGTCACCACATCATACGTGCGCACCTCAGTAAAAGTAAAAATGAAGTACACATGTTTGTCCCTGGGCTCCCCGTGTTTTTCTTTTGATTAGTTCTGGCGTTACATAACATTAACAGTGGTGATGAGGAAGTTCTAAAATGAACCCAAGATGACTTCCTACCTGTTGAAGCACAGATGTTCGAGTTAAAAAAAGGTGCAGCGAGACATTTGAGTTAAAAATATACACAGCACGTGATGACTTTGGAAAAGGAGAGAGGCGGTCATGTTTAAAAAAAAGTGGTAGAAAATTTAGAAATTCATGAGTTTATAATCATGGAGACCTGGGTGATAATCATCAGAACTTAACAAAAAAGAAGAAATGGCTGGCTACATTGTAAAGATAGACACTTTCAATTGTGCAAGAGATAACTGGATATAGTATACTGCGCAAATTGAGCAATATTTTGAAGCAAATGAAATAACCAATGAAAAGCGAGTACCAGTTGAAAGACATACAGTTTGTTTAGAAGATTGAATGCTCCAGCCAAACCAGCTGAAATGGGCTTTGCTGATATTGTGAACATAATGCAAGAACATTTAAAACCAAAACCATTGTAAATTACAAAACATTTTAGGTTTCATAAATGGAATCAAAAGGTAGGGGAATCCATTTCAGCATCTGTGGCTGAATTGAAGAGCATTGTCAGTTCAGAGATGGTTTTAATGATGCACTGAGATCATTTAGTTTGTGGAATCTTACATGAAATCATTCAAAATAGGCTCCTAACTGAAGCACAACTCACATTTAAAAGAGCAGTTGAAATAACCATATCAATGGAAGAGGCAGCCAGAGATGCAGCTGAGTTGCAGTCAGGAATGAAAGTGAGTGTGGACAAAATTGCAACGTCTAAGTAGAAACCTGCCCGGCCGAACAAATGGTGTTACCATTGTGGCAGGGGATCACATACACCAGATCAATGCAGATTGCAGAAAATACAACAAAGTAGGACACATACAAAGAGCATGTTTGGCAGTCAAAAATACATGGACTGCATAGTATAGAGAAAAAGATAAAAAGTTAAGTTGAAATTACAAAAAGAACATTAATCTGCATGTGGTTGATGAAGAATCTGATAATGATGAGAGTGATACAGGACTGCATAGCCTTGAGATTTACAGTGTGAAAATTTTTATGGCAGAGAAGATAACTCCTGTGGGAATGATATTTGTAACAGTGAAATATAACAACCAACAAGCTATATTGGGCTTGTACGTGTGAAAACAGAGGGCCCAGCATTGTGGGGACATGGTTGGCTGAGACATCTACAACTTGATTGGAGATCCATCCACCATTTTCATGCCACATGCCCTGCAACAGAGTCATCTGAAGGTGAACTGAGAAAGGTACTGGATGATGCCACAGCAGTGTTCAAGAATGGCATTGGAAAACTCAAGCATATCAAGGATAAAATAGTGTTTAATGAAAACGCTACATCCAAGTTTACAAAGCCCATCTGCTTCCTTATACCATCTGTGATAAAGTAGCCAGTGAACTAGATCGCATGGTGGCTGAAGGAATTCTTTCCAAGGTGGAGTGGAGCCCATTGACAACACCAGTGGTTGCAGTAGCCAAGGATGGGTCTGTCAGGATCTGGGGTGATTTTAGGGTCACCATCAACCCAATATTTAAAGTAGATTAACAACCCCTGCGCAGTATAGGCTTATTTTTGGAATAGCACCTGCACCTGCACTCTGGCAGAAAGTTATGGACCAGATGATGCAAGACTGCCCAGGCACTGCCCTGGATAATATTATTGTTACTAGTAAGGATAACAAGGAACATCTCCAAAGTCTCAAGACAGTGTTAAAAATAATTCGAAGATTATGGGCTTGGACTACGACACAACAAATATGACTTCTTTCAACCAAGCATCACTTACTGTGGTCACACCATTGACGCACAAGATTTACACAAGTGCACTGAGAGAAATCAAGCAGAATTACACACACCAGGGAGGACTTGAGTCTGGTTTGGCATGTAAAACATTTCAACCAGTACTTGCGTGGGAGAGAGTTTACCTTCATTACTGATCATTGACCTTTACTGTCTGTTTTCAATCCACAGAAGGGTGTCCCACTAACAGAAGCAGCACTAATGCAGAGATGGACTCTGTTTCTTAGAGGAAACAGTTCCAAGCAGACAAGAAGACAACCAGTCATAGAAATGCTGAGGGATTGTCCCATCTACCCTTGGAAAAGGAAGTACCTGAAAAATTGACGAAAAGGGACACTCCTCTTCACGTATTCTCCCTAATGCAAATCAAAATTCTCCCTATTACAGCTGAGATCATCCAAAGAGAAACCAGAAAAGACCCCACAGTGTCTCAGGCCTACGTGGCCACCCAAAATAGCTGGAATGTGCAACAAACATTCCAGTTCCCCCATTTTTTTTTTACCAGCACCAGGATGAATTTGCCCTTGACCGAGGTGGCCTTATCAGGGGATTGAGAGTTGTTGTACCGTCTAAGCTGAGAACTAAAGTGTTGGAGGAGATACATGCCGGTCATCTGGGCGTGGTCAAAATGAAAGCATTGGCTTGAAACTTTGGTGGCTTGGGATAGATCAGCAGATTGAGCAGTTTGCTGTGCACTGTTTGGGAGGCCAACATGTCCAGCAGAAAGGTATTCGGAGCTGTGAGAGCCACTTCCTGCAGTCCCAGAGTCAACTCCTATAAACACCTCAGAGGAGGCCCCAGAACCTGAGATTGTTTCACCGGCCGCAAGTCTCACCTGCCAAGAAGAATGTCCTCCCTGGCCAGGAAAGATGTTATCTCACAAGCGTAAGAAATCCTCCCAAGTGATTAAATTTAAAATTGTCCCATTCAGAGACTAAATCTTTAAAATTTACTGTGCCATGGAATTGTATATACAGTAGTAATTGCATTGTAAACTATACTGTGTGTCTATATATACTCAAGCCATATATATATACGACTAGATAGGGGAATACGTTACATATTTGAGCTGAAATGCATTCTATCTTTTGGAATTTATAGTTAAGCAGGGAGGAGTGTTGTATATTTAATATTTTAGTAATATTTGTGTAATATCATAAATATATTGTTTGATTAAGCATTCTTTACATAATTTATTACAGGTTATATGTAAAAGTATGTGAATGACATACGTTATTACGCCACTTGCGTCATATGCGCATTCCTCACTAAATGTTAAAACAAAGTGCACACGTTTACCCCCGGGCTCCCCGTGTTTTTCTTTCAATTAGCTTTAGAGTTATAAAACATAACCATAAAGTGTTCTGCTATCCACACGCTTTTAACTTCGGTAGGTTCAGTTCTGGTTGCCTCCTTACAAGAAGGATGTGGAATCTTCCAAAAGGGTGTAGAGGAGACCGACCAGGATGCTGCCTGGATTTGAGAGCACGTCTAATGAGGAAAGGTTGAGCAAGCCAGGGCTTTTCTCTTTGAGTGAAGCCGGATGAGAGGTGACTTAATAGAGGTGTGTAAGATGAGAAGAGGCATAGACAGAGTGTACATCCATTTTGCCGGGGCAGAAATGGCTAATATGAATGGGTATAATTTTAATGTGATTAGAGGAAATAATGGGGGGGAGGGACATCAGAGGTAGGTTTTTTGCACAGAGAGCTATAAGGACATAGAATGCAGTGTTGGGAGTAGTAGTAGAAGCAGACACATCAGGGAGATTTAGTCGACTCTTAGATAGACCATTTGACACAAGGCGGACCACATGGTTGAAAGAAAAATGGAGGCCCATGTGGGACGGAAGTGTTAGATTAATCTTGGAGCGGGTCAGATGGTTGGCACAACACCGTGGGCTGAAGGGCCTGTGCAGTACTGTTCTATGTCCTGTGTTCCATGTTCTGCATGTCCTCTTCATTACCTGGCTATCTCCAGTTTGGAATACAATGATCAAGCCTCTGGCTAAGTTTAATGAGCCCAGTTTTGAGTTCCATTTGTTCAGTTTGCTGGTGTCAGGAAATGATAGAGGCTCCACTAATGGTGCCTGGGTTCCAGGATAGGGAAGGGAAAGGCCCTACATGAGCCCTCTCCAGTGGGCACATGGCCAAGTGATTAAGGCATTGGACTAGCGACCTGAAGGTCGTGAGTTTGAGCCCCAGCCAAGGCAGCATGTGTTGTATCCTTGAGCAAGGCACTTAAGCACACACTGCTCTGAGACGACACTAGTGCCAAGCTGTATGGGTCCTAATGCCCTTCCCTTGGACAACATTGGTGTCGTGGAGAGGGGAGACTTGCAGCATGGGCAACTGTTGGTCTTCCATACAACCTTGCCCAGGCCTGCGCCCTGGAGAGTGAAGACTTTCCAGGCGCAGATCCATGGTCTCGCAAGACTAACAGATCCATGGGCCCTCTCCTGAATGTGATTCACACATCCTTTCTGAAAGGTGTCCATGGTGCTGGAACCAGTTCTGTTAACGATTCACTCTTATTTCATACCATTAACATCTTAAGAACATACCAGAGCTCTTTATAGTGTAGTCATGATGGAAAACAGCAATCTTAATGTAACCAGCAATCCCATGACCTGTAACTCATTTCTTTCACAATTGTTAATAGACCATGGTTCAAAGGTTAGTTTATTATCAAAGTATCCATCTATCTACAACTCTGAAATTCATCTTCTGCAGATAGCCACAAAGCAAAGAACATGAAAGTTGTTCGGAGAGAAACATCAAACCCACCCCACCTCGCACAAACGGAACAAGAACATCAACCCCTAAACAACCTCTACCTCGCGCAAAAAAATTACAGAGTATCAGCTCCCAAGCCCCTCCCCTCGCACAACAAAACGGAAAAAGAACAGATGATAAAAAACATAGAATAGAAGAACCATAAGTCTGAATAAGTCCACAGTCCATAAACGCAGGACCACGATACCATTCTCCGATATCACCGACATTCATCGAGAGAGAGATACCACACAAGGCAGGGGCCTACCCGCCTGCCGCAGCGATAGGCCACTCACAGACAAGGCAGGCAGTCGGCGCAGAACTCTCACTCGCCTTCCACGTTCGCTTCGATGTCTCCATCTTCCTTGATGCTTTAATTGGCGATTAATGGACGCTTTCACCGGTGAACATCAGCTCATGCCCCATCTCGAAGTTTCTTCACATCGAGGCTGTCGGAGTATGCAGTCACTTCCTGGAATCTTCTTGGAGCCAGCAAAGCGCTGCATCACTCGATCGATCTCCAAACTGTAAATCGTAGGTTCTAACAGCCCCAGAAACACATTTAAAGTGAAAAAACCAGACATAAAAGAAATAAAATACCCATTTTCTTGGGCTATGTGGAAGATGTCGACTGAGGGAGTGTTGCAGCTGGCGTCATCTTTGATGTGTTATGATCAAAACAAGAGTCAGAGGAATCCTTTACACTAGTGGATAGCAGAGTGCGGAAAGATAGTTTACGATAAAAGTCAATCTGTGTTCCGTCTCAGCACCTCCCTGGGTGGGTTGGTTCTTAATGCAAAGGACACATTTCATTGATATACATGTGATAGGTAATATCTGCATCTGAGTCTGAAAAGAAATAAAAAATGTACTGGGCACTCCCACAGGTCAGGACTTGGGTCTGCCAGTAGTCTGTGTGAACCAACAAGCAGTCCAGCTCTCGCAAAGGAGCTCAGAGGGAAGGAGGAGGGAGGCTGAATGTGGCCAGTGTTGGGTATTGACGCAGCAGAGACCAAACCCGTAGGTGAGGAACAGCCTGAGGTTTGGACGATTTAAGCGCCGGGCCAGATTGAGATGGTCAGGGTTGGAGGTTGGAGGTTTGGCTCATGTCTGAGCTGGACTGAGGCTGTGGACTTCTGGATCGGCTGCAGTGACGCCTGGCGTTGTGAGCTTTAGTTCTGAATGTTGTTTGCTTGATTTTGTTTGCATGGTTTGTGTTTTTTCTCTCTCTGCAAACTGGGTGTTGGGATGGTTTTCTTTTTGTTTTTAAATCGGTTCTATCGGGATTCTTTGCTTCACAGCTGCCAGTAAGGAGACGAATCTTAAGGCTGTATAAGGCAGCGGTCCCCAACCACCGGGCTGCAAAGCATGTGCTACCGGGCCGTGAGGAAACGATATGAGTCAGCTGCACCTTTCCTCATTCCCTGTCATGCACTGTTGAACTTGAACATAGGGTTGCCAACTGTCCCATATTTGCCGGGACATCCCGTATATTGGGCTAAATTGGTTTGTCCCGTATTTCCCCTGCTAAGGTAGAGTGTTCCAATGAAACTTTTCATGCCAAAATGGCGTAAAGCGAAGAAGCAATTACCATTAATTTATATGGGAAAAATTTGTGAGCATTCCCAGACCCAAAAAATAACCTACCAAATCATACCAAATAACACATAAAACCGAAAATAACACTAACATATAGTGAAAGCAGGAATGATATGATAAATACATAGCCTATATAAAGTAGAAATAATGTATGTACAGTATAGTCGGGAAGATGAAGGAAAAACCGATTTGTGGAAAAAAATTGGCACGTACGCACATGCGCACATCACGCACGCGCACACGGGTGCCCGCGCAAGGCTTCATGGTCATGGTAGTCTTTCCTGGGGTAAAGTGTCCCGGGATTTGACTGCTACTTTTGTCCCTTATTTGGGAGTGAGAAAGTTGGCAACCCTAACTGTAAAAGACATGTTGAGGTGAGTTTAACCCAACTTGAACACCCCCCCCCACAAGAATATTGTCAATATTAAACAGGTCCGTGGTGTAAAAAAGGTTGGGGACCCCTGGTATAAGGTATAATAATAAAATGTACTTTGAACTTTGAAAAAGGAGGGAGAGTGGGTCCAAACTGTGTCAGGAATGTGAACCCAACAGGAAAGAGGAAGAATGGGAATGAAGAATGGGAGTGAAGAAGGACATTGGTCAGGAATGTGATCCTGTTGGAAACGAGGAGGGAGAGGACAGACCCAATTAGCACTGAGATTGTGATCCCAGTCGGAAAGAGCATGGAGAATGGGTCCAACTAGTGTCAGGAGCAAGAATGCAGTTGGAGGAATAAGTGCCAAATATCCTGCAAACAGCAACGTTGGATTGCAGACTCGGGCGAGATTACAGGGGATAACAAATAACGCAAATGAAGATGTGGAATATAATCGCACAGTAGCAGAATCAAATGCTTCTGTATGGTTGACTGATATTATCTGACAGGGAGCAGGCCATTTGGTCCATCTGAATGTTACTGTGATGAAATTGTCACATGGGCTTATAAACTCGTATCTTGCACTCAGAGTCAGTAAGACCAAAGAACTGATTGTGGACTTCAGAAAAGGTAAGACGAGGAGACACACACCAGTCCTCACAGGGGGATCAGAAGTGGAAAGAGTGAGCAATGTCAAATTTCTGGGAGTCAATATCTCTGAGGATCTAACCTGGACCCAACATATCGATGCAGCTACAAAGAAGGCACGACAGTGGCTATATTTCATTAAGAGCTCGAGAAGATTTGGTGTGTCACGAAAAACATCTAAAACATTTCTACAGATGTACTGTGGAGAGCATTCTGAATGGCTGCAACACCGTCTGGTATGGGGGTGGGGGTGGGGGAGCTACTACCGCCCGGGATCGAAGTAAGCTGCAGAGAGTTGTAAACTTAGTCAGCTCCATCATGGGCACTAGCTCCTGTAGTATCCAGGACAGCTTCAAGGACTGAAGCCTCAAGAAAGCGGCATCCATCATTAAGGACCCCCAGCACCCAGGACAAACCCTCTTCTCATTGCTACCATCAGGAGGGAGGTATAGGAGCCTGAAGGCACACACTCAGTGATTCAGGAACAGCATCTTCCCCTCTGCCATCCGATTTCTGAGTGAACATCAAGCCCACGCACGCTACCTCACTGCTTTTTTTATTTTTATCTTTGCACTACTTATTTAATTTAATGATTTAATATATATGTACTTCCTGTAATTTACAGTTTTTTTCTCTCAATTATCATTGTACTGCTGCTGCAAGGACAACAATATATGCCCGCGATATTAAATCTGATTCTGATTCTTTTCAGATGATATCTAGAGAATCCGTGTCCCTATCTTATTCATGGGTGGGAGATGGTCCCCACCCTGTGTGTATAATCACTGGATCGTGGAATGGGCAAGTCTGGAAAATCCACAGCTACTCACTTCAATCTATATTTAGATTGATGCATCTGTGTCAGTCACTAACAGCCTGAGACCCCAGCTGATAAAACTCTACCAGACGAATACTTACATCTCAGAACTTCTATCATGGCCACATCCAGTTCAGAAACACGAACAAGTCTGCAGATGTTGGAAATCCAAAGCAACAACACACACAAAGTGCCGGAGGAACTCAGCAGGCCAGGGAGGATCTATGGAAAAGAGTAAACAGTCGAGGTTTCCGGCCGAGACCCTTCTTCAGGACTGAGGGGGGAGGGGGGAGGATGCAAAAATAAAAAGGTGGGGGGAGGGGAAAGAGGTTCACTCTGACCTTTCACTTCTTCTCATCTGACTATTACTTCCCCCCCCTTGACTCAGTCCTCTTTCCCTTCCTCCTATGATCCACTCTCCTCTCCTGTCAGATTCCTTCTTTTCCTCCCCCTGACCTTTTCCCACCCACCTGGCTTCACCAATCACCTTCCAGCACGCCCCTTTCCCCTGCCCCCTCCCCCCCACCCGACCACCCTTCCCTCCCAGTCCTGAAGAAACGTCTCGACCCACAACGTTGACTGTTTACTCTTTTCCACAGATGCTGCCTGACCTGCTGAGCTCCCCCAGCATTTTGTGTGTGGTGTGTTGCTTTGGATTTCCAGCCTCTGCAGATTTTCTCATGTTTATTTTTTCGTAAATATCGGCAGTTTCCTTTTCAGTATTTGCGTTAATTTTTGTAAGTTTGATCTTTGACCTACCTAACAAGTACCCTGGCACTAAAGTGCTAAGCGACTCCAGCCATTTTTTTCTTTGGTCATAACCCACATACAGTATCTTCACAGGCTTTTGTGTCTTCTGTCCTATTAGAGAGGGGTGTCAGGGAGGGATAGCACCTCTGGTGGGGGAACATGTCCCGACCTTTTCAAGGTGGTTAGTCCCCACCTGGCAGTCAGCTCTCACCTGTGGCTCCCCGTAGCTGTTTGCATGCGACAGTGGCCACACCCCAGGCAACGGCTTCGACAGGCCGGCTAAACCAGGTGAGGGTAGCCGACGGGTCTCAAACCCTCGGTGAGATAGGGAGTTGTCTATCCCAGCATGTGAAGACAGACTCCGGCGGATTGAGTGGACGAGACCAATGGAAGGTCCAATGGTCAAGAAGGCGGTCTCTGCAAGTGTCGTGGAACAAATAGAGCAGGACAAGACACAGAAGACATCCTGGTCATCCACTGCGCCTAGTCCCATCTCCAGCCGTCTCGACTCTGTCTTGCCACTGGATCCAGATGGGAATTGGGAAGAGAGAGTGAGACTGATGCTGCGCAACTCTCCCTCACTTAAGTCCAAATCACGCGCTAGTCTCGACACCATTGTCATAATTGACATTGACGATGGACGAACACAGAGAGGGGAGAAGAGAGGATGTCCAGGGTGGGTCGGGCTGGGCCTTTGATTGTGCTGGCTGTATGATTGAGGCATCAAGAAGTGCGGACAGGGTCCGTGGAGGGGAGGCTGGTTTCTGTGATGTGCTGAGCTGTGTCCACAGCACTCTGCGGTTTTTCGTGCTCGGGGCAGAGCAGTTGCTATTCCAAGCTGTGATGTATCTGGACAGGACGTTTTCTACACTGAATAAAAATTGGCAAAGGGCAGGATTAAAGCTAAGTCTCTGGTGCTGTGAGACAGCAGAGCTCAGAGCCACGTCTCTGCTCCTGTTTAGTTCACACCAGGATGTCTTCCTGCTCATCGGGACGCTGCGGAGACGAAATCAGATTCAGCACAGAGACCGAAGGTCACCGGCTGAGTTGCATTAAAAAAAACGATTTTTATTTTTCACAAACAAACAAGAGAAAATCTGCAGATGTTGGAAATCCAAGCAACGCACACAAAATGCTGGATGAACTCAGCAGGCCAGGCAGCGTCCGTGGAAAGGAGGACAGTCGGCGTTTCGGGCTGAGAGTGGAAAGCAAAAGATGAGGAGTCAGAGTAAGAAGGTGGGGGGAGGGGAGGAAGAAACGTGAGGTGAAAGGTGAAACTGGGATGGGGAGGGGTGAAGTACAGAGCTTGGAAGTTGATTGGTGAAAGAGATACAGGAATGGAGAAGAGGGAGTCTGATAGGAGAGGACAGAAGGCCATGGAAGGGGGGAGGAGCACCAGAGGGAGGTGATGGATGGGCAGGCAAGGAGATCATGTGAGAGAGGGAAATAGGAATGGGGAATGGTGAAGGAGAAGGGAAAGGGGCATTACCAGAAGTTTGAGAAATTGAGGTTCATGCTATCAGGTTGGAGGCTAGCCAGATGGCATATAAGGTGTTGCTCTTCCAATCTGAGTGTGGCCTCATTACAGCAGTAGAGGAGGCCATGGACTGACACGTTAGAATAGGAATGGGAAGTGGAAATTAAAAAAAATTTTTTTGAATTGGTCACTTCCTCATCTATAGGATTGTTCGCCGAGCCTGGAGGCTCAGTCGAAAACTTTCCATCACCAGTTGAGGTGACATCATCAGCGTGCCACTGAGCGTTGTTTCTGTTCGAGTGCTCATGTTTATGTTGGTCTGACTCGTTCTGATTGGTTCAATGTCATGCTGGCCACGAGTGCTCATGTTTATGTTGGTCTGACTCGTTCTGATTGGTTCAATGTTGCGCTGGCCATGAGCCTCCATTGGATCCTGGCCAGCCACACGGATGAGTGATCTCCTCTGGTCCACATCCCTGGTGATCGGCCGTCGTGAGCGTCGGTTCCTTCAGTGTCCGTGGCTCACCCCTCAGCTCCGATCCCGCAGATGCGCAGGTTCCTAGGTTGCGTGCAGTTCAATATGCTTATTAATAGAGTCTTCCATTGAGAACCAAGCTTCTAAGAATTCTCTTCATTTCTTGCTTTTTGCTTCTGCCAGGATGTTTGTAGTCTGATCAGTCACTTTTTTGACAGTGTGTAATTGGGAACTAAATCTAGGAGACTTGCTCTCTGTCATTTGATAACTATATAATGTTATTTGATATTTATGATTCATAATTAATGGATTCCCTAGAACTGGAAACGCTTGGGGGGAAGTTAGAATATTTTGCAATATTCTCTCACGGAGCTATGCTAAGTATGGAACTCTTAGACTTTAGATGACAGAGAAGCTTTAACAATTCAGTCCATGGCCTCCTCTACTGCCATGATGAGGCCAGTCTCATATTCTGTCTCAGACAGCATGAACATTGATTCTCTAACTTCCGTTAATTTCACCCCTTCCCTTCTCTCTTTTTCCATTCCCCATTCTGGCATCTCTCTTACCCCTTCTCTTCTCCTTGCCTGTCAGTCATCTCCCTTTGGTGCCCCTCCCCTTTCCCTTTCTCCCCCGACTAAGTCTCCTTTCCTGTCAGATTCCTTCTCCTTTTCCACCTATCGCCTGCCAGCTTCCCACTTCACCCTCCCTGCCCCACCCACCTACCTTCCCCCCGCATCCGGCTTCACCAGTCACCTGCCAGTTTGGGTTCCTTCCCTTCCCCCACCTTCTTACTCTGGGCTCTTCCCACTTTCTTTCCAGTCCTGATGAAGGGTCTTGGCCCAAAACAGTGATTGTTTATTACTTTCCACGGATCTTGCCTGACCTGCTGAGATCCTCTGGCACTTAGTGTGTCTGGATTCCCAGCTCCTCCTGGAATCTCTTGTGTTTATGAAGCTTCAGCTACTCATGTATTATTCAGGATTTATACATGGGCCACAAGGGACAAAAATCAAGGAAGAGAGTGTTGAAGGCACTCATCTCTAACGAAGCAGGTCATCCTCAATGGAGACTGATCCACACCCTTTTGGAAGTCAAAGAAATCACAGAACCAGTCCTTTCAGCCCATCTAGTCCATGCTGAGCCATTAATCCGCCCATTGACCTTCACGCACCCCTCCCATCCACCTCTTGCCCTGGCAGCTCATTCCACACTCTTACAACCCTCTGAGTGAAGGAGCTCTCCCTCATGTTCTCCTTAAACATTTCACCTTTCACCCTTAACCCATGACCTCTAGTTGTAGTCTCATCCAGCCTCAGTGGGATAAAGGCTGTTTGCATCTACCTCATCTATACCCCTCAAAATTTTGTATTCCTTTATCAAATCTCCCCTAGATCTTCTATATTCTAAGGAATAAAGCCCTAACCTATTCAACTTTTCCTTAACCTGACTAGTAATTCCACCCCTCCCCCTTCATCCCTTCCACTCTCTCACGTCTAAAACAACGGAACCCCAGAACTTTGAGCTGCCAGTCCTGCCCCTCCTGCAACCAAGTCTCACTAATGGCTACAATATCGTAATTCCATGTGTTGATCCATGCCCTAAGTGTGTCTGCCTTTCCTACGATACTCCTTCCATTGAAATATATGCAGCTTAGTACATTAGTTACACTGTGCTGAACCTTTGGATACCTGATTTTATAAGTAGGCATTACAACATCTTTCTCCACAGCCAATCTACTATCTCTTCTGGCACTCTCGTCCCGACCTTTACCCAGCCCCACATATCCAAGACTTTTCGACGTGTTTAGCTGGAAAGTTATTTTTTTCCAAAGGCAGTCATGTGCTGGTGTGCCCGGAGGACGTCCCCAAAACAGCGGTGATAACCCGGTTGGCCTTTTTGGAGTTTCTGCCCATGCTGTTTGGACTGAAAAATGCAGCACAGACTTCCCAAAGGCTGATGGACGCTGTATTAAAAGAGTTAGATTTCCTTTTTGTTTACCTGGACAACACACTTGTCACCAGTGCTCCCAAATCCGAACACGATTCTCATCTCCGCACACTTTTCGAGCGTTTAAGCCAAGACGAGTTGATTATTAACCCTGCTAAATGCCAGTTTGGGTTGTCAACCCTTGGCTTGCTCGGCCATCGCATCTCCACAGAAGGTGCAAAACCCCTCCCATCAAAAGTAGCCGCCATTATGGATTTCCCACTGCCGTGAAAAAACTACAGGAGCTTTTAGGTATGGTAAATTTCTATCACCGCCTCATTTCGCGAGCTCTGAAATGATACTCCCTCTGTATAGTGCATTTAAAGGCAATACCTCTGACCAAATGCTTGACTGGACAGCTGACGTAACCAGAGCGTTTGATGATACCATACGAGCTCTTTCTAATGTGACCCTATTGGCATACCTGTTTCCCAGCACACCCATAGCCATTACTCAGACCGTGCTGAGGGTGCTGTGTGTGAACAGCTGGTTGGAGGCATGTGGCGGCCACTCGCCTCCTTCCCCAGCCGGCAGCTCTGTCTCCCCCGAAAGGAGGTACACCATGAGCTTCTCGGTCTATATCTGGTTATCTGCCATTTTCGTTTTCTTCGAGAGGGTCGCCGTTTCACAGTGTGCGTTGACCACAAACCCCTCGTGCACATGATGGCCGAAATATCAGACCCTTGGTCAGCACAGCAGCAACGCCACCTAACCTACATATCAGACTTCACAACTGATCTACAATATCTTCTTCTTCTTCACGTGCCTTGCGCGTTACACGCTTGGGCGATCGTGGCTCTCCACATCGCATGATCCCTCGCAGCGTCAATGATATCTCACACACTTAGATCTGTTAGTTCTTTCACGGTGTCCATATATTTTCTTCTTTGCCTTCCTCTTCCGCATTTCTCAGGCGTACGGCCTTGTAATGTAAGGCATTCTATTTCTCCCTTTCTGATGACATGGCCCAGGAATTTAAGTTTCCTCTCATTTAATGTTCTCATTAAAGATCTTTTTGTATGGGCACGTTGGACTATAACACCAGAACTCCAAAGAAACTTAGAAGCAACGGAAATGTGGTTTCTTAAAAGAAAGTTGAAAATATCATATAGAGATAGAGTAACTAATGAGACAATACTCCAATGTGCCCATACAATACGATCTTTAATGATATACAATATATCAAGGGGAAAGATAATGCCATGGCTGATTGCCTCCTCATGGCCAGCCATTGAGGGGTTGACTATGCAGGCGTGGCAGCCAACCAAGCTACTGACCCAGAGGCTCAGGCGTACCAAGCGTCAGTCACAGGGCTGCGGTTGGCTGACATTAATTTCAGGGATGTTGGGGTTTCTGTCCTTTGCGACGTCTCAACCGGTCACCTTCGCCCCATCGTGCCCATAGACGTACTGTTTTTGATCTCCGTACACTTTTGCATCTGGGCCGGAAGGCCTCTCTGAAACTGGTTGCACTGAAGTTTGTTTGATACGGCCTCAGGAAGGACGTGCGTGATTGGACTGCTACCTGCATGGCGCGCCAGCGGGCAAAATTAACCGTCATGTTCGGGCGCCATTCACACCTTGTGAGGTCCCTGAGCGGTGGTCTGATCATGTCAAAGTGGACTTGGTTGGTCCTCTTCCCCCACGGTTTCACGCACCTTCTTACCACGCTGCTGGACCGTGCCAGGTGGCCAGAGGTTGTCCCTCCAGCTTCGACAACAGCCGGAGACTCATCAGCACCCGGGTTGTTGAGTTTGACACCCCACCTGATAGTTCCTCCGACCGCGGTCCCCAATTCCAATGGCCTACGCGAGCGGTTTCACTGCTCCTTAAAGGCTGCGCTGAGGACTTCCCTGGCAGATGAGCGTTGGCATGATCGTCTCCCGTGGGTCCTGCTGGGGCTCAGAACAGCTCCGAAAGAGGACCTGCTGATTTTACTTTACTTTATACTTTATACTTTATTGTCGCCAAACAATTGATACTAGAACGTACAATCATCACAGCAATATTGATTCTGTGCTTCCCGCCCCCTGGATTACAAATATTAAATATTAAAAATATTAGAAATAGTAAAAATTAGTAAATATTAAAAATTTGAATCATAAATCATAAATAGAAAATAGAAAAATGGAAAGTAAGGTAGTGCAAAAAAACCGAGAGGCAGGTCCGGATATTTGGAGGGTAGGGCCCAGATCCGGGTCAGGATCCGTTCAGCAGTCTTATCACAGTTGGAAAGAAGCTGTTCCCAAATCTGGTGAGTTTTCAAGCTCCTGAGCCTTCTCCCGGAGGGAAGAGGGACGAAAAGTGTGTTGGCTGGGTGGGTCGTGTCCTTGATTATCGTGGCAGCACTGCTCTGACAGCGTGCGGTGTAAAGTGAGTCCACAGACGGAAGACTGGTTTGAGTGATGTGCTGCGCTGTGTTCACGATCCTCTGCAGCTTCTTTCGGTCTTGGACAGGACAACTTCCGTACCAGGTTGTGATGCACCCTAGAAGAATGCTTTCTACGGTGCATCTATAAATATTAGTGAGGGTTTTAGGGGACAGGCCAAATTTATTTAGTTTTCTCAGGAAGTAAAGGCGCTGGTGGGCCTTCTTGGCAGTGAACTCTGCTTGGTTGGACCAAGTCAGGTCATTTGTGATATTGACCCTAGGGAACTTAAAGCTTTTGACCTGTTCCACTTGCGCACCACCGATGTAAATTGGACCATCCTTCTGAAGTCAACAACTAATTCCTTCATCTTGCTGACGTTGAGGGATAGGTTATTGTCTTCGCACCATGCCACCAGGTTCTTAATTTCCTCTCTGTACTCAAACTCATCATTACCTGAGATACAGCCTACAATTGTTGTTGGTATATGGACAGCGTTACAGGTGTCAGGTGATTTCATTCCTGATGCCTCTCAACAGCGTTCCACCCTCCTCCTCAGTAAATTCAATTCCTTCTCACCTCTTCCTACCTCCTATCATGGCGTACAGCACCCTCGGGTTCTTGTTGACCTACCTTCCGCCTCGTCTGTTTTTGTCCGCCATGGTGCACAGCAACATCCCCCGTATGATGGCCCACTCCACGTCTTGGAACGGGGATAAAAGAGGGGTAAACCTTGAATGCGTTTCGGTGGATCGCCTTAAACCGGCCCACCGCGATTCGGAGGATCCCGCTGCCGTGCCCCTGGTGTCACATGACCATGAGAGTGTCAACACACCTCGGGGTGAGCCAAAGGCACCTGCTGTCCCTCCACCCATGGGACCAAGGACCCAAGTCAGGAGGCTCGTCTGAACTCTGGACAGGCTCACAGTGCTTGTTTTTGTGAATTCTTTGGCGGGGGACCATGTAGGGTAATGAAATTGGTGGGAACATGCATCAACATGGAGTTGGAGTTTCACTTGAAGGACTGGTCTGACATGATGACAAAGGGATTTTAGCACACTTTGAGTTCAGTTTTTTAATGTTCAATAACCGAGATGCTACAGCTTTTCTGAAGCATGAAACACCTCCTCTGGTTTATCCGTGAAAATCTACAATAGCTCATCAAATCCTGAATGTTAACTCTGTTTCTCTGTTTGCAGAGACTTCCTGACCAGGTGTTATTTTCTATATTTTATTTAAGTAAGTGAATCATTCACTGACGTTTTTGCCAGGTTCTGAATTGGGCCCAAACAGATTTCACTTAGTGGAAAAAAAATTGCTTTAACACTCTTTGTTCATTTAACCTGTTTATCTTTGCTGCTGTTGACGTGCTCTCGGAAAAGTGTGCCGGTTGGGATTTGCTCGTGCTGCTAACACTGGAAGTGTTAAGAGATTTGCTTTTTTAAAATTTCAATTAGCCTGCTATCTTTTGTGTCAGACATAAAGCCATTTGTGACACATATTTTCCCTTCAGCTCTGCTCTCATCTGCTGCGGGACTCTCATTTTCAAATCCCACCCTGGTCCTACCCCCACCCCCCTCCCATTTACACACACCCCCCTTGTCCAACAACTCTCCCCACCACCCCACCCCACCCCATCTCACACGTTATTGTCAAAGAGAGACACAGCACAGAACCAGTCCTGACCCATTTATACTAAGTTATTCTTTCTATATTCTCCTTTTTTTTGGCATGTGCGTCCGTGCGTGCATGCGTGTGCGACGTTGGTGGGACGATGTCTTTTTCATGCCTTTACAAGGCACGGAGCGAGAGAGAGAGAGACTGTGTGGTGCACCACTCCTCACACAGACATTTCACAGTATTTTTCCCTTTATTTTACAAGGTCGAGTTGCGATCTCGACACTCAACCCGGCACGGATGGAAAGTGTACTCGGGAGTGGACCCGGCTGGGTTTGAACCCGGGAATCTCCGCTCCAGAGTCGAGCGCTGATTTCGTTGTGCCACCTGCCGGCCCTGATTCTTCCCACCTTCTCATTTTCAGAGAGCCACAGGGTACTACAGTACCGAAACAGGTCATTCAGCCCATCTAGTCCATGCCGACCTGATCCCATTGATCCAAACCCAGATAAAACTCTGTAACTTCCCTTTGGACTTGGAACCAATTGGATGTAGCAGAACTGAGGCGAGGTAGTGGGCCCATCGCCGAGAGTGAGGAAGGCCCGAGGTCCGATCGTTTAAGCTCCAGGCCTAATCAGAAAGGTCAGGTACAGGCCGAGTCGAGGCGGCCGGGTCCAGGCACCAGAGCACATTGAGGTGACTGAACCTGATGTTAGGACAATGATTTAGGCACTGGGCCAGATTGAAAAGGTCAGGGTGTTGGGGCCCAAGGCGAGAGATGGACCAGTTCAGCTCGCTGCTCGCTGCAATGAACTATGGGACTGTCTTTGTGGACAATATTGTTTGCATGATTTGTTTTTTTTTCCCTTGTACCTCTTTTTTTATGGGTTCATTTGGGGTTCTCTGTTTCATGGCTGTTAGGAGGCGAATCTCAAGGTTATATAATGTATACTTACTGTACTTTGATAATAAATGTCCTTTGAACTTTGAACTTTGAGCGTAGCCCTCCATGCATCTCTCATCCACGTACCTATCCACGCGTCTCTTCAGTGTTACACTTGAACCTGCATTCACCACTTCCACTGTCAGCTCGTTCCGCCCTTGCATCTCCCCCTGAGTAAGGAGGATTCACCCCTCCCCCCCGCCCCCAGCTTCTACCACTCACTACCCAGGAGGGGAAATTACAGTGGCCAAAGAAAGGCCAACTCCATCATCAGGACGGGATCTTGTTGGACCTCTGAAGGGTGGGGGAAGCGCGCAATGCCAAGGGCAACTTGGGACCATACCGTAGAGGCAGAGATAAGGACCCTGAACCACACCTGGGGCTCAATTGAAAAGACTGCTAAGCACAGACTGGTGGAGCCCTAAAGACCAGCAGGGTTATGGACAGTAAATAAGTAATTCAAAATTCAATGTTCAAAGGAAATGCTATCAGAGTACAAATATGTCACCACCTACAACCCTGAGATTCATTTTCTTGTGGGCATACTCAGTAAATCTATAGAATAGTAACTGTAACAGGATCAATGAAAGATCAACCAGAGTGCAGAAGACAACAAACTGTGCAAATGCAAATATAAATAAATTGCAATAAATAATGAGAACATGAGATAAAGAGTCTTTAAAGTGAGGTCATTGGTTGTGGGAACATTTCAATGATGGGACAAGTGAGTGCAGTTATCTTCTTTTATTCAAGAGCCTGATGGTTGAGGGGGGTTAACTCTTCTTGAACCTGGTGGTGCGAGTCCTGAGGCTCCTGTACCTTCTACCTGATGGCAGCAGCGAGAAGAGAGCACGGATCTGTGATGATGGACGCTGCTTTCCTGCGGCAGCGTTTCTTGTAGATGTGCTTAATGGCTGGGAGGACTTTGCTTGTGGTGGACTGGGCTGAACCCACTGGCCCGAAACCCACCAACCCAAACACCTAGAGCAGGGGTTCCCAACCTGGGGCCCACAGAGCCCGTGCTTCATGGTGTTGGTCTACGGCATCAAAAAATGTTGGGAACCCCTGCTCTGGAGGTATTCTATGCGGTCACAGGTAGAACAGATGAACTCCACATAGACAGCACCCAAGGCGTGGACTGAACCTGGGTCTCTGGCGCTATGAGGCTGCGGTTCTACTAACTGTGCCACCTTGTTGCCCTGTGCACTGAGAACGGGGTGGCACGTACGCCCTTTTCAGAGGCTGTGGTCTACAAATTGCCTTGAACGCCACAGTAACGCAGCGGTTCACACGACGCTATTACAGTTTGGGGGCGTCGGAGTTCAGAGTTCAATTCTGACGCCGTCCATAATAAATTGGCACGTTCTCCCCGTGAACCGCGTGGGTCAGTTGGTCATTGTAAATTGCCTTGGGATTAGGCTAGGATTACACTGTGGGTTGCCTGGCTTGTTGGGTGGGAAGGGCTTGTTCTGTGCTGAATCTCTATACAAATCCAGATCGGTGTGTTGCAAGATCACCCAAGCTGTGCTTTTTCCTCCAATTCTGCTCCCGACAATAGATGTAGCTGTGGTTTCGAACAGCCAGTGCTGAAAATGCACTGCCGTCACCTTGATCATCTCTGATCGGATTATACATTGTTCACGATGACATGTTGTGCAGGAGGTTATTGGTCATGGGAGCACCTATTTCAGAACTAGAAGAACAAGTCGCTCCCGCCACAAAAGCGGGATCTCCCGATGGCCACCCTCTTCAGTTCTCCGTCCCGTTCCCATCCCGACTTGTCAGCCCGTGGCCTCCTCTACTGCCATGGTGAGGCCACACACAGGTTGGAGGAGCAGCACCTTGTATTCTGTCTGGGTAGCCTCCAACCTGATGGCGTGAACATCGATTTCTCGATCTCCCACTTCACCATTCCCCATTCCTATTACCCTCTTTCACCTCATCTCCTTACCTGCACATCACCTCCCTCACGGGCTCCTCCCCCTTCCTTTCTTCCATGATCTTCTGTCCTCTCCTATCAGATTCCCCCTTCTCCAGCCCTTTATCTTTCACTAATCAACTTCCCAACTCTTTACTTTACCCCTCCTCCCTCTCTCCCGGTTTCACCTATCACCAATAACCTTGTACTTCTTCCTCCCCTCCCCCCACCTTCTTACTCTGACTTCTCCTCATCCTTTCCAGCCCTGAAGAAGGGTCTCGGCCCAAAATGTCGACTGTACTCTTTTCCATCGATGCTGCCTGACCTCCAGCATTTTGCACGTGTCCCTTTGGATTTCCAGCATCTGCAGATTTTCTCGTGTTTGAGAACAATTTGCCATTTGTTTGAGTTGGGATTTCAGTGACATCTGTATTTTTTTCAATGTGGAAGACGTTTCCTTATAAACCTCCATAGCTGACTATCGCTTTTATAAATGGTCATGTGAATAAGATTTTTTTTGAAATTAGCCTTATTTGTCACAAGTACATCAAAACATGCAGAGAAACAGGTCCCTTGCGTCGACAGTCATCACAGTCCGAGGAGGTGCTGGGGGCAAGTGTCACCATGCTTTCAGCGTTGAAATAGCATGTCCGCAAATTACCAGCTGTTGTGTATTTAATATTTCAATAATATTTGAATAATCTTGTATATATACTGGTTGATTAAGCTTTTCTGTTTGTTTAAACAATTCATTACGGGTTATATGTATAAATACGTGAATTGCATACGTCATCACGCTACCACGTGATACGTGCACGCCTTGCTTAAAGTAAATTCGAAGTTAGATCCACGTTTTGGACTCTCATGGCTTTGTTGAATTAGTTTGACTTACAAAACATAACACTGACCGTTACCGATCTGTACATCTTCGGAAAGTAGTAGATACCAGAGCACCCAGAGCAAACCCACATGTTCACGGTGATAAACTACAAGTTCCTGACAGACAGCAGCGGGGTTGCACCCGGGCCGCTGGCGCTGTACAGCGTTAGGCTGGCGCTGTGCTACCACGCCGCATCCATGGATTGAAATGGCATCACTGTGTTTCAGAATCAAAGTCAAGTTTAATCTCACCGGCACTTGTTGTCCAAACAAGAGGAATTCTGCAGATGCTGGAAATTCAAGCAACACACATCAAAGTTGCTGGTGCATGCAGCAGGCCAGGCAGCATCTCTAGGAAGAGGTACAGTCGACGTTTCAGGCCAGGACCCTTCGTCTCGGCCTGAAATGTCGACTGTACCTCTTCCTAGAGATGCTGCCTGGCCTGCTGTGTTCACCAGCAACTTTGATGTGTGTCACTTGTTGTCCTCCGGGTTTGGGGGTTCGGCTCAGGGCTAACAACCCCGACTGGGAAACAGCAATGAAGAATCCTTCCACATCTGAGTGTTCAGTGCTCCGATTATTCCATTTAATATCAGAGAATGTAAAGTCGGAAACACTTGCTACAACCAAATTGCAATTTGTAATTGAATTCAGTAATTGGAGGCTATTGGTTCAAATGCTTCAATTTAATATCAGAGAGCGTATACAGTATATAACCTGAAATTCTTACTCTTCACAGACATCCACGAAACAGAAGAAAACCCCATAGAAAGAATGACGGAAAAAGCATTAGAACCCCAAATACCCCAAATGTGACGGTATTCCTGAATCTCCACCCGGGTCTTGCGTAGTGAAAACCGAGAGGAAGATACTGACACGATGAAGGAGGCCCTGATCACCGCCAGAGATGGAGGACCTTCATTGCTGCTCTAAATGCCAGCCGCGTTATGGGCAGTAGGTAAGAAGAGTAGTGCCTATGTGAGCCCCAAATGGCTGAAAATGTTCTACGGAAATCACTTCTTTTCAGAAAATAAGAAATAATAAAATAATGTAAATCCTCTGAGAGAACGGATCTGGATTTAGATTTAATACTCTGGCCATGACTGTGATTTTATTTATTTGTTTATAATCTGCATATCTGTCATTGCTGCTACAACTGATTACTGAGCTGTTTCTTTAGCTGAATATTTCTGATTAAACAAGAAGCTCTTGTGACTTAACTTCGAGAGGGTCAGGATTTACGTCAGAGGACATCATAATATCTGGGGCAGTACGGGCCAGAAATGAGAGAAGCTCATTTTTTCAAAAGGGGAGCCGTTCATGTAATTCAAGTTATCAGGCAGCACTTAATAAATCATCAGGAGATATCCTACGCTGGAGAGGTTAGGTTGAGTGTCGGGGTTTTGGAGTAGCTTTGAAGTTGGTTTGGTCTTGGGGATTTGGCTGGATTTGGTTTGGAGATTTGAGTCAGTTTTCTGCCGCTGCCTGTAAGGAGTGTGTAAGTTCTCCCCGTGACCAAGTGGGTTTCCTCTGGGTGCTCTGGTTTCCTCCCACAGTCCAAAGATGTACCGTTTGATAGGTTAGTTAGTCATTGTAAATAGTCCCGTGATTGGGCTAGGATTAAATCTGGTGTTGTTGGGTGGTGTGGTTTGAAGGGCCGGAAAGGCCTACTCGGTGCTGCATCACAATATCTAAAATAATATCAGAGAACGTATACAGTATAAAGCCTGAAATTCTTACTCTTCACAGACATCCACAAAACAGAAGAAAAACCCCATAGAAAGAATGACAGAAAAAAACGTTAGAACCCCAAATAACCCAAGTGTGACGGTATTCCTGAGTCTCCACCCGGGACTCACATGACTGACAGTAGTGAAAACTGAGAGGAAGCTACCGACACGACGAAGGAAGCCCTGAACACCGCCAAAGATGGAGGACCTTCATTGCTGCCCTAAATGCCAGCGACATAATGGGCAGTAAGTAAGAAGAGTAGTGCCTACGTGAGCCCCAAAGTTGGTTTTGGGCTGGTTTGGAGTTAGAGTTAGCTGTAAGGTTCCGGGCAGCAGGACAATTTCTCCTGATTATGTTTTCCCCAGCCTCCAGGGTTCTCAGTGCCACTGATCACCACTATTATGATGGAGTCATGAAAACACGCGATTCTGCAGATGATGGAAATCTTGAGCAACACGCAGAAAGTGCTGGAGGAACAAAGCAAGTCAGGCAGCATCAATGGAAATGAACAAGTGAGGAGGAGCCCAGATCGTTGGCTGTTTATTCCGCTCGTCTCAGCCTAAACATCTGCTATTTATTCCCCTCCATAGCTGCTGCCTGACTTTCAAAGTTGAATTGAATTGAATTGAAACGACTATTTCTTACATCTTTCACATACACGAGGAGTAAAAATCTTTACGTTACGTCTCCGTCTGAATGTACAATGTGCAAATTATAGTAATTTGTAATGAATAGTATGTACAGTAAGATATACAACAGAACAGTCAATATAGCTTAGACATACAATTTTGTCAGTGTGAATTAATTGGTCTGATGGCCTGGTGAAGAAACTGTCCTGGAGCCTGTTGGTCCTGGTTTTTATGATGTGGTACCATTTCCCGGATGGTAGCAGCTGGAACAGATTGTGGTTGGGGTGTCTCGGGTCCCCAGTGATCCTTTGGGCTCTTTTTGTGCACCTATTACTGTAAATTTCCTGAATAGTGGGGAAGTTTCAAAGTACATTTATTGTGTAAATTATACAACCTTGAGATTTGTTTTGCTTACGGGCAGCCAGAAATCAAGAAACCTGAAAGAACCCAATTAAAAAAAAATAAAGACAAACACCCAATGTGCAGAGAAAGGGAAAATAAAACACAATTCATGCAAACAATCGAAGCAAGCAACAACATTGCGAACTGAAATGAGTCCTTAGATCCGAACTCTGGAGCGGCCCAGAGTAGGCCCAAAGCCTCATATTAGCAGGCATGGAGCACAGCAGCCAGGGGGCAGTCTTCATGGCCTTAGTGCCATGGAGAGAGGAGTGAGCATTGCATGGAGAGATGTGGTGAGTTCCTCCAGCATTATATGTGTGCTGCATTACGATAAGAGACCATACCTTACATTAATCTCAATGCAGCTCCCCTTTCCTTTACCCACCTCCAACTGGAGTTATATTTGAGATTTCAGGTTAATTATCAGCTCTCCCTGAAGTTATGAAGGATTAAGGTTAGGAATTGGGTCGATGTAAGGGTCGGACTCTCTGTCCAGGAGGGCTGTTGTATTCATTTCCTGGGTCCAATGTTAGCATTCATTTCGAGAGGATGAGAATTTAAAAGCAAGGATGTAATGCCTTATAAGGCATTGGTCTGACCACAGTTGAAGTATTGTGAACAGTACTGGGCCCCTTATCTAAGAAACTATGGCTTTAGAGAGGGCTGTTAGGAGGTTCACAAGAATAATCCTGGGAAGGACAGGGTTACTTTATGAGGAGCATTTGATGGCTCTGGGCCTGTATGCACCAGAGTTTATAAGAATGAGGGAGGATCGCATGAAAACCTATTGAATCTTGAAAAGCCTAGATAGAGGGGACAGTGAGAGAGTCTAGGACCAGAGGGCCACCACCCAGACCATGCTCCTTTCTCGCTGCTGCCATCAGGTAGAAGGTATAAGAGCCTCAGGACTTGCGCCAGCAGGTTCAAGAACAGTTATTACCCCTCAGCCATCGAGCTCTTGAACAAAAGGGGATAGCTAGACTCACTTAAAGACTTTGTTATATTGGCATTTCATGCTCACTATTTATTGCTATTTATTTATATCTTCATTTGCACAGTTTGTTTACAGTTGCAGTTCTATAGATTTGCTGAGTACCCCCGCAGAGGAAGAATCTCAGGGTTGTATGTGGTGACATGATAATAAATTTTTACTTTGAACTTTGGACTTTTCTTTGCCTTACTTCTAGCTGGGGTCAGGTTGTGACCTTCACTACGTCCATATCTGTTTCCCAGTAACACACACAAAAAGTGCTGGTGGACGCAGCAGGCCAGGCAGCATCTATAGGAAGAGGTACAGTCGACGTTTCAGGCCAGGACCCTTCGTCTCGGCCTGAAACGTCGACTGTACCTCTTCCTATAGATGCTGCCTGGCCTGCTGCATTCACCAGCATTTTTTGTGTGTGTTGCTTGAATTTCCAGCATCTGCAGATTTCCTCGTGTTTTGTTTCCCAGTGCCAGTGTTACTTGTTCCTGGGCGCACGGTCGCTTTTTATTTTTCATTTTTATTTATTTTCTGTTGTTACTTAGACATACAGCCCTTCTGGCTCAACGAGTCTGTGCCACCCTATGACACCATTGTGACCGATTACCAACACTAATCCGCATGCCTTTGGAATGTGGGAGGAAACCAGAGCATCCGGAGGAAACCCACGCGGTCATGGGGAGAACGTAGAAACTCCTTACGGACAGCGGTAGAATTTGACCTTGGGGTCACTGGTGCTGTGTCTGCTCTTCATGCTGTAACACTTGAGGGCGTGAGAGGCTATGGGGAGAAGGCAGGAGAATGGGGTTGAGAGGGAAGTAGATCAGCCATGATGAAATGGCGGAGCAGACCCGATATGCTCCTGGGTCTCATGGTCTTATGGTCTATTTCAACAACTCTCAGTTTCCTGGCCCGGACTACCTTATTTTCACCGTGCTCTCCAGTCCCTGTGCACTTCCATCCCCCATCAGGGAGGCCTCAACGCTCTCAGCTTCTTCCTTGACAGTGAACCACTTCTCCTCCTATTGTGACACGTTATCTTTTTGCTATGTGGGCCACTCCACATAAATCAGCGCTTAATAATTGAGGTTTTCTTTGGTTGATGGATTTTTTTAAACACTAGTTTAAAGTTCAAAGTAAATTTATTATCAAAGTACGCTTATTATTTTAAATATTTACTTATTTTACTTTATTCAAAGCACATATCTGTCACTATACACAATCTTGAGACTTACTTTCTTCCAGGCGTTCACAGTGGAATGAAAAGGCCTCATTTGAAGCATTGGGAGAAATGTTGCAGCCCTTGTCTAAGAAAGGATGGGCTGACATTGGAGAGGGTTCAAAGGAAGATTGCGAAAATGATTCCAGGATTGAAAGGCTAGGTAATTTAAGAATGTTTGATGGCTCTGGGCCTGCACTTACTGGAATTCAGAAGAATGAGGGCTGACCTCATTGAAACCTATCGAAATTTGAAAGGCCTTGATAGAGTGGATCTGGAGAGGATGTTTCCTGTGGTGGGGGACTGTACGACCTGAGGTTACAGCCTTGGAATAGAGGGACCTTCTTTTAGAATGGAGACGGGGAGGAATTTCTTAACCAGAGATTGGCAAATCTGTGGAAGCCATTGCCACAGTCGGCTGTGGAGGCCAAGTAAGGCAGAGGTTGATAAGATTCTTGGTTAGTCAGGGCATGACGGGATACGGGGGAGAAGAAAAATGGATCAGCCATGATGAAATGGCACAGCAAACTCAATGGGCCAAATGACCTAATTCTGCACCTATATCTTATGGTCTAAATACAACAGAATCAATGAAAAACTACACACAAAGACTGACAAAATCAATATGCAAAAGAGGACAAACTGTGCAAATACAAAAAACAAATTATATATAAATACAAATAAACTCTTCTCAGGCTTCCAAATGGGTACAGGCGTTTCGGTGACAGACTCTGCCATCTTCAAGCGGGACGATGCCTAGGCATGTCTAGTCCGGTGGTATTTATACCCCCAACGTCCATCCTCCTGAATGGTTAGTCCTCATCCAATCAGGTTTCTGCTCTCCCACCCTGTTTACAATCAAATTCCATTTCTTACTTAGAGTGAGACCTTCACCTTTGTCAAAATTCTTATTCTCTCATTTTATTTCGATGGCTTCCTTCATCAGGCAGTCCCAAAAGCCATCGGCGCAGCACAGTAGTCAATCTTGTGGCCAATGCAAACGCAATGTTCTGCTACCGCCGATTTCTCTGGTTAACCCAAACAGATACTGTGCTCCTTGATGCGGATTTCCACCGTACGTCGCGCCTGGCCAATATAGGAATGGAGGTATGTATACCACCAGACTAGGCATCATCCCTGATGAAGATGGCAGAGTTTGTCATTGAAACGTCAGTTAAAAGAGATACCTGTATCCGGCTGAAGCCCGAGAAGAGTTTATCATCATACATGCCAGGAAAGCGAGAGAGAGAGAGGGAGAGAAGAGGGGGGGGAGAGAGAGAGAGGGAGAGAGAGAGAGAGAGAGAGGGGGGAGAGAGAGAGAGAGAAAATATATATATATAGATAAATGATGAAGGAATGATATTAAGAACTTGATATTAAGAACAGTTGGTGAGTCCTACAGGGTTTAACCTTAATCTAGTTATTTATATGGTTTAAATCAATCAATTGGCTACTTCCAAACAACTGAGTCAATGCATAATTAAGCTATAGCAGACTTAATTAACGGAAAAAGTGTCTGCCATTGTTCAATTAACTTCTTTCCGTTTAGGGAGTAAAATTCAATGCAGTGCTGATGGGGCACGAACACAGCCTCAGTAATCCGCTGCAAATCCAGGTCACTAAATGATTGAAACTGTTTCTATCTGAGCCGCCCCGCCTCCACTAGACCAGTTGGCCGAGCCATGAGTTGGGTAATTCATCAGCTCCTTAATCCGCCGGCAGACTGTCATTCACAAAGCAGGCTGCTGCCTCTGTGGGGATAGTGAGGTGAAAACAGATTGCTCTGTAGATGGGGTCGACGTGGGTTCGGGGGTGAAGGAAGGGCAATAGATTTATGCTGCAATTTACCCACGAGTTAACAGAACTGCACGACCGGCTTGCTGAGGTGAACAGCTGGTTTTAAACTCCTCCAGATCCTGGTACCCTACTTCTGCGCAAGAAAATAAAATCGGCAGTTTAACCTCCAAAAAGCGACATAACTAAGGGGAGCATCTATTTCAGAATGGAAACAACAGGAATTCTGCAGATGCTGGAAATTCAAGCAACATACATCAAAGTTGCTGGTGAACGCAGCAGGCCAAGCAGCACCTATAGGAAGAGGTGCAGTCGACGTTTCAGGCCAAGATTTGGACTCCTGGCCGGAGACCTCCAGGGCATGATCAGATGAGCCACGATTAGGAATCAAAAGCAGTAGAAAATCGACAGACCCTGGAAATCCAGAGTAACGCGCACTGGAGGAACTCAGCAGGTCAAACTATCTATGGCAATGAATCAAGAGTCAAAGTTTCGGGCTGAGACCCTTCTTCAGGACTGCGTAGAAGGAGGAAGAAACGGCCCGAAACGTCGACTGTTCACCCTTTTCCACAGATGCTGCCTGGCCTGCTGAGTTCCTCCAGCGTTTTGTGCGTGTTGCTCGGATTTCCAGCATCTGCGGATTTTTCCTTGTTTGAGGAAGGGGGAGGACCCCAGATTTAAAAAGGTGGGGGGAGGGGAAGGAAGATAGATAGAAGGTGATCGATGAAGCCTGAAGGCAGGCAGTCAGCTACTCAGGAACAGATTTGCCGATGACACAAAGCTGGGTGGCAGTGTGAAATGTGAGGAGGATGTTATGAGAATGCAGGGTGACTTGGACAGGTTGGGTGAGTGGCCAGATGCAGTTTAATGTGGATAAATGTGAGGTTATCCACTTTGGTGGCAAGAACAGGAAGGCAGATTACTATCTGAATGGTGTCAAATTAGGAAAAGGGGAAGTACAACGAAATCTGGGCGTTCTTGTTCATCAGTTACTGAAAGACTGAAAGTAAGCATGCAGGTACAGCAGGCAGTGAAGAAAGCTAATGGCATGTTGGCCTTCATAACAAGGGGAGTTGAGTATAGGAACAAAGAGGTCCTTCTGCAGTTGTACAGGGCCCTGGTGAGACCACACCTGCAGTATTGTGTGCAGTTTTAGTCTCCAAATTTGAGGAAGGACATTCTTACTATGGAGGGAGTGCAACGTATGTTCACTGGGTTAATTCCAGGGATGGCAGGAATGTCATATGTTGAAAGATTGGAGCGACTGGGCTTGTATACACTGGAATTTAGAAGGATGAGAGGGGATCTGCTTGAAGCATATAAGATTATTAAGGGATTGGACACGCTGGAGGCAGGAAACATGTTCCCGATGTTGGGGGAGTCCAGAACCAGACGCCACAGTTTAAGAATAAGGGGTAGACCATTTAGAATGGAGTTGAGAAAAAACTTTTTCACAGTTGTGGATCTGTGGAATGCTCTGCCTCAGAAGGCAGTGGAGGCCAAATCTCTGGATTCTTTCAAGAAAGAGTTAGATGGAGCTCTTAAAGATAGCGGAGTGAAGCAGTGAATGGCGGTGCTGGCTCGAAGGGCCGAACGGCCTACTCCTGCACCTATTGTCTATTGTCTCCACCTCTGCCATCCGATTTCTGAATGGACACTGAGCACATGAACACACCTCACTACTTTTTATTTTTGCACTACTTATTATATATCTACATTTATTGTAATTCACATTTTTCTCTATTTTTATGTCGTACATCGTACTGCTGCTGCAAAATCAGCAAATTTCGCAGCATATGCCGATGATAGTAAACCTGATTCTGATGGGAAAGATGGCTGCTGAGGACGGAATCTGACAGCAGAGGAGAGTGAGCCCATCAGAGAAAGGGAAGGTGGAGGGGGACCCAAGGGAGGTTGATAAGCAGGTGAGAAGAGGTAAAAGGCCGGAGGGTAGAGTAGTAGAGGGGAGGGGTACCCAGAAGGAGAAATCGATATTTATGCCTTCAGGTTGGGGAGGGGTACCCAGATAAAGTGTTGCTCCTCCACCCTGATGGTGGCACAAAATCTAAAGGTTCATGAGGCGTCGAGCTCGGATTGGAGCAGGCTCGGTTAGCGCCTTATAAATCAAAGCATCAAGACTCAGTTGACCCGAGTCCGACAGGAACCTACTGTGAAAAGCGAATCGTGCAGTTAGCTGCTCTGCCGAAATCAGAAATGAGAGAATGGTGGGAAAGCTCGGTGGATTAGACTGGGTATCAAAAAGGGTTTTAAGCTGTTGGACTGGGATTGGGTTTGGGCCTGCATCAAGTATTAATTTTAGACACAAAGAGTCCTCTGATTCAAAGGCCTCGACCAACACACTTACACACTTTTCAATAGGGCTCTCTTGGATGGGAACCGAGGCAAGAGCAGGCTCAACCCTGCAGTTAACCCATGGTTGAGAAAGCTGCTGTGTCACTAAACTCGTGCACCCCCCCCCCCACATCTTCTTAAGTGCACAATGCTATATATATTAAAAAAAACAATCTTTTTTATGTAGCTCAGAATTTGTAAGGCTCCTGGGGAACGTTGAATAGATGTTGTCTGTTGAAGGATCAGGGCCATAAGATTTTATAGTGCACCAGGCCCAAATTGTTCCTCTCTACAAATCACAAACACAAGAAGATCAGCAGATGCTGGAAATCCAAAGCAACACGCACACGCAAAATGCTGGAAGAACTCAGCAGCATCTATGGAAAAGAGTAAACAGTCGACGTTTCTGGCCGAGACCCTTCTTCAGGACTGAGAGGGAAGGTTGGGGGGAGGGGGGAGATGCCTGAATTAAAAGGTGGGAGGAGGGGAAGGAGGATAGCTGGAAGATGATAGGTGAAGCCAGGCGGGTGGGAAAGGTCAAGGGCTGGAGAGGAAAAAATCTGATTGGAGAGGACAGTGGACCATAGGAGAAAAGGAAGGAGGAGGGGACCCGGATGAATATTAGCTTTATTTGTCACATGTACATCAAAACATACAGTGAAATGCATTGTTTGCATCAGATCGAATCAGCGAGGATTATACTGGGCAGCCCACAATTATTGTCATACTTCCAGTGTCCACATAGCATGATCGCAAATTACTAACCCTAATCCTAATCTGATAAAGGGCCTCGGCCTGAAACGTCGACTGTTTACTCTTTTCCACAGATGCTGCCTGGCCTGCTGAGTTCCTCCAGCATTTTGTGCGTGTTGCTTGGATTTCCAGCATCCGCAGAATTTCTCATCTTAGCCCCGACCCGTATGGCTTTGTGAGGAAACCGGATCACCCGGAAGAAACCCACATGGTGATGGGAAGAATGCACAAGTTTCCTACAGACAGTGGTGGGAATTGAACCCTAATCTTATGAAGACTGCCCCATGCCCGCCAATAGGACGGACTGATATCGAGGCTTGGGCCTACTCTGGGCTGCTCCAGGGTTCAGAGTCTAAGAACTCAGTTTGGTTCAGAAGGTTGTTACTCACTTCTGCTCTTTGCATGATTTGTGCTTTTTTCCCCTTTCCCTGCACATTGGGTGTTGGCCTTCATTTTATTGTTTTTAATTGGATTCTTCCAGGTTTCTTGCTTTGTGATTGCCTGTAAGCAAACAAATCTCAAGGTTGTATAATTTATACATTCTTTGAGAATAAATGTACTTTGAAATCTTACGACTAGCAGTGTAACAGTTTTCTCTCTCTCTCCCCCTCCCCCTCCCCCTCCCCCTCCCCCTCCCCTCTTCCCTTCTCCATCTCCTCTCCCCTTCTCCACCTCCCCTCCCCCTCTCCTCCTCCCCTCCCCCTCCCTCCTCCCTCTCCCCTCTCCCTCTCCCCCTCCCTCTTCCCCTCCCTCCTCCCTCTCCTCCCTCTCCACCTCTCCCCCTCCCTCTCCCTCTCCCTTCCTCCCCCTCCCCTCTTCCCCTTCCCCCTCCCTCTCCCTCCCTCCCTCTCCCTCCCTCCCTCTCCCCCTCCCTCTCCCCCTCTCCCTCTCCCCCTCCCTCCTCCCTCTCCTCCCTCTCCTCCCTCTCCCCCTCTCCCCTCTCCCTCTCTCCCCTCTCCCTCCCCCTCTCCCCTTCTCTCTCCCTCTCCCCCTCTCCCCCTCCCTCCTCCCTCTCCCCTCTCCCTCCCCCTCTTCCCCCCTCTCCCTCCCCCTCCCCCTTTCTCTCCCTCTCCCTGTCCCTCCCCTTCCCCCTCCCCTCCGTCCCCCTCCCTCCCCCTCTCCCTCCCTCTCTCCCCTTCCCTCTCCCTCTCTCCCCCTCCCTCCCCCTCTCCATCCCCTTCCCCCTCCCTCCCCTCTGCCTCCTCCCTCTCCCCTCCCTCCTCCCCCTCCCCCCTCCTCCCTCTCCCCCCCTCCCTCCTCCCCCTCCCTCTCCCTCTCCCCCTCCCTCTCCCCCTCTCTGCCCCCTCCCTCTCCCCCTCTCTGCCCCCTCCCCCTCTCCCTCCCCCTCTCCCCTTCCCTCTCCCTCTCTCCCCTCTCCCCCTCCCCTCTCCCTCTCTCCCACTTCCCTCTCCCTCCCCCTCCCCCTCCCCTCTCCCTCCCTCTCCCTCCCCCTCTCTCTCCCCCTCTCCCCCTCCCCCCTCCCTCTGCCCCCTCCCTCTCCCTCTCCCTCCCCCTCTCCCCTTCCCTCTCCCCCTTCTCCCCCTTCTTCCCCTCTCCCCCCTCCTCCCCCTTCTTCCCCTCTCCCCCCTCCTCCTCTCCCTGTCCCTCCCCTTCCCCACCACCTCCCTCTCCCTCTCTCCCCTCTCCCTCTTCCTCTCCCCCTCCCTCCCTCTCCCTCTCCCTCTCTCCTTCTCTCCCTCTCTCCCTCTCTCCCTCTCTCCCTCCCTCTTTCATCTTCGCCGTGCATCTCCTCCAGTCAGACCAGTCGTGACCATCCTCCCCTAAATGGCATCAGCAATTTTCTGAACAGTTTTGGTTTCCAAACTGCCTCACAGACATTCCCTTTGTTCTCTGTATCCTCTCCCCTCCCCTACAGTTTAAAACATGCTTGTTTCCACATGTCTCCAGTGCTACTGAAAGGTTAACAACCTGAATGAAATGTTGCCTCCACTTCCCCCTCCATCGATGCTGTCTGACCAGATGAGTACCTCCAATTTCTTATTTCAAATTTCCAGAATCTGCATTTATATTTGCTCTTTGGGTAGTTGTTATTTATTTATTTATTTGTTTGTTTGTTTATCTATCTATTCATTTGTTCATTCATTCATTCATCCATCCATCCATTTATTTATCTATTTACCTGTCTATAGATTCATCTGGCTGTCTATCTGTCTATCTATCTGTGTATCTATCTATCTATCTATCTGCCTATGTATCTGTCTGTCCATCTATCTGTCTATCTTTCTGTGTACCTCTCTATCTATCCATCTATCTACCTGTTTGTCTGTGTATCTGCCTATCTGTCTATCTATCTACTTACCTCTCTATTTATCTGTCTGTGTATCTGTCTATCCATCTATCTGTCTATCTATCTACCTGTCTGTGTATCTGTATATCTATCTATCTAGCTATCTGTTCATCTACCTGATTATCTATCCATCTGTTTATCTGTCTGTTTATTTATTAATTTATCTATGCATGTATGTCAGCAGTTATTTATTTATTGAGAGACTGTGTGGAATAGGCCCTTCCAGCCCTTTCAGCTACACCGCCCAGCAATCCCCTGATTTAATCCGAGCCTAATCACAGGACAATTTACAACGACCAACCAGTACATATTTGGACTGTGGGAGGAAACCCACGCGGTCACAAGGAAAATGTGCAAACTCTTTACAGACAGTGGTAGGAATTGAACCTGGATCGCTGGTACTGTAAAGCATTGTGCTAATCACTATGCTATCGTGCCATTGTTCCTGAAGTAACGTTTCTAACTGTCTGGAATATTCACCGCGAGTTATTTATTTATTTATTTTTATTTAGAGATACAACACAGTAACACACCCTTCTAGCCCAATGAGCTTCAGCTTCCCGTATACATCCATGTGACCAATTATCTTATTAACCTGTACATCTTTGGAAAGTGGGGTGATTCCAGAGCACCCAAAGGAAACTCACACGGTCACGGGGAGAGCATGCAAACACGTCACAGACAGCCGCAGAATTGAACCAGGGTTGCTAACGCTGTAATAGCATTACGTTCCTTAGTGTGTATTCTGGAGCAATGGTAAATAGCAAATACTAACTTCAACAGCAACTGATCTTCAGACCTGAATGTAGATTGTAAATTGAATTTAAAATGCAGCTCTGGGCAATGGCCTTCCATTTGACCACAGAAGCCTGCATAGGCATGAATGCAGTGGGAATTAATATTCATTTTGGGTGTCTGGAGTGTAGGTGCGAAGAAGGAGGTGTTTGAAAACTATATGTAATTCAAAGGAAGCATTGTAGATACATTGTAACTATAGAATTGTCCTGCTGTTATCTTTGATCTTCAGCATATAAAAATGTCATGTAATATTCGGTCAAGCAGGCCTCTTCTTCCAAGAGTGTCTCAATATGATGCCTGTTGCTTGTTTCTCCTGAATAAAGCACTTCTATATCCAGTAGCTTCAGTGTCTCTCCAGTGACTTTGTCCATGTCACGATGATGTTAACTGCTAAATCATTACTTGGCTTCAGAATTCTTGGATATTTTTGCCTGCTGTGAATGTTTTCTGCAACATGTAAGTTGTTTTGCCGTGCTAACTTTCAGCAGCTTAGCAAGTTGCAAAAGAAAAAAGGGATTAAAGGAAGATCACCCAATGGAAAGTTTGAACACATGAGTCATTGGCTGGAAAGAATATCCAAAATGGGGAATAACTGACTACAGTTTAGAAGGTTAAGGGGTGATTTGTGGTCAAAGTTTGGAACTCACACAGATGACAATTGATGCTGCATCAAATCAGAATCCGAATCAGGTTTAATATCACTGGCATATATGGTGAAATTTGCTAACTTTGTGGCAGCAGTACAATGAATTACATAATAATAGAAAAACATGAATTTTTCATGAAAACATGAAAAACATGAAAAAAACAGTAAGTATCTATATTAAAAATGGTATCAAAATGGCTGTTGTGACGTGTCTAGTGTGGTGGTGTTGTGGGTAGTGCTTGTCACTCTCATTTTCAGCTTCCACCGCTGGCTAGCAGTCTCGGGAAAAGGAGAGCTGAGTGTGTAAGTCTCTCCCTGCCAGTATATACCGTCTCCGACAGCAAGCCTCCTGTAGTGCCTCCTTGCTGGCAACACACAGAAACTGAGCTCCTTTCGGATTCAGGCTGATCTACAGAGGAGGAGGAGAAGGTGGAGACACCTTGGTGCTCGTGAACCAGATCCCCGGCTGTGGGTAAATAGCCCCACTGTCTTGTGGGCAGCCTCGGGAGAGACGAAGGCTACGGGAGTAAACCCAGACAGCAAGTCCAGAGTGGAGCCCCTCAGGCAACTGGACGTCATTGAACATCCTTCCGGCAGCTCCTGCAGCCAAGCTGGTGCCAAACGTATTGCTTCATAAGCTTTCCTTTGGACTACACCGGTGAGGCCGAGAGGGGGATCTTGATGACTGGGCATCTCAGGATCTCCATACCTCCCGCCCAGGCTTGTGATGATCATCATCACCCATTGTCCTTTGAGACAGGTGGATGTCAACAATATGTTAAATTAAATAAGTAGTGCTAAAATAGAAATTTTAAAAAGTAGTGAGGTAGTGTTCATGGGTTCAATGTCCATTCAGAAATCGGATGGCAGAGGGGAAGAAGCTGTTCCTGAATCGCTGAGTGTGTGTCTTCAAGCTTCTGTACCTCCTTCCTGATGCTAGCAATGAGAAGAGGGCATGACCTGGGTGATGGGGGTCTTTAATGATGGATGCCATCTTTTTGAGGCATCGCTCCTTGAAGATGTCCTGGATACTACGGAGGCTCGTGCCCATGATGGACCTGAGTAATTTTACAAAACTCTGCAGCTTATTTTGATCCTGTTCAGTAGCACCCCCCTCCTCCCGTACCAGACTGTGATGCAGCCAGTTAGAATGCTCTGCACCATGCCTTTCTGCCTTTCACATTTTTGATAAGTAAAGTTATTGAAGGATTTGCTGGGGGTGGGGGGGAAGGCAGGTGGAAAGCGTTAGGTCAATGAGCAACCATGACCTCATTGCCAGCGGAACAGGCTTGACGGAATAAATATATCCCACTGTTTACGAGCTTCTGTGATGTAACAATGGTTAGCTGTGTGGGAAAGAGGATGAAGAGTATGGATAACAAAGTGCTGTACAATTCAGTCCAACAGTCATTAATTAAACTGGAAACGTTCAGTAATTCATTTCACTTCAAAGTCTGTGATTCATACAAAGATCACCGCACCTTCAAAACACGTCTGTGAGGAGAAGCCGGCCGGACAGTTATTTAGAACAGAATGGGCCAGGGCCTGTTCTGCTTTTCATCCACAAAGATTCACAGCCCAAGGTGTTGATATTTTATTTGCAAGCCCAGATCTGTTCCTCCCGCAGCAAAACTGATAAAATCACAGATGCACACACCAGATGTACAATTCTGGGAATGTTCATGAAGGTAAAATTGCATTAGGGTTTATTCAATTATGGTTGAAATTGTAGTCGTTTCTTTGTTGTGCAGAAGCAAGCTGACCTTTTGTCTGAATGTCTTTATTCAGACTTAATTCAACATATTGTATGTATATACAACAGCGAGGACTAGGCCTCAAGCCGTGACGTCACCTGTCTACGGCCACAAGGAGAGAGGCGTCGGAGCCGACGCACTCCACCGGGGGCATTGTAGAGTGGCATTCAGGCTGGAGTTGGTGCTGACCCCCTCCCCTAGTGTTTGCTTCGCAGAAGGCAAGATCCGTTGTGGTCGTCTGCGGATTTCAGCGGCGTCGGATAGCTTGAGTTTGGTCTCTTTTATTGAGTGGCTGTATCTTTCTATCTTATACATGTTGTGCATGCCTTGTGCTGTGTGTGATGGTTGGTACTGTGTTTTGCACCTTGATCCTGGAGTAATGTTGTCCCCTTTGGCTGTATTCATGTATGGTTGGATGACATTTAAACTTGAATTGAATTGAATTGAACATACACTTACTATAACCTTTGCGAAAGTAACGTACAGTTCCCAAGTTAATGCATTTGCAATCTGTACTTGTATGTGCAGTTTGTCAGTACACATGATATATCCCGGCCTCTGCGTATCTGCATGTGCATTTCCACTTATGTCAATTTAGCTCGTCTGTTATGCTTATGTGAATGGGTGTGTTTATTTATATGTCAAAGAGAGAAGTACAGCACAGAAACAGACCCTTTGGCCCATCCAGTCCATGCTGAGCCTTTTAAACTGCCTACTTCCATCGACCTGCACCGGGACCATAGCCCTCCATAACAAACCCCACCCCCCCCCCCATCCATGTACCTGTCCAAACTTCTCTTAAACATTGAAATTGAGCTCACATGCTTGTGCTGGCAGCTTGTTCACACTCTCCTGACCCTCTGAGTAAAAAAGTTCCCCCTCATATTCCCCTTAAACTTTTCACCTCTCACCCTTAACCCATGACGTCCCGCCCAACTTCAGTGGGAAAACCCTGCTTGCATTTACCCTGTCTGTACCCCTCACAATTCTGCATACCTCTATCAAATCTCCTGTCAATCTTCTACGTCCCAAGGATTAAAGTCCAAACCTATCCAATCTTTCCTTATAATTTCAGTCCTCCAGATCCAGCAACGTCCTTGTAAATTTTCACTGTATTCTTTCAACCTTACTCACATCTTTCCTGTAGGTAGGTGAGCAAAACTGTACACAATACTGCAAATTAGGCTTCATCAACTTATTGAGATTGAGGCCTTTGTTGGTCAGAGTTGACCATGGATATTGTGTCCAAGCTGTCTAGATACGCAAGTCTGAGCAGTGTGATACGGAGGGCAAGCTGTTGCCCATGTAGCAAGCTCCACCTCTCCACGCATCTGATGAACCTAAAAGGCACAGCAGAGACCGATAGAGTTTGGTGCCGGAAGCATCACAGGAGTTGCCATTCAGCATTGAACTCAACATAGGACTGCCTTAGGGATCTCAGCTCCACATCCTTCCCTCATGATTTACTCCTGAAGCCTTCCCCGTGAGTGGGTGTAGCCACAGGGCAGCGGAGGTTTGAGATCAGAGTTTTCCTTCTCCTAGCTGAGCTGCCAACCGTGGCTGACGAACCCCATCTGCCCGAAGCCGGTTTTAAGGTGTCAGTAACACCACCCCAACACCTTTTCCTGTTGGTAGAAACGGTTCCACCAGGCTTAGTAGCTAAGCCTCACGTGAAGGCCGGGAACTGGACTTGGTTATCAGAGGCTATTTGAGGTGCACGCTTTGGGAGCATTTAATAGGTAGTGGGAACTTGTTCCCATTAACACCCCTGGCTATATCCCATATACAACTTATACAACCTTGTATACATGTCCTTGGAACCTATATACAACTTATACAACCTTGTACACATGTGCTTGTGAAGATGTGCTTTGTGCTTATGCTTGTAAGTGTGTGTATGTGTCTTTGTATGTGCTTGTACATATGTGTTACCAATCGGCCCTTCACACTGTTGTTCGTACTCTTTTCTCTATCCATGACCATGACTCTTCTTGGCAAATTTTTCTACAGAAGAGGTTTGCCATTGCCTTCTTCTGGGCAGTGTCTTTACAAGGCGGCCCCAGCCATTATCAATACTCTTCAGAGACTGTCTGCCTGGTGTCAGTGGTCGCGTAACCAGGACTTGTGATCTGCACCAGTTGCTCGTACGGCCATCCACCACCAGCTCCCATGGCTTCATGTGACCCTGATTTGACGGTGGGGGGGGGGAGTTAAGGGTGACCTGTAGACTAGTGCTGGGAAGGAGTGCGTTACACCTCCTTTGGTGGAGATGTATCTCCACCCCGGGCCCATTACAAACAGTAAGTGCAAGTTTAACGTAGAGATGGGACTGTAGAGGGGGGGTGCATGTCATGAGTTGAATTGCAGCAAGCTCTGCTGAAGTATGAGCTGTCGGTATGTAATGGAGTTGGTTGTAGCAATTGTGACGAATACACATAGATAAGATGTTAGCTGTCCTGTGTGATCAGCAGTTGGTCTGCCACCTGTCTTCAAGAGAGAGATAAGGGACACAATGAAACAGCACCTGGAGATGTGTAGAGAGCTGTCTGGAGCGGCTCCCCCTTTGAACCCTGAACTGTTTGAAGTGATGGACAGGCGATACCCCAGCGGGGGATAAAAAGGGACAGGTTCGCTAAGGCGACACACACGCCACCCGAGGTAACGAGACCCTGGAAGCGGTACGCCTCTCACGAGTCAGTGGGAAGTACCAGACAACGGCCAGGGTGGAAAGGTACAATCAGCGGGAACCCGGTGTGTGTCCGCCCTTGCCTGGGTGCCGGGTTCACTGCAGAGGATCGACTGCATCTGGAGGAGGGGTCACAGTCGGTGACCTCAGGTGACATCACCAAGGACCTGCCCAAAAGCTGCTTGTGAGCCAAATCGCCGGTCTGTGAGTGAAGCCGTGTCTGAATGATCAGTTGTTCCTGTTCTCTCTCTCTCTCCCCCCACGTTGTCCATCGCCATGGCAACGATTACTGCAAACTGAACTACTAAACTGGACTGAACTTTGAGTCACTTTGAAATTTGGTCATTTACCCCTAGACAACGATAGAGCTTGATTGATGCTGTTATCTTAATTCTGTGCACATGTGTGTTTATCATCGCTGAACTGTTGCATTTATTATCCTTTCGATTACTGTGTTGCTTGTTTCTTTAATAAAACTTTCTTAGTTCTAGTAATCCAGACTCCAACTGAGTGATCCATTTCTGCTGGTTTGGCAACCCAGTTACGGGGTACGTAACACAATCTTGTCTGTTTCCATTCCCAGATACAGTAAAACATCTTATCAAGGGAAATATCCCAAGATGGCTTTACTGGAAGGCAGCACTTGATCAATGTGGAATTTTCTTTGGGCACATAATCCAACCTAGCTGGGAACATCAGACTAGATTCGGTCTTGATGGAAATACATACACACAAAATGCTGGAGGAACTCAACAGGTCAGGCAGCATCCATGGAGATGAATAAACAGTTGACGTTTTGGGCTCAAGACCCTTCTTCAGGACTAGAGAGGAAGGGAGAAGATGCCAAAGTGGGGAGGGAAATGATACAGCTTTGATAAGGGGAGGGAGCATGGCAGCATAGCGGTCAGCATAACACTATTACAGTGCCAGCAAGTAAGGTTCACTGGCACTGCCCGAAAGGAGTTTGTACGTTCTCCCCGTGACTGCGTGGTTTTCCTCCCGCATTCCAAAGACGTACGGGGTAGTAGGTCAGTTGGTCACATGGACACAAATGGGTGGCGAAGGCTTGTTGGAGGGAAGAAATGTGTTATTCACCTCATTTGGTAGAGACACGTCTCTATCCTGCCACCTAAAACCTTTATAGTGGATATGTCAATTTTTTATTGCACTGAGATTCCATTTTTGGTCAGGTGGTTTGACGTACCTTTTGCAGCGAGTATAATTGACTACAGTACAAATTACTTTACATGACAAATCTCATCTCAGACAAAAGCTAAGTCCTGCAGGTGCTGGAAAACTGAGGTGGAAACAAAAGATCTTGGAAACGCCCAGCAGGTTGGGCAGTGTCCACAGAGAGATGAAGAATTAACTTTTCTGATCAAATACATTTCATCACTTCTGGTAGTATTACAAATGAAATTGACAGAATCAGTATCGGAATTGGGTTTATTATCATTGGCATGTGTTGGGAAATTTGTTAACTTAGCAGCAGCAGTTCAATGCAATACACAATATAGAAAAAAATCAATTACAGTATATGTATATTGGATAGATTAAAAATCATGCAAAAACAGAAATAATATATATTTAAAAAGTGAGGTAGTGTTCACGAGTTCAACGTCCATTTAGGAATCAGAAGGCAGAGGGAAGAAGCTGTTCCTGAATCGCTGAGTGTGTGCCTTCAGGCTTCTGTACCTCCTACCTGATTGTAACAGTGAAAAAAGGGCTTGCCCTGGGTGCTGGAGGTCCTTAATAATGGACACACGAGGAAATCTGCAGATGCTGGAAATTCAAGCAACACATATCAAAGTTGCTGGTGAACGCAGCAGGCCAGGCAGCATCTCTAGGAAGAGGTGCAGTCGACGTTTCGGGCTGAGACCCTTCGTCAGGACTAACTGAAGGAAGAGCTAGTAAGTCCTCTTACTAGCTCTTCCTTCGGTTAGTCCTGACAAAGGGCCTCGGTCCGAAACGTCGACCGCACCTCTTCCTAGAGATGCTTAATAATGGACGCTGCCTTTCTGAGACACCGCTCCTTGAAGATGTCCTGGCTACTTTGTAGGCTGGTACCCAAGATGGAGCTGACTAGATTTACAACCCTCTGCAGCTTCTTTTGGTCCTGTGCAGTAGCCCCTCCATACCAGACAGTGATGCAGCCTGTCAGAATGCTCTCCATGGTACATCTATAGAAGTTTTTGTTGACATACCAAATCTCTTCAAACTCTAATGAAGTATAGTTACTGTCTTGCCTTCTCTATAGCTGCATCGATATGTTGATACCAGGTTAGGTGCTTAGAGACCTTAACACCCAGGAAATTAAACTGTTACCCCTCTCCACTTCTGATCCCTCTATGAGGATTGGTGTGTGTTCCTTCATCTTACCCTTCCTGAAGTCCACAATCAGCTCTTTTGTCTTATTGACGTTGAGTGCCAGGTTGTTGCTGTGACACCACTCCACTAGTTGGCATATCTCACTCCTGTATGCCCTTTTGTCTCCATCTGAGATTTTACCAACAATAGTTGTATCATCAGCAAATTTATAGATGGTATTTGAGCTATGCCTAGTCATGGGTATAGAGAGAGTAGAGCAGTGTGCTAAGCACACACCTCTGAGGTGCACCAATATAGAACATCATTGACTAGGAAGTATTATCACCAATCTGCACAGATTGTGGTCTTCCGGTTAGGAAGTCGAGGATCCAATTGCAGAGGGAGGTACAGAGACCCAGGTTCTGTAACTTATCAATCAGGATTGTGGGAATGATGGTGTTAAATGCTGAGCTATAGTCGATGAACAGCATCCTGAAATAAGCCACACTCAGGTTGGAGGAACAACACCTTATATTCCGTTTGGGTAGCCTCCAACTTGATGGCATGAACATTGACTTCTCTAACTTCCATTAATGCCCCAACTCCCCCTCGTACCCCATCCGTTATTTATTTATATATACACATTCTTTCTCTCTCTCTCCTTTTTCTCCCTCTGTCCCTCTGACTATACCCCTTGCCCATCCTCTGGGCTTCCCCCCTCCCCCTTTCTTTCTCCCTAGGCCTCCTGTCCCATGATCCTCTCATATCCCTTTTGCCAATCACCTGCCCAGCTCTTGGCTCCATCCCTCCCCCTCCTGTCTTCTCCTATCATTTCAGATCTCCCCCTCCCCCTCCCACTTTCAAATCTCTTACTCACTCTTCCTTCAGTTAGCCCTGACAAAGGGTCTCGGCCTGAAACGTCAACTGTACCTCTTCCTAGAGATGCTGCCTGGCCTGCTGCGTTCACCAGCAACTTTTATGTGTGTTGCTTGAAATTCCAGCAACTGCAGATTTCCTCGTGTTTGCATCCTGAAGTAAGTCCGGGTGGTCTAAGGCCGCGTGAAGAGCCATTGAGATTGCGTCTGCGATTGACCTATTGTGGCGATAGGCAAATTGCAATGGGTCCAGGCCTTGCTGAGGCAGGAGTTCAGTCTAGTCATGGCCAGCTCCTCAAAGCATTTAGTCACTGTAGATGTGAGTGCTACTGGGTGCTTGCAAACTGCAGAGAAAAGAAGGATGGAGAGCACAGTAGAGAAAAGAGAGAGAGAGGGAGGAGAGGAGAGAGAGAGAGAGAGAGAGAACAAAGGAAAAATGAATCTTAAACACGGGACAATTTATAAATGCTGGAATTCCAAAGCAGCACACACAAAATGCTGGAGGAACTCAGCGGGTCAGGCAGCATCTGTGGAAATGAATTAACAGTCAATGCAGCATCTAGGACATCTTCAAGGAGAGATACCTCAGAAAGAGGAAGCCCATCACCCAGGACCTGCCCTCTTCTGATTGCTACCATCACATTTATTTCTATTTTTGCACTACTTAGTTAATTTAACTACATCCTTTAGAAAATTTAGTACCGATCAAACACAAAGTAGGCAAACACCTCAAAACTAGTTTCTGCTTTTATTTCGTGAACTCTCAGGGAGCCATTCCGCCTGTCTCCTCCCTCACAGGGTTACAATTCAAATTTACACAGTACATCTAATCACACGAGGTCAGCCGGTCTCCAGACACCGTTTCTGCAGTTTACACAACGTTATCGCTGTACAATCGGTTCCTCATTGCTCAGAGTACCAAACAATCCTTTAATCACTCTGCCTCTCAGACGAATAGCACCTATACAATCGCTTCCTCATTGATGACACGATCTATTGTTAGTTAATACAACGAAGATAGACCCATTCTGTTTTGTTTTATCATTCTCTCCCCACTAGGCTCATATATGTAACTTGGGAGCCAAAGTCTTTTGCACAGTACTGTAGTAATTTTATGTATTGCACTGTACTGTTGCCACACCAAAAACAACCAAATTTCATGACATATGTGAGTGATGATAAACCTGGTTCTGATTTAGGTCTCAATTGTGGACTGGGAGTGGGAAGGGAGCAGGAAGAAGTGGGAAGGGAGAGGGGAGGGAGTGGGAAGCACCAGAGAGACATTCTGTAATGATCACTGCACCTATTGCTTGAAATCTTGTGGTTGTATCACCAGCAAATTTATAGATGGTATTTGATCTAGTTATGGTATAGAGAGAGTAGAGTAGTGGGCTAAGCACACACCCCTGAGGGGTGTTGATCACCAGCAAGGAGGAGATATAGTCATAGTCATACTTTATTGATCCTGGGGGAAATTGGTTTTCGTTACAGTTGCACCATAAATAATAAATAGTAATAAAACCACAAATAGTTAAATAGTAATATGTAAATTATGCCAGGAAATAAGTCCAGCACCAGCCTATTGGCTCAGGGTGTCTGACCCTCCAAGGGAGGAGTTGTAAAGTTTGATGGCCACAGGCAGGAATGACTTCCTATGACGCTCTGTGTTGCATCTCGGTGGAATGAGTCTCTGGCTGAATGTACTCCTGTGCCCACCCAGTACATTATGTAGTGGATGGGAGACATTGACCAAGATGACATGCAACTTGGACAGCATCCTCTTTTCAGACACCACCGTCAGAGAGTCCAGTTCCATCCCCACAACATTACTGGCCTTACGAATGAGTTTGTTGATTCTGTTGGTGTCTGCTACCCTCAGCCTGCTGCCCCAGCACACAACAGCAAACATGATAGCACCGGCCACCACAGACTCGTAGAACATCCTCAGCATCGTCGGCAGATGTTAAAGGACCTCAGTCTCCTCAGGAAATAGAAACGGCTCTGACCCTTGTTGTAGACAGCCTCAGTGTTCTTAGACCAGTCCAGTTTATTGTCAATTCATACCCCCAGGTATTTGTAATCCTCCATCACTGTACAACCTATGGTTAGACTTTGCCTGGTGTATCAGGCTGGGTGGGTCTCCAACCATGCCAACCCCCTCGTCCCAGCACTTCTTCTCTGCCACCTGTCCCACGCTCCTCCTGCGGCGCCCCACCCTCACCATTCCCAACACCCTTTGCTCCCGCCAGATTTACAAACTCGCTCTCTGCTCCACGTTGACAGGTACAGTACTGTGCCAGTTTTAGTCACCGTAGATATACATGTGTGTCCCTCTGACTTTTGCATAGAACTATATATCTGTAAAATGATTAAAGGTTAAATAGTCAGAATCTTTTCCCAAAGTTGGGGCATCAAAACCAGGGGGTAAAGTCTTAAGATGAGAGGAGGGCACCTGAGTGGTAAATTCCAAAAGTGTGAGAATTAAGGACCAGAGGGCACAGCCTCCAAATAGAAGAAAGGTGACGAGGAATTTCTTAAAGCAAAGGGTGGTGATCCCGTGGAAGTTATTGCCACAGACAGCTGTGGAGGCCAAGGCATTTGGCTATTTTTAAAGTGGAGATTGCTAGGATCTTGATTAGTAAGGCTACATGGAGATGGCAGAAGCACAGGGTTGAGAGGGAGAATAAATCAGTCATGATGGAATGGCAGAACAATATTGATGGGTCAAATGGCCTAATTCTGCTCCTGTGTCTTATGGTCTAAGTTTTTTAACAGAGAATGGTTATCCACCATGTACTGTCAGCACTATGCTCAAAGAGGCACTTGGGCAGCCACTTGAATAGGCAAAGCTTCAAATAATATGTGCATTGCGCAGGTAAATGGGATTAGTGTAGGGTTTAGTATGGAAAGGATGGGCTGATAGGCCTGTTTCTGTGCAGTACGACTCCTTGTGTGTGATATGGCAGCTGGCAGCTGGCAGCAAAGGTTACATGAGGAAAGGAACATTGAAATAACACAAGGAATGACTGATAATAGTCAAGCAAAAGGGCAAACAATAGGTGTGGTAAAGATAACAAGTCAAGTCAAGTCACTTTTTTTTGTTATTTCAACCATAACTGCTGGTACGGTACACAGTAAAAATGAGACAACGTTTTCTGGGACCATGGTGCTACATGAAACAATACAAAGACTACACTGAACTACGTAAGAAAAAACACAAAAACTACACTAGACTACAGACCTATCCAGGACTGCATAAAGTGCACAAAACAGGGCAGGCACTACAATAAATAATAAATAAGACGATAGGCACAGTAGAGGGCAGTAGGTTGGTGTCAAGCCAGGCTCTGGGTATTGAGGAGTCTGATGGCTTGGGGGAAGAAACTGTTACATAGTCTGGTCGTGAGAGCCCGAATGCTTCGGTGCCTTTTTCCAGATGGCATGAGGGAGAGGAGTTTACATGCGAGTTTATAACAGGGGTGGTTACAGCAGAACAGCGGAGGGGGAAGGAAGCATGTGAATTCTGGAATTGAAAATGCCATTCCCAACCCATGTACCAGTTAAGGAAGGAGTTCAGTGCAGTTTCACGCCAAAGGTAAGGAGAAGTTATACATTATCAAAGTAGAGGACCACAACGTTATCGTAGGGTTTGGAGGCTCGTGTGCCTCAATGACCTGGAGGGCTATGTTGGCTGGAGTCAGGGCTTTATGCTTTGGCTCTTAGTAGGGTCACCCATGCCAAAAAGGTCAATAGGTAGAGGTCAGACTAAGAGTGGTCCACTGGTCCTCCAGGTTTGGGGGTTCAGCTCAGGGCTAACAACCCTGACTGGTAAAAACAAAACTGTTACGGAAACAGCAATGAAGAATCCTTCTTCATCTGAGTGTGACGGTATTCCTGAGTCTCCACCCGGGACTTGCATGACTGACAGTAGTGAAAACCGAGAGGAAGCTACTGACATGATGAAGGAAGCCCCGACCTCCTTCGGATGGAGGACCTTCATTGCTGTCCTAAATGCCAGCAGCATAACAGACAGTAAGAAAAGTACATATATGTCACCAAGAACTACCCTGAGATTCATTTTCTTGCAGGCATTCGCAGTAGATACAAAAAAATACAATAGAATCAATGAGCCACTGCACAGGACCGAAATGAGCTCAGAATCAGAATCAGATCAGAATCAGGCACGTGACGTGAAATTTGTTACCTTAGCAGCAGCAGTTCAATGCAATACATAATCTAGCATAGAGGAAAAAATAAAATAAAACATAATAATAATAAATAAACAAGTACTGTAAATCAATTACGTATATTGGATAGATTTTTTAAAAGTGCTAAAAACAGAAATACTGTATATTTTTTAAAAAAGTGAGGTAGTGTCCAAAGCTTCAATGTCCAGTTAGGAATCGGATGGCAGACAGGAAGAAGCTGTTCCTGAATCACTGAGTCTGATTCTGAGAAACTACACACAAAAATGGACAAACAACCAATGTGCAAAAGAAGTCAAACTGTGCAAATACAATCAATCAATAAATAAATAAATAGATAGATAAATAGAATTGAGTACTTAAGCTGTAGAAACCAACTCTACACCAATGCCCTTGAATGGAAAATCCTACAAAAAGTAGTGGATACAGTCCTGCCATTGAGCACATCTACAAGGAAGCTGGTGAACACAGCAGGCCAGGCAGCATCTCTAGGAAGAGGTACAGTCGACGTTTCAGACCGAGACCCTTCGTCAGGACTAACTAAAAGAAGAGCTAGTAAGAGATTTGAAAGTGGGAGGGGGAGATCCAAATGATAGCAGAAGGCAGAATTTCCAGCATCTGCAGAATTCCTCGTGTTTACATCTACAAGGAGCACTCTTACAAGAAAGCAGAATCCATCATCAAGGACTCCTACCATCGCAGACCATGCTCTCTTCTTGCTACTGCTGTTGGGAAGGTAGTATGGGAGCCTTAGGTCCCACGCTACCAGGTTCAGGAACAGTTATTACCCTTCAGCAATCAGACTCCTGAATTAGCACAACATGGAACTAATTCCATAGCCCTATTGACTCACTTTCAAGGACTCAAAAGTAGTTCTTGTTGCAATGAAACAAACTCGTCATTTAGAATGGGGATTAAATCAGGTTGGTGTTGAAACCCCACTGGAGAATGTTGCTCGATTCTTGATTGGTCAGGGCATGAAGAGATATGGGGAGAAGGCTGGAGATTAGGTCTTGGAGGAAACTTGGATCAGCCATGATGAAATCATGGAGCCAAACTCAATACACCAAATGGCCTAATTCTACTCCTATATCTTATGGTCTAATTCGACACCATCTCGCTTGGTGTATTGTTTGGGATGGTGGGGACTTGGTTTCTTCTGAGTGGCCCACTGATTATTTCTGACAGTTTGTGAGTTCCCCAATCCCAATCTACTGCACCAAACTACCAAGGGGGCGTAAAGGAGCAAGATATACCAGATAGTTGAGTGGTGTCTCAGTGACAACCTTGCACTCAGTGTCAGTAAGACCAAAGAACTGACTGTGGACTTCAGAAAGGGTAAGATAAGGGACCACACACCAGCTCTCATAGAGGGATCAGACGTGGAGAGGGTGAGCAATTTCAAGTTCCTGTGTGTCATTATCTCTGAGGACCTAACCTGGACACAACATATTGATGCAGCCATAAAGGGGGGCAAGACAGCAGCTATATTTCACATTTCATTAGTTTTGGTATGTCACCAAAAACACTTGCAAATTTCTACAGATGGGTATAGCATGGGGGGGGTGGGGGGGTGCTACTGCACAGGGCCAAAACAAGCTGCAGAGAGTCATAAATTTAGTCAGCTCCATCATGGGCACTTGCCTCCGTAGCATCCAAAACATTTTCAAGGAGTGATGCCTCAAAAAGGAGACATATATCATTAAGGACCCTGTCACTCAGGACATGCCTTCTTCTCATTGCTACCATCAGGAAGGAGGTACAGAAGCCTGAAGGCACACACTCAATGATTCAGGAACAGCTTCTTCCCCTCTGCCATCCGATTTCTGAACGGACATTGAACCCATCAACACTACCTCACTACTTTTTTATTTCCATTTTTTGCACTAATTATTTAACTTAACTATTTTATATCCCTCCAAGTCACTCACCATCCTGACCTGGAAACATATCACCGTTGTCGCTGGGTCAAAATCATGGAATTCCCTCCCCACAGCACTGTGGGTGAACCTACATCTCCGGGACTGCAGCAGTTCAAGAAGGCAGCTCATCAAGGGCATCTAGGGATGGGCGATAAATGCTGGCTTTGCTGGCGATGCCCACATCCCGTGAATGAATTTTAAAAAATACTTTCTCTAATTTACAATTTTTTTCTCTGTGTTGCATTGTACTGCTGCTGCAAAGTTAATGAATTTCACAACATACGCTGATGATGTTAAACCTGATTCTGATTCTGATATGATCTCTGCTGGGGTAGAAAACTACACAGTTGAATTCCTGTCATGTTAACATTTAATTTGTTGATTACATCAAGTCTATTTTTTTCAGTATGTCTGACTTTATTCCAACCTTACCACTTGATAAGCTTACCACTTCGGAAAAATTATTTCTCAACTTCCTATATTGTCCAAGCCTCCATCCATCTACATTCAGAAGACCTATTTGGTACTACATTCGAGATGTTTAAAAATACTGCTGTGGTTAACGTATGAGTAAGCTGATTCTCCTGACTCATGCTGGCTGTGGCTGCACTGTCAGCTCTGAGTCAGAAGCTTGTGGGCTAAAACTTCAGTGACGCTGTTCCAGATCTGTCTTCTGGATGAAATATTAAGCTCAGTTCCAATGAAGAACCTTCATCCTGAAACAATAACTCTTTCTCTTTTCACAGTGCTTCCAGCATTTTTAATTTTCTGATAGGATCAGGCCCTCTGTAATCCCAGATAGAGATGAAAGATAGTACAGTCCTAGTATGAATTAAAATTATGGATTTAGACCATAAAACTATAAGACATAGGAGAAGAATTAGGCCATTTGACCCATTGAGTCTGCACCGGCATTTCATCATGGCTAATCCTTTTTCCCTTCAACTGCAATCTTCTGCCTCCTTCCTGTAACCCTTCACGTCCTGACTAATCAAGAACCTATCAACCTCCACCTTAAATACACCCAAAGACCTGGCCTCCACAGCTGCCTCTGACAATGGATTCCACAGGTTCACAATCCTCTGGTTAAAGAAAGTTCTCCTCATCTCCATTCTAAATGGACACCCCTCTAATCTGAGGTTGTGTCCTCTGGTTCTAGAATCACCATAGGAAACATCCTCTCAACATCCATTCTATTTAGGTCTTTCAACATCCGATAAGCTTCAGTGAGATCCCCTGTCATTCTTCTCAACTCCAGCGAATAGAAGCCCAGGGCAATCAATTGCTCCTCATACGATAAACTTTCCATTCCCAGAATCATTCTCGTAAACCTCCTCTGAACCTTCTCCAATGTCAGCACTTATTTTCTTAAATAAGGGGCCCATAACTGCTCACAATACTCCAAGTGAGGCCTCACCAGTGCCTTATAAAGCCTTAGCATTATATCCTTGTTTTTATATTCTAGTCCTCTTGAAATAAATGAAAGCATTGTATTTGCTTTATTTGATTTTGAGAAAAGATGGGGCTCATTTGCTCGTTATTATCATTTGAGCTAATTGATAGATTTTTTTTCCACGATCTAATTGTAAATTTTTTGGTATATTTTATTTTCTTGCTGGCGGTTTGATGTTTATTTTTAGAAGCTTTTTGTATGACGCATGGCTCCGGGGTTGTACACCTAATGGGTTCTTTTTTTTCTCACTTTTTCTGCTTAGTAGGTTTTTTTGTTATCACAAATTTTTTTTCATTCTTTAAGATAATGTCTTTTTTGAGACATTGCAAGTGTTGTTACTTCAATGTACTCGTGTTATTTCTTTTGTATGATACAACAATAAAAAGATTTGAAAAGAAAGAAAGCATTGTATTTGCCTTCCTTACCACTGACACAGCCTGCAAATTAACCTTTAAAGAATCTTGCACAAGGACTCTATGCACCTCAGGTTTTTGAATTTCTTCCCTTTTTAGAAAATAGTCTAGGCTTTTATTCTTTCTACCAAAGTGCATGACATTACACTTCCTGACTTTGTATTCTATTTGCCACGCCTTTGCCCATTCTCCTAATCTGTCCAAGTCCTTCCGCAGCCTCTGCTTCCTCAACACTACTTTCCCTTCCACCAATCTCCATATCGTCTGCAAACTTGGCCACAAATTCATCAGTTCCGTCATTCCACTAATTCTTCTTTGTCTACTCTGCTTATTGTTTCCTCAAAAAATTCCAAAAGATTTGTCCGGTAAGATTTTCCTTTAAGGAGATCTTGCTGACTTTGGCTTATTTTATCATGGTGTCTCCAAGTACCCTGAAACCACATCGTTAACAATCGACTCCAACATTTTCCCAACCACTGAGGTCAGGATAACTGGCCTAGAAATTTCCTTTCCGCCTCCCTCCCTTCTTGAAGAGTCGAGTGATATTTGCAATTTTTCTATTCCTCCAGAACCATTCCAGAACCTAAAAGGATCTGTAGGAGGAACGAAGGGTCTCGGCCTGGAACGTCGACTGCACCTCTTCCTACAGATGCTGCTTGGCCTGCTGCATTCACCAGCAACTTTGATGTGTGTTGCTTGAATTTCCAGCATCTGCAGAATTCCTGTTGTTTCCAGAACCTAAAAGTTCATTACTAATGCCTTCCTAATCTCTTCATTTGCCTTTTTCAGAAACTTCATAGACCATCTGGTCCAGGTGACTTAACTACTTTCAGATCTTTCAGTTTCCCGAGCACCTTCTCCCTAGTAATAACAACTGCACTCACTTCAGCCCCCCGACACTCCCGAACTTCCAGCATACTGCTAGTGCCTTCCACAGTGATGATTACTGCAAAATATCTATATAGTTCATATGCCATTTTGTTATCTCCCATTACAAACCATTCCAGTGTCATTTTCCAGTGGTCCTATATCTACTCTTGCCTCTCTTCTACTCTTTATATATCTGAAAAATAAACTTTTGGTATCCTCTTTGGTATTGTTGCCTAATCTTATCTTCATATTTCAACTTTTTCCCCTTATGGCTTTCTAGTTGCCTCTTGTTGGTTCTTAAAAGTTTCCCAATCCTCTAACTTCCCACTAAATTTTACTCTATTACATGAATCCCTTTTGTTTTTATGTTGGCTTTGAATTCCCTTTTCAACCACAGTTATATCATCACGCCTTTAGAATACTTCTTCTTCTTTATGATGTGTCAATCCTATGCCTTCTGAATTGCTCCCAGAATCTCCAGCCATTGCTGCTCTGCTGTCATCCCTGCTGGTGTCCTCTTCAATCAACTTTGGCTGGCTCCTCTCTCATGCCTCTGTAATTCCCTTTATTCCACTGTAATACTGATACATCTGACTTTAGCTTCTCCCTCTCAAGTTGCAGGGTGAATTCTATCACATTATGATCACCGTCTCCTAAGGGTTCCTTTACCTTAAGCTCCCAAATCAAAAATGTATATAGGGAGACCTGCTTCGTCGAGCACCTTCGCTGCATCCACCACAAAAAGTGGGATATCCCAATGGCCACCCATTTCAATTTTACTTCCCAATTCCACTCCAACATGTCAGTTTATCGCCTCAGCTACTGCCATGATGAGGCCACACTCAGGTTGGTGGAGCAAAACCTTGTATTCCGTCTGGGTAGCCTCCAACCTGATGGCATGAACATCGTTTTCTCCAACTTCTGGTAATTGCACCCCCTCTCCTTCAGCATTCACCAATTTTGTTTTCCTCTCTCTCTTTACCTGCCCCTTACCTCCCTCTTATGCTACTCCCTCTTCCCTTTCTTCATGGTCTAATGTCCTCTCCTAACAGATTCCCCCTTCTCCAGCCCTTTATCTCTTTCACCAATCAACTTCCCAGCTCTTTACTTCACCCCTCTCCACTCCCAGTTTCACGTATCACCTGCTGCCTTGTACTTCTTCCTCCCCTCCCCTCCCCTTCTTATTCTGACCTCCCTTTCCTTTCCAGTCCTTATAAAGGGTCTTGGTCTGAAACATCTTCTGTTTACTCCTTTGCACAGATGCTGCCTGACCTGCTGAGTTCCTTCAGCATTTTGCGTGTGTTGCTTGGATTTCCCGCATTTGCAGATTGTCTTGTCTTTGTGACTCTCCATGTGATATAATTATTTCAATTATGTATCCTATTATCTAGCTTATTTCTTTCTAAGAAATTTTACTTATCTATAAAAGTGATGGATTTTTCAGAAGCATTGCTTCTTGGGTTTCAATCCATGGGGGTCACCAGCAGCCGCATTGGTTTGTTCGAATTTCTGGTACAGTAAGTAACCAGTAATATCAGCTCTGGTGGCTTCTAGGTTCAATGTAAAATTTATTATCAAAGTACAAATACAATATGTCACCATATACAACCCTTAGGTTCATTTTCTTGTGGGATACTCAAAGGTTCAAAGGTTCAATTTATTGTCAAAGTACAATACAACTCTGATATTCGTCTTCTCCAGATAGCCATGAAATGATGAAAAACCATCAACAACACCATGGGTGTTGTTAAAAAGAAAAGCCATCATTCCCCCCCAACACATAAAAAAGAAAAATAAACAAAACTCACAAACCCCAACCCCCCACCCCGACTCCCTCCCTCGTTCATTTCCGAATATGGTTCATCTCTTAGCCATCAAATCAGTTCTTAGCCATGAGAGAATAGCTTACAGTTTTTGCTTACAATAAGCGCATGATTGTTTCACACAGGATGTACACGAGGGTTGGGTTAGCTGAGGTGGACTTCTGCTTTGTATCAGATCCCCTGGTTAAGGGGGGGTGGCGGGGTGCTGCTGATTTTAGTTCTCAAGGGTTATAGATTGTTAAAGTCAGAACCAGAATCAAGTTGAATATGACTGACGTATGTCGTGAAATTTGTTGTTTTGTGGCAGCAAGATGTAGAGATAAGTAACTAGTACAAAAGAGGAATGGTGAGGTAGTGTTCATGAGTTCATGGATCGTACAGAAATCTGATGGCGGAGGGGCACGTACTGTTCCAGAACGAGGGGCCACAGTTTGAGGATAGAGGGGAAGCCTTTTAGGACCGAGATTAGGAAAAACTTCTTCACACAGAGAGTGGTGAATCTGTGGAATTCTCTGCCACAGGAAACAGTTGAGGCCAGTTCATTGGCAATATTTAAGAGGGAGTTAGATATGGCCCTTGTGGCTACGGGGGTCAGGGGGTATGGAGGGAAGGCTGGGGCGGGGTTCTGAGTTGGATGATCAGCCATGATCATAATAAATGGCGGTGCAGGCTCGAAGGGCCGAATGGCCTACTCCTGCACCTATTTTCTATGTTTCTATGTTTCTAAAACACTGACTGTGTGTCTTCAGGCTCCTGTGTCTCCTCTCTGATGGTAGTAATTGTAATGTATTGTGTGAGTATTCGTAGCATCAGAGTGCGTATGACGTCAGGACGTGGAAAAAGGGTTTAAAAAAATGGAAGTCTGGTGAATAAACGTTGGTTGTTCAATCTACACTGGTGTCCGAGTCACATAAATATTACATGGTGTCAGAAGAAATCGTGGAAAAAAAGGAGGAGAAGACGCGTAAAAGATCTCACAGTTACAGCCACCGTCAAGTTTAAGCCGACAAGGTAATCTTGCTGAGAACTGGAGAATATGGATCCAGAAGTTTGAGCTGTTTTGCACCGCTAGCGGCCTAGCTGAAAAGACAGAGAAAGTGCAATGTGTTACGTTTCTGCACGTAGCGGGAGAAGAGGCAATAAAGGTTGGCAACACGTTTGTCTTCCAAGATGATGAGCAAGAAAAAAATTGAAGTGTTGAAAAAAAAGTTTCAAGATTACTGCGAACCGAGAAAAAACTTACCATTCATCCGACACCAGTTTTTCACGAGCACTTAAGGACTGCCAACGCCGATATGCTCAAATCGAGAAGGAATTACTCGCCATAGTTTATGGGTTTGAGAAGTTCTACCAATATGTATATGGTAAAGAAATCCAGGTTGAGAGTGATCACAAACCACTTGAGAGCATCTTCAAAAAGCCACTCCACCAATCTCCTATGAGGCTGCAAAGGATGCTTCTCAGGCTACAGAGGTACACTCTCACAGTCACCTATAAGCCAGGAAAAGAACTGCACATCGCTGATGCTTTGAGCCGTGCTTACCTCAAAGAGCAAAAGGAAGAGAGCTGGAGGTCAACTGGGTTACACCTCAGCTACCCATCTCTGAGGAGAAGTTGAACATGTTCAGGGAAGTGACTGCAGGTGATCCTGAAATGCAAATGCTAAGAGACCTTACAATGAATGGATGGCCAACAGAGAGAAAAGATGTTCCAAAGGAAATACAGAAATACTGGAGATTTAAAGAGGAAATCAGCTATGCATCAGGACTAATGTTCAAAACGGCAAAACTCATCGTACCAAACCGAATGAGACAGGACATGCTCAACAGAATTCATGAGTCACACCTGGGGATAGTGAAATGTAAAGAAAGAGCAAGAGACATTCTCTATTGGCCAGGCATGTCAGCTCAGATAGAGGACATTGTGTCTCAGTGTGCTGTCTGTAATGAAAACAAAAACAGCAATCCAAGAGAGCCTCTGCTTCCCCACCCAATACCAGGAAGACCATGGGAGAAGATTGGCACAGATCTCTTTCACTACAATGGTGCAGAATATCTGCTTTGTGTGGACTACTATTCAAAATATCCGGAGATCACCAAGTTAAGTGACAAGTCCAGTCGAGGTGTCATTACCGCAATGAAGCCGACATTCACAAGACATGGGATTCCTGATATTGTCGTTAGTGACAATGGTCCACAATATGCCAGTGGTGAGTTCAGAGGGTTCTCAGAAAGCTGGGAATTTCAACATGTTACTTCCAGTCCAGGGCACGCTCCGTCTAATGGACAAGCAGAGAGAACTGTACAAACTGTCAAGAACATGCTCAAGGAGGCACAAAGCAGCAACGGTGACCCTTACATCGCTCTGCTTGAATACCGCAACACACCGATTGAGGGTGTGGGGTTCTCTCCTGCGCAGCTGTTGATGGGACGTCGTCTGAAGTCCAAACTGCCAACATCCACAACTCTACTGACTCCTGAAGGTAATGCTCAAGTACATGACAAGCAAAAGTACAAGCAAATAAAGCAAAAGAGCTACTATGACATACGTACAATACAGTTGCCAGATCTGCATACAGGTGACAATGTCAGAAATCGGAGAGGAGACACCTGGCAACCAGCTGTGGTTGTGAACAGACATCAGCAACCAAAATCCTTCATAGTTCGCACGCTGGATAGAAGAGTCTACAGGGGGAACAGGAAGCATCTGCTGAAGACAGGCGAGAGGGAGTTTCCACGTACAGATGCACAGGACATTTCCACATACACAGACATGGAAACAAACGACACCAAGAATGGTGCAGACCGCAAAGACACAGAGGCCACTCGAGAGACTGACACAGATGAAGGTCAAGCACAGTCACAGTTGTATCACACACGGTCTGGCAGACAAGTCAAACTTCCAGCTAGATACAGAGACTAGACATACAGTTTGAGGCAAAGTCACACATGTCATAAGTTCCAAGGTGTGAAATAAAAGGTTTATTAGTCTGTTAGTAAAAGAAAATACACTGCTGTTAGTATTGTAACATACGATGCAGAATACAGTACAAGAAGGTAAGATTTTTTTTAGTTTATGTCATGGTTGTTGCACTGTAAGAAGGACGTACCTAGAGGCATTGTTTTGGTAATTCACAGTGTTGTAAAAAAAAATCTTGAGAAGGGGGATGTAATGTATTGTGTGAGTATTCGTAGCATCAGAGTGCATATGACGTCAGGACGTGGAAAAAGGGTTTAAAAAAATGGAAGTCTGGTGAATAAACGTTGGTTGTTCAATCTACACCGGTGTCCAAGTCACATAAATATTACAGTAATGAGAAGAGGGGTCTTCAGGCTCCTGTACCTCCTCCCTGATTGCAGTACTGAGAAGAAGGCTTGCCCCAGATGGTGAGGGTCCTTACAGATGGCTGCCACCCTTTTGAAGAACGCAGGCCTCAGGGAACTACATCCCTCAATGTATCAGGTCTTTGGAATGGAAGATGTCAGGAAAAAAAAGGAGGAAGGTGTGGCCTGAGCAGATAATAGATTCCCCGATTAACCAGCAACATCAGACACTTTGGCTTAGCAGCCAGAAGTGGCTCCACTAAACCAATTGGATTGCGTTACCATAGCAATACGCACAAAATGCTGAAGGAACTCAGCGAGTCAGGCAGCATCTATGAAAATGAATAAACCGTCAACGTTTCGGGCCGAGACCCTTCTTCAGGACATAGATGCTGCTTGGCCTGCTGAGCTCCTCCAGCATCTTGTGTGCCTTGCTTTGGATTTGCAGCATCTGCAGACTTTCTAGTGGTTATGACTTGAATAACATATAGTGAGGTCAAGTGGCCAGGTGGGTTTATAAAGGACGACCCTGTGCAACTAAGATCACTTCACAAGTCAGCAAGGTAGTTTCCAGAAATAAATAATGTAATGCTCTTAAGATCAGCTTTTTTTTGCTGATCTGATTTGTTATGTAATGAAGTCTTCGAAGACTTCAAAGCTACCCTAATTAACGAATTAATGACTGGATGCTGGATGCTGGTTACATTCACTTTGTATTTTTAGTTTAAGGCTTGTGTGTGTCCTGCATTAAACCTTGGCGGATTATGACTTCATTCTTGTCATCTGCGCTCTAGCGATTTGATTAAAGAAGACTGTAGCTTAGTCTTAATGTGACTGACATCACTGAGCTGTATCTTAGTTGAGTGACCTTCTTCTGTCACAGTCTGAAGAGCTTTAGGAATCTTCCATTTTTTCAAGCTGCTTCTCCAAAGCAGGAGAGGAAGCTTATGTTGTTGTAGAGGGGTAAAGGAACGCAAAAGATTGGGAGGAGATTTGATAGAGGTATACAAAATTATAAAGGGTATTCAATCAGAATCATGTTTAATATCACCAGCATATGTTGTGAAATTAGTAAATTTAGCAGCAACAGTACAACGCAATACATAGAAAGAGACTGTGAATTTATTTTTCCTACATTTACACACTTAGTCCAGCAGTCGTGGAGCATACGGATCCCTTCTTAGTAGCAGTCGGCATCTTGGACCTCCAGAAAGTGGTCCACACAGCAGGGGTGATTAATAAGTTCGTGGCCTAAGGTAGAAGGAGATGAGTTATTAACTTCAAACTTTCTGCATTTTCACTCAAAGAGTTGAACTGCACGTGCATGTAACTAGAGCTGTAGAACTTATCTCCTTCTACCCAAGGCCACAAACTTATCAATCACCCCTGCTGTGGACCACCTGGAGGACCAAGACGCTCTCATTACATACACGTGTAGTTCAACTCTTTGAGTGATAATGCAGAAAGTTTGAAGTTAAAAACTCATCTGCTTCTACCTTGGGCCATAAACTTATCAATCACCCCTGCTGTGGACCACTTATACAAAGAAAGGATGCGTATGCTCCACAACCGCTGGACTAAGTGTGTACATGTAGGAGGGGACTATGTTGAAAAATAAATTGCCTCCTTTTACCCTAGGTCACGATCTTATCAATCACCGTGTGTGTGTGTGTGTATAATATATATACTTATTTAACTGTTATAGTATTTAACTAATTTAAGTATTTGCATTACTTATTTAATTTAACTGTATATAATATAAATTAAATATAACCATATAACAATTACAGCACGGAAACAGGTCACCTCGGCCCTTCTAGTCCGTGCCGAACTCTTACTCTCACCTAGTCCCACCGACCTGCACTCAGCCCATAAGCCTCCATTCCTTTCCTGTCCATATATCTATCCAATTTAACTTTAAACGACAACATCGAACCTGCCTCAACCACTTCTGCTGGAAGCTCGTTCCACACAGCTACCACTCTCTGAGGTGACTTTAAACTAGAATGGTTGGGGGGTGGGAATCAAACTAAAGAGGCTAGGCGTGAGGAGGTTAGTTCACAACAGAGGGATGGGAACCAGTGCAGAGAGACAGAGGGGTGTAAAGTGAGCGTAGAAGCAAAAAGTACAAAGGAGAAAAGTAAAAGTGGCAGGCCGACAACTCCAGGGCAAGCATTAAAAAGGGCCACTTTTCAACATAATTGTACAAGGGCTAAGAGAGTTGTAAAAGAGCGCCTGAAGGCTTTATGTGTCAATGCAAGGAGCATTCGTAATAAGGTGGATGAATTGAAAGTACAGATTGTTATTAATGATTATGATATAGTTGGGATCACAGAGACATGGCTCCAGGGTGACCAGGGATGGGAGCTCAACGTTCAGGGATATTCAATATTCAGGAGGGATAGACATGAAGGAAGGGGAGGTGGGGTGGTGTTGCTGGTTAAAGAAGAGATTAACGCAATAGAAAGGAAGGACATAGGCCAGGAAGATGTGGAATCGATATGGGTAGAGCTGCGTAACACTAAGGGGCAGAAGACGCTGGTGGGAGTTGTGTACAGGCCACCTAACAGTAGTAGTGAGGTCAGAGATGGTATTAAACAGGAAATTAGAAATGTGTGCAATAAAGGAACAGCAGTTATAATGGGTGACTTCAATCTACATGTAGACTGGGTGAACCAAATTGGTAAAGGTGCTGAGGAAGAGGATTTCTTAGAATGTATGCGGGATGGTTTTTTGAACCAACATGTCGAGGAACCAACTAGAGAGCAGGCTATTCTGGATTGGGTTTTGAGCAATGAGGAAGGGTTAATTAGCGATCTTGTCGTGAGAGGCCCCTTGGGTAAGAGTGACCATAATATGGTGGAATTCTTCATTAAGATGGAGAGTGACATAGTTAATTCAGAAACAAAGGTTCTGAACTTAAAGAGGGGTAACTTTGAAGGTATGAGATGTGAATTAGCTAAGATAGACTGGCAAATGACACTTAAAGGATTGACTGTGGATATGCAATGGCAAGCATTTAAAGGTTGCATGGATGAACTGCAACAATTGTTCATCCCAGTTTGGCAAAAGAATAAATCAAGGAAGGTAGTGCACCCGTGGCTGACAAGAGAAATTAGGGATAGTATCAATTCCAAAGAAGTAGCATACAAATTAGCCAGAGAAAGTGGCTCACCTGAGGACTGGGAGAAATTCAGAGTTCAGCAGAGGAGGACAAAGGGCTTAATTAGGAAGGGGAAAAAAGATTATGAGAGAAAACTGGCGGGGAACATAAAAACGGACTGTAAAAGCTTTTATAGATATGTAAAAAGGAAAAGACTGGTAAAGACAAATGAAGGTCCCCTGCAGACAGAAACAGGTGAATTGATTATGAGGAGCAAGGACATGGCAGACCAATTGAATAATTACTTTGGTTCTGTCTTCACTAAGGAGGACATAAATAATCTTCCAGAAATAGTAAAGGACAGAGGGTCCAGTGAGATGGAGGAACTGAGTGAAATACATGTTAGTAGGGAAGTGGCGTTAGGTAAATTGAAGGGATTGAAGGCAGATAAATCCCCGGGGCCAGATGGTCTGCATCCTAGAGTGCTTAAGGAAGTAGCCCAAGAAATAGTGGATGCATTAGTGTTAATTTTTCAAAATTCGTTAGATTCTGGACTAGTTCCTGAGGATTGGAGGGTGGCTAATGTAACCCCACTTTTTAAAAAAGGAGGGAGAGAGAAACCGGGGAATTATAGACCGGTTAGCCTAACGTCGGTGGTGGGGAAACTGCTGGAGTCAGTTATCAAGGCTGTGATAACAGCACATTTGGAAAGCGGTGAAATGATCGGACAAAGTCAGCATGGATTTGTGAAAGGAAAATCATGTCTGACGAATCTCATAGAATTTTTTGAGGATGTAACTAGTAGAGTGGATAGGGGAGAACCAGTGGATGTGGTATATTCGGATTTTCAAAAGGTTTTTGACAAGGTCCCACACAGGAGATTAGTGTGGAAACTTAAAGCACACGGTATTGGGGGTAAGGTATTGGTGTGGGTGGAGAATTGGTTAGCAGACAGGAAGCAAAGAGTGGGAATAAACGGGACCTTTTCAGAATGGCAGGCGGTGACTAGTGGGGTACCGCAAGGCTCAGTGCTGGGACCCCAGTTGTTTACAATATATATTAATGACTTGGATGAGGGAATTAAATGCAGCATCTCCAAGTTTGCGGATGACACGAAGCTGGGTGGCAGTGTTAGCAGTGAGGAGGATGCTAAGAGGATGCAGGGTGACTTGGATAGGTTGGGTGAGTGGGCAAACTCATGGCAGATGCAGTTTAATGTGGATAAATGTGAAGTTATCCACTTTGGTGGCAAAAATAGGAAAACAGATTATTATCTGAATGGTGGCTGATTAGGAAAAGGGGAGGTGCAACGAGACCTGGGTGTCATTATACACCAGTCATTGAAAGTGGGCATGCAGGTACAGCAGGCGGTGAAAAAGGCAAATGGTATGCTGGCATTTATAGCGAGAGGATTCGAGTACAGGAGCAGGGAGGTACTACTGCAGTTGTACAAGGCCTTGGTGAGACCACACCTGGAGTATTGTGTGCAGTTTTGGTCCCCTAATCTGAGGAAAGACATCTTTGCCATAGAGGGAGTACAAAGAAGGTTCACCAGATTAATTCCTGGGATGGCAGGACTTTCATATGAAGAAAGACTGGATGAACTGGGCTTGTACTCGTTGGAATTTAGAAGATTGAGGGGGGATCTGATTGAAACGTATAAGATCCTAGAGGGATTGGACAGGCTAGATGCAGGAAGATTGTTCCCGATGTTGGGGAAGTCCAGAACGAGGGGTCACAGTTTGAGGATAGAGGGGAAGCCTTTTAGGACCGAGATTAGGAAAAACTTCTTCACACAGAGAGTGGTGAATCTGTGGAATTCTCTGCCACAGGAAACAGTTGAGGCCAGTTCATTGGCTATGTTTAAGAGGGAGTTAGATATGGCCCTTGTGGCTACAGGGGTCAGGGGGTATGGAGGGAAGGCTGGGGCGGGGTTCTGAGTTGGATGATCAGCCATGATCATAATAAATGGCGGTGCAGGCTCGAAGGGCCGAATGGCCTACTCCTGCACCTATTTTCTATGTTTCTATGTTTCTATGTAAAGAAGTTCCCCCTCATGTTACCCCTAAACTTTTGCCCTTTAACTCTCAACTCATGTCCTCTTGTTTGGATCTCCCCCATTCTCAATGGAAAAGGCGTATCCACGTCAACTCTATCAATCCCCCTCATAATTTTAAATACCTCTATCAAGTCCCCGTTCAACCTTCTACACTCGAAAGAATAAAGACCTAACTTGTTCAACCTTTCTCCAACACAAAATAATCTGCAGATGCTGGGATCAAAGCAACACTCACAACACGCGGGAGGAACTCAGCAGGTCGGGCAGCATCAGTGGAAATGATGAGTCGACATTTCGGACCGGAACCCTTCGTCAGGACTGAAGAGGGAAGGGGCAAAGCCCCTATAAAGAAGGTGGGGGGAGGGTTGGAAATAAGTAGTGCAAAAATAGAAATAAAAGAAGTAATGAAGTAGTGTTCATGGGTTCAATGTCCATTCGGAAATCTGATGGCAGAGGGGAAGAAGCTGTTCCTGGATCATTGAGTATGTGTCTTCAGGATCCTGTACCTCCTTCCTGATGGTAGCAATGAGGAGAGGGCACATCCTGGGTGAAGGGGGGCCTTAATGATAGATACCACATTTTTGAGGCACTGCTCGTTGAAGATGTTCTGGATGCTGCGGAGGCTGGTGCCCATGACGGAACTAAGTTTACAACTCTCTGCAGGTTACTCTGATCCTGTGCAGTAGCCCCACCATACCAGGCATAGATAGGGTAAATGCAAGGAGGCTTTTACCACTGAGGCTGGGTGGGACTACAACTAGAGTTCATGGGTTAAGGGTGAAAGGTGAAAGGTGAAAAGTTTAAGGGGAACATGAGGAGAAACCATCTTTAAAAAACCCTGCCCAGAAGAAGGCAATGGCAAACCACTTCTGTAGAAAAATTTGCCAAGAACAATCACGAGCATGGAAAGATCATGATTGCCCACGTCATACGACGGGGCGCATATCGAATGAATGAAACAAAATTATGAGGAGCGTAGGTTTGAGTAAACGCAAGCAGGGTTTTTCCACTGAGGTTGGGTGAGACCAGAATAGAGATCATGGGTTAAGGGTGAAAAGTGAAAAGTTCAAGGGGAACATAGGGGGAAGTTTCTCCACACAGAGGTCATGCAAGTGTGAAATGAGCTGCCAGAGCAAGTGGTGCATGTAAGGTCAGGTTCAATGTTTAGAGAAGTTTAGATAGGTACATGGATGGTAGGGGAATGAGGGGCTATAGTCCTGGTCCAGGTTGATGGGAGTAGGCAGGTTAAGTAGCTCAGCATGGACTAAATGGGCCAAAGGGCCTGTTTCCATGGGTCTATGACAAACACTTTAGAAAGACTACAAATCTCTGTTACAACTCTAGATTTAACAGGATGTCTGCGGGACTGTAAAAAGGTTTTCAAAAGCACTTCAAACCTCCCCAGAAAAATGTTCAAGTGCTTCTGGTGGCGTACTGCGGCAGTCAACGTGCGCACAACAAGCTCCCGCAAACGGCAGTGAGGTGGTGATCACATCATTGGATGTAGCAGTATTTACTGAGGAGAACTTTGTGTCCACTTGCCAGCACAGAGAGTGCTTCAGTTCTTCACGTGATAGCATCGCCAACCGAGCAGAACTTTCTCAGTACTGCATCGGACTGTTAGAACATTGACCAGTGCAGCACAATACAGGTCCTTCGGCCCACAATACTGTGCTGACCTTTTCATCTATTCCAATGTTAATCTAACCCTTTCCTCCCGCATAGTTCTCTGTTCTTTCACCGAAATGCCTATCCAAAAGTCCTCTTAAATGTTTCTTAGGAGGGAGGAGAAGATGGCGGCGTGACACAGCGCGCACGGCCATTCCGAATGATATCGATATGTGTGACTAGGGGGCCGTGCACAATCCGGATTTGATAGAAACAGCCGTGAGAAGCGCAGAGGAACATCTGGAGTAACTTCTGAAATGCCCGCTTCGCTGCTGCTGCTACTGTGTGATCGAGAATCTCCGGAGGGGAAGGCCCCAAATCCTCGGCTTTGCGTATCGCCTGCTGCCGGGGCTGGGGTCGGAATGCTTGGCAGAGATGGTGCTCAGTGCTCGGTGTCGGGAGGTGGTCGGAGGGTCGGAGTTTTTTGGACGGACTCGGAGTCAGACTGTGGTCGGGTACTTCCAGGATGCTGCATTGGCAAGTTGGCGGCGCTGGAGGTTCACCGTCTGCGTGAGGTGATGGGACTTTCGAGTGACTCTGAGACTTTTACTGTGCCATGGTCTGTTCTTATCAAATTACGGTATTGCTTTGCGCTGTTGTAACTATATGTTATAATTATGTGGTTTTTGTTAATTTTTAAGTTGGTTTGTCATGTGTTTTTGTGATATCATTCTGGAAAAACATTTTATCATTTCTTAATGCATGCATTACTAAATGACAATAAGAGGGGACTGGGTGTCCTCATAATCATAATCATAAACATAAGAGATTCTGCAGATGCTGGAAATCCGAGACAAAATGTTGGAGGAATTTAACAGACATTTTGGATAATATTAGTAATGAATGTTGTGCCTTTTCATCATTAGTACGGATTTTGGTTCCAAAATGCTTCAGAAAGTGCTGAGTATGCATCAATAATTTTCAATGAAGGAAACACGATCCACTTTAGCGAAAAGGTTGGTTGGTTAATGGGTCATTGTAAATTCTTCCATGCAGCTATTTAGGACCCTGGTCAGACCCCACTTGGAGTACTGTGCTCAGTTCTGGTCACTTCACTACAGGAAGGATGTGGAAGCCATAGAAAGGGTGCAGAGGAGATTTACAAGTTCCCTGGATTGGGGAGCATGCCTTATGAAAACAGGTTGAATGAACTCGGCCTTTTCTCCTTGGAGCGACGAAGGATCAGAGGTGACCTGATAGAGGTGTATAAGATGATGAGAGGCATTGATCGTGTGGATAGTCAGAGGCTTTTTCCCAGGGCTGAAATGGTTGCCACAAGAGGACACAGGTTTAAGGTGCTGGGGAGTAGGTACAGAGGAGATGTCAGGGGTAAGTTTTTTTACTCAGAGAGTGGTGAGTGCATGGAACAGGCTGCCGGAAACAGTGGTGGAGACGGATACGATAGGGTCTTTTAATAGATTTTTGGATAGGTACATGGAGCTTAGAAAAATAGAGGGCTATGGGTAAGCCTAGTAACTATTAAGATAGAGACATGTTTGGCACAACTTTGTGGGCCGAAGGGCCTGTATTGTGCTGTAGGTTTTCTATGTTTCTATGAATAGGCTGGGATGAAATCAGGGGATTGCTGGGTGGTGCAACTTGAAGCCCCAGAAGGACCTATTCTACTCTGTATCTCAATAAATAAATAAATAATCTCAGGTGACGAGGAAGAGGTGTACAGGAGTGATATAGATTGGCTGGTTGAGTGGTGTCCCAATAATAATCTCACATGCAACATCAGCAAGGCCAAGGAATTGATTGTAGACTTCAGGAAGAGCAATTTAGGAGAACACAAACCAGTCCTTATTGAGAGGTCAGCTGTGGGCAGAGTGGGCAGTTTCTAGTTCCTGGGCACCGGCCTCACTTTGATGCGATTATGAAGAAGGCACATCCGTGGCTATTCTTCTTTAGGAGTTTGAGGAGATATGGTAGGCCACCAACGACTCTTACAAACTTCTGTAGATGTACATTCTGACTGGTTGCTTCACCACGTGGTGTGTAACCTCTGATGTACAGGATCACAAAGTCTGTTGAGGGGTCTTAGACTCAGCTAACTCGATCAAGGGCTCAGTCCTCCCAGCAACACACTCAAACTGCTCCAGGATTTTTTGTGTGTGTGTGTGTGTGTTCCTTTGGATTTCCAGCACCTCCAGGTTTTTTTGTGTTTGCTAGATCCTCCCCAGCATGGTGGACATCTTCAAGAGTCAGTACCTCATGAAGACAGTATCCATCCTTAACCCTACCTATCCAAACATGCCCTCTTTCCATGAATAGCATCGGAGTGGAGTTGCAAGAGCACGAAGACCAAAACTCAATGTTTTAAGAACAGCTTCTTCCCCTCTGCCGTACGATTTCTAAACTGTTCAAGAACGTGCAAACACCTGTAATTTATAGTAATGTTTTATGAGTTTACACTGCACTGTTGACACAAAACAGCAAACTTCATGACGTATTTTAGCGATAGTAAACCTGATTCTGATGCCATGCTCTTGTGATGCTGCTGTAAGTAAATTTTTCATTGTGCGTGTGCACTTGAGTATTTGTACAGATGACAATAAACCCAACTCTAACTTTGATACTTTCTTTTGGAGTTGGGAACCGCACCACTGAAGACAGGCAGCACTGAAGCAGGTCGTATATTCGAGTTTGCTGACAACACCACTGTCGTCGGCCGAATCACAGGTGGTGCTGAATCAGCATATAGGAAGGAGACTGAAAATCTGGCTTGAGTGGTACCTCTTACTCAATGTCAGCAAGATCAAGGATCTTTTTCCTTGATCTGCCTGATTATTGACTTCAGGCGGAGGAAACCAGAGGTCCATGGGCTAGTCCTCATAGGAGGATCAGAGATGGAGAGGGTCAGCAACTTCCCGTTCTTCGCTGTTACTCTTTCAGAGGACCTGTCCTGGGCCCACCATGTAAGTTCAATTACAAAGAAAGTACGCTAGCACTTCTACTTCCTTAGGAGTCCTGCCAAAGAGTTTCAGCCCGAAACGTCAACTGTATTCTTTTCCTTAAATGCTGCCTGGCCTGCTGAATTCCTCCAGCATTTTGTGTGTGTTGCTCAGATTTCCAGCACCTGCAGATTTCCTCTTGCCTCTACTTCCTCAGGAGTTTGTGGAGATTCAGCATGACATCTAAAACTTTGACAAACTTATATGTATGTCTAGTGGAGAGTATATTGACTAGCTGCATCACAGCCTGGTATGGGAACACAGGTGCCCCTGAACAAAAAGTTGTGGATGTGGCCCAGTCCATCACAGGTAAAGCCCTCCCCACCATTGAGCACATCTACATGAAATGTTATCGCAGGAAAGCAGCATCCATCATAAGGGATCTCCACCACCTAAGCCATGCTCTCTTCTCACTGCCGCCATCAGGAAGAAGGTCCAGGAGCCTCAGGACTCACACCACCAGGTTCAGGATCAGTTACTACCCCTCAACCATCAGGCTCTTGAACCAAAGGGGATAACTTCACTCAACATCACTTCATCATTGAAATGTTCCCACAACCAATGGACTCACTTTCAAGGACTCTTCATCTCATGTTCTCGATATTTATTGTTTATTTATTGATTACTATTATTTCTTTCTTTTTGTATTTGCACAGTTTGTGTCCTGTTGTTGTTGTTGTTCGTCCATCGTACGTCGATGAGGACCTGACACCATTATTGATGGTGTCGAGACTAGCGCGTGACTTGGATTTAAGTGAGGGAGATTTGCGCAGCGTCAGCCTCACTCTCTCTTCCCAATTCCCATCTGGATCCAGTGGCAAGACAGAGTCGAGACGGCTGGAGATGGGACTAGGCGCAGTGGATGACCAGGACGTCTTCTGTGTCTTGTCCTGCTCTACACGTTCCACGACACTTGCAGAGACCGTCTTCTTGACCGTTGGACCTTCCATTGGTCTCGTCCGCTCAATCCACCAGAGTCTGTCTTCACATGCTGGGATAGACAACTCCCTTGTGTCTTGTACACACTGGTTGAATGCCCAAGTTGGTGCGGTTTTTCAATGATTCTATTATGGTTATTATTCTATAATGAATGTATTGAGTATGCCCACAAGAAAATGAATCTCAGGGTCATATATGTAATTTGGCAATAACTTGACTTTAAATTTTGAACTTTTGAACGTTATTTTTCCCGTTTTCTTCAACCCATGAAAACTGGGGAGGAATAAAGGAGCAACACACATCAAAGTTGCTGGTGAACGCAGCAGGCCAAGCAGCATCTCTAGGAAGAGGTGCAGTCGACGTTTCAGGCCGAGACCCTTCGTCAGTCCTGAATCTGCATGCGAATCTGTGCGTGTGCGTCTGCGTTTCCATGCGTGCGTCCGTGCGTGCGTCATGATGTCTTTTTCATGGCCTTTACAAGGCGCGCAGCGAGAGAGAGAGAGACTGTGTGACACGCCATTCCTCACACAGACATTTTTGCAGAATTTTCCCTTTATTTTCCAACGTCAAGTTGCGTTCTCGACACTCAACCCGGCACGGTTGGAAAGCGTACTTGGGGGCGGACCTGACCAGTTTCGATCCCGGGAACCTCCGCTCCCAGGTCCGGCGCCGATGTTGTTGCACCACCAGCCGGCCCAGGAGAGGATGTTTCCAATGGTGGAGGAGTCTAAGACCAGAGGACACAGCCTCAGAATAGAGGAACGTCCTTTTAGAACGGAGATGAGGAGGTATTTCTTTAGCCAGAGTGACAAATCTGTGGAATTCATTGCCACAGGCGGCTGTGGAGGCCTAGCCTTTGGGTATGTTTAAGGCAGATTTTGATACATTCTTGATTAGTCAGGGCATGAAGGGATACGGGGAGAAGGCAGGAGATTGGGGCTGAGAAGAAAAATAGATCAGCCATGATGAAATGGTGGAGCAGACGTGATAGGCTGAATAGCCTAATTCTGCTCCTATATCTTATGGAATTATGGTCTGCAAACAGCTGCTTAGAATGTGGACTCTTATCACAAGAAGCGGAGGAACAGATAATGGTTGGTAAAATGGTTATATTGCCAGTGGTGCATGGGAGGGAGGAGTGGGGCTTGTTTTGCTGTTATTATTTTGTTGCTTGTTGTGTTCTGTGTTGTTCTGCCGAGCATTGTGGGAGTACTAAATTGGCGCCAGAATGTGTGGCGACACCTACGGGTTGCCCCCCCACCCGCCATCACATCATTAAGTTATACCAGTTGTTAGTGCAAACAACAATTCCACCGTAAGTTTCAATGTATACACGATAAATCAGTTAATCTGCGTCTGATCTGACTCGGAATCGGACTGAGTCATATACAGCAGACTCTGCGGAAGAGGAAAAGTGGCGTGGTAGGGTTGTTACAGCACCAGTGACACTGGTTCAATTCCCGCCAAAGTCTGTGAGGAATTTGTACAGTACTGTGCAAAAGTCTTAGGCCCACACACACACACACACACACACATATATACCTAGGGTGCCAAAGACTTTTACACAGTACCGTATTTATCAACATGGAGCGGACAGCGAGTTTGTAAATCTGGTGGGAGCAGAGGATGTTGGTCATGGCGAGGGTGGAGCCCCGCGGAGGGGCGTGGGACAGGTGGCAGAGAAGGAGTGCCAGGGACAGGGGATGGTGGTACAGGTACAGACACACCCAGCCCTGAGACACCAGGCAAGGCCATTTGATTCCAAACAATTGGTTTATTGATCATTACAAAATGTCTCTCTGGTGCTTCCCACTCCCTCCCCTCTCCCTTCCCTTTTCCCAACCATGATTCCCCTCTCCCTGCCCCATTCCCACTTTCAGTCCGCAATAGAGACCCAGATCAGAATCAGGTTTATCATCACTCACATTTGTCATGAAATTTGTTTTTTTTTTGCGCACGATACATAAACTTACTACAGTACTGTGCAAAAGTCTTAGGCAGTTTAGCGATACATACGTGCTTGACTTTTGCACAGCGCTGTATGTTCCCGCCACACACACCCCCGGCACGACCACATGGGTTTCCTCTGGGTGCTCCAGTTTCCTCCCACATGCCAAAGACATACTGGTTAGTAGGTTAATGGGTCACATGGAGAGTAATTGGGCAGCACAAGCTCGATGGGCAGAAGGGCCTGTTAGTGAGCTGTTTTTCTAAATAAATAACTGTCATAAAAATAAATAGAAGGGACCTGCACTACAACTTTATAAAACTCTGGTTAGGCCACATCCAGAATATTACATACAGTTCTGGTCACCCCACTATAGGAATGTCCGACACAGGCCTCTCAGGTCTGAGTTGACGTTCCCTCCCCCTCCCACTATAGGAAGGATGTTGAGGCTTTGGAGAGGGTGCAGAAGGGGTTTACCAGGATGCTGCCTGGTTTAAAGGGCATGTGCTATCACGAGAGGCTGGATAAACTCAGGTTGTTTTCTCTGGAGAGCCAGAGATCTGATAGAGGTTTGTAAGATCATGAGAGGCATAAATAGAGTAGACAGGGAGTATCTGTTTCCCAGGGTTGAAATGTCTAATACCAGAGGGCATGCGTTGAAGGTGAGAGAGGGTCGGGTAAAAGGAGGATATGAGCGGTATGTTTTTTACTCAGAGTGGTGGATGCCTGCTGTGGTGGTAAAGACAAATACAATAGAGGCTTTTAAGAGACGTTTGGATAGGCACATGAATGTGGACATGCTGTTGGTAGGAGGGATTAGTGTTTGGATGTCTTTGATTTTCTTTTTAGCTGGTACAGCACAACATTATGGGCCGAATGGCCTGTTCCTGTGCTGTACAATTCTGTGTTCTATGATATAGTTTATTCCTCGTCCCAAAGGGACCACGTCCTCGGCATTGAATTATCTTTGATTTAAGCACAGTTGTCAGAGGAAAAGGAATTGTTTAACGAATCAATGCTGACAGATAATTATGCATCAGATTAAAGGTGAACCCCGTTTTGTCCCCACACTTCCTTTAGGCATTTGTTTATTCATTATATGCCATGTCGTACAACGTAGGCAATCATGGTCTTTCCGTGACCATGATTCTTCTTGGCAGACTTTTCTACAAAATGGTTTGCCATTGCCTTCTTCTGGGCGGTGTCGTTACCAGACAGATGACCCCAGCCATTATCGATACTCTTCAGAGATTGTCTGCCTGGCGTCAGTGGTCGTATAACCAGGACTTGTGACCTGCACCAGCCGCTCCCATGGCTTCACCTGACTCCGATTGGAGGGGGAGAGGGCCACACCTTTCCCGAGGGTGACCTGCAGGCTAGCGGAGTGAAGGAGAGCCGTACACCTCCATCGGTACAGATGTATCTGCACCCCGCCACCCCCCTTTAGAGAGACTCTTTAGAAAACCTGACTGCCCGCAAGGACAGCGTTAACACTAGAAGCGGAAAGAGCACTAGCTTCACCTCTGGTTTGCAACGTGTCTGCTGACTTCCAGTTGAAATGATTTGGTCGACAAGGATGCGGAGTGGCATGGGGTGGTGGAAAGGCCTAAGGCCTGGTCTCGCATCCGCAGTTGAGAATCCCCATTTCCACCTATCAAAACCATCCAGTGGAAGGTGTGAACCTAAGCTGAGAGCAGAACAAACAGGGATACGAGGCATACTCCCACAGTGCCTCACTGGCTATAAAGCTCAGTGAGACATAAATGCAATTCTTTTCATATTTATGAGCAGGAAACATTTTCTACATCGGGTCACTTGGGAAAGAAACTGAAGGAGATTTTTCACTTCCTTGTGATGTAATTGCAAAAGTCTTGTGATATTTTGAGATTTATTAATTAATCACAAAAATCTTTTGTAACATTTGTTCTTTCATTATAACTCAATCAGGATTGAGTAATGGGCTGGACCGATCAGACTCAGTAGACCCAAACAATTTGAGTGAACAGGAAATGTGGTAATAAGTGTACTAGCTCAACAAAGTAACTTCAGCCTAATTTATTATCACAAAACTGAAAACACAAATAGTCCACACTAAATACTACCTAGTAAGTTACAAAGACTTCAGCTCTCATGATTCCCAGTCACCACTCGATTGTTGCTTTCGTCGGGGGACCTGATTGCTGCTGTTGTTGGGGGATCACTGAATTCTGACTTGTGAAATTAGATTAGATTATGAGGACACTCAGTCCTCGTTTATTGTCATTTAGTAATGCATGCATTAAGAAATGATACAATGTTCCTCCAGAATGATATCACAGAAACACAAGACAGACCAAGACTAAAAATGACAAAAACCACATAATTATAACATATAGTTACAACAGTGCAAAGCAATACCGTAAGTTGATAAGAACAGACCATGGGCACGGTAAAAAAAAGTCTCAAAGTCCTGATAGCCCCAATATCTCACGCCGACGGTAGAAGGGAGAAACTCTCCCTGCCATGAGCCTCCAGCACTGCAAACTTGCTGATGCAGCATCCTGGAAGCACCTGACCACAGTCCGACTCTGAGTCCGTCCGAAAACTTCGAGCCTCCAACCAGCCCTCTGACACCGAGCACCGAGCACCATCTCTGCCGAGCACTTCGACCCCAAACCCGGCCGCCAAGCAACAGGCAAAGCCAAGGATTTGGGGCCTTCTCCTCTGGAGATTTCGGATCACACAGTAGCAGCGGCAGCGAAACAGGCATTTCAGAAGTTTCACCAGATGTTCCTCCGTGCATCTCACGTCTGCCTCCATCAAATCAGAATTGTGCACGGCCTCCTACTTGACAGATAACAGACATTCATCACTGGATAGGCCGCGCGCGCTGTGTCGCGCCGCCATCTTCTCCTCCCGCCACGTATCTGGGATCACTAATCCTCGGTCTAGGTGAAGTCCCAAGAACTGAGTGAAAGATGCCTCAGTAAATAGGGGTTCAATCCACAAGCAAATGAGAGACACGAAGAGGCAAATAAACTCTTTGGTCTTTTGTTCTCATGCCACTGGTGACTGAGGCCAAAAAGAATCCGGCTGCTATTAGCAAACAGTTAACAAACCTGCTATGTAAGAATCTAACCACTATTAGCAAACATTTAACAAACCTACAGAGCTAAACTTGTATAGATCCCTTACATGCTAAAGTGTCACTTGGAATTGTTCAGACTTTCATCTAATATTTTGAAAAAATTTCATACACCATAGCACAGTGACTTCCTTTTCCCTGTGAATTCTCTTATTAACTCTTCTGATAACACAGATCTTCTGCAAATGTGCAGGAAACTAGTAGAAGAAATGCTTATGAATTGATGAAGTTCGATCCTCCAGTATGTTAATGTTAAACTAGCAATTCAGGACATTGAAACTTCTTCACAGAGGACAACGAACTTTAGCCCTATAGTTAGTTCGGAGTAGCTGGTTAATAATTAGTGGTTTAAAATTCTCCTCATCTCCTTATTCATTTCTCATCCACTGCACCCAACAGCAGTGGGAAACAATGAAAGAGCAAGGTAAAATTCCCCCACTGAACATTAAACCTCAGGGTGAAATCTGTGGCGAGTTAGGAAAATATTGTTTGATTCATTGTTGACTTTTGGCTTTGCATTTATCCATCTTTGACCATATTAAACATCCAAACATTTCTCCTCACCCTCTGAAGGCCACATTGCAGGACAGTCAAACGTTCTATTTACATAATATTCAACCAGCCGCTACAGACTGGGATTAAAGTCTAGCTGGCTGTTGACCTTGGTAGGATCCAGTGTAGCTGTCAGTTGTTCCTCACTCTTAGCTCTGCCATTGTGATTCACGATTTAAGCATGAAAGACACCAAGAAGAAGCCAGGAGTAAAAACCTCTGCAGTTCATCTGCTGAAAAAAGGGGTAAGCTACTTCTCTTCCCAGATTATTATTTACAGAATCAGTCTGGTAATGTCATCAGTATTGGAGAGACTTGCACACCTCAAGGATGCGTGCTTAGCCCACTGCTCCACTCTCTCTACACCCACGATTGTATAAATTTTTTAATAGATTGTTGGTAGAATTTCAGGTGGTGATGAGGTGTGCTGGTTAGCTGGTTGAGTGATGTCACAGCAACAGCCTTGCACTCAATGTCGGTAAGAGTAAGGAAATGATTGTGGACTTCATGAAGGGGAAGTTGAGGGAGCACACACCAGTGTTTATCAAGGGATCAGAAGCGGAGACAGTGAACCATTTCAAGTTCCTGGGTTTCAACATCTCTGAGGATCTATCCTGGGCCCAACATATCGACGCAATTACCAAGAAGGCACAAACAGCAGCTATGTTTCGTGAGGAGTTTGACGAGATTTGGTGTGTCACCAAAGACCACTCGCAAATTTCTACAGTTGTATCAGGGAGAGCATTCTAACTGGTTGCATCGCCACAGGGTACGGAGGGGGCGACCGTACAGGATCGGAAAAAGCTGCAGAAATCATGGGCACTAGCATCCCCAGCATCCAGGACACCTTCAAAAGGCAATGCCTCAAAAAGATGGCACCCATCATCAAGGACCCTCATCCCCCAGGATATGCCCTCTTCTCAATGCTACCATCAGGAGGACGTACAGGAGCCTGAAGGCATTCACTCAAAGTTTCAGTAACAATATCTTCCCCTCTGCACCCAATTTCTGAATGGACCCATGAATACTAACTCAGTACTTTTCCCTCTCTTTTTGCACTCTTTAATATATATTTCTTACTGTAATTTATAGCTTTTATTATATGTATCTCAATGTACTAATGCTGCAAAACATAAAATTTCACAATGTATGCCAGTGATATTAAACCTGATTCTGATTTCAATGGGTTTCAATAGGTACATTTAATGTCAGAGAAATGCATACACTGTACATCCTGAAATTCTTTTTCTTCGCAAACATCCATGAAAACAGAGGAGTGCCCCAAAGAATGGATGACAGTTAAATGTTAGAACCCCAAAGCCTCCCCCCCAGCTCCCCCCTCCCACGCACAAGCAGCAGCAAAGCAATGACACCCCCCACCAGCAAAAAAGTAGACTTGAGTCAACAAACCGACTCGTTGGTCTTCATTTTTGTACACACGTGGGTACAGTAGCGCTTTCTTCCCCAGTGTAGATCACACTAGTGATTATTTTCAGATGAGGTTGGTTCAGGAACTCTGTCCGCAATGCGCCGTCGTGCCCCTGATGTACTTATGGACGTCACAAGCAGCCTCCGCAATATTTCCCATCTTAGCAGTAGATCGTAACTTTCAGGTGCAGCCCAGAATTGTCCGGGAACACTCACAAAACACTGAGTGCATATCGTGTAGGGATCACTAATGATTACCACTGAATTCATTGCTTCACACTGCATCATTATCGTTCCCCTGAAATGGCACAGTTTTCATTATCTTGGTCCGTGGGAAAAACTCAAGCCAGGCCTGATCAACCCTGGGTGAGGGTGTCTAGTGACTAAAGACCTGAAACACCTGAAGACCCCAGTGCAATGTGTCCCAGTGCACACCTGGTGTCAGACCAGGTTAATGAAAGGCATGGGCCAGATTAAGGTGGCTCTGCAACATGATCCACCACAAACCCACTTATCTCCTGACACTAAACTCCACAATCCTATCTCCTCCAGCCCCACATATACATCCCCAACCCTACCCTTAACCCTAATCCAAACGTCCAAGGGCCCACACACCCCAACTAACCTGGACCGCACCCCAACTAACCCTGGCCCCACCCCCACGTACGAGCTGACTTGTGTAAGGAGGAGGAAGATCCAATAAAGGCAAGTATTGGACCTGGTTAATGAAGGCTCAGGCCAGATCAAAGTGGCAGGGTTGGGTGACACGGAATCTCGAGCGACGAGATCAAGAAGCACAAATGGGATGATATTTCAGCCTCAATTTTTATTGCTCAGGGTAACACAAACCCCATCGTTGGCTGTTCCATCACTGAATGAGCCTTATTATATTCTTCACATCGAGTCAAATCAAGATTATTGTCATTTAACTATCTGCGTGTATACCATCAAATGAGACAATGTTTCTCTGGACCAGGGTGTGAAGCACATTCGTATCCGTAACACAAATATTAATTATTCAGATACAGCGTGTAATAGGCTCTTAAACCTGAATTATACTTCTGTGTCAACTCGACGCCATAAGTACTGCGTCACCGCAAACCCTCCACAGAGCCGACGTGGATCCCTACGCCGTAGCCTGACGCGCACCTCTCCCAAAATGTAACTTCACGTCGCAGCAGCGCAGAACACAACAGGTGTGATTGGTCCGCTTGGTAGCATCTCATTTCATCCCACGCAGCAATAGTTTCCCATTGGGCGACTGAAGGGCGGGGAAGGAACTCTGGCTGCAACGCTTTCCATAAAGCTTTACAGACCCCCAAAATTATGGAGGACACATTTCTCTTTTATGAGAAAAGACACTCGCGTCTTGTTTACCTCGAGAAATACTACCATGACCATGAAGTCTTGCATGGGCAGGTGTGTGCGCATGCGTGACATGCGCGAATTGCAGAGCAACTCAGACACACCAACGCACAAGTATAAATGCTCACAACGCGCATAGTTCACTTGCATAGGTTACCGCGTCGAGTTAACGCAGAAGTATAAATCAGGCTTTACAGGCCTTTGAGCCGCACCATCCGGTAACTCCCCCAATTCTTTAATCCCAGCCTAATCACAGGACAATTTACAATGACCAATCAACCTACCAACAGGTAGGTGGTTGGAATGTGGGAGGAAACCAGAGCACCTGGAGGAAACCCACACGGTCATGGCGAGAACGTACAAACTCCTCACGGGCAGGGGCAGGAATTGAACTGGGGTCGTTCGTACTGTGAAGTGTTGTGCTAACCACTATGCTACCATGCCAACCACACACCTCCCCTGCTTCCATCAATAACTTCAGAAGGTAAGAATTAAATCTACAAATGAATTTCACATAGATAAACAAAGTAAAGTGCGTAAATTAAATATCGTAGGGTACAGTACAAATTATCCAGTGACGCTTTGAAAATCTGAGTCCATGCTGCAGAATCTGCCCCCCTTTCCATCCCAGACCTATCAGTGGTGAGGAGCTAGTCAACCAGCTGAACTATCTCATTCCTGCACGCCCATGGAATTCTGAATGCCCTGGAAATGGTGAATGTGGAAAGCAGGATTCCATTAGTAGGAGAGTTGAGGATTCAAGGACACAGCCTCAGAATAAAGGGACGTCTCCTTAGAACCGAGCTGAAGAAGTGTTTCTTCAGCCAGGGGATTGTAAATCTGTGTAATCTCTTGCCACAGAAAGCCATGGAGGTCAAGGATTATATTGTGCAAAAATTGATAAATTTCACAACAAAAAATAACACAGAACAGATTTTAGGAGATATAGACTCAGTGGCTAATTTATTAAGTACATATTGTACCTAGTAAAATGGCCACTGAGAGTACGTTTGGGATCTTCTGCTGCTGTAGCCCAACCACTTCAAGGTTTGATATGTTGTACATTCAGAGATGCTCTTCTACATATGGTTATTTGAGTCACTGTTACCTTCCTGTCAGCTTGAACCGGTCTGGTTATTCTCCTCTGATTCCTCTCATTAACAAGGCATTTTCACCCACAGAACTGCTGCTCACTGGATGTCTTTTTGTTTGTTTTTCACGCCATTGTCTGCAAACTCTAGAGACTGTTGTGCGTGAAAATCCCAGGAGATCAGTAGATGCTGAGATAGTCAAACCACCCCTGCTGCCACCAGCAATTATTCCATAATCACATTTCTTCCCCATTCTGATGTTTGGTCTGAACAACAACTGAACCTTTTGACCATGTCGGCATGCTTTCATGCACTGAGTTGCTGCCACATGATTGGCTGATTAGATACTTGTATTAACGAGCAGGTGTACAGGTGTACCTAATAAAGTAAGGCAATGATAATAAATATAATTCTGATTCTGAGTTGCTTGGTTGGTTTAGACAGGGCTTTAGGATTACAGGGAGAAGGCAGGATAATGGGGTTGAGCACAGAAATACTGTTAGCCATGACTGAATTGCCTAATTCTGCTCCTATATTTTATGCTTGTTGGCATTCAAGTAAGGCAATTTTGAACACTTGCTGACCACCACTTGGGAGTCAGGACCTGCTCTCTTCTTGATAATGCCATTCAGAAGGAAATACAGGAGCCTCAGGACTCACACCATCAGGTTCAGGCTCTTGAACCAAAGGGGATAACTTCACTCAACTTCACTTGCCCCATCGTTGAAATATTCCCACAACCTATGGATTCACTGTCAATTTAAACGCAAACAACAGGAATTCCACATCCCATTCCCATTCTGACATGTCTATCCACGGCCTCCTCTACTCTACTGTAAAGATGAAGCCACACTCAGGTTGGAGGAACAACACCTTATATTCCGTATGGGTAGCCTCCAACCTGATGGCATGAACATTGACTTCTCTAACTTCCGCTAGGCCCCACCTCCCCCTCGTACCCCATCTGTTACTCATTTTTATGCACACATTCTTTCTCTCACTCTCCTTTTTCTCCCTCTGTCCCTCTGAATATACCTCTTGCCCATCCTCTGGGTCACCCCCCCCCCATCTTTCTTCCCGGACCTCCTATCCCATGATCCTCTCGTATCCCCTTCTGCCTATCACCTGTCCAGCTCTCGGCTCTATCCCTCCCCCTCCTGTCTTCTCCTATCATTTTGCATCTCCCCCTCCCCCTCCAGCTTTCAAATCCCTTACTCACTCTTCCTTCAGTTAGTCCTGACGAAGGGTCTCGGCCTGAAACGTCGACTGCGCCTCTTCCTATAGATGCTGCCTGGCCTGCTGCGTTCACCAGCAACTTTGATGTGTGTTGCTTGATTCACTGTCAAGGTCTCTTCATCTCATGTTCTTGATATTTATTGCTTATTTATTATTATTAATATTGTTATTATTTTTTTGTATTTGCACAGTTTGTTATCTTTTGCACACTGGCCGAACGCCCAAGTTGGTGCAGTCTTTCACAAGATCACAAGACAAAGGAGCAGAAGTAGGCCATTCGGCCCATCGAGTCTGCTCCGCAGCTCCCCCATGAGCTAAACTATTCACCCATCTAGTTCCAATTTCCGGCTTTTCCCCATATCCCTTGATACCCTGACTAATTAGATACCTGTCAATCTCCTCCTTAAACACCCTCAATGATCGGGCCTCCACAGCTGTATGTGGTAACGAATTCCACAAATCCACGACCCTCTGGCTAAAAAAAATTCTCCTCGTCTCTGTTTTAACTGGGTACCCTCTAATTCTAAGACTATGGCCTCTTGTCTTGGACTCACCCACCAAGGGAAACAACCTTTCCACATCTACTCTGTCCAACCCTTTCAACATTCGAAATGTTTCTATGAGATCCCCTCTCATTCCTCTATGCTCTAATCTTTCACTGATTCTATTATGGTTATTATCCTATTATGGACTTATTGAGAATGCCCAGAAGAAAATGACTCTCAGGGTTGTATGTGTACTTTGGTCATGAATTTACTTTGAACTTTGAACTTTGCTAGGTGAGGAAATGGATGGTTATGGCTGAGTCTGGGCACTGTGAGGTCCAGTCCCCGTCTCAGACAATCCAGGCAAAAGTAATCGATGTCAGCTGGTGTGGATCCTTTGCCTTTGACAACGACGTGATACGGGACAGCAAACTCTACACTGTAAGTGAGCCAGCTGTATCTTATGATTGTTCGCAGCTGATACACCAAGCTGTTTTTTTATCCTTTATTCTGTTCTTCACAGAAGTTCACGTCCATAATCGGTACTCGTGTTCCCGAGATGCCCTTTCACTGTGCTGTTCTAGGTGGGATGTTCCAGACACTCTCAATCAATAACGCATCCCATGTCAGCTCAGTCTGAGCAACACAGACAAAATGCTGGAGGAACTCTGCAGGCCAGGCAGCATCTATGGAAAAGAGTACAGTTGACGTTTCGGGCCAAAACCCTGTGTGTATTGCTCGGATTTTCAGTATCTGCAGATTTGTTTAGCTCAGTCTAAAAATGCTTCACAGCCTATGACACTCTTTGAAAATGTAGACACTCCTGAACTATGGGCAACATGAATATAGTACGTAGAACTTAGAACAGTACAGGCCCTTCGGCCCACAATGTTGTACTGACCTTCTAACCTACTCTAATATCAATCTAACCCTTCCCCCCAACACAGCCCACCATTTTGGTCTTGGGCAAGGTTTATCGGCACGATTTGAGGATTGGACTCAGCAGTTCACGTTACGATGTGTTTCTGGAGTCTGATTGCTCCTTTTCCTGTTGTGATTTTGTGCGATTTGTATCAGGGCTACCTGCAGATAACGAACGATGCAGCTGTGGATTGGATTGAATTGAATATACCTGGACTCTTTTGATGACTTTATGGGTTGGTGTTTTATACTCCAGTTCTCGCTCATTTTTTTTGCTGATTGCGTGATTTGTTTTTTCATGCTGGGGGTTTGATCTTTTTCTTTGAATGAGTTTCACGGTGTTTTGTTTCTTTGTTTTGTGGCTGTCTGTGGGAAGATGAATCTCAGGGTTGAATACTGCATTTGATAATAAATGTACTTTGAACCTTTGAATCTTTTTCTTTCATCTGTGTGCCAATCTAAGAGCATCTCAAACCTTCCAAGCGTATCTGCCTCTACGACCACGCCTGGCAGCACGTTCCATGCACCCACCACTCTCTCTGCAAGAGACTAGATTATGAGATCACTCAGCAAGATTCCACAACTAAAAAATCATATACTGGCTTGAACTTTCACACAAGTTCTCCACCACCTAGGCAATGCCATTTTCTTGCAGCTTCCATTAGAGAGGGGGTCGAGAAGCCTGAAGTCCCACACCATGATAGAAACATAGAAAACCTACAGCACAATACAAGCTCGTTGTGTCACTCTCTCTCCTTCTCTCTCTCCCCCTCTCTCTCTCCCCTCTCTCTCCCCCTCTCTCTCCCCCTCTCCCCCTCACCCCCCTCTCTCTCCCCCTCTCCCCCTCACCCCTCTCTCTCTCTCCCCCTCTCCCCCTCACCCCTCTCTCTCTCCCCCCTCTCCCTCACCCTCTCTCTCTCCCCTCTGTCTCCCCCTCTCTCCCTCACCCTCTCTCTCCCCTCTCTCTCCCCCTCTCCCTCACCCTCTCTCTCTCCCCTCTCTCTCCCCCCTCTCTCCCCTCTCTCTCTCCCCTCTCTCTCCCCCTCTCCCCCCTCTCTCTCCCCCTCTCCCCCTCACCCCTCTCTCTCTCTCCCCTCTCTCCCTCACCCCCTCTCTCCCCTCTCCCCCTCTCCCCCTCTCTCTCCCCCTCTCCCCCTCTCTCTCCCCCTTCTCTCCCTCACCCTCTCTCTCTCCCCTCTCTCTCCCCCTCTCTCTCTCCCCTCTCTCCCTCGCCCTCTCTCTCCCCTCTCCCTCCCCCTCTCTCTCTCCCCCTCTCTCCGTCACCCCCTCTCTTTTCCCCCTCTTTCTCTCCCCCTCTCTCCCCTCTCTCCCTCTCTCCCCCCCTCTCCCCCTCTCTCCCCTCTCTCTCCCCTCTCCCTCCCCCTCTCTCCACCCTCTCTCCCTCTCTCCCCCCTCTCCCCCTCTCTCTCTTTCTCTCACCCCTCTCTCTCCCCCCTCTCTCCCCCCCTCTTTCCCCCCTCTCTCCCCCTCCCCCCTCTCTCCCTCACCCCCTCTCTTTCCCCCCCTCTCTCCCTCTCCCCCCTCTCCCCCTCTCTCTCCCCCTCCCTCTCCCCCTCTCTCTCCTCCCTCCCTCTCCCCCCTCCCTCCCCTCTCTCTCCCCTCTCCCCCTCTCTCCCCTCTCTCCCTCTCCCCCCTCTCCCTCTCCCCCTCTCCCTCTCGCCCTCTCTCTCCCCGCTCCCCCCCCTCTCTCTCTCCCCCACCCCTCCCCACTAGTGAGACAGCCTGTCTGAGATACCGAAGTGTTGGGGTATGGACTGTAGTTTTTGATGGACCCTACATCAAGGTCTCTTTGAGGGCTTTTGCCATTGCGTGCCTGGTGGGCTGGGCAGCGGGGGGAATGATTTTTCCTGGTGCAAGTAGGGGGAAGGGGAGGGGTCGATAAGTCTGCTGCTGCCTGTGTGTCTGGGTGAGGGGAGGGGTGCTTTGGGGTTTTGATGTTTCTATCATTCATTCTTTGTATTTTTTATTTGTTTCATGGATGTCCGTGAAGAGTAAGTCCGTGCACAGTACTGTAGTAATTTTATGTACTGCGCTGTTCTGTGAAAAAAAGCCAAATTTCATGACAAATGTGAGTGATGATAAACCTGATTCTGATATAGGTCTCTATTGTAGACTGAGAGTGGGAAGGGGGCAGGGAGAGGGAAATCATGGTTGGGAAAAGGGGAAGGGAGAGGGGAGGGAGCGGGACGCACCAGAGAGACATTCTGTAATGATCAATAAACCAATTGTTTGCAATCAAACGACCTTGCCTGGTGTCTCAGGGCTGGGTGTGTCTGCACCCATGCCAACTCCTGCCCCTGGCACTCCTTCTCTGCCACCTGTCCCACGCCCCTCCTGCGTCGCGCCATCCTCGCCATTCCCAACATCCTTTGCTCCCGCCAGATTTACACACTCACTCTCCGCCCCCCATTGATAAATATAGTACTGTGCAAAAGTTTTAGGCACCCTAGCAATAGATATGTGCCTAAGACTTTTACACAGTGCTGTACATCTGCAAACGTACGCTCACCTCAGCACAGAAGTCATTGCTGGAGTGTGAGTGGAGTACGGAGGGAGGAATGTGCTATCCTGATTTCTCTCTCTAAATTCCAGCCCACTTTACTGCCACTAACTCGGATCAGATGGATCGGAATACAGCGGTCATCAACTTCAGAACACTCTCCTCCCACGGCCTCACGCCAGACCAATCCTTGCGCTCCCCACGTGCAGGGTCAATGAGCCGCAGGTCTGTTTGCACTAAGATTTACTGTCATTGGAGTTCAAATTGGCCTGTTATAGAGCTATTTGACTTCAGCTCTCAACAAAAGGCCGCAAGAACAAATTCTTCTAGAAAGTTCTCCCTCAGAATCAGAGTCAGGCTTAATATCACCGGCATATGTTGTGAAATCTGTTGTTATGCGACAGCAGTTCATTGCCATACATAATAATAAACACTGTGAATCACAGTACGAAGTGTGTCTGTGTGTGTGTGTATATAAAATTATATTTGTATGTTAATGTATTTATTTATTGAGATACAGCACAGAGTAGGCCCTCCTGGGCCTTCGAGCCGCGCTGCCCAGCAATTCTGTGACTTAATCCTAGCCAAATCTCCAGACAATTTACAATGACCAGTTACCCTACTAACCGGGATCTCCTTAGACTGTGGGAGGAAACCCACGCGGTCACGGGGAGAACGTACAAACTCCTTACAGGCAGTGGTGGGGATTGAACCCCGGCTCGCTGGTCCTGTAAAGCGTTGTGCTGACCACTACGCTACCGTGCCACCACTCTCCCTTTTGCATAACTTAAATAAGTATTGGAAAAAGAGTGAAAAAAAGGAGGGAGGTGGTGTTCATCCTTGTGAACCTCCTCTGGATCCTTTCCAATGCCAGCACATCTTTTCTAAGATGAGGGGCCCAAAACTGTTCACAATACTTAAGGTGAGGCCTTATAAAGCCTCAACATCACCTCCTTGCTCTTGTATTCTAGACCTCTTGGAATGGATGGTAACATGGCATTTGCCTTCCTCAGTAGCAACTCAACCTGATATGTTGGGCCCAGGATGGATCCTCAGAGATGTTGACACCCGGGAACTTGAAATTGCTCACCCTTTCTACTTCTGATTCCTCGATGAGGACTGGTGTGTGTTCCTTCATCTTCCCCTTTCTGAAATCCACAATCAAATCCCTGGTCTTACTGACGTTGAGTACAAGGTTGTTGCAACAACCCCACACAGCCAGCTGATCTGTCCCACTCCTGTACTCCACCTCATCACCATCTGAAGTCCTGCCAACAGTAGCTGTGTCATCAGCGAACTTATTGATGGGATTTGAACTGTGCCTAGCCACACAGTCATGGGTGTGGAGACAGCAAATCTTATTGCTTGACTGCTGTTAGTCCCAACAGATCATTAGTGGCTGAGTGTAATAACAACTGTGATGTGACTTTCACACTCCTGTATAAGTGAGCAATATCTTTTCCCTGTAGAATATAGTAAGGAGTAAAAGTAATGATACAATCACATAGAAATGGCAAGCAGTTTTTTACATAAAGCTGATGAGACAAGTTGGAGATGTACACTGAGCTGATCTATGGCTATAGCTGCACACTTGACAACCACTGGCATCATCATTATGTGCCATGCTGTATGACATCATCATTATGTGCCGTGTCGTACTGACGTGGGCGATCAGTCTTTCAGCGACCATGATTGTTCTTGGCAAATTTTTCTACAGAAGTAGTTTGCCATTGCCTTCTTCTGGGCAGAGTCTTTGCAAGATGGGTGACCCCAGCCATTATCAATACTCTTCAGAGATTGAATGCCTGGCGTCAGTGGTCGCATAACCACAAGACCGTAAGACATAGGAGCAGAATTAGACCATTTTGCCCATCGAGTCTGCTCTGCCGTTCCATCACGGCTGATCCTGGATCCCACTCAACCCCACACATCTGCCTTCTCACCATAACCTTTGATGCCCTGATCAATTAGGAAAAGATCGACGTCCATCTTAGAGATATGCATGGACTTGGCCTCCACTGCAGTCTGTGGCAGAGCATTGCACACATTTAATACTCTCTGGCTAAAAACTCTTGTTCTTGGCATATTTTTCTACAGAAGTGGTTTGCCATTGCCTTGTTCTGGGCAGTGTCTTCACAAGATGGGTGACTCCAGCCACTATCAATACTCTACAGAGATTGTCTGCCTGGCGTTAGTGGTCACATAACCAGGACTTGTGATGAGCACCAACTGCTCATACGACCATCCACCACCTGCTCCCATGGTCACGCGACCCTGATCGGGGAGCTAAGCAGGTGCTACACCTTGCCCAAGGGTGACCTGCAGGCTAGCGGAGGGAAGGAATGTCTTGCACCTCCTTTGGAGGAGACGTATCTCCACCCCACCACCTGATACAGTAACATCAGGAATGCTGGAGACATCGAACTGGCCAAGCAGTATCTGCAGCAAGAGAAGGAGAACATTAACTCTCTCCTTTCAGATCCACGGTTTCCAATGTTTTCTGCTTTATTTATTTGGTGATACAGCACAGGGGAGGCCCTTCGAGCCATTTCATTTTAATCACTTATTTAAACATCTATTTATTTAACGGTACAGTGCGGAGCAGGCCTCCTGCCCTTCGAGCCACAACGCCCCAGGAACCTCTGACTAACCTGATTCACCCTAACCGAACCACGGGACAACTTACAATGACCAATTCACCTACCCAGTACGTCTTTGGACTGTGGGAGGAAACCGGAGCACCCGGGGGGAAACCCACGCATTCCACAGGGGAGGACGTACAGAGACTCCTTACAGAACGGCGCTGGAATTGAACTCTGAACTCCGTTACAGCCTGAGCTGTAATAACTGCTGTAGGCCCTGTCCACTATGTTACCATGGTGCCCCATCTATTTCAGACCTGGAATTCATCTTTATTTTTGATTTTAATCTGATCGTCATGAAGTCCAGAATGATACAGAGCACTGAAGAGCCAAAGTATTTTCCTTCCAAAAGTATTCTTCTTCAAGTATACTTCAGTAGCAACTTTATTATGTGCGGTACCTCCTACCCTTGAGCCTCTCAAGCCTTTGGATATCACTCAGTGGGAAAGATGGGTTTTCTAACAAGTCAGCTCAGCCTCTGGATGAGGGGCAGCATATCAGGAGGCCAGTTGTATATCAGGAGAAAATTCAATGTCATTTTGGCCGACCAGCTGATTTCTAGTAAATTGTGTCGATGTTAAGGACAGGGTTGTGTAGGGTACTTGACCATGATTTTGCTGGCCTCCCGTGATAGCCTTCTCTCTATAAGGAGAACCCATTGGCTTTTCCATCGCTGTCTTCCCTTGTCCTATAACATAGAAACAGGCCTTTCAGCCCAACTCATCCATGCCAGCCAAGATACCAATCTATGTTAATCACATTTTCCTCCGCTTAGCCCATATCCCTCTAAGCCTTTCCTACCTGTGTATTCATTAAAATGGCGGCTTGAGTTTATTGCACTTGACTGTGCAAAAGTCTTCAGCACGTATAGCTGGGGTGCCTAAGACTTTTACACAGTATATAATAATTGTATGTATTGCACTGTACCGCCGCTGTAAAAAAAATTGATATATGTGAGTGATGATAAACCTGATTCTGATATGGGTCTCTTTTGTGGACTGAGAGTGCAAAGGGGGCAGAGAGAGGGGAATCATGGTTGGGAAAAGAGGAAGGGAGAGGGGAGGGAGTGGGAAGCACCAGAGAGACAGTCTGTAATGATCAATAAACCAATTGTTTGGAATCAAGTGATCTTGCCTGGTGTCTCAGGAGCTGGGTGTGTCTGCACCCACACTACACACCCCCTGCCCCGGCACTCCTTCTCTGCCACCTGTCCCACACCCTTCCCGTGGCGCTCCACCCTCACCACTCCCGACATCCTTTGCTCCCGTCAGATTTACAAACTCACTCTCTGCTCCACGTTGACAGATATAGTACTGTGCAAAAGTCTTAGGCACATATATATATATATATATATGTGTGTGTGTGTATGTATATGTATATGTGTGTATGTATGTGTGTGTGTGTGTGTGTGTGTGTGTGTGTGTGTGTGTGTGTGTGTGTACGCCTGAGACTTACACAGTACCTTACAACCAAATGAAACAACATTCCTCCGGAACACGGTGCACCCAGCCACAAAACATACATCACACACAGAACATAAAACAAAATATCACCGGTGAATGCTCACCGCCCAATTACACCCAAGTGACGGGCTAACTACTAACCCGTACGTCTTTGAAATGTGGGAGCAAACCGATGCCTCCAGAAGACACACAGGGTCAGAGGGAGAATGTACAGATTCCTTAGAGACAGCGGCTGATTTGAACCCAGGTCACTGGCACTGTTGTAGTGTTACACTGTCCACGGCGCCACTGTGCTGCCCACAAATTGTCTATAAGCACGTGGAGAGACTTATTAGGAGAGATTTCTATCTTTCCTTCCCGTACGGAAGGAGGCCATTTTGGCCCATCTTCTCTACAGTGGTTGACAGAATCATCGCATTTTCCCAGTCATTCTAATCTCCCCACATTCCCAACAAATTCCCAGAGTCTGCTGCTCATTTACACACCAGGACACACTGCAATTAACCTCCCGTCCCATACATTCTTGGAACGTGGGGATAAAGGCAGAGCATTCGGGGGAACCCACACAGTCACAGGGAGAGGTGCCAGAGGTCCAAATTGAAACTTTGTTGCTCAAACTTTGAGACAAGTTGCATTACTGTGTCATTAAATCCTACTTTCTGGTTACCAAAAAATCTTGAGCTCTGTGAGTCAACAGATTTAAATAAGATGTCTTGATTTCTTAAAATTAGACTTGAAACCAAATTAAACCAAAATTAACTTGAAATCCCTCCATGAGGACTACGACCTTGTTGTTTATTATCACTGGCATGTGTCGTGAAATGTGTTAACTTAGCAGCAGCAGTACAATGTAATAATAATTATTATTATTACTATTATAACTTTATTGATCCCAAGTGAGAAATTATTTCATTACAGCAGCAACATTTAAAAACACACTTAGCAATAATAATAGTAAATATAATACTAACTAATAACAAAGTACAGAATAATAATATACACAATAATAATTTACCAATGTGCAATAATGTCCAACACATGATAATAGGGAGAGAAACAAACTGTGATTTACAGTAAGTATTAAATAGTTAAATTAAATATGTGGTGTAAAAATAAACATTGTTTAAAAGTAGTGAGGTAGTGTTCATGGGTTCAATGTCCATTCAGAAAGTGGATGGCAGACAGGAAGAAGCTGTTCCTGAATTGCTGAGTGTGTGCCTTCAAACTCCTGTACCTCCTTCCTGATGGTAACACTGAGAAGAGGGCATGCCCTGGGTGATGGGGTCCTCAATGATGGATACTGGCTTTCTGAGGCATTGCTCCTTGAAGATATCCTGGTGCAGATCACAAGTCCTGGTTATGCGACCACTGACGCCAGGCAGGACAATCTCTGAAGAATATTGATAATGGCTGGGGTCACCCATCTCGTAAAGACTGCCCAGAAGAAGGTACTGGCAAACAAATTCTGTAGAAAAATTTGCCAAGAACAATCATGGTCATGGGAAGACCATGATCGCCTATGTTATATGACACGGCACATAATGATGATGTCATACAACTCAGTACACATTAGGTTACATTAGGCGTGTTGGCAGTGTAGTGGTTAACGCGACAATTTACAGTACAAAAGACCCAGGTTCAATTTCCACTGCTGTTTGTAAGGAGTTTGTACGTTCTCCCTGTGACTGGGTGATCCAGTGTAACCTCCCACATTCCAAAGAATTATGAGTAAGTAGGTTAATTAGTTACATGGTGCAATTGTGCGGCGTGGCCTGCCTGTTATCGTGCTGTATCTCTAAGTAATAAATAAAGGAAGTCCGACAATTCCTTTCTATACTGTGAAAATTGTGTGAAGGTCTCAGAAAAGGAAATGCATTGATTTTTGGATGCCTGTTGTCACATTGTCTACTGGGCTGAGTTACCCTCCCTGCTGGGAGCGGTCACTCCCGGATGGTGGCTGCCTTTTTTAATATATGCTCAGTGTTACATTTCGTCAGACTCAGTGGAGTCATGTCGGGTCTACCACCCAGTCAATCCTTAGACTAAAATCAGGTTAAACCTGAAAGCTTTTATTCATAAACTGAATACCAGCAAGGACATTAAAAGGCCTGAACAGATTAGATATGGCAAAGTTATTTCCCCTGGTAGGGGAGTCTAGGACAAGAGGGCACAACTTCAGGATTGAAGGACGCCCATTTAGAACAGAGATGTGGAGAAATTACTTTAGTCAGAGGGTGGTAAATCTGTGGAATCTGTTGCCACGAGCGGCTGTGGAGGCCAAGTCATTGGGTGCATTTAAGGCAGGTTCTTGATTAGCCAGGGCATCAAAGGGTATGGAGAGAAGGCAGGGGAGTGGGGGTGATGGGCTGAATGGCCTACTTCTGCTCCTATATCTTATGGTCTTTTCGTTTCTGCCCATCCTAACTGGTTAGGATCAATAAACTTCAAGACCTTGGCCTCAATACCTCCTTATGCAATTGGACCCTCGATTTCCTCACTTGCTGACCCCAGTCAGTTTGGATTGGCAGCAACATCCCCTCCACAATCTGCATCACGAGTCTGTGTGCTTAACCCCTGCTCTACTCACTTCGTACCAGTGACCGCGAGGTTAGGCACAGCTCCAGTGTCAGGTTTATATTTGCTGACGACACCGCTGTCGTAGGCTGAATCAAGCGTGGGGATGAATCAGCACACAGGAGGGAGACTGAAAATCTGGCTGAGTGGTGCCACAACAAAAAAACCTCTCGCTCAATGTCAGCAAGACCAGGGAGCTGATTGTTGACTTTAGGAGGAGGAAATTGGAGGTCCATGAGCGAGTGCTCATCAGAGTATCAAAGGTGGAGAGGGACAGCAAATGTAAATTCCTCGGTGCTATAATTTCAGAGGACCTGCCCTGGGCAGATCTGTTGTAAGTGCAAGTACGAAGAAACATCGACGATGCCTCTACTTCCTTGGAAGTTTTTAAAGATCCACTATGATATCAACTTTGCCAGACCTCTATAGATGTGTAGTGGAGGGTATATTGGCATCACGGCCGAGAAAACATAGAGGATATGGCCGGGTCCCTCATGGGTAAGGCCTCCCCACCACTGAGCACATCTACATGGAGCGCTGTTGCAGGAAAGCAGCAGGGACCCCCACCACCCAGGACGTGCTCTCTTCTCGCTGCTGCTATCAGGTAGAAGGTACAGGTGCCTCAGGACCCGCGCCACCATGTTCGGGAACAGTTACTACCCCTCAACCATCAGGCTCTTGAACTTCGTTTGCCTCATCAATGAACTGTTCCTACAAACCATGCGCTCACTTTAAAGGGCTCTTCGTCTCATGTTCTTGATAGTTATTATACTTTTCCCTCTCTTTTCTACTTGCACGGTTTGTTGCTTTTCCACACCTTGGCCGCTTGTCCATCCTGTTTGGCGTGGTCTTCCACTGATTCTGCTGTGTTACTCTGTCCGCCCGCAAGAAGACGAATCTCAGGGTTGGATATGGCGACCTGCACTGTATGTACTTTTCAAATTTACTTTGTACTTTTTCCTTCTTACTTTGTACTCAGAATGGGCATCTTGAGAAGTGAGTCAACTTCCTAAACCACTGCATTCTTTGTGGTGAAATGTCAGCTGGAAGTGCCTCCGATTAATTACTTGAACCCTACTGTTATATTTTGCAATTCTGAGCAGAGCACTCCCATATTACCTTTAGGTGATTGGCATTGCCTGGCAACGTAACAAATATCCAACATGTGGTGACAGGTGGCAGATCAACTGATGATCCCACTGGTGATAGCACAGGACAGTTAACATCTTAGTCCACATGTATTTTTAACTCTTAACTCATGTGGTGCAAGGAAATGACATTTCTATGATGCAGCTCTTGTAATACCTGCTCTATTATTCCTCATTTGCATTAACACCGATGTAAAATTACCTGTTAACTGCCCAAGTAATTCAATCATTAGCTGAAAGGCTGCCATTTATTTTATTAACTCTCATTAACCCACGTGCTAGTGAGGCCTGAAGTAGGAAGATTATGCAGTTTAACACGCGGCTAAGGAGTTAATGTAGGAGGGAGGGTTATGTGGCGACCCACTTTCAAGCACGCACGAACCGGCTCACGAAACAGCGCGCGCAGGCAGAGAGGCCGGCCTCAAAAAGGGCGCCAGGCCATCTTCACCAGCAGGGGGAAAATCCCGCGCGCGGAAAGGGTCCGCGATTATGCATTCCCCACAGCAGCCCCGCCCAGGGAGGGCGGGAACGGGAAGGCTTTAAAAGCAGGCCGCGAAGTTTGAATAAATCTCTTTTATCGCAAATCCAACTCACCGACTCCGTGTGGTTATTCTAGCGCTGTGTGTAGCACACCGCTACAGTGTAAGATTTTGGATCATTGGGCTGTCTTCCAGGGAAGGTGGGACCTGTACAGGAAAGATGGTTTGCACCTGAAATACTTTATACTTTATAGTCGCCAAACAATTGATACTAGAATGTACAGTCATCAGAGCGATATTTGATTCTGTGCTTCCCGCTCCCTGGATTACAAATATTAAATATTAAAAATATTAAAAACAGTAAAAATTAGTAAATATTAGAAATTTAAATTATAAATCATAAATAGAAAATAGAAAAATGGAAAGTAAGGTAGTGCAAAAAAACCGAGAGGCAGGTCCGGATATTTGGAGGGTAGGGCCCAGATCCGGGTCAGGATCCGTTCAGCAGTCTTATCACAATTGGAAAGAAGCTGTTCCCAAATCTGGCCGTACGAGTCTTCAAGCTCCTGAGCCTTCTTCCGGAGGGAAGAGGGACGAAAAGTGTGTTGGCTGGGTGGGTCGTGTCCTTGATTATCCTGGCAGCACTGCTCCGACAGCGTGCGGTGTAAAGTGAGTCCAAGGACAGAAGATTGGTTTGTGTGATGTGCTGCGCCGTGTTCACGATCTTCTGCAGCTTCTTTCAGTCTTGGACAGGACAACTTCCATACCAGGTTGTGATGCACCCTAGAAGAATGCTTTCTACGGTGCATCTATAAAAATTAGTGAGTGTTTTAGGGGACAGGCCAAATTTCTTTAGTTTTCTCAGGAAGTAAAGGCGCTGGTGGGCCTTCTTGGCAGTGAACTCTGCTTGGTTGGACCAAGTCGGGTCATTTGTGATATTGACACCGAGGAACTTAAAGCTTTTGACCTGTTCCACTTGCATACCACCGATGTAAAGTGGGTCGTGCGGTCCGCTACTCCTTCTGAAGTCAACAACAAATTCCTTCCTCTTTCTGACATTGAGGGATAGGTTATCTTCTTCACACCATGCCACCAGGTTCTTAATTTCCTCTCTGTACTCAAACTCATCATTACCCGAGATACAGCCTACAATTGTTGTGTTATCAGCAAGCTTATATATTGAGTTCGATGGAAACTTGGCTACCCAATCATGGGTGTACAGTGAGTACAGCAGGGGGCTGAGTATATAGTCTTGTGGGGTACCGGTGCTCGGAATGATTGTAGAGGAGAGCTTGTCCCCTATTTTTATAGCCTGGGTCCTGTCTGTGAGGAAGTTGAAGATCCAGCTGCAGATCTGAGTGCTAAGGCCTAGGTTCCGGAGCTTAGGAATCAGTTTATTTGGAATGATGGTATTAAAGGTAGAGCTGTAGTCAATGAAAAGGAGCCTTATGTATTCTCCAGGTGTTCTAAGGAGGAATGTAGGGCCAGAGAGATGGCATCTGCCATTGACCTGTTGCTCCAGTAGGCGAATTACAAAGCGTTGAGGTTGACTGGTAGGCTGTGGTTGATGTGTGCCATAACCAATCTCTCGAAGCACTTCATAGCAATTGATGTCAGAGCCACAGGTCATGTCCTTGCCTGGTTCTGGGGCCTGAGCCCGAGGCAAGACCCAGCTTCTCGGTCCGATTCCAGTCTCTGGCTCGGGGTTCAAGCCCGGGCTCCTAGTTCATAGTTCCTTGTCCGGTTTCCCTGTTTCTTGTCCATGTCCTAGCCCTGGTCCTGCATCCTAGTCCTGTTCCTAGTACTTCAGCGTCTGTGTCTTGCATTTGGGTCCATTCCCAATGCCCCCATTGTGACAATAGGAAGAAGAACGGTTGACGTTTCGGGTCGAGACCCTTCGTCGGGACTAATGGGAAAAAAGAGATAGTAAGAGATTTGTGAGGGGGAAGGGGAGACCTGAAATGATAGGAGAAGACAGGAGGGGGAGGGATGGAGCCAAGAGCTGGGAAGCTGATTGGCAAAAGGGATACGAGGCTGGAGAAGGGGGAGTATTATGGGACGGATGGCTTTGGAAGAAAGAAAGGGGGTGGGGAGCATTAGAGGAAGATGGAGAACAGGCAAGGAGTTATTGTGAGAGGGAAAGAGAGAAAAAAATCACCAATGGCTACAATATCATATTTCCAGGTGCTAATCCATACCGGAGCTCAGATGGGAACTAATATCCAAGCAGAAAGGTTTCCTAGTGCTGTACGGAGGGGTGGGGTGGTTTAAACTAGAATTATAGGGGTTTGGGAAGCCGAGGGACACAGATGTTTTCAAGACCTTAGACAAAGTCAGGAACTAAAACCAAACGGTTGAGCACGGTGTGACTAATATCCTGGGCTGCATATATTTCAATGCAAGTAGTATCGTTTGAAAGGCAGGTGAGCTCGGGGTATGGATTAGCACCAGAGGATTATGTGAATATTGCGGCATACTGATTATATTGAAGAACTACAAAATCCAGAACATATGTCAGGGACTAGCTATTGCAGGCATTGAAGGTTATAGTTTATTAGAAAGTTGACTCTATCGTCAAACATCCTGGGATGCAACATTTGTGAAAATTGAAGCCTGGAAAATTACAGCTGGCAAACATTCAAAGCAATGAAAAGAAATTTAAAGGCCATGGCTTTATTTTCTAGTGCATTTAATCTTGAAATTGCAGAGACTTATTAATTCAATCCTCAAATAATCACCCTAAAAACAATTTCAAGATGTCCTTTAAAGTAGCAGTGGTAAGATCAGATTCAATTCCCATCGCCGTCTGTCCACCGCTGTCTGAAAGGAGGTTGTACATTCTCCCTGTGGCTATGTGGGCTTCCTCCTGGAGTTCCAGTGCTCCACATTCCAAAACTGTACGGGTTAGTCAGTTGTGGGAAAGCTACGTTGGTGCCAGAAGCGTGGCTTCCGCAGCTCGTGTGGGCTTCCCCCAGAACATCCTTGGGCTGTGCTGGGTCGTTGACACAAACAACACATTTCACTGTATGTTTCAGTGTTTCAATCTACATGTGACAAATTATCTTTGTCTTTACAAAGCCTCTCTCTCTCCAGTCACAGCTTCAGACACCTATTCGCCAAAATAACCAGAATTCCTGTGGTTAAAAATGGAATCAGTGGATCTCCTGCAGTTCACAGACCTAGAGAAGATGGCACTAGTGGACAACACAGCCAAAGGCGATGGCCTACAAACAGTTCTGAAAACTTCTTCTTCCTCCAGATATGATTCTGGTACTATTGGAACTGTAATTTACATTTTGATGGCATGAATTTGGGCTGATTGAGCAACCTGGCGATTAGCTGTCTCCGAGGGTGTTTGGTGAGGTTTTGAATGCAGTGTGCAGCCCTGGAGGCCAAGAAGCCTGGAGATGGGGCGCAATCCCATGATTGACTCCATTTCTCACCAACCTCCCCGATTAAAGGTTGAAATCAACGAGACGGGAGCGGAAGGCGAGCGGGTGTTCAGCGCCATCTGCCTGCATTTGACTGCTCTCTCTCTCTCTCTCTCTCTCTCACTCTCTCCCTCTCACACTGTCATACTCTCTCACTCTCACTCGATGGTGCCACAGTCTTGGGTCTTGGGCAAAGTTCGATCAACACAGTTTGTGGACGAGACTCTGTAGTTCATGTTATGATGTGTTTCTTTATGCGATTTGTTTTTTTTTTGCGTGTTGGGTTTTTGATGTTTTCTTGGAACAGGTTCAAGTTGTTTCGTGGCCGTCTGTGGAGAAGACGAATCTCAGGGTTATATATGAATACATACTTTGATAATAAATGTACTTTGAATCTTTGGAATGAATCTGACTCCAAGCTACATAATTAGTGCATCCTTCCCCAACACCTTGTTAAACACAAGTATTCATTTAGGTGGTTATGAGAGGCTGATGGTCGTGCGGAGTGAGTGGGCCAATTTAACAGGGCACAGAACCAGCAAAATTCAACCCTATCTTCACCCAGTGTCCAAAGGGGATAAATAAACTCGGAGTGATTAATAAGGAGCAAAATACATTGTAGAGACGTACTTTCCCCATTTCCTGATGTTCAGTTAGTGGACATTCAGTAATTGAACCAAGTAGGTCAGAAATTGAAGGGATATACAGTTCAGTGCAGAAGTGTCTTAGGCAGACACACACACAGAGCTAGGGTGCCTAAGACTATCGCACGGTGCTGTAATAATTTTATGTATTGCACTGTTCAGCTCCTGCTGCAGAAAAAACAAATTTCATGGCATATGTGAGTTATGATAAACCTGAAGTCAGTGACAGCTCGGAGAGACGGCAACCAGGGCAGAACGGGCTGGCAACCCAATCGGTGTCCTCCGAGAGGAGGCCCCCCACAAAAGCTACGATGAATCTAAGGGAAAGATACCCCCAGGGGTGCCCGAGAGGGGGGGAAGGAAGAGCACCCCAGTCGGATGGACACAATGGCATTAGACCCAGGCAATGAACAAACGACGATGAGGAAGCAGTGTGCATGTGGCAAAATCTGCAAGAACGATCGCGGCTTGAAGATCCACCAAGCGAGGATGAAGTGTTTGGCGGGAGCAGGAGCGGCACAACGCGCAGGTGTCCAACCTGGTGAGACGAAGGAGGGGCCAGGTCCGGAGTCACCCCATAGTGCCCGGAACCTCCAAGTGTTGCAAACTAATCCCTCGAACATGAAGTCTAACAGGAGGCTGATCAAATGGCCTGCAGCTAACATGACTTCACTGTGGAAGCAGTTTGATGACGATGTTAACCAAATTCTGGAGGCAATGGTGAAGGGAGGGGTTGATAGGAAGCTGCAAGTGATGACAACAATTATTGTCAGTATCGCAGCTGAACGGTTCTCCCAGTGGAGGTTGGTTGTAGGGGGTTCGCAGCCCGTTCCTTAGTTAGAGCCTTCAGCATTTTGGGCATCGAGGGAGAGAGGAAGAGGAGAGCCATCCGCAGTACCACCGATGTGGCAGAGAGGGCCTCAAGATGGCTGTGGCTCAAAAGAGGGGAGCCATGGAGTCATAAGTAGCTAGCCATCTGGACACAAGCTGGGGTCTGATCAGCCCCGGCTGGGTCACCTGGAGGAGGTTGTATGATGTTGAAAGACCCGAAACACCCGGTGATTCCAGGAACATCACTGAAGATGTGTCCAGAAGCATCAGTAGATGTATGCACACAGATTCTGATATGGGTCTCTATTGTGGGCTGAGAGTGGGAAGGGGCAGGGAGACCATAAGACGTAGAAGCAGTTGAGTCTGTTCCGCCCTTTCATCATGACTGATCCAATTTTCCACTCAGCCCCAATCTCCTGCCTTCTCCCTGTATCCCTTCACGCCCTGACCAATCAAGAATCTATCAACCTCTCTCTTAAATATACATACAGACTAGGCCTCCACAGCTGCCTCTGGCAACAAATTCCACAGATTCACCACGCTCTGGCTAAAAGAAAATGCTCCTCATCTCCACTCTGAAAGGACGTCCCTCTATTCTGAAGGTGTGCCCTCTAGTCATAGACTCTCCCACCATAAGAAACATCCTCTCCACATCCACTCTACCAAGGCCTTTCACCATTTGATAGGTTTCAATGAAGTCGCCTCTCATCCTTCTGAATTCTAGTGAATACAGGCCCAGAGCTAACAAACGCCCTCCATATGACAAGCAGATCAATCTTGGAATCATTTTCATGAACCTCCGTTGAACCCTCTCCAGTGTCAGCACATCCCTTCTTCGATAAAGGACCCACATCTGCTCACAATACTCCGTAAGGCCTCATCAGTGCTTTATAAAGTCTCAACATTACATCCTTGCTTTTATATTCTAGTCCTCTTGAAATGAATGCTAATATTGCATTTACCTTCCTCACCACAGACTCATCCTGCAAATTAATCTTCGGGGAATCCTGCACAAGGACTCCAAGTCCCTTTGCACCTCAGTTTTTTGTATTTTTTTCACCATTTAGAAAATAGTTAACCCTTCCATTTCTTCTACTGAAGTGCATGACCATACACTTCCCGACACAGAGGGGAATTATGGTTGGGAAAAAAGGGGAAGGGAGAAGGGAGGGAGAGGGAAGCACCAGAGAGACATTCTATAATGATCAAGAAATGATGGCATCAAGTGACCTTGCCTGGATGTGTCTGCACCCATACCACCACCCCGGCCCCTTACACTCCTTCTCTGCCACCCGTCCCTCACCCCTCCCACGGTGCTCCAATATCACAATTCCTTTGCTCCCGCCAGATTTACAGCCTTGCTCTCCCATCCGCGTTGACAAATACAATACTGTGCAAAAGTTAGAGATATGTGCCTAAGACTTTTTCATAGTACTGTAGATTCAGCATGGGATGTGGACCTGAAGGAATACTTCTCTGTTGAGACAGAGAGCAATGGACTGAAATAGCTGCGTGCACTGTACACTAAAGATGGAGACTTCTCAGCTCTCCCATTCCTACACAAGCCTGGCTACCCCATCCAATCTTCTCTCTCCAAGTTCTTCCACTTGTCTCTGCATTGCAGGAAGGACTATTGCCACCTGGGGTTTAATATTAATATTTGGGCATCTTTGGTCTAGATACATTGAAGGGGGAAGGGGGAATGTACACAAGGGAGAACTAAGTACTTTGACGTGGTTTGAGGAGGAAAGGTGGATTTGGGGCTCCAGTGATAGCATGGAGTAGTTGGGCTGAATAGCCTGTGATTCCATGTAATTACACAGCTTAGACCAACAGCTAAGGTTCTGGATATAAGGCAGATGTAGGTCGCCATTCAGGGGTAGGAACAGTTACTTAGGCACTTTAAATGTAAATCAGTGTGCATCCTAGAGTCTAACAGATTTAAAAAAAAAGATTTACACACTTCTGTAAACATGACTGAACATTCTGCAGAATTCAGGTTTTAAGATGCAAATCTGGAAATAACACGAACCTAAAAAGCTTCAATTTGAAATAAAAATGGAGAGCGATGTGGGAGGGAAGGGTTAGACTGATCTTGGAGAAAGTTTAAAGATTGGCCTGTACTGGTTTCTGTTCTAAGGTCATTTAATCATTGCACTAGACTCCAGATGTTTGTATTCTAATTTAGTCGTTGAAATATATAAAGAATTTTACAAGTTAATTTTTTCATTTTATCACTTTTTATGCCAGATTTTTCTTTGGAGTAAAGCAGGTGAGAATCGTGACACCCGGGCTTGTGACTTGTCTCAAATGTTGGGTTCATGTCAGTTCTACCGTTCCTTTCTTATCTGTAGCAGGAGAATTCTGGACATCAGATATCAAATTTGCTTGCATTTCAGTGCCTGGCTAGTTTCTTAACTTTGTCAGTATTAACAGGTCAAATCTTTTTTAAAAAAAAAATCAAATTCTTCAAATAGATTCTGGGCTTAGAAACGAAAGGTCTATCTCTGTTTCCATAATGTGGAACCACTCCCAGAAACTCACTAACATTTCTTGAATTCATGAAGATCTGTGCACCAGAAAAGAACATTGATAATGGCAGCAGATCAACAGACTGTGAAAATCTGTTGTTCAAACCAGAGAGCGTTCTTATTCGCTCATGCATGGGAAAGCATCTGCCAGCCGCTTAGGGCATCTAAGGTTAAAACTTTTCATCCCGACAAAACTAAGAATAACATCCTGGATCTTTTCCATCGTTAAATGATCAAATGCACTTTACAGAAATCTAATGAGAAAGGAATTTGAATCAGAATTAGCTTTAGTATCACTGACATATATTGTGAAACTTGTCTTATATCAATAAAGCAGAGCAGAAATGGTGAGGGAGAGGTCATGGGTTTGTGATACCATTCAGAAACCTGATGGTGGAAGTGTAAACCTGTTCTTAAAACATTCAGTGTGTGTTTCAAGCTCCTGTTGTTTTTCCATTTCAGTATTCCTAATGTTCTTTCTCTGGATTTAATAAAATGTTAGCAACACACACAAAATGCTGGAGGAGCTCAGCAGGCCAGGCCCCAGGTTTCGGGCCGAGACCCTTCGACAGTCCTGCCTGTGTTGCTTGGATTTCCAGCATCTGCAGATTTGCTCTTCTTTGTTAATAGAACGTTGTTTGGTTTCTATGAAAGGGTATTTTGTTGATTGTTCCAATGGAATGACATTGGGCTCTTTTTGCAGACGTACAAGATTGTCATGTCGGCTGGAGCCTCGTCGTGGACTGTGGTCAAGCAATTTTCAGACTTCCTTGCACTGCACTCTGTGGTGAGTATGAAGGAACCAGCCCCCACCTTCGTTTACGCAGAGCTGTGAATTCTTCATGTTTATCTAGTCTGCATAGCCTGAAGCTTAAATATGGGAAATTTAAATATTACTGGCCTTTGGTATCTACACCCACACACACACACACACGCACGCACACACACAGGAACACGCATACACATTTACGCATGCACACAGACAAACACACACACACACACGCACACACAGACACACATACATCTTCAATGTTATGAGCCAAACTGTGCATGATTGCATATCCACACGCTCTTTCGATGGTCACTAGCAGGAAGTCAGCTGATGCTGGAAATCCAAGCAACACACACAAAGTGCTGGGGGAACTCAGCAGGCCAGGCAGCATCTCTGGAAAAGAATGAACTGTTGACGTTTCAGGCCGAGGCAGTCAACTGTACCCTTTTCCATCGATGCTTCCTGGCTTGCTGAGTTCCTCCAGCGTCTTGTGTGTGGTGCACAGGTTTATTCTGAATGGAGTTTGGAGGATTGAGATGTGATCCCTCGCGATCACATCTCATTCAGAAAAGGACTGATACGGTAGATGCCAAGAAGGGAAGTATTCTCCCGAAAAGGGGATGGCTGTTTCTGACAGAGCTGAGAATCGTCTTTTTTCTCAGTAAGAATGTAAGCCTTCAGAATTCTTTATCTCAGAGGCTGCAGATGCTCAGTCACTGGGCATTCGAGAAAGAGCAGGATAAAATTTCAGACATTGCAGGAATCAAGAGATATGTAAATCAAAAAGAAGGCAGCTGAGGAAGTAGATCAGCCAAGATCTTACTGAAGAGCAAAGTGGGCTTCCGAGGCAATGTACTTTCAACCCTCCTTCGGTTTCCTGTGGTCTTGTTTGACCCAAACCTATCCTTCACAAAACCCAGACACGATTTAAGATTCAAATTTATCTGTCACGTGTACTTTGAAAAATACAGTGAAGTGGATCTTTTGTGTTAACAACCAACACCCCAGAGGGTGCGCTGGGGGAAAACCGCATGTATCACACTCTCTCCAGTGCCAACATAGCATACCCACAATGCTCTGCAGAATGACACAGAACACAACAACCACACAAAACAAGCACCATTTCTTCCTTTCACCACCCCACCCCCAGCACATACACATTTCTTCAATCCCAGGACAGGCCACCTTCAGCTTCCAGCCTCCAGCGGACTCGGACCCCGACTCACAGGCTTCGGGCCTTTGACTTCCCTGGCGGGACCCACAGACATTCGCAATTCCTGTCGCTGCCTGTAAGGAGTTTGTACGTTCTCTCCGTGACCACATGAGCTTCTTCCGCACATTCCAGTTTGGTTTGTTAATTGGTCACTGTAAATTGTCCCGTGATTGGGCTTGGGTTAAATCGGAGGATTGCTGGGCGGTGCAGCTCGAAGGGTCGGAAGGGCCTGTTCTGCGCTGTCTCAATAAATAAATCAATAGTAACTAACTTGGCCTCTGGTCAATAGGTCTCGACTTCCGGACGTCTGATTTGACCCTCAGGACTCAGCTTCGATCCTTGGGCCTCATTTCCAGACATCCCACCCTGCAAAAACTCATTTCAGGGAGGTAGCACCATCAATTTGTGAGAGACTTCCGGGAGAGGTGGGATGTCTGCAATAGAGTAGCTCCTTAGCAGCTAGCCAGCTAGTTTAAATAATATTAACTATGCTAATGAACGAATGACACCTGTTAAACTCACCTCAACATGTCTTTTACAGTCTTAACCCACCATGGGCAATAGAAAAGTCACTGTTGCAAACAGTGCGGCGAGCAACACTGTCATTATTTTGACCCCTATTAGGCAGGGGTACACTTTAGGGTAGTCTGGGGTAACGTATGTTTCATGTTTTTTTGGAACACTCTGCCATGGCGTGTTCTCGCTCGTTTTCTCTCTCTCTCTCTCTCGTGGTCGTTCGCGCGCTCTCAAGCGCTGTCGCTTGCTTTCTCTCGCTCTCTCTCGCTCTTGTACGCGCTCTCTCTCGTGATCGCTCTCGCGCTCTCTCTTGCTTTTCTCTCGCTCGCCTCTCAAAAAAATTGATTTCCGTGATATTGTATATAATCTGTGGGCATCAGGGAGCCACTATTAATATGCGGGAGACTCCCGGAAGTTCCGGGAGAGGTGGGATGTCTGCATTTCTCGGCATTGACTCCAGGACCCACAGTCTCCAGGACTAAACACTAGGCCTCAAACTCCACAAAGATTAGGCCTCAAACTTCGAGTATATTTTGCCAAAGAGGCACAAGGGAAAAACAGGAAGCCTGACTAATTATCAATATCCCTCTGAATGTTGAAGTGTTGGTGCTATTCCAGACTGGGACATTTGGTATTCCTTGCTGAAGGCTCACTGGATGTTTGCTGTCCAAAATGTGCTTGTGTGTGCGTGTTTACATGCCTGTGTGGGTGGAGGAATAAAAGGGATCTGAGGAGTGTAGGAATGTCTTTGCCAGCATGTTCTGCAAAACTCAAAGTCCAGGAAATAGTTTTATATCAATGGGTCTATCTCTACTTATGTCTCACAAATATAAGGATGAACACCTTCAGAAACTGAACAGTACTTTGATGATCATTACCTGATATCAGCTTCCCATACTGACTCATATTCCCTCACAACATTATAAAGCGGCCATTCAGCCCATCGAGTCTTACACCAATTTTGTACTGTACCCTACAATATTTAATTTATGCACTTTACTTTGGCTATCTATGCATAATTCATTTGTAGATTTAATTCTTACTTTCTGAAGTATTGTGTGTTATATGGGGGGTGGGGGAAGGTGGCATGGTAGCGTAGTGGTTAGCACAATGGTTTACAGTACAGGCGACTAGGGTTCAATTCCCGCCACTGCCTGTAAGGAGTTTGGCACGTTCTCCCCGTGACCGCGTGGGTTTCCTCCGGGTGCTCTGGTTTCCTCCCACTGTCCAAAGATGTACCACTTGGTAGGTTAACTGGTCATGTAAATTATTCCCGTAATTAGGCTAGGGTTGAGTCGGGGGTTGCGGGTTACAGCAGTTCAAAGAGCCAGAGAGGCCTATTCCACACTGTATCTCAATAAATAAATAAATAAGCAGATAGCTGGATAACCAACCAACCAACCAAAGAAATCCAATGCTGTCAAAGTGAGTTTGCAAAATCCCACACCAGCAGCGCCGGAGGCCAGGATCGAGCTCGGGTTACCAGAGCCCTGAGACAACCGCACCACTTTCAGCACCATCCATCTGCCTTTCGGACACCACGGTATCACAGTGGCCAGCGCGATGCTGTTACAGCTCGGGGTTCAATTCTGGCACCGTCTGTAAGAAATTTGAACGTCCTCCCTGCGATTGTGTGGGTTTCTTCCGGGTGCTCCGATTCTTGCCCACAGTCTAAAGACGTACCGGCTGGTAGGTTAATTGGTGATTGTAAATTGTCCCATGATTGGCTGGGATTAAGACAGCTGGATGGTGCAGTTCATTGGGCTGGAAGGACCTGTTTCACTTGGTATCTTTAAATAAATAAAATATATACAGTACTGTGCAAAAGCCTAAGGCACATATATATAGCTAGAGTACCTAAGGCTGTTGCACAGTACTATAATAATTTTATATACTGCTGCTGGAAAACAAAGCAAATTTCACAACCAATATTCCCTCTAAGGTGTGTGCGTACGCACGCGCACACATCTTCTGCTACGAGTGCACAAAAAAATTAAAACTGCGCACAAAAGGTCATCACCCTCTACCTCATTGGCATGTTAAGAATATTTCACAATCGTGCGCAATCACATTGCCTTTTCCGGTTTCTGATGCGGACGGTGTTGACAACGTGGGGTTTGCGAAGATTTGTCCGCAAATTTTAGACCTGGCTTACTTATACTGTTTTTATGCGCACATGTTGTCACCAAGCAAAAAGCTGCACAGCGCACTAGTCTTACAAATTAGAGGGAACATTGCTCATGGCATTTGTGAGTGATGATAAACCTGATTCTGATATGGGTCTCTATTGAGGACTGAGAGTGGGAAGGGGGCAGGGAGAGGGGAATCATGGTTGGGTAAAGGGGGAGGGAGAGGGGAGCACCAGAGAGACATTCTGTAATGATCAATAGACCAATTGTTTTCAATCAAATGACCTTGGCTGATGTCTCATGGCTGGGTGTGACTGCACCCACGCCAACATCCCCCACCCCTGGTGCTCTTTCTCTGCCACCTGTCCCACACCCCTCCTACTGCGCTCCACCCTCGCCATTCCCAACATCCTTTGCTCCCGCCAGACTTACAGACTCACTCTCTACTCCACGTTGACAAAAGTCTTCGGCACCCTAGCTATATATATGCGCCTAAGACTTTAACTGTAAATACCTTCTCGAGACAGGCCAGTAACAGTTAGCTGTTGTGTGATGCAGGGAACTGGAGGGGCTCTGCTGGGAATCTATCCCTACAAATTTTATTGAGTACCAAGTCACCCTAATCATTATTTATCATCTCTTTGTAAGCAAAGGATCAAAAGTCAGTTCCCAGCTCTCTTACAATGGGATTAAGTTCTGTTTTCGTGACTCACTGTTTGCCAAACAGTGGTGAAATCAATGCATTTTTGTGTCTGTGTTGTTGTAACATGAACAAAGTCACCGGAGATAAGTAGCTGGTAGAAATGAAGTAGTCTCTTTATTTGAAAAAATGAGACACAGCAGGAATCGTGTTGGGACCATTTCAGAAGAAGAGGCCTGCTCGATCCAACACCATACAACATTTCAAAGTTGCTGGTGAACGCAGCAGGCCAGGCAGCATCTCTAGGAAGAGGTACAGTCGACGTTTCGGGCTGAGACCCTTCGTCTCGGCCCAAAACGTCGACTGCACCTCTTCCTAGAGATGCTGCCTGGCCTGCTGCATTCACCAGCAACTTTGATGTGTGTTGCTTGAATTTCCAGCATCTGCAGAATTTCGCGTGTTTGCACTTTTAAAAAAAACTACACAACATTTTATATGCTAAAGATCAAAATACTATTCCAATCCATCATCAATGCTTCCTTTGAACTACAAACCATCTTCGTACCTCCTTCTTCGCACCCACACTACAGACATACAAGTGAATTTTAAATCACCATTGTCTGGTCTTCCAGTTAACTGTGGTTCATAGTTCTTAGGAGCTCATTGTTCAGAGCTGCATTTTAAATTTAATCTACACTCCACATTCAGATTGGAATATTGGTGGCTGAAGTTAGTTGCTCAAGTTATTTGCTATATGTGCTAACCACAAAAACATGTATAATGTAAGAGTGCAATTTCCTCTTGTACTGTATATCATGCCACATCCACCACATTTACCGTTTCAATCTTGTAAATGAGAGTAGACAATGGATTAATTGTTCCTTCATTATGTGCTGTGTCTTTCCATAACCATGACTGTTCTCAGCAAATTTTCTACAGAAGTGGTTTGCCATTGCCGCCTTCTGGGCAGTGGCTTTACAAGACGGGTGACCCCAGCTGTTAACAATACTTTTCAGAGATTTTCTGCCTGGCGTCAGTGGTTGCATAACCAGGACTTGGTCATATGAGCAGTTGGTGCATATCACATCCGCCTCTTGCTCTCGTGGCTTCACATGACCCTGCTCCGGACGGTGGTTGTGGTTAACCAGGTGCCACACCTTGCCCAACGGTGACCTGCAGGGTAGTGAAGGAAAGGAGTGCCTTACACTTTCTTTGGTAGAGACATATCTCCACCCCGCCACCCAAAATAGATTAATTACTCCCAGAAAATAACACTTAGAAATGCAGTATGTGCATTGTTTGGTTAGTTCAGGGAGGAGCAGATGATCTTGTCTTTGAGGTTCTAAAATTTGGGTTTTCCTTGCATCATGTCCAGGTTGGTTGCAAGTTAATTGAACTAACTTGATTCCTATGGTGAGGCACCACCTCTATTACTTAAAGCAGGGGTTCCCAACCTTTTTTATACCATGGGCCAATTTCAATAAGCAAGGAGTCCGTGGACCCCAGGTTGGTAACTTCTGCCTAAAGGCAAACTTGCAAAGAAGGGAGAGAGGTAAAGGAGCTTGGAGAAGGAGCCACAAAGCTTAGCAATCTGGTGGGTGGAGAGACAGTTACTGGTGATGGAGCAGAAAAAGGGAAGGATGATTTGAAGGAATGCAGAGATCTCAGAGCTTGAGGACTTAAGGAGATGTTTATAGAAATATTGTCAGATTATGAAGTCAGATGAACACATAGTTGAAAATTTTAAGGGTAATGCTCAGGGTCTGGGTGTGATTGGTGATGAGGGCTTGTTTCAAGTTAGTAGCAAATCAGCAGAGGAGGGAGATTACTCATGACTTGTTTCAGCGTAGGTCATCTGGATAATGAAAGGATTGTATAAGCAGCTGAGGGTCATATTGGACAACCAACCTGAGCACCATTTGGTCAACAAGGCAACCGGAGTTCAAAGCAACTGTTCACGATAATGTTTCTGACTGTCCAGTCCATAAACAGAATAAATGATAATTTTTCTGATACTGAATAGTAAATTAGCAATTCTTATTGAGTCATACAGCACTGATCCTTCTTTGGTAGAGACGTATCTCCACCCTGCCACCCACAAGGTAGAAGTGTAGCGTTGTGTAAGTATGTATATGTTACATGCTTTGAACTTTGAACTTGGAACATGTGACACAAAACAAGGCCAAAATCTCACCTTGCCGATGTTTTAGAAGAAGATATGAAACAGAAGGCGGGATTGTCCATCCTCCTGTTACTGCTCCACCATTCAGGAGATTATTACTGATCTTTCACCTTGCCATTTCTTTCTCTGTATTATCCCCCATGTCCCTTGATTCCATTAGCATTCAAAAACGTATCTATCCCAGTCTTGAACGTACCCAGTAGTCGATCCCTCACAGTCCTCTTGGGTAGAAAATTCTAAAGATTCACCACCCTCTGGGTGACGAGCTTTCTTCTCATCTGAGACTGTACTTCCTGGTTCTTGACATCCCTGCACCTGCCCTGTCAAGCTCCATAAGAACGTTATTTCATTGTCTCTCATTCTTGAGTTCAGTTTGAGTTTGCCCAGTCTCACCTGTAGAACCTATGCTCCCCCCCCCCACCACACCCACACCCACACACACACACACACCTCTACCTCTCTCAGCCCTGGGAATCAACCTGCTGAATCTTAATTGCATTTGCTCTGTTGCAAATATATCCTAGCTTCGATCATAAGACCTTAAGATATAGGAGCAGAAGTAGACCATCAAGACTGCTCCATCATTCAATCACAGCTGATTATTTTAACCCCATTCGCCCACCTTCATCCCATAAACCT